>NC_059139.1:36070810-37390810 GCF_020740605.2 Lemur catta
CTCAGGCCTATGGCCCATTCAAGGACTTCTGAAACTGTGGAGAAGAGAAGCTTTCTTGCTACTATCCTGCCAGGGTACCAAGCCTGGAACTGAAGGGACTTTCTGGAGGAAAGGGAACCAAGCAAGAAAAGGAGAGACCGAGTCTGGTGACAATTCTCAGACCCTGGGATTCACACTTCACGTTTGTTCTATTTTGTTTTGTTTTATTTTATTATTAAACATTTCAGATAGTCAATGGATTATGATAATGAGCACCCATGTACCCACCAGGCAGTTCGAGCAATAAAATTAGGCCCATAGACTCTTCAGTTATATAGGTCGAATAAATCCACTTTGTGTAAATCCTTTGGAGTTGTGGCTCTGCCCCTTGAAACAAGAGTTCAAATGGAATTTATGCTTATCCAATAAAGTCTGTTCTAGGTCGGCCCGAAGGCACAATGTAAAAATACATAAATATTACATGATAAATGAATAAATATATGCATAGGGTACCAGTCACAGTTTGGATTCTATTCAAGCTGATTTTGTATCCTATTTAAGCATAAGGACAGAAGGTCCCAGTGAGCTTGGCCTCTATATTTGCCTACACTTGGCTTGTCTTACAATATGCTGCTTAGATCAGCTACAGGCCCTTTTTACCTCACTGAAATGTTCTTTTTTGACTAACCCTAGAGGCCATACTTAGAAGCAAAAAATACAAAGCAAGCCCTGGCTCTGACCTTGTCTCCACTGGCCATGAAGTGTCTGGTTCATACAAGAGCCCTGCCAGGTGCCTGACGCACTGTGTTTTTCTCATGGCACTTTTCAGACCTGCCCACTGACCCCCGATTCTTCCAGAAATGGCTCTGTAAGGGCTCAGCAAGCTGGGGGAGCCTGTGGTCCCCTGGCTCTACATGGCTTCTCCTCCTCTGAGAGCCTCATCTAAGAGAGGGATCTCACTATTCTGCACTAGTTGAGCCTGTGCTTGCTCTCCAGTTTTCCAAAACAATTTACAGACACATATTTAGGTGTAAAACTATAAAAAAGGTGAGAATGATTAACAAAAATCCTAGATGGTGGTTACTCTGGAGATGAGGGATGATAATGTCATGGGGTGGGCAAATTGGTTCTTCAAAAGTAGTGGTGATTTTCAATTTCTTTACCTGAGGGTTGATGCATTGGCACTTAGTTTAATATTCTCTAAACTATATATATGTATGTTTGTGTATAAATATGTGATATGTACATATGTTTCATATACTTTCTGATGTATATTTATGTTTAACACCAAAAAAAATCTATTGTTTTAGCCCAACAGTTAATCTCTCAGAATAATCCCTGTTTCTTTCATTTATCAATAAACAAACATTTATTGAACCCTTTCCACCTGATATTCTAGACACTGGTGAAAAATAAAGCAGTGAACAAGAAAGACCTGGTCCCTGTTTTCATGAACTAAGTTCATGAGAGATAAAAGAGTGAACACAAAATATCCAAGTACTAGATACATACTATTCTGAAAATAAAACAAACAGTATGAAAGTGAGCATCAGCATGTGTGGGGTAACAGTAAGTGACAGTGTGTGTCTTTGTGACAGTGAGTGAGAATGTGTGAAGGGGTGATAGTGACAATCTGTGTGATAGTAACATATGTAGAGATGACACAAGGTGACAATGTGTATAAGGGTGACAGTGAGAGACAATTTGTGTAAGGGTGGTAGTGGAAGCATGTGTCAAGGTAACAGTGAGTGACAACATGTAAGGGGTGACAGCAAGTGAGAGTGTGATAGGGATAAGAGTGAGTGACAATGTGTGTGTGATAGTAACATAGAAAGATGATGGAAAGTGACAATGTATATAAGGGTGACAGTGAGTGACAATGTGTAGGGTTGACGGCAAGTGAGAGCATGTGTTGGGGTGTACTTCAAACTGCAATGGACAAGGAAATCCTCTCTGTGGAGGGGACGTGGAGGACAGACGCAGGCCTGAGGGGCTGGAAGAAGAACATCAGGGCAAAGGGCACAGCTAGTGCAGGGCCCAAGGCGGGAGAAAACGGTTCGCTGGCGGAGCAGAGAGCAGCAGGTGTCTGGAGGCTAGTGAGCTAGGGGAGACGCAGGAGGAAACAACAGCAAGAGGCCAGGGCCAGACCACGGGGAGCCTCGAAGCCTTTCGTAAGGGTTGGGGTTGGATTCTAAGATGATAGGACGTCACTAAAGGATCTTAGCACATTAACTGACATGTGAGTTGTATTTAACTCACGCTAGTTTTGAGCTGGGGGCCTCATGAAGCATATGCAACTGCAGCTGGTTCATGAAAATCTTACTTGTTGATGTTCTTACTGTTACAGTTAATATTGACAATTTAATTGCATATAACTCACACACAAAAAAACAATGAAAAATAACAAATTTTTTATTAAATTAGAAAAGATCATTTTGTTTTCAAAGTATTTATTCTATTTTCCTAATAAAACACCCCAAGGAAATTTTCTGGCAGTCAATGTGTTAAGCAGGCAGGGGGCTGATGTGATATGACTTATAGTTTGAGAAATATCACTCTGTCACCTTAAGGATGCGGTATTATAGGATAACCAGGGCAGGACAGGAACACCAGTAAGAGGCTAACGCAGTTGTTCAGGCAAGAGATGGTGTGGTCTGGGGTATAGACATGCCTTTGCATATGCAGAGAAGAGGGCAGCGTCTATCTGGAGGAGCTGTCTAAGTCCAGTCAAAGCTAAAGCTGAGGTGATTTCCATCATTCTGCATAGTAGTAACAAGGGTTACCACAATCCGGCCCCACGTAGAGTGCACCACCCTCAACTGTGAGCTGTACAGAAGAGAGACTCATAATAATGATCTTCATGATCTTACAGCTCAGCCTCTCATTTTTATACCTCCTCAATTACTTACTGAAATGCTTCATACTTCCTTAAAACCCAGGCTAGAGTTCTGCTCTAGTCTGTCAAACTACAACCCTTCACAGTCAGGGCTATTATCTTTAGCTCAGGTCAAATATTCTGAAATAGGTAGGGATTCAACTGTATGCCCTTTGGAATGAAGTGTATTTTAATCTGGACTTCATCACAGGAATTTGGATATATCACTTAAAAGAAAGAGGGAAGTTCATAGTACTGCACAGTTTAAAAGCACAGTCTGTAGACTCCAGTCACATGGTCTATATTTGAATTCAATCTCTGACATAGGCTATAATTAAACCTGTCTATACCTCAGTTTCTCATCTTCAAACTAGTAAATGGTACTCATCCTTTTGTCTGTTGTAGGGATTAAAAAAGAAAGCTCATTCAAAGGGTTTAGAGAAATGTCTGACATGTTCAAATGCTCAATAAGTGTAAATTATTAGTGCTACTTTAGCCAGTATGCAAATTCCTGGGAGTTTTTTTTTTAGTAGTGCATATTCCTCTGATGAACTTCAAGCACTTTGCAGATTATTTGCTTTCTGTTGCAATACTGTCTCTCAAGTTCCCTTTTCACAGTGAAGAAAACCAAAGTAAAAAGTTAAGTGGTTTACTGAAAATGATACAGCAGAGAGTCATAGAATATTTGTTCAAAAAAGCCCTCGGTGCTCAACACAGGCTTACTGGAGACTTTTAAATACCTGGAGAACTTTTAAAAATAATATTAATACTCAAGTTACACCCTCAGAGATCGTGCTTTAATTTTATTTTTAAAAGCTCCTCCAGAAATTCTAATGAGCAACCAGACTTTAAGAATCATTGACCCATTAAAATCCATTTTACAGATGCAGAAGTTGAGTTGATCTGTGACTGAATGACTGGTCCAAATTAGTTAATATCAGAGATAGGGATAGGCTCTGGACAAGGAGATAGACTTAACATTCTAATAAAGTAACTAATACAAGGAGCATATCATGGTGAGAGATATGCCTCTTAAGAGAAGAAAGAACGATGTCACTTTAGCCTAATCTATTGTTGATGTATCTATAGAGAAGGTGGGGGTCTACATGGATGCACCAAAGCAGGGGTAACAGGAGCATCACAGTGGCTTACTCAAGACTATTAACAATTTAGGTCCCACACTGACACTCTCGAGTTCTGGGTGAATGTTTACCAATGTTCATCTGAAAATGTATTGGCATCCCAAGCACGTTTCCCACAGGGAGATTAAAGGGGACTGTGATTATCAGGGCTGTTTTAGACAGGACCCTTGCCCTACCCACTCTGTTAGTATTTGTTTTCTTGTTTCCTTTACCCTCTGCTACCCTTTAGGGGAAGAGAGTTACACAGGGCACCATCTCATTTTGTAAAAAGAGCGTATCTAAAGCAGTTACTGCTCTCTGCCTCCCCTTCACTGATTCTCACTCAGAAGCACTTTACAACTGAGATCACTCGGGGTCTTAGAGTAAAGGGCTTAGATTAGTGTTTTCCCCTGATAAGCAAGTCCCCCACCCAGTCTGAAATGATAATAGTGCCTGACACTGTCCAACGGAGAAAGGTCTCTGCGAATCCAGTAGCTCTCACGTCTGTCCTTACTATGTGTGCAGTTTCAAAATATGCCTAGTCATTTTAAAATTATGATATGTTAAACTATGCCTTTCAACAAACACTGAAAATGTTGGCAGAATCTAATGATGACTGATTTGGTATCTATTATAAATCCTAGTTTACAGTACTTTTTTCCTCAAAATAAAAAAAACTTGTAATAATTTAATGGTTATATAACTTGTGAAATTGTATACACAGTCTGAGACGAATGGTGTATCTGCTATAGTAATAGTAAATTGTGCAATTTTCAATTTTATTCATGAAGAAGTAAATTGCTTCAAACATTTTTTCATATTCAATGGTTACACAATTTTTTAATATCCACTTATTTTTATCTTAGGGAATAAAAGGGGAAAGAATGGGGGAAGAAGAGGGTGTGTTGTTCAGCTGAAGTTGAAGCAAGCCTCATGTTATGTTATCTGATCTGCATAGCAATTAGGAAACACTTATGATGAAAAAAGGGAGTTGGACTAAAAGGAAGTATATATTAAACGTGAAAACCAATTTCAAATATTCTCTTCCAAATGACCATTTTTATATTGGTCTTTTGTACTTAAGAGAATTTGAAGGAATCTTAGGGACAACCCCATCCATTATTGTCTTATGGATGAAGAAAGAAAGATTCAAAGAAGCTGTGCTACTTGACCAAGATGCCAAAAAAAAATTTTTTAAGGTAAAATTGCTTTATACCTATGTGTTTTTAGGTTATATATTATTTTTAGGGGAACACATCCCTTGAATAAGTGAAGATATGCCAATGAGAGACCATATTCATGATCTCAGAAAGTAGAAACCCCCAGCTTTGACTGGGCTGAAGCCCAAAATTCATTAATAACTCCCATCTTCCTTAACACCAGCCTCACCAACCTTAAGGCCCAGGAAACTTCAGATAAAGTTAGAAATCATTTAGCTCAAAATCTACCTACAATTTAGCAAAGAATTCCTTCACTCAAACTAGTAGACTAGCTTGCCAAAGAAGAAGGTAATCTGAATGAACAAAAAAAAAATCTAATTATCTCAATTTGCATAACTTTCGAAAGAATTTTCTTCCTGTTCACTCCCCATTTTTTATAAATTAAGATACAATGTACATAAAGTTCACTAATACTAAATATATAGCTTAATGAATGGTTACATATAGATACATCTTGTAACTACCACAAAGATCAAAATGTAACATTAATCTGAGATGATTCCCTGATGCACCTCCATGTCTATGGTGACCACAACTCTTCTGACCTCTATCATCAAACATCTATAAATAAGCTTTACATGACTTTGATCTCATGTACATGGAATGATACAGTATATACTGTTTTGTGTAGGCTTCTTTAATATTACATTATGTTTGTGAGCTTCATTTGTGATGCTGTACGTATAACTGGTTTGTTCTTTCTCATTGCTATGTAGTATTCCACTGTGTGAATTTATTATATTTTACTCACCCATTTTACAATTGATGGACTTTTGGGTTGTTTCTTGAGCTTTGGGATCGTATGACTAAAGCTGTTGTAAAGAGAAATGGTACTCGTTTCTGTTGAGTATATACCTAGGAGTGGAATTCCTGGGTCTTTTTACTTTATTTTTCTTTCAGTGTCTTTTGTTAGCCCTGGACCATAATCTACCCTTTCTAAGTTGTCAAATGAGCCATTACAAGGTGCATCATTTTAGGCCTGAGAGTTGTTCTGGCTGGCAGATTCCCCAGATTTCTTGGGGTCCATCATCAATAGGATTATACCTTTCATGGTCCATTGCCCACGGCACCCCTGATGGGTTTTGCTCTCCCTTATCCTTCTCCCCGACTTGTTTTATATACACATCTCCTGACAATGTGTGGGAGAGAAAGGAGATAGACTACTGAAGGGGACGTCTAAGGACTTTCTTTCCATCTATTCCTCACTGAAATACTGTGTGGCATAGCGAAGAAGTGCTGGGTCAGTGTGACGGGACTGGCATCTTATTAGTACATCCGGACCAGGTTTCCACTTCCTAGGCCAGAAGCTGTGTAGTAAATAACATCACTTATCTGCACCTCAGCCAGAGGGTTCATTTGCATCAGTGCTGCCGATGCCTGGCTGCAAATCAGATTCATCTGGGGAGATTTTAATGTTTGTTTTTGTTACAAAAGTGGAACATGTTAATGGAAAAAGATCAAATAGTACAGAAAAGTATAAAATGAAAAATAAAAATCCCTCTCCTCACAGTCTGTGTAATATCACATTCTCCTACCTAGAAATTCCTTGGTGTTGTTCTTACCTTTTAAAATAAAGACCCCTGGACCCCACTCCAGACCTAACGAAGCAGAATCCTCAAGGTCCTAGGAATTTGTGTTTCTTTGAAAAAAATTCATGAGTGATTTTGATGGACTTTCAGGTTTGGGAATGAATCCCTTGACTGATATCTGAGATCCCTTCCAGTAAAATTTATTCCCTATGCTCCAAAAACTATGTGATTTAAGCCTGTCAGCCACTAACAGGGTTGGCCCTATGCATAAGTTGAGCAACAGTGGTTTTGTCTTGACCTCTTCCTATTTATGGCTTCTCTCTTCACCTTTAGCTGTTCAATTTTCTCACTTTAAAACTTTTATAACTCTTTGGCTCACATGGTGAAACTTTATTAGTTAGAAGGTAGTAATACATTCTATTAAATCTCTAGTTCCTTTTTGGTTAATCCCATAAACCAATCAGTATTAATGAATTTGTTAGCTACTAAATATATTATCAGTTAAGATAATGTTGCTAAAATGTAAACTCCCATAATTCTCTTAATAAGTAGCATGGGATCTGTGAGCTCCTTCCAGAGTATCCAGGAAGATGCTTTTAGCCTCCAAGTTTTCAAGTAAAGTCCACACACACAAACATTTGTCCATGTCTACTATCGGTAATGTTACTCAGTTCAAGTATTTGAAAAAGGACATGTTTAAAATAAATAGATACTAACCACGCAAAAGAAATTGCTAGGAATTTAATTCACAAGTAAAGTGGTTGCTATCATCAGTTAATAGGAGAGGTAGATTTACTTGGATAAACTATCCAGTCCAAATTACCCTATAGAACATAAATTACTTCCTAAGCCCTTTACTATCAAAACTATATAATTGTAGAAGAAAAAGCAGAAAAAGGAAACCAAGACATAATTGCTGTGTTGAAAAAGGAACTATAAGACAAAAAAAATGTGCCTTGCTAGGCCAAAGATTAGAAAGTAGGAAAGCATAGAATTCAAGACATAGAACCTAATCCATACAAATGCTAATTATATAATAATTCTATTTTGAATTTATATAGCATTTCTTCTATAAACTAGAAGAATGGTCACATTTATTATCTTAAAAATTTCCTATTTGAGTAAGGTGCCAGCCAATCTCTCTCCATTTTATTTATCCATAGAAAACCTTAAGTAATAAGGGGTTGAACAACTTTCCTAAGTACAAAGGGCAAAATCTGCATGAACACCCAGTTGTCCTGACTTCTAGAGTAAATCCCATAATTTTACACAGATATTATATTTATTGTATTATGTGTAGGTTGTGTGCACAGGCAGGTGTGTGTGTGTGTGTGTGTGTGTGTGTATTATTCAGAGGGGTGGCTAATATTGCAGTTAAATATACTGGTGAGACTGTATAGCACATCAAGTTCGGAGCTTTACAACTTCATAACTTCCTTCACTATGGGATCTTTTCCTACAACATTCCTATTCTGTCTTGGTTAACTCCTTCTTATTCTATGAGGCTTAGCCTGGATCTCAACTTCCCTGAGCCCCTGAGCTGGATGCCTCTTTTGCTTGCCCGCACTGTCCTTGACCATAACCATGTCCTCCTTGGCCACGTTGATCTGAAATGATCTGTGGATACAGCAGCCCCTCTGCTAGACTACTTGCTGCAGGGAGCTTATTCGCTGTTGCATCCGTGTCACTTCGCACAATGCCTGCCACAATGTCAATGCTCAATACATTGGCATTGATAATATATG
The DNA here is from genome assembly GCF_020740605.2 of Lemur catta. Taxonomy (NCBI): domain Eukaryota; kingdom Metazoa; phylum Chordata; class Mammalia; order Primates; family Lemuridae; genus Lemur; species Lemur catta. The sequence goes on from NC_059139.1 coordinate 36,079,280, forward strand.
CCGTTCTTCCAATGCCCAATAGGTATTTCAGAAACTAAATCCTTTTATTTTAAACCACCTTATACAAAGTTAATCCTCTATGGTTAAAAATGTTCCGGCACAATTTAGAAAGGCAAAATTTCCATTTCTTTTTCATCTCATCTGTCCAATTCATCTATACTCTGTCTAATTCAGCATTTCCCACTTTCGTATTCCATGAAGCTTGACTCTGAGAGATGCTGTCAATAAGTTCTATGTGGTTCCATGTGGAAAACATGTTATTCACCCTAGCAAGGCAGGAAGTATAGTGGTTTGGAACACAGGTGCTGGGGGCAGACTGCAGGCTGTGAGAGGCAAGTGATTATTTTATTTCTCTGTGCTTCCATTTCCACCCCTGTAAAATAGGACTAATAACAGAGTTTCTCCCTCCTAGAGTTGTTGTCAAGATTTACTGAGTATTACACAAAAGGCTTAGAATATGTATTAAGTGCTAAGTACCAGCTGACTAGTATTATTAAGCAAAATTGAACAATTTTCTTTCTTATTTAGCTTGATTTTGTTGCTTGCTGTAGGACTGCTGGGACTTTAATATGCTGATAAGCCTATGAATCTCCAGGTAAGCAGTATTTCCCAAATTAATTTAATGGAAGGCCTACTAGCATATCCCAGAAGTTGTGAACCTCAGAATACACTTTAGGAAACTCCCATTTAATAAATTTGAAACAATACTAACATTTTCTAAACCAAAATTAGGACATTGGTTTGACAAGCGTGGATGTAACTTGTGGGCATTGGTGCATGATATTTGAAGCGAGGACTGTTCTAGCAATCATACTAACAAACAAACAAAAAGAAACCCAAGACCTATGTGTGACTACACTTAGAAATATTTCTTTACTAAAAAATTCAAAGTGCAAGTGAAATGACTTTTATTGATTCTAAGGTGAGGACTGCAAATATTGCTCAAATAAAAACCCATTTTCTGATACAGCTGAAAAATTGTTACTCGTTAAAACATAAAGGGCCAAACTTCCTTATTCAAAGATTCTTGCCAGTTATCTTACTTCTGGTGCATCTGATAAGAACTTCCTCTAGAGCCAGGAAACTTTGCAAGTATTAGAAAACCTGAAAGAAGGAGTTAAGAAGGAAGTGACTGACCAAAGTGTAAAAGAGGAACAAGTTCTCAACCAGAGCAGGTTTAAAACATAAGCAAAAGAACAAAAGGGCGAGCTTGGCACATGAATCTTGTGGTAAGTTACAACCTAATTTAAGGCGTTTGGGCAATGAAAAACTTTTAGAAACATGTTTGTCTTTAATTGATCAATGATTTTTTTTTTATCTTGTCAAATAGAGTTTTCAGAAAAAATTGCCATGGGTAGCCATAGGGGAAAAAGCTGATTTACAAACTGAGAATGATGTTACGGTTTCTTTATGAGTATATATGCTCATAAGTATATGATTATGCTGTGCTGTCACCTTGTTTGCAAACAGAAAGCCATTATCGTATTTGAAAGTTTATCAATAATTTGTGATTTTAAGAAAAATGGTTATTAGGTAACCTGTTGGAATTGCTTTCCAATATGAAAACAGAGTCTTACTTGACATTGGACAAAGGGAAACTTATTTAGGTGTTAAGCCATATTTCAAGGGCTATTGTTTAAAATATACTTTTCATTATAGTAGGTCTTTGTGTATGTCTCACAGGGTTTTCCCTATAATGTTATTTTCAAGAAAGGGAAAGGATGCATTTCCTGTCCTGTAAAAAGTCTTCTTGTCTTTATCTCATTGAATACCTCTTAGACAAACAATTTTAACATTTAATGTCTACTCTAACAGGATAACATAGATCGTAAAAGTAAATTCTCCTCTTGGAAATTAAGAGGGCAATTTATTACCTTATCCTCAGTTGCAGAGGCAGCCATAGTTAGCCTTCTCCAACTCTCACCCCCACTTCTGTTGCAGGCCTAGTGCTTTTTAAAAAGTTCATTAATTTCCATCAATATTTGAAGTTTCTTTTGTAAATTTATTTCAAGTATTCTGATAAATAATTTCTGAAATAAATAATCATTTATACCACAAAATATCTTAAATATTATTCATTCTTATCTGTTGCAGAAAGGAAATGGGTCCTAATGGTTAAAGTCATTTGCCAGAGTTTTGCGCTTGAATGCAAGCGTAGTGTCTGGCCTTCTAGAGGAGGGACCCTACTGATTGCAAATCTTATGTGGTGGACGATACCATTCTCAACCACAGCATTACTCCCAAAAGTTTCAAGGAAATTAAAAGGTGTCTAGATCTGGGTTGCCTGTGCCAATATTTTTATCAGATAAATTTTATAAATTAACTACATATCATATTCAGTTTCGTAATGTGAAATGCCAAACTGAAAATTTGCACATTGATATATTCTAACCTTGAACAAATTTATAAAAGTTCACAAGTGTACATGAATACTCAGTGAGAGCAGGGCACCACTTTGTGGGGTTTCGTTTTTTCTCTTTATCATTACTATCGCTATCCTGTGAGCAGATTGCTGCATTCATTAACAAATATTCAATAAATTAGTTATTCTGTGCCTAGTGCTGATGTTGGCAACACAAAGATAAATAATATATGGTTCCCAGCCCTCAAGAACCTCAGAGCTAATCACACTGTACAAATTTAGTGATAGATGCACCTGATAGCCATTTACAGATATTTGGGTAAATATCATCTTGGGGAAAATTTTACTTGAATCCTCATTCAGTCACAGCTTAATTGTTGAGAAAGTTACCTAACCTCTGTAATTCTCTCCTCTCATCTATAAAATGAGGATAACAATTGTACCCACTTCATATGCCGGCTGTAAGATTAAATGAGATAACCCATATAACAGTGTTTAGAAGTTGGCCCCAAATAAGCTCTTAACTAAATATTGTTGATGACAACATTCAGTAGATGGTAATAGCCATGCCACAAGCACTATTAAAACTATTGGTTGTAACTATTTCAGTGTCTAGACTAAAAACATACAGTAATAATCTTTTGTTGATAAAATTATAATAGAACATGCAGCCTAGTTGAACAATTCTCCTTTTTTCCTCCTTGCTATCTTAAAGCATCATCAGAAAACAATCTAAAATAATCTTGAATGAAAGTAAGTTGCTGAAAGTTGGGAGAAGACCTGTGATAGAAAGGCTTTCAAAAATATTTTGTTTTACTTTAAAATTCTCTTTCCATGTTCTAAGTATAAACTATACCCTTTCGAAGACATATCTTGAGTTTTAATATAGAGTCTTAAGAAATAAGATGCTGAACTTTGGAGTCATTTTTAACTCTAATCCTTCATTCAATAAATATTGACTGAATGAATGTCTTTTCTGTGCTGGGTGTTATGCTATCTTCTAAAACTATAAAAATGAAAAGACCTGACCCTGCCCACCATTTAACCAAGTAAGAAGACATACAATTCCCTGTCATTTAGGTTACCATGTTATAATACAGAATGGACTCTTTAATATGGGATTACAGAGGTAGGAGTGATTAAGAAAAAGACATCAGTCTCTGTCCCCTCTAAAGAAGGGTAGGCAAGGCTTCACAGAGGAGCTACAAGGTAATGGAAATGTTTGCACGTGTATGCCCTTGTCTCATTCTTTCTATTGCATTCAGAACATTATCTTTCACTTGAAAATTGTTATTCTTATTATCAAAAACCATGTTGAGATCTAAGTAATAAAACCACTGAGACTTGGGCAGAGACAGGTTCTTCTAACTCTTTTTCTTTCTTCACAACAGCTAGTGTATTCTATATTGAAAGCAGGAACTCACTAAATACTGATGTTTAATGTATTGGTGGAAATTGGTAGATTTTTAGTTATGCTATGTAATAAATATGCAATTAATATATTTTTAATTTTAGCAGGTTTCTGAATGGCAGATCATTCAACCTCCCTTTTCTTGAGTTTTCTACTGTGCTATTATCTTCCACTCATTTCTGCTTCATTTTGTGATTCATTGACAGAAAAGGAACTGGAAAGGAATAAAATCCCCCCTGATACGGTACAATTATACATTAACGGTTGTATGGTGAACAGCATCACATACAAAGAGAGCCATCTTCCTGAAATAAGTTTACACAATCTCTCCTCCAGTTGCATCAGAAGTTTACCAGATAATGTTCTTCCAGATCTGAAAAAGAAATGCCTACAAGAGCTTCCAAACTCATTTTTGAACAATACTAGGCTACAAGGAATTACACTGGTCTGTACCTGTGAATTCATTAAGGGCAACACCAAACCGCTAAACAGCATCGTTTGTGCAGAAATGTTGAAAAGCTGTGGAAATACTTCAGCGGCCATTACTGTAGGAATTTCCCTTCTTTTACTCGTGATGATTTGTGGAATTGGGTGTGTCTGGCACTGGAAACACCATGAGACCACACGATTTACCTTACCGAAGTTTTTGCAAAGAAGAAGCAGCAGGAGAAAAGACTATACTAAAACATTCTCCTGGAGTCCCCATATTATTGGCTTATGGCGTAAAACCCCAGCTGCAACCCGAGACCAGAGATCTGCTGCTGCAGGAACTGACGTGCAGGAGAACTATGAAAATGTGGAAGCAGGTCCTCCCAAAGCTGACACAGAAACTGATAAGGAACTGTATGAAAACACACGGCAGTCTAACTTCGAGGAGCATATCTATGGAAATGAGACATCCTCAGACTATTATGACTTCCAGAAGCGTTGTACTTCTGAAGTTCCTCAAGAGGAAGATATATACATTCTCCCAGATTAACGTTAGCTTTTCAAAATACTGAGTGTTGTTATTAGAGGATAAATATTCACTGTGACTTTTATTGTACTGATGCCTTTAGCAATCAAGTTCTGATGAAATCGGACGGTCTCTCCTTTATCTGCACCTTTCTCAATTCTCTCTGTGTCACTGTGGATTAATTCTAGATCTCTTCTCCCCTTCCTTGCCCTGGATTAAATCTGCATTATGCTATATTGATTCTTCCTTCTAAATGTTGTCTGTTATCTCTTTCTTTTATCTCTACCTTCACTATCTTTTTCTGACTCAGAATTATTGTCACAGTCTCCTAAGTGGTCATCCTGTCTCTAGTTTCTACCTACTCAATCAATTTCCCATGATACTGCCAGATTTATCTTCAGAAAAATGGCCACATTACTTTATTGCTTAAAACCTTTTAATACCTCATCTTTGCAAAAGACATAACTCTTATAAATCTAACTCTGGAATTCATGATTTTCCACAGTTGATTCCAATTCACTTTTCCAATAACTTCTCCTACTAATAATCCTTGACTGCTCTGCTTTCATCAGAATCATCTGGAAACCTGCTAAAGCCATCCCTCCTCTACAGCTTTGCTCGTCTGCCCCTCTTTCAAGCCTGCCTAAGATCAGAGCTTCTTCAGCAAGTCTTTTGAATCATTCCAAACCTGCATTTCCCTTTTTCTTTTCTGATATCTTATAGCTTTTGCTGCCTCTTCAATCTGTAGAGCATTTAAACATTCGAATGTTTTTGTCATGACATTTTATTACTTAACTTCATATGTCTTAAACAACCAGCTAAACAGAAAGGAATTGCCTCATAGTCATATTTTTAGCCCACATGTCTACAATATTTCATGAGGCACTAAATACTTACTCAATTGACAAGAATTGAATTGTACATTGTCCTAAGTAGTTTTGAGAAAAAAAAATCTAATAAATCTATCCATTATTCATCCATCCCAGGAATACTTACTGAGTATCTTCTATCTGCTTGTGCACCTGGGGGACAGAGTTTGGGGGTACAAAAGCAAAAAGAGAGACATGGTCCTGAACACATACCATCCATTAGGAAGGAAAAGACAATAAACAAATAAACAAATAAATCCTATGCTTTTTATGAAGCTATGATATGTCCTCTTTAAATCCATCCACTCTTTTATATGCAGCTCTGAATTGCTCTGGCCTGAAACCACAAACATTTGTTTTGCCAGGTGGATCCGTTTTAGGCTCTACCAATAGGGGGCGCTCAGGAAGATCGGAAGACAATAGTGAGCAAAAGGGACTTGTTCCTTCTTGTTTTCCTTGTCTCCAGCTGGTGCTGTTGCCATGTAATTCACCCCAGCATCACTGGTTCTTTGCAGTTTTCTAGATTCTTCCTTCACTCCCAGAACCAGCTTCATTGCATCTTGCCAGGAGTGCCAGCACGAGCCAGGCAGCACCCTCCCTTAGACTCCGAGGACCCGCTCCTAGACCCTGTCCTCCAAGCTCTCCAGGTACCAGCAGGAGACAAGAGTCCTGTGTCGCAGCTCTGCAGGGCTCCTCCTCTGAGGTCTGATAACCTCGCCCTAAGGATGGCAGCCGCTTCCCACAGTAACTATCTCTTGGTACCTGTGTCCCCTTTTTGTTTGTCAATATCCATTTAGCTAATTTTCTATATGAAATTATCTCTGTTAAAACAAACAGATGGTTTCTATTTCCCCAAGTGGACCCTGTATGGCACATATGAAAATGGCAGTAGGTGCTTTAAAAAAAGAAACAAAGCTTTCTGCTTCTGAGAGCAGTAGGGTTGGGTAGGGAAGAGGATTTTAATTTTAATAAGATAGTCAATGGAGGCCTCTCTAAAGACACACTTAAGCTGAGACTTGAGGGTTAAAAAGGAGCTATCTGTGTAAATGAGATGGGCCGGGTGTTAAGGATGCGACCAGCCTGTTTTTAGGGTGTTAAGGATGGGACCTGAAGCACAAACAAATTTATGATGCTCTGGGAACTTAAAGAAAGCCATTGTGGCTGGAGCTTCCCGAGAGAGGATTGGAGTGACTCCCGACAGGTTCGTGAAGGAGGGCATAGAAGACCATGTAACGTCTCATAGTTCTTTCTCTGCCCTCTTAAAGTCTAAAAAGTAAAAATTTTCTGTGAGGGATAAAGATAAGAAAGTTGGTTTGCATCGACCGGGAGCAGCAGGTTGTATATGGGCTATACTAACAGCAAAAGTAATCACGCCTACCACAATTAAGAGGGGAAGGATGGTGGTGGGGGAAGGACCTTAGCATCAGATACACTGAGTATGACTTTGCCATGTACTCACAGGAATGTGGGAGTGGTCACAGCCTGCAACTCGTAGCTAGCCTCGGTAAGGCTCTGTGCCCAGCATTTAGCGAGAATGAACACCTGGCTGCTGGACCTGGCTCTCAGCCTGCAACTTGGAACATTTTGCCACAATCCACCTTCTACCTCTCTTATCAACCTATTATTGATCTCCACAGCAAATGGACCGTCGCTTAGCCCATTGAAAGCCCTGCTTTACAACTGCCCAGTTACTGCTCAGGCCAGATAGAATAGGAGTGGAGAAGACCAAGCACTTAGGTCAGTGGGGAGGTTAGGATGTTGGGCTCCATGTAGGAGAGATAAAAGAAATAAATAAGGAATCAGGAGGTGATGCCTGTATCCACATTGTTATGGACAGGATGTTCGTGTTCCCTGAAATTCATATGTTGAAGCCCTACCTCCCAATGTGAGGGTGATTGGAGGTGAGGCCTTCGGGAGGTAATTAGGTTTAGATGAGGTCATGAGAGTGGGCTTCCCATGATAGGATTAGTTTCCTTATAAGAAGAGAACAGAGAGTTTGTGTCTTCTCAGCCTCCAGAACTGTGAGGAAAAAACATTTGTTGTTCTAGGCACAATGTCTGTTGTTCCAGGTGGTATTATGTTATAGCACCCAAATAGACACATTTTTAACTGCTATTCTAAGCCATAATAACTGCTCTTTTTTTAATTCACAGGGTGATAATTTCAATATCTACTATTTAGTGTTTATCTTACATGATCACTTTGTGGCATTATACTCTCGCTCTCTCTTCTTCCGCCTTAGGCACCTTGGAAGCGTCCCTTTACCTTGTACAACCTTCAGTGTAGCTGCTCTTTGTGGTCTCTCCTGGGCTCCCTGCTGCTTTTCATATCACTCTTTGCCTAGATGATCTAGACTTTCATACTTGAACTCTCCTGCTCCAATGTCTTGTTGAAGCATTTCACCCACATAGCTCAGCATCTACTGCTAATTTGTATCTAATGTCCTTCAAACGTCTGAAATTCAACATCAGCCAAACTCATGGATTGGGGTCAAGGTTGGGGTGTCACTCGGGAATAGGGATCGAATTAGTGGTGAAATAGAATACTCAGACATGAAGAAGGCTACCCATTGCATAGATTACTTGCTAATAATGTTTTAAGAATGGACAGTTCAAAAAATGTTCCAGTGTCAAAAACATCACCCTCAAATTATTATGTTATCAATATACCATGTACAGTAGTCCCCGTTATCCACAGGAGATAAGTTTCAGCACCACCAGAGGATGCCTGAAACCACAGATAGTACCGAACCCTAAAACATTATGCTTTTTTCTATACATACATACCTATAATAAAGTTTAATTTATAAATTAGGCACAGTTAGGAATTAACAAAAATAACTAATAATAAATGGAACAATTACAACAATACACTATTCACAATTTCACAGATGGAAGATTCCTTCTTAGCATAGATCTTGGCAACCTCAGCATATGATTTTTTTTCTCTCCTTATTAAGTCAAGAACTTTCACCTTTCACGAGGCATTTGATGTCTTTTCTTAGGCATATCCAAATTGCCAGCATCACTACTCTTGCACTTTGGGGCCATTATTAAGTAGGGTGACTTGAACACAAGCCCTGCCAAACCCTGACAGTGGACTTTACAACTGAGCCTGCTATTGAGCAAACAGTGGGCGAGGGAACACCTGCAGCGTGGGAACACCGGACAGAGGATGATCCACATCCCGGGTGGGATGGGGCAGGACAGCACAAGATTTATGAATTGTTTATTTGGAATTCTATTCCATATGTACAGACCACGGTTGACCGCTGGTCACTGAAGTCTCAGATGGGTGAAACCTCAGATAATGGGGAGGGGGGGCTGCTGTACTGAGTAGCTGCATCTTCAACATCAATGCCTGGCCCAAACAAATAAGGTTCATCCCTGTGATTCCCAGTCCCTGAAGCCAGATGGTGTCACATTTGGAAAACAACATGTCATTCCTGCTCTTCCCTGCCTTCTGAGTGATGAGTTCTAAACACTGTGTATATGGTAGAAAGAAGGGGCCCAGGGCCCCCTAGACAGAAGCTAGAGGACTTGTTTGATAACTATAGGTGCATGGCTTAGTAGTGCCATTTATTTTATTTAATTAACAGTTTTATTTACTACTTATATTTTAAATCTTGTCAGGATAGCTATGTTGAGCTAGACCTAAACATCAATGTTTAATGTAACACATCATTAAAAAAAGGACCAAACCAGGGATTTTAGAATTTGTCCATTTTCGATGAATGACTATTCACTAATATTCTTCTGAAAGATGGGAAGATTGCAAATATATCTTGAATGTGAAGCACCTCTGGTAGATGTCCGCAGTGGGATAGACAAGAGGTTGCAGAACATCAAGATCATGAAATTTATAGTAAGTGGCTTAAATAATCTAGTAAGGTAAAGCAATTTTAGTCCTCTAACAAATAGTTGTCAAATACCTATGATGTATCAAGCTCTGGGAGGGCACAGGGAATTCAGTAGTGGGTTTGGTGGGTGAAGGGTGGAGAAACAGACACTGTTCTAGCACTCAGAGGGCTCACTGCAAAGGAATTCCAATACTTACAGGGGTTACTAAAATGTGTTGCAATAATGGTATGACAGGAATACATGTGGTATAATGAAAGACTAAAGCCAGGGGTGAGGGTTGAGGAAAGCTTTCCTGCAGAAAGTGACACCTACAGAGACCTGAAGGACAAGTAGGAGGTAGCCAGGCAGAGACTGAGGGAATGGTATTCCCAAAAGAGGAGAAAACATGTGAGGGCCTGGTGCATAGGGTGTGTTCAAGAACCTGAAAGAACAGGAACACCACTTGAGCACAGTGTGTAGAAGGAAAAGGACAAGAGGAAGGAAGTACCTTCTAGGAATGGTCAGATAAAACAGGGTTTTATATAATAGATTAGGGAGTTTGGACTTTATCCTAAGCAATCTGATATTCACGATGTCAGAATATGATCTTAGAAGGCAGAAATAATGCTGATTTTTCCAAAAACTACAGGGTACTGCAAGCAAAGAATTTCTAAGCTGTGATAGGATATGGAAAGCAAGATTCTGAAGTTGAGGATAAAGGACTTGATTTTAAGAAGCACATGTCAATGAATTATAAGATAAACAGTGCTCCCATCATTTTATTAAAGCCTCCACAGCTTTTAATTTAAATTCAGTTCCTGTAGTTTTGCATTTTGAGAGTCTCCCAACAGAGAAGGGAATTAAGCAAATGAGAGAGACTCAAACAAAAGGAAGCACAGTAGATGGTACATTGCAGAATGCAATCAAGGCTGGTGGAGGTGTAACTGTAGCTATTGACCAGTGTTGTTGCCATGGAAACCAAAGCTCAGTGGTCTTGGAGTGCTTTCCCTTTTTAAGGACATAGACTGGCTTTAGTGAATAGCTCAGACTCTGCACATTATGGAAGTTGCATCATCCATTGCCACACTATTCTAAATTCTTGTTAGTGACAGAGACAATGGCTCCCTGGGTCTGAGGTAAACTCCCCAGAAGCTGAGAGGCTGTCAAAGACATAAGATTGAAGCTCAGTGAAGGGCAGTGTTTAGCTGTTGCCTCAGGCCCACTTCCCCAGCTCTACTCTAGGCTAGACTGACATATTAATTGTAAGTGATAGCCAGAATTTAGGAGGAGGAATACAGTGAACTAGATTTGATCTCTTAACATACGATTTTTTTTTTTGAGACAGGGTCTCTGTCACCCATGCTAGAGTACAGTGGCATCATCATAGCTCGGCACAACCTCAAATTTCTGGGCTCAAGTGATCCTCCTGCCTTAGCCGCCCAGGTAGCTGGGACTACAGGTGGGCACCATCATGCCTGGCTAATTTTTTAAAAAAAATTTTGTAGAAATGGGGTCTTGTTATATTGCCCAGGCTGGTCTTGAACTCCTGGCCTCAAGCAATCACCCCGTCTTGGCCTCCCAGAGTGCTGGGATTACAGGCATGAGCCACCACTTCCTGGCCAACATATGATTTTTTTTAAATATCATATTATGAGATTTGAAACTTATCAAACAAATAAATACAAGTTTATGTTTGGTTTTTCTTCCGAGGTATTTCTGAGAAGACTGTAGTCCACATTAAATGCTGTAATTGTAGTGCCTTCCGAGCACCGAGCACCAGACTGAGGCTTTATGTGAACTGTCTTTCTTAGTTTACCAAAAACCGAATCTCAGATGTTGTTAATATCCCCATTTTCCAAATGAGGTGATTGGGACTTAGAGAAGTTAAAAGTTGATCAAAGATCTTAGAGTTAATAAAAAAATTTGAACCCAGTCATGCTGATGAGCATGACCTGCTCAGATTATGTTATTGTAGCATTATTAGTAGATGATAATATCTTCTGTCTTAGTATCATGGAATTTCAGATCTACAAAATAATGTGGAAATCATCTAGGCTAACTCCCTTATTTTGAAAATGAGAAAATGAGCCCCAGAAAGTTAAATGACTTTCCTAATGTCACACAGTGAGTTACAGACTAACCCAGATCAGAATTTAGAGCTGCTGGCTCCAAGGTGATTTTTAATACATTCCTCTGCCTCTCTGTTGACTGTGAAAATACAAAGTGTTTTTGTTTTTGTTTTTGTTTGTTTTTTAACCCAAGTCTTCCTCATAGCATCCCCTGGAGTCCCACTTTATAGGACCTTTGCTTTTTCTTTGTTCTGTTTTAGCTGCATATTCTCTTCTTTGCATCTAGAAATGATGCTGATTTTTCCAAATGTGATGCAAAGATAGGCCTAAGAGAGCAGAGTATACAGATTTCTTAATGCCTGTGGCTTTTGTGTGGCTGCAGCTAAGTAATGAAGGCAATTAATCAGGAGTGGACTGGTGTACAATATGTCCCCTTCTGTCATTATTTCTTAAAATGTACTCCATTGTCATCTTGTCTCATCTGGCAGAATTTGTCTAGACTAGATACACTTTTAACTCAATTATCTGATGTGAGAAAAACATAATCAAAAGAAGAGGAACATTCCTGGTGAGAAGCAGAGGGAGGAAGGGGGGTATGTCAGTGACAACTGCATTGCAATAAGAAGGCTGAAGAGTGTATTCAAATAGCTAGTGACAAAGTAAGTATCCTCTTTGGTCCGGCATGGAAGGGGTCTAGAAGCTATCTTAAGTCTCTTTATTCCAGAAGAAGATCAAGAAGAATATTTCGAAGTACCTAGGCAAGGAAATATCTGGCATTGCATTTCAGGGAGAGTCTCCTTTTAAAATTAAATGATGAAAACACAATAGCAAAGCAGTAATTACGTTTTAACTTGCTAGAACAGCCAATTAAAGCTTAGAGCAAAAGTTTGAACAATGACCAGAAAAATGCACGGGAGAGAGAAAATTTAGAAAAAGGACAAATAAAGAAGTCTTTGATAGAGTTAGAGAGTCACTTTGGTGGTAATCAAAAGAGAGAAAGTTCCATCAAAGATGAAAACTCAGACATCTGCAAGGGCTACGCCGAGCACATACAGTTATGAAACAGGCCTACTGAAAGGCTGTGGTGCCAAGAGACTTGTATGTTGAGCAAGCAGAAAAGTCACTATAGTTGTATTGTCTTTTCAGATATGATGCAAGCCAAACAATAACCAAACATATATGCACCTTCACTCTAAACCAAGATGTAGTTGCTTGTTCCTTCTATTTCTAATGCATCTTGCAGGGCTATGAAAAGGGTAATGTGGCTTTAATTTTACCTTTTAGTAAAAGTCACATCTAAAGAAACATTTGTAGTTCAAAGATACATAGTATTAAAGGAAACCAAAGGGGAAGTGGGACTCCGCTCATTTAAGAATGATTTTCATTTCCTCTTTTAATTAGCTGTGTTGCTTAATATACCAATACTTTCTCTACACATGTTGAAAAGAAAGCTGTGAGGCTTAATTTAGGATGCATCATCTTGGTTGCACGTGGTGGAAAGAAATGAAATCTATAATAAAGTTTGCATGTTTTCAATATACAGACTGAGATCTTACTCTTGCTTCCTTTTCAGAGCCCAGATTAAATCCCAGCTCTTTTATAAAGCCTTCCTCAATACAGCTGTCCAAATGATCTATTCATTTCCTGATTTCTTGCCTTTTCTCTCTATCCATTTATTTATATGTCTAGCTGTCTGCCCACCCAGCAAATATTAATGGAGGGTCTATTAGTTGTTAGGCATTGTGATAGAGACTCAGCAGTGAATAAACACGTACCATGCCCACAGCCTAGATGAAATACCAAAAAATTGCACATAAATAAATGCACAATTGGAAGTATAAATTAATGCTATGAAGAAAAGAACCATGGTTGTATGAAAGATTTTAATAGAGGAACTTGAACTTGACTTATTCAAGCAGTCAGGGCAGGCTACTTAAACTGGATTACTAATGTAAATTATATAAGCAGAATTTACTTAGAAAGAAAACAAGAATTAGTGATTACCTTGCCACAAAGAGGCCCATTATTACAGAACATTATCATTTATGTTGGCTTGTTTACTTAAAAGAGAGGGCAAAATCTCAAATTGCTTTGAAGGGTTTGTAAACTGCTACTAACAATAATTGGAAAGAAACATGAAAATATTAGTCAAGAAAATTTCATAGAGATTAGTGTTCTACATAGGTATGGTATGAACTTAAATATTTCTAGGCAATGTAATAGAGTGGAAAAATAAATGCTATAACATATAGCAGACATATTTTAATCACAACTTTGGTGGATGTTAGCTATGTGACCTTGCAAAAGTTATTTATCTTCTCTGAATGAGAAAGTCCACGGATGACAAGTGGTAATATAAGAACCATGAGAGGTTACTATGAAAATTGAATGAGGTAAGGTGTGAAAGTGCCTCAAACATTAAAGTTATTCAGTAACTAAGATGCATGTAAAACATTAATCTATATTATTTGTCTCAGTTGTACTTCCTACATATTGTTGTTGGACTTATCACTGCTAAGGGCTACCTTTTATGATTTTTATTTGTCAAAGACTTTATGCTTTCAAATATTTTGGTCAATAAAATAAACTTTATTGAATATATAATAATTTTTTACAATCATTCCACTGTAATCAACAATCAGAACTTCTGATCAGCAACAGAACTTCTGATTACACTGACCTTATGAACTTTCACATTAAGAAAAAGAACTGCTTGTACCATTTCCTTTTTTTTTTTTTTTTTCAATTCAAAATAGCTACTCCTTGCCCACATTTCTTTTTTTTTTTTTTTTTTTTTTTTTTTTTTTTTTTTTTTTTTTTTTTTTTTTTTTTTGAGACAGAGTCTCACTTTGTTGCCCAGGCTAGAGTGAGTGCCGTGGCATCAGCCTAGCTCACAGCAACCTCAGACTCCTGGGCTTAAGCGATCCTACTGCCTCAGCCTCCCGAGTAGCTGGGACTACAGGCATGAGCCACCATGCCCGGCTAATTTTTTTTGTATATATATTTTTAGTTGGCCAGATAATTTCTTTCTATTTTTGGTAGAGACGGGGTCTCACTCTTGCTCAGGCTGGTCTCGAACTCCTGACCTCGAGCGATCCACCCGCCTCGGCCTCCCAGAGCTAGGATTACAGGCGTGAGCCACCGCGCCCGGCCGCCCACATTTCTTTTCAGGAAAATCAAGGGCAAGAATGCTGGTCCAAGAGCAAAAGATAAGGGTGGCTAGGCTGGAGATAATGAGATATTATATCTGCCCTTATTTGGACCTCAATGTGATGGCATGAAGTGACCTGTCTTTACCAAGATTGATGATAAGCTATGGAGTTATTAATATTTTTCCCCCACACTGACTTGTTAGTGTGTGTTCATTCACTTGCCTATGAGTAAGGTTGACAGAAGAGGTTGTTGCCTGAGCCTAGATGATTCAGGGTGTCAAAAGTCCCACTTACCCATCCCTCCTGCCTGTCACAGAGTCTGTAAAGCATGCCATTACTGAGTTTTCCTCTGCTGCCGGGAGGCTGGAAGATTTCTTTATTTAAATGTGCATATCTTCATATGATGAGCTCTTAAACCATTATCCACTACTTAATACATTCAAGAATTAGTGTTTCAGGTTGATAACTAGAATTTGGACAAGAAATATCAAACATTTGAGCCACTAATTAACTGCTTTCTTCTAAGACAAGTGGTAGGTTAGTGCAGGAATTCTGGGCGTCTGGTCTGGTTTCAGTGGGAGGATTCAAGATTAGATGGTTTGGGGTAAAAGGATGCCATTGTGGCAGTTAATGGAATGCCCTCATACTGCTTTGAAATTTCAGCCTTTTGATTTCCTGCCTTTTTATCATGTCTGCTTAATTGACAGCATTAGCCCTTGAAATCCCTCTGCACAGTATTAAGCTGAGCATACAGACATGTGAAGCACTAATGTCTGCCCTTGAGGAGTTTACAGTCTGTTGAACCTTATATCATGGGCTAATATTGCCACCCACCTGATAATTTGCATTTTTAAGCCTGCAAGCTCTTGGAGCCCAATATCATTCTAAGTACAACATTCATTGCTTTGAGTTAAAAAATAATAGTGTCCATATACCCGGGACCATTCTAGGCTATAGTGACACAACAATAACGTCAAATGACTCATAACTGACTACAAAGCCACATACACAAACTAACAGTTTAGTTTGATGTAATAAATAATAGCTTCAGTAGAAGTACAGATTAATAGCATGAGCAAAGAATGATCAGGAAACCCAACTCTGCCTGAGAGAGTCAAATGTGTCTTTAGAAGGAAAGTCATGTTGAGCTGAGTTTGGGAGACAAAACAAGACTTTATGACCTTGGAAGTCTCTAGAAATATTAGATAAAAGGTAAATATATTTGATATGAATGATAACCTGAGCATGGCCCCCATGGGGACCCATCAAGGCATCATGAGCGATAAAGAGCAAATTCTGGGCAGCCGGAGATCAGAGGGAGTTTTGATGTTTGGAGAACTCCGAAAGCGAGAAAGAAATCCAAGAAAGAGAGGAAGGAAGCTGGTAAAAGGAAGGTAAATAAAATACCTTTTCTTAGTGTTTTGTAGAAAATCTATGTGTGAGTGAATATAGGAATTTTAAATAGAGGGGATTTAATAAAGAAATTGGTTTCAAAGGTGAGGACTGCAGGAAGAAAAAGAGGGTAAGTTTACCCAAAAGATCAGAGCTGTCAAAATCCAGTCCCTTCTGTACCACAGAGAGATCTAGCTAAATGGAACTGCCAAGAGCCCACAATTACCACGACCCCGAACCTGCTGCTCAGGAAATCAAGCTGTGTGAGCTGGAACACAGGAAGTGACACTCATCAACCACTATTATTGCTGCCATCGCTGCAGGGACGCCCACAGAAAGCAGAACTCATGGCTTCTTACTTCATCCCTCTTTCTAATCTAACAAAAAGCCAACTGGCAAGGGAGTTTGAGAAATGCTGTGTGCAGGTTCCTATCCCCAGTGGTAGAGAGGAGACTATAGAAAAATGATTGTGGAGCCAAGAAGTAATAGACACTATCTAGCAACCACGTGTCTTCTGAATTAAGAATCTCTTGCCCTTACCTCCCTTCTCTCCTCTCTCTAGGCTTCTGTCAACGAAGAGCAACACAGAGGACACACACGCGCACACTTATTTTTATTCTTATCATCACCTACATACATAGTCATGTCTACTTACAGGAAGTTGAAATTGTTGTGAGAATGTACTGGAAATAAATTAAGGAAAGTTTGAATACATAGGAGCGATATAGGCAAGAAGTAAACCTTTCAAAACAAGCAAAGGCTAGTAATGATTATCTCAGAAAAAAAAAAATAGTTTCCTCCATTCCCAATCTCTCTTTTACCAACACAAATAAAAAAACATATCCACTTATTTGATAAATTTATGTTCTGTCTCTCTTTTTAAAATTTTCTAGGTCACTGTATCTACTTAGCTCCCACCATTAAAGACTTGAGTAGAAAATAAGTTGTATTTTTCCAACCCAACAGTCTCTATTAATGAAATGTGACAAAGCTAAACCTAATGAGCAGCTATTCAAGTTGTTCGAATGTGCTCTATTGTACATATTTAGATAGAAAAGTAAGATGCAGCTGCTTCAAAAGAAGATTAAATGGCTAAAGATTAGAGAACAGTGACAACTGGAAAACTCAGTTGGAGAACAATAGATATAGAGCCAAAGAAAGAAGTCTGGGTTTTCAATTTAATTTATGAAAGAGTTCGGCTTTTAGGAATAAATAATTGCATTTGTTGTTATTTAAAAGATTAATTTTTAAAAAGAAATTAAGCTAAAAACAGCAAAATTATTTTGTGCTTTTGCTTTTACATTTCTATTTCCTCAGTGTAACATTAATTTTAAAAGGTCCAGCATGTTAGTGGTACACAATGATACAATATTCTTTAGGGTATATTTTAAATGGTAATTGTTGCCACTTGATTGAAAACCTAGTTTGAGGAATCAGGAGATGAAAGGACTTACGTATAAAGCAAAATTCTTACCCTTACAGTTACTTTGCAACATTATAAAAGCATCCTATAACTACTGGGTACTTGGGAAGGGGGAATTTTCATGGCATTGACTCTTAATAGATATATTTAAGGAATAGTGAGAATCTTATCTTAATAACATCTCTAAATTTCACAAATCCAAGATTGGAGTCTTTCAGAACTTTTTTCTAGCTGTTTCCTCTTCCTGGTATGCTCTTCCCTCAAGTATCCATTTGGACTATTCCATCACTTGCTCATAGCCAGTGGCCCATTGGCTAGACTATTTCATTAATTTTATAATAATAACTAACAATTAGGTAACAGCCAAGAGTCTTGGAACATCAGTTGACTAAAACAGGTGATTTAGTGAGTAAATTTTAAAATTTTAATTGTTATATATTTATAAGGTTCAAAATTCAAAAGGTACAAGAGAAAGCATAGTGAAGTTTTTTTTCTAGCCCCACTGCACTCCTGTTATCTCTTGACACTCACAAAACCAGTGAGCTTAGGGGGCAGAAGTCATACATTAGTGGCGGATCACATTAGCGGAGGAGGAAGCTTAGAGATTATTTCTCTTTTAATAAAAATATAGAGAGTTTACACTATTACATTCCCTTGTGACATGTTACACAATTTAATGGACTATGATATCTCATTTTCTCTCTCATGTGAAAATTACTTAAAAGAAATCTCTGGAGCACCAAGATGCTACATCGTGATGTAGCGGGAATGTTATTTCTTCGGGGAGCAGTGATCAATTATTTAAGGTCTGAGAAGAACACTTCATGGAGGGGGATATGCACAACTATTTGTGTTTGGTTTGATGGTCAATTTATAAAACATAGATTTAATAAATAAAACTTTGTGAAGAATTTTTATAAACATTTAAATATAAATAACACAAATACTTAAATTTCCTTTTAATTTAAACTGAAAATAGAAACTTATTGTGACATTTTTTTGAATCTTCAATCCCCCCTACAAAGACAAAATTTATATACATGCACACACATACAACTCAGCACATCTGTTATTCTACTAATTCTTAAACCTGTTCTACAGTGTCAATGTCATGGGTTTCATTCATTCCTTTATTGTTTCATACTTGATGTTAACATCTTCCTAGGGGTATAGCTATATTAATTTTGATATATACATACAGCTGCAGTAATATTATTTTGATGATTTCTTATAGCTGGAGTTATCTTACCAGATCCAAAAAGAAAATAATACCTTCTCGGAACAGCAAAAGATTTTCATTATCAAGAGATGGAATGAAGAAGTTGAATATTTTTTCCCAAGTGAGCTCCCGTTAGTAGACACATTTTATTTGTTATTTTAGTACCCCTTTTTAAGTCCTCATTCCTGGTATGGATATTATTATTGTCATTATTTTGTCTCCTGTTATCTTCCCCCAAACATAATATACTTTTAAATACTCACTCAGCTAGTATTACATAATCCATTATCTTGTCATTATATTATATGACTAGCCTGTTAGTATTATTAAAAACTGATCTATTTCATTTTAGAATGTTATTGTTATCAATGTTAATATCGATATTGGGGCTTCACCTTCTAGGAGACAAGGAATGGATGAATTCTAGGTAGTTAGCTCTGCTTCTGAAGAACATTGGCTTATTTATTATCCTGGAACAATGTGATATCCATCTCTACCTGGGTTTGATTGTGGCCACTGATTCTGACTACCTGTTTAGTTCCCTCTCCATTTGATTTTTAGATAGTTTCACATGTACCGCTCATTCCTTCCTAGTCTGGTACGGATTCTATTTTTTCCCCAGGATTTCTTGGCTTTCTCCAGGCTTTTCTCCTTATTCTTTTTACTATGAACAGACGGAAGCAAGATCAAGTCTATTCTTTATAAACAGACAGAGACATATAAAGAACTGACATAAAAGAAGACAAAAGAAGTTGAACACCTTTACGTATAGTAGTAACTTTTCTGTGCTTATTAAAATAAGTATAAAACTTGAACATATTCTATCATAGCCACACTTTTTTATACTCTAAACATCTTTTCGTAACATTTATACAAACTACTTTTTTTTTTGGAATGGCATTAGGAAGTCATTGAATTTCACAACAAATGTTCAAATTAATACAACAGCAACTATTATTATTAAAGCTTAAATTATCACAACTTAACCAATGAAATCCCTCTATGCAGGTTCTTTGTCCTTTCAGCACTGCCTTGCTTTTGGGTAATAACTGGACATTTCCAGATATTCTCTAAGACATGGAATTTAGTACCTTCCAATAATATCCTGGTCCTCTTAGTTGAGAACTGTAATAAAATGAAAAAATTGGGCACTAGGATTGCACGAGAATGTTGGTGATGGGCAAAAGTATTTCTTCTGCATCTGATTCATCTTCATTAGTGACACAGGTAAAATATATGTGTGTGTGTATGTGTATATGTGTGCATACATACACTTCTTTTTAAGGCATGAGTTCACACTAATTTTTCTAATTTAAACACATGAAGTTTCATCAACACTAAGACTTCCTTCTACACAAACAGAAAGGACATTTTGATGTTCCAAACCTCATAGATATTATATACTAGAGAAGAAAATTCTTAGGCTAATGATAATTTTCAGCATTTTACAATGTCTCTGCTAAATGATTATGTCTAACCTTAATCCTACAAGCAATTCAATTTCCACAGCTGATGAATTTACAGAATGCATTTTCCCAGAATCTCAATTCCCACCATTAAGGCCCTCATGGGTGGCCCCTGTGCAGTTGTACCAGGCCTCCCAATCAGAAGAGCCCCACGCTTGGTTTAATCTCTTTTGCAGCTGTTCTGAAAATCTCAATCATTTTTGAAAAAGAAGCTCATTTTCATTTTGCACTTGGCTCTGCACATTTATCCCACGTCCCGCCTATAATGCAGGAACTGTTAGATTAGAATTTAAGGTCCTGATTCCTTTACCTTTCTATGCATCCCTAGCAAGGGACAAATTCTTAGCATGTCCCCTTCCAAATAATTACAAATTATATTAAATCCCAGAGACACAATTTCCCACTATGATTCAAATGTTATATAAAATGTCTCATCACAGACTGAGGAAAACCAGCCTATAATTAGTACTTTAAACATTTGACTGATCATTAAAAATCTCTGGAAGACTTAAAACTGTGAATTTCCGGGCTCCTTTGTAGATTGAATCCAAAATCTTTTAGGCTATAACAGAGAAATCTGTATTTTTTTTTAAATCTCTATTTTTTTTCTTTGTTTGTTTTTAACTGGTTGGGAGCATGAAGCAAAAGGCTTAATTAGGCTGTTGAGATTCATAGTGTGAGAGGCTTGTGTTACCAAATTTAGTTCTGTTAGGTATTAACCTGATATGGTTTCTGCCTGTTTCTAATCAACCGGCAGGGTACCCGCCAGGAAGAAACTATTAAGTACTACCCTATCCACTGTGGATGTGAGACCTCTTAGTGCTCATCTAGCACTTACAGGAAAATGTTGGCAGAATAAATAATTGCTGATTTCTAATTTTATTACTCCTCCCCCCATTTGTTTCTCTATTTCCTATAGTGATTATTTGGGCTCAATTCATTATAACTTATTCCCCTTTCTCTTTCCTGCATCTGATCTTAATTACAGCTGATACTATCTCTGCTCAGCCTTGTCATTTCTGTGGGAGAAAGAGACAGAAGGTAACAGCCAAGCAAAAGCAGAAGTACCATCTTTATATGGACACCTGTGAAGTTTTTGGTTCTCTGCTGACACTTACTCTGCATATTCACCACACAAGGATGGATTATTTCCTCCTGTGCACTTTCATTTAGATAGACAGCCTAGGGTATGTGAGTTTTTCAAGGAACTACGGCCTTTAGACAAACAGTGAAGAAAAGAAGTTTTGACTTTAAATTCACCAAATAAAACTGCAAAATCAAAATTCGTAAGTACTAATTAAGTGTATATTACATTTACTTGTTAATTTGAATAATCACAAAACTTTCATTACCTTTGGAAATAATTTGTAGGGTAGCTTTTCCTTATCTTCCAAGAATCCCTAAGTTTACATGATGATTACTGAGAAAGCATAGCTAAATGTGAACTAAATGCATTATCCATAGCCAAAAATTTCAAAAACAAAATTATAAAATTCATTTCAATTTTTTTAATTCAAAAAATTTATTTAGGGACACAGGAACCAACTGAAAGAGCTTCAGTGACAAAACAAGAAATTTGAACAAAATGAAATAGTATTACATTATAATCTAAAGTGTAAAATAAATAGCTACTCATAAATTCCTAAGTGGATTAACAAAATGTGGTATATATCTACCATGGAGTACTACTCAGCCATAAAAAGAAATGAATTAGTGTTCTTTTCAACAATATGGATGGAACCGGAGACCATTATCCTAAGTGAAGTATCTCAGAAAGGGAAAAACAAACACCACATGCACTCTCTAATAAGCTGGAACTAATTGATGGTCACAGAGGGAAGTAAAAGTAATTGGAAATCAAGAAGGGGGAGGAGGGAGGAGGGGAGTAAAAACCTACTTAACAGGTGCAATGAACATTATTCAGGTGATGGGCACACTAAAAGCCCAGACTCAAGCATTATAAAAGCTATCCATGTAACAAAAACATTTGTACCCCTTTAATATTTGAAAAAAAATTTTTTAAATAAATAGCCATGAGTCCATACTGACATAAATAAGTCATTGAATAAAAAATTTAAATATATTTATTGTGGGATGTGGGTAATTTTAATACGTCTAGTGTAATATGTGGACACACCAAACTTTAGAATGTTAAAAGTCCACTAGGGTCTTAAAACATCCCTGTTAGGGCAAACTTCTATTAGGTTCACCCTAAGGCTTTAATACAAGTCTGGAAAGTCAGATTATAGTTGACCTAGTAAACAATTATCACAACCTGCTATGTTATAGTGGTAATTCCAAAAGTTTTGCTAAAACAAAATCTTATGCAATACCCAATAGTTTAATTTTTAATATAAAAAATAAGTAAATGGATAGACAAAAAGATTGAGAGAAAGAGAGAGAGAAAGGGAGAGAGAGAAAGAGAAAAAGAAAGGAAGGGAAGATGAGATGAAAGGTAGCAGAAATTCTTTGCCCCTTACCCACCTCAGCAGCCCTAAGCAGCTCTGCAGAACTCTGATCTCCTGTGGAATTCAGTTTGTAAGTTTTTGATATAGTGGCAAAAGCTGAACCTTTGAAGGCAAGCCATAGAGTTGGAGATACTAATATAGCACAGTATCCAGGATATATAATAAAATCTTACAGCTCAATAAGAAGACAAAAATCCCAAATAAAAAATGGCAAAAGATATGAAGAGATGGTTCACCAGAGAAGATATATGAAGGTCAAATAAGCACATGAAAAGTGTCTCAACATTATTAATCACTATGGAAATGCAAATCAAAACAAGTTTCCACTGTATGCCTACTAGAATGGACACAATTAAAAGGACTCCATACCAACTGTTGAAGAGGTTGCAGAGTAACTTGAACTCTCATATGTTGCAGGAATGAGAAATGCTATAGCCACTTTTGAAAAAAGCTTGGCAGCTTCTTATAAACATACACTTACTATAAGATGCAACTATATCACTCCTAGGTATTTACTGAAGATAAATGAAAACATATGGCCATACAATGACTTGTATGCAAAAGTTTATAGCAGCTTTATTCATAGTAGCCAAAATTGGAAACAACCCAAATATCCATCAATGGCTAAAAGGATTCCATACAATGGAGTATTACTAAGCAATAAAATAGAACAAACTATTGATTTATCCAACAATATGAATACATCTCAGAAGAATCCTGTTAAGTGAAAAAAGCATATTTGAGTCCATATATGAAATCTGGGAAAAGGCAAAAACAACAGAGATAGAATTCAAGTCAATGGTTGACAGGGACTGGGATGGGGCAGGGGATTGACTGCAAAGGCATGTGACAGGACTTTGGGAAGTGATAAAACTGTTCTATATCTTGATTGTAGTGATGGTGAAATGGCTATATACATTTGCCAAAATTCATCAAACTGTGCCCTAAAGAAGGGTAACATTTACTAACTGTAAATTACACCTCAATAAATCTGACCCCACCCAAATAGGATGACATATGGAAAAGGCACGTGATAAATGCCTAATAAATATTAATTTACTTTAAGAATATCTTTAAAAGATCTTAAATTTTTTTCCATTCTAAGAATCATACATATTCTTTTTTATCTCTTCTGTATACTTTATTCATTTTTTTTTTCAGAATATTACAGGGGTACAAACATTTTGGTTACATAAATTGCTTTTGTACCATTTGAGTCAAAATTATAAGTGTGCCCGGCCCTCAGATGTGTGAATTGTACCCATTAGGTGTGAATTTATCCATCCCCACCTTCCCCCAACCACCTATAAGATTTTTTTTAAAACTACAACTACTTCTAGCTTTTTATCAGTCTTAGCCTGACAAATAGAGTTAAATAAAGAAGTAGTCCTGTTTTGTTCCTCTTTTTATCAGGTTTGTTCTGTCTTTCCCATCACTTCTGTAGATTTTACCCCAAGAGATTGAAACAGAGATTATAATTCCATTATGATTCTTTATGTTAGCAGGAAAAACCTGATTTATTCCAGGTAGAAGTCATATCCCAATTGCTTCCCTTTGGAGGAGAAGACAAGCTATCCCACATCTGAATATTTATTTATTAGGAAGAAGAAACTCAAAAGCAAACAGCAATGTTAACAAGTTGCCTTTGCTGCAAAATTGGAGATTCAAAAATCTGAACTGACTACAGAATGTTGGTTAAAAAGCAAATATTTCTTCCAGAACAAAACATCATAGAAAGACATTTTAATACACAATTTAAGCTTTTAAATATCACAAACTCATTGCTTAATGTATTCAGCAGGATAGGAAATGTTAGCTGATTCCAAGTGTGTTTTCTTAAAACAAAGAGATGTAACTTAATTATAGCATTTTTCAAATTATATTAATTTTACATCTATCTAAAGTTGTACAGAATTCATATTTCAAAATTAATATTGTTAGTTTTAGATGACCATATTAATGTGGATAAAAGACAAAGTGAGCTGATATGTTAGGTAATAATGGATTTATATCTACCAAGATTTACACCTGGCAGAATGTTTTCTTTTTATACTTCAGGCACCGGGAGAGAAATGATAGTGCAAAGCCCTCAGGAGGCAGTTTCCTAGGAGGAATTTTTAAAATCTTCTCATGGTAGGATTTTCCCTTTAGTATCTTCTTAGAATGGAATTGTTAAACATGTTTTAAGCATTTTTATATTTCCTGCTTTCTACATCTTCAGCTACAACTAGAAATGTTTTCACAGTTTCTTTGGGATGGATTCTTAAAATTCTCCTGCATTTCTTTTAAGTGAGATAGTGGTATCATTTAAGTATGAGAATTATTTGTTGTTCTTCTAGGAATTTTAATTTATCCCCCATGTACCCGAGTGAGTTTGCAGCCCAGTGTTTGTGCCTTTCTTCTCCTCACTATGTATTCTGTTTCCCTCAGCTAACTGGATTCTGATTAACGTTTCTTACTTCCTACCTAAAAAGTTACCTGCAGTGGCTTCAAGGGTCTCAAAGAGAGTGAAAGTGTGTTATTTTATAGCCATATACAAATATCTTAGGAAAAATTATGGAAAGAAGCAAGTGATTTTATATTTGACATTTCTTATCTTCCCTTTCAGCACAGGTCATTTTTTCCCCTCTCTTTCCCCCCTTCCTGGAGCCTTTTTCCTTTTCTTCTCCATCTCTAGCTCCTGGGCTCAAATGTCAGCTCTCTCAGTACAAATTAATGTTTGCTTGCCACCAAGAAAAACACCCTGCATTTGAAAGGAACTCACACAACCAGTTGTGGAATTTGAACATCTTTGGCTACTTGGTAGGGAGCTGAAAATGGAAGGAAGAAGGAAAGGGGTGGGAACAGGGAAAAGGATTCTCCCTTTTCTTCCCCAGTTAAAATGTACAAATTACTAACCACTTCACTGATGCATTATGCGGGGCCGATAATGCCTTGCTAGATTCATTGGAGAAAGGATTGAGGTTGTCACTATAATGAAAATGTGCCTAGAACACCATGTAAATATTTAATGTAAAAGCCCACAATTTAATTTATATAATGTAAAAAAAAATTCCTTGAAAAAATTTGGTGAGGCTGTGCTACTGTCCTGATTTGTTTCTTGTACAATTCTTTCACTTCTCAAAATAAACTGAAACTCAATATTTCTCTCTCTACCACTTCCATTTCTCTCTTGTCCACATTTACTACAGGGTTCCACTAGGAGGTGATAGCATATGTCTTCTAATTCTCTCTAATCCACATTACTTTTACTCATCTTTTAAGTTCATGTCATCCACCAAGAAATCAAACAACAAACCCCTTTTTGTACAACATGAGAAAATAAGTTGAGTGGTTAAGAGCATGAATTTTGAAGTCAAACAATCCTAGATATAAGTGCTAGCTTGCCCCTTCTTAACTGTAATTTTGAGTACACAGTTATTTAGCCTCAGTTTTCTCATTATATAAAACAGGGTTAGTAATACTATCTTTCCCGTAGGGCTGTAAATGGTAGCTATAACAGTTCTCTACCAACTTCAAGACAATTTCAATTACTAGGAAAGTCTCAAAAATCTATCTAAAAACCTAGATTATGCAGGACAAAATATGGTCAGAGGTCAAACATACCCTGAGTTCTGCATAATTTCCTTCAACTAACTCTACACTCTTTCATTATATAATGTAAGCTGCTTGAGGGCAGGGAGCATGTCTGTTTGGTTCAGCTCATGCCTAGTTGTACCCAAATCACCAGACAATGTCATCCTTCTCATCTTTCTTACTTCTCTATTTTCTGTCAACAATTCTGGAGGTCACAGAGGGCAGAAACAAAGAGTGAGTGGCGTGAATGGGAAAGAGATTGAGGTCAAAAAGTTGTTTAAATAAGATTGGCTATTTGTTTAAGTTATTTTAATTGTGGAAGCTAAGTGATGGGTATATTATATTATTTTCCCTTTTTTGTTACTTATTTGAAGGGTTCCACTATATATAATATGGACATGTGTACATATGTATGTACATACACATATACATACCATGTGTATATATGCAGGTATGTGTATGTGGGAAAAAATAAAAAGTGGACTGTGTGTCTGTGTCAAGAAAGTTAGAGGGGAATAGGAAAAATTCTGTGACCTCTTAATGTATAATTAACTACTCTTTTTTTTTTTTTTTTTGAGACAGAGTCTCACTCTGTTGCCCAGGCTAGAGTGCCGTGGCGTCAGCCTAGCTCACAGCAACCTCAAACTCCTGGGCTCAAGTGATCCTACTGCCTCAGCCTCCTGAGTAGCTGGGACTACAGGCATGCACCACCATGCCCAGCTAATTTTTTCTACATATTTTTATTTGGCCTGCTAATTTCTTTCTATTTTTAGTAGAGACGTGGTCTCGCTCTTGCTCAGGCTGGTGTCGAACTCCTGACCTCCAGTGATCCACTGGCCTTGGCCTCCCAGAATGCTAGGATTACAGGCGTGAGCCACCGCGCCCGGCCTAATTAACTACTCTTGTAGCTCTTGTCATATCATTGGTGCAACATAGATGCCCTGATGGTGCCAATCTTACTGCTTCATTCTGTGTACATTTGGTGAGAGATTGTTGTTGGATTCTGATAAATATTAATCCCTATCTTTACTGGAGTTCTGAATGGATTAAGAAAGTCAGAAGAATAAGGAAGATGGAGAGTAAAGTCCATCATTTATTACTGATATTGATCAGTTGGAGAAGTGGTTTGGGGTCCATTAGGCAAGTGGGCTTGCTAATACCACACCCACAAATTGGAAGATTTACACCCTCAGTCACAAACACAACTGGATGTCCACCACCCTCCCTTGTGGGAGCTTGCACTTATAAAACACTGGGCTTGAAGTAAAATGTGTGGGTCTCTGTGAGGAACCAGATCATGAAAGAGGAAAAAGAAGGAAAGTGCCTGAGACATTTATGCCCAGTGTATCTTTCCCTGGTCCGCAATATCCCTGGAAGAGTGACTGAGAGGGTGGAAGGGAAGAGCTAAGGAATGTGAATCCATATGAAAGAAAAAATAAGTGGGATATAAAGGTACCCCATTAAATGACCAACAGAAGCCTTGAAGTCAGTAGAAAGTTACAGTTCTAGCCATCGGCCTTATTCGAGTAGATGCTATGTTTATTATGACTATATTTGAAAACTCTTCTGTTGGCCCCATTAAAGGTACCTTGAGTTATGCTTAACACCATGATTATACCTCAGTATCATGTGGAAGCTCTGTGGCCTAAAAAAGAGATGATACCCAGAAGTATACTTTCGTTGAGTCCTGTTAGAAGCTGGATTTAACTTTTGGTTCAGGCTGATTCAGTCAATGCTTCAGAAGAGGATTGTTTCTATTTTTATTGATTGTGGTTTGGGGAGACTGTTTAAAATTCCAATAGATATTCCTGGCATGGGAGCTTTTACTATCTATCATTATTTCAGCATATATTTTCAAAATGATTTATTATTTTGATGTTTGCCTTTAAGATGCCCTCAAAGATTCTGCAGCCATGGTTAAGAATCAAGGAATGCATTCTTTCATAGTGATGTTTGGTCATTACATGATTATCTTGTCCTGTAATGTCTCCCTGACTTTGAGCATTAGCTGAGTTGATAATTTGTCACATCAAGAGATATTACCTTCCTTTAAACTCCTACAGCACTATATTTGCAGCTTTCTTGTGATATTTATTCCATGGCTTGTCTTATGCATACTGAGATCTATTTGTACCAATCCTATAAAATTGTAAGTTCCCAAAGGGCTGGGATCACATTTAGGTCAATTTTTTTTTTTATCACAGTGCCTGACACAGAGTAAATATTCAATAAATGTTTGTTGAATGCATGAGTAATCACATGGCAAAAAGAATTTCCTGTCTTTTTCTACCCAGATTGTTCGCTGTATTTTTCTCTTACTATTATACTTTCCTATGCAAATTTCTCTGCCACCAAAGGTTCTTTGCTTTCACATATTTTTTTCTAACATAATCTTTGTTGACTAGTATGTGATTCTGTTCTATCTATGTCTATATCCTCTAATCTCCAGATTTTCTAGCCTTAAAATATAGCAAGAAAGAGAAAAAGGATATAGAAAATATAACGAGTTAAAATATTTTTTGTATTGCTTTAAAATACCTGCTTTATCACAATAATACATGCACAGTAGTTTTAAAAAATCAAATTGTATAGAAGTGCTTATAGTAAAATGAAATAATTGGCACTACATGTTTGTCACAGCCCTATTTCCCTCCCTATTTGCAACCATTTTTAACAGTTTTTAGATCTTTTTATAGATACTATCACATTTCTGAATATGCTTATATCACAATTTATTGGCTCTTCATATGATTGATGAGATGCTATCCCACTTTGAGAACCACCCCGATCTGTCCTCTATCTCCTACACATATCGACGTATTTTACATCAATTAGCATTACAACATTAAATGCATGCTTGAACGTTTTATTCTCTCACCTATAAATAGTATCTCTTAACTTTCCCTATCATTACTTTCACCTAAGGCCACCTATGATTATGTGTAACATGTTTGTGTCAAGTAGGAAAAGATGTTTCAGGTAGACTCAACCCATGTAGGCATGGCTGATAGCTCCTTTGTACGAAGAAAACATGTCCCTTCTCCCATGTGTTAGCTTTCAACCCCCGCATTGCACCATTAGCTGGGCACCTTGGTGCAGTGCACAAACTGTACAACCATACACTGAGCCCTGACATCACCCGTCCTTTGCCTCTTTCTCCTTTAGTTTCCCACTATTATCAAATGTACTTTACTTTTCAACCTTTACATTCTATTCTGTAAACATAATCATCTGTATTTTATATATAGGTTGAATATTAGTGTAAAACATTTATATTACTACACCAATATATTAGTCACCATAGGAAAAAATTTGTGATTATATATCCTTTCTTTTGTTTTCTTAAACTTGCCATTTTAAAATTGTTATTCTCTCCCTCTCTCCCTTTTTCTTCTTCTTATTTGGAGCCCTCTAGCCCTTGATTAAAGCTAGAGTAATTAATTGATCTTGGCACCTGCGGCACGTGGGTGTTTCCTAATTGTTTTCTTAGGTTGAAGCCATCATTTCCTGGATCTTGTGCTTTAAAAAAAAAAATTTCTGTCTAGTTCTGCCAGGTTGGAGC
Source organism: Lemur catta (assembly GCF_020740605.2). NCBI lineage: Eukaryota > Metazoa > Chordata > Mammalia > Primates > Lemuridae > Lemur > Lemur catta. The sequence continues at coordinate 36,109,043 of NC_059139.1, forward strand.
AGAGTCTAAAGTAGCTACTTACAAGAAGAGATAAAGTTTCTCATTTCTCACACATGTAAATTGTTTCCGTTTTCTTCAGGTTTTATTGATAATTTGACTGAGAATAGAATTCTCCATTGAACCCCACCCACTCCTCTCAGAATCCTAAGTCATGCCTCCACTGTTTCCTAGCATTCAGTAGAGTAAATGAGATGTCTGTTCTCTGTCAAAGCTCATTTGATCTGTTTTTTCCTGCCTCTTTCCATCATCATAGTTTGACCCCCAATAGAAATCTGTTCTCATTCTCCTTATTGCTTTAAAATGTCACAATGCAATGTCTAGGTGTTGTTCTTTTTAAAATCAGGTTCCATGTTATTCTAGGAAGGCTTTTCAATATGAATATTTGTGTCCTCCTTCAGCTAAGGAACTTCCCTTTTAAAATTTATTTGATAATTTCTTCACTTCCATTTTCTCTGCTCTTTATTTTTGAAACTACTGGAAGTCAGATATTAAATTGCTTGATTGCAAACTTTATCATATCTTTCTTTTCATATTTTTATTCCCTTATGTTTTAGAAGCATAATGGATGCTGAAACAAGACTGCATGGATTAAAATCTCGTCTCCCCACTTACCATCTGTATGGCTCAGGGCAGTTTCTTAACCTTTCTTGCTTGTATGTCCTCATTATGAATGGACTAATAGTGATGTCTACCACAAGATGGTTCAGACAACTAAATGAGTTATTACATTTATCACGGTGCCTACCACACAGTAAGCACTTAATAAATGTTAGTTATTATAACTGGAAATAGTATAGCATACTAGTTAAATTCATAGACTCTAGAGCTAAACTACCTGGGTTCTAATATTGGCTCCTTAGCTAAGTGACCTTGGGATAGTTGCTTTATGCCTCAGTTATAAATAAGAGCATCATGCCTTTATCTACATGATAAGCTTGCTGTGTCAATAAAATACTTAGAATGGCTTCTGGCTATTTGGAAAATGTAAACTATTTGGAAAAGTTCTTTGATCTTGTCTTTAATACCTGATAATAATTTTTATATTTTTTAATCATATTTTTAATTTCTAAGATCTCTTTCATATTCTCTGACAGTTCCTTCTTCATAGCATCCTGTTCATGCTTTGTGAATACATATCTTCTCAAATCTCTCTGAAGATACTGATTTGACATTCTATTCCCAGAATAATCTTAATTCTTTTCTGAGCGATTCTTAAAATTTGTTTATTGTCTACTTTTGCTGTCATTTAGAAATCTGTCCTAAAAGGCCTGGTAAGCTTTAATTGGTTATTTTGTGGTTCAGAACCAGGTCATATGAAGGCTAACCTGGGGTTCTGTGGACTGGAAGGGTGTATGTTAATAATTACTATTGCTTTGGAGGGAGTGGGCAAGGAGCTAGACATTATGTTAGGTAGGCCCCAAATTCTAGGAAGCAGTGTATTTTTCTTTAATATGACAATATTCACACTGTCTGCCATGGTTCTCCCAGACAGTTTTTGTTCAGTTTCTTTAGGGAAGAGCCCTCATGTCTCCCCTGTGGGATAAATGCCTGTTTTCTGGCTGTCAGAATCGATGGGTTGAGGAAATCAGCTATTCTGTATTCAGACCTTCTGTTAGGCCCCCCATTTTTCACTCCTGCTGCTGGGTCTTCAGTCTGCAGCCTTGCCAATGCACCCTGGGTGCTTCTTTGGTAGCAGCACCTGTAGCATGGTGGCAGGTGGCAGCTTCCTCCCGTTCAGTCTCTATAGTCAACATCACCTTTATCTTTCTGCCTTCCAGAAACTTATTGAAATCTCTTTTCAGTTGATAGTCTCTCTCCTATTCTACCTGTTGTTATGGGCAAACATATTTTTTATTCTTTCCCTACTGATTGAATGGGAACTTGGGACGGAGAGGATCAATACGGAAGTCCAGTCTGCCATCTTTAATGAGCACTGTTGGAGATGTATTTCAAAATGATTCCTTGGTTGACCTCAGCCACATTTTGACACTTTGATTTCAATGAGTTTGTAAATACTGAGTATAGTGGCCTCTCTTTGCCTCTTGGTAGCTTATAGTTCACGCCTCCTAGGTGTAAGGAAACTCTCCCTTGTTGGTTTTGTGCTTTATTCAGTCTTCTTTTGATTATTGTAGTAACTCCAAGAAGATACAGTTCCAAGGATATTGGCAATATGCACATTTCTATTGGTAACTAACATTTCTCTTCGCCCTTCCCCAAATTCCTATCTAGTCTCTAACTCTGGTGATATGGGCTAGATAGCAAAGAACTTTCTATAAACACCATTCCATATAGCCTGGAGCAGAACTAGTTCTAAGAAACACAATAATTTTTTATTCTTTTATTGGAAAAAATGTTTTGGATATTTTCTATGTATGAAGCATAGGAGACACAGTGGTGAATAGGGTAGACATATTCCCTCCCATGACATGGCTTCGTTCTATAGGATCCTTTTTAGTCCAGACTCAATTAGTTCTTATCAGCATTTCTGATTTGAGCACCTCTCAGAAGAATGTCAGGCAAAAGCTTGGGTGCATTTTGCTGCTCCCATCAAAGGCTGTGTTATTTGCTGTCTTGTACATTCTTAGGGGCTTTCTGGGTGGCGACTGATGAGAGGTAAGCAGAGTGTGTTCCCAGCTGAACTAAATGTATTTAAAAGCTTTTAAAACACCTACCCAGCATTTTAAGCTGGGCATGAGAGGAAGGTAAAATTACATTTTCTGGAACGGTGTGTATTAGCCATCTCTTAGTTTCATCAGGGAACCTCTGTGGTACTAACTCAATAATACATGCAAATAAAGTCAAGAAGTACCAACGTCACTATTTCTTTATTATAGAATCCACTCACCTTTGAGTCACTCAAAAACTCCCTATCACAAAAAGAGGGCAGCCTTAGAACATCATGTTTTAAATTCTGGGCACAAAACTCTTCAGATGACATAGCAGTTGTTTCTGCTTTTCCTAATGAGGCTGATGGCCACTAGAGGCCCTCCAAGTCCAGAACTCAACAGTGGAATTGGCATGCTAACCAGCTGCCAGCAGTGCAGAGTTGGCCCAGAGGTAAATGTGGGGGTGATTAATCAGTATGAAAGCACACATTTGCCGGTCATGTCCACAACTGGCATGTTATTTATCTGCAATTTGCTATGTAATCTTTGTAGGCTTCTTTTCTGTAGAGTACTGGCTAACATCAACAATCATTTCTGGGTTCATCTGTTCACTTTTTATCCCTTTCCTGAAATTTTTTTCCTGAATATTCTTCTGCTTCAAAACAAACTCTCAGTGTTTGCTGTCTCTTGAGAGGGAAATCACATCCTGGCAAAGATGACTCTGCTTTTTCAGTGCTGATAATTCTCATTGTTATTCAGGAAAGGTTTGGTGGAAGACGCTTCACTGTATCCCATGAATAATAATGCTGAGGTTTTGATTCACTGAATCAGCTGGGCAGTTGAGGCTGACAAGCCTGGGCCATCCTTCCACAGTCTACCTTGCCAATGTCTGGGCATTCAGAGGTCTAGTTATGGAATAGCCCAGGACAGAACTTAATAGTCTGTTTCATTCTGCACATAGGCTCCAACAGCAGGAGAAGACAATTGTGTATAGGTCTAATTCTTCCAAGACTGGGAGCCAAACAACCTGCTGAAGATGCCGTATAACTGTGGACTAGAGAAACACCTTCAACCCAAATCATCGAGGCCAGGAGTAAGGAGGATGAAGACCTCCCTACAACCTACCACCTCAACATTGAGGGCTTGTAATAACTCACTCCTCACTAAACTGTATCCCATTTCCAGACTGTCTCAGAGTTAGCTGCCAGCCAACTCCCTTTTCAACCCATCTTCATCATGGCATCATATTATCTTCCCTAAAACAGCATTATCATATCACTCCTCTTCTTTGAGTACTTTGATGATTTTCTATTACTATTTGGATAAGTCCAAACTTCTTTATCATATTCAAGGTTACCCATTGCTTTTTCCCCAATCATAACTTCTCTAGTGTATTTTTCACTTTTCTTTTTTTCATTGGCTTTTCTGTCCAAAGCTCCTCTTTGATGATGTGGTTCACCTACTTGAAATTCCCTAACAGGTTTCTGCAACAAGAACTCTAGTCAGAAAGTTCTGTGATAACCAAATTCTATGAGTATCTTTTGGAGTGGGACTAAACCTAAGCCAACAGGGGAAATTTCTAGTCTTTGAGAGTAATTCCATTCTTACCATACTTCCCTGGTGAGGCTCTAAGAACCTCAAAACATGGCAAATATACAGTTCTTGGGAGCTGGGCTGCCACGTTTAGTTAAGGTTGTTTGTCCTTTGCAAGATACCCTAGAGCACTGAGACATTTCACCTTGTCTTATTACAGTGGAACTGAGGAGTATGGCTTGTAAACTTCCATGTTGAGAAATTTCAATATTAGCAGTTTATTTTAATTTCCCTAAGAGGGCATACAATTGTAATTATCTCAAGAGAGGAGAGTACTGGTAGACAACTACTTCTTTGACATTAATTAGAGCTATTGATTCTATGATTGAGTACATTATTCATATTGTGTTTTGGATTTGCCCAACTGTCTAAGTTGCTTAGAAGAATAATATGTTAAGAGCTTTTCAAAAGAAGAAGGTTTTTTAGATTTTTGATCATATTAGCCTGGTTCATAATAAGATATCAAAATATCAAGATTCAGATCTTAATCAAATGACCTTACTTCATCCTAGGGAGAAAATATGGAAGTACCCAGTTCAGCTTTTCTCAAATCTCTATTTCTAGTATGATGCTTTATAAATTCATAGGAAAGTAGTTATTTTCAGAAATTTGATCTTGATTTGTATAGAACTAACCCAGCCATTATGACTTCCTAAATCTGCAAGACCATGTCTTGCTCATTAACTTTGGTGAACTGCTCCCTATAGTTGATGCCTTCTGCCTTGTTTCAGAGGGTCATTGACTACTTGCTATGTTTGTTTATTTTTATTCTGGCAGTCAAGGATTAAAATGAGCTATTCCTTACCACATTTAGATATGGTGATTGTAACAGAGCATAGTATTAATAGTTTGCTTCTGTTGTACAACCTCTGATGCTGCACATTTAATGACTGCTGAAAAGAGTCTGAGAACGTAATTTGTAATGATTAACACTGGCTACTGTTTTTGTGAGGATGCTGGGAAACTAAGTGGAAGGGAAGAGAGAAAACTAAAGCTTTTACGTTTGCAAATTTAACATGCCTGTAGGGAAGACTTGTTTCAAGGCATCTACATACCAGCTTTTAACAATAGTAGCAATATTTAGTGATATTTTAGGTGAGGATTTATATTTGATAATCTGAGGAATTATTTAGAGAAACACACACAAATTAAGAGATAGAAAACATGTAGCATTTGCCAGAAAGCTATAACTATATAACTATAACTCAGTAAATTGATATGAACCTCAAACATTGGCTATCCCACGTGAAGAGGCTTGGTTACTAAAGCTAGGATACATTTATCAATCCAAAGAAGCTCTGAAGTGGACAAATAATTTTTGTAAAAGTTTGCTTCTGTCTATATAAGTGATTTGCTCGAATTCATTACTTCTTTAGGCTTAATAGCTCAATTTCTTTTTATTATTTAGTGAAAGTCACCATGAGTTTATCAAATGATTAGCTAAAAATTATAGATGTCATAGATTAATTTACATTTAAGGATAAGTCACATTGTTTGAAAAGCTTTCCACCTCCTTAATACATATACCTTTCCCCATTTTCTTAACTAGAACTCATTTAGAGCCCAAATTAAAACCTCTTGATAATTTGTATACTTAAAAGTGGTTAAAATGGTAAATTTTATGTTATACATATTTAACCACAATAAATAATTTGTAAAATCACCTGGAGAGCATTAAAACAAATAACACATAAACAGCCCAGCTTTGCCTTTAGATGATGGGATTTAATTACTCCTGCCTGCAAAGCCTACACATTCATTAAACATTCTACAAATGATTCAGATACCTTTGATCCAGCTGATTCCTCTCTTTGCTGGCCACTTTTCCTTGCAACTTATCCTGCACAGTGATGTCATATTAAAGCCCCAAACCCTTTTTTATAACATCACTCTCCTGTTCCAATTCTTTCACTTGCTCCCCATTACTGGACTGTTAATCAACTGTTTAAACAGTAACTTCTGTGAATGATTGAGGCTCCGTTGTGCATAATTGTCAGAATTTAGTAGCAATTTTAATGCTGGGAAAATATTTTAAATCTCAAAAACTGATACATAGCATGATATACGAGCCTGGATTTCCGGGGTCAGAGCTAGGTTCATAGTTTTAAAATACATAGTTATCCATGTGGGGTGAAAAATTTCCCACTTGGTGGTTCACATCTAGAAAACTGAAATTCTAGCATCAAGATTTCATTTCTCTGGGTTAAAGAAGTAGATAATATTAAAATGCAAGTATCCATGAGAGAGAAGCCTGACATGGAATTGTCTTTCCTTTCTAGCTGCACCACAAACTGAAATGAAGATGTGATGAGGTATTGGCAGAGAGATGGAGAACACTGAGCACTTCCAAGAACTCCTGGCTTGAGAAGCCCATGTAAGAGAAGGAGGTGGAATGCTGGAAACCAATACCCTTTTCCTCCATCACCCTTTTCCTACAACAGCTCTGCTTTGAAGCGCATGTATACATGTGTGCATGCACTTGTGAAATCTGTGTAAGAGAGTGTGGAAAATATCATTTAAAACTACAACTCTCTTCTAAGATTAGATAGTTGCCACATAAATAACAACAATCCTCTAGTTCAAAATTTTAAATATGAGCAATAAGGGGGAACTTCCTCAATCAAACATTAAAAAATACTATAAATTTTCTAAAACTAAAGTATCATGAAAATAGCATTGAAATATACAGAGAGATAAAGGAATAGAGAAAAGCCAAAAAGCAGATTCAAGTATACAAAGATATATGTATATACGGGCTCTGTCTGAAAAGTATCCAGCCATGTAATATGAAAAATAGAGACATTTATTGAAGATGATACAAGATACAAGAAACATTGTACATAGGACAATGATGGCTTAGTCCCGTTCAAAGTAGGCACCTTGGGACTTCACACAGTTTTCCCAGCATCTCTCAACCTAACCCATACAACATTCTCAGGTGTTCTGCTTGTTTGAGGCCTTCCAGAACATGGATCATTTTCAACAGATTCTTGACCATCTTTGAAGCATTTGTGCCACACTTTTATTTACACTGTACTCATTGCATCATCCCGAAAGTCTTCTGAATCATCTGAATAGTTTCCACTGAGGAATGTTTAAGCTTAACGCAAAATTTGAGGCAGATTCTCCTCCACTCGGTCAGTCATTTTGGCCACTCTCCTTGGCTGCCATGCTAGGTTGATGTTGTGCTGACCATTCTCGTTATATTAACAATGGCTGGATACTTTCCAGACAGGCCTCGTGTGTGTGTGTGTGTGTGTGTGTGTGTGTGTGTGTGTGTGTGTGTATTATTTAGTAGATGATGAAGATGGCATAAAATCATGAAGCCATTAAAATGTATAAACATTTATTGGCATAGGAAGTTAAAGTAGGAGTGTCTTGTTTTACACATACAGATAGACAGACAGACAGACATAGAGATAATTCTGGAAAAAAACAATAAAAAAGGGGTTATCTCCAGGTGGTGTTACTTTAGATAATTTTAATTTTATCCTTTTATTTATATGACTTTTTAAAATATAAGTTATACTCATGTAACTTGTAGAAAAATGCTTTATCATTTAAAAGGCTGAAACTGAAAAGATTTTATTTTTATATCAGAAGCTTATAACACAGTGATAATTTATTCTGATACTATTTTATAATTACTGCAGAGTTTGCTAGAGCTTAGACTGCTTATAAAAATAGAAGCCCAAGGAATATAGATCTACATCTAAAAAAAATGGGTTTCTAAAATCTCAAAGGAAGATGGTATAAATGAAGTAAATACTAAGTTTATAGAATAATATGAACAAAGGGATGATCCTCCAGTAAAGTACGCACAGTAGGTGAAACTTATAAAACTTTTATTGAGGCACAGGAACTACAAGCTAGGTTGGAAGAACTTATTTTATCAATATTTCAAGATCGAAGAGGTCAGAATAAGGGGAAAATAAAATTATTTTTTGCTTGTAATTCTTTCTGTCCTTTTTCAGGAGCAACCAGGAAAGAATGAAAATGTGCACAGAATGTTGTCATGGAGGGTGGTGGCAAGGTGTCCACAGGAATGACATGACCTGAGAGCCCACAGGAGGATTAAGGCAGCAATATTTTCCAGCAAGCCTGTGCTTCTATTGCTAAGGGGACTGTGTAAGTCAGATAAATGTTAAACTCATAATTCACCCAGACACAGCTCTTACACCAGCCAGGCCAATCTAATTATCTCAGAGCAGGGACACTGGGAACAGTGCATGAGGGTGTATTAGACAGTTTTCTGCTACCAAAATGAGGTGAAGAATACAGAAATTCTTCATTACCACCTATAGGGCGGCCACATAGCTTTTAGCCAAGAGAGCGTCTAGCTTTTCTCCCTCAGCCCAAACCCACCTTTCTGACTATGGGAACACTCTTCCTAGAGCAAGACCAAACTCAAATTAAGTTTTGTGTATGTTACATCTTTAATCAAAATAAAAGCCCTCCCATGTGTCACAATGGCTCTAAATAATAACAGCCAACACTTCTTAAGAGCTTACAATATGCCAGGCACTATTCTAAGCCATTTACAGTGGTGAACTTACATAATGCTCATGACTCAGGGATGTAGGTACTGTTCTCATCTCCATTCCAAGTATGAGGGCACACGGGCACAGAGACATGAGGTAACGTGATTAAGATTTTATAGCTAGTAAGTGGCAGAGCTGGGAGACCAAAAGGCAAAGCCTTCTCTTTTAACCTTCACAACTGTATTTTGAGAGAAAAAATTGGCTTAATATAAGCTTATTTCTATTCACAAAGCTTGCACCACAAAAGAAGATCAAATAAGCATCCTCCAATCTGCCCAAACAGAGTAGTACTTCACCTCCTTGAGGGTGAAGATGGCAATGAGCAGGGAAGAGAAGCAAGGATTGAGGAAGAATGAAGAGAAGAATGAAGGATTGAGGATTCAAAAGCAGGGCCCACAATGGAGAAACAAACTGACACATCCACACAATGGAAAACTACCGAGCAAGAAAAAAGAACCAATTACACCAATACTTGAGATGACATCTCAAGTGTGTTCTGCCAAGTGATAGAAGCCAGGCACAAATGGCTACATTCTGTATGATTCCATTTAAACAACATTCTGGAAAAAGTAAAACCTTAGGGATGGTAAACACTGCTTGCTAGTGTTTGAGTTGGAGGGGGTGGGATGAATATAAACGTGTATCAGGTAATTTTTTGGTCAATAAACCAGTGTATGCATTTGTCAGAAGTCTCAGAAATGTACACTAAAAAGGTGAGTTTTGCTGTCTCTAAATTGTACCTTAATTAAAAAAAAACACACACACACACAGAATCCAGAACAGCTTCAAAAATACCGCTTCTCTCATTTGGCATTCAGTAACCATTCAGCTTAGAGCACAGTCCTGTTTGTGAGGTATACTGGGATGAGGCTTCTTTCCTTTTGACATTGGGTTGGAAAAAAATGAGCAGGTGATGAAAATAATTTGATGACAAGTCAATTTGCTCTTTTGTTCTACTTAGGACAAAGTGAAGCAGGTACCCATTATCACTCTGATGGGGCATGGTTACTACGATTCAGTATAACATATCACATTTCATTGATTCTGAGATGCAGTTTTTTTACATTTTTTTACATTTTAACATATCTGAACTTGGAATGCAATTTATAGTTGATAAGTCATGGTTGTTTGGCAGAGGTTTTTTCTTTTGTTATTAATGGTAAATAAAATAATGGTCTATCTTGCACTCCATTGATGGCATCTTAGAACTAACAAAATATGCTAACCTTCCTTCTTCCTGTCTCTGATCAAATTGAAGATTATGTAATGTTAAAAACATTTTATATTCTAGCTTATTTTTGATAACTATCACGTTGTATTGACAGTATTGCTATATGTATATATATATTTATAAAAGAAGAACTGGTGAACTTAGCCTGGTTTTTAGATAAAGTAAGAGAAAATATGACTACATTAAGCATTTCTCCACAGTTACTTATTGCACTGTGTAATCTTGCATTGCACTGATGCTGAAAAAAATCTTTTCATTTACCCCCAAATGTATATTTTTACTGCTTTTAAGGCATTTACTATAATGAGTCCAAGATCAGTTGAAAGTATTTATATATGCAATATAAAATGCTATAAATCCATCTTTTAAAAAATCCTAGTAGGTTAATTTAGTTTTTTCACCAGGTGTGTATTGAACAGTTACTGCACACATATGCTGGGGTAGGGCAGAGAAGCTATTAGCATCATTCCTATTTTACAGACAAGCACACTAAGGCTTAGAGAAGTTCAATAACTTGTCCAAACTAACTCAGCTCCATTCCAGACCCTTTGACCATCAATCCTATTATTAATAGTATAGCACCTTACAGTGGTCATAAATTCAAAAACAGCTCTTAAGTTATGGTTGACTCTGTATGATAGAAGAAAAATAAAAGCTTACAGAAGCTGAGGGGCTAATCAACATTTCTTGCTCTTTAAATGGAGTAGTTGGACTTGCATTCAGGTCTTTTGATACTATAGAATCAGCTTTCCAATACCTGCTGACTCGCAGTAAGTACTTAGGAAATTTTTTGGTCTATGACTTCAGGGATATTTTGGTTTCTTTATATTGGTTTGTCTGAGTATGAAACTGGGTCTTTGACTCTCCATAGCAAGCATCCATGATTTTTCTAGGAATTCACTAACTTTTTGTCAAAAGATGTATAGTTCCTTCTGAAAACAAAGCAATAAATACATGTTAACCCTGGTGATTTTGTTTCTGCTTCAGTTCCAGACTCTCTTGGTGTCATAAGTTCCAGTATGGAGATATTATTTTAAAACATTTAAGTTACTAAATTTTATCATCAGTATTATAATAATCAGTTATAAGGGAATTAATGACAAACAGCATGATAATTCAGAGTTAAATGCAATAATATGAAAACACCTTTGCATATTTATCTATATAAATTTATTAATCATTACAGGAAGCATCTTCCTATAAATGTCTCAGCCCCCTGCCCCCAACAATGGAATTACAAAATATAATTAAAAACAGCATATCTTCCACCTCAGTTTGTCTGGAGATGTATGACCTAATCAATATGAAAGTGATTCACAAATAGCAAATACCCCCATAATAAGAGAGTATTCTTATTATTTTATTAATGTTAACAATCATCATATGAGAAATATTTTTCTTATCCAGGTGAACTCAATCAACACAGGATAATTTCAGCATCATGAAAACAATGTGCAGATTCAGGATTGAATAGAGAAGGCTGATGTTACTAAGGAAAAAGCCTCAGGGAGAACGCTCCTGGTTACATGCGTGACTTCCTAATTAGTGGTGACATTTATTTCTCCAAGGTTCTATATGCTAAGTTCCCATAGCAATGCAAGTGCGATAGTGCTGACCCAGGGAATCACCTTGTATTAATATTTCCCTGCATGGCTGGGAAACTGGGTTCCAGTTTGGAGTCTTTCATTTGCTTGCCATGTGACCCTAGGCAATTCACTTAATCTTTGGTTTTGTTTCCTCATCTATAAAATGAAAATTATAATAATATTTATATCACAGTTATTATAAATATGTAAGGAATTGTTACTTTAATACTTCACTTTTTCTTCTGAAGTTTTATGACACATCTTTCATTTTGAAATGATTTGAATGCAATGTTACAGAATGAATAAAAGGAAAGTATTTTATTTAGACATAATATAAGGCCAGGTGTCGTGGCTCACACTTATAATCCCAGCACTTTGGGAGACAGGGGCAGGAAGATCACTTGAGGCCAGGAGTTTAAGATCTACCTGAGCAACACATCGACACCCTGTCTCTACAAAAAAGAAAAAATTAGCCAACTGTGGTGGAGGCTGAGGCAGGAGGATTGTTTGAGTCCAGGAGTTGGAGGTTGCAGTGAGCTGTGATCATGCCACTGTACTCTAGTCTGATAGAATGAAACCTTGTCTCTAAAAAAAACCAAAAAACAGAAAGACTGAAACATAGTATAAAAAAAGAATATATGGGCTCTGTATATAAGACAATGAACCTAATAAATCTCAGAAAAAATTAACTTTTTAAATAAAAAAATGAATGTTTTTCTCCCTTAAAACATTTATCTGACATTATGTTTCTATTTTCATTATCTTTTCATTGATTATTTTCTTAATTCAAAGTTTATGTTGTGGAAGGTAGGATTAAGATTCTTGGGCAGGAAAACTCTACCAGATTTCATTTCTGAGTATGAGCTTAATTAGGACAACTGGCAATTTATGCACTGGTTTGGGGGTAATTTTGTAAAAATTCAGTAACTGATAAATTCTAAAGTTCCAGAACAAAGTGCCAAACCTATCTCTCTGATGTTACAAGGAATCATCTAAGAGCTTTAGAAACTATCCTGAAGACTATGTCTGTTTACAAGGGGGTGGGGATACTAGTTCACACCTATGCAAGGCCTGTGGCATGGTGAATAAGCACTTAGCTCTTGATTTTCTCACCTATAAATAAGGACCATTAAATATCAACCTTGTGGATTTTATGTGAGAGGAAAATGATAAATTGGCACATGTAAAAAGCTTAGCAAACTCTCCTGAAAAGCCAGCTATTAAATGCACTGGTAGATTTCTGTCTAAAATGATTGACTTAGATCTGCCTTTTTCTGAGTTGTACATGTGACTCATAAGAATGAGGCAACAAGTAAACAAGCAGTTTGAGCCTCAATGGTTCATGAGCAGATAAAACTTAAAGTTCACAGGGGCAAAACTTTTTCTTGTGTATCTTTATCCCTGATGCTTCAGAAAATCATTTGAGCTACATGAGTGAAATTTATAATCATTTCTGGTACTTCAAGCTAATGAAATAACCAAGTTAGCTGCCACCCTCCTGGCTTTGCATGTTAGACTGGAAAGTACTTCCAACATTCTATTATATAGTCCATCCACCTCACTAGCTGAATAAGAAAATCAATTCCTTAAAATCTTGTATCACTTTTTATCTTTGTTGTATCACCCACCAACCCCTTTTTCTACAGACAAAAACAAGAAACACCATAAGAAGATGGAGTGAGTTGAACCAAAATTCAATTCATTTTGGTTCAATTCAAATAGAGCTGAAGTGCTTGGGTCTGGATACTGTGTTCCAACCCAGTATCTCCTCTTGAGAGATGAAAGTAATTCTCAATCAAGTAGCTTCTGAGAGTTAAGAAACAACAACTAGGCAGGGTGCAGTGGCTCACGCCTGTAATCCTAGCACTCTGGGAGGCCGAGGCGGGTGGATAGCTCGAGGTCAGGAGTTTGAGACCAGCCTGAGCAAGAGTGAGACCCCCGTCTCTACTAAAAATAGAAAGAAATTATATGGACAACTAAAAATATATACAGAAAAAATTAGCCGGGCATGGTGGCACATGCCTGTAGTCCCAGCTACTCGGGAGGCTGAGGCAGGAGGATGGCTTGAGCCCAGGAGTTTGAGGTTGCTGTGAGCTAGGCTGATGCCACGGCACTCACTCTAGCCAGGCAACAGAGAGAGACTCTGTCTCAAAAAAAAAAAAAAAGAAAGAAAAAAAAGAAAAGAAACAACAACTGCCACCCATAAAAACGCTTCCTATGAATCCATCTGTAATGAAACATCTAAAGGGAAAGCTTCCTACTTGCAAGTTCTTATATCACAGGCATAAAGGTTGACTTGGGGAGGACCAATTATTGTGGTATGCTAAAAGCAACATAAATTGACAGAGACTAAGAATTCTCAACCTCAACTGGCTTCTATTCACAGGGTGAGTGCTTTCCTACCAGGACATAACGTTCCATTAGTCAAGGGATGAAAATGTGAGATCAGAAAGTACATTTTGCAGCAATAATAACCGTGGCTAATATTTACAGGTATAGCATAGTGCATAGAGGAAACTTATTATTATTTGTTTTTCATTTTCCTATAGAGTGGGACCAACTTGGGCTGGGACTTTCCAGGATTTAACTCTGAAAATCCTGAGTCCCAAAACTCTTCAGTCCTTGTGAAATCAAGATGGTTGGTTGGTTATCCTATTTCCCAAACCAAGTTAGTCCTAATCCTAGTTTTAGCTTCAATGTAATTTTCAGAGTTCCAAAAGCCCCTTCACCAAAAAAAATCTTCATGAGCTTGAAATACAGCATTTGAGAAGAGATACACAGAGGCAGAGGGTGGGAAGGTTGGTTATTTCCTTCCACTACGGACTCCATTCTCAGCAGCAATTTCTCCTGGTTCAAGTAAATGGTCTTTTCCTGGCCTTGACCTTTCTGGCTAGAACTTTTCACTGATTGCTTGCTGCTTATATTCCCAGGGCACTGTGCTCTCCCTCTGTTGGTTTCCACTAACACTGCCCATGGTTCTGTAAATAGTCCCTTTATTAAATTCTCTACCAATTACCCAGTTTGACCATGCCATCTTTTCCTGTCAATACAGAAGACAATCATATTTACCTCTTGCTAGTGTAAACATTAATCTAAACTACGTGGAGTATCTAGCACAGTCCCTAGTATAAAGTAAATCTTGGATAAATACGACTCTCACACTCTTCCTTCTACTCTGGCCTTCTTGAAGACATGGTATTCATCTATGCTACCATGGAATTTGCACTAAATGTGCCTTTTAATAGTTTAACAAGGTTTTACTTAAAGAGGCCTTTGCTATTACAAAGGAAAACTATTGTTTATGTAAGGGTCATTAGCAAATAAAATCAAGAAAATGCATCTTCCAAAAAATCACTGCAATATGAAGAAAAGTGCACTTCAACTATAATTGTTTCAACAAGAGTTAAATACGTGCTTTAAAATGATATGCTATCTCTCCTTCCGGGAACACACATATACTCTGACTACGAAGGGGCTAAAGGAGCAAACAGAAGAAAACATAAGTTGTGAGGGGTCAGATTTATTTGACATTGATAATGCCTTTGTGGACAAAAGACTGCTTATAAAAATTTGTTTTAGAAATGATGGATGATAATTCTAGCTTAAGTTTCTTACCAATTTTGTGACAAGGAGATTAACCAAGAATTTACTGTGACAGAATACCTATTAAGAAATGACTGAGTCTTTTTTGCTGAAGTCTTTGTTATTAAAGGCTTAGGTCCATGTAAATAAACTGGAGTTCTCAGAGAGAAAACTGATCAGTAGAGGTACTGTGATTGAAGATTGAAGAGATACCCTGTGAGGCTGATAGAACCCCTGAAACCAGAAAGGGGCTGGGATTTATGGTTTCCACAACAGCAGAGGCAGAGACTCAGGGAATGCACAGCCTCCGAAGTGGTAGAGCCCGTGTGAGGATGCTTACCTGTGTGTGGTAGGTTGCGACAATGGTCACATGCTCCATACCTTCCAAGTACTTTTGGAATATGCAGTTCCTCCCAAGAAGAAGTGGAGTCTATTGCTCCACCTTCTGAGCTGACTTCTGGTCAATATGAAGCAGTGGAAATGATGCTATGCCAGTTCTGAATCTAGACTTCAAGAACCCTTGTATGTGTTTCTGCTTGTTCTCTTGGAACCCTACAAAGTTGCCAGGTGTTATCAACCTGAAATAGCCTGCTGGAAGATCAGAGACATGTGACCCTGTTCCTGTCCCACCCTCTAACCAACAGCCAGACAACCTACAAGAACCAGAGTGGCTTTGCTGACTTGCAGCTCACTGCAGGGGCATACATGACCCCACTCAAGAGAGAAAAAAACTGCTTAGCAAAGCCCAGACCCAATTGTCAACCCACAGAGTCATGAACTACAAATGTTTGTTGTTTCAATCACTAAGTTTTAAGGTTGTTTATTGCACAGCAAAACTAATTGATACTCTATGTGCCTGTGACCTTGCAACTTTGATCAGGATCTCTGTGGCTTAATTTAGCATGGGGAAAATGGTGCTACCTGCCTGCAAATGGGCCATGTTGACTTGAAAAGAGCAATATTAGTAACCATCAAAGATCCCAGAAATGCCCAGTGTCCACTCTTTTCCTGTGAGTACTATGCTTCAAGGTTCCTATGTGGTCTAAAGGGGAAGAAGGGAGAACTTCCATGTTGTTTCTGCCAAATCAGTTGATATTGGATTTTATGACCATCTTAATGTGTGGGGACTAGGGGCAAATTTAATTTTAATTAGAAACATAATAAAACTTTGGTTCTGTAGCTTAATTAATATGCCAAAAGTTTTAGATAATAATATTTAAAATATTTTTCAATCTCTTATTTGAAGAAGAAAGTATAATACTTCAACTCTCCTTATCCTATACCCTATTTCTCCATCAGCAAAGGAGAGAAAGAATGATCAGATCACTTATCTTTCTGAATGAGGTTTTTGACTTCTAATTTAATGTGTGGTAATTTCATGATTTTTGAGCAAAAATATGGTCAAGTTATGAGATAGCAAATAAGTGTACAAGTCCAAAGTAGTGACTGTTGAAATGTTGTGTATTTACAAAGAACTCTGGACTTGAAGTCACATAAATTATATATTAGTCCTGGCTCTGTTTCCTAATTAGCGTGAAATTAGGTGAGTTATTACTCATCTTTGGGTTTTTCTTTCTTTATCTGCAAACTAAGAAAGAAGAACTAAATACTCTTTAAGTTCCTTTCAAGGTCTACTAGTCAATGTCTCTCATTCTACATTTATAATTGGATGACCTTCTTAAAGGTATCTAGAGGTATAATTTACTTCCTTGTAGAATATCATTGCACTGATTACTCTCTCTTTAAAGCAGTTACTGATAAGAGTGGGCAGGCAGCTAATCAGGCACTGCTTTGTGTTTTCTCTGCCACCGATGCCTTGTATTATTATCTGTTGCCTGTTTATGTATCTCATCTCCAGAACTACTTTGCAGCCCTCTTCAGGACGAGGATGGTGTCTTATCCTTTTTGACTCTCCATTTTAAATTATAATAGGTAAACTTAAATATGATTTAATGAAAAGTATTGATACACATAAAATTTGATTACATTAATAAATTTCAATATGCCTTAGAATAGCTGTCTTTTCTCCAATATTTGTAACTCTGTTGGATAACCTGTGGAGATTTAGGCAGGTCGTTTCACTTTTCTGGGGGTTAATTTTGTACCCATAAAATGGAAGGGTACAGCTACATTATCTGTAAGATCGCTTTTTAGTGTACTTGTTTTTTTTAAATGCTGTGGAAGTTCAGGACAGACATGTTTATCAGGAACCTAATTCTTTCTCTTAGCTGGACTTGGCTCTGGGATGTAAGCTTAGCTTACAGCTACAGACAGGCAACTCTAGGCACCTGTGCTGCTGAAGGCATGCAGGCTGTCACTTGTACTCTGGCTGGGTGCCAACAGCATGGTCCCATCTTGCTGCATCATCTCTACATTATTCCAGGTCTTCTGAGATATGCTGCCTAGGGCCGCTCTCTGTTCTCAGAGCCAGTATGCTGAATTGCCTCTCTTTGGACAAATCAAAGGCTGAGAGTTGGAGGGTTTAATGACTAAACTCCACATAGTTAAGTCAGGTATTAATTACAAAATTGTTATCAACATTTGTAATAGTTTTATGAAAGTAATGCTTTTTTAAAGGTAATGATAGCTGTCTCTTGGGAGATATATCATGGTTTAATAAAGATGTAGGGCCCATGACACTGACCCAAGTATACTAACATGAAAAGTAGCTGAATTAGTACTTTATATGAAATGTGAGGATCATTGTTTAATACTCCTCTGTTTTTCTCATAATTTGCATAATTATAATCTGTTTTTTTCCCAAAACTGTCTTCTATGAGCTGGAAATATAATATGTGTGCTTTACCAAAAGATCCAAATTTGATACAAAGCTCCTTAATAAAATTGGTAGTGAATCATATAAATTGATATTTGTCTGAAATTGTTGACAGTTTTCAAATTAAAAAGTATTGTTTTGAAAGATGCAAGCAAAAATTAAAATGTTTTAAAAGGTAAAAGATGTAAGTAACCCTATAATTCCATGAGAGAGCTATGTGTAGTATCCTTATTCCCAAGCAAGGTCAACAACAAAAACAATATCCAGTAAAACTTCTTTGTAAGTAATTATAAAATATGTCATTTTTAATCAACAATACCTTTCATGAGAAAAACTATGGGTAGGAGTCTGGGCTTTGAAATCAGATAACTCTGGGCTTTAAATCTTGGCCTAGCATCTTACTACATCGGATTCCATAGGCAAATTACTTAACCTCTTCTTAACCTCTCTATTAGTTTTCTTCTTTGTTAAATAAGATCAATAATGCTACCTTGCAGTATTGTTGAGGATTAAATGGGATAATATAGACGAAGTACCTACCACAGAGTAGGTGTTAAAGAAAGGGTAGCTATCATTAATAGTATCATATTTATGTTATAGAAAGAAAGAATCATTTTCTTTCTATTCAGTCTGAGTGCACTTACTTATTTTTTACAAAGCACCTTACTTATATTGATTATTTGTTATTGTGGAAACATCATAAGCAAGAATGAGTTAAAATAATTTTTCCATTTAATTTTTAAAAATCAGTACTGCTGAGGGAATATTTAATTTCTTCCAAAGGGAACCTGAGACAATCAATAGAATTTCCTGGTATGGATTCTGCACAAAGTTGAAATCAAAGCCAATCCCAATACAGCGAATCAGATAAAGGTAATGGGGTCAGGCTAGAAAAACCGCCCATTCGATTGGAGATTGTCCCAGAAATATCTAAGATTAGGCATCCAGCCACATCCTTGAACTGTGGCTTTGAGTAAGGCTTGCATGAGGAAGGAAGTAAATCCTCAGGGGCATCCTTATCCCTTACACTAAGACTCAGTAATTTTATTTTTCAGCTTAATAGAGAGATAGTGACACTGGTGAAAACAAAATATCTATTGCTATTTTTTATTTAACTAACCTCATCATTAGTAATTAATACTCAACTATCCTAGTTCTCAGCTCTGTTTAAGCCAAATAACCAAATGAAACAAATAAAACTGACAAAGACATGGACTGATAGCAAAGCGGACAAATAGGTGAACCAAATATATACAAAGAGCAAAGTGAGTACTAGGAAATATTAGCTAAAAACAGGGTAGCCAAAAGCCAATTAATAATGAATAGCTATGTGGGGCAGTGAAAAGAAAAGTAGACCTAAAGGCAAAGATTTAAGAGTTCTGATCCCAGCTATGTCTCCCCCAGGTCTATGTGACCCTGGGGAGGTCATTTAACTTCTCTGGGCCTTAGGACCTTTGGGACTGCCCTAGATTCTAATATGATGGGGTTTTCATGCCACATATTCTGTGACATTCCCTATTGGCCCCTTTTTCTTTTATTAAATGTATTCTGCATTTTTAAATCTTTTAATATCAACTCCTAACTCCAGATTCATATGTAAGTGGAGAAGGCCTCCCTTTTCCCCTATTACCTCAATGAGAGCCATAATATTCTAATTTTTTGGTGACCCCTTGATTTTAAGACTTTGATTCCTGTTAAATTATAAAGATCCCCAGGAGTAGGTATTTTTAAAATAATTAGACATTAACATTTCACTACAGTTGCAAAGGGGAAAAAGCAGCAAGCTTTATCTTACAGTCCCTCTGATGTTTTGTGACAAACTACTAGCTGTCTTTCAAAACTTTTTCTTCTTTTCTCCCTTTATAACAGAATTCCTGATTTTCAGCTGGGTACATATCCACTCACAATAAAGACTACATTTCTTAGCCTCCCTTGTAACAGGTATGGTCATAGACTACGTTCTAGGCACTGGAATATAAAAGCAGTGGTTTACATAAAGGGATAGAGGAATGTACTTCTTCATCCTTTCCTCTTTCTTGCTCACTGGAATATAGATGAAAGATTTGGAACTACAGCAGCCATTTGGTGACTTTGGGAATGAAATTCATAGATAGTGGCCTGATTTCAAGCAAAGCTAAAGTAATCCTGCTCTGATTTTAGGGAGACAGTCAGCTTAGACTTCTGTTTGTTTAGCTGACTTCTGACTAGATTTGTTTCCTCCTTCTGTCCACTTAAATACTCAACTAAGACATTATGAACAGAATAGAATTAAGTTCCCCAAAATCTTTCACAGCTCTAGCTTTTTAAACTAAATTTTCATATGTTCTTCCACAAATAATATACTAAGACATCTGAGGACATATGTCATTTTAGTAAAATGTTAAGAAGGGATAAACTTTTCAAAGAACAGTGAATTTGTAAGTTAAATATTTATAATATTTAAATATGTTCTATATCAGACTCTGCATTCTGAGAATTTAAGAAAATGATGATAGCACAAAAATTACAGGAAGTTCTGTGGCAAGTCAGGCTTTAAGCTGTGCAAATATTATTAAATTTCAAACAATTTTATACGTTTAAGTGTCAGTATTATTTTGTTAGTATCTATCTTTAAAACAATTTATAAAGATATGAACCTTTAGGTACATCTAATTTAAAAAATTCCAGAACTCATAGTTTAATTAGCTGCTCATATGACACATATTGATATTGATTCCCTTTTACCTTTTGTTATTAGCTAATTTAAATGAAATTTCTCTATCACATGACTCTCAACGATGAGGTGAATGTTTTTAAACATATTTTCTTTCCTTTTTATTTTTTTGAGATAGAGGGTCTTGCTATGTTGCTCAGGCTGGTCTCACACTCCTGGGCTCAAGTGATCCTCTGGCCTCAGCCTGCTGAGTAGCTGCGTGCCACAGTGCCTGGCTTAAATGTATTTTCTGAATAATTATAAAAACTATTTACCCAGGTGATATCACATTACATTCTCACTAGTTGCAAGGTTAGAAGACAGATTGCAGATTTGTTAATTTAAAAAAATCTAAAATTAATTGGACACTATGAATATGGTAGCTTTCCAATACATAGCTGTTGCATTATTGAGTCCATATCATGAAATTTTTGAGGTTTGTATCTTTAAAAAAGTCTTATATATAAATTATTTTAAGGTAGTGTTTCTCAAATTATGGCAAAGGAATTACTTGCTTCAGAATTGCTGAGGTGTTTAAAATGCTAATTCCCAGACCTCTCATCAGATCTAGTGAATCAGAATCTCTACACATGGCTTGAGAACATGAATTTTAATCCCCGTCCCAAGCACATATTCAAGCACATTTAAGTTTCAGAACCTCCGTTCTACTGCTTTGTCTAATGCAATGAAATTTAAAGCTGATTCAAGTTATTCCTTCCATGCCAATATCACGATCATTCCTTTTGCACTCTGTCTCCAATGTAGTAATTTTGACTTCATGCCAAGGCAAGAAGGCTCATTGCTGGATGATCAACGTTTACTCTTAAGTGGCGAGAGCTGTCTACAGAAAGGTACAGAGGACATGTGTAGTCATACGTATTAGTCAACTGAGGGGAAAAGATCAGGGTAACAAAAGTACAGTTCCGAGATTTCAAAAACCATTTTTTGAACTAGTCTGGGAGGAGTACGATTGTAATGTAAGGAATGAGTCTGTATTAAAGAAAGGACAGGATAACTTAATAGAGGTCTCCCATCTCATTCTGTGACGGTGCTTCTGGGCTTCGGTGATGAATGTGTTCATTTTATGTGACTTGCTCTGGGTAAATAACCCAGTGTCCTATCAGCTCTGCAGCCCGCGGCCAGCGGCGGCCGTGTGTGCGCGCTCATGACGGTGGAAGGTGCCTGGGGGAGGGCCCAGGGAGGGGCGCCCAGCTCAATCGCGCCCCTGGCACTGCCTAAGAGATTCAGCCCTTTCTCTGCAGCTGCCACTTGAAGACTCCACGCTTCCCCCCTCCAGAGGGAAGAAGCCATCCATCTAAATCAGCTGTCCTCCCCACCTCCCTCGTTTTCCTTTCAGCCAGACGCCACCCATACCCCTTCCATTGTGTTGTGCCTTTTCAGTTGAGCCCCGCTTGCTGCGTAAGACCCCTAACCTCCTTTGTAGCTAGAGGACTTGAGAATTTCCGAACCTCGAGCTGCAATGGAGCTATACGGAAAGGTAAGCAGAAGGGAGTTCCTCGGCGTGCTCCGCGAGAAATCTCGCTTTCACGCACTTTGGTGTGTGTGTGTGTGTGTGTGTGTGTGTGTGTGTGTGTGTGCGCGCGCGCGCGCGCGCGCCCGCGCCTTCTCTGTGCAATTATGCGCATAAACCACTGCCCTTACGTGTGTGCCACTCACCGTCTGTCTCCCCTGCGTTTGTTGAATGAGATTGTCAAATCATCCCACTGCACCTATGGAAAATGTATAAACTTTCCCGAATCGGGATGGGGAGGGGTAGGGCAGACAGTCCCAGAACGCAGCTGTGGCTTCGTTTGTATTGGAAATTAGCACAAGGTAATGTGTTTCTTAACCAGGAAATCACGATCTGCTCCTGAAAGCGATAGTTAGCAAAGAAAAGTCTCCGGCTGAGATAAGCTGGGGTCACTCTCCTTTGCCCCTTGCAAGGAAAAGGGCAGGGGCGGCTGAGCGAGGTAACAGCCAGAAGCTTTTCGAAAAGAGAAGGGAGGCTCCGCGGCCGAGTCCGACTGGCGGAGCGAGCCTGTGTAAGCGCTTGTTTGCTTGCCGGGAGTTGTAGTTCACAGGTCGCCCGTTTGCCGGGAAGCCTTGCAGGACGAGACTACAACTCCCAGGAGCGCACGGGGCTCCCAGCCAGCACGCGTGTGCGGCGCCGGGAGAGGACAGCTCCGGTGCTGATGTTGGAGCCGGTTAGCGAACCCCAAGAGCGCAGAGTGTGCAGCGAGCAGCGCGCGGGGCTGTGCACGCTTGACCGGGCGCCTGGGCCAGCTCTGTCCTGTCCAGAGAGAAAGGACATTTGCCAACAATGAGACACGAAGCGCCCATGCAGGTGGGTCTGTAAAGAAAGAGTGGCCTCTGGAGCAATTGAAAGAGATGCTTTCCCCTCTCTCTGGGCACAAACTGTGCCCGACTTAAGGGAAGGTCTAGGCGGCCACCCGCGGAGATGCGACTCTGTGACTAGATCCTAGGGACGGAGTTGGTTCCTCTACGCTACGTGTGGCTGTGATTGGGGCTGTCTTGATGAATAGGATACGGGTATGCATGATCTTTCCGGGCTCTTTAGGGAGGCTAAGAGTGTCTGTCTAAAATGAGAACCCGAGCAAACAAAAGTCAAGGAACATGCAATCCCGTGTTGGCATTGATCTTCTCTCCTGGCTTTCGCGGTTTGTGATTCCGGGGCAAACTCACGGATTTAAGGCAGATCAGTCAGGGTTTGAGGTTGCCAGCTCTTTGCTGGGGTCGGGATAGAGCGAATTCCACTGGGTTAAGGGCGCATTAAGAAAGAGAAAGCCAATGTGAGGGTTCCCCACTCCCTTTTCTTCAATTAGTGTCCCAGTATCAGCAGAAAATAGCAAACACACTGGGACTTGGCTTATCCCAGAGCTATGCCAGTCATTTATCACTGTCCGCACAATCGATTTACTACGTTTCAGAGAACTACAAGCTTCCCTGTATTTGCCCGTTTGTTGTACGTTCCGATTCCCCATTTCAGTCACATTCTTAGGTTTGCTTTCTTCGAGAAACGCAAATGAGTTCTGTGCAAAAGTCCTCTGCCTAAGCATCTTCTCTTAAGTTTTGCGTTTGAGTAAAGATGAGTGGCGGTTTTCGTTTCTACGTACTAGTTAACGCTAAACACCAGCCTGTGTTCATTAACCTAGTAGTGATCCCATTGCGTAACAGACATTTTATGAATGGGGTTGAGAGGAGAAGAGAACACACCATTTGGAATGCGTTGTCTCTCTTGAGAACCCACCTCTGCTGCCAAACCCAACAATATAAATATTTGAAGTTAATTTGGGTGTAAACATTTTCCAACTGGTTTCTTCGTGAATCAAGGACTTTAAACATATGCTTTGATTCACTGTTAATTTATTTTATGGGTTATGCATATTATGTATACCTTGGCTAGACTGTTAATGAAACAGATCTATAGAACTTAATTGTTTGTTGAAGGATTACATAATGGGAGCCCTCAAATTACCTTATGAGTTATTGAAATTTTGATATGTTCCAGGGAACAGTGACCCCATTGTGTGTCTTGTAATACCTCAGTTTGTGACTTAGCTTTTCGTTATAGACCTGATCTGAAAAGAATCTGGACAGACAATAAAGGTACAGGCTACTGCAATCAAGATATATTGACCTTTGATAATTTTTCATTACTGGAGGCACTATCAGGAGCCAACTGGCTAAATTAACAATATTTGATTGTAAATAAACATTAACAGTAGACTTTAAAAGTAAATTGTCACACTTCACTATATATGTGTATATCAAAACATCATTTGTACACCTGTAATTTATACAATGAAAAATATTTCCGAAGTTAAAAAATAAATAATTAAAAAGTAAAGTAGATTGTTAGTATTTAAAGTCAACTCCATATATGCACTGATTCTGTCAAAATAAACTACTAAGAAATTAACCACATGGTATATTGATTTTTGTTTTTTTACAACATTTGCTTGGAATGTTCAGAAGTGTCATTAAAATATTACACAACTGTATGAAATTAATGCTTTAGGGAATATTTTAAATTATTTTGTGTGTTCACCAACTATGTAGTAGGCATTGTAATTCCCTCTTTCAGTCAGAACTTTAATGAAATATTAATATAAAAATCAGAGTGAAATTAAGTTGCTTATGGATGGAGTTATTTTTATATTAATGATATATTTTATTCATTGGACTAAATTTTTGAAATTTAAAAATTTAAATTTCCAAATGTTATTATGAATGACATGGACATGTTAAGAAATAAAAGACTATTTTTAGTATAATTTATTAAAGCACATACATTGATTCAGTCTAGCTAGTAAATTGTTGTTATGGTGACTCCCTTTCCATTAGTATCAGGTTTTTAAAAATATATAATGATAGGAAGAATAAAAACTATAAAGATGCTTTAAATTTTTTTTAAATGACAAGTAATGTCTCAGGACCAATACTTCTGAATCATAAATCACATTTTAGGTGACTTTGATATATGAAAATACAGCAAGATATATAGTTGACTTCTTTCATTTAAAGACTGAACCACATCATCATTTTAAATATATGCCCCAAATATTTTTAACTTAGGTTTCTAGAAGATGAGTCATAGGCAAAACCTCACTTTTTAGTTTCATTATCATAAAGGATTTTTTTTCTCTCCTTTTGAAAATGCTTAGTTCATTTGTTGTGAAACAAAATGAGCTTTTTAATTTATTTGCTGATTTTCTAATTTACTTACTATATTTTCTTTAATCAAAGAAGGCTTTTAGAAGATTATATAATGTCTTTTAAAAAGCATTTGTTGTATTTATATAAATAGCTGGGTGTTCTGTTCAAGGTAGTTGTCTTTGATATATGCATATTTTCTGAAGAATATGTCTCTCTGAATTGATATAAAATGAAGACTAACTGTTTCTATAGTGACTTCTAATATAATATACAATGCTAATCTCTGATGTCTATATTCCCTTTCTAATTAAATAACCAGGACTATTTGTTAAGTACTCCAAGTGATGAGCTTAGACTTTTAATGCAGGAGGTGGTCATTTGTGTCTTCTCATTCAGTGCATACATTGATCTTAAGGGCCACATGACATGAGGAAAAGCAGTTCTCGTGACTTGAGGACAGGACTGTGGTGAACGAATTGTCATTTGATTCAGGAACAAGATTGAAAAAAATCTGTTTATCTAGTGCCTTGTCTGTGCAAAGCATGTGACCTGCATTCAGGTCTCATATGTGTATGTGTGTATATGTATATAAAACAATTGTATATATACTTTTTATAAATATTTAATAAATATAAGTAACATTTAAAAATCCTAGAGGTCATCATTACCCCAATTACAGGCAAGGTAATGAGCTTATTAAGATTAAATAACTTTTCCAACATGGTAGAGTAAAAGTTCTATCAGATCACTCTGGCTAGAAAACCCCTATTCTTCCTTCTATTATTTTGGATTCCTCAAGAAGACATAAATGGGTGGTGTAAAGAGTGAAACCACTATTGATATAATTTGATTCATTCATTTGGTTTAGAAGAAAGAAAAATTGGCCTCATCCTCCTTTTATCAAATAAATTTGTGTAAACTAAACCAAATATTTCAAAAGAGCCAATGATTTTAAAAAATGGCTTGCTTTCTGTCTCGCAGATGTGTAATTTCTTGCAGGTTCACTTATTCTCTTACAGGACCAAAGTGGGATCCATTGTCTCTGACTAAATGCTTACTCTTCAATTTTGTCATCTACAAGCTTTCTGGGTCATCTCATAAATGCAAGTGTTCTGAGTATTTAGGAAACTTCAAAGAAAAATATCTACCCAAAACAAAGCATGAAGCAGAGTGTCAGAAAAGATTGTTTGGCTAAAGATAAGGAGGATTGAAGAAAGAATATAGATGTAGACTGAAGATGAAATTGAGGTGAAAACCACTAGACAAATATTAAAAATAGTCATGATGTATATAAAACCAAATTATGAAGAATTAAAGTATGTATATATATATATACACATACATATGTATATCACTGTTTTATTTGGCTGTAGAAAGTACATGGCATCCTTGCATTTCATTATTGTTTAATGTTTTTCATTAATTGCTTAATTTTTAGCCCTATCCATCTTTAGTGATCATCTTCTATAGGAGAAATGGAAATTTAGCCATCATCCTTTATAAAAACAGAGAAAATGCCTAGCTGATTTTGGAGAAATGAGAAATTCTTCCCTACTTTATTTGGGCTAATTCCTCAAGTATCCACTTCTCTTCTGTAGAAAGAAGTGGAGGATAGGAGGAGGAATTAATCTATAGTAAAAATTAACGTTTTTGTTGTAAAAATGGTTTTCCATTTCTACTGTTTTCAGTCTGAGAAGTTGTGGATTTATCACATGGTGTAACCACAATTTTTCACTGCCATTCTAAGC
The DNA here is from genome assembly GCF_020740605.2 of Lemur catta. Taxonomy (NCBI): domain Eukaryota; kingdom Metazoa; phylum Chordata; class Mammalia; order Primates; family Lemuridae; genus Lemur; species Lemur catta. Next base: position 36,136,075 of record NC_059139.1, read on the forward strand.
TTGCATTGGAACTTACTCCTTTCCTCACCATCATATTCCAAGAAGGAAATATATTTTTATGCTGAGGAATAGGTTTTCTTGGGACTACTCTTACACACTCAAGTCACTGAGTACCAACAGCTGGTCCACTTCAAAAAATGTTTTTATATAGATTAAAGGTTGTCCAACCGTTTTTTTAAATTTGGTACAGAGATTCTGGAGTAACCATCTTAGTAGGACAGTCTATTAATTAGGATACTATAACCTGTGAAGATTAAGTCTCTGAGAGTTATTTGGAATTCTATAGGTCTTTAGCATTTTTCACTTGTTAGTTTACACTTTTTTTTAGATAATATTTATATATGTTGAAATGTACAAATCTTAAGTAAACAACTTGATGAATTTTGGCAAATGGATAGATCTGTGTACCACTATAAAGATATAGAACATTTCCAATCACACCTGACGGTTCTTTCATAGTTTTTTCCAGTTGCTCTACTTACACAATAAACTTTTTATTTTGTCTCACCATAAAATAGTCCTGTTTTTTCCAGAACTTCATATAGTTCTACATAACATACAGTATGAACATACTGTGGAACATACATTCCAGACCCTTTTGAGTCTGGCTTATGTTGTTTAGCATAATATGTATTAGATTCATCCATGTTGTTGCATGTATCAATAATTCATTCTATTTTGTTGCCAAATATCATACTGCTGTATCAATCTACTATACTTTTAAAATCTATTCTGCTGTCAATGGACTTTGAGGTAATTTCTAGTTTGGGGCTATTATGAATAAGGCTCTAAATATTTTCCTATTGGCCTTTTTTATAACAATACGTTTTCACTTCTCTTTAGTAAATACCTAAAAGTAGAATTGCTGAGATAAAGGATACATGTATATTTAACTTTATAAGAAAGAGTCAAAACTTTTGCTAAAGTGGTAGTACTATTTTTACTATTTTACATTCTCAGCAGCAATGTGTTAGTGTTCTAGTGTCTCCACATCTTTAGCAACTTATGGTGTCAATTGTCTTTTTAATTTTGTTCACTTTAATGGATGTTTTGTGGTATTTCATTGCATTTTAATTTGCATTTTCCTAATGATGAGTGGTGTTGAGTACATTTCTCATGTGCTTATTGGCCATTTATATATCTTCCCTTGCGAAGTGCCTATTCTAGACTTTTGTCCATTTGAAGGGCTTGTTTTTATTGTTTAGTTGCAGGAGATCTTTAATCTTCAAATTAGTCCTTCATCTCCTATATATACACAAATATACAATTTTCTCTCAGTTTGTGGCTCGTTCTATTCATATTCTACATAGTGTCTTTTGTTGAGAAACTTTTGGATGTTGATAAAATCTAGGTTAATTAATTGTAGGTGGGATCTTTGTCTGGACTCTGTATTTCTTTAATCTGTTTGTCTCGACTCTGTGTCCTGAGACCTTGCTACACTTATTTGTTATTTCTAGATGATTTTTTTTTGGATCCTTTAGAAATTTCCACATAAACAGTCATATCATTTGTAAGTAGAGATAATTTACTTCTTCCTTTCCAATAACCCCCTTGTTTTCCATGCCTTATTGCACAGAATAGAATATCCAGTACAATGTCAAACAGAAGTGATGACAGCAGACATCCTTATCTTGTTCCTAATCTTAGGAGAAAAGCCTTCAGACTTTCACCATTAAGTGTGAGGTTAGCTGTAAAGTTTTGTCATTTTGGTTTTTGTTTTGGTATAGATGTCCTTTATTATATTGAGGACATTTCTTTTGATCCCTAGTTTGCTGAGAGTATTTTTTTAAACATAAACGTGTATTGAATTTTATCAAGTGCTTTTTCTACATCTATTGATGTGATTATGTGATTTACCTGCTTTATTCTGTTAGATTACATGGATTGATTTTTTTGGTTAATTTGGTGTGTTCCTTAAATAAACCCTAGTTGGTCATGATGTATTATTGTCCTTTCTACATATTGCTAGATTCAGTTTGATTATGTATTTTGTTAAGTATTTTTGCATTTAAGTTCATGATGGATATTGGCAGTGATTTTTCTCTTAATGCCTTTATGAGGTTATAATATTGGAGTGATGCTTATAAATCAAGTTGAGAACTATTCTTTTTCCCTCAGATTTCTGAATGATTTTGTTGTGTAACATTGGTGTATTTTGGTTTGTAAAGTATGTAATAGAGTTCATCAATGAATTAATTAGAACCTGAAATTTTCTTTGAGGTATTTTTTTATAAAAAATTTAATTTCTTTGATAAACTATTGTCTCTATCATCTATCTATCTATCTATCTATCTATCTATCTATCTATCATCTCCTTTTAGTATATTGTAGTAACCAGAAGAGCCCCCCAAAAGGTCTTCATGGCCTTAACCTGGAGCTTGTTAATAAGTTACATTACATATCAAAAAAAGACTTAGTAGATGTAATTAATATTATGAAATATAAAGTAGGGAGATTATTCTGGGCCCAATCTAATCCCTTAAAAGCAGAGAACTTTTTCTGGTTGGAGTCAAAGAGATGTGGCTGAAAGAGAAGCTAGAGTTTCAAAACATGAAAAGGCTTGTTGGATTGAGAATGAAGAAGGCTGTGTCAAGGAAGCAGGGATCTCAGTACTACAACCACAAGCAACTGAATTATGCCAACAACTTGAATGAGTCTGGAAGTGCAATCTTTCTTAGAGCCTCCAGATAAAAACCCCACTCAGCCAGCACATTGATTGTGGCCATGTAAGGCCTGAGCAGAGTAAACAAAGGACCCAGTTGAGTCCAGACTTCCAGCTCAATAAGTAATAAGTGGGTGTGATTTTAAACATGCATTGTAGCATCAATAGAAAACTGATATACATATATAAAATTTTATGTTTTATTATGAGTCAGTTTTTATAAATAATGTTTTCCACCTATTTTTCCAATTTATTAACATAAAATTATTCAAAATATTTTTATTATTCTTTTAATTTCTCTAGGATCTATAATTATATTCCCCCTTTCATTCTTATTACTAATAATTTGAGTTTTTTCCCTGTGTCTCTTGAAATCCTACTAGATATTTATCAATATTATGAACACCAACTTTTATCTTTGTTAACTTTTCTGTTGTTTGTTTTTTATTTTATTGATTTCAGCTAGTTTTTAAAAATGTAATTGTGTTTCTTATGCTTATTTTAGTAGAACATTTACTTCTTAAGGTAGAAATTCAGATCATTAATTTTAAATATTTCTTTTCTTCCAATAGATATAAGCATTTAAAATGATAATTTTTCCTCTAAGTACTGCTTTAGCTGACTCACATAAGTTTCTGAATGTAGTATTTGCATTATATTTTATTTCAAACTACTCATTTTTTGTGATTTTTTTAAATCCATGGGTTTAAAAGTATTTTTAATTTCCAAATACTTGTGCATTTTCCAATATTTTATTGATATCAATGTCAAGTTAAATTCTATTGCTTCTCGAGAAAGAATATACTCTTTGAGATTTTAATCTGTTGAAATTTTTTAGACTTGTTTTTAGACCAGCATGTTTTCTAACATGACTATTCCATGTATAGTTCTGTGTGCTGCAGTTGTGCAATGTAGTGGTCTATAAATATCAGTTAAGTTATGGTATTATGTAGTGTTACTAAGGTTTTCTATATCCTCTTATTGATTTTTGGCCTATTTATTATGTCAATTACTGAGAAAGAGCTTTTTAAATTTACAACTGTGCTTATTAATTTGCCTATTTCTCCTTTTAGTTCTTTCCGTTTTTTTCCCCATATACTTTAAGACTCTGTTATTAAGAGCACACATATTTGTAAATGTGTCTTCCTGATTATTTTTCCTTTTTGTTATTATAAAATGTTCCACTTTTCTCTAGCATACTTCTTGTCTCAAGGTTTATTTAGTCTGGTAATAATACGGACACTCTTGCTTTCTTAATGGTATTCTCATGGTATATATATTTTTTCATACTTTTCCTTTCAAATTATATGTGTCTTTATATTTAAAGTGTGAATCTTGTGGTCAGTATACAGTTGAGCCTTGTATTGTTTTCCAGTTGGAAAATTGCTGCCTTTTAATTGGAATTTTGGTCCATTTTCATATAATGCAATTATCAATATGGTTGGATTTAAATCTGCTATTTCATTTGTTTTATATTTATTCTACCTGTTTTCTCTTCCTCTGTTTCTTCTTTCCTGCTTTCTTTTTGCTTAATTAAATATTCTATCTGGTGTCATTTTTCTTCAGCCTAAACAATTTCCTTTAGCATTTCCTGTAGTACAGATCTGCTGGCAACACATTCAGTTTTTATCTGATGATGCTTTTTATATTGCCTTCATTTTTAAATGAGAGTTTTGCTGCATATGACATTTTTTGTTGACTTTTTCCAGTACTTTAAATGTGCTGTTTCACTGTCTGCTGACCTCTATTATGATGTGAGGTCAGCTGTTCTTCATATTATTGTGCTCTTGTACGTAATATGTCATTTTCTCTTCTGTTTTCTAGATTTTCTAACTTTGAATTTGAATAGTTTGACTACAATAGGCCTAGATGTAGTTTTCTTTATATTTAGCAGCTTGGGAGGCTGAATGAGCTTCTCAGATATGTAAGTTTATATTTTTCACCAAATTTGAAAAAATATTTAGCCATTATATCTTCAAATATTTTTCCATCCTATTATTCCCTTCTTATTCCTTCTGTGATGCCAATTACATGTATGTTGGAGTTCTGATAGTGCTCTATGAGTAACTGTGGCTCTGTTCATTTTTCTTTGTTTTTTCTGTTTGTCAGATTCTATGGTTTCTATTGATTTATCATCAAGTTCATGAATCTTTCTTTTGCCATCTCTACAGTCTTTTGTTAAACCCATCCAAGAATTGTTCATTTTAGTTATTGTACTTTTCCTTTTAGGCTCAATATTGGCTCTTTTTACACTAGAAACATGTTGCTAAGTGAAGATATATATTACCTCTTGGGATGAGATATTTGAGTATTTGGAAGAGTTTAATAGGACTTATTTATAGTATTATGTGGAAACGAAGAAAGCATAGTAATCATTTGACCTTTTGATATAAAAGGTGATATAGAAATGTAAATAATAATATTAGTGCTTTGATTATTCCTTGTAGATTTTGGGGAAAATATTTATGCTTGTATTTTAATTTTTATCATTTAATTATATTTCTATTGATCATTATTTCTGTGACACTATACTTTTTCTTTGTGTTTTTCAAATAAAATTGTGGCCTTCAGTGTACTTTTAAAATTTAAACAAAGTGAAAAATTGTAAAAATAAAATAATATTAACAGTTACTTTCTTTTGCCAATTTACATATTCCTTAACAGCTTCAACTCTGCAAAAATAAAATGCCTTTTTTATCACCAACATGGTTCACATTGATTTGAAGTGTCATGTTAGTTCTGTTGAGGTCTTGAAGTATTTTTCCATTCACTAAACAATGAAGCCAATGGGGTGAATGTTCTAGGTCCTCAGGCCACTAGTGAATGTTGAAAAGGAAAGGTCAGTAGTTACCTGATGCACTCACCAGCAAGCTGATTGGATTGGGTACAGTATTAGGAACTTAGGTCTAGCAACTTTAAAAAACGTCACATTCTTTGTCTACTCAGCCTTCTATCAGAAAAACCTGGAAACCTAGCCATTTAGCTCCCACACTCTCAATTTTTTTTATGTCTGGAAACTCAAATCATAATCTAATCTAAAGAGATGAGGCCATAAGCTTCTCATCATTTGTCTGATGCCTTTAGATTAACTGTAGTCCATCAAAGATCAGTGGGTGTGACTCATTAGCCACCCACTGGCTCAGGTGCTAGAGAAACTCACAAGCCATCACTGATGAATAATTCTGCTCTAATGGCCATAGCTCAAGGAGCCTTAAAGAACTTGAAGAAAGGATGTGTTAAGTACTAACTGGCAAATTATAACTCTCATGTGACATTCATCCATGGTGTTAGCAATAAATGATGGTTTTTTTTAGAATGTTTGATTCACTGAACACCTGTCTGAGTGGCAGGACTGATGAAAAGGGCTAACAGAAACATAGCACACCTGTGGATGTGAACGTTCTTTTGTAAATGTGCATGGGTAGGTTTGTTCTTTGTAGTAAATAATAGTAGCAGTAGCTTTTGAATGAAAAGCAGGGATGATTATAACTAGAAAATTGACTCTGTAAGTCATTCTAATTGGTAGAAAAATACAGTCTGGAAACACAAATACGTAGACTGCGAAGATAACAAGTTCCTCATCAATGGTCCAGATATTCCCTTTGTCTCATAAGTGCATGGACAACGGGTAATTGTTCCTACACATGACCTACCCTGATGAATGGAATAAGGGTAGAGGGATATCAAGATCTGGAAGAAATATTTATAGCAAATCTATGGAGGCATTTTTTAAGGGCTCACTTTTAAAAAATAATTTAATATTTTAAAAATATTTAATGTTTTAAGAGATGTTTAATGAGAAAAATTTATTGAGAAATAAATATATCAATATTAAAATTTAGGTTTTTGCCCCCCAGTGGGAATGTTTAGAGTATTTTACCAGACGTTTTTAAGAGAGATTTTCCTTATACCACATAGTACTAGGTATGTCTATTCTGTTTATTTTTTATTTTCTTCCCAGGAAGAGATATTCTTATAAGAGATAGTCATCATTTTGTGGTCTCGATTTGGACACCATCCTGCTTTAGCTGTGGTGCTTTCTAATGGAGTGAGGGGAAGTAAAGGCCAATTGTGTATTATTTCAAAAAAATGACCAGTGGAGAAGGTCAAGGCCACCTTCTTCAGAATTAAGCAGAGCAGGGTTGTGTACGCTCTGAGAACACGATTACTCTTTCTTCTACATTGTACCTCCTCACAGTCTCATAGGGTGCTTGCAGTGAGTCATCGCCAGTCCCCACAAGGTTCTTGCTCTCACTAGGGCAGAGATAAATGATGAAACACATTTCTCAGAATTCAGCTTGTCTAGACAGGCTGGGCATTGTTGGGTGTAGACCCTTGTGGACACGAGTCATTATGATGGTGAGATCTGTTGCACAGCCCCACCAGCAGGGGTGTCTGGTGAAGACAGCAGCTGGTGGAGAGCTCTAGGATCATATTTCCATGTCCCCAGGGATTTCAGCCTAAATGTCAGATACTCAGTCTCTTCTTACATACATCCCTGAGGCTTTGACAATGAACACCTGCCCTGGCTTCCATATGGATGTTTGTGAATCCAATGATTTCCAAACATGACTGATCAAAAGTACCATATGAGGTGCTATAAAAATGACATATTCCTGGCTCCACTCTGAATATTCTAATTCTACAGAATTTGAGTGAAATTCCCATGTCTGGGAATCTTGGATCTACTGTACCCTATAAGGATTTAGCTTTGTATTCCTGAATAAAAGTGTATCCAACTAGAGAGAAAAGGTATTTGAAAACATGATATCTGGTACCTTTTGCTGCCAAGAAATGATGAGAAAGCTTATGTATATTTTATTATATCCACGAGAAAACATTTGTAAGATTCTTTAAATTGTGTTGCTAAAAGAGAGGCCCTTTTATTTTTATATATTGACATCTGCATGTAAAGAGTGTGCTTATCAAAAATGTTTGGTGATTTTTTATATTTTAAACTTAATTTTGTTTTATCAAAGTTGTGTATGGAATATGGTTGCTTGGCTATTGGGAGGGATGTAAAGCTTAGACTTTCAGTCATTTCTCCTGTTGGCTCACCCAGCTGTAATAGGTTGACCAACCACCTAGCTTTATGGTATTAGCACTTAAAATCCTGCCATGTGCCATGAAATTTCTCAGTCTCAGGCAAACCAGAACAGTTGGTAACCCTAGCCATACCCCATAATCAAGACACCTGGTGTCTCCAATTCAAGGCCATTCCAGGTCCTGCCAGGTAAGTGTTCTGAAGTGGGCTTCCGCAACAGGCTTGAGATTCTGCTTTCTCCAGTCTGTTCACTTCCAGATCCCAAACTTTTGTTGACCTCTCTTTTCTACTGTTGTCTCCTATCTACTTCTCTTTGTCTATGAGGATTTCTGATTTTGTGAAAACCCTTTATTATTATTTTAGAGGGGTTCGGGAAAAGGATGGAGATCACCATCACATATGTAAGATTATATATATATATATACATACATATATATCTTAATGATTTCTAATTTTGAAATAATGATATTGTGGACTTTGGCCATTTGCCAATTCAGTATTAGAGGTTAGATTAAACGTTACTCAATAAACACTCCGAGGCCATGGGAAAGGACAGTTTCTCCAGAGTAACTCCCTTTCTTATCCTTTTCTCAGCATGCATTACTTGGATTCTGCCTCTTATTAGTCCAGATATGAAACTCAACTTCCTCCCAATTTCTACAAAATTTCACCCACACTCAAGGATGTAATGAATTTAGTAGGTTTTTAGAAGTTACTGGGGGGTGGCTGGTGGTACAGCACAGATCCCATCAGAGGGAATATGGCCGTTGACCATGCTCTCCTCTGCACAGCCTCTCTGGGTCACAGAATACTTCTATCTGCACACTGATCCCTTAGTTCTTAGCTTCTACTCCAAGTAGTATATTGATTAATACTCTTTGTTCCATGTCATAATATTTGAAATTAGGGAAGAAATTTTAGGTGTTTATTTCAGTAATTATGAAAGTGTATAGAGTGGAAGTGTTGAATGTCAAAATCTCTTGCCCTGTGAAATTAGGAAATGAGAGGAAGCATATTGTATAAAACTGACCATCTCCATTTCAGAGAATTGCATTGGTAGATGTTGGGGAAGAAAGTGAATGGCTCATGTATCATTTCAGTACAACAAGGGGAATGTCAAAGATAATAATGGAAGCTTCTATTGAGTATTTAATACATACCAAAGATTTTACTTTGGTAACCTCACTATTTCTATACATAGATAAGGCAACTACAGCTTATAATAGGTTAAAAACAAAACAAAACAAAAAAGTCTTGTTCAACTTTACACAAGTAGCAAGTGGCAAGTAGCAGACCTGGAATTTCTTCTCAGGCAGCCTGACTATAGAACGTGTACTCTATTCCCACATCCACATCACACCAAGGATGTGGAACACTCTTTTTCACAGATGCACCTGCATGCATGTAATTTCAGAACTGCCAGAGAACAGGTGGAGTAGTATTTTTCTAGCTCTCTTCACACTGTGATTTATAAGACCTGGATTTCCAGTAGCTGGGTGATCACTGGCATCCCAGAACAGCACTAAAGAACTTCTGGTTTCAGCAGCTGTGAGTACGGGCAGGAGCTGCTGGGTCTAGGGTCCAAATCACGACAGCTGTCAAGATTGCATTGTTAGAGACCAAGGGATCTCCCAGCCGCTGTGGTTCCCTTCCCGGCAGACCTGGTCACGGTCTGGGTGTGCGCTTTACCCTGCTGCTGCCTGGCCCTAGTGCAGTGTCTCCCCTCTGCGAACCCTCTGGAATCAGACCAGTAGTGGACTATTGTATGGACTGAGAGGAGAGCACTGGTCTTTGATGGTAATAGGAACAGTTTTCACGTGGTTTGATAAACTTCATTTCCTTTTTCTTGACACTGTAGCAGTAAATATCTACAGATTTCAAAGTAGAGTCAAAAAACTCAAAGTAGAGTCAAAAATATATATGTATACATATATATTTTAGTTCGGATTTTATTTATATATAATCATATATAATTATATACATAAAATCAAGTTGAGGTCATATTTCTCTGACAAAGGAATAAATGCTTTTTAGAAGCAAAGAGAAGTGCTCTTACCTCCTCCAATATTCTGATGGAAGTTTCAGAATTGTTAGTTTGGTGAAGGGCAGAATGAACTCACTGAGCCTGCATGTCCCTAGATCTTGAAGAACACGTTTGATCCAGGTAATGAAGGGTCAGTACCCAGGCTGAGAGAAATCAAGATAACCTCCTGAAAAACAAGAACCATTCCATTTTAGCTTTCTCTCAAATTCCCTTAATTTCTTCTTTAGAATAAGGATGGTGACTTTCAGTTATGCATGTAAGGAGCTTAGAAGTTGTCACTCCATTTTCACACACAAAAAAGGTGAACAAACTGAAAATCAATGACTCTTATTAAGTCTAGCAGAGAAGTAAGGTCACAAGGCAAACCACTGCCCCTCAAAATTGGAGAGACAGGCAGATACAGAGAATCACAGCTTATCAGAGCAGAAACTTCTGTGGGAGTCATTACTGGGGCAGGAAAACCTAAACTATAATTGATGAATTGCTAGAAGTCCCAGGGGGACCAGTCTGAGAGAGGAAAGTTCCAGGGGTTCCCAGTCCTAGAGGGGGCCCTTCACACATTTGTAAATTTTACTTTCAGGAGCTCTATCAGGTTCTCAGAGTGAAAATCAGAGAAAAAATGTCCTCTTGCTTCCAGCAGGGGGAGGGGAAAAGTATCCATTTTGAAATATACCAGAGCATTTTGTTCCTCTAAAACAGGGGTACTAATAGTTAGACCTCCTAGGGACAGTGAAAAGATTAGGTGTCATAATACATACAAAGCACATATGACAGAGCATGTAAGAGTTGTGCTGCTGTTATTATTAATATTTAACCATTTTCCTGTACATGAGTCAAAAGTTACCCACATCCACTAAAGAAGCTATGTAAAAGAGGGAGATTCAGAAAAAGGTAAAAGGAGAACTGTAAGAATTAGTTTGAGGAATACCTTTAAAATGTAAAGCGATTTGCACCTTGAGAGCATTACCATAATTTGGCACACCATCCATCTGCCTTCTCCTGTGAGTTCCATGCAATAGTTATTCATTGCCTGCTAAAATCAAGGAAAGAGACAAAGATTTCTGAATGCTGCTCTACTTTTCCCAAGGCCTTTCCTTAAGAGCCAGGGTTAGAGTTTAAATCTTCCAGTGCTTTGGCCACTTCCCATTCCCTGGACAGCATCCTCTCAGCTCGATGGTGAATTATCAACAGTGACAAGAGGAGAGTAGTGTCTTATTGCTTCTCAACTGGCTACTGCCAGAGCAAACAGTAGCAGACACTTGGAGAAATTGCTGGCAGGAGATTGCAAAGAGCATCACAGTTCCCATCCATCCTGAGAGACAAACAGGGAGGCAGGCACACCTGTGCACAGAAGAGGACTTTCACCAGGACAGACAGCCTCGGCTCCAGATGACAGATATTTGGCTATCCTAACTTTTAATATTTTCTTTCTTGGCTTTAAAATTTTAGATTACTTTGGAGCTCTCAGAAATAATTGTTTTTGCTTTTCTTTTCTTTTTCCCCAAGTGACAATTGATTTGAAACTACTTTATATATCTCTGCACTTACAATACATATGTCCCATCCTTACTTTCACCCCTCTAGTTTCAAAGAAGAATTGCATTTCTTTTTTTTTTTTTTTTCTGGATAATTTAACGTTGTTCCTCCTCCCACTGGCCCTCAGGCTATTATTAGTAGTAATAGTAGGAACATAGCAACTTTAAAGTGAGTTTTTGTTTTTCTCACCAGTTCCCCAAAATGGCTTAGTATAGATTCTTAGATGCCCGAGTAATCCCTGAAAATAATTTGTTTTCCCCATTTAGTATGAAAAACAAATGTCAGCAATTCTGATGTAGTCTGTGGTTGCATGTCATTTCATGTAATCTGTTTGGTCTCTGGTCAGTAAGACTTCTGGGAAAATTAGAATTGATATTAAAATGGTACATCAATTAAATCCATGATCAGTTCACCAGGTGTTGAACCAAGGCTCCCTTAGAACCACAGCACAGTGGTTTTCCAAGGCAGCAGCTCCCAAAGGTGAAAGATTTGCTTCAGACATTCTGAATTCCTTAATGACATATTGTGAAGGTCTCATCCATAGATTTATATATTCAACAGGTTAAAAAGTTAATTGTTTATTTGTCTACAAACTGATCACCACTTCAATCAAGGTGTTAGGTGAATATATAAAATGCCTACTGATGAAATTTAGGAATGATACAAATCTGAAAAGTGTAACTAATATTTTTGATAAAGAGACAAAATTATCAGATAAGAATTGAATTGTAAATCAAAACAAACAGAAGGGAATTTAATAGGGTACATATGAAGGTTGACACACAAAAAAATTGCCATGTATAGAATAAGAATGAAGAGACCTGTGTTCATAACAGTGAATGAGAGGAAAAGCAGTGAGCATTTTAGGGGACTTTACTGTTAAGTGTGATAGGGTATAATAGTCTCATTCTACTTCCCACTGACCAGATGACTACCTGGAATGTTGTGACTAATTATGACATCTACACATGGGACTTTGACAATCTGAAGAAGTGTCAGTTTTAACCTAGCAGGATATGTGGGATTTTTCAGACATGTCCTGTGTGAGGAGAGGAGCTAAATCAGTTAGGATCCTTCAAGCAAGAGTAGAAAAGCCTATGGAGCCATGGTGGGTTCCTTCAGATACGTGAAGTTCTCTCCCACAAGAGAGGAATCGACCCTCTTTAAATTCAGAAAGCAGGATGTAGAACACATGGGCAGAGGCTGCAGGAAGGTGGATTTTTAACTCAAGTCTACGAAAGAACTTTATAAAAATTGGAGTTGAGCAATGAAACAGGCTGCTCAACAGCATAACGAATATCCTGTCTTTCAGTGTGAAGGGCGAGGCTAGGACACCATCCTGAGATGCTGGATGCCGTGAAAGGGACTCTTTGGATGGGTAGAAACTTGCACTGCTTTGAAGATTCTTTCCAACTCTATGATTCTTTCTTTTTTGAAATTCAAGATTAATACCATTGGAAGAGTTACTTTTATATATCTTTTATGGAACCCAACTTGCTCTTTGGGAAGTTACTTCATGACTGTGTTTTCAAATTTCAGCTTTATTTCTCCATGAAAATCTTGAGAATGTTCATGTGATTTAGTATTTAGAGATGTCAGTAAATTTGCATAGTGCCTGTCTGTAAGCCCCTTTGACATGCACATGCTGTCAGACTGCTTCATTTTTGGCCTCCAGCAAGATTAGGCCTGTCTCTTTCTCCATCCTCTGAGCCAAGACTTATTTCATTATTCTGAAGTTTTATAAAACACACGTACATTCCCAATGCACATTTTTGGGGGCTCTTTGTGATTCTTATTAGAGATATAAATCAGGAAATAGTAAAAACAATAAACAAACAAAAAGATCCCAAAAAGCAACAGTCTTAAAGAATAAGTTTGTTAGTAAATACTGCCGGTTAATCCTTCCAAGGCTCTTCTTGGAGTAGAATTGCACTGGGGACACATAACCACCAGCTCCACCTCCCTTGTCTTAGACACCCTCTTCTTTGCCCATCACCTTTTTCACTGCCAACACAACAAGGTAAATTAGCCCTTGAAATTGAAGATATTGCCACCTCATTATGGTTTTCTCCATCTAAATCCCTATGATTACATTTTAAAAGCCTATATGTTAGTGATGTCTATATAATTGACCTGCTGTATCCATGGATTCTGCATGTGTGGATTCAACCAATTGTGGATCAAAAATATTTATTTAAAAAATTGCATATGTACTGAACATGTACAGATTTTTTTTTCTTGTCATCATTTCCTAGAAAATGTAGTAAAACAACTATTTACATAGCATTTACATTGTATTAGTTATTATAAGTAATCTTTAGATAAATTAAGGTATATGGGAGGATGTACATAGGTTATATGCAAATACTATGCCAATTTATATCAAGGACTTGAACATCCTTGGATTTTGGTATCAATGGGAGGTCCTGGAACCAATCCCTCATGGGTAATGAGGGATGGCTGTATTTCTTCAAGTTTTGGAATCAACCTAATTTCAGAATAGGACCTGAGATTGATAGTCTTCATCACGTAAGTTTTTTGAGACAACCTAGAGATCCACAAGACTCAGTTGGAATACCACTTGAGGGTTATTGGGTGCAACAGATGGTAGGCTATCAGGCCAAGTAAATGAACAGCTCTAGGAAATGTATAGTGTGTCTTTTATGGCGGTGGCTTAGCTGGACATGTTTACCAAACCCCAGAACCCAGGCTGGTTCATATGAAAAATGGTAGAAGGATCTTCTTAATGAAGGCCATTTCCAGGCCTGTTTCAATGTTGTAGCTGATAGGAGAAGAGTATTAATTGGTGAAAGAGCAATACCTGCATAAAAGCACTGCCAAACAAAATGGTTACTTGGTTTTCTGGGGCATCAGAAGTTATCAGATATCTTTAACTTCTATGTATTTATATAGCTTTAAGGATTTCTCTTGGAGTTGATTTCTAGTTTTAATCCACTGTGGTCTGAGAAGGTACTTGATATGATTTCTAATTTTAAAAAATTTAATGGAGACTTGTTTTGTGGCCTAACATAGGGTCTATCTTGGAAAATAGTCCTTGTGTTTAAGGGAAGAATGTACATTCTGCATATTTTGGGTAGAGCATTCTGTGAATGTCTTTTAGTTCTATTTGTTCTAGAGTCCAATTTAATTCTAGTGTTTCTTTTTTGATTTTCTGCCTTAATGATCTGTCTAGTGCTGTCAGTGGAATGTTGAAGTCCCCACTCTTTTTGTATTGTCTCTCTCTTTTCTTAGGCCCAGTAGTATTTGTTTTGTGAATCTGGGAGCTCTTCTTGTTGAATTGATCCCTTTGTCATTATGTAGTGACCTTGTGTTTTTTTTACTGTTGTTGATTTAAAGTCTATCTTATCTGATATAAGAATAGCTACTCCTGCTTGCTTTGGTTTACATTTGCATGGGATATTTTTTCTACCATTTAACCTTGAGTCTATAAAAATCTTTACAAGTTATGTGTGTCTCTTAAAAGCAGTGGATATTGCACTGTTTTTTTTATCCATTCTGCCAAATTTATATTTTTTAAGTGGGGCATTTAGACCATTTACATTCAAAGTTAATATTGATATGTGAGATACTGTTCCAGTCATCGTGTTGACTGTTACCTAGTTATTTTGTTTTCTCATTGTGTTGCTGTTTGATAAGCCCTGTGAATTTTATACTTTCAACTGTTTTTATAGTGGCATGTAGCAGCCTTTCATTTTGATGTTTAGAACTCATTTGAGCATTTCTTGTAGGGCTGGTATAGTGGTGACAAAGTCCCTTAGCATTTGCTTTAAGGAACTTTATTTATACTTCATTTATGAAACTTAGTTTTGCGGGATGCAACATTCTTGGCTGACAGTTTTCTGTTTAAGAAAGCTAAAAACAGAACCTCAGTCCCATCTGGCTTGCAAGGTTTCTGCTGAGAAGTCTGCCATTAGTCTGATAGGATTTCCTTTGTAAGTTATTCGATACTTTTGTCTCACTGCTCTTAGGATTTTTTCCTTTACATTGACTTTAAATAATCTGATGACTTATGTGCCTTGGTGAAGCCCTTTTTGTAATAAATCTTCCATAAGTTCATTGAGCTTCTTGTATCTGGATGTCTAAATATCTAGGAAGTCTAGGGACATTTTCCTCAATTATTCTCTCAAATAGATTTTCTTTTGCTTTTTCTTCTTCTCCGTCAGAGATTTTGTTCATTTCTTTTAATTTTTTTGTTTAGTCTTGTCTGCCTGGATATATTCAAAAGCCTTGTCTTCAAGCTCTGAAATTCTTCTTCTGGTTGGTCTAGTCTATTGTTAAAACTTTCCACTATATTTCCACTACATTTTATAATTCCCTAAATTGGT
Organism: Lemur catta; assembly: GCF_020740605.2. Lineage (NCBI taxonomy): Eukaryota > Metazoa > Chordata > Mammalia > Primates > Lemuridae > Lemur > Lemur catta. The sequence continues at coordinate 36,151,707 of NC_059139.1, forward strand.
CTTTCATTTCCAGAAGTTCTGTTATGTTTTATTTTAAATACCTATCTCTTTAGTGAATTTTAATTTATGTCCTCATTATTATTTTTTGTTTGTTTCATTGTGTTAGTTTTTAACTTTCTTGGATCCCATTGAGCTTACCTACAATCCATGTTTTGAATTCTTTATCTGTCATTTCAAAAATTTTCCTTTTCATCTACATCCATTGCTGGAGAGCTAGTGTGATCCTCTGGGGGTATTGAAACGGTCTGGTTTTTTTTCATACTGCAGAGTTCTTATGCCAATAGTTCCTTCTCATCTGGAGATGGTCCTGCTTTTTATGTTTGAATTTACTTTTGTTTGGTTAGGACTTTATTATTCTTTTGTTATTTTATTTTATTTTCCCCCTTTGAGGGTGTGAGTATATTGTATGTTGTGTTTGGTTGTTTGGATTTGATTTTGAGTGCTTTCAGGGGGCCAAGGTCTCTGTATGAGTTGCTTGGTTGCCTTTGGGTGATGGCTTTCTCAGAGGCTGATTGTGGTAGAGATGTACTGCTTACATAGGAGCCTCGCTACCTTCTGGAGTATTGGAATTATGGAGGTCTCAGGAAGCTTATCTCATTCTCCAGCATTATGCCCTTCTGACCGCAGGTATTTAAGTTGGGTTGTGTTTTTCAATCTCCAGGGCCAGTAGGTGGCACTTTGGAGTAAGAGCCAGCTATAGCAGAATCCAGCAGGTAGGTGTTTAAACTTTGTTTACAGTGAGGGTTCTCTGTTGTCTCAGGTGATGGAATGGTCTGTGGCAGGAAAACAGTCTACTTCCCTATTATGCCCCTGTCCTGAGGCTCCTGACTCCCAGTTCATCAAACCCTTTCATCTATCTCCAGGCCAGGGTGTCTCTGAGAGCTGCAGAAAATGCCTTTCCTGCAGCTCTCTGCCTACATAGTTTTGGAGTAGAACTTCTTTCCTCAACCCAAAACAGATAGCTTTGTAACTCGCCTGTTCTCCTCTGTGGGGAACACTGCTTCTCTGTGTAGAGAGACAGAGGTGCACTTCCTTTTGGCAAGTGCAGCTGAGTACTCATTGTGGTGTTGCTCACAATTTGGGTCTGCTGGACCTCAGATCTCTGCGAGCATGTTCAGGTGCCAGAGATGGCAGACTAGGTTAGGTAATCCCTAGGCCCCAGGCCCTTGGACAGCATGCTTGAGTCCTAGGGGGACCAGACTAAGACCGGCTGCTGAACTTGTCCTCAGGCCTCCCTGGGTTCAGGCACTGGCTGGAGAGAGAGGGGTGGGGTGATCTGGTCCAGAAGAATGCTCAGGTAGGGGAAGGACTGATGTATTGCCAACCTGCCACTGGGCAGGGTGAGCCCCTCTCATGGGATTAGCAAAGGCAGGCAGCTGTGGGGCCCGCAGGCTGCTCACACCTCCCTCCCTCTGCAGTGCCAGAGGCCTCTGTCCTTCAGGGTCACAAAAGTGCCCGGATCCCCAGCTCCCTCCTTGGCCTTGCAGCACGGGTGGCTCAGACCATTGGGAACTGAACTCCCAGAATGGTTGCAGGCTGCAACTAGAATGCTCAGGCAGGGAAGAGGAAGTTGTGTCACAGACTTGCCTCCCGGGAGGGCAGGTTCCTCTCAGTAGAGGCAGGCAGCTAGGGGTGCAGCTCACCTTGCTTTCCCTCAGCAGTGGCAGCACTGAAGGCATGCAAAAAAACCTACCAAAGTGCCTGCCCCTCCTTCCCACTCCCTCAGTGGCCCTGTTGTTGTGGTGGCAGCCACATAGGTGGTATCCCCAGAGCAGAACAGAGACCTCGGGGACTGGGCTCTCTGAATCCCTCAGGGCTCAAAAGCCTGTGGAGCTCACTCTCGAGCAATGCTTCTGCATTCTCTCTAGGAAGCTCCTTGCTTTAGTCTGGAGGTTTGCAAGGGCCTAGGGGGTTCCCCCGTAGCTAGGATTTTAAAAGTCCCTGGCAGGAGTGCAGAAATCCAAGAATCTCTCACTCAGGCTTTCCCCACATCAGGGACCTTCTCTTGTCCTCCTACCGGTCCCAGCCAAGCATGGTGTCTGGCTTTGCACGTCTCTGCTTTTCCAATCTGTGTCACTTCTCTCGTGGATTTCTCTATTCCCTCTTAGACTATTATTCAAAGCACGAATATCTACTCACTAATTTTGATCCCTCTCTGTGGGAGAGGTACGCACTAGTTGCATCTTGAACCAAGTGTTCTAAATGTAAATTTAAATAGCCATATGTGACTGGTAGCTTTTGGACAGCACTTATTGGACAGCACAATTGCTGAAGACTTTATAGCATCAGAAAAAGTACCAAGTAAATTCACTAACCCATGGGATCCAACATTCTAAACACCTCCTTTCTATAATGGGCCAAATGGTACTTAGAAGTAAAGCAGCATCACTTTTGATAGATGTTAAGATGGTCATCAAAAAAGATGAGAAAAAAATCAACATCCACCTAAAACATTTATAATTAATAATAGGGTTTATTCTCTATTCTATGCTAGGTTATTTATGTATCTGCTTTATAGATATATCATCTATTATTTTCACAAGCATTCCAAGTTAGATTTTTTTTTCCATTTCACGTAAGACAAACCAATTTGACATAACAAACCCAAGGTCACACAGCCAGTAAGTAGTGGCGCTAGATTCTGAACCCAGGGAGAGTTCTTCCCTGATGCATCTCTCAATGAACCTTTCCCACACAGTCCTCCAGAGCACTGTGCGTGTTTCCCTAGTTATCACTGGGAGATGGGGCAGGACCAAGAACATGAACCCTGGCACCACACTGCCTGATTTGAATCCTGCCTGCCTCTACTACTTACCACCTATACAAATTTGAGGAAGTTATTTAATATCTCTGGGCCTCGATTTCCTCATTTTAAGGTGAAAATCATAAACATACCCATTTCATCAGATTAGATTAAATAAGTTAAAGATGCCTGGCACACTGTTTGAACTATCTGTATTTGCCATCATCATTATTTCTAATTTGAAAGGCACTGCCATTTATGTTAGGGTGTTGATTTGATATGTTAATAAATGAAATAGGGACATACTTTGGGTATGCTTCCCTGGAACATAAGAGAGACTCTAATAACTCAGATAATTCAGGAAGAAACACCCTGCTGTTCAGCCACTTTGGTGTCTCCATCACTAGGATTACAAAGTTTCAGAGCCTATGAGCCCTGGCCAATTCCTCCGATCTTTGCTTTTCATGTTACCCTTATAGACCTCTCCTTTGGTGTCTTTGATTGGTTCTGAATGCTGAGCAGTGACAAGCACCAGCACAGCTGGAAAGGGCTGTAAGATTCGCTGTTCTGTCTTCCAGCAGGGAATTATTGCCATGGATACCAATATCAGAGGAAGACTGGGAACACTCTTCACTTGCCTCCTGAGCATCTGACAGCTGTTTCTGGCAAGGCCAATGATGAGTGTGCTACTGGCTTTATATGAGATGAGAGACTGATCTGCACCTCTTTTGTTTTGTTTTGTTTTGTTTTGTTTTTTGTTTTACTACAGATGGCCTCTGCCCAAGACGCCAGGTATGGCCAGAAAGACTCCTCTGATCAGAATTTCGACTACATGTTCAAATTGCTCATCATCGGCAATAGCAGTGTGGGGAAAACATCTTTTCTGTTCCGTTATGCAGATGACTCCTTTACATCTGCATTTGTCAGCACAGTTGGGATTGACTTCAAAGTAAAAACTGTATTCAAAAATGAAAAAAGAATCAAGCTTCAGATTTGGGTAAGTGGCTTTGAACTGGCAGTGTTCTTCAGTCCAGGGTAGTGAACATGTAAGTGTGTAAGGGAAAACTTTCTGCCTTGCTCTGTCCCCATGGGGTTCACAAGCCTCAGTTTCCAGCTTCTTTGCTGCAGAACATTAGGTTCCAAAGATAGTGGGAGCGATACCTCTTTAAGACGTGGAGACTGAATTACTATGTCTTGTTGTCAAGTTATGCTTTTTAAGAGTCTTCAGAAGAAAAAAAAATCCAACCTCTGTCTCTTTGGTGGTGGAAGAAACACTCCATGAGATGTCTGGCTCTGCCTTCTGTGATCTGTGACCTGGAGCAATTCTGTGAATCTTTCTATGCCACTTTTTTATAATCTATAAAATAGGCAAAGAAGATCTGGCCTTTCGGGTTACAAGAAGTAACCTGCCCTAGGCATTTTAAAAAAGAAGGTGAACAACCAAATATAGGGAAAGCTTAGGTTTAGACCCTTCAAAAAGCCCCAGATATAACTTTGAACATACTCTATTTATAATTTGCAGATTTTGTATTTTCAGCTCCAAGAGCTGTGCTTATATACTCAAATAAAACAAAACAAATGATACTAGATATTTATTTGAAACAGAGTCTTCCCTTATAGAAGATTCCCCACAAGTTTTGAGACCATTTGGCTAGTTTTCTGCCTCTCCCTACCCCTAGAAGAAGATCAGAGGTTTCTTAACTAAATGGTTGGGATAAATTTAAAAGACTAGTGAGCAAGAAACAGAAGAAAAATGTATGTGGGCAATAGATCCAAGGTAATATAAGAGATGAAGTGACCAAGAAGAATTGGTTACAAGAAGAGAGAGTTGGCTGGGTGCGGTGGCTTACGCACTCTGGGAGGCCGAGGCAGGCGGATCGCTCGAGGTCAGGAGTTCAAGACCAGCCTGAGCAAGAGCGAGACCCCCATCTCTACTAAAAATAGAAAGAAATTAGCTGGACAACTAAAAATACACATATAGAAAAAATTTGCCGGGCATGGTGGCGCATGCCTGTAGTCCCAGCTACTCAGGAGGCTGAGGCAGAAAGATCGCTTGAGCCCAGGAGTTTGAGGTTGCTGTGAGCTAGGCTGACGCCATGGCACTCTAGCCCAGGCAACAGAGTGAGATTCTGTCTCAAAACAAACAAACAAAAAAGCCAAGAAGAGAGAGTTATGTAGTCACTATTTTATGGACATTGTAATATGTACATAGATAGAATGTTTCAACAGTCAGTTTTGACCCCTTTTTCTGTTCATTTGTACCTCTGCCACTCAGATTGATTTGACCTGTAACTAGGCATTTCTCAAGAGGTATTTCTTACCTCCTTCTGAGACATTTCCAACAGCTACTTCCATTTGGTGCTGGTGCCAGAACTAATTTCTAGGACTGATGGTAAACCTCCCTTCTTAGATATGGAATGTTGAAAGACAAATCCCAGAGTACAGCATTTAAACTTATTTAAAAAACAAAACAGCCCTTCACTAAAATATCTACATAAACTGAATGACCTTTAAACCTTTTACAGGTCTCATTAAAATAGATATTTAAAGTAAAATTTAAAGATGCAGGCAAATACATAGACAGGTGACCTCTTATGTAGTTTGCAATAGATTGTTATTGTTTTACTTTTTCTAACTCTGGAGTCTTCCAAGTCTAATTAGAACTCACATAAAAATTTGGACAAGTAGGCCCTGGGTTGGGCATCTCTACTGCTCCACCATTCCCCAAAGCCATTTTTGCTGGGAGGGTCCCTCTGTAGGAATTTGACCTCAGTCAATGAGGATACCAGTCACACACTCCTGTGTGTATGGAGAGAGAAGGAGTCTTGTCCATTGCTTCACAACTGGGTCCTGGTTCACTCTCTTTCTTTTGAGCTTCAGGCAACCAATTGTCTTATGATAAATTTCATATTAAGGTTTAAGAAAGGGCCCTTAAATCTCAGGGGCTTCGGTGAATTGAAAATTAAATTAATTTGGTAACTACACATCTCTTAACTCTATGATCATGTTCTTTCTGCTAATATGAAAGAACAATCACTCTTGTAGCTGACAGCTCATAGTTTCTCCTCTCTTCTTTGTGTCTTAGAAATATTTAAAAATGGTTGTTATAGTCATTTAGATAAAACGTCAACATGATGTGATGACGTGTTAAGCCAATCTTCTAATTTCTAGCAATTTTTCAATTTAGGTTTTTGACAGTTGTTGGAGTCCAAAATCATCTGTCCTTAATGTAAACCAGATATATTTCAAATAACATAAATTATTTCTCATACTTAAAAAATATTTTCCTTAAAACACTCAATGCTGATACTAGGCCAGAGCTAATTCATTCATGTTTTTTAGGCACTGAAATAAGTTATTTTTGTCTATGTCTTACTTCTGGATGAATGTGGCTCTTCTCTCAGCCAACCAAACCCTCTGGCATACTGTTCTTTTCAGGTTTGCCTCTAATCTCCCATAATCCACTATTTTTCTAAAACCTTCAAGGCTCTTCACAGCCAGTCCAGCCTGGGGCCTCATTGCAGGGCCTCCATTCTCCTGCTCTGTGGAAACCCCACTCCCCTCAGAGGTCAGACCTTGGGAATCCATAACTTTCCCTCTCCTTAGTCACAGCAGTAGTTTAATGCCCATTAATATCTTCACAATTAAAACATAATCTCATTTCTTTCTCTTTAGGTACATTAGGAGCTTTTAAGGCACATATGATTCTGGGAGTGTGAAAATTAGTTTTACACAACTATATAACACCTGGCCTAGAAGATTGTGAAATATTCAAAAGAAGTACTATACAAAGATTTTGTGCCTGTTGAACTTGTAGTATAGTTGGAGAAAGAAATTAACACTCATGATTAAGTACTTCTGCAAGAAAATACCAAATTGTAAAAATATCATATAGATAGCATTTGTTAAATAGATATTAAAATACCATATGCTAGGCCTTATCTATACCTTATCTCTAATTCTCACAACCACCCAACTTTGTATTTTTATTATTTCTATTTTACCTGAGAAATCTGAAGATGGGACAAGTTAAATAACTCGTTCAGGGTCACACACGGGAAGTGGCTCAGAGGACACTTCCAAGCTAGGTCTAATGATTCTAATGTTGAGCTTGTACCCCTTCACCATGCTGCTATAATTAAGAAGAAGTCTTGAATATGGAATACTCCCTTATTGCCTGCCGAAGACATTATTTCTAGTTACAGAAAAGAATCAGTTGTTTTGCTTGGAACTTACTGTGTACCAGCATTAGTGCTTCATGCATTATCTGTCTTGTGTTTAAAACACATAGATATGCACAGAAGGAGGGACTGAAACACATTCAGCTAACTTCTTCCTGCACATTTCTGGAATGCTGGTCTTCACTGGTGGGGAACATGCGTGCAAAGAAGTGTGTGTGGAAGAAGTCTGAGAAAAATGGAATGAATCCCTGTGGGAAAATATTTCTGCATGTGGTGCTCATGTGGTCTAGTTGCCCTTCAGGATGGTGTTCAAACCCTCTGGTCTATTTAAAGGAACCAACATTCTCTGCCCAGGCGAGCGCCTCAAGAAAACCAGTGAAGCCAGTGACAGCTGCCAAGACCATTCTTGGTGCTGTCATTTGTATGCTCTTTTCCCCCATCACATTTCTTTTAACTTAGCATCTGCTTTTCCTGAGAGATTGAAAAAGGCAAGATTTAGTTTCACTCCTGAGAGGAAGCTGATGCTGTGTGTGAAATGTCAAGATGCATGAAAACATTCACTCTGTCAGGCAGCCGAAAGCAGCAGCTCCCGCATCCCACTGTGTTTAAACCACTCTTCACAGCACTGACAAAATACAAAGGATGGTAACGACTTTGTTCCTGGCCTGGTAGAGCTTACCAGCTATGTAGGAAGACAGGGAAACAAACACAGAAGACAGGATCACCCTGTGGATCCGTAACTATATTCTGCTGAGAGGCAGAGTGGCCCCGTGGCTCGAGCCGGGACTTGGAGTCTGGTGATCCAGGTCCAGATGCCGCTTCTGATTCTTGCTAGTGGGAGACCTCAAGCCCTAACTTCTCTGTGCTTCCACTCACTCATTTGTCAAATGGGGGGATACAACATCTGCCCCTTAGCTGTTAAGTATTTGCTGTTATAAATACTTATACTTAGTTCAATACTGGGCATAAAATGGGCACTCAATAAATGTTAATTTTCTTCTTTTCTAAAAATAGTGTACTGACATTTAGATTTTTGTACTCAAGTAATTTAATTGAATCAAATACTTGTTGGGTGCCAGGCACGGTGCTAGGTGTTGGGGACAGAATGGTGAAGGATGCACAGGGTCTGCCTTAGGAAGCCAAGTTCTATCTGATGGCAGATAGAACCCCATTGCTGTTAGAAATGGTCCCAAAGGCCTGAACACAGGATACCCAGGAAAGATGCCTAACCCAGTCTTGGGAACTCTGGAAAAGTTTCCTGGGAGCATCTGTATCTGAGCTGAGAACTGACAAATAAAAAAGCTATTTGTTCATTTAGTCAGTCAGTCAGTCACTCACTCACTCAGCATTTATTGAGCTTTACTATGTGCCAGACACTGCAAAGGAATCTGAGATTGAAAGTAAATGCATACAAAAAATACATAGATTATGTTAAGCACCGTGGAGAAATAATTAGTGCACTCTGATAAATGAAACACAAGAACAGGGAAAAGGAAACCAATTTTAGTTAGGTGATCAAGGAGTGTTTATGCAAGAAGATAGCTAAGCTGAGCCTTGGGAGAGAAGAGGGAGCCAGCCATTTGAAGGATAAGGGTGAGCTTTTACTTTTGAAAGGGGAGAGAGGGAGGTATATGTTTTTGCTTGTTTGTTTGCTTGCTTTTTCCACCACAGCGTCTATGTACAGCATTTATTGCCTACTGTTTCTTTCTCAGATCCAGACTTTCCTCCCATTTTGCCCTCCTTTTGAGCAGGGATGGATTTAGACTATCAGGGCCTGAAGCTTTTACTGTTTGCTGATCCTTTCTAAGGAAAAATATTTTTAGTACAAAAATATCTTACTTATGCAACAGTGACAGAAAGCAGATAGCCATGTGAACACATGGCTGGAGTCACTTGGAAGGAACCTAAAGCCTAATCTTCAATCAGCTTCATGGTAATTCACCTCTACTTTTGTGGAAAATTTACCTATATGACTATAGGGACTGAAGGTCATGTGTGGAGGAGGAGAAGCAGCTATATGGTGCAAAAGGGCAATGCACAGTGGGAACTTGTGGCCAAGGTGTGTCAAGACACTGGGATATAGAAGGGGCATCAGGGCAAGAGACTGGATTCCAGGCCTCTCTGTGTAATCTTGGGACAAATAACTTAATCTCTCTAGGCATCAGTTATCTGATCTGTAAAATGAAGAGGATAGATTCAACTAAAAAAAAAAATTGCATTCAATGATTTCTAAAGTGTAATGTGCCAGGTATAGCTGTGCATGCTTTGCAAGTAGTAAGTCCTCTAATCCTCACAAAAACCCTATGAGGTAGATGCTGTTCTTTTCTTCAGTTTACAGATGAGGAAAGTGAGGCACAGAGAGTGTGAATACCTTGCCTGAGGTCATGTAGCTAACAAGTAGTTAACAGGTCTGAGCATGGAGCTTTATCTCTTAACTCATTCTGCTGTGCTTTCTCTAGAACTGCTATGTTTGAACAATTGCTCTGGACCAGCCACTGTGCATATTTTATTTGTGATGCTTACAACCTTGGAATGTCATTGTTAATATCACTCTTCTTAAACATATGAGGAAACCAAGTCTCACAGAGGTTAAATAATTTCCCCTGGTCACGTGGCTCTCTCCACTGCTTTGAACTTTATAACTCTGATGAAAATAAAAAATCAGAATGTAGCCAACAATCAATAGAGAAAAAAGTTTTTCCAGAAACATGGAAAGTAAAAATGAACAAGTGTTGACATTATATTCCATCCAGATTAATATCTTTTGTGATCCTCTGATCAGCCTAGTGCCTACAGGACTTTGATCCCAAGACTGCTAAGCAGCTCTCAAACCTTCTAAAAATTGAAATGCCACCAGAAAGAATGGCATAGCTGAAGTTCCAGAAGCTTCAAACTGCCAAAACTTTAAACAAATTAAATGTTTTAATGAAAATCCTTCTAACGTGTTGCATATTTGTTTACCTTAGGAGAACAAAAAGAAAATAAGGCCATGAAAGATAAAAGCCAGCCTGACTCTTAGCATTATCAGTAAGAATCCCTTGAGGAGGACCACTTCACTTTGTGTCATCCAGTGATGTTTTCTGTATTCTTAGGTTTAGTTGTATTTTTTTCGTTTCTTTCTTCGGTGTCTGTCATGTATCTAGCTGCTTTCCTCTCCTGTTCTAATTTTTTACTTTTATTATATTGTTTTCTTATCAGCCATATTCATTGTTATTGCTAACCAAATTGGAAAAAAAGTGGCTCAGAGTGTGAGTATGGAAATCGTTTTTATTAATATTCATGAGCTTTGGTGTACGGGACCTGGGAAGTCCAATCGGATCTCACAGATGCCTCCCTTTGCTACTGTGTTATAATCTGCATGTATTACCATCCAACATGTTTAACCTGCCTGAACACATTGGTGTTAGTTTGACCTTATACCTATTCCAGACTTACTTGGTTTTAAATTCCCCTAAGACAACAATGTCACATAGTGGTTTAGTGATTAAGAATGGGCTTCAAGGCCAGGCTGTCTGAGTTCAAATCTTTGTACTAAGACTTATGGATGTTATGACCTCTGGCAAGTTAATTAACTTTTCTAGGCCTCAGTTTTTTCACCTGTAAGTTTGGGGTAATAATATCATCTTATCATCTTATTGCAAAGAGTAAACAAAATAAGGTTATTAGCACAGTATGTAACACATAGTAAGTTCTTAATAAATCAGTCATTATTATTTCTCTCAACATCCTTTATTTTACCAATATGGACTTCATCTATCTAATACCATAGTTTCTGGAACTGCAAATAGACTTTTTGGGCCATAAATTGTAGTTCTAATACACACAAACATCTATATGAAGAACTTTAATTTTGGTTTCGTGGCATAATGATATGTACAAGCCTATTGACAAGGGGAAGTATCTTCTGGACACCTGAGTTCCCCTCACAAACCACTGGTAAATTTTAATATGCCCAAGTGCAGTCAGCTGGGTTGTTGAGGTGTTTCCTGGTGTTTTGGAGCCATCTGTGCATTTAAATAGAGCCATCAACTGCACAGGGAAGGCAAACCCATACAGCATGTTTATTAAATGCTCATAAAATTGATGTTCTGCCCTAGAACAAAATAATTATAAATCATTGGATTCATAGAGAGCTGCTATTCAAATCCTGGAATATAATTTCCTCAGGATACTGCTCAGTGATGCCAGCAGCTGCTGGCCTAAGATGTGAGCTGTGTCAGTGCCACCAAGTCACCTGTTGTTATTTTTCTACTGATTCATTTAAAGTTACACTGAACTGACCAGTTGTTCTGGCCTTATATAAATGAAGCTGAAATTAGGTACACATTAAGCATTTAATTACTACATATTTATTTCTCAAGTCAGACTTATTTTCAGTAGTAGAAATGTTCTTCTTTCCCTTCCTCTTTTGCACCCATGACACTAACTTTGCTAGTCCTGGATATTGTCATCGTGGTAGCTCAATCAGCAAGATAAAAGTGATAGCAAATGTGTGCATCAATTGATACAAATCACTTTGCTCAAGCTGCTGATGAGTATGAAGAAATGAAAAGCAAGGTCTCCACTTTCAAGGGGTTTACAATCTTTGCAAACAACTAAATCAGTTTTAGAATCTTTGTAAAGCATCACGTGCAAAATAATGGCAAATAAACTAAATATAAAAGTACAAAGGAGATGTAAAATTGAAAAGAATTGAAGTATGTAAAGTATCAGGGTTTCAGGAAGAAACAAAAGGGGTAATTTAGAAGAATTTAATGATTTACAAAAGTGTGAGCAGGGTTTAGGGAGGTAATAAGGGATGGTGCAGACCTGAGCTAGCATCCTAGAGTCATTAACAACCCCTCTCCCCCAAATGAAGGGAGCAGGGAGGAAGTAGTTACTAGGCCCAGTAGACAACTGTAGCTGTAGCAGTAGGAGAGGGATATTAGATTGGAGCCTTGGCCTTTTAGAACACAGCCACTACCAATCAATGGTTCATCCGGGAAGTACAAGGGCATGCACCTGACCTCTCATACAGCCTGTCCTCTGATCTCTTACCTGTGCCTCTCATTGGCTGAGCCCACCTGGAGGTTAGCCAACAAGGGTGGGAACTTCTCTATTTTAGCAGTTCACAAAAGTTAGCTTCCTGGAGCACAGAGTCGGATGCGGTTGGGTAAAGAGTGGATCTGGAAGGCAAAGAAACACATCCAGTGCAGTGAAAAAGGTAATTTTTGATGAATATTTCCTATATAAAAGAATTTGATTATCAAATGAGAGGGCATGGAGCCCAAATACACATTTTAGGGAAATTTAATTAGATATCATATGGCACTGTCTTCTGATGTTCATACCCCTGATAATTTGAATAATATGGTAAGTTTTACAATTTGTTTTGTTTTGCTTGGGCTATGCACGTAGTCTCCCTTAATTATTATAGTGAGTATTTATTGGATAATTCCATTGAAGGCTCAAGCAATTGGTAATGAGTTGGCACTTTGAACATATATATGGCTATTAATGTCTGCTTTGTAAAGAAATAAATTAATTTTCAGTTAAAACTGGGTGAATGTCTGCATGGAGAAAAATGCCAGGGAACCTGGGTCCTTTATCTAACCCTCCCTGAGATGTTCCAATATCCTCTGAAAAGGAAAAAAACAATGGGCTGAGAACTTCAGTTACAAAAGCCAGTGAGACTTATGGCTTGGTCCCAGAGAGCCCAGGAGAGCCTGTGTGCCATGCGGGGGAGGGGATTCAGCGCCCACCTGGCCTCCTGCTCTGCGAGGCTGAGCACTCTCCCCGCTGCATGAGCAGCGTTCCCAAACGCCAACCGCTGACTTTCTGCCTCTGACAAACGTGCCACCACAGGAAGGTCAAGGCAATGTGCTTTTTAATAAAATTAAATTTATTCAATTTCAAGAAACACTTTAAATTAAAATAATATTATTTATTATGGTTAATTCCTTTCATTCTTTGGGTAATCTGGTGGATGGCAGATTTTTTAAAAACCTTTCTTGGGAAGAAAATGGCAATCCTCTCTCAATTACCCATTTGTATTTATTTATTATTAACATTATTTTGGTCTTAGAAGGCCAAAATACCTGGGAACCAGTGATGTGGGAGGTAGAGTGGTATAGACCCCCCTGGGTCTGGACAGAAAATAGCTGGAGAGCCAGGCAGTGGCTGTGTTTTAGTCTAACAACCCCTGGTGCAGCTTTGTCTGAAAGCATCAGACATTTATGAGCGATTTCTATGTGCTATGCAAAATGCTCAGCTCTGAAGACAAGGGAGTCAAGCGTTTTTAAGCTTTCTATCTTCCAGTGACTAAACAGGATAATAACACAGAAACAAGTGTGGAAATAAACAAAGACCAACTAGATGAAAACAAGTGTAGCTACAGCAAGGGAGTCAGCCCCTGTTACTTGCATTTTGGCAGAGACTCAAAGGCAGACAGAGGAGTAGGAAAGATTTATACTAGAAAAAAGGAGAGGCTTCAGGTATCCCTAGTTGAAGGTTATTGGCGTGGAAAAGCTGTAGGCACGCTAACTAGATGCAGGCCATCCTATGTGATTGGCTAAGGGTGCACACTTGGCATGTTTTGATTGGTCCTAAATTGGAAGCAAGGTTGAAAATTAGGGAAGCTGTTACTTATTAATCAAGTCCTGGCCCTTTGGGGCTGATTGTCACAGAAGTTTTTCTTTAGCTTCCAGGATTGTCACTAGTTAGAGCAGTCTGGCTCCCTGCAAGTCTCACTTCTGGCAGGCTGGCTTTCTGGTTTTTATTATAGATAAGGAGGCTGGTTTCCTAGGCAGGTTGCTGCAGGTTGTGTATCAAAGTTCTATTTTTATATATGATCCGGCTGTTGTCCATTTATGTATTTAGTCTCTTACAAGTAAGCCTAACACAGGGCCAACTTGAATAAGAGAAATGAGAGAGACAGCACAAGAGAAAACAAAGGGCTTGGGGTGTCTGATAGTTCGACTCTGGGCAAATTATTTAACTCTATAATGTACTGGTTTTCATTTTCTATAAAATAAGGATAATAGTATTTGCCTTGTAGGGTTGTTTTAAGAAATACTATAATATATGTAATATGTCTCTTAATAGTGTTCTCATATTTTTTGGACCCATTTATACCCTTAGAAATGGTTGAGGACACCAAAGACGGTGTGTATGTGGGTTATACCTATTGATATTTACTGTATTATAAATTAAAACTGAAAAAAATGTAAAATATTTATTAATTTAAAATAATAATAAACCCATTGCATGTACAACTGGATATATTTTTAATGAAAAATAACTACATTTTGAAAAACAATAAAATTAGAAGAGTGGCATTATTTTACATCTTTGCAAATCTCATTAATATCTGGCTTAATAGAGGACAGCTAGGTTTTCAGATCTGCTTTCGCATTCAATCTGTTGCAGTATCACGCACCACGTAACCTCTGGAAAACTCCACTGTACACTCGTGAGAGAATGAGAATGAAGAAAGCAAGTAAAGACTTAGTATTATTGTGAAAGTAGTTTTGACCTCAGAGATTCTCTGAAAGGGTTTAGAGACCCTCAGACCACATTTTTAGTACTACTGTTCTAGGCCACAGAATGTGCTCAGATAAATTATTAATAATATTAGCCAAGGATTACAGCATTGGTGACATATATCACAAGGGGCACTTCTTTATAGAGAGCTCCGTCTTTATAAAGACCTTAACGGGGATGAGTAGAAAACTCCCACGTGCTGGCAAATTAAAGACAGGAGGTCTTCTGACAATACGTGGCTGATATGGTTTGGATGTTTGTCTCCTCCAAATCTCATGTTGAAATTTGATCCCCGGTGTAGACTGTGGGCCTGGTGGGAGGTGTTTGGAGTATGGGGGTGATCTCTCATGAATGGCTTGGTGCCCTCCCACAATAATGAGTGAGTTCTCACTTTATTAGTTCACGGGAGAGCTGGTTGCTTAAAGAGCACGAGCGCCCCCCCTCCCTCTTTTGCTCCCTCTCCCGCCACGTGACACACCTGTTCCCCCTTTGCCTTCCACCTTGATTGGAAGCTCCTTGAAGCAGATGCTGGCACAATGCTTCTTGTACAATCTGCAGAGCGGGGAGCCGGATAAACCTCTTTTCTTTATTAATTATCCAGCCTTAGGCGCTTCTTTATATTAATAGCAGCACAAAATGAGTTGACCCAGTAGGTTTCCTGGAAGCCAGGTTTGAGGCTCAGGGCAAAGAGTGCAAATGTTACAATTGGAGACTGAACCAGAAAAAAGTTTTTATTTTTCAGCAGTATGTGAATGAGAGAATGAGTAAATGAAAGCACAAACACATGCCCTATATAACTAGCTATTTTCAACCATATGGCAACAGCAAGTACAAAGGACTGGAAAGTAGGTCCCAGGGCCTCACCCTCACTGTTCAAATCTGGCTCACTGGAGCAGCAGTCTCCCCAATTCTGGGAAGGGAGGAAGGTGGTGAATGTGACGAACCCTCCTTCCCCCAACCTCTACTTAGTTTGCACACTGGGGAACTGAGTGGAGAAGCCATTGGTATTTCTGGCAAAATTTTGAGAAAGAGGGAGTGTAGCTGGTGAAACATGCTCCTGGATTCTGAAATCATAGTCTTTCAAAACTTATCAGGAGCTAAATGTTGATTGACATGAAGTTATGCATGGCTGATAGACTAATGTCTAAAATATTCCAATGGTATTTGAAATTTAAAATAGTAGATTGTTAACCAGAAGAATGAGTGAGATTTCAGCAGCAAGTTGAATGGTGGGGTCACCTTCCCTGGACTCTTCAAATTAGACTCCCCTCCCCACACCCCACCCCCCATGTGCAAGGCTGACCCACACTCATGAAGCATATCATTGACACTGTACTGTAACTGAGGGGAAGAAATGAACCAGTTATATAAATCATTTCATTTTAGTGAAGCCAATAGATCTTTTCTTCTATTTTAAGAAAGAGAAAGGTACAGAAGTTCTCCCTGCCACCCCCCATTCAAATTTTACAAAGCAATTAACTTTTGGGTCAAGACAAAGCTCAGAAGACTTTTATCTCTACCATTTAATTTATCACAAATTTATAATCAATTGGAAACAAGAAAGTGAAAATTGAAAGCATTTTTCTCATTTTGCTGGCTTCCCTGAATGTTGTAACAAGGTCTTTATGTGTGGTTTTGAGAGTAAAATTCTAAATTGAGTCTTGTAATGACATAAAGGCTGAAAGCAGAGACTAGAGGAGAGAGGCTCCCTTACTCAGAGACTAGTGAAAAATCAAGACCTGCAGAGACCATTTAGCCTGGCCTTGTTGATGACGATGACTCTAGCAACATGAAGGCAATTCTACACTTGGGAGGCACTCAAGTTTGCAGATGGGCTGATCTCCGAATGTGAGTGAGATTCATGTATGAAAGCAACCAGACAAAGAAGGCTATAGAAAGTAGGGACGTGTGTGAACAGTTTTTTACACTGGGGTTTATCAGCACCATTGTTTTCCAGAGGAGTGTCTGGTCAATGATTTTAGCATAGAAACCATGGTATTTTCAGGCCTCAAAGTGTGGTCCTGAAGTCAGTTCCTTGTTAGAATCATTTGGGGAATTTGTTAAAGATGTAGATTTTGAACCTCTTCCCAGGCCTACTGAATTAGAATCTCTCTGTAAATAGAACCAGGGAATATGGATTTTCAATAAGATTCCCAGACGATAACTGTCATTCTAAGGAACAGGTCCCAAGTAGCCTAAAGTGCCTCTTGTCATATTGTGTCTGCTAATGCAGACTAAAGGCAAGATTGGGGATCTAGGCAGACTAAGATAACTCTTCTCAGACCTCCTCCTGATTTATGGAGTCAGAAAACAATCTTAGGTTGGCCCAAATATGGCTGCTGGCTGGAAGCCTATTCTTTGGAGTGGCTGGGGGCAGAGGTATAAGGTGCCTGAAGAATAGCATCACAGTTTAAGGGCTCCATCGTACTCTACCTGACAATGGGTCTACTTGCTTTCCCCACCAACTTATCACCCTTCCCTCTCTTCATGACCACATGTAGTCCTACTTCCAAATGGTTGCTAAGTTTGTTTTTAAATCTTTCATTGCCCTCCTATTTGCTACATTCTTAGATATTGAAGTCTAGAAGCATTTTCTCTCAGTTCCCCTTCAGTTCAGTTTTCTATTCTGAATAGTACATGAACCAAAATGGGGAGGTTTTAGTACTGTTTCTATCTCAACCAAAGATTTTTGGCATTTGCCACAGTGCTTTTCAAATGTTTCTTAAGTCATGGAGTGATATCTTCAAAGGAAGACTTATGCAAAATTCCAACAACTAGTGGGAACTGACCTGTTTTAAGGAGGGTAGGCAGCCCAGCGTTTCATTTGTTTAACTTCTCGAACCCTTACCTGGACATAGGCAGGGAGGGCTCAGCCTGAAATAACCACTGCTCTATAGTATATTTTAGGATGGGTGTTAGGGAAACATAGACACATCTTTCATGACTCCATCTATGGGGTCAAACCCTGGAAACATGGCAGATCTTATGGAAAGAGCCCAGGGTGTCTTAAAATTGAGCAATAGGAAAGAAAGTATAGGGGGAGGCATAGGCTTAAGATATCTCATGGACTCTACCCTAACCCTAATATAATTTGTGTATTTGTGTGATGAGGATTCGGTAGTAAATAGTGCAAGGAAAAACATTTAATGTTGACACTTTTTCCAGATAGAGAATAATAACAAATCAAGATGAAAGCAACGGTTAAAGCCTACCATATCTGAATAAAAGTTGTATTATTAACAGATATATGAACAATCTGTCATTCTGATTTTGACTTTTCTTATCTGTCTCCTCCACTAAATTATGAACTTCTATAGGTTATGGACTGTGCATTATTTAATTCAGGAATCTCAGCAACTGTCATGATTGGCCCACAGGACATATTAGTACATGTTGAATACATGAATAAGTATAGTTATATCTAACAGTTATGATCATGCTTATTTACTTTATAAATATTTAGTTGTAAAGCTTCTCCACAGCAAAAGAAATAATCAAGAATGAACAGATAATCTGTGGAATAAGAGAAAATATTTGCAAACTATACATCTCATAGGAGACTAATATCCAGAATTTACAAGGAACTCAAACAACTCAACAAAAAACAATACCAAATAGCCCCATTATAAAGTGGGCTAAGGACATGAATAAACATTTTTCAAAGGAAGATAAATGGCCAACAGGTATATGAAAAAATGTTTAACATCACTAATCATCAGAGAAATGCAAATTAAAATAATGAGATATCATGTTACACCAATCAGAATAGCCATTATCAAAGACAAAAAATAACAGATGTTGGCAAGGATGTGGAGAAAAGGGAACTCTTACATACTATTGGTGGAAATGTAAATCAGTATTTCTCTGGAAAACAGTATGGAGATTTCTCAAAGAACTAAAAATAAAACCACCATAAAATTCAGCAATCCCACAACTGGGTATTTACCTAAACAAAAAGAAATCATTATATCCCCAAAATACTAGCACTGATATGTTTATTGCAGCACTATTCACAATAGCAAAGATATGGAATCAACCTAAGTGTCCATCAATGAAGGATTGGATAAAGCAAATCTGGCATATATACACAAGGAAAACTACTCAGCCACAAAAAGAATAAAAATGTGTCTTTTGCAGCAACATGTTAAATGAAACAACTCAGACACAAAAAGACAAATATCACATGTTCTCACTTACAAGTGAAAGCTAAATAACGTGTCCATATGGAAGCAGAGTATAGAATGATGGATTATAGAGAATTGGAGGGGTCAGCGGAAGAGGGTGGTTGATGAGAGGTAACTTGGTGGATACAATGTGAGTTACTTCAGTGATTGAGGCACTGAAGGCCCTGGCTTCACCACAGTGTAATACACCAATGTAGAAAAATTGCATTTATACCCCATGAATATATACAAATAGGAAAAATATCATAAATATTTAATTATAAAGTTTGATTGTACTCCTAAATTTTATTCACATATTTTTAGTTCTCATAATCATCACCATTCTTCCTTACTATTATTGCAGTTGTTCAGGTTGAGGGATATTTATTCATACCTTTGAAAAGTTGAAGGAAATATTATACAAGGAAAGAAGATCATCTAGAAGAACTCTGCCTCCCAGGAACCAGGATAGCATTCTGGTTAGAACCACAGGCCCTGATGTCAAATTGCCTGGATTCAAATCCTAAATTAGCGTCATTCTAGAGGTTTCCTAAATTCTCTCAACTCCAATTTCTTCATCTGCAAAAAGAGTGCAATTAAAATACCCACCTCATATTAGGAATATGAGGAATAATCAGGGTAAAATGCGTACTTCATTTAACATAGAACCTTCTAGAAAGACTCAAGAAATATTAGTTCTTATTATTTGTGGCTTGGATGGAGGAAAAAAAACTCAACACTCAATCTTAGTTGTGCTTTGCCATTTTGAAGCTTTCACCTGTTAGTCTAAGATTGCTACATCAGAGTGCCCCACCATCACCACCTAGAGGCATACATCTCTCACTCCCTACCTGAAAAACACTGAAAGTCTGCAAGATGCTGCCTCCCACCCCCAACTGTATACTCTTCAGGCTCTACAGAACCTGAGTCTACCCTTGTTCCCAGGTCAGTGGGAAGAAATGCTGAGGCAGTTTAGTAACAATGTATTGGAGGTTAACAATCTTCTTTGCAGAGGAAATAGTCATTCAAGAGAAAGACAGTTGGACTAAAATAAGAATGATATAGTGAGGAAGGGACAGAATGTGAGATAATTTATGCTATAGAGCAACACTTTTTGTTTCAAGTTCATTGTTAAATTCAATTAAATTTGGATACCACAGTAAAGTGTTTGATGTAAAAACACTCCAAGAAGTAACAAAGAAGTCTATTGTCTCTGTGTTCAGTATGAGTTGCAGGAATGAGACACTCAAGCTATCATGTGTCCAGAGACACAACACTGAAATACTCATCTGTGTGTAAAGGTGATCAACTCTTCTCCATTTTTCCTGAGAACAAATTAAGAAGAGATGTGCTAAAGTAACGGAGTGAAAAGCTTATGGTCAAATGCATAAGGAAGAATGTCTTGTTTTGTCAAACATGGGGAGTTATATGGGGAAGGTCACAATTCATCCCTAATGGAAACTTTCCAAATGAATGCGTCTTAATACGGGTACAATGGTTTAAAGAATGCAGAGTAGTGAATTGATGACTTATTGATATAAAGGCTCCTGCCTCCAAGAAAACCTTTTTTTAAGCTGCATCATCTGTCATCCAGAATAGATCTCTGAGCTTACAGGAATGGTTTCTACGGAATTGGATATTTTTAAGCCAAGCAGAAATGTCATCCTGTGAATCAAAATCAGACTAATTGCACCTGGACCTAGAAACCCCCTGGTTGGCTGGGACAAGTGCCTGTTAGGACCAGAGTGTGTACATCCTGGGGTTCTCCTTAACTTCCTCCTGTAGCCCCTAAGGCTGTGCTCTAGGGCATACCTTACCCTTAGAACAGTTGTCCCCTAGCATTAGCGTTCTTTCCTGAAACAGGTTGCCTCAAACCTGCAAACTTATGACAGCCAAAATAATTACTTATTATTTTGCCTCCACCCCTACTTGAAGACCTGTCCTTCTTTGGTCAGGGAATATACAAAATCAAAACATACTTAACTCACCTGCTAAGTTCCAAATAGATCTTCTACCTTGTCTTCCTGGTATCCCAATTTCCTATAACTGAGTTCCTTTATATTCCATCCCAGCTCTCTAGTAGATGGGTTCAATGTTTGGACTCCATCCACATCCACCAAATTCTTCCTCCAGTCTATTTTCAGTTATGTTAAGATCATTGTGTCAGACGCCTCTAATGAGGAAAGATCAAACAAAGAGAACAAAATGTGCCAGACCAGGATGAAAAATGAATCACCCGTAAAATGGTGAATCATACTCTTTGAAGTTGTCTCCTTTTCAGTTCCCAGGGGGACATTGTTATAGTGAGAAGACAATGACAGACCACCAAAAAGAAAGGAAGAGCATATGAGAATTTCTACCTCCTTGTTTGGTGTTATCTCAAAGCCATTCATACATGTTCTTCTCAAGTTCATGCCTTTGTATAATTTCTGAACACTGAATATATCACATTAAAATTTTGGACAAACTGATAAGGTGCATAAGAAAATCAGAAGCATGATTAGGAAAGAAACTTTTGGTAATATAATAGATCAGCTAATTTTTTTGCCAAACTCATAATTAATGGACAGTAACCATGGGAAGAATTTGGGCATATTGAAAAGCATTAACATCCAATTTTTTTTTAATTCAAAGAAATTTTTTTTTCATTTTTACTTTCCAATTTTGAGTGGATTTTAATATTTCTTTTCCAATTCCCCAATCCTGATGTCACAAAAGCATCATGTTTGGAAAACCAAAAGGTTTAATCATTTTTTTTTTTTTTTTTGAGACAGAGTGTCACTCTGTTGCCCGGGCTAGAGTGAGTGCCGTGGCGTCAGCCTAGCTCACAGCAACCTCAAACTCCTGGGCTTAAGCGATCCTACTGCCTCAGCCTCCCGAGTTGCTGGGACTACAGGCATGTGCCATCATGCCCGGCTAATTTTTTTTTTTCTATATATATATTTTTAGCTGTCCATATAGTTTCTTTCTATTTTTTTTTTTTAGTAGAGACGGGGTCTCGCTCTTGCTCAGGCTGGTCTCGAACTCCTGAGCTCACACAATCCGCCCGCCTCGGCCTCCCAAGTGCTAGGATTACAGGCTTGAGCCACCGCGCCCGGCCTAATCATGTTTTAATAGCCTTTCTGATTTTAGGACTCAAGAAGGGACACAAGACAAATGCTGAACATCCAAACTATACTAGGTAATTCCATATCTGCTTTTCTTTCTTTTCAATGGTACTTCTGTCTTCCTCTTTCCCTTTTCTTTCCTACTCTCTCTCCCTCTCTCTTTCTTCCTCTCCCTCTCTCTCTTTTCCTCTCCCTCTCTTTCTCTCTCTCTCACCTCTCAATGACTAATCATTATCCCTGTATATTCTAGTGCTAGAACCATAAAAGATCTGTGATTTCTGTCCCTGATGCCTCCAAGTTCTTTCTGGAATTTCCCATAAAGGGACTTAACTGAAGAAAAATAGAATTTAGTATAGCTCTTTAAATTATGGTATACTATAAAGTCCAAAATTAATATATTCCTTTAAGAGATAAAAAAAAATTAAAGAAAACGTAGAAAGACAGAAAAAATAGTTGGAACCACCACTCAAGGTGTAGTCATAATTTAATACTGAAGCAGATTTTTTGAAAAATTAGATTTTATTAGTATTTTAAGTACATATGTTCATTGTAGAAAATCTGCAAATACAGAATAGTAGAAAGAAAAAGAAATCACCAGAAATGTTACTACCCAAAGATAACTATTTGTCATATAACTTTCCAATTTCTATATATATATTCCATATTTTAAAGACAAAATACAAGCTATATCACCAACTGTTTTCACTTATATATTATGAATCTTTTCTAAAATATTTAAATATACTTGAACACCTTGTTATAAGTAGCAACATAGGAATAATTTATTTAACCAATTCCTTATTGCTGGCTTTTCTATTATTTTCTGATTATTTTTGCCATTATAAATAGAATTTTCAATGGTTAAATCCTCTTTGTGTAGATAAATCCCAGAGAATATAATTTTGGGGTTCTTACAGATATGTTCCCAAGTGGACATCCTGATTAGTATGATTTTACACTTCCACATAGAGGGCATGAAATACCTATTTCATTAACCCTGCACTACTTGTCATGATCATTCTTTTGATTTCCAGTTGTAAATTCATTGTATTTTCCCTTTTATCTCTTGGGTTGTCTTTGTCAAATGTTTATCACTTGCATTTTTTCTTACATAAATTACTGACTTTTCTATCGTCCTGTGCATTTTTATTTTATTGATCTGTGACACTTTTGCCTCCTACAAATAAGCTCATTTTCCTGAAAATAAGTTTTTCTAATTGTTTGCCTTTAACTTTGTTCATGGCATGTTTGGGGGATACTTATTTTTTTCATTTTTATAGAGTCACATCTATCAATTATTTCCTTAAAAATAAGTGTTTCCAACAGACAAGCCATACTAATGTCAAAACCATTATAAAAATAAAAAAATATTTCCTTGTTCTTTTGATATTATAACCCACTTTACAACTCATATACATGTGTTAGGTATAAATATAATGGAAACTTCAGCAAAGACTAAGAACCTATAGAAAAATAATGTCAGAGCAGAGACACAATGTTCAAAATTGATAATAGCAGTAATAAGATATTATATATGTAATGTCACCTTGGGCATCAAATGTGTACAAACCTTTAAAAGGAAAAATATGGAACACTCTTGGAAGCTCTCAAAACAGTTGACATCATTTGTAAATGATCTTTCTTTACTCAGCTATGTGTGTATCCCCTGGTTCTAGTCCTCTATTAATTGAGGGTTCCCTCTGAGGTACCTACACGGCTCCTTGGCCTGCCGCTGATATTTAGCCCCAGCTGCAGTGGACAGATCTGTGCATGCTCAGTGTCCCACCTCAAGCACCCCATGCTTGCCCCTCTGCACCTGCTAGGGCTTTCTCAACAGCACAGCTCACCAGGTCTATACTTGCAAGCATGGCCTGGAAACCAGTGCCTTGAGTCACCCCCACCCTCACAACAGCCCCCAATTAATTGAGGACTAGAGCCAGTGGATAAATGCTCCAGCCTTCTGTCTTTCAGGCGGACAAGTCTGGAAAGCTTTCTGTATGCTTTTTAGGGTACTATAGCAGTATTGAGATACCTTTGCTCACCAAAATGAGTGAGATAGGAAAGGAGAAAAAGACAATGTAAAGAAATACCGTTCAGGACCTCAGTATTCTTTTGTAATGATGTATCATCAAAGTCATGGATAATGTATCTTTATGTTGTCTTTTTCTCCTGTCCTGTCTCACTCTCCCTATCTTAGTCTCTTAGGGCTGCCATAACAACAAACACTAAGTGCTTAAATAATAAAGACTTATTTTCTCATAGTTCTGGAGGCTGCGAAGTCCAGGATAAAGGTGTGACAGATTTGGTTTCTGGTGAGGGCTGTCTTCCTGGTTTGCAGATGGCTGCTTTCTTGTTGTGTCATCCATCACATGCCAGAGAGAGTGAAAGAGAGAGCTCTGCTGTTCTAGTGTCCTTGTAACTTCTTATAAGGACACTAACCCCATGTGGGGGCCACCTCCTCATGGCTTCATCTAAACCTAATTCCTTCCCAAAGGCCCTGCCTCCAAATACCATCACACTGGGAATTAGGGCTTCAATATATGAAATTTTTTGGGGGGGATGCAAATTTTCAATCTTTAACACTGCTTGTTACTTCTCTCCTGTTTCTCAGAATCACCTCTCAAATAAACCACTACCACCAAGTTCCCTTCTCAGCCTCAGCTTTTGAAGGAACTCAAATCAAACAATGTCTTCTTAGAAATATATAAGTTATGCTTAGATGATATAAAATCATATTTTATCACAGATCTATTTTATTATTGTAAAGATGTTACTTATCTCTTCTTTCCCCAATGATATTTCATTGTCAGGAATTCCTAACATTTCCAATCTCTTTATGCACAGGGTCTGTCAAATAATCAATGATTTTAAATGTACAAGAGAAGCTTATTACATAAAGGGAATCTACTGAACACATGGGTGTAATGCAAAAGTCCAATCATGCTATGTATTCCTTTTGTAAAGACACATTATATTCCTAGTCTCTTTTTAAAGTGTTCTTGATTTCTTTCCCACCCCCTTTCCAGCCTACGGTGAATAAAGAGGAGGGAAGGGGGGAGCAGGCTTTCCTGATTCCTTCCTGAAGTCAAGCTCATTCCTGGCTCTTAGAATGAATGAATGTCCAGCTGCTGGCAGTCAATTTGTCTGCCTACCCTGGAGCTGTATTGCATGACCTATATCTCTGCCAGGAAGATGAATATCAAGAGTTGCTGCATGCACATCAGAATTTGCAAAGTAGGATAGTCATCCCCTCTGCCTTTTCCCCAAACCCTATGGATTTAAAATGACCTGGAGTGTGGAATGAGGAAGGGAAGATTCAGGCTGGTTATGAAATTACTCAGACTATATTATTCCTATCTGGATAAACATTTATCTCACAAATGCCAGGAAAGTTGGCAATCACCATTGCAGAGAGCACTCCATTAAAATTTATGAGCCAACATACTGTGAAGAAGTAATTATAAATAATAATTACTTCCATAATGTTCTGCGCTGCTTTTATTTGAGGCTGCCTTGCTTCAGGTAGTATGTAAGATGCAGCTGAAATATCTGACTCTAAAAATACTCTCATAAGCATGGCCAAAGGATACTGAAATGGAAGAACAGAATAGAAAAATAAGATGTCTTTCAGGGCAGTGTTGTGAGACAAGGAATCTTCTCCTGCAAGATGCTAGCCACATTTAACTACATGATACAATGAGGACAGCAATTCTTTTGCTATAAACTAGGGCTCTAATATGATAGTATAATTATACTAACTTTCCAATCATGTGACTGCAGAGGATTCTAAAAGACTATTTTAGTTGAGTTACATTGTTGGTATTTCGTACTCTTGTTGTAGGAAAAAGGAAAAAAATATTTTCGTCATCAGATCGTTCCTTGGATTGTGATTTATCCCATCAAACCAACCATCCTGGAGTCACGTTAGTGAATAACTGCTTTTGATCTCTCCTGCAGGCTGGCTGTCATCACCTGCAATCTACTTCATATAATAGAATCTGGTGTGCTTTGTCAAATTTTTATCAGAACAAGGTTAATGTGTAAGTGGAAAATGTGTTGACCCTGAAAGAATGGAGGGGTGGTGTGTTGCTGGTGCAGGCTGTACTCCGTAGTTAATAGAGTGCAGAGTGCTCTGTGCATGTGGTGTTTAAGAAAACAGGCTGTCCTCACTGTGTGCTCCTGTTTAGCTTTTCCAATCCTCCTGCTGTGGCCCACTTAGAATGTGAAAAAGAGAGCACAGAAGACTGCAACAGTGGTAGCTCCTTGTAACAATTTCTGTTCACATTGGTCAAAATATTCTAAATAATTTTAACAGCAGAAATAGACAAGCCAGGAGAAACGGTTGGGATAGAAACATTTCTTCCTGATTCCTGATTTTTCTTTCCAACTAGGGGCCATTAGTGAGTGGAGTGTTCCTGGCCTTCTCTCTACTCCTCACTCAACACTACCCGGAGTGACTCATCTCATTAGTGAGTTGGGGGAGAAAACAAACAAAAAAGCAAACAAAACAAATACCTTCTTGTAAGAGTTCACTCTCTGGCCCCCTCCACAGGGCTGCAGGTTTCAGGAGGACCTGACCCTTCTGTGCCTGGGGAAGGAGTCTGTCTAACTGAGTTTTTCACATCTAGGCCATTGTCTCCAATATCAACTTTATAATTAATAAAGATGATTGTTTAACTCCATCTGTTAACTATTTTGTTATTTTTCTCTATTTTTTAAAAACAAATAGATAAGAGAGTTATTATTTATGTTAGTTATGTTGTTAAAATTTCTGGAATATATCTGACTAATGTTGGCTTGCGGGGAGTGTGGTTGTTAAGGGCATAGGCTTCCTAGATCCATAACCTGGCTCTACCATTTGTCAGCTCTATGTCCTTGGGCACATGATATAACTCCTCCATGCCTCAGTTCCCCTCTACAAAATGGGGACAGTAACTCATGCCTACTCACAGGGCCATTGTGAGCACTCTGCACCTGGTCTAGCCTAACTTCCTTTATATGAGCCATTTCTGTTATCATTAAGTCACGTCACTTGCTTGAAGGGGTGCTTTGGCTATTAACTTAATGTTGATTCTAAACATGGCGAACTGGTTTGAGCTATTACTGAATCATAAAATACCAGACCCAAAAGAGACTTGAGAAATGTTAGCTTAATGGAAAATGAAACTGAGTCACAGAGACCTGAAGTAGTTCACATGAGGTTGCACGTGGTAGTACCAGGGCTGGGCATTCCATCTGACCAAACTCAATGGCCACTGATTTTCCCTCTACCTCAGCTTCCTCTCTCATAACTAGGATTTCTGCTAAATGCTCTTCTCACATTCACTCCATTTGCCCCTTTAATGCAGTTAGCAAGTCTAGTCATCAACCACATTGTACTTATCAGAATTCAATACCAGGCCTAAATAAAATTCTAAGCATTAAAATGACAACAAGAATAACAGATATTACTCCCTGAGCTTCTCAGCGTGTTTTTCCTGTTAGAAAAAGCTGAAGCATGACTTGCTGAAATAATTGTGTAAGAAAAAGTCTATTAGAAAAATAGCACTGTTGATTTACTAGCATCCCTTATATTGCTTTGTTCTTTACAACCAAGAACATTTTTAAATCCAGATATGTATTTCTTGATTGTTCATCTAACCCCAGTGCTTTCTCCATAGGGAACGCACTCTTTTCTTTGCAACATCCCAGGGAATGCAAACTAAATATAGTATTGAAGTAAAATCCCTGCAAAGCTAATGTATTATTTTATAGAAAGTGAGGCAGGAAACCTTTTCAGTAGCGGTGTAGCAATTAATTGGATGTGGTCACACAAAGGCATGATTTCAGAAACAGGCAATTTACAATAGTGAATTTAGAAGGTCACATGTGATGGCTTGAAGGGTAGAAAATCATTACTTTCAATCACGCATCAACCTGGAAGCCAAATCAGACACTTTAATGTATGTTTTCAGCCGAGTGCAATTTGCCTAAATTTCCAAAAGGAAAATGTGGTACATTTGCCAATAGTCTGCCTGTATAGCTAATTACCAATTACATATCATCAAGAATCTGATACCTGTCGTGTTGTAACAGATTTCCCAAGTATGGAGCATGTGGTTGAGCACACTAGCAGATACTTAGAGTTATAACAGCTAAAAGGGCATCATCCTTTTAAAATCCCCAATCTTACTTCAATATGGAGTAATCCCTTTTCAGTGAATTTTGGATAAATGACACAAATATCAGTTGGCCAGTTTATTTTTATGCACGTTCAGCTATTCTGCTTCTGTTGACACCTGTGGCTACTTTTTGGACCCAAGTAAAGACTAGCTTTTCTTCACCCCTTTCTATATATCTTTAGGAATTCTTCTTCTATTTAATTATTTACAGAAGTTGGAAGCCAAGTTAAGTTGGCCACAGTGTTACCAAGTCATAAAGCTAACTAAATGCAGATTACAAAATATTAATTAAGACGATATCACCAATTTTCATCTATATCTAAGTGTGCTTAAGTTGTCAGAACAATACTGTTTTTACTCTTCATAAATTACTAGCCTCCTATGACATAATGTATGTGACATAATAGAACAAAAGATCCTATTAATTATTTTATGACAAATTGAGTCAGACAGTTGCCTAAGAGTATGAGTCCTATGAATTGGATTTAAATCCTAATGCTGCCACTTATTAGCTGGGTGATTGTAAGGGAATTACCTAACTTCTCTGAGCTTCAGTTGTCCCTTATGGGTATAGTGATATTGAATTTACAGGGTACTGTGAGGATTTAGTGGTATGATAAGTGTAAGATGCCTAGCCCAGTGCTTGCCTGGTAGGTGGAAGATACCAATAAGTCAAAATTATGACATCTGAGGATGTCAGGAGCAAGGAAGGAGAAAAGGTCAGTCATTTTTAAGGAGACAGCCCCATTTTAGACTGATGTTTGAGTGTCTGTGGAATGGAATTGTATAGTAAGTCTCATGAGGTCAAGATCAGAGTTTAAGATTTTGGATGAAGAGGTGGAGGGTTTTAAAGAAAAAGATTTTGGAGATATAAATAGGTCAAATCAGGAATTGAGAAGAAATGTTTCCATTCTAATAGTTTCTCCTTGTTGTTCATTTATAATTTAGCTCCTCATTTTCATGCTATTTCTGGTGTTAATGTTTAGAGTATTTTGACCAATATGAAAAGCAATCACTACAATGCATACGCTAGCAGAGCTACTCTTATTGCAGGCTTCTGTGCTCTCTGTCTTTTTCATGTTCCTAAGTGGGCCAGAGCAGGAGAATTGGAAAAGCTAAACAGAAGCACACGGGGAGGACAGCCTGTTTCTTTAAAACCTCATTTACACAGCACAAATGAAGTGCTGATTTGGCTGTTTGTTGGTTAATAATCAAACTTAGTAGTTTGAGAATCAAGGAACATTAATGAGAAAGTGATTTATGATCAAAAGCAGCTGTCATTTGGGAAACTTAAATTTCCCAGTGTCCCAGGCAGAGGGAGACATTAGAGAAAGAAAGGAGACATGATTCAGATGAAACTTCTTGAATATGGCTACAAGGCAGTCAGTAGACATATTAGGATCATTCAGGCTCAAGGGAAATTGCACAGGTTTCTCTCTGTAAAGTTTATGAGGCTGCAGTGCATCAGCAAGTGCCACGGGCCGATTATTAACACCACGAATACAAATTGAGAGATCATTGGATTCCAATTTCCTTTTGTAGCTCTCCTAAATGAATGTGTAGTGCATATATTTCCATGACCAATCTTGTGTCTCGCTTCTAATAGAAAAAAATACGCTTCAGATTTACAGATGCATCAAATGTAAGGAAGGAGAAATGTAGTACCAATTTCTCTTTGAGTAGGATAACCACTGGAAGTTTTAGGGTTTCTTTAAAGGTGATGAAAAAATAAGGGCACAGCATTCTTTCATTCACCCTCCTCCCATGTAGCCACCCTCCCATCCATCCATCTAGTCTATAAACGTGTTATGAACAGCCACTATTTGCCAAGCACAGCGTCCAAAGAAGAAAAAGATAAAGATGTATCTTTTTAAATCAGACAAGAGTGAAAATATAAGACAGGGTCACTAGCGCAATTTGTGAAAGACTGGAAGAAACCAAGCAGTGTTATCATAGGAACACCTTTACGGATGAGTGCAAGAATGTTTTCTGGAGGAACTGGTAGCTTCTCTGAGCCCTGAGGTCAAAAAGGAATTAATTGAAGGTGAAGGGATGGGGTTGGGGATCAGGGCTTTTTAGGCAGAGGGAGCAGAATGAGGTTGAGGTGGGCCTGGGGCTCCAAGTAGCAGATACTGTGGGCATGACTGATTGGGCAAGACCTAACGGTAAGCAACCCAGGCTCTTCTCCACTCCAAGAGAGGAGAGAGTGGTTTCAGAAACAAACTTCATTCACCTTCGCTTTTGCCTATTGTGATCTGGGGAGAGCCACAGCTGGTCTCTGCAGCCTGAGGGACATTCTACCAGCACAGAATCTCACTAATGACCTTTTGTTATAGATTTCACAAGAAGGGTGAAGCCTAATGACTTTTCCCCCCTCGGGATATGTTTGATGACTATATAGGCTTTTTTTTTTTCTTCTTTGAGTGCCAGGAAGCCTATCTATCTATGCCAGGGGCACTACCTATCCCCACCCTAGGGCTGGGTCAGGGCCCCTCTCTGTTCTCGTAGCACCTTCTCTTACTGCACCCAGCATAATGTGTCAGAACTGATACACTGTCAAAACAGCCTCTGTCTCAATTTCTTAAGGGGCATAAAACAATGTATTCATTCAATACTTTTGGATCCTTAACACCTGGCACAGTGCCTAATACATATTAGCACTTGATACAAGTTCATTGAAACAATTAATCTACAGATACATGAGTTAGCTCTTCTGGTGACTTTTAAGAAAACCTGTTATACATGAGGTTTCCTAGAGGGGAAAAAACCCCGTTAACAGGGCAAGCTTCACACCAGTAACCCATCAAGCAAAGCACAATGTTCTCTCATGGGCACTTGGCAGCCTTCCAGACCCGCTGTGGCCTTACAGCAAGAAGAAGAGCAAACCTTTTCCTGGTGTGCACCATGCTCACATGGGCAGGGAGTGCTGTGAGTGCAGTGAAAATGGAAGGCATCAAAAGCAATTTTGCCTGCTTTCCAGTTTTGCCTCCAGCCTCCTGTGGTCACCCGTCTCATCAGTTGTGGGGGCAGGGAAGCTGGACCCATGCCTCACTAGCCTGGGTTTCAGTGTGTTCATCAAATAGCGAGACCAGTGATCAGTCATGGTCGACACATTCAATTAGGAGCCGTGCAAATAATTCTCCTCAAGCTGCCCCCTGGGGCCCTCTGCCGTATCATTTTAAAGTGTGTAGAATCAGCTAAGGAGAACAGTGATCACACTCTATATCGCTCATCCTGTATTGCAGGCTGTGATTATTGGCTCCAGGTCCACCCAGAAAGTATCCAGATATAAAGGGGCAGTGTGTTACTTGGTCCAACATGCCTCTTTAGAAACTAGACCTCAAATCAAATGTAGATCCCCTATTTTGAACAGCTATTAGATAAGGCACTTAGGCCTATTAAAAGCAAAGTCAACCCTCAGAATGATAATAACAAACACCACCCCACCCCCAACACCAGCTTTTTAGCTAATAAGTTACTTCAGCTATTTTTTGATGAACAAAATAATAGTTTCCTTATCCCAAAACTTTGAGTTCTATACTTTGGCTGACAATTCATGCCTTCAGGCAACCTCACAAGAATATCTGCGAGCAGATGGTATTGTGTTGAGTCCAGGATAAATAAGTACCATAGGATTTTTTTTAATGACACACTGAAGTTAAAGATAATCCCAGCCCTCAGATTTAATCATGTACACAGCCTCACATGTACCTGAATTGACCAAATAGCCTCCAGATTGAAGGTTGCCATATTCCTTTGAGAGTGAATGCAATATAGCACTCTGACAGTGCCTCATATTCTCGTTACAAAAGCTATTTGAGGTTAAATCAATGTGGTTATCTGTGTTTTGAAGAAGAAAAACAACTGAGAGTCAAAAATAATAAGAGACATAGTAGAGGGAATATAGTACCATTATTGGGTTATGAAAACCAGAGTTTTCATCTAACTTTTGATATGAAATAGTTCCATGGGCATGAGCTGATCACTGTACTTCCCTGGGCCACAGTTCTCTCACTGGAAAATGAGAGCTAAAACTTAAAAAGTCACAAAAATCCTTTGAAGAAATAAAAGTCCAGGAAGTCCACTGGTTTGTGGAGATTTCTACATCATAGAGTTAATTAGCAGAAGACACCACGTTGGTCTCCATAATTGCCTTTTAATTTAATTTTTCTCAGCACCTTGCTTTTTTAGTAGCAATGACTTGATCCATCAATCCATCCATCCATCTATTCATTCAACACTTATTGGATGAGTCCTATGGATTATGTGCTGTGGGTACAAAGATGAATAAGACTGTCCCCTCAGTGTTTCCCTGTAGCGAGATCACAATCTAATATGTGATTGTATGGGTTTTAGATTTGTGAAATGAGCTTCTCAAAATAAATGAAAACCTCTTGTAATTTTCTATAACCTAAAGGGAAATCATGCTCCAAAATGTAAGAAAGTAGCAAATAAAAATAAGCAAAATCTTCTCCTATTTCTTGAAAAGATTTTACCACAAGATCCAGAAACTTGTTTCTTTAAATGATAACCTAAAAGTCTTTGTAGAATGTTCGACAGCCTCTCAGGGAGACAAGTAAACCTAGAATATGCTCATAGTCACCAGTGTAAAATAGATGCATTAAAATGCTAATGTATTTTATGCTATATTTTTATCAGAGTAAGCTAACTGCTATAAAACTCTCTAAATCTAAGTAGGTTAATGCAATAAATTTTAATTTCTCAGTCATGTAAAGTCCAATTCTGATTTTCCTGGTGGGTGGTTGTCCTGAGAAGCCTTTTTGCAAGTAGTGCTTGTACTTGTATCTTATGGCTTCATCATCCTGTAGCCTCAAGATTTCCCTGTCATTGTTGGGAAAATGATCTTACACCCAGTGCTTAATCACCTAGGCTGTAAGCCGAACACTGCTTTCCTTCTGATTCCTTTGGCAACAACTAATCTTGCTGAAAAGGGAGACTCGAAATGTCCTGGCTAGACCAGTACTTCCTAGCATACATTTCAGTTGTTCAACCATATTGCCATGGTAAATAGTTGGTGTCTCAAGTTCCTCAAGTGCCTTACCACCAGCTGGACCACTGGGAGCTCCTGAACCTACCTACAGTCCAGTCACTAAATACCTAAAAGGAGGTGAGCATAGGACATTCTTTCAAAGTACTGCCTACAATCCCTTCTGATTGGTTGGTGCCCATTTGGTACTGGTTGTTAAATATTTTGCATATCCCATCTGCATCCTAGTGTCTTTGCAAGGTACATTTTCCAAACTCACTGGTTCTAACTTGGCTTGTCATGGGCACTGGCCTCTAATTTCACATCTCATTCTCCCCATGAGAGCTTCTTTGGATTTGATCACTGGTATCTTCCTGGAATTGTCCATCTTCTCTTGCCACAGTATAGATCTACTTCTCTCAGACCCTCACTCAGCAGCCATAGTCTGTCCCCACCTTATTGCCTGACTATTCCGCTTGAGCCTCTTTACCACGTGTGAGGAGCCCCAAATCCCTTCCAAGGCACACAGAGTCCTCATAATCTCCCTTGGCTTTCTGGGCCCCTTACTGTCATGCCTCACCAAGCCCAACAGGCTCCTGGCCTGTCCTCCCTATCAGCTCTCTCTCAGCCTTCCTCCAACAAAGATATTTCCATCCCCACCTCATGAAAATCTGTCTGGCCATTACTAGGTTTCCTGGGAACTCTGAACTCTATTAGCCAAAGTAATGAACACATCTCTGCTAATGTTTTAATGGTCTGCCCATCCCAGACAGCACATTTGCCTGACAACTGGAGCCTGCTGAAGATAAAGCCTTAGCTCAAAACGCAGCTCTCTCTGTTTTTCTTTCAGGCACAATAGCAACATCAAACTGTACTCTCCCTCCCCTGTCATGACAGGCTGTGATTTATTCTTTTTTTCCTGAATTTCTGACTTTCTGCTTTTCTGTTTATAATTTACAATATACATGCAAGGAATTTTCAGCATCTGACCATTACAAAATGAAAAAAAAATTGCATGATGTTGTTCTTGGACCTCTAATTGCATGGGTTTACAATTTCAACTCATGCAGCCAGGGACATTTTAAATGAACAAACGTTAAAAACTGGCTTTGTACCAGTTCACATTTTGTTATTGTGACATGGGGGTTGCTAACTCTGGTCTCCATTCAAATTTCAGATGCAAAATATATCTTGTGCTGCTGATTTAGTAATATTATGTCAGAGAGCAGAGATCGGAAACTAGGAAGAGAGAGAGGAAATGAGGGAAATAAGGTGAGAGAGCAAGAGGGAGGGAATGGAGAAAGTTCTCTATTTACCGAACTTCTGGTTTAGCTAGAGAACAGAGTAGTAGTCAAGAAAGATTAAGAGAACTATATGTAAAATTCTGGTTTTTGAATGAAGAATGAGGAATAATGAAGGATGAATTTACCAAGTAATAGAGAAACACTGAGAGTTTCTGATACATATGATAATTGGCATGTGTGGGCTAAACATTATCAACTGGGCATAATGGAGTCCTTTCATATCTCAGTTTATCAGCTTTCATAATTATAATTCTACATTATGACTAGGGAGTTACTGCTGGAAAAATAAATATGGTCACATTTGCTAAGCTTCTATTTATCCTTATCTCTGAATGTAGCTGTGTTTCGGCAGATGGTTCTAGTACAGGCATTAACATCCATGATTCCCCTAGGAATTACTGAGAATTGGCTAGAAAATCCCCGAGACACATTTGGAAAGTAACTTCCATAATGTTCTTGTACATTCAAGTATGAGAAAGACTAATCTCAAAGGCAAAGAAAAAGAGAAAACTCAGAACTGAAATATAGAACATCTTTGAATGGTTTTATTAAGCAGGATCACTCATGATCTGGAGAAATCACTTTCTCTGAGCCTAGATTAAAGTGGGCATTTGGTTCCATGGTTGCTTATGTCAACATTTGGAGTCTGTAATATGTTACTCATGTGGGGATGTTGAATTTGGGCATATTCAGACCCTATTTGAAATCAGGTTATTTCATTTACCATGTAACCTGCAACATTAGCAGCAACCCCAATACTTTCACATAAACTATGTCACATCACAAAGTTGTGATGTGTAAATGTTGATCACCACTAGCTGTGGCCACAGTACCATTAGCTGCTTGCTTAATCGTAACTGACACTGACTATTTTTCTAGCTTCCCATCTCTCTTGCATGTTTTCTGTCGCCATTAAATAAGTCAATGTATGAGGCTCTTAGTGATTCTTTGGATCAGTTGTCTTCAAAATGACAAGGATGGTGGAGGTGACGAAAATTGTAGAGGTGGTGTTCACTCTAGCGGGTGCACAAGATGATACTTTAGCACTAAATATTAGAAAATCTATTTATACTTTTAAAATCTATTTTATGTATATTTCCATATGTTTTCATATATTTCCAATATTAGTACAGTAGTATATATATAATTTACTATATATGGGTATATGTGCAATCCAAAGAAAACTGATTGTGAAGACTTGATTTCTTTTCTTTTTTTTTTATTTTCAAAGTATTATGGGGCACAAATAGTTTTGGTGTTTTTGTTACATGAATCACTCTTATAATCCTTGAGTCATGGTTATAAGGGTACCCCTGACCAGATATTGTTCATTGTACTAGTTAGGTAGGTTTTTGTCTGTCCCCTTTTCCCCCCTACTCCCCAGGTTGATTTCCATTGAGTTTTACTTCTCTCCATGTCCATGTGTACTCATCAGTTAGTTCCAATTTAGTAGTGAGTACATGTGGTGTTTGTTTTCCATTCTTTGTATGCTTCACTTAGGATAATGATCTCCAGTTCCATCCAGATTGCTGCAGAAGGCATTAATTCATCCTTTTATGTGGTTGAGTAGTACTCCATAATATACATATACTACATTTTGTTAATCCACTCATGACCTGATGGATGCTTAGATTGATTCCACATCTTTGCAATTGTGAATTGTGCTATAATAAACATTTCTGTGCAGGTGTCGTTTTGATAAAATGTTTTCTTTTCCTTTGGGTATATACCCAGAAGTGGGATTCATGGATCAAATGGTAGGTTGACTTTTAGTTCTTTGAGGAATCTCCATACTGTTTTCCATAGAGGCTGGATTTCTTCACTCTGCTTCTTTTGGTCTCTCCCTCTGTGCCAGTACCTTGGCTTTAAATACTCCAGCTTTAAAATATGTGTCAATATTTGGAAGGATACTTTCTCTCTCCATATATTTGTTGTTAGAAATTTTCCTCCATTACACTTCTGGATAAACTTTAGGAACATTATGGTAACTTCCAAATAAAAATCTATTGGGGCTTTATCTTTATCACATTGAATTTACAAAGCGATTTAGGAAAAAATTGACATTTTCAAAATATTGTGATGAGGTGTTGGTAAGACATTTAGTTGTTGATGACAGACCATTAAAGCACATGAGAGAGTAGGAATTGGTGACAAAGATTTGGACATCATTGGCCTTTAGATGGTAGTTAAAGCTATAGAAAGATAAATTTTATACCAATTAAAAATTTTTCATAGAGTTTTATACATTCTAAGTCCCAGAATCTTCCATTAATATAAAATCTACTCTGGGTTCCTATTATTCATATCATAACAGCAGCCTAAAGAATAAACAAAATGTCTTAGATTAAATAAACCCAGAAATAAAACTCCAAACTATAAAAATTTATATTTTCTTACTTCATAGCTAACTTAATGTTTTCTGCATTTGCTTCTCTCTCACTGTCATCTGTCTGGCTTAATTTCTTCCAGTGGCTTCTTTTGTTAGATGGACTGGCTTGGTCTAAGCATTTGATTTTTAAGGCTTAGAGCAATTTCAAGGTTTCCATAGCATTCTTAGATCCACTGGGCTATAATATGTCATGTAGGTAATGAAGTATTGCTTGGAGAGTGCAATTTACCCTAAGGAAATCATTTTTAAAGACAGATAATAAAAGGGCTTTTCATGGTCAAGGATTTATGGGCTCTTTCCAGAGAGCTGAGCAAGTCGAAATATGTTTTAAACTGAGAAATAAGAAAAATTTCCGGTTTTATTTTACCCTATAAGATTAAAACTCAACTTTTCAAATGGGCTATATGGCAGAGTATATATCTGATATTGCCATTTACAGTTATAATTTAAATGTTTTAAATCACAGGAATAATTTCCACTACAGAGGGTACATAAATAATTATGCAACTACTTTTCCATATTTTCAATAAAGTCTTCAAACTTAGATAAGAAAATATTTCAAGAAATTTCCATTGTGATGAAAAACCATTAAAAAGCAAACTGCATAAAGCAAGAGCATTTAAGTCCCTTCGTGTCATATTCTCTCTCTGTCTTTAATGTATCCCAAAATTGCATTTGAAAATTTTTGAGTACATGACTGTCATTTCAAAAATGCTTAAACATGTTTCATAGAAATGATTCAGAAGCATTTGTTCATTTACTTTTCCATCAACATTTCTTGAGTGCCTATTGTGTCCCAAGCACTGTGCCAGGTGGTGGGGATATAATGTAAAAATGCCTCAGTGAGCTTATACTTTTGTGGTATAACATAATAATAAGTAATCAAATTTAGAAATATACACATATAATTTTATATAGTAGTAAGAAATTACATACACACACTGTGTGTGTGTATACATAATTTCATTTCATGGGTATTATACATAAATAAATCAAGATAAAGGGGACAAAGAAAGACCTATAGGTCTATAGGATCAAGGTTCCTTTCTAAATCCACAACTCTCCTCTCATGCTTCCAAAGCTATGTAGAGCAATAGGACGAACAAATAAAACCATCTACAGCTCAAGCTGACATAATTAGGATACAGAGATACAAAACCTCTGGGAATACTATAGTCAAATTTTCCTCCTGTGTTACCAACTAAAGATGAGCCTCATCTAGTCAAGAGATGAGTGGGGGGGGGCAGTTGGCAAGAGGATTGGCAGTGACTATTGAAATACATCAAAAACAAAAGTGGGGCAAGGGGGAAGAATTGCATATAAAAGTTATGTGTTTTGATAAAATGGAAATAAACTTAAGAAATGGAGAGGGGCTGGAGGAAGGTAAAACTAGAATAAGCTCTTTGATTACCACATTGGTAGTAGTTGGGAGGCAGATGATATAGTTCAAGGCTGACAAACTAAATCATAGAATGTTAAGGGCACTGTGAAAGGTAGAGAATAAAACTAATGACTGTAACAAAAATGCAGACCCTCCTAATTACCAACATTTGTTTAAAAAAAGAGAGCAAAGAAACAGATTATTTGGAGAATGAAGCATAATAAATAAAATGCCACAGTAAAAATAACCCAAAATATTATGACAGATTTGAGATCAAACAAATTCATCATATCAATACTGTATAGTCACATCACTTGTTAAAAAGATTTCTGGAATAGCTGCCAAAGTAAAACCTAACTGTTACGTGGTCTATAAGAGAAACGCCAAACAGAGAGGGATTTAGAAAGGCTAAAACAAAGAGATCAGCAGAGATATGTAAGGCAAACGCAGACAAAAGGAAACTAGAGGTTTTGATCTGGTTCTCATACAAAGTAGAATTCAAGCTCAAACCAACCGAATGAGATAAAGAAAACATTTTATAATGCTAAAGACCTCTATTGTGCAGCATGGTGGCTATAGCTAACAGTAAGTTATTGTATATTCGAAAATTGCCAAGGGAATAGATCTTAAGGGTTCTCACCAGAAAAAAATGGTAAGTATGTGAGGTGATAGATATGTTAATTATCTTGAATTAATCACTCTACAATGTATGCATATAGCAAAACACCACATTGTACCCCATAAATTTATAAAATTTTTATTTGACAACTAAAAATAAAAACATTTTTAAAATTTAAGAAATGATGCTAAAGACCATAATTCACAATACAGTTTTATTAGTTTTTAATATCTCTGCTTCAAATAACACAACTGCCTTTATAAAGTAGAAATGGGCAGAAACACACTAGTAGTACTGTAAGATAGGAGTGGACAAAAATTAAACAAGTATATGAATGATAAAGAAACAACACAAAGGTGGGAAAAAGGGCCAGAGTGACTGTGGGAGTTCCTTTAGTAAGTGTGGTTGGTGAAGGACTTTCTGAAGGGGTGGCATTTAAGAGAGAAGATGTGTGCACCTTGTGAAGATTAAAACATTCAGACTTAGAGAACAGCAAGTGCAATAGCTCTAAGGTGAGAAAAAGCCTCGAGTTCTCACAGATCAGCAAGAAGGTCACTAGCATTCAGGCAAAGTTAGAATGGGGAAGAATATTAGATAAATGTTAGACGATGAGGTGGGTGGGGACCACACCATGTTGGGTGTCATATATAGGCTGTGGAGAGGACTTCAGATTTTATTCTAAGGGTCAAAGGAAGCTTCTGGAGGATTTCAAGGCAAAGAGTGAGTGACACGATTGCCCTTCCAGAATGTAGTTTCACACAAGATAAAGATTTTTAATCCTGCTTTTTCCCTCATTTGATTCCCCCCCCCAAAAAATTGTTATTTGTTCATGCCATGCTTTTTCTCTAACTGCTAGTTTTATCTTTACCATAAATTATGGAAAGTATTCAATGTAATGAAGCTAGTTTGCAAAAAGACCTGTGAAAAATATTTTTTTAAAAAAATGCAAGGAAGAAACCACTAGAATGAAAATTAGCTAGCTTTTTATCTCAGAGTGACAGCTCCAGAATTAATTAGTGATAGAGGGAAACACTGAATATCATTGCACACTTAAAAATAAAGAGAAAAGAAAAGAAAATTTGGGAAGAATAAAACTTTTGTAAGTAGCTATTATGTTGCATTATATTAGACAATTTACCTACATCAGCTCATTTAATCCTCCCAACAAAATTCTGTGAAATACAATTATCCCCATCTTATAGTAGGACAAACCAAAACCTAAAGAGACTGAGTAACCTTCATAAGGTCCACCTCACAAATAAGTGGGAAATTTGGGATTTCAACCCAGATCTGCTTCTGTATTGACCAAGGTGAGTACGGGAGGAAAGAAGAATTGTGGTTTAGAAATGAGAAAGGAGAACTTTACTTTTAAAAAATAAGTAGAATGTTATTTGGCAGCCTACTCAAAATTATCCCATGGTTAATGCAAAGAATAAAATGTTCCTTATTGTTTGTTCCAGTTATCTCTTGCAGCCTAGCAAACCATACCAAAACTTATTGGCTTAAAAACCACCACAATTTATTTAGCCTGCTATTTTGTGGGTCAACAATTTGGACTGGGTTCAGCTGATGGCTCTTCTGGCCTTGATCAGACTCTGGTTGTGATGCATCTGTGACCAGCAGCAGGGTGGCTTTACTTCTAAGAGTTTGGGCTGTGCAATGGGGCAATGAGGCTATTGAACCATGTCTATTTCCTCATCCAGGAGACTACCCTGGGTTTGTTTATATGAAGGCTTTCCTAAATTTTGAGAGAGTGGGGTAGCATGTAAGCCTTCTTGAGACCTGGACTCAGAACTGGCAGACAGTATCAGTCAGATCTATTGGCCAACACAAGTCCAGCCCAAATTCAAAGTAGAGAAATAGCTGTCACCTCTTGATGGGAGAAGCTGCAAAGTCACATCATAAAAGGGGCATGCAGAAAGATGGGTTTGAAAAATTGTGGCTATTTTTGCAATCTACCACACAAGGTAAAAAAGCCTTTTCTGATCACATAGTGAGTTAATCACATAGTAAATCTCAATATTGCTATTTGAGGTACATACATATGAACATGTATGTGTAGATATATGCATAAGTATGTATATATACACATGTACAA
This sequence comes from Lemur catta, assembly GCF_020740605.2. NCBI lineage: Eukaryota > Metazoa > Chordata > Mammalia > Primates > Lemuridae > Lemur > Lemur catta. The sequence goes on from NC_059139.1 coordinate 36,192,361, forward strand.
ATTATATTTCCAGATAATGTATTTTTGTTTAAATTAATAAATACACAGAATTGAAATTATCTCTTTCCTGCTGGAAGAGGTAGTACCTTCTCTACATATATTTTCTTTGGTCCCTTTTGAAACTGATGCCTGTTACATAGCAAACTCTCAACAAATATCGGGCAACTAATCCTTTGTAGACTTTATTTAATCTTTTTTTTCCTTTAGTCTCAGAGAGAAAGAAGCATTTTTTTATTCTTATAACACTCATTTGCCAATGAAAGGAATAGAAATGATTGTTTTTCTAGATAACAGACACTGTACCCCTCCAGAGCCTAGGGTAGGCAGGAATATTCAGTTATACACTAATACTCATACCAGGAGAACAATCAATCTTCTACTTTCCTCCAGTAGAACCAAGCTTCATTTCCCCAGCTGGTTTTCTCATAGAAAAGAAAATAAGTCTTAAAACTTGCCAATATTAAACTTTTTTTAAGAATTAATAAAATTCTTTCTCAAGCAGCTAAAAAAATTGTTCTAATCCACTGAACATTGATCTCATAATGATCACCTTTTTCCTTAAGTTCTCAAACAGCAATTACCTTGAGATGCAAAAAACAAAAGGCAAACAAACAAAAAATTTAATACTCTGTCTGTATACAAGGTAGATAAATGTGAAACTTATTAGATGGTTGCCTAAACCCATGATATTTTAGCAGTCCATTATGGAAATTCTAATTATTATGTCTTACCTGGGATTTGGTTTTCTGTGTGGAGGAATGAAGCCAGCTTGTTTTTCTGCCACCATTTCAAATCCCAGATATCTCATCACCTGGGATTTGAAAAGTAAGAGATGAAATAGTCCCTGAGACTGACATTACTCTGTGGTACAAATTTCCCTCATGAGAAGTGAAATATTTATCCTTCATCCCATTCACCCCTGCTGCACCCCATGCAGAAACAATAGCAAGAGAAGGATATGAATTGATCCACAATGATATTTCATGCTATTGCTGGAGTTGGAGGAATAACTCATCTCTTATATATTTCCCCATACCAAATTGCATTTTTTAAGAACAAAGAGTTGGCAAATAGTCTTTATTTTGATCTGTCAACACTGACCCTATTTTATAATATCACATAAATCAGATGGGTAAGAGCCCACATTAGTCAGCATAATTAATACTAACAAGATAGACCAACCCTGATTGGTGACTTAATACAATATACAGTTATTTCTTTTCATGAGGCAGGTTGGGTAGCTCTTTTGTGTGGTCCTCCTTGAAGTGCAAATCCTCAGGCCACTTTCATCTTACAAATCTACCATTTTAGATTTCTTTATTTTAATCATATGGAAAAAAGAGAGAGAATGGAAAAGGCACACACACTCTTACCTGCCATGAATTGAGTGTGAAACCTCACTTCTTTCAAATTCCATTGGTAAGAGTGAGCATCTAGAATGGATGCCCGAGAGTGGAGGAATACAGAGTAGCACATGGAGATTAGATGAGCACTAACAACCCTGACACAGAGGTGTTCAGAGAAACTTGATTAACACAGAATTTATCAAAATCAAGACATAATAATGTTCATGCCTCCCCAAAATTTATCTCTTATTATAAAGTCCTAATCGTGAATATTTCATTTCTGTCAAAAAATAAACACTATATTTGTTAGCATATGAAAGAATACAAACTAAAGTATACCTTAAAGTATAGTCATGTCTCATGGGTTTTTCATAAGAATTTTGTGACCTATAGGAGATATCATTACACTCAATGAAATAAGCAGGTTTAAGAATTGTAAATGAGTGCATCAAAATATGTGTAATCATGTGCCCATATCTCACTTTTTTTTCCTGCCATGCTATTTCTAATATACATGTTAATAATTTACCATTCATAGCAGAATAGTTTGTGTCACCCCAAGGGAATTGTTAATTTCCTGGAACCAAACATGACTGCTTAAAGATATTCTTTGTGTACATTTTTTTCATATTTGCCATGGCATGCCTGACCAAGCAACTCCAATAATTTAAGTGTTAAAGACCTGTATGAGCAACAGAGCTGCAGCAAATTGATTAGAGAAGCCCTAGATGAGACCTATCTACCTTTGATCAAACACACAAGATCTATCTTTCGATTGATGACCTGCCTGTGCCCAGTGTGGTGGCAATGCTTGAGCAGGCAGGAGCAGTGGAAAGAGAGGTGGTTTAGAAGGGTACAGCAAGGCTAGTTTACTGAATCCATTAACCCTATTCCTGAGTGTTGCTAATTGCTGGAACCATTAACCCCATCATACCTCCCTTCCCTTTAGCTTCCTCCAAAAAGAGGTCCACATTATAATATCTTGGATGCATGACAGAGGAAGAGATGGACAGAGGGATAAAAGAACACATGCAAAATGGGATGAACAGCAGTAAAAACAAAAAGAAGCCAGAATATCAACCATTTTTCAACGTGAGCAGGAAAAGACTTGGCAGAGGTGCATAATCAGGGAGGAGATATTTAACCTTTCCAGCTGCTCTTTCCCTCTTACATACCAGCTCCACGTTTGACGGAATCAGGTCAGGAAAGTTGAGATCTTTCTTAGAAGAAGGAAACACCATTTTTATTTAGCCTTTTATGCTAACCCTTTTGGGAGGGCTCCTTTAAGACTTTCCTCCTCTTCTCTCACTGTGTGTTTTTCTGGGGAGGGGGAAAGAGGATATTGTGCCCTTTTCTTCGAAATCATTTGACTCTGGAAAGGGCAGCTGGTACCTCAGGCAGAGAAAGCAGAGCCGACTGCTGCCAATTTGCTCAAGCCCAAAAGAGACAGGGAAGAAAGAGGCAGAAATTCAGGGTGTACCTTTGTTGAATAATAAAAAAAATTATGATTACAGAGTTTTCTTTGTGCTGATTCCTCTCATAGAACACATTGAGCTTGAATTAGGCTTGAAGCAACTTCAGAATTATTCTCTTCTTCCTTTGGTGAGAAGAAGGGGTAAAAGAAAAAATCCATAGTGATATAAATTACATTATTTATATCCATACTTACACAATTATTAAGCACCAAGCCAGGTACCTTAATATTCTCACAGTAATCCCATGGGGCAGGTATTAATATGACCTTTTCTCAGCTGAGAAAACAGAGGTTAAATAATTGGCCCAAATGTCATAAAGCTTATAAAGAAGATCTGGGATTCAAATCCAATGAGCTGGATGAATCTCAGAAAACATTATGCAGAGCAAACAAAGCCAGGCACAAAAGAAAACATACTGTATGATTCCATTTATATGAAATTCTAAAACAGGCAAGAAACTAAGCTATAGTGATAGAAATCGGATCAGTAGTTGACTGAGTGAGGGACAGGAGGGTATTGACTTCAAAGAGAGGTAATTCTTTTGGGATGATAGATATGCTCTATTTCTTAATTGTGATGGTAGTTAAGCTAGTGAATATTTGTCAAAACTCATTGAACTGTATGTAAAAATGGATGTCTTTTATTGTATGTAAATTTTAACATAATGAGGTTGATGTTTTTTACAATCAATGATCCTATCAATATTTCACATTCTTTCCTCAAAATGATGCTACCACCAAGACAGTAACTGTATGTGTCCACATAAGGGAAGACAGAATGGAGAATGTAAACACAGAATTGCTTGCTATTGAAGAAAGAGCTGTTTAGGTTTCTTTTATGTGAATCATCCAAATAGTAATTCTGCATTTCTCTAGTTAACTACTGAATGTTTCAGTATATTTAAAGGACACTTACTAAAGTTATGTCTAAATATACAAAGTATGCAAAGCGAAAAATCAGACATACTTTTGTTTAATCATGTCTTTTCACATTAAAAAGAAAGCATATTTTAGAGAATTAAGATTCAGATCATGGCTTTCATTTTTACTTATATCTGTAGACATTCTATATGTAAAGACAAGGCTTTGTTGATCACTGTCTAGCTTGATGCCAGTAGGAAATGTAGGTTATAAAATTAATATCAGTTCAGGTCAAAGGAATAGAATTGGTAGATCCATCCTTGGCACATTCTGTCCCATAAAAACATTTCACAAAGAGGTTTTGGATAAAAATTCTTTACCATTTGTTGAAAAACTAATTTTGAAAGAGATTAGTCATCTTTTTCCTAAAGGATTTCAAACTAAAACTATTAAAATATCACTAAACTTATTTCTATGAAATAGAATGGGAAAGATTTACTCAAATGTAACTATTAGCTACATTCAGTGTAGTCCCAGCAATCGCATTCCTAAACATTTATTCCAGAGAAATAAAAACTTACATTCATGTAGAAATCTGTACACAAATATCATAGCAGCATTATTCTTAATAGCCTCAAACTGGATTTCCTTCAATGGGTGAATCATTAAACAAATGTGTTGAATCTATACCATGGAATACAACTAAGCAATAAAAAGAAACACACTGTTAATACACAAAACAACCAGGATGAATCTCTAGAGAATTATACTCAGTGACAAAGCCAATCTCCAAAGGTAATATACAATATGATTCTATTAATATAACATTCTCAAAATGACAAAGTTATAGAAATGGAGAGCCGTTTCGAAATAGTGGTTGCTAGGGGTCAGGAACAGAGGAGGAGGTGGGAAATAGATGTGGCTATAAAATGCAACATGAGGTTTCAACATAAGGATGATAGAAATGTTCTGTAACATTTGACTGTATCAATGTCAATATGCAGGTTGTGATGGTATACACATTTGTAGGATGTTAGCATTGGGGGACACTAGGAAAAGGGTACAAATGATGTCTCTGTATTATTTCTTACAACTGCATGTGAATCTACAATTATTTTCAAATAAAAACTTCAATTTTTAAAAAGTGCATCAAATCATGATCCTCTTCTCCTCAAAATCATCCAACAGCTTCCCATTTTCTCAGAATCCAAAACTCCTCAACATTGCCTAATAAGACTTGCAGGGTCTGGCTCCTGACATCCCCAACACATTTCTTACTATTCTCTACCTGACTTTGCACCTAATCATGCTTCACTTCTTTACATTTCTCAACTACTCCACGGCCATTCCCACCTCAGGACTTTTGCACTTGATGTCTTCAGCCTTTTAGAATATTCTTTTCCCAGCTCTTAGCATGATTTACTCCCTCCCTTAATAAACTTGCTGAAATGTTACCTCTGTAATCTCACTCATTTCACTTAACATCATTTGCTAAAATATCACCTCCTGAAAGAGGACTTCCTTGCCCTGTTCATCTAAAACAGCACACATCCTATTTCCACATACTTCTCTATTGTCTGATGAACAAAAGCAAGTCAAAAAAGCACACATACCTCTATTAGAGCATTTGTGTGTAAAATTTAATGCACATTAAAAATCATAATATATTTTTTAGTCCTAACTAGGTAGGTCTGATAGAATTTGGCTGTGAATCTATCTGTTCCAGGGCTTTTTGGAGGGGGAAGTGGGAGGTTTTTATTACTGCTTTGATATCATTGTTCATTATTGGTCTGTTCAGGAGTTTTATTTCTTCCTGATAGAGTCTTGGAAGGTTTTGTGTTTCCAGAAACTTGTCCATTTCCTCTATATTCGCTAGTTTATGTGCATAGAGATTTACATGGTATTCATGGATGACATTTTGTATTTCTGTGGTATCACTTGTAATGTCAACCTTTTCATTTCTGATTGAGATTATTTGGGTCCTTTCTCTTCTGTTCTAGGTTAATCTAGCAAGACATCTGTTGATTTTGTTTATCTTTTCAAAGAACCAACTTTTTGTTTCGTTGATCCTTTGTATTTTTTTTTTATTTTCCAATTCATTTAGTTCTGCTCTGACCTTTGTTATTTCTTTTCTTCTGCTGGATATGGGTTTGGTTTGTTCTTCCTTTTCTAATTTCTTGAGGTGTGACATTAGGTTGTTAATTTGTGATCTTTCTGTCTTTTTGATATAGGCTTTTTAAGCTATGAATTTTCCCCTGAGGAATGTTTTTGCCGTGTCCCATAGATTTTGATAGCTTGTCTCCCCTTTGTCCTTCAGTTCAAAGAATGTTGTGATTTCCATCTTAATTTCATTCTTGACCCAATAATCATTCAGCAGCAGATTGTTTAATTTCCATGACTTTGTGTAGGTTTGAGTGTTTCTCTGCGATTGATTTCTAGTTTTATTCTGCTGTGATCTGAGAAGGTACATGGTATGATTTCAATTTTTTTATTTTGTTGAGATCTGTTTTGTGCCCTAAGATATGATCAATCTTGGAGAATGTCCCATGTGTTGTTGAGAAGAATGTGTATTCTGTAGTTTGGGGTAGAATGTTCTTTCTGTATATATCTATTAGGTCCATTTGATTTAGAATTTGGTTTAAGTCCATTGTTTCCTTATTTATTTTCTACTTTGATGATTTGTTGAGCTTTGAAAGTGGGGTGTTGAGGTCCCCAGAAATTACAATGGTACTATTTATTTGTTTGCTTAGCTCTGGTAAAATTTGCTTTATGTATCTGGGAGCTCCTGTATTGGGCTTGTATAGATTTAGGATTGTTGTCTTCTTGTTCAATTACTCCTTTTACCATTATATAATGACTCTCTTTGTCTTTCTTTACCTTTGTTGGTTTAAAGTCAGTTTTATCTGATATGAGAATGGCTACACTTGTTCTCTTTTGATTTCTATTTGCATGGAATTTTTTTTCCATTCTTTCATGTTGAGTCTGTGTGCATCCTTGTTTAAATGTGTTTTCTGGAGACAGCACATAGCTGGGTTTTGGTTTTTCATCCATTCAGCCAGCCTATGTCTTTTGAGAGGAGCACTCAGTCCATTAATGTTAATTGATAGCATTGATATGTGGGATGTTGATCTGTTCATCCTGTTGGGTATTCCCTTATTGCTTTGTTTTACCTCTTGTTCTATTGTTTTATAAGAGTTGTGAGTTTGGAGGTTTTATGTGATTTTACACTGGTGGGTATCTGTTTTGCTGATTTGTGTATAATGCTGTTCTGAGTATTTTGTAGGTCAGGTCTGGTCATGGCAAATTCCTTCACTGTTTGCTTGTTGGAAAAGGCTTAATTTCCCTGTCAATTTTGAAACTTTAGTTTTTCAGGATACAAAATTCTAGGCAGCAGTTGTTCTGTTTAAGTTGATTGAAGATGGGACCCCAAACCCCTTCCAGCTTGTAGGGTTTCCACTGAGAAGTCTACAGTTAGCCTGATAGGTTTTCTTTTGTAGGTTATTTGATGCTTTCCTCTTCATTTTCTCCTTCATTTTGACTTTGGCCAGGTTAATTACTATGTGTCTTGGAGATGATCTATTTGCTATGAGTCTTTCCGGTGCTTGCTGTACAATTTGTATCTGTATGTCTGAATTTCTGGCAATACCAGGGAAGATTTCCTCAATAATTTCCTCAAATAGGTTTTCCATGCTTTTAGCTCTTTCTTCTTCTCCCTCATGGATAACTATAATTTGAAAGTTAGTTTGCTTCACATAGTCCCATATCTTTCTCAGTGAATGCTCAGATTTTTTTATATTCTTCTCTGCCTCTTTGAATGACTGGGTTATCTCAAGAGCTTTGTCGTCAAGCTCTGAAATTTTTTCTTCTCCTTGGTTTAAGGCTAAACCAAGCTTGTTGAAGCTTTCTGCTGTGTTTTGAAATTCCCTAAATGACTCTTTCATATCCTTAAGTTCTGTTATAGCCTTTCTTATGTTGTATAGCTCTCTAGTGACTTTTTTTTTCCTCATTGATTTCCTGAAGACTTTTTTGGCTCCTTTTTGTTGGTTTTCAACTTTCTGTTCAATTCCATTCATCTAACTTGCCATCCATACTCTGCATTCCATTTCTGTCATCTCAGCAACGTCCTTGTGTGTGGAGCCCACTACAATTCCATTTTGTTCACTTGGGGGTGTCAAACTCTTTTGTTTTCTCATGTTGCAGGGTTCTTTTGCTGGGCTTTTCTCATCTGGTTCTTCTCCTCTGGATCTGGGTTAATAGGATTGCAGGGCACTGTTCTCCTTTGCTGGGAACTCTTTTGAACCATGTCCAGGATTGACACCAGCTCAGGGCTGGGAGGTCCTGAATGAAATGTTGGACCTTAAGGAGGTTCTGCTGGCCCAGTAGTAGTGGTGGAGACTCAGTGGTGGCATCTTGGGGTTCAGGCACAACTCTGGAATCTTAAGAGTGGAGTCAGAGGCCCAGCAGGGGTCCTGGAGCTATAGGAGCAGAGCCTCAGACTCAGGCACAGCAAGGGATTCAGAGCTGGCTCTGGAGATTTCTGGAACAGAGCTGCCCATATGGGGGCTGTTCCACCAACATGGGGACTGTGGATGTCCAGTTGTGTAGGCAGGGTTTGTCTCAGTAGTCCAGGCTCTGTGTAGGTGGGCCGGAGCTGCTGGTCAGCCAAGGTTCTCCTCCCACACCTAGGACACACTGATGCAGTTGCCTCAGGCTTCCTAAATTCTGCCTGTGACGTCCGGAGCTCCTGCTCTGTTCAGCTCCCAAGCCAGCGAGAAGGTGTGCTTAGCCCTCAGTCACAGGGCACAGCATGGGGGAGCATTTATTCCCTCCCCAGCTCAGTGGGGATGATGCAAAAGCTACTGCTGACACCACGGGCTGGGATCTTCCCTGCTGGAGTACCCGCCCTAGGTCGAAAGCATGACTTTCTTGTTGAGGGAATGGGTGCTCTTCCAGATTGCTGCATCTTGGACCCCTACTGTATTCTCCCATCAGTTCTGCCCAGGTGGGCTCCCTAGCCTCCCAAGTCTAGCTCCCAAATCTCCCCCCATGTCCCCTAGTAACCCACTCGATTCCTTATGGCATGGGATCCAGCCTGCGTGTCTGACCTGCTGGTGTATGTCTATGGAAAGTGCTGGTGGGTAGGGAGCTTCTAGACCAGGCACCCCACATCCACTGCAGGTCCTCAAGGGAAAAGGCCTGAGCCCCACTCTCTGTGGAAACCTCAGACTAGAAGACACACCAGCTGGGGAGAGGTGGCCTCTTGCCAAATTCTTGGCTCAAACTGCTGTCCCAGCTGCAGTGGGTGGGCGAGGGGGAAGGGAGTATAAGAGTCTGAATGGAAGGAAGCTGGCTCTCTGGGCTCTCAGGCCACCCTCCTTGGAGGGGAACCCTGCATGGAATGTCCAAGCTCTAGGATCATGCAAGTTCTCCCCACAATTCCATGGTTGCTGCAGTGTTTGGGCTTGTGGGGGTAGAAAAGCTTCCAAGTTACTTGGTAGCCTAATGATCACTGAAGGAGTATGGGAAGGAGAAAGGGATCTCTTAGGCCTTCACTGGGCTCTGAGCCTCTCTGGGTTTGATCCTCGCTAATATTTTTTTCCCTTTCTCCTCTTCCTTCTCTGCTTTGCAGTTTTCCTCTATGAGGTCCTCACCAGGCTCTGGTACTTCTTCCTCTGAACTACACTTGAGTTCTGTCCTTTCTCCCCTCTCCCTTTATCTGAAACCCTTCTTTCCCTCCAGAATGGTCTGGTAAGCAGTGTCTCTAGTCAGCCATCTTGCCCCCTAGTCATTAATATTTCTTGTAAGTTCTCCTACTGAGAAATTGGCTGCTATAGGCCCATCTTTATCAGAATACCCTGAAGCTTGGGCCCCACCAGGAAACAGAATGATGTTTATTATTCCCAAAGAATGGTACCAGTGATTGCAAATGGAAGTATCACAATAAGTGGCCCGTTAAATGCTCTTGAATTTATGTGCTTTCATTTCATTTTTATTTGATTAATTCCTTGATGAATTCTCATTTTGGAAAAATCATCTTCTCAATGCAAGTACTGAGACTGCTTCTCCTTGAGATCAATCTCTGTATTACTCATTTTGTATCTTTGTGGTAGCATCCTAGCACCTTCCATAAATGTATTTTAGAATAAAGAAATATATTTTAGAATAAAGAAGGACATTTAATTCTGTTTCACATACGTAGGAATAGGCCTTTGATAAGGTTATTTTCTCTGAAGCCCCATGAAGTCATGTAATACTAAACTTCTAGAAATTATTTTTTTGCTTTTTTGAGACAGAGTCTCACTCTGTTGTCTAGGCCAGAATGCCATGGTGTGAGCCTAGCTCACAGCAACCTCAAACTCCTGGGTTCAAGCAATCCTCCTGTCTCAGACTCCTAAGTAGCTGGGACTACAGGCACATGCCACCACACCTGGTTAATTTTTTTTCTATATTTAGTAGAGACAGTAGAGGGTCTTGCTGTTGCTCAGGCTGGTCTTGAGATCCTGAGCTCAAGGGATCCTCCTGCCTTGGCTTCCCAGAGTGCTAGGATTACAGGTGTGAGCTACTGCACCCAGGCTACTTCTAGAAATTCTTTTTTTTTTAATTGTTTTTCAGCATATCATGGGGATACAAATATTTAGGTTACATATATTGCCTTTGCCCCACCCGAGTCAGGGCTTCAAGCATGTCCATCCACCAGATGGTGCACAACATAGAAATTCTTAAATGAAGGAGTTAATGGGAAATCTGCATATCTACTGAGGACCATGAAGGCCAACACCCTTCACTAAATTCTTGAATACAAAGAACACTTTTCATTGCTGCATTGCAAATTCTTCTGTATTTGCTGCAGTAGATTTTTATGAATAGGTGATGGGCTGTACTGTATTTTAATTCAATGCTTCTGGCAGGTTCCAACACACAGGGGTGAGAGGGTGAATCAATATGTAGGCAGCTATGATTATTTGGTTAGGGATTGTATAGTGTGATATTCGTTGTCCCCGAGGAAATCAGTACAGCCCAATATAATTGAATTCATTTTATTATGTTTGTAATGTGCATGTTTCCCCAAATCAGCTATGCTTTATCCATTTGCAATTAAACCAAAAATATTTAAAGCATTTTCTGCTTGTAAATGGTTGTTTAACAGAGAAGGTGAACAAGCTATTACTCTGTATGAATGGGTAACCTGAAGTGTGCATGTTTCTAGTTCTGTCAAGTGTTTAAGTTATAGATATACTGAAAACCACTGGGGAGACAAGAACAGTCTTTCTCAAACTTGAGTATGAATGATAATTGCATGGAGCATTTGTTAAAATACAAGATCCTTAAGCCTTACTCCAGCAGATTCTAATTCTAAAGGACCAAGGCAGGCATGCACAATAAATTGAGTTTCTAATAAGCTCCCAGATGATGCTGGTGTACATTCCACAGTCTTTGGAGCATCTCGCTAGGCTAACCAGGTAGCCATATAACCACATCTAGAAATAGTGTCTGCTGGTAATACACTTGGCTGATATTTAAGTGGAAAAAAGCTGAAGGCCTGAACTGAGGTAGAAGCAGGAAGCCCTGCATTTTTCCCAGGAAGAAACTCCGACTTCTCTGAAGACAGATAATGAATGTGAAGCTAATTATGTGGGAGCTGACTCAGAGGATAATGGAGATGATTTATGGAAAGTGGTGCTGCAAAACTGAGCAGAGACATGAAAACAGCAGTGAGGGGATGACGTGCATGGAACGTCAGACCAAAGATTTCTGTGATTGCCTCCGAGCCTTTTAGCATTTTGTCCTAGGGAAACAATCAATTGCTGTTAGTATTAGAAAACAAAATTATCTGATGCTTTTGGATAGACTATGTGATGTGTAAATGCATTGTCATGATAGTTGTGGCAGACTCTCTGGGTTGCTATCCCAATATCCTTTCATCCTCCTCATTATCAACATAACCACAATATTGATTGGGAACAAATGAGAATTGGTTTGGTACACCAATGGCACTAACACTGGGGGAATATTTTATTGAGGGTAGCCATGTGCCCAGTTACAAAGTTTGATTTCTCAGCCTCCTTTACAGTGATGTAGATCCACATGACTGAGTTCTAGCAAGTGACACATAACCAGAAGTCTACAAAGCAGGCTTCTGGGAATCCTATTGTTTTCTTGGCTTAAAGAAATAAAAGGGCAGACTTAGCTGCATTGCACCCCTTGCCATTGCTTTATTCTCTTTTCCCAGAATGTGGTTATGAGGCCTAGATGTGTAGGAGCCATCCTTGAAAGCAGTAGGACCAAAGCCAAATGGAAAGATGGAAGGAACCTGGGACTTCCATCCAGCCCTGGGCTGCCTACCCTAAATTTCTGTTGCCTAAGAAAAGTAGTATATTCATTTGGTTAAGTAGCTGCTTTTGTGTGCTTGTCATACATAGCCAACAAATTCCTAATAGATGAAATAGGTGTCATTTACTAAGAATTTGCTATATGCTGGCCACTTCTCTAAGAATTTTATATGTATTATATTATTTAATTCTGAAGGTAGCCCCATTAGGTATATTGTTCCATATTAGCAAAAGCTTTCAAGGATAATCAATAGTATTTTAAAAATGGACTTTTAATAATGCCAGGGTAAATTTCCTTGGGTAAATTTGAGTTTTTTTTATTTTAACCTGGCTTAATACCTCTCCTAGATAGTCTCTTGACACCTACTTTATAGTGATAATATTCTATGCATATTATGTGGATTTTTAATTATCAGTCTTCATCTCCCATTGGGCTCAAAATCAGGTGAAGCTTATTACAAAAGAAACAGTTTTGATTCTTGTAACATGGATGTAGACTATGGAGAGAGACTGCCTTGAGTAGAAATGGCCCCATTGTAGGTGCTGTCAGTACATAGCATAGTTTACGCATGCATGGCCTGAAATTAATGTTATATTCCAGTGGTGCAGACAGTTTCATTATTTTTTATTGCAATTGCATATCTTAAAAGTCTGACTATACAAAGTCATGTTTCTTCCTTTCCTCTTTAGAGAAAAGTGATTAGAACATTAAGTGGAACAAATTGACCAGAACCTCAGAGATAAATAAAGGGAGAAATTAGTTTGCAAAGAAATGGTTCACACTATCTAGAATTTATTTGCAGCTTGAATATGGGGGTAGGAGGTTAGAATCATTGGAGACAAATTGAGATTCTAGTTTTAAATTAGATTTTAATATCAGATTGGAATTCTAGTTAATTATCTTCAAAATAAGTTAAAATTTCTTTGGCACTTAGTGTTCCACAAAATCATTATTAAAACTCTACTAACAGTCTTAATAAATCCCACAGCCTAGTCCCCAGTATGGAGAGGATTATAAGAGTTTACAAAATCAAATCTTTTGAGTCCACATGAAGTAGGTAGTTTTAAGATATAATCAGGGTTAAATCATAGAATCATCAAATTTTAAAGACCTCTGAGGATCTAGTTTAATATACTAGTTTACAAATGAAAACAATACAGCTTAGAGGTGGGAGTCACCCCTGCTAGTATCTAAACCAGAACTGGATTTAGGGGCTCCTACTCCTCAGTTTAAGATTTTTTTCTTCTGTAGACAACAAGGTGGCTTAAACAACAGATATTTCCTTCTTACAGTTCTGAAGGCTTAGAAGTCCAAGATCAAGATGCCACCTGATTCAATTCTTGGAGAGGGCGCTCTTCCTGGTGTACAGTTGCAGGTGGCCGTCTTCTTGCTTTGTCCTTACATAGCAGGGAAAGAACAAGAATGTCTCTTAGGATTAGGGCACTAATCCCATCATGAGGGATCCACCTTTATGACCTAATTACTTTCCAAAGACCTCCATCTCCAAATACTATTACATTGGGAATTAGAATTAGGGCTTCAATGTGTGAATTTGGGGGGACATAATTTAGTCAATAGCAATTTACCTAGTATTTTTTTCACATTCTGTCTCACACTGTGAGACTTAATCAGGTGAATAATTTTTTAACTATATGGTTAACAAGCAACTTTCAAACGTGTCCTTTGCTATTGAAGTCAAATCGCCATCGCAAATATGGTCACATATGGTATCATTTCCCCTTGAAAGAAAATAGAGGAAATTCCCCTGTTGAGTTGCAACCCCATGTTCATAGAGCCCACTGCCCTGGTCACACCAGACCACACCCAGAGGCTACGACATGAGTCAGCACAGGGAGAACAAACAGCACAGAAGGATGGGCTCAGCTCACATCCAACCCGTTTGCCATCAACCTCACTCAGCCCCAGATATAAAACTAATGGTGATGGTATAAATCCCAGTTCCAAGGCCAGCCAGTGCCTCCATGGGGCACATGCCAGCTCCATTGATGACTAGTTTTTGAAATTGATCTTGAGCAAGTCAGTTATCTTCTCTGTGCCTTGGTCTTTTCAGATCTAAAAATATTAACTCCATAGAGTTAAAAGGATCAAATGAATGACTCACGTAAATGTGATCTGTGCTTGGTACTAGCACTGGAGTCTGTCATTGATTCTAAACACCTCCCAAAGCCCAAGCCAACCAAAAACTCATCATCCAGTTCTCATCAAAGATGAACTCTTCAAATTTCTTTTCCTTAATGAGTGCTTTTTCCATGGGTTGATTTGGAGACTTCTGAATAGTTTAAGATTTTTTTTTTTTTTTGCCCACGTTCTCTTTTGTTTTGAAGATTTGAAGAAGAGGCAACACTCAGTCACTTTCACCATCTGCATGACTATTTCCCCATGAACACACATGTCTGCAAATAATCTTTACACCTCTCTCCTTATTCTTAGAATGGTTTTATGGTCATTGAACCTTTTGACAATCTGTTAATAGCTATTTTCATTTTCTCTTTCACCAACAGTACTACCACATACGTATCCAAACAACTGACATGCAATTTTAGAGGCCTGAGCGCCACCCCCACCCCCATGCCTATTCATGGACCCTCTGGAAAAGTCAGCAGTGATAAAGCCCTCTATTCTATGCCTACATACACTTCTTAAAATAAGGATGTTTTCCAAAAGATGGATTTAAAAAAAAAATTTAAGCCTTGGCTCAGATATAATTAAAGAAAAAAAATTTGCAAAAGAACATAAGTGATTTGTGCTCAACATCTAAGGAAAAGACATATTTCTCTTCAACTATCATTCCCTTTTTGGTGATTTTGGACTTCCTGAATGTGATAATATTCTAAGCCAAATATCTCTTAAGAATCTGCCAAATTTTAAAGCAGAGTTATGTAAGTATGCATTTCCAGCATAAAAAGTTAAGGTGCACATGAAAACATGCTTTAAAAATGTGGAAATGTTATCAAAGACAAATTATGTATCTATCATCTCAAAATCCAGATAATACAGAACTGCAGTTCTTATTTGTGTAAACTGTCTGCCTGATGTGTAACTGTTAAAGTAAGTTAAACAGAGGCCTTATGCCTGCTTGATGTGACATCTGGGGCATTTTTATTTCATTGATGATGTTTTAGAACCTGGCCAACTTCAAGGTCAAAGTCAGAAATCATTATCTCATTTTCACTACTGACTCAGCCCGACCTTGCCCTGATGATTTACAGAGTTCACTCCATATGTCATACCTAGTCAATATGAAATGACATCTATGAAACTGAGCTCATGTCAAAGCCCTGGCAATTGTACATTTTTCAGGTGGGCAGTTGAAGCAGAGAAGAACTGGATACCTGTTTTATTTGGGCAAGGCAGAAGCTCTCTAGGCCCCACTTTATTCTTCTTTCCAGTGGCCAGGTTGAATCACTTACCTCTAAGGTTCCATTCAGTGCTCATCCTGTTCGTCCTCATGATTGCCCACTTGAAAGAAAAGGAAAAGAAATGGAATTCAAATGGGTAAAGTTTTAGATTTATTTAGTTGCAGCTTTTGTAAACCTTTTGGCAATGTATTGGAATTAATTCTTGGTAAAAAGGATGTTTCTATGTTTTTGGATTGTTCCCTCTTTTGACAGTGCTTATATAGTGAGAAACACATAATGGGCTTAATTAAGTCATGTGAAATTTCACCATCCTGCTGATTGATAATGTGTTGTTTCTATTCCTGAAGATAATAATTGTCAAAAGCCTGAGATTTACCAATACCAGGCATTGATCTAGGTGCTTTCTATTTTTTTTTTTTTAATTCTCATAACAACCTTATGTTTCAGGTTCTCTTATTATACCCCCTTTGGCACTCAAAGCAAGAATAATAGCCTAGGCCACAAAGCTAACACTCTATTCTCCCTTTGAAAGATGAAGAAACTACTGATGAGGAAAGTTCAGTAATTTGCTCAAGGTTGCACAGTTCACAAGAGACAGAGTGAGGATTCAAAACAGAGGCTGTCTGGTTCCAGAGCCAGCACAGAGAATGACTCTATGACTGTACTGTTGGGGCACAGCAGTATGTGTTTCCAGTTAGGATCCTTACAGCAAGTTGCTTTTAAGTCAGTGAGTGCTCTGAGAAAACCCAACCCACTTAAGTTTTGGTAATACTCTGTGGCTCTTCTCTCCCTCATCAGCCACATTTATATGCTAGGAAAAGATTAAGCTATGTAGTTGTCATTTGTTGGCCTCTACCCCCATTCAGTTATTTAGTTGTTCTAGTGTTTACTTTTTCTCCCTAAGAATATTCCAAGAATATGTGTTAGTATTTAACATTAGTAAATGTATCAGGTTCTTGGAGTTGGTATTTTTTAAGGGTTAGGAGAATGAGGGAGAAGGGATCACTAAAATACAATAGAAACCTCTAGGAGTGTTTATTTTGTTGCAGGCATTAGGCAAGGTACTCTGCTTTGAGAAACCTATTTAGTGAGCAGACTGGACTTGGTAGAATACACAGCTCTTGAAATGTCTTCTCTTGGTGTCCCTTGCCCTGTTCCTAGGTGATATTTTGGCAGGTCCCACAGATTCTCTGGTTAGTTTTAAGTAATTTCACTCTCAGGTATTAGAAAGTCCAGCCTGATCCAAAAAAAAATTTTCCTTGGAGACCCAATTCAAAGTTTCTCCCCCCATCAAGCTTGATCCAATTTGGAAAACTGTAGACAGAAAATGGGAGTGGTTTTTTTCCTTTCCACACACCAGTTAAATATATATTATTTCCAATCCTCATGACAATTCTTTGAAGTAGGCTTGACTATTCCCATTTTATAAAAACCAAAATTCAAAAGACATACATTTCATAGAATTTGACCCAAAGATGAATAACTTTAAAGCAGATTGTTTCTGCTGCCCTGTGTTACCTCTTAACATGTTGGTTACCCACATGGTTGGTAGGTGTTTGTGGCATTGAATTTGCCACATAATCTCTTTTATGTTTCCAAGTGAAAGATGATCAAAAATTTCAGTTATGTTCAGGTACTTTTTGTTTATCTGCATGTTTGGTGTGAGGTACAAGGGTGTCACACCCCAAACACGTCTCGCATAACTCAGAGGTATTTAGGACTGATGCAAAGGGTGTGGGGCATGATTTCTGCTATAAAATATAGATACTTGATCCAGCACTGGCATGCACACACAAGAAACATATAACCAAAGAAATATGTACTATATATAGAAACCATTTTATAGATGACCTAGATCAATGAATTGTCAAAGTACATTTAATAGATTGGGGAACAGGTCAATGATAGCATAGCCAAGTTGCAGAATTTAGATAACAAGAGTAAGTTTGGGAAGATTCAGAGTGTTGGCACTTTTAAGAATAAAATTCTACTCTTAACAAATATTTGAAGAAATCTAGACAGAGAATATATAAATGGTATATTGAGATCAGAATTAAAAGTGATGTCATGTGATGTGATGTACATTATGAATATTTAGTGAGAGTGATGGGTATCTATTTGAATGTTCTATGTGAACCATCCCTCTGAATATTACACAAAGATTTAGACTTTAAGGCATGATGTCTCTCACTCTTCAAGAAATAACTTTAGAGCTTGAGTTGTTGTTTTGTCTTTTTAAAATATATATTAATGTGTTTTTTTGTAAATCCAGTGATATCTGGGCTTTCAATTGAAAGCTAAAAATTGTGGTTGGATGTAAACCAACCAATTTCTAATGGTTGCTACTTGGATAGTTTTTTCTTTCTCCTACATAAGAGAAAGCAATGAGGAATGGTGCCTACTGGCAAGAAATCATGTTTTCTGCTCAATCCATGTGAAAAAGGAATGGATGACAGTAAAAAAGGTCTGCACAACTACAAACGGAAATAATAATACAAGAGACTGTGTGAACAACACAATATAGTAAAGTAATATTTAGCACTATAATCCAGTTTCCAATAGCACGAAGTTCAACATACGTGTTAAGATGCTTTACATTGAATAAAGCAGTGTACTTTATATGCATACAGGTCTTTCTCATGGGTTACAATGTATTAGAAAATGTGAAAGTGAATTGAAAACCTAACATAAGATTTCCCTTGTGTTGGTCTTTAGAAATTTGAATTCTCTTTGAAGTTAGGGCAAGTATTGAGAGCAAATATGCACATAAAGGAATAAAACTCTTCATAAACCTGAAGTCTAACTCAATCCTGAGTCACCTGCTAAACAACCAAAAGCACCAGGACTTTGTGCACCTCCATGTGTTTTCCTGAGGCTCAGAGGATCCCTCTGAGTGCATTCCTCAGAACTAGTGATGAATCCACACGTTCAGGATCATATTGAGGTTTTTAAGTTGAGCTTAAAAACTCTATCACCGCTGTTAGTACATGTCCTCTCATTCAGTAGCCTTCTCATGCTCACCCCAAGTAAGATTTGCTTTAACCACAAACCTGTTTCAGGCTCAATATCTAATTTTCTAAAAGATTTTTTTATGAAAATGGCTTTGTGTCCATCCCATATCCCATTCATTTAGTTTCCTTGAAACTAAATTTCACATGGCATTAAATATATCTCACATAAAGAGAAATTTTTTTCTCCAAACCTAATTTTCTTCATCTCTGTCAATGCTTCCTTGGCGATACCTTACTTAACTCCCATCCCTAAAATAACGCTTTTCAGTTAAACACTTTTAAGATTCCTTTGTAAAGATACATTTTAAATTTTCTGCATATCACAAATTTAAGTTTTCTGTTTCTTTCTCCCATCTGCTATTCAAATTTTTCTTCTCAGCAGAAAACCTCACCATTGCTTCAGTTCCACACATGGCAGGCATTCAAGCACAGCAAATGGAGTCACAGTTAGACCAAAATGAGAAAGAAACGTGCTTCCCAACACACTGGCAGTGTCTCCCACCACAGGCCATTTGTCTTTTCTGACTTTTTTTTTTTTCTTAGCTTTTCAGAAAATGACTGCTAAAAGAAAGTATCAAAACCCAAATTTGTAGCTCCCCAACCATTGGATTTGATCATTTAAGGTTTAGGATTTCTATCAAAAATATTTCTTCATAATTTCCCTAGGCTGAAATCTATAAGAGTTTTTCCAACATTTTCTTCTAGAATTCTTATAATTTCATGCCTTAGGTTTAAGTCTGTTATCCACCAGGAGTTGATTTTTATGGTAGGTGAGAGGTGTGGATTCTGTTTCAGTCTTCTACATGTGGCTATCCAATTTTCCCAGCACTGTTTATTGAATAAGGAGTCTTTTCCCCAGTGTATGTTTTTGTCTGCTTTGTCAAAGATTAGATGGCTAAATGAAGATGGTTTTATATCTGGGTTCTCAGTTCTGTTCCACTGGTCTGTGTCTCTGTTCTTGTGCCAGTGCCATACTGTTTTGGTTACTGTAGCCTTATAGTACAGCATGAAGTTCCACAAAGAACAATGGTGATCTAGCACCTCTTATATTATCTAGGATGGAGCTGGAGCCCATTCTACTAAGTAAAGTATCACAACAATGGAAAAACAAGTACCACATGTGCTCACCATCAAATTGATATTAATTGATCAATACTTAATTGCACATATAGTAATAATATTCATTAGGTATCGGGCAGGTGGGAAGGGGGAGGAGGGGATGGGTATATTCATAGCTATTGGGTGCAGTGCGCACCGTCTGGGGGATGGACACACTTGAAGTTCTGACTTGGGTGAGGCACAGGCAATATATATAACCTAAACATTTGTACCCCTGTAATTTTCTGAAATAAAAAAACATATATATATAAAATAAAAATATTTCTCATGGTGAATCTGAGGTGAATGTCTCTTCTAGGCCTGCCCAGAGTCTTACCCAGCCTTCTAGTTTCCTACTTCAGTGACTGCTCTGCTGGCATCAGCTTTCCCCTCCAGGTGCTTCTCTGGGGCAGGTTTCCTGCCATTCAGTTCAAGTCTAGCTCTTTCAGCAGGTCTCCAGCTGGCCATGGAATTCCTCCTATGTCCTTACCATGGAGGAAGGGCAGGCCTTTCCCCACCCAGCTCTTCCAGGCAGCTTCCTCTAATCAGCATTTTCCCTTCAGACTCATTTCAAACAAAAAGTCCCTGTGGTTCAAGCCCCAGGGGACATAAGTCACTCTCTCTGAGGGGTACTCTGAAGCCTCCCTCCCTCAAACTCTGTCAAGGACCAAGGAAATTCCATAAGAATTAGAGAGCTTTCTCTCTAAACTCTAAAGAACTTATTGCCACCCTAAATTCTCAGCCTTTGCTAGACTGGACTGGCAAGAGTTGAGAATTCAGACTGGAGCAGCAGGTGGGTTCTTCTTGGTGGAACTAAGCTGTGATCTTCCCTTTGCAAGTCCTGCATAGATGACCAGCACCTTGATGAGTGTGGGAAGATAGTGACATCTATTTTCTTCAACTTTCGGACCTCAGCTGAAGTTCCATAAAGGAAGTTTTAATTTTGTTTTATTTTACATTCTGTTTTGTTTTTTTATGTGTTCCTTTGTCATATAGATTTTTTAAAAAAATTTTATGTGCTCAAAATTATCTATGTTTTCTATGGCTTCTAGATTTTATGTTTGCTTAGAATAGCCTTTCTCACTCTTTTAGTTTACTGGGGCTACTATAACAAAGTATCAAAAACTTGGGTTGCTTGAGCAACGGAAATTTATCGTCTCACAGTTCTGGAGGCCAGAAGTCTGAAATTATGGTGTCATCAGGGCCATGCTCTCTCTGCAGGCTCAAGGGAAGTATCTCTTCCGGGCCTGTCTGCCGGCTTCTGGTAGTTCATTGGCTTGTGGCAGCATAACTCCAGTCTTCTCATGGTGCTCACACTGTGTGCATGTCTGTGTCTAAATTTCCCCTTTTTATAAGGACACCAGTCATATTGGATTAGGGGCCCACCCTACTTCAGTATGACATTATTCTAACTTAACTAATGACATCTGTAACAACCCCATTTCCAAATAAGGTCACATTTGTGGCACAGGAGACTAGGACATAAGCATATGAATTTGTGGGGGGCCAAGATAACACACTCCAGTGTTTGTTTAAACTGTCCCAGTTTTCTTTAGGACTTTCAGAGAGCTAGCTGACTGGATAGTTTTTGTTATTTTGGTTTGTGTGTTCATTTTTCTCATTTGTGGTCCACCTGAAATTTACTTTGGTCTAAGGAATAAGATAGGGGTAAGGATACAGCCCAATATTTTACTAAAGATTAGTGCTAATTACAGTGTCTTATCCAGTGTATCATTCTCTCTAGAGTCTAGCAAAATGCTTGATACTCTATAAATAAAAGTATTGATACAAAATATTCAGTAAATGTCTTTAAAATTGAATCAAATCACTTATCAGAAAACTGAATTAAATTTTTAACTAGATGATAGCTTATCTATTTGCCCTGATAGGTAAATTTCTAGATGCTATCTAGAAATTTGATCACAAGTGGTGAAGAAATTTTACAGAAGTGACAAAGCCTATAGCTGCAGTGATCCAAAAGGATATTGGGTAAAAGAAACACTAACATAATTCTTTTTATTGAAAGAAACAAACACAGTTCCTGTGACATATCTTTTGTACTAGTCTAGAGGACAAGGTAATGACCTAGAATCGAAGACTGATTTGTAGAACAGCTCTCTACTTTTACTAGGAGGTAGTAGCTAGATTATTTAAGCTGTGTGTGTGTGTGTGTGTGTGTGTGTGTGTGTGTGTGTGTTTTCAACATACATATGTTGGGGGAGAGGCAAGAGGAGACCTAGAAGTACCATGGAAGCTCATGAAAATATAAGCAACATTTTAAGGCAATGATAGTAAATCATTGTTTCAGATCCATTCTAAATTTTAAGTTTTAGAGAGTAATCCTATTTATGGTGCTAAATGCGTAAGTACTTATTTTTCAGATAAGAAAAACTGTATAGAAAATATTGAAGTTTTGATGGCTATTAATGAAACTTATGTGGGTCCACGTTTGACATTTGATAACACATAGATATGTACTTGGATATTATTCTACACATAGCTGGAATTTTTACAGTATAATTTATATTCATGTTCATATTGATTACAGATGATAATTTATATTTTGAAGGTAGCATATGGAGTTAGGCAAGCAATTGATTAGCCTTTTTAAGTGAAGATGTTTCACATGACAAGATGACAAAATAAGTCACTGACTTCATGAAAGTGATTAGGAAAAAATATACCAAAAGGTCATCTCTCAGCAAAAGTGGTTCTTTTTTCTTTTTTGTATTTTAACACAATCTTCCCTGCATGTCTCAGAGAAAATTATTAATGTGCTAGCTTTTAGAAATAAATGCTTCTTATATTATGGGCAAATATTTTTTCCTAACTCTGCCTAAGAGATTTATTTTAAACTGAATAAAATTTTAAATGAAGCCATTCTCTATTTTTTCTACGTTTAACAATAACCTAACTGCAAATTATTCCAATTCCAATATAATTGTAACTTCTTTTTAAAAAGCTTAGCATTATATGAATCATGCTAAGTTTCTTTGTCATTGACTCAAAAGGGTTATTCTGATTAAAAAAAAATCTTTTGCTGCCTTTGCTGTGGGGTATAAATAGAAAAACCATGTATAACTGGGGGAAAGGCTATTATGTTATGTCTCCAAATAAGCCTTTTTTTTCCTTCTAGCTTAGGGAACATTTTAGATTCTGGCTAATACATGCTTCCTGACCTGATGGACTTTATGCTGGTTATATTTGGTCCATGCCATCCTCTTCCACCCCAATCACCCAAACCAGAACAAAGAGACATGGCATCAGGTGCTGTGAACAAGGACTCAGTGTGGTAGCGTAAGCACAAAGACAGTCTGCAGTGGAGGGAAGGAGGAGGCAGTGAGGGATCTTATGAAGGAGGAGCAGCAGTGTGAGTGGGTGATATGAGTAAGAACAGATAATGAGGGGTTCTGTGAATGTCATGGTCCAGAATGGGACTTGGCTCATTTTCTTTCTGGTTTTCAATGGATTCCTTAATCACTGTGAGACTCATTTGACATTTTGAACTAGATATTCTCCACAGCCCCCTTCATCTCCAGGTTTCTCTTCATCTTAACTGTGACTCTGCCAAAAGGGGAATCTTTGTTCTGACGGAGGACACTATATTTGGAGCATTTCAATCTCGATAATTTTGAGGCATACAATTCTGTCACTGCTTGAGCTTGTGTTCTTATCCAGAACGCGTTAGGTCCCCAAATTATGGACTTTTGCCTTATCGTTTCCCACATGGAACGATACACTCAGGTTCTTTATAGTCTCATGGCCTGCTGTTTTTCTGACCAAAGGCAATTTTTAATACATTTTTGGTAGCTGTCTCCCTGAAAAGAATGCCTTCATATGATCTTTTTTTTTTTTTTTTTTTTTTTGAGACAGAGTCTCACTCTGTTGCCCAGGCTAGAGTGCCGTGGCATCAGCCTAGCTCACAGCAACCTCAAACTTCTGGGCTCAAGCCATCCTCCTGCCTCAGCCTCCCAAGTAGCTGGGACTGCAGGCATGTGCCACCATGCCCGGCCAATTTTTTGCTATACATATTTTTAGTTGTTCATATAATTTCTTTCTATTTTTAGTAGAGACAGGGTCTCACTCTTGCTCAAGCTGGTCTCGAACTCCTGATCTCAAACGATCCACCCGCCTTGGCCTCCCAGAATGCTACCTGGCCATATGATCTTTATTGTATTGGCATACTGCTGCTCTTTGGTTCAAAAATCAGAATCAGAACCAGAGAATCCAAATGTGAATTAGTTAGCAAACTCATGCAGACTTTTCTTTGCACAGTGAAATATGCAGAGGCAATGTTTTCTTCAGAGTCAGTGAACAGCAAATATATCCTTTAGAAAATATAATGTTTGATTTTCGCTCCAGAAATGTGTGCTGAGCTCATTCTTTTAGAGGTTCGGTTTGTCAGTAGATTTTGTGTCTTTCAAATTTTTGCTTGTTTCATTGGGAATTTAAAATTTCTCTGTCTGAATATTTTAAATGGTTGATGGCCACAACTTTATACCTGAAATAAATGGGGAAATTAGCCTTGTTTATGAATGGTAGTAAGGAAAATGTGGCACTAGTTCATAGCAAATAAAAGAATCAAAGAAATGGAAAGAGTCATTTAATTTTTGAACACAGGGTTCAGAAGTTTCCTATTTAAAGAAAATGGAATACCTCAGGAAGAATACCAACAGTTCAGCTACTTGTTAATCTGGCCGTTGAACTTGCCTTTTGCTATTCTAGCATCTAAGGAAATAATTAACTTTGCCAAGTCATTTAATCAGGTAGAAACACTTACAATGCCTAAAAACCAGATGAAAAATGATTCAGAAAGCTATACATTTTGAATGTGGCATTATTGAAGTGAATTGTGAAAACAAAAAGACCTAGATGCTGGTATGATGTCCAAACAAACAAACTGCTAAGCAACTAATTAAGAAAAAAAAATGAGTTATTCCCTGCATTAGTTTCCTATTAGTCTTGTAACAAATTACCACATATTTATGGCTTAAAACAACACAAATTTATTATCTTACAGTTCTCAAGGTTAGAAGTCCACAACCAGTCCCACTGGGCAAACGTCAGAATGTTGGCTGGGCTTCATTCCTGGGTGATTTAGAAGAGAATCAGTTTCCTTACTTTTTCCAGCTTGTGGAGCCTCCCTGCATTCCTAGGCACATGGCCTTTTCCTCCTTTCATCATCACACCTCCTTCTCCTCTGACCTTCCTGTGTCCCTCTTATAAGGATTTGTGATTATACTGGGCCCATTCAGATAATCCAGGATAATCTCCCCATCTCAATATCCTTAACTTAATCACATCTTCTAAATTCTTTTTGCCCTGTGAATTAGCACATCCACAGGTTCAGGGGATTTGGATGTGGACATCACTGGAGGGCTGTTGTTCAGCCTACCACGTCCCCTTGCCTCACTTCACTATTTAAAAAGCAATTACATAAATCTTAAGGGAATAAGCACTAATTTTTTTTAAACATTTATGAATCCATCAAGAGAGAACTGGGGGAAATGTTCCCCCGGAAAATATATGCTGTTTACATAAACATGGTTTGTGTCATGATTGGCTTATTTCTAAACCTTAAGGCAGATTAAAAATATCAGAAAAGAAGTTATCACAGAAGGAAATAGTGCGGTGCTACATCCCATATTTATTTTTATTATTTTTAAAAATATTTAATTGACAAAAATTGTATGTATTCAGGGTGTACAGCGTGATGAGTTAAGAACATTCACTACTCTCATAGCATGAATGTTGGGGTCTTGCCAACATCATGATCTGCTTTACCCTTGAAAAGAAAGAAATGAAACTGGCACTAAACTAGGAAAACATTTTGGAAAATTGGACAAGCAACTGGACCACAGGACAATTTGTATTGTGACAAGATACTTTTATTTCCCATGAGAAACCCTTATCTTTCAGTAGCTACTACTAAGCACTCTCCACATAAACTAAGATGAAGTAACTTAGGACACCTGAGTAAATAAATGCTTTTTACTTTTGTTGCTCTGTTTCCTGAAAGAACAAGATCATGGCTATCAGAACAAATGTTTAGTGTGAACTGCCATGAGCCAAGGTGAAGAGGGAGGAAGCATATATACTGTATAATGGGGACTTCAAAAAGTTTATGAAAAATGTATATTATGAAAAAACTATGCATGGATTTCAAAATTTTTTTGCACCAAAATAAACTCTTAGTAACTTGTTATAATGTTTCTGAACAAGATCTAGTTTGAGGCACTAAGAAGGATGTGACACCAGTTTGAAAAGATGCTCTGATTGTCACAGTGTCTCTCTGAGCAAGAGAACCATCACTTCAAGATAAGTGGAAGACATCTCCAAAAAGTGTAAAGTTGTGGAAAGGAATGTCAAGAAGGAAAGAGGAAAAGAGATGTGAGAAGCTATATAAATAATGGCAAAAAGCAGGGAGTAAATAAGAGAGGGCAGCAGAAAATAGCTTGGTCAGCATCTTTGTTAATTTCTATTGACATAATCAATAAAATAAAATTTTTTATGAAAAACAAAAAGATCCTAATGTGGACTTGCTTATATCCCATGGGTGTACACTTTTTTTTTTTTTTTTGCACTAAAGTTAAATTTTCTGCAAGCAGTTGGGGAAGAGGGGCCAGAAAACTTGTTAATGAAGTGAAAGACTATGAGCTAAATGACTACCTTGTTTTTAAAAAGTAAAAAAAAATAAAGAGCGAATGAAGGAAAAATGGGAGAAAGGAAGGAAGGAAAGAAGGAAAGGAGGGAGGGAAGAAGGAGAAAAAAATAAGTTTTCATGAAGACAAGGATGGGAAGGGAAAGGGAATTGGGATCAACCAGCTTCTTACCAGATAATTAATAGATCTCTCTCTCTCATTCAGTGATGGGTTCTCCTCTCTCTGTATCCCCATGTCTATTACTTCCTCTCATAATTGATCATGAGATAAAGCCATTATTGATGATAATTTGCAGAATATTTCCATGCGAGATGACAAGTTGCTTTTCAGCCATTTTTGTATCTAGCTTATTCATAATAACCACATTTAAGTCACAGAGGACCCACAAGTCTATTAATTCCTCAGGATGGGAATGTAGTTTTTGCATCTCTATTTTCTCTTCTTTGGGTGGTGCTTGAGAAGTTGTAAGTTATCAATAAAATGTTGATAGAACTAAACAGAATTTAATGTTACATTTCTTCTCAATTTTCATTTTCCCTTCTAAAATTGAATATCATCATGGGTGATTTTTGCTCAAGAACTTAAGCCTAACAATTTATTCAATAGAATTTTGTCTAAAAATGAAAGCTATAGGAAAACTGAGTCTCAATTATTTATATAATTTAGGTAAAAAAATTAACTGTCTATGTTATACAGATTACCTATATAATTGTGTACAAAATTGCAAAGACAAATACCCAAACAACACATATATTATAGTAATTAGCAACAGTTGCTTCTAAATGTCTCCCATTTTAGGGATAATTAACAAAAAATATTAACAGCTACTGCTATTATGACCTGTGAGTCCTGTTGCTCTCTGTGTCCCCTTTTTCTTTGTTCTATGTCTCTGATTCTGATTCTCTCTCCCTTTCATACGCACAATTAATTCTTAGGCCAGCTTTCCTAATCACATCAAAGTGAAGAAGAAGGGCTCTTATCAATACATACCTTTTATCTTCAAATAAAATATACATGGCAGAGTTGTCTCTTGGCCTCTCCAGTGTCCATCCCAATAACCAGTGACACAGTCAATTGGAGGAGATTAGAAGCCTTTACCTATTTAACAAGATTCCCCCAACTGCAAGCCCAATGACCTTTAAAATAGAGTTGAAAAAAAAAAAAACTTTCAGTTTTAAGTCTCAAAGTGATTTCAGCCAGTGACCTAGAGTCCAAGGACTTTTTCCACTGCCAACAACTACAACCACCTAGCTCTCCCCCAGTGAATTATAAAGACAATATAATCATCTTTGTGTTCTTTAGTGGTTAATTGGGGACAGGATCACTCTGTTGGTCTTTATGAGTTATAGTCCTTCTAGAAATGATTGTGGTTCATTTTGCCCACCCACTAGATACCAAAATAACCTACTGTCTTCACAAAATGTGCATTCACTCCCCAAATAATATTTTATGCCAAGTTTTAAAAGAGAGGGAACCATGCCAGAATTCATTTTAAAGCAAGTTTTATTTTCTATTTCTAGTGCTAGCTCATGGTAGACAGCTGGAGGATAGTTTCATTTAAGTTGATTTATTCCTTGACATTGTTTCTTTTCAGATATAAATTAGCTAGAATAGTGCTAAAAATGAAGTTAACTAATTGTGAACTAAAAACAACAGCAAAAGTAATTGCAGGTAAATAAAACCTAATAAACATTTCAATAATAATATGCTTGATGGGGTCGTTAACATTTTTACTTGTGTTTAGGAAATATTAATTATATGAATGTTAGCAAAACACACCTAATAAATTCTGGCCTATATGAATGTGGTGTAAATTGAAATAATAGGGCAAAAAATAAGAAGACCCAATCCAACTAAAGAGAAAAAGGCTTAATATTGGTGCAAATTACATTTAACATGAGCCTAACTCAAATGTTAGTGTGGTTAATCCTACATATAAGGTTCACTCAAAATATGCTAAAGAATATGGCTTGGCATTTAGGTATCCTTTGCAGTCACTACTCTGTTATTTTGCATTCTTCAGTTTATGAAGCCTTAGACTTTTACCACTGAAAACACTTATGGACCTAAGTCCCTGAATATATTTGCTACTTTCATTTGGTTTATAATCTCAGTTCATTCCACATTTCCTCACCTACCAACCATCTTTGACACTTGCATTGATTATGCTATTTTTATATCAACTATTTTAATTAATTCTGATAAGCTTTAGAAAGGCCACAATGTTTATTTCTATAGAAATGCCAAAAATCATTTTTCTTGGTGCTAAGAGCTATGGATTGTTAATAACTTGTTTGTTTTCTGGTAGAACCTGGAATTTCCTGACTATGAGTTGGGAGCTCCCATAAAGAAGGAATTACATAAAGATGGTATCAACTTTGCTGACTTTCACTTCTCTCTCTTCTAATGATGAGATGCTCCTCATATCTCTGAGCCTGGCTAGCTGAAGGTTCTTTACCCAAGCAGCATGTTGTTTATGGTAGCTGCGTGCACCATGAGAAAACCCTACCTCCCCCTACCTTACTCTTTAAGATAAATGGTAGGATTTCCAGGACCCAGACGAGGTCAAAGACAACACCGAATTGCGTACTTCAATCTTTGATGACAAGTTTACCTCTATCAGATCTATAGACAATAGTCTCTTCTGATTGTATTCCGAGTATAGTCTATTCAGTCCATTCCATTTTTTTAAAGGAAACTTTTTTTTTTCCAGCATATTATGGGGGTACAAAAGTTTAGGTTATGTATATTGCCCTTGCCCCCCCACCCCAAAACAGAGCTTCAAGCATGTCCATCCCCTCTCCCCACCTCACATCTGCCCTAAGTTAGTGGCATAAAAAGGTTTTCAGTGAAGAAAACCTTTTTATGCCACTAAATTATGAAGCTATTAACTAAAGGAACAAAAGGTTTAGCTCCTCAACTCTCCTAAGAACATGTCAATACTACTGTCTTCTCAGGCCAAAGATTGTATAGAAAGATCAGGAAACATTATGTCCTTAATCACTTTGTAATCCATTTTAATTTGTGTAATTTACTGCTATTTCTTTGGCCTTTGATTCTGTAAATATGAATTGATTACAGGTTAAATTCTATAAGCATATTGTACATCTTTGGTTATTAATGCTGATAACATAATGGCACTCAGAAAATCAGTAGAAATGATCTCCAAGGGATCCAATAGTGATTTCTGTGAAGTCAAACATCTATTTGATTTGATTTCACCTTTTTTTTTGGTTTTTACCTTGATAATTTGTTAGCACTCATTAGTAAGTTGGATATACATCTTCCTAAATAGGAAATAGAAGTAGCTAATATTTATTGACCTTTTACTATGTGCCAGGCATTATGCTAAGGATTCTTTGAAGTTTATTTTCATTTAGAAGCTCTGTGAAGTTGCTGCTATTTTTGTTCCCATTTTTTCAAATAAGAAAACTGAAGCCTAGTGAGATAGAAGTAACTTTTCCAAGGTAACACAGCTACTATGAGGTCAGACCAGAATTCAGGTCAGGAAATTTGACTCTAGAACCTGAACCCCTTATCATTATTATATGCTACCTCTTATATGAAGATAATATTGTTTTCTTAATTCTAATTTAGTATGGACAACTTATCATGTTCCCTAGTGGCAAAATAATATTTTGCAACAGTCAATAAAACTAAAGGTAATTTTGACAACCACTTCCTAACATTTAACCAGATTTGGGTTGAGATCTTATTGCAACTTAAATCTTTCAGTGCCATAGATGTCTATATTGTAACCAGTTAATTTAGAGGGCACCTCATGAAGTGAAACTGCTCAAGATACATTTTTTTTAAAAAATATTAGAGGTGTTTTGTTAAAGAAAGAAAGAAATGTATGGCCCAGTGAATTTCTGGTTGTGACTATTCAAAGATTTGGGTTGTGGGGGTGTTTAGAATCAGTGTAGCCATGCCTCACGGTGAAGACAATGAGGGCTTGATTAACCATTTATCTGTGTGATGGAGCAGATGCAAAATTATTTCTTAAGGAGAATCATGGTCTTGCCTCCTGGTATTCCCTAGACACATTCCAAGTGGGTTGGGAATATCCTCTATTCAGGCTATTACTCTTAGCAGCCTCATCAATGCCTCCTCAAAGCAGTAAGACAAGGCACCCCTTCTACCTCAGATGAGTATTAAAGTTTATTGCTTAGTGTTTAAGTGGTATATTTAGACCAATTGCACTCCAGATCAGGTTCTTATCTAATTCTCGGTCACTCAATATTTAGCAAAAGCTTAGTGCGTGAAGCAAGACTTAGGGAGGATATCCTGGAGTTTATATGGTCTACTCATTCCTCTAACATACTTTACAATTTATTTCTTGAGTTACACATACTAGCAAAAAAAGATGTATGTACATCTAGACAAACTGCCTACCCTTTTTAGAATGGCTTTTCTGAATTTATACCTTCTCTAGAAGAGACAGAAATAATATTATTGGAAAGCAACAGGAAAACTATATAGACCTACATGGCTTCATCCTCTACATTAAAAATAAATACTTCTACTTAAATAATTCTATATTCATTTGAGTTTGTCTGAACATTTTTTAACTTTAACATAACTTTTTAAATGAAACAATGATAAATAAATATATTCCTGTTTTTGTTATCTATTACTGTATACCAAACTATTAATATATTAAAACAGTGGTATAAAACATTTTACTATTTCTCATGATTTCATGGGTCAGAAAATCAGACAGGGCACAGTGTGGACAGCTCTTCTCTCTCCATATGACGTCTGCTGGGCCAGAGTGTCCAAAATGGCTCACATCTGGGCTCACATCTGCCACCTCAGCTAGTTTGGCTCAGACAGCTGGGGTTGGTTGGAATAACCCAACTGGGGTCGTATGTTTGGGGCCACAGATTTCTCTGTCGACTAGTTTCTTTAATTATCCTCCATGCAGTCTCTGGGTCTTTCCTTCTTTCTGTGATCTTTCCACATGATCTCTCCAATGGGGTAACTGAGCTTCTTACATGGCAGCCTAGGCCTATCCAAAATCCAAAAGTTGAAGCTTCTAGACTTGCCTAATGTTTAGGCTAAGAAATGGCACAAGGTTATTTTGCTACATTTGCATTGAAAGCAAGTCACAGGCCCAACCTGTGTAGTGGACTACAGAAGGGCATGAATGCCAGGAAGTGTAAAATTAATTGGAGGCCACAAATATTACTTAGTTCCATTAGGTTATAATATGGTGATGTAACTAATAAGATTTGTAATAACTAATAAATCTAGTTGCCATATTAAAAAGTCTAGCACTCGTTCATCCATATGGATGATATAATAATTTATAGAAGATTTCCATATTAAATGATAAATTGCTCTTAAAGCATTTCTGTATCTACCTTAATAATAACAACTCTATATTTAAGTCACAACCCACAAATTATGATAGTTCATACCATTTACACTAAAAAGAAAAGTAATCTAGAAACCTTTGATAAACTGCCTGGATATGCTCTTAGAAAGTTCTATATATCAGGTAGAGAGTGAAGAAAGAAAGAAGATGGTTTTTGCTGTGGTATGCTTAATTTCTGTAATCAGTTTTGTTGAATGTCATTTTGTGTGGGGTTTTAAAACCAGATTCTCTGGTTATAAAGCTTGCTATTTGTATGTTTTGGAAGATTAAGGTAAAAACTGGCCATTACTCTGATAGACAGTAAGGGCCATTATTATTATTATTATTATTATTATTATTAAGAGTATTAAAGAAAAGAGAATTAACAGTCTATGGAGTAGCTATGAGCTTAACAAAAATCTTAATGAAAATAGGAGCTTGAAAAATCTAATTTTGGGTTCAGATGGAAAAAAATCCTTAGTAACATGAGAGAAGGAATAAAACCAGAAAAATCACTGAAAAGAATGTGTCTTTATAGGCAGTTTCTTAACTTGAAAATTCATCATCTGGCTATAGCATAATTTCATGAAAGTATCCATAGTTCTTTATCAGCTATAGATGACCACTTACTTTACCATTTCCCAGGCAATTTAGAAGAAATATTGTGAGCCACTCAGTGAGTGATAATAAACATACACAACACACTTCATTAATCTGACAAAACTGCCATGGAAATACAGAGAAAAGAGTGAAGTGGTGAATTCCCCATTACTGGGTGGTAAAGAGTGGACCATGTTGGAGAAGTTGTAACACAGAAGCTACATTCACACTGAACTTTGAAGCATAGATAAAATGCTAACGGATGCTGTTATTGATTCCAAAGTCACATCCAGGATGTCACAACTCTCAACCTACTAGTCTACTCTATTTCTCCTCCTCCATGTTCCAAAAAGATGCCAGCTATATGCAGGAATAGGAAGAACTTGCAAAATCTAACGGTCACAGCAATCTGTGTTCCCTCTTCCACCACCTCAGTGCTCATTAGTGGAGATGATATAGCAGGAGGCATGATGGAAGACCAGCACAGGATAAATGATCCAACCCTTGGGAAATTATCTGTGTCCTGCCCCTGAGAAGTAAGCAGGAAAATGACGCAGGTATCTAAAGCACATCTGACACACATGGCCATTCCATTTTTAAAAGATCATCAAGTTTGAAGATTCCATAACTTCCCTTGAGATATAGATCTAGCAACTGTTGACCTTTTATAATTAATTAACTTCTTCCATACAAGTGCAGTGATTATTGAGAACCTACTATGTGCTAAACACTAGGTTTTTAGATTTGAAAGACCCAGTTCTTGGCCTGAACAACTGATGGTAAAGTGTTTAATATAAGCATGAGTATAAATGGAGTCTTTTCATAAATGGTATGTATGTACCTCCTACATGAACCAAGTATAGTCTATTTTTCAGTTTTCTTTAATAGGCCAAGCATATTTTTGATTCATAAATCTTTTAATACACGGCTATTCTTTATTATCTAGTTTTATATATCTGTTTTGTGATGGACTTCTAAAATGAAACCAAAGCTGAAGGAGCAAAGATGAATTGAATTCATGTTTTCTCTCCTAGTACTATGTTTCTATATGTGTTTTTATTTTTTTCCTGAACTATATTTACACTAATATCATAGGTCATCAGGCTTGCATAAGATTGATCCCCTTTACAGGTGCAGTGGAAAGAGATAAAGAGGTAAATGTGGGCAACATTTGTATTTTGTAGTCTGGAAGGGACATAGAAGCAGCAATATTTACAATAGATCTTTTACAGTGAGACAGCATCTTGTGGTTTCTGGATTGGCCTCATACATGCAATGAAGTAGCACCTGTGTAGAATAGTCATGTCATCTTTACCTTAGCACTTCTTGTGAAGGATTCTGGAATAATAACAGGAATGTGTGATATTGTCAGGCGGAAACCTTTGTTTTGTAGGACCCCCAAGCAAATAAAAATGGATTCATGGGAGGAAACCTGTTTGGTTTGATGACTTGTCTTCAAAGGTGAAACGTTATATCCATCCCTGCTGTTTGGTTGAACGATGTGAGGGAGGGATGAGATTGGGCAAGGGGAAAAGGGCTCAGTGGCTGCGGGGTTCTCCCCCTGCGGTGCTGAAGGGAAGCCTTTAGGGCTACCACCCCCAGGTTAGCCATTGTGTGGCCCCCTCCACCTGCCAACCCAGTGCCTTCTCTAACAAGCTGACACATGGCCACCACAGCTAACATGTTTGTGGCAAGTAGACTTGGTATGATCAAAATAATGGGTGAAGTGACTGAGACACAAATTACCTGAGTGAGGTAATTTTTCTATTTTAGTAAAGTACTTGTCATTTTTACTCTGTTCAAAGTCAATAGAACTATGAGTTAGGCTTTAAAAGTTACATTCCTTATTTCTTTTACTTTCAACAGTTTTATCACATTTCATTTTTTTTTTTTGCCATGAGAAGCATTTATTTGTGCATTGAATTGGGATAGATTGAAGTTACAGACAAAGCAAAGGAAATGGACATTTTTACAGTATTCAATATTCTCAGACATTAACGTATTACAGTTATTCATTTGTTCTGGTTTTCTTTTTGGTTACTAAGTAAAGTTCTATAGATATTTTTACAAAGAGATATAGTGTATCTCTTGATAGACGTTTTTTTTCTAGGAACCTAATAGTTTTTTTTATTTTGTTTTTATATTACTGGTAAACTGGAAAAGTATTCATGAAAACGTTTATTGAAGTAAAATAGACAAAAAGACAAATGTACCTACCATAAGCATACAGCGTGATGAATTTTCACAAACAAAACCCACCCATGTGACCATCACTCAGGTTAAGATACTGAAATTACTGGCACTTCAGAATCCACACTGTGCTTCCTTCTAAACAATAGCCAATCCCAGATGCAAAACCATTGTCCTAAATTCTGACAGCATACATTGGCTTTGTTACTATAACTGATATAATAGAAAACATACTGTGTATACTCTTATGACATTTCATTTCTTACAGTTGAATTTATTCTTCCCAAACCCAGCCCAGAAGCTGTGTGGTCACCCGACCCTCACTATTCCCTCTTCCCTTCCCCACCCCGCCCCTCCTCCTATGCCGCTGATTCTGAGTGAGTGTGTCTGTATATGGTGTCTGCAGTTCCAGCAGGAGTTTCCAGTTCCTTCATTTAATAATTTTAAAGTATTTACTGAACATCTTCCATGTGTCAGGCACTCCTCTGTGTATGAACTGGGGATAAATTGGTGCGTAGGACAGACTGGGCCCCTGCCCTCCTTGAATTTGCCTTCTAGTAGAGAGTGATCATTTCAAGCAAATGAATAAATATATAAATTTTGATTGTATTATGAGCCAGGGTCCTATGATAGCAAGAGGGCTCAGGACATGGGTTCTCTTGTATGGTTGTCTTTGAAGAAGTCTAAGGTGAAATGTAAATTACAAGAGGGAATCAGCCTTGTGAGATTCTGGGAGAAGAATGCACCAGGCATAGGAAATGGTGAGAGCTGTTCTTGGGGTCTGTTCAAAGAGAGGCTGTGATAGTGTTGTCCAAAGACAGAAAGAAGGTCAATGCAGCGGGAATGAAAGAGCAAGGGGGAGAAGAGAAGATGGAAGGGGTAGGTAAGAAGAATCACATATGTCCTTAGAGATTGTGTTAAAGAGATCGGATTGCATTTTTAAGTTCAATGGGAAGGCACTAGAAAGCTTTAAGCTTTAGGAGGTTGTAGGCTGTGGGTGAACGTATAGTGGAATTTGTTCTGCAAGTGTTCATAAATGGACTGAGTTTTCTTTCTCCAAATAGAAAAGAGCTTAACAGCCAGAGAGTGTTGGAGACATACAGATGGGGTGTCTGCTTGGTGAATATTGGTCAAGTCCACAAGAAATGGAAAGCCAGGGAAAGAAGCAAGGAAGGGTGGAAGAGATGTTCCTCCCTCAGCACTGACACAGATGTAAGGGGAAGCCAGCCAAAACACATTTACAGTCTTTAAATCCACTGACTACAAGATCTAGCTGGGAGGGAAAAATGCACGTAATCACCAGACATAACAGACTGTCTGAGAGACTTTGACTGGCATTGAGAAGGAGCCGTCTTGGTACAAAATGTCTTTTCAGGGAATATGTTACTGAAAACTTCTGGTAGGCGGGGAGCACAGCTTAGGCTTCCTTATTATGCATTGTATCTAGAACCCAGACACACAGTGAATACAAGTGGGTGTTTGATCTCAAAATATATATATATTTGCATAATGTGCCTTTAGACCAGAGTTTATCTATTTTCTGCTCACCTATGATATCACTGAAAAAAAAATACATCACATAAATCTCATTTATATCATGATTTGATTAGTGTATGGAATTGGTCTTCTTGTTCTTTAATCACAGATGAATCATTCCACTTTTCCCTTCACAAAATGTGATTGTGTTCTAAAGATTCATGGACCCAAGCACCTTTTAGGTTAGGGCATCACAGTCTAGACTGCAGCTAAAGCAATGAAGTGGTTCTTTTTCTTCAAGGTCAGAACACCCAAGGACGAGTAGGCCTACTGCATAATAGTTCTTTTTTGTTGCAGCTGGCATAAAAATAACTCCAAATGGTTGAATACTCAAAAACCCAATGTATCTTTAATATAGCAATGAAAGAATAATATTGTATATATAATTTAAAGACATCCCAAAACATGGACACTTCTCTTTTTATTGCAGTGTTTTATAAACTCAAAGTTTAGACAATAGACTATTCAATATGTGCTTAAATGTTTAGATAATACATTTGTCAAAAAACAATGAATTACCATTAACCAGAAATGTGGATACATATTTGCTAGGAAGAAAATAATGTTCAGAGAAAAAACAAAGAATAGGCTGATCTCATATTTATAAATGAATAGGAAGTTTAGGTAATGATAGCTTTTGTCAGTAGCTGGGATTTTATTTTGACGTTTAGCATAAAGTTTGCCCAGCTACTACCAAGATACACTAATGTAGAGAAAACATTATGATAATTTGAATGTTAGATTTGCTTTTGGGTTTTGACTCATATGTGTCATTTTTATTGTATTAAAAACATTGAGGTGACAATAGCATTCCATTCAAATATAAGTAGCATAAACAAACCTTCATAGATAGTCCCCTGTCCTCACATGTGTGATGAGACTTTTCTTGGGCCACCTTTTCTGAAATTGCTTTTTCATTTCTACTCTTTTTGCAACTACTTTCTCCAAAATAAAGTACTTAGACAATCATTGTAAGTCTTAAAACACCTGTAATTTTATGATCCTTTAGAAACTAAAAATATAACTTCTTAAAACCATGCAATCTACCCGGACTAGGAATTTAAATTGTAATATAACCTGGGAATAAACATTTTTGGCTTCAAACTGTGAGCGGCAGGCATAATATATCTTGCTTAATACAAACCATCGTTTTCCTTCTTTTTACCCAAATGTATGAAAGGACTTCAATATTGTGTTCACTTTCTTTGACTAAAGTAATTATTAATTCAGCAAGTTGGTAGAGATAAGAAAGTGAAAAGTGAATCCTAGTAACTACTTCAGCTTGGCAAAAGCTACCCTAAACGGTCCAGCATAAAGTGCCCAGGCATTCCCCTATTAGACTGTAAGCCCTTGAGTGCAATATCTTGTCCTATGCATATGTCTGTGTAACCCTAGTGTCCATCCCAGTGACCAGAACATAGAGGGCTCAGCAAACACTTGCCCGATGGTATGTCAATTCTAGACTATGCACAGGGCAGGACGCCTTGATGAAAAGAACTCACAGGCCTCTGGAGGCTTTCCTGGATGAGCTCAACACTCCAGGCTCCCCCACTAAACCATAAGTTCCTTGAAAGAAGAGCTTCATCTATTCATTTTTAAAAATTATTTCTAGGGTCAGCATGGTACATGGTATTTGGTAGTAAGTGCTCAGGAAGTGTTTCATGAATATATCTTAAAAATTAATGGAAATACTTTAAAAGACAAAAGCAATGTCTTTCCATGTGTTTCATATAATTTGGCTTTATGAAACTTCCAGGTAATATTAAACTCCAATGCATCCTGATTCTCTATTATACATATTTATATTCTGTGATGGGAGGGATGGACAGAAACAAAGAGTGCATTTTTCGTTTGTGACATTAATTCCATGAATGGAATGTAACCTATTCAGAGTACTTTAGAAACAGAAAATTAACTTGCAGGTCCAACGAGTAACCTTAAGAATGTCCCCCATCCTCTGAGCCCTAACTTGATTATCTACAAAACAGGGATGATATTCACTGTGCATTCTTTTGCAAAGTTAGTCTAAGATCAAGTGAGATGATATATGTGATTGTACTTTATGAACCACAAAGTGCTTTGCACTTTGCAAAACATCATCATTTCCTTGTGAAGTTTTTAATATGGTTAATTTATGTATATGTGTGTATATTGTATATAAATTTATATCAATTTATTTTATTTATATTTAGAAAATAAATATTTCTATGTGTCCTAGTTGGCTAGGAAATGTACCCAATATATTTAATAGTGAACCATTCCACAACCATGCCACCAAGGAAAGGTTGAGAGCACTTGGTTTGGTGAGCCTGGTAAAAAGAAATGCTATGGTAACATGGTCATTAATTCCTTCTCTATGCATTGACCTTCAAATAGGTGACAGGAGATACTTTTTGTAATAGCCCACTTAAAAACCTCTAGTTAATTTTTCATCACATTCCAAATTCAGTTGTTCTTTGGGTGTTATCAATTTTACCTGTGAAATACCTTCAGAATCTTTGACATTCGGAAGATTTCTTTTCCAATTACACTTCAGTTCACTTATTTCTCCCCAGGATATTGCAATTGTCTCTCTTTTTTATTAAGCTTCTAGCTTCCTCCTAGACATCCATCCTTATAGAACTTTTATTAGTTTCCTACTGCTATAACAAATTACAACAAATTTAGTGGCCTGAAACCACACAAATTTATTATTTTACAGTTCTGGAGGTCACAAGTCCAAAATGGGTGTGCAGAGCTGTGTTTCTTCTGGAAGCTCCAGGGGAGAATCCACTTCCTTGCCTTCTTCAGCATCTCGAGGCCACATATTCCTGGGCTCATGGCTCCTTCTTCCACCCTCAAAGCCAATAGCATAATATCTTCAAATATCTCTCTCTCTCTCCTCTCTGTCACTTTTGCTTTTATTGTCATTTCTTCTCTGACTTTTCTACCTCCCTCTTTCCCTTGTAAGAACTTTTGTGATTACATTGAGCCTACCCAGAAAAGCCAGAATAATCTCCTCGTCTGGAGTTTGTTAATTTAATCACACCTGCAAAGTCTTTTTGGCCATGTGAGATAACATATTCACAAGTTCAGGTATTGGGAAGGGGACAGTTTAGAGAGCCATCATTCTGCCTACCATAGAACTCAAGTGATTTCTGTTTCTAAGATGCAAATCTGGTCCTGCCATTGTCCGTCACAGAGCACACATGACTTCCTAGGCCTCAGCAGAAGCTTCAAAAATTTTCAGATCTCAACCCTCCATAAAAAATATATTTTACATCATGATCTAATTTACACACACACTCACAGACACACATGAAAATCTTCACAAAATGACACTTATTCCTATGTGCGATGCACTGTGATTTTTTCTGTTTATAGCCTTTTAATTTTTAAAATACTGTCCATGTCCCACTTCATTGAGTTTCTGGTCCATTAGTAGGTTGCAAGCCACAGTGTAAACATCACTGTCATATAGGCTGTGCATGCTCCATCCATGCAGACTACTTATAGATCCCAAATAGGCCATTCTCTTCCAGGACTGTGCACTTCAGGCTGTCCTCGTCCTGCAACGTTTACATGCTATTATCCACCATCAGGCTCAGCTCAAAACATGACTTCCTTTAGGAAGACTTCCTGATTTCCTCCAGGCAGTCAGGAGACCACACCTAGACACCTGTGTCTTTCCAGCCTCCCATGATGTCCTGTTATTACATTTGCCAGGGAGTCTCTTGCTTTCTCTCTCTCTCTCTCTCTCTCTCTCTCTCTCTCTCTCTCTCTCTCTCTCTCTCTCTCTCACACACACACATACACACACACACACACACACACACACACACACACACACACACACACACACACACAACGCGTTCTCTTCTTCCTCTTCCCTCTCCCCTCTCCCTCACTCCTTTCCTCCCTCTTTTCCTCCCTTTCTCCTTTCTTTTTTTAATCTAAAAGCAAGATTATTACAGATACAATAACCTTTGTAGTAAAATTTGAAAATACAGAAGAATAAGCAGAAAATTAATCTCACCTCTAAACAAATTTTCCAGAGACAGCTACTAATATTTACATATTTTCAGTTAATCTTTTTTGATACCTGGATCTATGTACTTTATTAAACAAAAATAGGTTCACACTGTAGAATTTTGTAACCTGGGAATAGACTTGGCATTAACCTTGACGGTCAGTATAAGTTATAACCAGAAATTTTTGACAGAAAAATCCAAGATAACCTATATGTTGGTTTAATGAGGTCTCAGGTTGTATGGTAATTAAAGGTGACTTCCATGAGGAGGAGAAATGTACAGAACTTTTAATGAAATAAGAAAGGAATGATACCAAAATTGTATGTGGTGGCCAAATTTGAACTTTACTGATGAATAGCATTGTTTATTCTTTCATAAACTTATTTCTGAGGGAAAAAGTTTATGTTTTGGAATTATTATACCTTAATATCCTATTGAGACAGTCTACAAGGGACTAAGCCAGGATAGGGAGAAATTGCTTTACTTCTTTCAGGCAGCTAGTTCATTGTCAAAGTGTGGTCCACAGTGCCTCTCCATCAGAATTGCCTGGAGGGCCACCCCTGTCCTGCTACATCAGTCTTTCATTATGAAGCCCAGGAATTTCCACTTTTAACAAGTTTCAATGCATAATAAAATTTGAGCGTCACTGCATTGAAACTTGTAAAACTGTAAAAGTCAATGCACCGAAAAACTCTTTAGGGGCCCTATAGTGTGGATTAATGTAAATTCTCCCTAGAAAGCAGGACTTTTAAAAAGGCCTACCCTTAAGGAGTCTCTATAACTAAAAGTGACCTTAAAAAATATATTTGACTCAAGTGGTATAAAAGCAATGCCTGTAACCAAAACATTTGTACCACCATAATATTCTGAAATAAATTAAAAATTAAAAAATAGGAAAAATATATATAATTCCACCACATCTTTATACAAGTAAGAAAGCCAAAAAGATGAAATGACCTCCCCCAAGTCCCAGATCTGGTTTGTGAAAGAAGTGAGCCTTTTACTCAGAATGAACCTCTTGCTCCAAGTCCAAAGCCCTCCCCCCTCTCCCAGGCTGGAGCTTGCTTTGCTGTGTGTGCTGGATTACCTATTTTAAGCTACTATTTCATCACAGTAAATGCCATTTTAATCCTCGCTTATTTACTTTCTAATTACAAATCCTGAAATCGATTTCTTTATAAAAACACATTTTAGTGTTTAAAGAGAAACATTCTTGGCTTTAATGTAATTGTGAAAACTGCAGAGCCATGAAATCTCCTTTGTTAACTGCATACTGCTTGGAGTTTGCATATCATTTGTGGTCCATGATGCTTAAGTTTCCCTGCTGGTGTACTCAGATAAGAGGAAGCAGCGAGACCTCCAAATTAAAGGACTCTGATAGAATAAACTGCATAGATATCTCTATTTCCTGAAAACAGAAAAAAAAGTCTACTTGTTTAGTGAGGTGAAAAGTAATCTAAATAGCTAAATATAATCTCCAACACAGAATTCCTGAAAGCACTGAGAATCTTTTAGTAAAGATACAAAAAAACAATGCTGCAGAGGATTTGTGCTGAATGTATCTGCTGCTGAGATTCTATTGCATTCCAGAACTATAGTCATAAAAATTAAAAAAAGATAACGTCATAAAAAAATGTGATGAGCAGGTTAAATGGTTTTTCCTTCATCGCAATTGTTTTGGTTGCCATATTGTCAGAGGTCTAAAATGGCTCTAGGTTTTTCTCTTTTTCAGCCTTGCAACCTTCGTGCACTCTGTGGTTCGACATTTAGCTTGGGTTTGACTTAGGGGTGGATCCCATTGCTAAATAGCAGAAAGCTAATTTGCTGGACAGTGCTCTGCTCACCATTACTGAACAAGACACTCAAGTTACCAAGTCAGAGAGAACTTTAAGCAAGTAACTAACTGTACGAGTTTCCTTTTACTTCATTTTATGGATGGTGGGTTCAAAGCGAGTGGCAATGCAATGCTACATTCAGAGCCAAGTCTCTTGAAACTGGATTTGTGGAATAAAAGTAGATGACACCCAGATTTTCAATTGGAAGTACTTCCTGGATAAATGACTTGTTCCCAAGCATTTTTGTGCCCCTCTCCCTGTTTACACTCTCTCCTTCTTCCTCACTTCCTCCCTCCCTCTCCTTCTCTTTGGAAAGGGGCTCTCCTAACCTAATTTAACTTATTTCTGGAAATGGAGCAAATTAAATTTTACACATTAATGTGCTTATGGCTGAAGTATTCATCTTCCTGCGATGGGGAGATTAGGCTGCATTTGATCCTGTGTTGCCCAATGTACCTCTTCTAACTTTCACATTGCTCAGAGTAGCCTTGCAGTTCATTTAATAATATGAGACACTAGGAATTATGTCTTTGGTACCTCCAATATAAACTATGATTTTATAATTCTCATGATTTTTCTCTGATGGTTTTGGCAATAGTTGGGACAATTTTATTAAAAGACAAATAAAAATAATTTAGTAGCAACAACCACCGGATGATCTAGGAATAGGTGCAAAGGTGATGCCTTTTTTGTTTAGGAGTAGCTTATGGTGGCCACCTTGAATTGTGAGCTTTTTTATTCCACTAATTGAGAAGAGAAATCAGTCAGCTATAGCTGCAAGTCGTGGGACAATAGTATTGGAAGTCAGAGAGTTCGAGCACCTCCCGATAAGCTCATTTTTCAACTGCTGCTTTGGGCATCCGTGCCAAATGTATATCTTTATTTAGAAATAAATGGCTAATTTCCCTCATGGGCTCCTTGAAATTTGTAGGATAGGAAAAGCAGCAAGGGCCAAGTGTGGTGGCTCACACCTGTAATCCTAGGACTCTGGGAGACCAAGGCAGGAGGATTGCTTGAACTCAGGAGTTCAAGACCAGCCTGACCAAGAGCGAGACCCCGTCACCACTAAAAATAGAAAAAATTAGCTGGGCATGGTGGTGCATACCTGTAGTCCCAGTTACTCAGGAGGCTGAGGGAGGAGAATTGCTTGAGCCCAGGAGTTTGAGGTTGCTGTGAGCTAGGTTGATGCCACGGCACTCAAACCTGGGCAACAGAGCGAGACTCTGTCTCAAAAAAAAAAAAAAGAAAGAAAGAAAGAAAAGAAAAGCAGCAAACCAGTAATAAAAGGGTTATGAGAAAAAAAGTAGATGTGTAATATATAATGAGAATATATCTATTTATAGATTGTTGGTTTCAGAACATCTCTGCTTAGAAGTTTCTACCTAGTATTAAAAAAGTATGTTTAATATTAAAGCTCCTTATCTTTCCACAAACAT
This sequence comes from Lemur catta, assembly GCF_020740605.2. NCBI lineage: Eukaryota > Metazoa > Chordata > Mammalia > Primates > Lemuridae > Lemur > Lemur catta. The sequence goes on from NC_059139.1 coordinate 36,235,490, forward strand.
TTAGTAACATCTCTATTTGTTGTTATCAATAACATTAACCTTCTGCTACTTTGTGTTTGCAATTTCGATGCCATCTACAGCTTGCCTCTTGGAATTCTGATCGTGTAGTCTAGCCCCTTACAGAATGCATAACTCTCTTCTGCAACATCCTTAACATTGCTCATCCTTAACATTGCTCATCCTTAACATTGTTATGTTCAAACATCTCCAGTGATAAAGTACTCACCAATTCACGAGGCAACCCATTTTTTTATTAGTAAGTTTCTCTATATTTTTAGTTAAAATCTAAACATCTCCAATCATTTTCACCAGTGAGACAAAAGGTTTTCACCCCTTTGCAAAAGCTAACTTGGAGAAAAGCCCAGGCAACATTTTAGTCATTATTTCTCTGCTTTTCTTTCCTTGGCAGTTTCCAGTTTGTATTAGCTTGTCTCTATTTGTTGTTTAATTGCCTTGGACATTTCATATTGAAATAGGTCCTCTGGCAGGAAGGAGTTTTAAAGCTCACAGTTTTTTGCCTGTCAACTTTTAAACAAACTGAAAGACCATAGGCAGTAATCTCATTTCCATCTGAGAAGAAAGAGATATTTTAGCAAAGAATGACCAGTTATAAGACATATTTACTCCTTGTAAAATACTCACCATTGTGTTCAAATAAGAATGATTAACAGTGGTGTGTAGTCACTCACATCTTAAAAAAAAAAAAAGACATCCAAAAATTAGATAGCACAACAATAGTTTGATAATTCTATAGAGACTTTAAAAAGCCTAACCATAAACATGAAATATATTGATGTATGAAACATTGCATGTGGAAAAAAAACCAAAAAGATGAAAGAGCATCTGTGAGTTGTAACAGCTGACATGTATTGCTTGCTTCCTATGTCTGAGGTCTTATGCTAACCCAGTTACCTGTGTGAGCTCATTTAATTTTCATAACCTCATTTTACAGTTGAGAAAACTGAGGTATAAAGAGGTTAATTGATTTTCCCAAGTTCACCCAGCTAGTAAGCAGTGGAGCCAGAATGTGAACACAAGTCATCTAACCCTAGAGTCCTTGCTCTCAGGAGTTATCTGATATTGGTCAGACTGCCAGCATCAGAATGACCAGTGGTTCTTAGCGAAAGTGCAAGTTCCCAGACTCAACGGCCAGATCTACTAAGGGAGAACTTCTGAGAGTGAGGCACTGTGTCAAACTGCCAAATGTAATTTATAAACAAACCAATCAGAAGGAATAGGTCGCCTTAAGTTTCCCTACAAATGAGCACTAGGGGAACTCTCCGCTCTATTTGTCCCTGCAGGCCAATTCTGAGCTGCATCAGAATTCATTGCTTGGCTCTAAAAGGGGAGAAACCTTGCCCCACATGGTCGTGTTCCCCAGCAACCAGTAACAGTCTTTGGGTACCAAGAATCTTCCCTTTACTTTTCTATGAAGAATGACGGATCATGGCAAATCTAGCTGTACACCCTTGCCCATCTGCCTACCTCTTGCATTTGTGAAATAACTCACCAGGTTGAGCATGTCGCTAGGCGGCTTGGAACAGAGAGAAGAACACACAAGGATCAGACCTTGACCTTATTAGCACAGCATGATCATCAGGCCTGGCATAATCCAGCCAGAGTGGTGCCCAGCTGGAGAAGTTTCTGTCTTTCCTGTAGAAGGATCAGTACATGCCAGTGCATCTGCTCTCTGACTCTGCTATCATGCTATTCAAGCACTAGAGTCTGTTTACAGGCTAAGAAAAATACATTTGTCTGGCACACAAGCCCTAAAAGAACTTTTTGCATTGAAAGTAGGAATTTGAATTATAGTCAGAACACTAACGCCCTTTCAGGCTTCTCCTGCCAGCAGCCATGTTGTCAGTGAAATTTAAATGTGGGAAAAATGCTTTTATGGGCTGCCAGATTGTTTGGCAAATGATTTAGGTCTATTTGGTTTATTTTTAATGCAGTGATTTTTGTAACTTTTTACTATGAGAAATAAAGAACTAAATTTTGCTTTATGCATGGGTTTTATTTCCCCATCAAAAATAATTTTCTTAGTCCTAGCTAACCTTTCTTCTTGTATTTAAAATGTTAATGCATGGGTGTTTTATATGCTACAGAGCATATATTTGTCTGCTTTCTTTTTCACATATAAATCAGTACAGGTTCTTTCTCATTTGTGGCTTCTTACTCTCATTTTCTGTTGATGTGAAAATAATGTGGCTGATTCATTTGTAATGACTTCTGTAAATTTGTTTTTTCTGACTTAGCAGAGAATTTAACCCCTCAGTAGAATTCAGATTGAATAAATTCTGTAGGTGTTATTCTAGGGTTAGATCATGTCAAGTTTTAATATGAGTTTGGCCTTTATTTTACATGGTGCTTTCTTTTGGCATTACGGTTAGGTTTTATCCCTTTTAAACGCAGCACCCACAATAACAGTATTAAAGGGGCCCTGTGTGCCCACAGGGCTCACTCTCCCCATCCCACCCTGGCCCCTCTAGCTTCCCAGAATGGCGACACCCCCTCCCCAAAGGACAGTTCACAGCACATAGTCCAGTCCTCGCACTGGGACGCCTGCCTTTCTGGCTTCCCCAACCCTGGCAGCCAGTGATCAGGCCCCATTTCCCACCGTAAAGCCCAGTTCTGTCTTAAATGAAGGTGTATAAATAGAAAAAGCTGCTCCCCCTGCTCTATCAGAAAGATTTTTATATCCTCAAAGTTGGTAGGAAGTCACTCTTTGGGCTCCCGAGGCTTAGTGAAGCCCCCTCGACTTTTTCATGGGTCCATTGCTCAACCTTTTGTCATCTTTGCAGCTGGCCTCTGATTTCTGTTCCTCCCGTCTCAGCTCTACGCTGGTGTCTGATTGGAACTAAACAGAAAATGAGAGAACTGCTTAAACAGCATCTAGAGATGGTTTCAACATAACCAAAAAGTGTCAGCAAAAAACCCGGGATTGTCACCTAATTAGCTGTGTGATCTTTGAAGCATCATTTGTAATTACCATTGATCTTAGGGGGCCATGGGTAACTTTGTGCCTTGTAAAGTTTGATATTATATAATCTCGTACACAAATGCAGGGTCACTAAATTCACACATGAAAGTGCCCCAGGTTGTCTGAGGCCTTGGTCTGATTGTTTTCCAAGTGCCATGAAAATGGGCTTAACATTTTTAACAAACTTAACAACTTATGAGACAGTACTAAGCCACTCAAAATTGCCTTTGATGTTTAGATACTCCATTTGGATGTAATATCATCCCACTACATTTTTAGAATTATTTATAAGATGGAAGGTTACTTAAAAAAACAAACAAATTGGACCCACTTATAAAGAGAAGCATATATCATTATTAATAGTAGTACTATTTCAGGTGAAGTCAAGAAGCCTTTCCAAAGTGGACACCCTTTCCCTGAGGGCTCTTCTCCCTGGTGTTCCAGTCCCCTTCCCAGAATCAATTATGAGCCTCTTGTCGCCCAGCCAGCTGCCTGCTGCATGTGGCTCTCTCTGTACCGAGCACGTAATGAGATGCTTCTATTTCTCTAGCATCTGATTTCCATATTTTCATTGCACTTTTTCTCTCTATTTTAGAAACTTCATCATTGGACATAATACTTATTTTTAAATGATTCTTACCAACGAAAGTTGTTTGAGATGTAGGAATCACGACTTTAATTTTGAGACACCCTTGTAATTCATTAGATCTTTTGTTTCAATGAGGGTCAAAATAATCATAAAGATAAAAATGTGCAGAAGACCTTAAAGCAATCAGTAAGCATAAGCAAGTGATGGTCATGACGGGAATTTAATTGTGTATTTCATCTTTGAATTCTGTTCCCTTTTTATGTAAGGGGGCATGGAGAGAGAAAATGAGAGAATGTGGATTCTGGCTGATCCTGAAGGGCAAATTTCTTGATTTTCTTCTCCCCTGGAGGTGGGATGAATAAGAAACAATGTTCCCCTGGCAATCTTAACAGACAGTTTCTACTGGGATCTGACAGGCGAGCTTGGATTCTTTACACTCATTAACACCATTGATAATAATGACACTTCCTATAGCATTTTACAATTTACAGAGAACTTTTCTCACTTGTGGCTCACAAGTCAACTCAGTATTAGGCATTGATTTCATTTTGGAAATCAGGAAATTTATGCCCAGAGAGGTTAGATGATATTTCTAAAGCCACCCAGCATGTGAGTTTCAGAGCTACGGTAAGAACCCAGGTGTTCTCACTCCAAAGCCCTGTTCCTTCCTCCACACATTGCTGCTACTGGAAAAAGAAAGGAAAGTCTTATTTATTGAGTGTGTCAGTCTGTTTTGCACTGCCGTAAAGAAATTCCTGAGGCTGGGCAGTGTATAAAGAGAAGACATTTATTTGGCTTATGGTTCTGCAGGCTGTACAAGAATCATGGTGCCAACATCTGCTTCTGGTGAGGGCTTCAGGGAGCTTCCAGTCAAGGTGGAAGGTGAAGGGGGAGCAGGTGTGTCACATGGAGAGCGAGGGAGAAAGAGGGAGGAGGTGGTGCCAGCCTGTTTAAAACATCCAGTTCTTCATCTTGAAGAGACCCTAAATAAATAAATAAATAAATAATACATCCAGCTCTCCCATGAACTCATAAAGTAAGAACTCACTCACTGTCTTGGGAAGGACACCAAACTATTCATGAGGGATCCAACCCCATGATCCAAATACCTCCCACCAGGCCCCATGTTCTACACTGGGGATCAAATTTCAACATGAGATTTGGAGGGGCCAAACATCCAAACCATATCACTGAGCAACTAGCATGCCCAAGAAACCTTTATATGGGCTGTTTAATCCTCACAACAACCTTGAGAAGGTAGATAATTTTATTGCTATTTTAGCTCGAAAGTGAAAAGTCAAAGGGGTTTAATTACTTGCCCAGGGTCCTATAGCTGGTATCATCTCTCTTCCATTACAGTTTATGTATTCTGCTATAGAATAAACAAGAATTTATTTAGTTACTTATTTACACACACACCCTACCCTCTTCTCAGATGTTATAGTTTAGAAGGTGGGAGGGAGGGTGTGATCATACTGCCCATGTGCAGTGCCTGGTGAATTTTCAGATGCCAAACAGAAGCATCTGCAATACTTAAAGATAAATATTGTTTTGGTCCCTGCAAAGGAAAAGTGGTAGAGCACAAAGGACACACATCAGTGTTCTTCACTCCCTGACCCATATCCATGGTCTTTCCCAGCATCCTGACTGTGGAGTGGTAGCCCATCAAAATCTACCCTTGCTGGGAACCTGCACCACATTTACCCTCTCCTGGATCTTAGTTCACGTTCATTTGTTCCTTCTCAGATTTCTCTAGCCCTTACATCATACAATAAACACTTCACACACAACCAGGCTCCCAGATGTGTTTCATTTTGCCAGTTTGTGGGAAATACATAGTCCTTGATTTAGAGATAGCATCTCATGGATGTTTATTTTGTATTTTTCTCAGCACCCCACACAATGCTAGGAATATATATTTTCAGTATTTGGCTGGCTTTTAATAAGAACTTAACTCATACAGGATATTGATTAGTTAAAACAACCTGACATTTGCTTTGTATAAACTTTGAGCCCAAATGTAAATTTCATCTAGGCACTAAATCGGTTGGGCAAAGTTGAGAACTAATTTTATTCTTGGTTAGATGGTCCAGAAGACTAAAAAGAATAGCCATTGGATAGAATATTTTTTGAAGTTATATGTGGCTTCTCTTGAACATGAAAGCACAAGGCCAAAAAAGGATAAGTGTGTAGAGGAGTGTAATCACATGAAAAAGACACAGATATTAGAAACATAGGGAAGGCTGGGAAACATGGTGAAATTCTGAGATGAAGAGATTAAAAAAATAAACACATATAATAAATATAAATTTAAATACAATATTGGATGAGGATGTTGGGGCCAAATGAAAAAGACCCTAAGGAATTTGGACTTTATTCCCTGGCCAATAGGAAGACGTAGAATGGTTTTGAATGGGGGTTAATGGTAGGGTGGACGGTGATGGAGATGGCACGGTCGTCTGAAGCTTCAATATCTCAGGGGCCAGTCAACAACATAAAAAAGTCAGGATAGCCAGATGAGAGAATTAAAGTGGCAGCTGCTACTAGCTGCAGTCCCCTGTGGCCAGAGAGCAATGCTCATTGTTACTATCTCTTGAAATTTTTCAAAATAAATTGGAAATCTGGTCTTTTGTGTAAAAACATTCACATTTTTAAATGCTAGCTGAAGAAATTCTTGAACACTATGTTCACCAAACAGAGCACTTCTGTGAGTCAGATACCGGCCTGTGATCTTGACCTAGACAAGTGACACAATAGCTTTTCAAAATAGGTAAGAGAAGCAAGCTGATCAGAATCAGAGGTGAGCTGGGCAGCTAACCTAATGATTTAACGGGGCAAGGACAGCACAAACCACAAGAACACTCCTATTGTACAGGCAAACTCATGCCTCAGCCTTGTATTTTATTCCTTGTTCTGATTTTATTTTTAAAATAAAGCATTTGCAGTGTTTGACTCAGCTGACTCTTAGAACTTTTAAAAATCTTTTTAACTCTTTAGAACTGACAACGGTAGTATGACAAGAATCTATAAACTATGTCAGAAATTATGGACTTGTTTTGTCAACCCACACCTGGTTTCAAATGTGAATTAAATTGAACAAGTTCTAGCGGACTTTGGAGACAATTAATTGTTCATTGATCAACCATAGCCTGGCCTAAACCTGGATATTCCTGGGTAAACCAGTATGTATGGTCAACCTGTCTACCTGACATATAATTGGAATTCCAAAATAAACAAATAAAATGAATGAGATAGAAGTAGCTTGTAGGGTTAATGCTGAATTTTTTTCTGGCATTGTTAAAAGACAAAGCACAAAGATCTAGCAGTCTATATAAAGGAATTGTATTAAATGAATATAGCCACATCACAGTGAAACTACATAACACCAAAGACGAAGGGAGGCTCCTAAAAGGAACTTCAGAGAAGTTTCAGATAGTTGTTGAACAATAATTAGACTATGAGCAGACTTTTCAGTGGTATCAACTGAAGCCTGAAAACAATGGAATAATGCTATAAAGTAAAGATAGAATATATAAATAGAATTGTGTACTCAGCTAAACATAATTTATGAATAAGAGTTAAACAAAAATATATTTGGACATACAAAAGGAGAATGTTTACTACCAGCAGACCTTCAACAGTGGGATTTCTAAAGAATGCACTTTAGAAACATGGAAGGATGGTTTGACATGCAAATTGTGAACAGGGAAGCTGGAAAACACATGTAAATATAAACACATATAAATATAAACAATGTCTGCGTAAAAACAATAATATCTACTTAAGGGGTAAAGAGTCAAGGTAGGGCCTGGCATGGTGGCTCACACCTGTAATCCTAGCACTTTGGGAAGCTGAGAAGGGAGGATTGCTTCAGACCGAGAGTTTGAGACCAGCTTGAGCAAGGGCAAGACCCTATCTCTACAAAAAATGGAAAAACTAGCTGAGCGTGGTGGCACACACCTATAGTCCCAGCTACTTGGGAGGCTGAGGTAGAGGATCATTGGAGCCCAGGAGTTTGAGGTTGCTATGAGCAATGATGATGCTACTGCACTCTGGCCTGGGAGACAGAGCAAGACTCAGTCTCAAAAAAATAAAAAAAAGGAGGAAAAAAGTCAAAATAGTATCAAAATATGGGACATTGTACAACATTATTAAGATGGGAAGGAGTGACTGAGAAATTATTCTAAATATTTGAATTTTGGAATATGAAGTTAAAGATATTAACAAAATGTTTATTTTCAATATAAATTTTAACATTTTAACAATCACTTTATATATAACTGCTATAATTTCCAAACTAATAAAGGAAATGATAAGACTGGAAAAAATAAAGAGTACTCAACCAGTCAAAGAGAAAGCAGGATAAGAATAAAAAAGAAACAAAAAAAATCAGGTCAAATATCATAGAATAAGACAGTAAATATACAAGCAAATATAGTGGTAATCACAGTAAATATCAGTGAGCCTTTTGCCTTGACCTCAGCCTAGGAAAAATAATTTCCTGTTTAATTGTAAATCTTTAAGAGTATGGAAGGGAAGTCAATGAAGGGTGAGGAAATTTGATAAAATTTATTAAAATAAAAGTTTTGATGTTGTGATTAAAAGATGTTAATTGCTGGTGCCAATAGATTTGGAATAATTATATTGACTTCAGTTTTTTGCATGAGTTAAACTTGAGATATCTGTGATTTACAATGATGAAAATGTGGTTCTGGAATACAGGAATGTGGTTGAGTCTTCCTTGTAAGATGGAGCTATTTATAGATTACATGTGAAACTATGAAAGTAGCACAGTATCTTGTAGCATAATACAAAAACAATGAGAGAAGATGAAGATTGCAAGTCTGTGCAGCACCTTTAAGAGGTTAGCAGAAAAGAGAAGCTTGTGCAGGTAACTGAAGAAATTTTACAGAGCCTAAATAATCCAGAAAGCGTCATACCCTTAAAGAGTAGACTTAAAGAAATAAGGGACTATCATCTATACCACATGTTTCAGAAAAAACAACTAGGATGAGAACCAAATATTAAACCACTGGATGTGGCAATGAGGAAGTCACTGATTACTTTAGCATGAACAATTTCAGTAGAGTATTAGGACTGGACACAGCTACGGTTGATTGAAGAATGGATGTGATTTGAAACAGTGAAGCTGAAAAAAATCTAAAGCACATACGTGGAACAAATGTTAATAGCCAAATGATAGTATCAATACAGAGCCAAAATGAAAAAATGGAACCTAAATTCCTCAATATTCAGCTTCATATTCAGAAAGAGGTCTAGACTTCGGCTGTTTGAGGAAAGGTGGGCTTCAGTATGTTCTGTGTCTTTTGCCACTGCTGTGACTTAGAACTGGCACTTCACCTCTTTATTTCTTGGTTTCATCATCTATAAAATGGTCTACGACCTCAGAATAAGTAAACGAAATGATATATGTGAGTATGCTTTAAAATATATAATGTCCTGTTTAGGTCTGCTTTCTTGATACTGTTTTTGTAATATTTCATTGGTGGCTAGTTTGGTGAAGAGTTTAAACCTATTGGTGTAGTTTGGTATTACTTTTATCTAAACCTTGTTTTCATTCTGCTGAATCACCCATGCCCAATTCCCAAACCACAACTTGAACAGATCTCATGAGTTCTAGTCATTTTCTCTTATTTACAAAAAGCTCACTCAGAGCACCGAGGATTTTCAGGGCAGTGAAACTACTCTGTATGATACTATAATGGTGGATACGTGACATAACAAATTTGTCCAAACCCATATATACACAATACCAAAAGTGAACCCTAATGTAAACTATGGTCTTTGGGTGAATATGATGTGTCAATGTAGGTTCATCACTTGTAACAAATGTATACTCTGGTGGTGAGTTTGATAATGAGTAAGGTTATGCTTGTGTGGGGGTAGGAGGTAGAAGGGCTATCTCTGTACTTTTTGCTGTGAACCTAAAACTGCTCTAAAAAATAAAGTCCATTATTAAAAAAAAAAACCAGAAAACAAAAGTTCAGTATTGTTGAGTCTAGCTTAAAATATCCTTATATCTAGTTTAACACTAATACTCTTCGTTTACCATAAACCTGGCTGAATTCCCAGAGGCCAATAGTGCAATAAGAAGAAAAGTTTGATCCATTCTTTTTGTCACTTCTTTCTCTACTTCTTGCTCTTTCAATATCAGAGATGGAAGGAGATCTTGGAGATAAAGAGAGGGCAGATGACTCTACTTAACTGGACATGCAATTACAATTCTCTCCCGGCTTCTTCAGTGAAGCCTGTCCTGCTGTCCACATGTGCGTGACAAACATCTGAATGCTGGTTCCCTTATGCAGGATCTTCAGGGAGCCCTGCAGGGCTTTCCTACTGCACAGTGCCGTGACATGGAAAATTTGCTCAGATTCCTTCCCCTTTAACATTCCTTCAGCTCCTTCCTGCCCTTGTTAATGTGCATCATAGCATCCTACACCTCTTGTGAGAGATAGCTCTCTTAGAGGTAGGTTAATGGCAAAATGTCTCAAGTGCATCTCCCTGTTATGGTATTTATTGGGCCATGAGAAACTCGCATAACTAGCTATGCCAATCTGTGGAATATCAGGCTTCTCCACTTTCTTCACCTCCTCAGCCCTGCTATTTCTCTCTAGGTATCAAATACCCACCCTGCACAAAAGCAGATCAGCAATTCCATTGCTTAGGCAGACACCATCCAGCCACCCAGCTGGCACATGGCTTGTGTGAGTAAAATCTCCCATCCCTTTATAAGGAGTCTGGTTTGAGTCTTAGTTGCCAATTTTAGGGTAATAGTAAAAATTTTACTCAAAAACATGTTACCTTTTAAAATACACTGCATTCAATCTGATGCAACCATTTCCTATTGTGTCTTCTGAATAAAAACAATCCCCAACCTTGACTAAAATCTCCAAGCTGCCTGCATTTATATATTTATGCCCCAGGTTTTGAAAAAAATAAGCATAATCAAATCCCACTGGGAAGAAGTATGTCAAAAAGATTAATTAGGAAGAAAGCAAAAATGGTGTCTTCCCCTGCCTTAGAAAACAAGTTGTTAAATAAAGTAAGTAAAAATGTCTTTACATGGTTTGGGTTGTAAATTTTATTAAGGTCTTGAAGAGGGTTCATCTGAGTGTTTAAACAGTGTTTACTGAAACGTGTCTGCAATTTTCATGATCAGAAATATACAATGAGTAGATATGTCAGGGTATTACTGACGATGGAGTCAAAGGCCCCCTATAAAAAAGCTATATATGGCTGTTCCTCTCTTCCAGGAAAGATGAATTGCCATGGTAACACTGCCATGAAATAATAGGTCAAGTTTTATCCTTCTGCCTCAGGCTTATTTTACTAGGTTTTACTTAGAAGTGGAGACCATTGTAAAATGAAGATTTTTGTATTTCAAAGTTAAACATCATGACAAGGAAAATCTGATCAATAAAATCCGCTGGTGTGAAGAAGATGGATAAAGGACCACAGATAGGGAGAACATTTAAATTGATTGAAGAGCTATTTAGAGGCTAGTTTAATAGGACTCTTCTAAAATGTAGGTTTGTTTTACAGATGCTTTTATAACTAAATGTGTGTAAATGAATTCAAACTGACTGTTTGCATAAGGTTAGTAGGGAAAAGTGGTTTGTAAATTTTATTTTAATGGAAGATTAACTGCTCTAAGGAAAAAATCTTATTACAGTCCAAAAACAAATATGAAACAAGAAAGCATGAAATATCTAAGTTTCCTATTTTAATTACTATTTTTGTAGGACTAAATTCATTGCTGCTTTATGCCTATTTATGGAAATAAATAAATACAACTTGGAGAAAAGTAACATCATACAAAGTAATGTATAATAATCAGCATTTTGTCATTTCTGTTGCTTGGGGGACTTGTGTCTCAGTATGACTTTAAATTTTTCTGTAACAGTCTCTTACTCATTTGGTGATGAAATTCCAACAGGAAGCAATATATCATTTTTGTCACATCAAGCAACACTGTTCTATCCTTCTAATAAATAGGACATATGTTGGAAAGATAGATGATAGACAGGTAGATATTTAGATATGTACATAGAAATCTAGTTTTTAAAGTAACAATATATATATATCAAACCAACTTTTTTTAAACAAAATTAATTTTACATAAGTGGAATATGGTTGTGCTTTTTAGCATAACATCTTTCCTGAATTCACACAGTGAGATTATGTTAGACTTCTCCATGGACTACCTTTAATTTCCTTTATATTTTTCTTCTGTGAATACAGGGGTGTGTGAGTAGCTCTGAAATTTATATTGCTTTCACCCTGATCACGAAGATTGCGGGCTAGGATAAGACACTGTATTGGTTTTCTAGGGCTGCTGTAACAAGTTAGCACAAATTGCGTTGTTTAACACAACAGAAATTTATCTTACAATTCTAGAGGCTAGAAGTCCTTAAATTAGGGTGTCAGCAATGCTGTGCTCTCTCCAAAGGCTCTAGGGGAGAATGTGTTCCATGCCTCTCTCTTAGCTGCTGTTGGTTGCTGGCAATCCTTGGCACTCCTTGTCTTGTAAGTGCACCACTCCAATCTCTGCCTCTGCCTTTGCATGCCCTTCTCCTACGTGTGTTCCCTGTTTTCTCTTTTTATAAAGATTAGGGCCCACCTTAATCTGGTATGACCTTATCTTAACTTGACTACATCTGCAAAGACCCTATTTCCAAATAAAGTCATGTTCACAGGTTCTGGGGTGAGGATTTCAACAATTCTTTTGTGAGGAATACAGTACAACCCGTAACAGTAATGACGAATTGGAGGACTTCACCAATGGAACAAATCACCTCCATTACAATTTGAAATTGCTATACTGTCTGGTTCTTTAGAAAAAGTTTTTTCACAGCTTTAATTTTTTGTAGACATGTAGGGAATATGGTATTCTAATCAATGAAATGCTCTCAATATGTAGAATTTTAAAATATACAAAATATACCTAGAATAGATAAAATAAATTTAATATATACCTAACATGGTCCCTAACTTGTAATAAGATTCACTAAATGTTACTGAATGAATCAATCTGTGTTAATATTAAACTATGCTGAACATGATTTAATCCCCCTTTAATGATTCAAAACAATTCCTTCATGTAAAAGATAGCAAAGTATAAGTTTAGAGATCTCTACTTGTTTGAGTGCTCAATGACTGACTCCCTTCCATATATTTGTGTCCATTTGGAAAGTCACTTGTTAAAGTGTGTTTTATGTCTTGGATTACAATGTTGCCAGCCCCCATTTCTGTTGACTTCCCCTTTGGGTTGGTACATATTATTTTCCATAGCTTAATTAAATTACTTTTGTTGCTCAATTAACACCAATGTGTTTTGATTTGGTTTCTCTCTATATAAAATTACCTCCTTCATCATATATCAGGATTATCTGTCCTTCAATCTATTTTTCTCTGTCTAGATAATAAATGTTTTTTGATTGTGGTGATACTATTTGAATTATGTTTCTTTATTAAGGGTTCCTTCCATTTTCCTTTTAATTCAATACAGAGAGAAGTAACCACCAAAACAAAAAACAAATTACAGTATACCTTACAAATGAAAGCTATTTCCTCAATCTTAAAACTGTGTATTGTTTCTGCAGTATATACACTTAAAAAAAAAGGTTTCATCTGGAAAAGAAATTTTAAGGCAAAAACAAAGACAGTAATGCCAAAATTTAAACTGAAAAAGTTTCTAACTACTACTTATCAAGCTGCTAATGTTTTCCATTTTACAGCTTTTTTCTTGACAGATATTTAAGTATTTGTTAATCAAACCTACCATTAATGCCAAAAATTTCTCCTAAAAACATGATTGGGAATCAAAATATTTAAACTAACTAAAATGATTTCATTTTTCTTTAAAAAGAGAAAAATGAAAGCTATCACTCATGGAAGAAAGTTTTCATCTATTAATAACATTTTTATCCCTCATTTTCTCTGTAATAGACTTCCAGTTGTGTTTTTCAATCACCAGAAGCCTACATTTATAGAAAACCAGCAGGTATAGCCAGTTATTAGAGTCAACTGGGGAGAGTAACAACACAACGTCAGGGTTTGGAGCCAGTTTCCTGAACAAATTGAGAAGAGGTACCATTGTAGTCAGTTACCTGAGACTGCTGAAGTTTAATTACACTAGTGGCACTTGACATTATAAAATGTTCTTTTCTTTCAAATATAACCTTCTATCATCATTAGTAAATGTCAAATATAATGAAGTGTTTCTCTGTCTTTTTTTTTTTTTTTTTTGCTGATACAACGGAAGAAGATGTTAATGAGTTTGTAATCCTGAAATTGTTTTCAAATCCAAAACAGAATCAACTTGGTGTGTGTTTATTAGCTTAGTTTTTATTCTTTATATTTAGGAGAAGAAATTTTCTCTTTGTATTTCTCACTGCACTTCCCCTACTTGGTACAATTTCTTATTCTCCTTGAGAGCTTTTAGGTGATAAATTATCTCCAATTAGAGTATGTTTCTGAGTTCAAATCAGAATGGTATTGAAGATCTTGCCCCTTGCTATGACTTAAGCACTATTTGAAACTTCTATGTTTTTCTTGAAAGCTGTTCCCCCTACCATCCCAGCTCTATTTTTGATTTTTATACATAATGACTAGACAACCCTGTGGTTTCTAGCAGTTTCCTGTAACATTTCAATCATAATATAATGGAGCTTTTATTTCTGCTCTCTCAAAGATTAAATACACCCACGATATGAAATTGATGCATTTCAGAACACTAGAACTAGTTTCTTTACTGTCAAAATAAAATTAACATCTTATGAAAAGGGAGCGCTATCACTGGAAGAGGTCAAGAAGAAAGAGATAAAGTCACAGTTTTCCAGCACAACATTATTCAGTGTCTGGGTTGAAAACATGCTTGACAGAAAAGGTCTGGATCACCTTTTAGCAATGTCTGGGTATATTGGCTATTCTCCTCTTCTGAGAAATCTGGGGAGAGCTGTCTATTGCAGTACAGGGAAGACAGCAGGTATGGGGTCCTCAACCTGTAAGAATGCTTCTCAATCAATGCCAAAAAGATATTTTCCCAAGAGAAAAAGAAAGCCTTTTAAAGTTGCTTCACTATAGGCAAAATAAATAAATAAATAAATATGTTACATTTATAGACAACATGTTCTGGAAAACATGAGCCCAAGCCAAATGTGGGAAAATTTTAAAATATACTGACTAGTTTTAAGGGATTGTTTCAGAGAGCTAAAACATTATAAAATCTCTTATTACACCTTGCATTTTAAACACAGTCTTTGGAAATTTGGTTCTGACATTTTATCCATGTTCTCTATAACTTTTTTGTTTTGTAGCTGGATATACTATTAGCTGAATTAAATCCAGTGAATATTTAAGAATCCAGATAAGCTCAAGATTGGCTTCTTTCTTCCTAATTAATTTGTATAGTTGTTCTAATGATATGCAGTTTGTGATATCTGTGTTTATCTCTATTATCTATACTTTTATTTTTAATATGTATAAAATAGTAAGCAAAGTACAATAAAATATTCAAATAATCGCCACGTAATTACTACTGTATAGTCATGCAACTATGCAGCATTACATTGCCATTATTATGACTGGGATTCAACTGTTTTTAAAAATTAACTAGCCATTTATGTGCATATTTGTAAATGATTTTTACATTAGAATACATAACATTTTTCCTAATGATTTATAATACCACTTTATGTGTTAAAGATATTAACCTTTGGTCTCTCTGGTACAATGCAAATATATTTTCTTGTTTATTATTTGATTTTCTACCATTTCAATTTTTTTAATATTCAAGAAATTGTCAAATTTTCATATGGTGAAATCTATACTTTCTTTTTTGTTTTCTGCCATTGATGGTATATTCTGAAAGATCTTCCCCACTAGTTTTCCTTTATTTCTGCTCTTTTTGGTACTATAAGCTGTTTTCATTCTACTTCTGAAAATTTATTTTCCCTAATAATACCTAACAAACTTCTCATTAGATCCCCACAATATACTTAAATAATAATAAAAAAAATTAAAAAAGAACAAAAAACAAAAAAACTTCTCATTAGGCCAGCCTTATCCCTGCTCCAAGAGTAAAATAGAATTGTTACCTTCATGAAAAGTCATACCTTTGGTTAATTTGCTATTCCATTTTATACCCCACATTCTCCTGGAATCATTCACTGATCCCCAACTTTCTTTGCTCCCCTTCTCTGAACTTATAGAAGCCAAATAGAATATGCCACATGGATTAGGGAAGAGTTGTAAGCAATCTTGAGTTTCTCACTGTTATCCATGGCGAGGCATAAGCATCCACGTAGGAGTGTACCTATGGGTGAAGAACAGCATATCCAACATGAGCCTGATTCAATAGTGACCCCAGAAGACATCAATTTCATTTTCATGGTAAAGGGAGCTGTTCTTGTGTCATCCAACACATTAGCTTTCCATCCAAGGCCTCTTAAGTCTTAGGAGGAGCTGGGATGCACGTGCATTCAAAGGAGGCAACTCTGGGATAGGGGAGAAAGAAGATTCAAACTGAGATCAGAAAAAAAGGTAATATTTCTGTCTAAAATGCTAAGTACCTAAAGACTACTGGGAAAGAGAAGTCAGACCATAGTCTCCAGGGAAAGTGGCAAAGATGGAAAATGAAGAGCAATTGGATTATAAAAGTGATATCCCAGAGCCTGAGGAAGTAGTGAGACTTGGTTGAAATGAGGAACAACTTCTTCAGCTATGGTTATAGTATATGTGACATAAACAGGGCGATTTTGGTGATGTATCTGCCTCTGACTCCCAGAATGAACAGTTATATGCCATTCATTTTGCAGGCATTGAATCCCATATTTGTAAACTACTATTTCCATCTTGTGTTAGCCTCATCTCCCCACATTTTGGAAACAACAGCAAGTACTTGCCATTTTTTGACCACTTTTTGTGTGATGCTCTTTGTGGGAAGTACTTTATGTGAGTACTTCATGGAACTCTAACAAGCATGCTAAACTTTAGAGATATTTAGTTTACAAGAGGTTCAGTAACTAGTCCATGTTATCCAGTTACCTAACAG
This sequence comes from Lemur catta, assembly GCF_020740605.2. Taxonomy (NCBI): domain Eukaryota; kingdom Metazoa; phylum Chordata; class Mammalia; order Primates; family Lemuridae; genus Lemur; species Lemur catta. Next base: position 36,252,134 of record NC_059139.1, read on the forward strand.
GAGAACAGGATTTCAAATCCAGATTGTCTGACTTAAACTTTCACACAAAGCAGTTGTTGTTTTTTGTTTTTTTCCCATTTTATAGTTTAATAAACTGAGAATAGACTGCAAGCTCCTTAAAAGCAGGGACCTTTTTATAGACTTCGTTTTTTCCCCCACAGTGCCTTGTACTTAATAGATAGACAATAAATACATAGTTATGGAGCTAGTATACTCCTCTGGTTTTAGACTATACAAAAAAAATCAGATTTTAAATATATATAATAGTTTTCATTTTATTTTCTATAGTTAGTTGCTGTTTAATGGAAGTGAACATAGGTAGAGGCTATTTTGAGCTAGATCTTTACCAAAAAAAGAATTTTGCAGAATAAAAATAATTTTGCAGAGCCGCCATATAAAAATAAGTAGGATATAGCAAGTTATTTTAAAGAGATTGCACTTTATCTTAGGTCACAAAGAAAAGAATAGAAACAAATAAACAAAAGAGAAATTTAAAAAAGAACTCTTTAATTCCATACCCCCCCACATTTTAGCTTTATGTTGTCTCAATTTACATATATTTATATTGCCTATCAGGTTGCTGTAGTTTTTATTATTTTTGATAGATTTGTATTTGGGCTTCATACTAAAGTTATAAATGGATTGCCATGACAATTACAGTATTGGAGTATTCTGGATTTGTTAGGCACTTAATTTTACCAATGAGTTTTATATCTTCAAGTGTTTTCTTTTGGCACATTGGTGAGTTTTTGTTTTTCTTTCAGATTGAAGAACTCTCTTTAGCATTTTCTATAAGATAGATCTGGTGATGGCAAATTCTCTCAGCTTTTGTTTGTTTGGAAAAAACTTTATCCCTCCTTCATATTTGACGGACAACTTTGCTGGATATGGTACTCTTGGCAGTTTTTTCTTTCAACATTGAAATGTTGTTCCACTCCCTCTTGGCCTATGTGGTTTCCATTGAGAAATCTGTTGCCAGATGAATTGGAGCCCCTCTGTATACTGTTTGTATTTTTTCTCTTGTTGTTTTTAGGATCCTCTCTTTGTCCTTGACCTTTGAGAATTTGATTATCATATGCCTTGGGGTAGTGTTATTTGGGTCAAATCTGTTTGGTGTTCTCTGAACTTCCTGCACCTGTTTTATTTATCTTTCTCAAGTTTTGGAAAGTTTTGTGTTATTATTTTTTTGAGTAAGTTTTTAAACACTTGCTCTTGCTCAATTCCCTCTCAAACACCAGTAATCCTTAGATTTGGTCTTTTGATGTACAAATATATAGTTTGATAGAAAAAATAAGACCTAGGGTTTGATAGATCAGTATGTGACTATAGTTTACAATAATTTATTGTATATTTCAAAATAGCTAGAAAAGAATAACTCAAATGTTTCTAGCATAAAGAAAAAACAAATATTTAAGGTGATGGATATCCTAATTACATTGATTCACTCTTTATAAATTCTATGAATATATTCAATTTTCACATGTACACTGAAAAATACATTTATTATATATCAATAAAAATAAAACTATAAAAAATTATTAAGAGTAATAAGACTAAAGAGATAGATAAATTATTTTAAAAAATAGATAGCTGTACCTTGCAAATACAGTTTAGACTCTATTGTGCCTGTTTTTAGAATTATTAAGCACTTCCCAAAAAATGTATTGCCTTATATCTGACAGATTATCATTTTTATTTTTTAGGACACAGCAGGCCAGGAAAGATACAGGACTATCACCACAGCTTATTATCGTGGGGCCATGGGCTTTATTTTAATGTATGACATTACAAATGAAGAATCCTTCAATGCAGTGCAAGATTGGTAAGTTAGAACAAATACTCCCATTACTAATAAGATGGTTCTCCGTTCAACTCCCTCTTCCTCCGCAAAGCAATGACCATACCATAATGTAATTTGCATGTTTATCATATAATACAATTATATTGTGCTTCATAAATCAAAAAAAATATGATGTTTGTGTTCAGAACTGTTATTTAGGGGTTGATGAGAAATCATTTTGGTGATTTTTCTTCATTTTGTTCATCCTGGTGCTTTGTATCCTGTCATCCTTACATCTGTGGAGACTAGCATTGTTTCTGATTATTTTAATATAAATAATGAGTGGCTTGGAAGTTTGACCTAAAATAGGGATCTAGAAACCATGGCCCATGGGCCAAATCTGGCCTACCACTTGTTTAGTAAGTAAACTTTTATTGGAACCCAGCCAGGCTCACTTATTTATTATCTTTGCTTTTACACTACAATAGCAGAGTGAAGTAGTTGCAACAAAAACCATATGGCCTGTAAAGCCTAAAACATTTTCTATCTGACTATTTACAGAAAAAGTTTTGCAGACCTTTTGTCTAGAATAGTTGTTAGATTGGTTATGCAAACTGAAAAGTGTCAAAGAACTGGGATGAGGGAAAAAATGAAACCAAAACCCTTTCTGACTCAGAGCTACATCAAGCCACCTCAAAATGCCTCTGTCCCTGGTGAATGTGATTAGCAGTAGCTGGCCTGACTGAACAGATACCACATTTTAACTCTAAATAATCACAGCTTATCTTATGTAAGGAAATTTTGGCAATATACAGGAAAAACAAAACACATTTATATTTTTTGTTTTCTACCACATTATCCAAAATGATTTTTTTACATGTATACCAGCTCAGTGAAGGTCATATGCTATTAAAAATTTCAATTTGCTTCAGGTTGTTCCTTTGAAATTTTAATGGTTCATCTGACTTTTTATTTACACACACACACACACACACACACACAATGAATGAAATAATACCATTGACAATAGCAACTCAAAAGAGAAATGCAGAGTTATGAACTGAAAAGGGCAAGTTTAGGGTGTATATGAAAAAAATAATTCAAGGAATATACAAGGGTTAAGTAACCTTGTTTTCAGTAAACTGAATATTGTAAAAAAAAAGTCAGTTCATCTAAAATTAATTGATAAATTCAAGGCAATCCCAATTAAATACCAGCATATTTGATACAAAATAAAATAAAATAGAGTCCAAAGATAGACACAAATCTATATGAGGATTTAGTCATGATAAAAGTAGCATGCAAATTAGTGACAAAAAGGCCTGTTCAATTAATATTGTTGTGACATCTAGTTAATTGGCACACATATGTGGCTCTGGCACACATATTGCCATGTGATATGGTAATGTTAACCTTGGCTATTTCCTCTCTGGAAGTGTGGAGATCCAGCACTTCCAGGCTAGAAGTGTTCATGAATGAGGTTTCAGACTTCAGGTTCTTACCCACAGCTTTTCTTGTCCTGTTGTTTCAGTGAAAATTATTTGGCTACTGAGAATACATGGAAGCTTACATTTAGCTCATTGTACATTGGCAGTGACACCAGCAGCCATGCTACTGGCACCCCCAACTCTAGCACTGAAAATGATGTGGAAACCTTCTGCTTCTTCATGCTCTCCTCATGCTGCCGCTCTGCAACCCCAGTCAATCTGGGTTCAACCCCACTGATGCTTCCTCACATGTCCACAGACCCATCTGCCCTATCTCAGTCTTCCTCCACCTCAAATTCTCTATTTGACTGTGTTTACCCACTCTTTCCTTTTAAGGCTCTGTGCCCTGTCTTCTGAGGGGCACATTTTCCAGATTATTCTCATCTCTCTCTGACCACTCATCTTTCTCCCCCCAGCCCATGGGTAAGTGTGCCCCCATGACACTGATCTTCGAGCTTGTTCTCTGTTTCCTTGGCCATCTTATCCACTCACACAACTTCGTTCGTCACCTACACCGGGTGGCTCTCAAATTTAGATTTCTGGCCCCAGTCAGTCTCTAAACTGAAAGTGTTGCATTTCCAGGTGCCCAAAATGTTCCTCCACCCGGACACCCTGCTGGTGCCTCAGAATCACCTGAAACTGCTCACCTTTCTGACATTATTATTTCTACTCATTAAGACCACAACACTCCATAACCCAGGGACCACTGTGAACCCAGGTCTAATTTCTAGCCATTCTAATCTGGGGCCTGATCATGCATATTCATTTTTTCTAAATATCCTTTGAATTTGCTCCTGCCTTTCCATTCCTTCTTTGACCATCCTTGGTCAATTTCTTACTATCTTTTTCTTCTACCCTTATGAGAGCCTTCTAACTGATCTTTCTCCCTTTAGATTTCTTCTTATCCCAATCCATCTTATCCCACTGCTGCTATTAAGAGCCTTCCAAAAGAACATGATCTTAAAGGTCATGGAAGACTTCTGCCCAAAATTCATGACTCATCATTGCCTCCTGAATTAATTAAAGCTTCCTTAACCTGGCTTTCAGACACATCACATCATGGTGCCACTGTACCTTTATAGCTTCATCTCTTACTATTCCAGAAGCCAACTAAACCATTCATTGTTTCTGGAACCCAGCCTAAACTTTCCAAACTTTGTGCTTTTTTTTCTTTCATGGTGCCCTCTGCTTTGCATGTCTTTTTCCACTACCTCCTACTCCACCTCCCCCTCAACATCTAGATTTGTCAAAACCAACAAAGCCCATCCTATAAACCAATACTTGCCTGCTCATTTTTTAATCCACAACAATATTATCATTAATTTATTAGGGTTTTTTTTATTTATTCAACAAATATTTATTGAGCACCTACTTTAACAGCCAATCTGTTGGACGTTGTGTTTAGTACCTTGGCCAGCATTCACCCTCTCAGCTAATAGATCCACCATCACCCAGTTATCTGATGTAGAAATCTGAGCACTGTCTTTGATTTCCCTCTTTTTCCCATAGCATCTCAATGACTGCCAAGTCCAGTCATTTTGACTTTCTGAATGCCTCCCAAATGCCTCTATTGGTCTCTCTTCTTCCTATTGCCACTGCCTTAATCCAGGCTGTCATTTAGGAACCTTCCCTCTTGGCTCCTTACCTTCAGATCCTGCCCTCTCCAGGTCTTCCATCATATTGACATCAGAGCTATCTAAGTGAACCTTAGCATGTCTCTTTTCTTAAAAATAAAACTTGTAGTAATGTCTTATTATCTACGGTAATAATCCTGGGAGCACATATGAATCACCTGTGGAGCTTAGACACCAGGTACAAGCCCTGACTCCGCTCTGGACCCTCTCAATCAGATCTCCCATGAGAGATATGAGCATCTATATTTTTCAAAGCTTCACAGGTGATTCTGAAGCCCATTTCTGGTTAAGACCATTGATTTAGAATGAAATCCAAACTCTCTAACATGGTGGACAGCATAACTTCCACATATCTATTTCACTGACATCATCTCCTACCACTTTTCTCCAAAGACTTTATGATTTAACCATACAGAACTTAGTTTACCAAAGTTCCATTTTTTCACAACCTCTGTTCCTCTGCCTGAAATGCCTTCTCTGTCATCTTTCCAAATGTTTATTTACCTTTCAAGGCCAGACAAAATGTCAACTCTTCTAGAAAGCTTTAAAGGATATCTCTACCCCTTTTCTTACCCCACATCTCCATTCACAATGGACAATGCTACTCACACCCTCACCTCTGCATCCATGCTACTCTAGCACTTTCTACACCACATAAAGGACCTAGCAGACTCTGTTGTGATTTGATTCCATTTTGTCTTCTATATTAGACTGTGAGTTCATTAATCTTTATTCCCTACTACTGAACATAGTATAATCCAATATTTTTCCCATTTTTGTATTATGATAAAATATATATAACATGAAATTTATCATCCTAACCATTTTTAAGTGTACAGTTCAGTGGTATTAAATACATTCTTGTTGTTGTGCAACCATCACCACCATCCATCTCCAGAACTCTTTTCATCTTGGAAAAGTGAAATTCTTACCCATTAAACAGTAACTCCCCATACCCCCAGCCCCTGGCAACCACCATTCTACTGTGATTTTGTCACTATGATTTTGACTACTCCAAGTATTTAATAATAGTGGAATCCTGAGTATTTGTCTTTTTGTAACTGGCTTATTTCACTTAGCCTAATGTCTTGAAGTTCCATCTGTACTGTAGCATATGACAGAATGTCCTTCCTTTTTAAGGATGAATAATATTTCATTGTATGTGTGTGCTATAGGAATCTAACATATATTTCAAATGGATGCTCCAAAGAGCTAAAGAGAGTCACATCTTTACCTGACTTCCTGACAGAAAAAATAGAAATTACTTCAGACTGACACAGTCAGAAATTAATGGTTCTATTCTTTCTCTTAACAAAAAAATTTAAGATTGTGTGTGTATTGCTGCTATGGCACTAATAATAGTCAGTTTTTTGTTTTTCTTGAGTATATACCTGTCTTGAGTTCCTACTAGATTATAAACTAGTTATAGGGAAAGACTATGTCTTACATGTCTGTATTTTCTGCTTAATGTAATAACTAGTACAAAATAGATATTTTTAACACATTGACTGCCACACTAGAAAAAAAATATTTTTTCCTTGGGGCCACGGTGTTTTATTATAAAAATAGAATAAAAACTTCAAAAACAAAATGATCCTTTCTAATTTAATGAAAAATTTGTTATTTTTTATTGTTTTCTGTGTGTGAGTTATATGCAACTTGAAAAATAGTTCTCGCAGCTCCTAAGGTGAAGAGACGTGTGAGTTACATATGCTTCATGTGGTCCTGGGCTCAAAACTATCGTGAGTTAAATACAACTCACATGCCAGTTAATGTATTAAAATTATTCTTAATTGAAAAAAAGTAAAAATAAATAAATAACTCATAAAAAAATCTTGGGGAATATTTAAGGAATAAGAACAGAACTGTATAATAATAATTTTTAAAAAACTGTTGGGGGAAAAATTCATTGCAGCAGCACAAACTTGCTTTCTGTGTAGAGTATTATTGGGTGGCCGTGGGTGAGGCAGCTTACTGATAATCAGTGATGGCCCTAGACAACAGGAAATAATGTATTATGAGAGAAATAAGCACAATGCTCTCAGAACAACACTACCCAGCACATCTTACAACATGTAATTCCTTATTGAGTTGTCTTTTTTCCTGCTGGGCTCTAACTTCCATGAAGATAAGGAATGTGTTTGTCTTCCTCACCTTTTCTTTCCAGTGCCAACCGCAGTGCCTAGCACTTAGTGGCTGCTCAAGAAATATTTACTGAATGAGTGAAACCCGCATGAAAAATGAGATCTAGTGAGGTTGTGTTAATGAATTGGAATGTTTTATAAAAATCGCAGGGAAGTAAGATGGCCGTAAACAATCACACTGGAAGCTGCAGTGAGGTTTCCAGTGCCCTGCAGATTTACCCATGTGATGAAAATGTGCGCAGTTGTGGTCAGAGACTGGACTAATTTGCCAGATCCTCACTTGCTTAAATCTGCAGTTTGTTAAGGAGAAAACTGCATAGAGTTGTAGAGGTAAGAGCAACAATCTAGTGGCTTCATGATTTGGGGAAAATAAAAGCTATCTCTTTTTTTGAAGACACAGTATTCTGTGCAAATCTTCCAACAGGATTTGATTTAGGAAATAAATTCGTGAATGATTTATTAAAGAGACAGGTCCTAAATAGGCTTAAATAATTTTGGAAATACAAGATCGCCACTGAAACCTTTGCCCCCTTTGAAGTGTTTCTTGAGTTGTGACCAGAAAGTTTACTGCTGCTCAGTTGGAACATGACCTCAAGTACATGGCCAGCCTCTTTCTGGTGCTGTGACTCAAAGTGTCTACACATATTGCAGGACATTTTAACTGGACTTAAGATCTTACCCATCTCAGACTTTAGCATCTTGCTGTTCGGCTTGGCCACAGGCTGCTGCATTTCCTGTAGAAGAATGTCATCAGCTTATCTCCCCCCATCTTATTTATTTACATTCTACTTTTGATGACACAATGAAGAACTATAAATATAATGGTTTTTTTTTAAGCAGGAAATCTGGTGAGCAGATTGATATTTAAGAAAAAAACAAAACACTAGACTGAGGATAAAAGTCTAACAGCATCTTCCCAGCAGTTTTAAATAATTCATTTCTGTGACGTTCAGGGTACCATTGCAGATGTGCTGGAACTGGAATGAAATTTCACCTTCAAATGTTCTCTTCCTCTGCAATTTTCTCTTTTTCTTTCTCCTCCAAAAATAAATTAAGGTGACCTCATGTTAAGTATGAAAGAATTTCAGCCTGCTAAATACTAAGACAGGATGAGCAATTGCTATGCCTTTGTTCAGAATTTTCTAATCTGGTTCAAGGCTCCTAACAACTATAGAGCTGGTTCTGTCGCAGCTCAGAGGGGGCAGTGGTGGGATGAGAGCACAGAAGTCTGCCCCCAGACATTCGCCACCACCCCACACTGGACCTCATGGAATCACTTCTCTCTCCCTGCATGTTAATGGGTACATTTCTTACTGCTGGTCTGCCCCAGCCATAAAACCTGTTTTCTGTGCAGACAATCCACTTTGAATTCAAGTTTATGTTTAGAAGATAGAGGACTCTTAATCCTCCACTCCTTCACAAACTAGAACAAAAAACATCCTGTTTCCTCCATTGTCATTTGCATCTCAATTAATGACACCTCCATCTTTCCAATTTCTCAGGCCAAAAACTTTGGAGTTAATCTTAATTCTTCCTTTTCTCAGATCCCCATCCAGTCCTTCAAAAAATACTTTTATATCTTGGGTCTAATTTCATATCCACAGCAGTTATGCCTGGATAACCTTGCCACAAACACTGAATTAGCAGCAAATACTGAATCCTTGCCCCACAGGAGAAATTCAGGGCTGGGTTCCTGCAAGCCTCTGGTCACATTTCACCAACTGATTAATAGATAACCGCATTTTATTTATGTTCCTGCTGAAAGACACCTTCTTTAATATATATTGTTGATTCATTATCTTTGAACTCCGGGCCAACAGTGCCCTGACTCATGCCTGAAAAAAGCTCACCTAACAGTTATATTTTCTCTGTGGGGCACATCACAGCCTTCTTGTGCTCAGGAACGTTAAAGAGCACTTCAGCACTATTTTAAACAGCAAAATTACCAATGAAGAGTACAAACATATGAAAAGTATGGCACTAAATATACGGTGAAAAGTGTACTTGTTTATAGTATGAGAGCTGAAATAAGGATGGTCTTGTGCAACCTCAGCTGGGAACAGGTGTGTCAGGAGTCTCAGATTTTTCACTGCTCTGAGCATCTCTGCAACTATCTGTATGTAAAAGTACCACAAGTATTGACTTTGAGGTTAGAAATACATTTTAGCAAGTAGGTGAATTCGCAAATATGGAATCCATGAGGAATGAAGACCAACTGTACGTTCATAATCCCACCACTTTCCACCATTTCTACAGTGTGTGAGTTTGCCAGGGCTGCTGTAAGGAAGTACCACAAACTGTGTGGCTTAAACAAAGGAAATGTTTTATCTCACAGTTCTGAAGGCTAGAAGTCCCAGATCAAAGTGTCGACAGGGTTTATTATTTCTGAGGACTGTGGGAGAATCCGGGCCCCTCTCCTGGCTTCTGGTAGCTTCAGGGTTTGTTTACCATTGGAGTGAACTTGGTCATTTATCTTCGCAGTTCAGTTAATTAAAATAACTATCCTAATTATAAGTTGTAAACCAACTCCCCTACACACCCACTTCTTAAAAACAAAAAATAAACAGATATTAAAGGAGACTATTCAAAAGAGAAAATTAGAAAAATAACACAACATTAGTGATGGGGGGATTATATTTGGTCACCAGAGAAGATAGGTCATGGTATATATCTGATTCCATCAATATTAACAGAACCCTTATTAAGTATTCTCAAATATTTTTCGCTTTCTGGACCACCAATTTCCAAAGCAAGAATAAGAATTATAGTGTAAGTAAAAGAACTTTTAAGCTGCCCAACCATATGTCACAGTTTTATGACCTCAATTTCATGTTCTCTACTCTCAGAATAACACTTAGTTCTCATTTAAAGTCCATTGTATCTTAGAGCCTAATTTTCATACATAAATATAAAACAAAATTTTAAATAGTTTTTCCTGGCTGGGCACAGCGGCTCATGCCTGTAATCCTAGGACTCTGGGAGGCCGAGGCAGGAGGATTGCTTGAACTTAGGAGTTCAAGACCAGCTTGAGCGAGAGTGAGAGACCCATCTCTACTAAAACATAGATTAAAAAAAAATTAGCTGGGCAACTAAAAATAGAAAACATTAGCTGGGCGTGGTGGCACATGCCTGTAGTTCCAGCTACTTGGGAGGCTGAGGCAGGAGGATCACTTGAGCCCAGGAGTTTGAGGTTGCTATGAGCTAGACTGACACCATTGCACTGTAGCATGGGCAACAGAGTGAGACTCTGTCTCAAAAAAAAAAAAAAATAGTTTTTCCTCCCTTAGCATACTGAACACAATAACTAGTGGATGGCAGGAGAGGGAAGAAATATCAAAAGGCCTGAATAGTTTCTTAGGCAGTTTCCAAGCCTTTTTTTATCCATAGCAATTAAAGCTTTTTGAGTAGTTATCCCAATATGTCTACTTAGAGTTGACCAAATTCAAGGTTAAAGGCACAGTCCTCTACAATATTGGCCTCACTTTAGACACCAGTTTGGGAGTCCCCAAGGCCACCCTTACTTCTGACCAGCTGGCTACAAATTTGGAGTTTTCCCATAACCACTCTTGGGTTTGGTAATCCACTAGAATGACTCAGAACTCAGGAAAACACTATAGTTTTGATTATGGTTTTATTATAAGAAATAGATACATATCAGAACCAGCCAAAAAGAGGGATGCATAGGATGAGATCTGGGAGCATTCCAAATGCAAAGCTTTTGACATCCTCAGGGACATGTTACCCTCCTGGCCCATTGATGTGTGACGATATGCAGAGTATTGACAACCAGGGAAGTTCACCCAAGCTATGGTATCCAGAGGTTTTATTGGGGGTTCATTACATAGGCATGATTGGTTGAATTATTGCCCAAATGCTTGAACTCAATTTCCAACCCACTTTCCCTCTTTGGAAGGACCTGATGTCATGTGACTCAAAGTTCTAACCATCTAAACACATAGTTGGTCTTTCTGGTGTGGCCAGCCCCCATTCTGAGTCATCTCACCTGCATCAACTATCAGATATGATCAAAGGGCCCCACCATGAAAATCAAAGACACTCCAATCATTTGGGAAATTCCAAAGTTTGAGAGGTTACCTCCCAGGAACCGGAAATAAAGGCCAGCGAAATTCTTTATTACACCATGCTTATTACACAATAATAAATAAATAATTGTTTACTTATAAATAACAGTCACATACCACTATGTCAATCTACAGTGAACATTATAAAACACAGAAAACTAGATGTTTAAAAAGGATAAGTTAAATATAGAGTTTCTAATGTTTTCCAGCATCCCTGTGTAAAACCAGTAGAAAACTACCCCAAATAACCCCCTTGAAGGAGCTCTGTGAGGCTGACAAAAACTGGTGCATGCCAGCTGCAGCAATGCCAGCCCTTCTCCCCTGGCTCTCTCAGTACTCTTATTTGCATCTCACTTTCCCCTTGACGTCCCTTCCCATTCTTGCCCTTGTTGGCTCCTCAAATTTTGCTATTCAAATCAGTGGCTTCATTGCCAGTGAAGCGAAACACAGTGCTAAGGCCAATACAACAGGGTCATTTTGATAGAACCCTCATCAAAATGCCCATGTCAAAATGTCAAAATGTTCATTTTTATTAGCAAATAGTAAAACAACAAATATTTTGACCTCCTATTCTAGCCATATCACCATCTCCGATCAAACCCCTTTCCTCAATTTCACACCCTCTCTGAATTTCACAGTGCTTGATCTTAATCATGACATTTGGATAGATTGGCTACCTGGCATTCAAGGAGTTAAGTATAAGAACTAGCTGTGCCCCCACCCCCATCCCAAACTCAACACTTTCTAATTGCATATCAAATATTTCAGCAACTTGAAAACATAGATGCTTTGTTACACTTTAAATTATTTCCTTATCATTCCATTTTTTATAAACTGTGAATTTTAAGTATGTGTATTAATATGGTAATTTATGTAAATCTTTGCCGTCATATTTTATATTCTGGAGATGAGTCCTTCCTGAATTGATAGAGCACAGAGCTTTATATCCTATGACCTTCTAACACGCATTGCAAAGCACCAAATATGACTTCATTTATATAGCTGATAGGACAGCTTACTGTAGAAAAAGCTTCCTTCAGCTGGGAAGAAAAAATTCCTATTTTTAAATTATAAATTTCCTCAATTTTAAAACCAATAGAAATAGGAATCTAGGGAGGGAATGAGAAAAGCAGAAAGAAGGGAGTCCATGTGAGAGCAAGGTTATTAATTAAAACTCCCATGTTGAGAAGGAAAGAGGCTCCGGGCTGGGAATTGCGAGTGGAAGGAGAGCTGTGAAGGTTTTGCCAACCCGACACTGAAGTCCCTGGCCTCAAAGTCAGGGAAATCTAACAGACCCAAATACTGTGTGACCTTAGAAAAGTACCTAACTTTTCTCAGCCTTATCTGACTATTTTAAAAATGGAAAAAGAATCCCTAACAAGATGGCTGTGAGGAATAGAGAGGAAAAATCAAATATACCAGGCATAGTGTGGGCACTAACGGGCTTGCGTGTGTGTGTGTGTGTGTGTGTGTGTGTGTGTTTCAGATAGTTCTCAGTCCAGACTGCACATTAGAATCACCTGAAGATTTTCAGAATGCAAATTTAACCTTCATACCAATTCAAGCACAATCTCTGCTATTGTAACCCCAGCATCAGGATTTTTTTTTTTTTTAAATCTCTCCAAGTCATTGTACTATGAGGTCACATTGAAAAATAAGAGCTTTTCCCAAGGCAATTTTCTGGTCACATATTATTGGAATTGAACCTTCATCTACAGTATTAATAACATTCTGGGGAAATACACAGCTATATCTTTTATAGATTCTTAACCTTTCACATAGCTAGATTTTGCAGAATGAGTTTTTATACCCTTACCTCTGCAGCCAATACATCAACATTGGCACTGGGTCTTCATGCCAATTGTTCACCAGTGTTTTTCCAGATATTCTGTGATTCAGATAGACACATGACACAGAGTCTGGGCATGGACCAGGAATTTGAACCAGCATGTTTGGCCCAGCAGGATCCAGATAACAAGTCCTGGTCATCATCAGCAAGGATGGGACCTGCCATGGAGCCACCTGCTTTCTGAGGCAGGGGCTTGCTGTAGACTTTCTCCCAAGAGGAAAAAGATAGACTTGAACTCATGGGTTGAATCAAGTAGTTTCCCTGGGAGGGGTAACAGATGCCATGATGAGATGTAAGTTGTTTACATCAAAGATTTATCATCCGTGCTGCCTCTGCAAAGCTTCCCGGGACTCATTGACTATCTTATTAATGGAAATGGGCAAAGGAGGACTGATCTGGACAAGGCTCCTGCAGGCCTGGGGTGAATATATCTGTAAGCCTGCAGTGGCCATGTTATTTACCAGCAGTGCATGGCATCTCCAGCTACTTCTGTCTAGGGCAGGATTCTTACCAGCACCAGCAGCACCTGGGGAGCTCGTTTGAAATGAGATGACAGCACAGATTGGGCCTCCTGCGTGGTTTCTTTTTTCTGTCTGATGAGATGACTGTGTAGAAAAGAGGCTCTGAACCTTGGAAGCTTCTGAATTGATAGGATAGGAAAATTGTCATGTGTGTGTCTTTTCAAATACAATTTTTTTTAAAACATGGATATGAAGTCTACAGTATGCTGAAGATAGCATATAAGATTCTATTCAACCAACAAGTGGTTTTTTTCCCCCTCTTTTTGCAATTAAGGGGGTTTTGCATGAAAATTACTGAAAAGGTAACAAGATCAATTGTATCCTGTTCTCTCGAATATCAGTCTTTCAGGGAAAATAAAACATGTAGTACCCTGGTCACTAGGCCAATATTGCAGAATCCATCTTTGTTCCTAGGATTGCCTTTTTGTGCCCTCTCTCCCTTCCATGTTGCCAGGGTTCTCATGCCACTCTGATTTTTCAATCTCCCATTCTCCAGGCCAACAGTTTGGAAAGTAGGTGGATGTAATAACCCCAGATACTTTTCTTCACTCCATCCATGAGCTGTTACTCAAATGTGCAAGGCTCCTTCCTACTTCTATTCTTCCATCAGAACAAGGGGCTCCTTTCCCTATTCTGACCTCTGTAGTCCTCCTCCTCCCATAAAGTGAACTTCAAATATATCTTCCTCCTCGATAATGGGAGAAGGTCCTGGCTGAAGCCGGCCATGAGGCAGGTATTCAGTACACGTCTGTTATCTTTCCTTCCTCTCAACAGTGTCACTTACATGTCTTGCAAGCACTTATTTCATTCTACCTCATATTATCAATGTTTACTTGTCCATTTCTTCTACTTTGCTATAAAGTCCTTAACAGTTGAATATGAATTAGACTTACCATATATTATGCAAGGACCTCTCAAAGAACCTTACTTAATGGGCTCAATATTCAGTTGATAAATGAATGAATGAATGAATGAGGATCATGCCCATGACCAACCTTACCCTACATAACCTCCCTATCTAAGGGTCTCTCCCTATTTAAACAGCTCCTTTTCTGATCACTTTGATACTTTCTAGAGACTAATCAGATTAAAACAATTCACAGAATGTGTAAATCGATTGTACTAATTTGATAAGGTAGATGGGAACATTTGCACTTTAAAAGGAGAATCTTATATCCTCAAATCCTTCAATTTCTGAAGGATTTATGATGAATGTAAACAGAAGAGGCTTTTTGTTCCTTGCTGAGAGGCTAAGAAAGGAACAAAACAAAACAAAAAAACAACCTCCCATTCTAGGCAAATCAGGGACCTCCCTGTGACTAGTCTGTCAGTGAGCAAACACTTAGAGCCAGGATTATTTTGTGCATTCTCACACAGCCCACCCTTTTCATCACCCTTCCGAAGAGCTCTGCCATTCCTGGGACTTAAGGAAAACAAAGACGTCACTCAAAGGAGAGAGGTGGGTTATATGCTGCATATTTTAACTGAGAATCAGGAAGCAGCTAAGGGAGAGGGCCCTGCACATATATGCACACACACGTCGCCAGCCTTGTGATATTTCAAGAGAACTACATGTGGTAGCTTGAGCTTAACATTAAGGACTTTGATTTATGACTTCTCATTAGCAGCCACTACACATCGATGTGATTCAGTTCCATCGTGCATAATAATTAACTCATCCATAAAGTGCACATTTGACAGCTAGGTTGGAAAGCAGTATTTGTTTCATTCTACCTCTACAGTTGCAAAGGGAATTCACATGATTTTTTTCTGAAATCAAAAATCTCACATGTATCTTTCTGAAATAGGAGTTTCACAAAATTATTTTGCAAATCAAATATGCTACCAGATTCTGAAAAGTTTTAAAGCTGCAACACTCTGAAAAGGTAAAGATTTATTTATTTATTTTAATAATTACTGTTGATATTTCATCGATTTCTGTTTCTAGATCAGAAAACTGCTCGATTGGTTCCCTGAGCTTGGTAGCTAAGTTGTCCATCAGGAGACATATACCAAAGCTTACTAGAAAGCAGTGCAAATGAGGACTGAACCAATGGACTTTTAATGTTTTTAATTATTCTGACAGAGATTTCAAGCCCTCCAATTCCCCTGAGGAATTAAAATACGCCCTGAGTAGAAACAGCCCTCATTGATTCAGCACTGAAAACAAAACCGTCTATCTACATTTTCTTCTTAACACTGTTTCAGACCAAATCTGTTTTTAATGTGATTGTAAACATAGATTATGATGTATTTGAAGGATCTTTAATAGAACTTTTAGGAAGGTTGCTAGATGTGGCAAATAAAAATATAAACTGTCCTGTTACATGTGAATTTCAGGTAAATAATGAATAAGTTTGTAGTATAAGTATTCCCATGCTATATTTGGGACACACTTATACTAAAAATTATGCATCATTCATCTGAAATTCAAATGTAACTGGGCATCCCATATTTGATCTGGTTACCCTACCTTTTAGGGACCTATAGACAACATGAGTATCGTAGAACATTTTTGAAAACATTTACATTCTAACATTTCTCTATTAAACTTCCCTTTCATTTCTTCCCGCCATCTGCCTCTTCCATTTTCTGGAGGTCACAGCTGGTAACCAAAAACATGCTATTATTTAGTCAAAATATTTATTATTCTGTAAAAGCACATGAGCTTCTAAAGGCTGTGGTGGGAAACTACCACAAAGAAAACAGCATAATGTGGGTTCATTAGTTTCGATATCAGAGCACACAGATACCTACATTATTATTCTCTCTGTATCTCTCTGTCTGTCTCTCTGTCTCTGTCTCTTGTCTGTGTCTCTCTCTTTTGTCTGTGTCTCTCTCTCAAGAGATATATGTATACACCCATATACATGTATCATCAATAGAATTATAAAATTCTTTAGCTTGGAATAACAAAGTGAAGCTCTGCAAATCTTAACAATACTCAGCACTAAGTCATTTACTTCGTAAATACTCAGAAAATATTTATTTTAGATAAAATAAGCATTACAATCAAGACCTTAAAAAAAAGAAGAAAAACTTCTAGGGCTTAAATGTCTCTAAATGAGATTTGATATTGCCTATGTCCAGCTCCCCTCCTCATTAAATAAACCCTTTTTATTCTTTCAGGCGTTTAAATAATACATGTAGAGTCATCTTTGGGGAAAAACAAAAAAGAGCCTATATAGTTACCGCAGGTGGCCATAGTGATAGCTGCCCTGTGAATGACAGAGTGGAACAACAGCAAAACATGTGTCAGGGCAGGGGAGAACCTTCCTGCTGTCTTTCCAACCCCACCCTCATAGTTGTTAATACAGCGGAGATGAGTGAATTCTTTAAAAGGCACATAGGCTATTCCACATTATCCAGAAAGAATTTCAAAGGGGAAATGCTCTCTCAATCCAGAAGGAATACTGGGGAAACACTAAGAACAAGAGAGATAATTAAGCTTAAAATCTGTGCATATATTCTCATTGTGTCTGTCCATGATATTTTAATTACGTACCTGCTTTTGTGTCTTTACTAGGCTGAGAATTCCCATGAGATCAGAAGAACCCTGCCTCCTTTTTGTATGTTACTGTTATCTAGCATAGTACCTGATTCATAATGTGTACAGTAATCATTTCAAAAAGTCTGAAAACCATTGCTGTAAAGTAAGATGTAACTGAGTTGGAAGACAAGTGAGGCTACTCAACTCTAATCTGGGGAAGAACCCCTAATTTTGTGAGTTTGTAGTCCCAACTTTATATTTCTCAAAGATTGATAAAGTATGTATGTATGTATCTTCCAGAACATAAATATATGCATAGGATATAATATATCTTAGTTATTAATTTAGGAAGAATTTAGAAGACGGTATAAGAAATCATGAGGTAGAGATGTCTAACTCTACATCAAATTTATGTACCTGCCTCCATAACATAGTTACTGGGAAGTGGTTGCAGTTAGGGGCTACAGTTCCCAGCTTCTCCTGAACCTAGGTGGGCCACGAGATTAGTTCTTATGCAGAGAACCCAAGCCAAAGAAAATATGCCATTACTTCCAGGCCATGGTGGTTAAGAAGTGAATTTGCTTTCTCCATCCCTGTTTTCCTCTTTTAATGGACTTGGTGCAGAATCTTTGAGGACAAATAATGAAGATGGTAGAGCCAGAGATGGAGGGAGCCTAGGTTTCTATAATCACCCCTGAACAGAAAGCCTCCCCTCAGCCTATCAATCAGAAACATTCATTTTGGACATTATATGCACAGGAAGTAAACCTCTATCATGTTTGAGCCATAGGTTTGTTTGCTCCACAAAATAACCTCATTCGTGATATACTTTATAAGTAGAATTTTACTTTGCATCTATTTACTTTTTCTTCTATTATGTCATCTCTGGAAGCAGTAGTTCAGACTATGTATTCTTATCATTTGCCCTTCCCCATCTTTCTTTCACACTGTTTAGAAAAGTCCTCATATTGAGGAATCATGATTCTTAAAAACTTTCAAAGTGCTTTTTCTTTGAAATTTTCTTTTCACTTAACAAACACTTATCTAACAGCCATTATGTTGAACACCCATTATGTGGAGCACACATTCTGCTAGGGCTTGGTGATAAAAAAAAATGATCAGCTGATAAATTCACAAAAGAGACATATAAAAGATAAATTACAAGCTAATGCAATAAAAAATGTTAACACAATATGAATGAGTCTCTAGGAGCAAGTAGAGAATATTGTTGTCTTCACTTGAAGCAGAAGAAAAAGAGAAGGTGACATTGAGTTAGGTCTTACAGGATAAATGTGAGGTCTGTCAAAGGATATGAATCACTGTTTATAACTTTTAATCATTCATACAATGAAGATAGACTATTGCTTTTGATATCACTATATAGGTTTGTCATATTAAAGTTTGTCATATTCATCAGGAATAACTTTCCATTGTTTTACTTTTAGCCTTTTGTTGAACAAAGTTTTTAGTTACTAACTTTGTTATTAACCATTTATTCTTTTGCTTCAATACTCATGATCTAATTTATATTCTAATTTTTATTGTTTGAGAGTTTCTTAAAAAACAGTCAAGCACATTGGCTCACACCTGTAATCTTAGCACTTTGGGAGGCTGAAGCAGGAGGACTTCTCGAGCCCAGGGGTTTGAGACCAGCCTGGGCAATATCGAGACCCTGACTCTGCAAAAAATAATAAAAATTAGCCAGGCATGCCTGTAGTCCCAGATACTCAGGAGGCTGAGGCAGGAGGATTGTTTGAGGAGTTTGAGGTTGCAGTGAGCTATGATGACACCACTGCACTCGAGCCTGGGCAACAAAGAGAGACCCTGTCTCAAAAAATAAAAAATTATTCTTAAGTCCATCTGGATTGTATGGTTGTACATGATAACAAATTATTTCACTCACTATTCATCTGTGTTTAGTAGTTATTTACTTGTCCATTATTTTGTTTCATACTGTATTATAATTTATTAAATTTATAGGCTTGGTTACATTCCAAGGATCTCTATTCAGCTTCATCGTTGTAGTCTTCTATTTTTACCTGTATCACACACTTCTGACTACTAGCGCTTTATAACATATTTTTATATATGACAGGACATGCTCCTCAATGTTAGTCGTCTCTCTCCCTCTTTTCAACTTCATGCAGTGTTCACTCTGGCAAGGGACCAATTCCCAAAAGCCAGAAGTTTAGAAACTGATAAAATGAACAAGAAGGAATTGAGAGGTTTAGAAAATAAGGAAACAGTATGATATATATTAAAATAGTCAGTACGTCTTACTTGTTATTGTGAGTGTTTCAAGGGCAGCAATCTCATTATTCTTTTTGACTCTCTATAAGACTTGGGAGAATAAATGCATTATGTATGTGTTGAATTGAATTGAATCATTGCTTGGTCTTGCCCCATTTCTTTGCATGCCAGTTCCTTTATTTAACAATCAGCTGGGAAAGAGTTGCATTCAGCAACTGTTTATAATAGATGTAGAGACTCTAAGAAACATTTATTAGAAAACATTGAAACTCTTAGGTCAAAAACGTTTTGAAAAAAGAAGAGAAGAAATTAGGTCTCTGACCGTCTTGAAAACGATTGAGTGTAAGATTTCACTCTGGAGTCTTTCAATTTATATGGAAATTATTCTCTCAGTCAGTGGAGTCTTCTTAATCAGATTGCAAATCTTTCACTTTTCACCTTATGCAGCTTATTGTAACTCATGTCTTCATTGTAGAAGAAAGATTCAAATTAGGTTAGATTTGGAAAGGGTGCTATACTCACAAGAACAAAACAAATTTGTGCCATAATGAACAGCTCTTGACCATTACTCTGTGGGTCTGCCACTAGAATTATCCATAGCCAAGAAAACAAAGTGTCTGTATCACAGTTATCATAGTTGAGATGGGAATACAAAGGTAGAATTGAGAAGTGTCTATTTTGTTCACTGCCATACCTTCAGTACCAGAGCAGAGCTTGAAGACACATACTAGGCACTCAAAGAACGTCTGTTGAGTGATTGAAGTGGAGTCAAGCAGAAGGCACAACCAGTAAAGCAGCTCACTGAGAAGCAGTAATTATGGGCTCATATTAGGGAAGCCGAGAAGAAGTCAGGACATAGGATAGATTAAGGCAAGAGGTTTGGACAGAGCCATGCATGGTGGTATGTGGGGGAGAGGGAGATAGACTTCCTGGTTTTAAAAAGACTAGATGACACCTATATACTAAGAATATTTGCAATTCCCTTGTTTCTTCCATTGTCATATGGCTAAAGTCCATTTTTGAAAGTACATTGAAGTCATAACTGCTTAGTATAATAGTAATGACTTCTAGTCAAGTTAGTTATATTTCATGAAGGAAGAGCTTATTTTGACTGACTTGACCTTTTATTTGATGAAATAAAGTATTAATTTGTTTTTCAGAATGCTGAATTAAACCTACTGTCTCAGTATTTTTAAGTTAAGCTGTGAATGAATGATTTAAATGTAGGTCAGAGCTACAATATTTGATATTCCTTAACTTGAAGCCTCTCAAACACTGCCTTTCCAGCTCTGCATCAAAACAAAATGGCCAAGTCTAGTGCAATAAAATGTGAAAGTAGACCTGGAAATCAACTTTTCAGACTCAATATGATTTTTTTTCTGACTCAGGGAGATGTTAAATGTATTTAGAACTCCACATTTTCTTAAATTGGTAATAAAATTATTGCAGAGATGCAAGAAAAAAAATTTTTTTTTCTTTAACTCAAACTGTGGCATGTGAGCTAAAGTCAAGATAACTGCCTGATGAAATCATTTCTCGAAATTACTTAGTAATTTTCAATTTCCCGAACTCTGTAAATATTTGGCAATAAAACTGTCGACTAAGCAGTATCCCCTACCACAAGATATATTGGCCCCAAGTCACAAAATACTACTGCTATAACTTAAAACTAGAATTGGAATTCAGTGCCTGGAAAAGACCTAGATATCAGCTCCTAATGACATATAAGGGATTTGGGAACACAGCCAACCATGAAAACTCCCAACAGGACTGTGTCCCAAGGGAATACCATTGAAAAGAAGTTCTGGGATTGCTTTGGGCAGAATATGTCAAGAATCGCAATGCAGAAAACTCATTGAGTCAACCACAGAAAAAGATGTTTGCAAAAAAAGAGACATATTCTGTGTGGAACGTTTTCATGCATTATCTTCAACTCTTATCTTTAAGGTTTTCTGATGATTCTAGTCAATGGAAATTCTCAATAGTTGTCCTTTTGGCTTGATTACAAATGGTCCTCTGATTGCTGATGGACTTTCTCCAGCCATTAAGTGAAGCATCAAATGAGAAAGAGATATTATAGCTTTGGGGGAACATATAGAGAGCTGAAATTCCTTTACTTTGCTAAATTTTATTACTTTTCATGTAGCACCTAAAATGCAGATTTATTCATCAGTTTAAAATAGAATATGCTATTTGAATAATGTAATCATACATCAGCTTGCCAAAAGATTAAATTATGGAAATCACTCCCAATCTGAAAATAGTTATTGATGATCTAACTACTTGTAAGGAATTAGGCTAAATACTTTTTTATGACAGTTGCAATGAAAGCCATTATTTCAGGATCCTAGGCAGGGTCACTTTTAACAGAGACCTTAAAGAATGAAAAGGGATCATTAAAAAAAAAAAAAAAAAAACTACATTGCTCTTGGAAAAGTGGTTAATAGGATGTTTTGAGCCTGTTTAAACTTCCTTCAAGATTCATAAATATTCATTGACTCAATTAGTTATTTGAAGTTTAATGTTTTCCTGCTGAATGAAAATAATTATCTGCTAAGGTGGGTGTCCTGTCTGGAGCAGCCTGCATTTATTTTTAAATGTGTGGAAGAATCTAGTGGGGACTATCAATTTGATCTTTCTCGGTGTAGAGGCTTCTTTTAGCTAAACTATAGAATTAACTTTTTCTGACCCCTAAAAAACAAGAATTAAAAAAAAAAAAAAAGGACAGAGATGTCAATGAGGCACATGCTGTTTTCTAGTTGTGGAATCCTAGATCTTAAGAAAGCAGCCCTTTCTTAAGAAATGCCCAGTAAATTGCCCTCCATGTAGACAGAGTGGCAGACAAGGGGCAGTTCTGGGATTTAATGGCTGTCTGGGGCAGACAGTTGTGCACAAGGGGACGGGGAAGACAGAATCGCTCAGCTCACAGGTGGGACCCTTGACTTCCCACATCTCCAAATGTAGCCCTTTAAATATCTCAATTTTGAAAGGTTTTATTTTCTTTGTGGAGGGGAGAGTAAGAATAACTGCTTGTCAACAGTAGTGGGCCAAGGCTTGCCAGATGCTGCATTTCAGCTGGGGGGTGAAGGGGTTAGAGGTTGGGGATGGAGATACATAGAGGTGGGAGATTCTTCAATTTGAAAGGGGAGAGAAATGTACATACATTTCAATTACAAAAGCTTTAAATTGGGGCATGTACAGGGTTACCCCTCATCTCTATGTTATACTAAGTGAACTGTACAATAATATACTCTTCTCCCTGGTTGAGACTTGCACTTTACAACACAATTATTATACCGCCCAAGACATTAACAAAGGTCTCATAGAAACTGTCACTAAATAATTTATGTAACCACAACAATATAACGATTGTCATGTCGGTACCATTTTCATAGGGGCAAGCTCCTTATGATGGGACCAAGTCTTATTTTCATTTCTAGTTCAGCCTTTCCTAACCCAGGTACCTTCTATACATTTGGTGTTAGATAAATGCTTGCCAAAACAAAAAGAGGTCAGGGTCAACTTCACACTCAGCATGAATATGTATGCAGCCCAGGGCCAGTTTAGTAAGGAAGACACTAAGCAGAGGTAATTTTTACCTTTGGGAGGCAAAATCCACTCCCCAACACACAAAGTGGGAATTACCTCAGACCAGGTATAGGCAGGACAAAAATTCATACACTTGCACCACCCACGGAGAGGCACAGCAACAAGGAGGAACCACAAAGAAATGTTTATATTGTGTTTAATCTATTAACACCGTGTGCCTTCCTTGAAAGACAAGAATCCGAGGCACCAGAAAAACCAGAGTAAAGTAAGCTGTGCAGACACGGTGTCCTATCCAGTATTTATTATGCTGATTACACCTAGTGATCACCTCCATCTTCCGTCACCAGCATTATCCAGAGAGCTAAGTCCATATCCCCTGGTTGGGTTGGTTTTCTTGGCCTTTTTTTCTCTCTTTTTTTTCTTTTGCTTCTGCACAAATCAATAAAGTTTTTTCTGTTAGCCTAAGTTTAATTCCAATTCCAAGCAACATGGACAAGGAAACAGAAAAAAAAATTCAGATTGGCTTTAAGATGCTAAATTTAAGACATTCAGTCAGAGCTGACATCTGACAGGTTATCAACTGCAAATCATTCTCTGATCATTTACACAACCCCAAAAGAATTACAGCCACATAAGACTTTTGACAAAAAGAGCTGTGTTTCTGAGTAGGCTAACAGAAGGGCATATGTGGATAATTTCCAGAGGAAACTGAGCGACAGTGCTGGTTTCTGACTTCTTATTCTAGGGCAATGTCTTTTGATGTCCTGATTTAATGTGGTTGTAAACCTGAACTAATCTGACGTAGTAAAAGCTTAATTGGCTGCTTCCAATTAACATTTCCCTTTAATCTGGTGATCTGTTTTCATCTGAGATAGATTGCTATTCTTTAGGGCAGGATGTGCTTTATGTATTGTGTATTATGAAATGATGCCTGTGATTTGGGTATAATTATATGCTGTAAGTCACCCCTAATAATCGCATGTCTGAATACTGGAGTGACTGCATCTCCATGGGCTAGTGCAAGACAGTACTGGGAGCCAGACAAGACTGCACATCAGGATGGGGAGTGGACAGGAGTGGGCAGGAGCAGCAGAGGCCATCTGGAGGGGGAGTGCTGGCTGCCAGGGCTTGTGCTGCAGGAAGGAGTCTATTTCTCCTTGATGATGGTGTTGTCCAGGCAGGGGCAGCTGGGAATCTTTCAACCTAAAAATCCCCACTGGGCAGCATTTTGGAACCAAAAAAATTGCTAAGTGTGGAGATTGCTGAGTACTATGCAATAGTTTGCAAACTTTCACATTATCACTAGCCTTATTTTACTCTCTCCTTTTAATTTAAACCAGTTTTTAGTATGCAAAATAAGACAGTTTGAAAATTTGTAATGCAAAAGAATATGATATTTTTAGATGAAATATTAAAACTCATACAAGTATTTTTTAATGAAATCATTTTTATTTACTGATTATTGGTACATTTTGATGTATTCATGCCTTCTTTTTTTACGTTTTATTTGGAAATAGTTTCCATTTTGTTGATAAGTTGCAAAAATAAAAATAGCATAAAGAACATCCATATGCCCTTTTCCCAGAATTGTTTATTGTTAGCATTTTACGAAATCTGCTTTGTGATTTATTTCTTCCCCCTACCCTTATTCTCTCTCTCCATATATGTTATATACACATTATGAGATACAAAATTTTTTCTGAACAAATTGAGGGTAAGTCACATACATCCTGGCCCCTTACCCTGAATTTCAGTGTATATTTCCTCACAATGTGGATATTCCCTCACCCCAGTAGAGTTAGTGGCTTCAATATATTTGACATTGACAGAGTACTTTTATCTTACCTACCTTTCATTCTTCAATGATCTTCAGTTGATCCTTTGTAGCATTTTCCCCTCTGGTACAGGATCCAGTCTGTGGTCAGATATTAAATCAAATTGCCATGTCTCTTTAGTCTCTTTTAATATAGAATATTCCTATAACCTTTCTTTGTCTTTTCTCACATTGGCATTTGGGATGAATGGAGTGGCACCACCACCACCACCACATGAACATTTTTTTAATAGAACATTTTTCATTTGGGATTTGTCTGATAGTTCCTCGTGATCACTTGGAAGTGACACATTCTCCCTGGGAATGTTGCATAGGATATGTTGTGTCCTTCCCAGGGTACCATATCTGGAGGTACACAATGTCCATCTGTCCCTCATTGGTGATGTTAACTTTAATCAGCCAGCCAAGTGTTTTCTGATTTCCCCACTAGGCAATTATTGTGCAATTTTCTCCCCTGTAACTAATAAATAGTCTGTGAGAGACACTTCAAAGCCATGCTAATATCCAGTTTCTCATCAAGATTTCCCTCTAGATTTAGCAGCCATTGATGAATCTTGCCTGATATCTTTAATAAAATAGCTGCAAAATTATGATTTTCCAATTTCAGCACACCCTCCGCATCTGCCATTGGCTCTCAGAATTCAACTTCAAGCAAAAGTTCCCCCACTTATTTATTTGTTTGTTTGTTATAGGTATGGACCTATGAATTTTCTCCTAATAGTTTATAATTAGAAATAGCATTTTAATTAAATGGTTTATTTACTCATTTACTCAGTGAAGATTTATTGAGTACCTACCATATACCAGATACTGTCATACATTCTGAAGGTACAACTGTGAGCAAAATAAATGCAACCTGTCTTCCTCCATCTATAGAGACATATTATTTATATATGTATGTACAAAGGTTTGAGGACAGCTACAATCTAGAAGAACATTGTTTTCAATATTAAAAAGTTAAACCCATTGATTTATTTATTCAATAGATTTATCAAACACCTATGTGTTGAGAACTGTTTTAGGAGCTGAGAGTACAGATGGGGTCCCTATCCTTAGGGAGTTGACAATCAGATAGGGAAGATGATCAACAAACAAGTAAATAAATAAGCTTTCAAAGAATTACAGGTTTTGAAAAGTGCTACAAGAGGAAAAAAGAAAACATAAACACAGGAGCTAAGATAGAGGATGATTACCAAGGTAGCATAGAGGCCAGTCATTATTAAAAAGAAATCTAGAAGGACAGATTCATCATGTTCTCTCATGAATGTTTGGGCAGATGTTCACTGGATTTTTTAGGGTACTTTTCCATGGTCTTTCAGCTGGTTTGCCACAGCCTCATGGCTGAGATCAGAGTGCATCTCTGCTGTTGCCACTTCCATGAGTCCAGTTTCCAAACCAGTAACTGCATGTCAGCAACTTCTAATACCAGGATACAAATAAAAAAATAACCAAACCAAAACACTTTCTACTAAATACTATCTCCCTCCATCATTCAACAAATATCTAATAAGAATGCACTGTGCAAAACAATGATGAACAAGGCATTCATTGGCTGTCGATTTCAGTGGAGGATACAAACAAGTAATTAAGGCATTGTGACAACCATGACCACAGTGGTTAGTAGGTCCTGGGTGAGGGAGGCTATAGAAGGTTGTACAAGGGATTCTAACCCAGATGTGGTGGGGGCTGGGCAAGTGGGCAGAAAAGGCTTTCTAGAGGAAGTGAAGCCGATGCTAAACATTGGGATGAGTTAGTCGGAGACTACAGGCTGTTCCCCGCGTGCAGGTGCATGATGTGCAAAGTCACAAAGTGGACACATGTGCTGGGATTCCCTCGTTCCCCACTCTCTCCCAATTGCAGGCACATAGTTGACACTCAGTGAGTATTTTGGAACAAGTGAGTGGGTACATGCCTAAGGGATATTTTGTCCTCAGAAGAAAAGATAATCATGACAAAATTCAATATAAAATTCTTTATAATATCTAGTGTATGGGATTCTACTGTCTGTACTCTCTACATCCGTACTCTGGCTTTAATTACATATTGGAGAGCAGGATGGAGCAGTTTCAGAGTCTGCTGGTATTAAAATATTTTTGGTGATGCCTTTAAATAGATGTGTTGTAAAGCACATTATTTATACCTGGAAAAACTGTCTTCTCTCACCCATTTAATTTTTCCAATTAACTGAAAGCTAGTTTGACTTGGCTTTGGTTCACTTCTGTGGTCAAAATTTAGCATCATGCGTATTGATTAATTAGTGATGAGTCATTTAGCATATAAGAGCATAAACCACATCATGGCAAATTTAGAGGGTGAAAATGAGGCCACAGGGCAGTAATGCATTCAAGTGCTGTTCTTTGTTACTGAAAAATGTCACTGCCAGAGTAGAAGCAGCTGAGGGAATCTAAGGCAAGTGTTCCTTCCTTCCTCTCTGACCTACATAAGAGACCTTATCCAATTCTAACTCCCAGTGCCCCCCCATTTGGGATCCTCCCACTTAGGGACCACAGCCATTCACTAGATTGTGAAGGGTATGACCCAGTGAAAGGCAACATAATGAACAGTATAAATGTGCAATGGATATTTGCATCAATAGGATTTGGGTGTTTATTTGTATGCAAAACTTAGCCTATTACTTGTTGACTACCATGGCCACATGGAAAAGCCATGAAAGTTTTGGAATATAAGCTCCCTGATATAACATGAGAGTGTGAGCTCTGAAGGCAGATGCCTGCCAGTGCCACTACATAATGCTTTGAGTGCATAGATTCTTCTTTGTGAAATGGGAATTTAAAAAGTATCTATATCAGAGGATTGTTGGTGAGAATTAAATGCGTTCATCTATGTAAAGCACTTGCCATGGTGCCTCACTGATGTTCTCTAACCCTCATTTAAGCATTATAATTCTCAAAAATGGGAGCACCAAAAGCCCAGACTAAACTGAATATCATACCTGACAGAAAGTGCCACTTCATGTAAGCAGATTTCATTAACCAAACAAGTAGTCTGTGTGCTCTCTTCTTCTTTGGCATTCAGGACCTATAATATCTTGTATAATTGGCTAATATGCGCTGATAAAAATGAGAAGTATTACTATTAAGAAAGTGTTTTTGAGAGCCCACCATGGTAATATCTCTGTGCTAGATGCTGTGCTGCCCTTTAAACACGACTTAATTTCTGCCTTGAAAGAATTTCCAGTCTAGTTAATGGAGACATGTGATGGACACATGTGTCTGACAACATACAGCACGTTGCCTAATGCACCCTGCAGGCAGTGGAGGCATCTGTTGGTGTCAAGACTCCCAGTTAGATAGATATGAGTGTTACTTAAACATTTTGATTTTCTAAAGGAAGACAGTCGTGCTTTTTAAAAGCAATTTTTAGAACAACATGAGTTATATATATATGATCCCATTCTCTCTCTTCTCTCTCTCTCTCTCTCTCTCTCTCTCACACACACTGCAAGTACAAATTTAGAAGGCCAAATTACAAATTGTTTACTGTGGACACCTCTCACAAAGGGATCAGGACTGGAAGTGGAAGGTGAGGGGCTACTTTTCACACTTTATTCCTCAGTCTTTTGTATTGATTGTTTTTTTTTTAGCAATAGACATTATATGGTTTTTAATCAGGAAAACAAATGGAATTATTTATTTTAGTAAAGTTATATTGAAGATAATACCCTGAAGAAGCTCAGTTTATCTCATATTAATGACTTTTTACCTGTTAGTTACATAATTTATTCTTTCTTTACAAATGAAAAATATATAATTAGTTAAGGTTAACATTTGCTATAACCAAATTTGAATTTTTTTATTGAATTTGGGGGTGATAAACACCTTAAATCCATGTGTTACTTGCTCTGGAAAAAAAAATAGGTCAACTTCCAGGATCTTGTTTCATGTAAGAATTTAAACTGTTTCCAAGGTAACCAATCATATCTCTAGAAAGCTCAGCTAAGCTTGTATCTCTTTCTTCATTTTGAATGCTCAGCTCTTTTCATTTCCTCATGGAAACCTTGAACTTTGACACACACACACACACACACACACACACACACACACACACACACACACACACACTCCTGACTTTGCTTGCTTTCCATCAAGGATAAAAGGTACAACAAAACTAAATATATGCTAATTGATCTTTAAACTGCTTAGTGCAGCTGTTTTATTATCTTTTCTGTCTTTATATACTATAAATAATGACAACCAAATGTTGCATGACTGTTCATAAAAGGAAGCATATTAATTTTATATGAATTCCCAGGTAACTGTTTCAATTTATGATCTTTCTTTGTTCTTTGTGTTGTTTATCTTCAACATAGATATTGAAGACCAAGAATAAATCAATAATATTTAGCAAAATAATAGTAAATTTTTTGTTTAATTTGCTAGAGCAGCACTGTCCAATAAAAATATAACATGAGCCATATATGCAATTTTCATTTCCCTAGTAGCCACATTTAAAAGCAAAAAGAAATGGGTAAAATTAATTTGAAGTGTATTTTGTTTAGCCCAATTTATCTAAAATATTCTTTCAACAGATAATAAATAAAATTATTAATGAGATATTTTACATTCTCATTCTTTTTTTTTTAACTGAGTCTTCAAAATCTGGTGTGCATTTTATAAGTACAACACATTACAATTTGGAGAAGCCACAGTGCAAATCCTCAATAGTCATTTGTGGCTGACGGTGACCATGTTGGACAGTGAAGATCTAGACAATGGTCATTACTTCCTTAAAACCATTATTATCATCTCATCAGGAGGATATTTATCGATGTAAAATAACATTTTGCGGGTTTTCTTTACTTCCTGAAATGTAGTTCATCAACAAAATGTTAAATTGACTTCCTTAATGGAAAATATTTTATTTTCACTTTTCATCACTATCTTTTTTATCCTTTTGATTAGTTTTTCCAACCAATAAATAGCCATCTGAGGAAATGACAATATAAATATATTCTACTTTGTATCTCTTAAAAGACAATTTTCAGAAAAAGGTAAAATCATGACTCTCATACACATATAAAATGAACACATGTTAAAGAATTTTCTTTACTTCTGATATGAGAGAATCAGGCAGCTGGTATAACCGATTCAAAGAAAAAGTCAAACCGATATAAATTTACATGAAGTAGAACAGTGTGGAGATGAATTGCAAATGGGGACAAAACTTTTTACTACAAGGAGGAAGTCAATTAAATCAGGTAGGACAGAATTTACATAGCTATCAATTATCTACAGCTTGTGAAGAGTTGCAAAATAGCTCAAAAATAATGAGAAGGGCTAGAATCCCATTACCCAAAAGAGTATGCTACAGATGACAAATGGTTTTCCAGTGAAACACAAAGTTTTTTGTACATAATCTGATAATTCATTTAGAGCCACCTAAGCATCAAGTCTCAGCTTTGCCCCAAAATTATACAGTAATTTTATTGATAAACCAAGGAGTGGTATTAGATGTTCTCTAAGCCTCTTTCCAGCAATATGAATTTTTGAAAGGAAGGGCTCCAAAATGCAGACCCCCATCCAGAAATAAGTCTCCCTACACTAGATAAGTAGGTCTGGTTCTTTTCAAGCAGTGTCCCCACACATTAGTGATGTCATCAAACACTTATTGTAAGATTTTGCAGGTTGCAGGATGACCCTCGCACATTTCAGTGCTTACCACTCTGTTTCTACTCCCAGCAAAGAAGCAGTTTCCTCCTCCTTGGTTTGCAAGAGAGACATGTAATAATAAAATTTGCCTTCCCCACAATTTAGAAAAGAAGAGCACAGTGATTTAGAGTAAGAAGTTATTTGCTTTCACTCTAGCAAAGCAGAAAAGGTAATAATAGAGTAATGTGGCTATCCTAATGCAGAGAGAAATGGCTGATGGCATCATAATCGGATGGGTGGGACTATTGAGAAATCCCTTGTAGGACTGGGTGATATATGGAAAGGCAATGGATTAGAAGCCAGGAGCTCAGAATCTTTAACTCTTCCTTGGGAAGCCTCTCAGCTTGCCCTAAATGAAGTCATGTCCCTCTGATTGTATAAGGCTTATTTTTAATTATTTCCTTTAAAAGTAAGAAGAAAAACATTCAGACAGCATTAAAATAAGCTTGAATTTGGGGACATACATCAAACTTTGGAACTCACAAATCTATGCTGGAAGAATGCAGAAGTACAGCATCAAAATTCAGAGAGGGATCAATCTCCTTCAGTTACTCCTTCCACCTGAGGACTAGGGGTCTCATCTTCATGTAAATTTACAAAAGACTAACCCCCTGAGGACGTTTCTGAATCTAGGCTCCATCTTGTGTGCCCATGGTCATGAGCCTTTACAGCCTAATGCATGATGGTATTGTATGCTAAGCCAGGCCATGACGTCTAGAAAGCAGTTGCTCTATATGGACAGAGCCTTGTGCTGGAGGCAAGGAGCCAGCGTGCTCCCTAGTGCAACACCCGGTCCTCCATGTGGGAGATAACTCGGCTGGAAGGCAGGCACCTGAGGACTCGTTTTCTTCAGAGTGAATGGTTTTCACCCACTGAGAGACATATCACAGCCAGTCCACGAGCCATTTTCAATTAGACAAATGACTAAAGTAGTATCCAGAACACGCCCTAACACTTAATGTTGAAGATTCACTTGAACTAGGAAAATCTTCAGAGCTACAGGGCTTAAACTTCTAGTTTTTAAATGAACATGCAACTTGCTGCGTTTTTTTAAATGGAGTACTCCATTTTATTGGACTGTTCTCTTGATTTTAAAAAAAGTCTTCTCATAATAACTTGGAACATTTGAGCTATCTTTTTTTGTGTAACTGGGGAGGAAAGTAGCTTATATCTGGAGCTATGAATTTGGACACTTTCAAGAAGAACAGAGCTATTTTCATGAACTGGTTAGATCAACTATTTTTCTTCTCATTATACCACCTCCTATTATCTATTAACAGAAGGGAACATTAAGGAGAATACTAGCCTTCAGACTTCCTTTTTTGCCATATACATCAGAGTTATTATTTTCAAGCACTGGCTTTTTTAAAAAAATGTATTTGTGAAATATTTTGAAATTCAATTGATTTTCTTCAAAACTGTTAAGAAAAAACTAGGGAACAGGAAATTTCTTGCAAAAATAAAAAGATGGAAAGATAATTGATCAAACAACTGAGGATCATGCACTGCTCAGGAAAAGTAAGGTCAGTAGTGAATATACCCCTGACTTTCTAGCCAGCACCTCCTGCTCCTAAGGTAGGATAGGCTCGGAGGCCCCTGTGCCTTTAGAGACCTGGACCTACTGAGATTAAGCTATGACTGCCCCAGTTTTTTCCATTTTCTTCTCCCTCAACTTACACTTTCCTTTGATTTGCTTTAGGACAGATGAGAGAAGAAATGGTCATGTAACGGGTCCTTAGCATAAGACTTATCTTTTAACTGTGTTGTTTATTTATAAAAATAACACTCATTTTAGAAAGTGTAATAAATGCATCATGTGTAAAGAAGAAAGCCCAAACACTCCTAATCTTACCACCATCAATATTTATTGAGCAACCTTCCATGCCTCTTTTTATATGTGAATATATAATTGAATGTGAATGGAATCATAGTAAGCATATTGTTTTGTTATGTTCCATTTATTATTGTGTAAAATATATCATGGAGATATTTCTATGTCAATATAGTCATTCATTATCCTTCCAATGGTTGTATAATATTCTACTGTGTAGAGGCATCATCTATCATTTATCTAATCAGTCACATTGATGAACATGATATCAAGAGATAATACTGAAATAAGGTCCAGAAATGAGACTGTAGGTCTAAGGGACAAAGCTGTCTTATAGCACCGGATGGAAATTTAAGAAAGGATAATGTTAAGTCCTTTCAAGGCAGCAAATGGCCAAGTGAGGAGGTGGAATACCCAGAGGTTCTGTCGTTTCTAGAATACGGGGTGTGTTACTGTCATGAATACTCTAGTGAAGCTCAGATGTAAACCAGAGGTCACTGGTGGGGCTGAGAGTCTGGGAGGCAGACAGAGCTCAGCTAAAGCAGTAGTCAGAGCCTTCAGCCCAGAGGCTTGGTGCAGAAGCACAAAGTCAACCATACATACCTGTTAGGGTGTACAGAATAATACAGGCTGCAATGTACAATCTGACATGCCAAAGGCCACAGCAGCCAGGAGCCATCAGACAGGAGCTGATTCCAGACATCCAGGTGAGGAGTCCAGGTACCATGGGGTTTGAGGAGAGAAGTGGGGAATAGACTTCAGGAGACTGAGGACCCAGGACAGGGACGGACCATCATATCTCGGCCATGGAAATCATTGCCCTGTGGACAGACCAGTACCAATACGTGTGCTCCGGCTCCCAGGGCAAGCTAAATTCTGCTGGTGCTGCTTATTTCAGAGAAAATTGAGTTATCTGTGGAATCTTCACAGTTTTTACAACAGTCCAACACTTGGTAAAGAGGGTGTGCAGTTTTCTAGTGAGTTGAAGTGATGCAGGCAGCCAAACCTCAGAAATTGGGCCAAAGTAATTCACTTGATAATTCTCAGCTCTGAAAGGTGGGCTGAAAAACAAGCACTCCAGTTTTATTCCATCACACAGTGCTGGCAGCCACCCAGCCACCAGATCCTTAGGTTTATTCTAGACACTCATTTCATTCATTCATTCATTCATTCATTCATTCCTTGAATAAATATTTATGGAGCACCTGCTCTGGGTCAGACACTCTGCTGTGCACTGCAAAGGGATAAATAAAGCACAGTCCTTGCTCATTTTAAATAAGAAGAGAAATAATACCCTACCATAACTGCATAAGAAAGAGGCTGCAGAGATATTTGGCTTAAAAGATAAACATTTCTTTTTGTTGGCAAAGAAAAATCAACGCCTTTTTATAAATCAATTGAAGACTTGGGGTCCAGGTGCGGTGGCTCACGCCTGTAATCCTAGCACTCTGGGAGCCTGAGGCAGGAGGATTGCTTGAGGTCAGGAGTTTGAGACTTGCCTGAGCAAGAGCAAGAGCTCATCTCTACTAAAAATAGAAAAAATTAGCTGGGCGTGGTGGCTCACACCTGTAGTCCCAGCTACTCGGGAGGCTGAGGCAGGAGGATCGCTTGAGCCCAGGAGTTTGAGGTTGCTGTGAACTAGGCTGATGCCACAGCACTCTAGCCTGGGCAACAGAGTGAAACTCTGTCTCAAAAAATAATAAAAAAATTTAAAAAAGACTTGGTTGGGGGCGAGAGGGAGATAAGCCTTCTGCTGATATTTCAACTAGCACTTCATATATACTCAGTGGATTCAAAGCGCTAAGCTAAAAAAGGGCCATATTTGTATTCACCAAATATTTACTAATCACCTACTATAGGCCCTGGGGATATAGTAGGGAACAAGGGAGACACTGGAACTTGTAGCCTAGTGGTAGGGGAAGAAATAGACAAGAAGAATATGAACGATAGGAGCTATGCAGAAAATTAAAATGATGAGGATGTGATGAGCGCCTGGGAGGCGGCTGTAGATGCAGTGGTCATGGACGGCCTCTCTGAGGGATTGACATTTAAGCTGAATCCTGAGTGGCAAGAAGGAGCCAGGCCCCGGGACAGAAGACTCCAGCTCACAGTTTGTGCAGGACCCCGAAGGCTAAGCCATACTAGCGAGCCTGCAGAACAGGGAGAAGAGGAGTGAGGCTGGAGCAGAGGGGTGGGAGGAGACAGGTGGGAGCGGAAGGCAGGAGCCTGTCGTGAACATGCTGACTTTAAAATGCGAATGAGCAATGGCCACCTTCGAGCACCTAAGGTGCTGAAAATAAAAGGAGGAATGACTCTTGATCCCAGTACTGCTTTCCCTATAGCAATCACCATGGCACCACTGAGAAAAATTATAATCCTACTTTGTCTGAATCTGATTTCATAAATGCGTTTGCTATATTTCTATATAGGTGGGTGGATCAGTTAGTCATCCATTTAACAAAAATTGTTGAGTGATTACTATGTGCCAGCTGCAAACAGCTGTAGCTGGGAGACAGATGACAAATAATTAAGGACATAAACAAAAAACAAATAAATAATACAGTCTCAAATGGTGATATAAGCTATGAAGAAAATAAGCTGAATAGTGGGGTGTGGCCCAGGCACTATTTTAGATTAGGTGCTTGGAGGAGAGACACTTGAGTAGATATTAGAGCAATGAGAAGGAGCTGACCACATGAAGATCCTGGGGGATGGGAGGAACATTCCAGGCAGAAGGAACAGTGAGAAATGCAGCCAGGAGCTTGCTGAGTCCAAGGCAAAAAGGCCAGAGTGGCTGGTGCACAGAGAGTAAGGGCGCGAGTGTCAGAGGTGACAAAGGCAATTTCTAAATGTAATTGGATGTCCAAGCAGAGATGTTGAGCTGGCAGGAAGATATTTGAGTGTGTAGTTCAGGAAAGAGGTCAGGGTTAGAGATGCAATGCAAAGAGTCATCAGCATTAAAGTATGGGTACAGCGCTTCTTCCTTCTTAGCTTAGACTGCGGGACTGGGGCAGGGCGTGCTAAACACTCGCTCCTCCTTTCCTCCTGCTCATTCTCCTCCAGGACGGCAGATGATATTGGGAAAACTACATCTGCTGGAAAAAATAAAGAGAATCCTGACAACCACATCTTTAACAAAAGCAAAAAAGGAGCACTGTCAGAGTTTGACTTGATCTGAGGAAGCTTCTGAAATTCTTACTTAATCTTTCAGTACATAATTTTATTAGATTTGTACCTTTTCTTTCTTTCTGCTTTAATGAATCTGCTATTCCACTGCATCCTCAAATATAACTTCTGCCAGAAAGTGAAATAGTTTATGCATCTTTCTTTAAGAGAGATGTAATAATCTGTAAGATTCTTTGAGATATGAATTCACATTTAATATTCTGCACCAGAGAATACTGGTAATAGTGTTTTGATCAGATTATTTCTGATCAAATATGAAGCTCTGAAGAGTGTTAATGAAAAACAGTAACTAAGTCACATGCAAAAAGGTTCCCATACCTTAGAATCACATTCCCTGAAAATAAATCTAGACACATAGAGTTCAGAAAAGTGTCGTGTACAACGATGTTGCAATCCATTCCATCATGAAAATTGTAATTATCTGAGCTGGGTTGTTTCTATGTAATTTAATTATTCGCTTCAATACAGGATAATATTATTAAAGAATAAGGATGGTAATTATTAGTATGTTCTGCCCCGGGGTGAGAGAAGGACGTTTAATTAATGAACCACCCTGTCTCTTACCTTCTGGTTGACTCATTGATAAGATATGTGCAGCGTAGCAGGCTGTTAGGTATTCTCCCCTGCTGATGGGTTATCCACATCATTTTCTCAACCAGAGTGGAAAAGAAGTTACTATCGATAACCCAGAAATTATATTGGCAAAGAAACTGGATAATCACTAGAACAGCTTGGGATAGTGTTCGTTCTGGACAGCTGACAAAGTGCAAAGGGGAAGTCTGGCTCCTCGGGGCTTGGTGTGAGGCTGCATCCAGTTCAGGTTTTCCTCGAAGTGGCCTGCTTCTTCCCCAGATGTTTCTTGTTTTTGAGTGTTTCTAAACAATAGAGTCTCCTGAATCTGTTATAAGAAAATGTCTTTAATAAACGGCATCTTGTTGTAATTTACCTTCTTTAAAAACCATGGGATCTCTTTAAACCTTTAGCAGGAAGAAAGAAAATTTAAAGAGCTAACACAAATTTTACTATATTCCACAGTCTAGCCCACAGATGGTCCATAATTAATAATAATTATAATTAAACATAACCTTTTCCTTTAAATGTGTCATTTTTATGCCTTCATAGTATTTATGTAAAATTCATAGAAAGCAGTTAAAGACAAAACCCAATAGTTTAGGAATAGACTGGACTCTGAAACACAGACTCATATATACTCACATACACAAAAATGCACACATCACAGAATAATTAATAAATTCACATTTCTGGATTAGAGAAGAATGGTTTTAAAATATTTAAAGAATAAATCCAAGTATTTTAGAAAAGACTAAAAATCACTTCCGGAGTCTAGATATTGTCAATAACTTTTCTGTAACACTTGGAAGGACAGGTTGTAAAGTAGCAGAAATCAGAAAAAAATGGTTATATTATAGTTACACAAGTCTCTACATCCAATCAGAGGTTAAGGTTGATACTCATGAATGTCTACAGTTCAGAATTCTTCATGAAGCAAAATAATGTTTGAATATATGTGTCTGCAGGAGAATTGGAAACATCTTTTTTTCTTTACTTTTTAAAATTTGATTTTTTTTTCCTGGCAGATGTTAATGACAGAGTCAACCTTTCAAGGCTACGCACTGCAGCCCCATTTGTTATCACCAAGAGAAAAAAGAAGGCTTGGGAAACTCAAAACTTGTAATACAGAAATAGGAAATCATAATAATGAAACACTGCTTGAGCAGAGCAGGAGAAGTGTGCTAGACGGTTGTACTGGTAACCCCCAATAAGCAGTGCCTGCCGGCATTCACACCCTTCTGCAGCTCTCTCATGCTGACTCCAGGCGTGCCCATATGACATGCGCTGGCCAGTGGGACGTGAGCAAGCAGGATGCAAACAGAGGCTTGAAAAGTGCAGCTTTGAATGGCAGAAACAGGAAAATTAACGTATTTGGTTAATCACAGGGAACCAGCGAAGTTTTCTAACCAGAGAACTGGCAGGACCAAAGTAGTGCTTCAAGACTATGAACCCAATTATGGTATATAAAACACAGTAGCATGAGACAGGGCAGTTGGAGATCTGGGTAGAGTAAACATTTGAGAGGTTATTGTTGTCTAAGTGGGCCTCTCCATTAGAAGAGAAGAGCAGAAAATTATTAATAATAGTGGAAATAGTCTGGGTATTAAGAACTGCAAGAAGAAAGGGACCAAAGCACCACAGTGGTGCAGCTTCTCTCTCAGACCACTAGGGGCAGAGGTGGACAGCCGTAGCCAAGGCCCGGGAGAATGTTCTCCAAGGTTGCATATTAATAAATCCTTTCATTGTCATGAGAACAAAGAAGACGAGAGGGCAAACTCATCATATTTGCCTTTTGATTTTATCTCATTTCTTGACATGCCATGAAAGCACACTCCAACTTATTCCCTTGAATTCTAGAAATTTTTAACCCAGATGACTGTTGCAACATAATCTAAATCTTTGCATTCTTCAATTTCCAGCATTCATATATCAAAAATCCTAAATTGTTGTAGATCTGGCCCAAAACAGAGTATGTACTGGTCCCAATTAGTATCCAGAGTTATGGCAATGGGGATTTGCATGGAGAAAGAAGTGCAAGAAAGTCACTTCCATTAGTAAAAGCATGCCCTTGAGAGCCCAAATAAGGGACTCTCTTACATGAACTTGGAATTGGATTAGAATCTTTCTCCCTCAAAGGACTGCATCTGCCTGTTCCAGAAGCAAATCAAGGATTCACCACAGAGTGGGCCAGAAATGTCTATTGGATAGTGAAGAATCAGCTTTCAAGGTGTCTTTGTGTGGAAGTTAGATGGGTACTCCTTTTGAATAATTCATGCAGAGTGAGGAGAGAGGAACCCCAAGGAGTATTTATCAACATTTCCATTATTCAGAGGTTGTGCAGCAATCCATACGAGGCACCTTGACTGAGGCCAGTACTGATTCAAGAGCTCGGGGAGGGGGTGGGGAGTGGGCACAGCTGTCAATCAATGGCATTCCCCCAAATCAGGTGAGCAGCATCAGGTGAAGAAGCAATGGATCGTTAGGCTGAGGGCCCAATCAGCTGATGCCCTCACTCCCTGGTCCTCCCACAACATTCTCTCCTAGCAATTCCCAGGACCAATTTATTCCAGCCATCTGCTTTTCTCTGCTTCTGCTCCCAGGCTGCAATTGCTGCTGGAGAAACTCGGATACCTGTGCCAACTGGCACCACGACAGCCTCAGCTGGGCCCTCCATACTACTCAGCAGTCTTTTCACGTGTCCTAACCACCTTCCATTTACAGTGCCCAGAGCAGCTGTTCCAAACTCGGTACGCTCTCCTCAAGCTTCCTGTAGCTCGCCTCTCTCCTCATTCTCAGCTACTAACCTTGCTCCTACCTGGCCAAGAAAGTAGAAGGCATCACCTCTGCACCCCTAGTCCTTAGTGTAGTGCCCGAGACATCGTAGGGGTGCAATGAATCAATGAATGAATAAATTAATTCATCATTGAATGCAATTGGTGAGTATCAGTGTCTCTTCCTCTAACCTAGTATCAAACCCACCCTGGCTTCCTTCGCATGTACCTGAGAGAGAGAATTATCTTTCTGCTCTTCCAAGGCCAGTGCCTTCACCTAAGCTCTCGGTTCTGCCTGCTCCCTTCTCTTCCAGGATCATTTATGTGCTCTATCTTTTGTACCTCTCTTTCCATCTTCTAGGCTTCAACCCACAGACGTGCTAAAGTCTCTGTCTCTTTCTCATCCAGCCAGTATGTGCTGAACACCTGTTATACGCTAGGCTCTGGTCTCAGCACTACCCAGATATTCGTTGAGAAAAACAGATAAAATTTCTGTTCTTAAATGGAGGGGAGGTAGACATTATCCTAATGAGGGAGACAAACAAATTAAAAAATAGATGTTTATAAATGCCTTGAGAAAAATATAAACAGGGAATGAGGGTAAAGTCTAATGGGGAGAAAGTGGAGATGCTACTTTAAATAGAGCAGACACATACAGGTGGCCTTTAGGCCAGGATCTGAGGGAGGGAAAGGAAGGAGTAAGCCAGGTAGAAAATCTGCATTCAAAACAGAAGGCAACGTGATGGTCGTGCAGCAGGAGGGGGTGTTGTTAGTGCAAACCCGGGAGCAACAAGGAAGACCATGCAGCCAGAGTTGAGTGAGGGACGGACCTGTAGGAGGGTATGAGGCTGGGGGACAGGACTAGAAGGCTTTGTGGACCATTGTGAATGAGGACTTTGGCTTCTACTCTGGGGAAACTGGGAAGCTTGTAGGAAGGTTCTGAACAGAGTGACATGATCCAACACATTTGAAAGCATCCCTCTGGCTGCTGTGTTATGCATTGAGCAGAGGGGGCGAAGGAAGAAGCAGGAAGCCTGATTAGGAGGTGATCACAATAATGGAGAAGAGGACTATGCACCATTGTGTCCTCAGTTGTCACCACATTTATCAAAAGGGCAGTTTCACTCATTGCCTCCGTCCTCATCCAGTCCCATCTGGTTCCTGTCCCCACTGAATATACTCTTGGCTGAGGGCACAAATGACCTAAATACCAAAGCCAAAGCGAGGGGCTTCTCTTCAGTGTATGGCGGGGGGAGTCCTTTGTGAAACCTCAGGGCTAAAGCAAACCCTACTGTGCCTTGACCTATTAAAAGTAGCATCAAGCGAGAAGATCCACCTGGCAGGTTTAGTGAACTCATGACAGCCACAGAGGCTGGAGTTTCCCTTTCCGATTTCCTTCGAGCAGGGTTTGTGTATTGGAATCCGACAAAGGCTGACAGGTGATGGGAGCGAGTGAAGGTAACTGGAGCGGGAACAGCCCCTCTAAGGTGGCAGAGGCTTCTCACCTCCATGTGATCAGTGCCGCATGGAAAGGGGGCTCGGAGCTGCTAGGCCCTTGAATTTTTCAAAAGAATCCTGAAATCGGAAGTTTTATATGATGTGTCTTTATTTTTAAATGTTGGTAACCAACTTAAATTTTTAAAAATACCTATGGACCAAACAGAATCTGTCTATGAGTCATATACAACCGCAGGCCACCAGTTTTCCAATCTTCTTAGGGAAATCGCTAAATGTAGTTAGTGATGAAGCCCCCAGGCTTTGGACTGGCCCAGGCTTGGCACTCTGTAAGTGCCGCATTAGTGCTAATTGTGTTACTTGTTATTTCCCCAATTTTCAGCCTTAAACTCTTCATGCAACTCTAGGTTTTGGCACTTCCCTTACTCAGTTCTTGTTCTCTCTTGGAGCTCCTGGCCTCACCACCTTGCCTGTCCCACAATATTGCATCCTCAACCACACACCGACCTGTCTGCTCATTGCTCCGTGGTGTCGACTCTCCTCCATTTTGGTTCTGCCTGCCCCACCTCCCATCAGACAGATCAGATTCTATCCTGGTTCTCTCTGCAGGAACTCAGTCCCTCAGCTACTATTTGGGTATTTTTTAGTTTTCTGGAGAAGATAGGTCCAGACTCAAATCCCTGCTCTCTAGCTCATGAGACATACAAGTTTAAGGATGTCATGCAACCACTCAGTGCCTCAGTGTTCTAAATCATAAATTGAGAAGTGTCCATTTCACTGGGTTTTCAAGGATCATATCTGGCAGGCTTATGTAAAAGCACCTAGTGAGCTAGCTGTATAGCAAGAAGAAACTACCTTAAATAAAAAGAAATATTTCCTTCCCCTTCCCCCCACCCACCCCCACCACTCTTTTGAGTTTCCCAGACTCTTTTGATGAATCTTCCTCGTCTTTCCACTATTTAAATATCATTGTTGCCCCTAGAATTCTTCCTTTGTGTTCTCATCTCAGCCTATAAGCATCAAGTGGTTCTTTTTACTTCTTTAACTTCAAAGAATATCTCTATTCCAAGGACTTCTAACAAGGCTAGTCTTGGCCCCTTTGTTAAGCTTTAAACCCATTTTTATACTGATCTCTTGAACACCTGGGTGCCCCTGCACATACCTCAAATTCAACAGAGATAAAACTAAGCCTGTCATTTTCTTCTTAATCTTCCATTTTATTCATTACCACTCCCCCGTTTCCCCTCAGTATTGCTCACAGTAGTAACACTAGCTGTGTAAACAGATAAACCACAAAATCATAATGGCTTATGATTAAACCTGATTGCTTCTCAGGCCACTGGATGTCACAGTCCACTGCTCTCCCGCAGGGGCGTGGTGGGGGGAGGTTCTGCTCCGTGTAGTCTCAGGGTCAGACTCCTTCCAGCCTGTGACAGGGCTGTCTTCAGCACCTTACCTGAAAGGTTACTGCAGATGGGGAAGAGAGAGAATGGATAGGTCTAGAAGTAGTGTGTATATCACTTCTGCCCACATTCTATTAATAGGGCAAAACTCAGATACTAAATAACTACAAAAGTTTGGGAAATTAATTTCAGTTCCCTCCTTCAATCCCTTCTGTAACTTACTTTATGGTATGTACCAAACTCCCTTCTTTCTTCAATTAGCTGCCAAGCTCTGTGTGCATGCCAGGGGTGCTCTTTTGTTCTGGAATGCCCAGCCCAGTCTTTACCACTTCAAAAGCCTTCTCTGAGCATCAAGAACCATTTCAAATAATACTTTTTCTTAGAAGCCTGCCCAAAGCCATTAGTCGGAATTAATGCATCTATAAGTTCATAGCAATTCATATAACACTATAGCATTTGGGCACATTTAATTATAGATAATTTTATATGTCTATGTCTCACATAAAGCTGGGAATTTCTTGAGGAGAAGGACCATGTTTTATATATAATTCTACTGGCTGTATTTATAATCTCTAAGTCTTGTTCAAAGCTTGTATATTGTGTTTGCTCAATTGATGTTTGATGAATAAATGAATGAATATAGTGCAAATTAAAACTCTTTATTTTTAGAAAATAGCCCATCTTTATTCTGTACTTTGGAGTTTTATTATTTATGCTGTAGAAGCTATTACCTCCAAATCTCACTGGGTTTAGGAGGAGAAATTATCAAAAGCAGCCATCTTCATTAGCCAAGTTAGCAGATTTTTCTCTGAAGATTATGTAGAATCTTAAATCCTTAGTTACATCTCAATAAGAGGCAAAGCTTTCTAGGATTTTTAGCCTCTAATAATCTGTCTAATCAGTTTTACAAATCATAAATATTAGAACCATTAAATGATGGCTAAAGGAGAGCCATCATTTTTTGGTTATCTGGGAGCTGGTTGTTTCTTCCGCCTCCTCTTATGTTGAGTCATGCCCAGTAAGAAAGGGAATGAAGGCAGGCAAAGCTGCAAACCTCAATTAATCTAGTTCTGCCTGAGTTTGAAGCCCAGATCAAGGCTAGAATGGGCTGTGGCACTGCCTGGTAACTTCAGACTTTCTGTCTTTTCTTGTCCTCCTTATCATGAATAATTAGGAATGAGCCTCATTATTAAATGAGATATGTCAAGACACTATCTTGCTTGCCAGCTTCTCTCCCTCCCATACCCAACCAGAGTGTCCAGGTAGTGAATTTCTAGAATTAATAATTTGGATGGAGCTTCCAAATTTGTATTTCCTGAGAATCACAGCATTGTGACTTGGAAGAGTTCTGAAAGGTGATGTGAGAGGCCCAGGCTTAACCATTTATATATTTAAGCATAACAAATTATTAAAAACATTCTTTGGGTAGCAATACCTCTTCAAGACCTCCTCTCTAAGGAAATTACAGTGGTCTGGTCTGGTCTGGATCCTTCTTTGTAACTTACATACAATCTCTGTCCCCAAATCATCTAAGTCTAGCCTTACTTGTTTCTGACTCCAGGGTCCTTAATATCTAAGTTTTGCTTTTTGCTAATGCACTTGCTAGAAGTATTACCTTTATGCCCAGGCCTGGTGGCTCACTCCTATAATCCTATTACTCTGGGAGGCTGAGGAGGGAGGGTTGCTTGAGGTCAGGAATTTGAGACCAGACTGAGCAAGAGCGAGACTGTCTGTACTAAACATAGGAAAAATTAGGTGGATATGGTGGCCAGTGCCTGTAGTCCCAGCTACTTAGGAGGCTGAGGCAGGAGGATCCCTTGAGCCCAGGAGTTTAAGGTTGCTGTGAGCTAGGCTGACACCACAGCACTCTACCCAGACAATAGAGCAAGACTCTGTCCCCCCCCCGCCCCCGTCAAAAAATAATTACCTTTGTGAACTGAGTGCTTCC
Organism: Lemur catta; assembly: GCF_020740605.2. Taxonomy (NCBI): domain Eukaryota; kingdom Metazoa; phylum Chordata; class Mammalia; order Primates; family Lemuridae; genus Lemur; species Lemur catta. The sequence goes on from NC_059139.1 coordinate 36,295,590, forward strand.
AATATACTCAGCAAAATCCAGACTGCGGGTGTGTGATTCTGCAGCTCTCTATCTCCCCAGACAGAATGAGCCTGTGTCTATTTCAGGTCTCTTTGGTGGCCAAGTGTCACTGGCATACTTGGTGTTCTGGAATTTCCTGAGGTCTTAGGAAGAGGACTAAAAATGGGTACCTCATTTTAAAAATATTGTGAATACCATGATATATCTAATATTTTATTATTAAGCACCTATCTTTTAGCCTTAAACTACATACTGGCTATAATTTCATTCAGATACTCCACCTACCTCCAGGATTCCAAATGTGTTTTTTTCTGGATTAGACTTATCTTTGGATAGTAACTAGAACTGCATCTTTTCTCTAGGCAAGGAGAAACCCCTCTAAAAATAAGTAAATAAATCAAATTTTTAAAAAACTTTAAACCTCTGGCAAAAGTACTCATAGCTGCTCATCAGTGCCACACCTGACTCCACACGGAGTGGCCCTGCAGCATTTACTGTTCATACACATCCCTTTGGCCAGGAGGATGGTCTTCTGCTGGCTAGATATGATTAACATCAGTCTTACAAATTTCTTTCCCTGCTATTACCTTAGTTTATTTCTTTTACTTACACTTGCAACGGTCTCCTAATTTAGTTTCTATATTTCCAATCACTTCCTTTCTTAACCAGGGTTCTTCATCTGAATATGATTTGAGGAACTGTTTTTTCAGTTTTCCCAAGCATGGTTCCTAACCACAATAGTAGCATTCTTGAGTAGGATACAAGTTAACTTATTACATAAAATGTATACTTTGAAAGCATTAAGGCCTAATTCTCAGTTGGAAAAGAAAGGAGGATGGAAACTCTCACTAGGTTAATCTTAAATCACTCTGCTGTTCATGTCATCACCCTTCTCAGAATCGGTGGCTCTCCGGGACCTATAAAATTAGGTTTAAATCCTTTAGCACGTAGGGCCCCTATAATCTGGACTCAGCCTGCATCCTGTCTCTTTTCTCCCTCTTGCCTGGCCACTGGGCTTCTCTCCATCTCTCCAGCTCACCCTGGGCCGCCCACGTGCTCCTCCTCCTCCCCCTCCCCCCACACCACCCCAGGCCCTGACTCCCATCTCCCTGTGTCTCTTTCACTCCCTTGTCAAGGCCAAGCTCAGATGTTACCTTCAACATCAAATCTCTTCTGGACTCTTACTTCTGGATAATCTCTACCACGTTTTACTTTTTTAAATCTTGTGGCACTTTTCATTACCTTTTATTTGAGTGCGTATCTCATCAACTCCTCTGGCCTGAAAACTTCCTGGGGAAGAAAACTGTGTCATAAGTGTATATATACATCCTCTTTCACCCCTTAGCCCCACGACTAAAAAAAGCTTGCAATGTCAATAAAACTTTGGTGAGAGAATGAATGAAGGGGAATTGGAATACATAGCCACTTGTCTACTGGTGCACCACAGGTTCAAATTTCAACTTTTTAAACAGGCAAGGCTTGAAAGAGGAAAGCATCCTTCTAGTGAGTCTTCTTTCCCTACATGCTTGTGTGTTAAGAAGTGGCATGGTGCCTTAAACTCCTATCAAAAATCTACACGCCCCCAACTTCCTCTAAAACCCTAACCCAAATCTCCTATCTTAGGTTGTCCTCCAGAATTTCTCACTGCGTGCTTTAACACCTTGTGCATGGTATTTAAGTAGCATCTCCAAATGTGGATACTCTTTATGCCTACTCTTATGTATATAATTGCTAGTCTTTGACAGCAAATGTTAAATATTTATTCCTGTACTTAATATACAGGTATTACTTTTTAGTGACTGGTATAAGCTACTTTTTCCTAAATCAGCCCAAACATGAAAAAAATAAACATTTTTTTCCTGCTCAGAAATCATTTCAATGATAATAACAATTTTTAAAACCTTGCATTTCTAAAGTACATTATGTTTGAGAATCCTAAAGTAGTGTTGGACCCTAAGTGAAACAAAGGTAACAATCAGTCCATACTTTACTAGGAATATCAGTTTTATACCCAGAAAGCACTCAAGCTTTGGGCACCTGAACAAAAGATAGAAAGATAAGAATTATTTCTCAAGAGCCAGGTTCTAGGACCACATTTGCCTTTCAAATTTAAAATGTAAAGGCTTTTTCTTTGTTACAGCTCTCAATTGTATTATGTCCTACAATGTTATTTATTTCAATTGCTTCAGTTCTTTCCTGGTAGGACACTGCCACATAATCCCTTTTGATTTCTAAGAGATGTGCAGTGTGGATCTGTAACACTACATATTCATTGCTCTTCCTTTTACCTTCAGATATTTTTTGTCACCAGTGTAGCACCGGCATGTCTCAATGTGTTTTTCTAACCTTATTCCATCCTCTCTTTGTTAGAAATTAATTTAGTGAGAGGCTGACATATATGCACATGTGCTTATAGTGCACGAATATCCCCAATTCATATCTATTACAGAGATAAGATTTTTAAGAAAATGCCCCATGAGATGCTCATCAAGGGAACTTTTTTCAGATTAAAGGTTAAAAGATATCTTTACCTCAAGCTTAGCAGAGGAAAAAGTATGTTATCTTGTTTTCGGATGGGGAGAGAATTGAAACTGACATTGCAGTCATTCAGCATAATGAATATCTGAAGAGCAGGAATAAAGACAACATTGTGTGCATCATTTAGAACACAAATGTTTTCTCTTGTGCCCGCACACCAAAAATAAATTTGCATTTCCTCCCAAAGAATCATGATCTTTTTATTAGCTATATTTCAAACAAGTAATTTGCGTTTCTGTTGCAGTTGATAAGAGAACTCAGAAAACCATTGTTTATATTTTAAGTAGTTCTCTTACAAAGTACTAGGGAGGCAAAGGCAAAGTATTTTCCATATGGCACTTGCTTTGGACCGAATACTTTTAAGGTAGATGCATTAATAAGCCTGTATCCCATGAAGGCACTTACCCTGCAAGCGTGTCTGGGCATGTGGCCAGGCATAGCCTGAGAATGCACTGGGGGATTAGAGATCAAAAATTTTCCTTTCTTCTCTTCTTCCCCTTTATCCTCTAACAATTTCCTGGAGATTTCCTGAGCAAACCAGGAACCTTGAGAAGTTTGTTTTTGACTTAAATGTTGGCTGATTTAAATCCTTTAATGGTAAACAGAGCATCTACATGGAACTATATTCTGGTGTGAGCCAGGAGTCTGTGGGTGAGTGTGTGACAAGGCACTTTTGTTAGTAGCCCTGGGATGTTGTGCTCGGTTCCCATCTCGGAATGAGGGATGAAGGATGCATGGGGCCACAGTGACAGGCCCTCATCCAGACTTCCTTGGTCGGGTGAAGGTCCGCCTTCCCCTTGTCTGTACCAAAACGTATCTTAAAAACAAATGGGTTGGAAAGTCTCACCTACCTCAACAATGAGGCATGCAATATATAGTCCTTCTATCTGGGGGCAGCCTCTAGATGCTGGAAATTGCAAAGAAACAGATTTTCTCCTAGTGCCTCCAAAAGCTCACTGACATTGATTTTCACCCAAAGAAACTTGTATCAGACTTCCGACCTGCGGAATAGTAAGGTAGTAGACTTGCATTGCTTTAAGTCTTTGTGGTAATTTATTATGTCAGCAATAGGAGACTTATACAAGTATGATATTAATCTGCAAATCAAGTGGGCAATAAACACAATTTCATTTTTCATTAAGTCAGTTTCTCACTCTTAGTCCTCATTCTCCCAGACCTCAGCTCGTCCTGGGGCTTGGAACCCCCACCACCCCTACTTCTGAGATCGGCTACAGTCCTGGAGTCCGGAGTTCAGGGATGCACTGGGAGAAGCTAGCTGGCTCATCACCCTCTTCCCCAGTGGCCCCTGTGTAGGTGGAATCTTGGCAGGGCTGCCTGCGGTGGAACCAGCAACCCAGACTGCAGGAGGGGTGCACAATCCCTACCCTTCCCTCCTGTCTGCCGCTTCCCCTGCCTTACCCACCACAGCCCAGGAGAACACGGCTTGTGCCAGCTCTCCTCCCTCCATGGTTCTCCATGGCTCTCTGTATGCATCTCTATGAGTTCCCTAAATTCTCCCAAAGGTTTAGGCTTTGGAAAACCAAGTTCAGGAAAACATGCAGGGTATTTTTATTTTCTTCCAGACTGCATGGCTCCCTCCCGGCACTGAGCCCAGCTGGCTCCACAGCAAAGGGGGTGGGGATAAGCAGAGGAAAAGGGAACAGACCAAAAACATGACTCAATTTGTCAAAATATTAACCGTCTACTTATGTGCGAGAAGTAAGCACATTAGGTTTATTTTATGACACCTCGCCCTCCACCTCCCAAATAGGAAAGAGCCTACTGCTGTAAATGTGCCACACCTGCCTGGCACATCCAGAAATAGAAGAGCATCCAGGCTTTCCGAGGATATTGGCAGTGAGCTGAAAGGAAATGAAGGAACCCAAGAGGCAGGAGATCAGCTCAGAGATAAGACAGCAAAAGCCAGAAAGTGCAGTGCATCATTTCAAGATTTGATGTTTTGGAAACTAGACTCTTTCTAGGGTCTTGAGGGTGAAGCAAGTGGCCAGGACTGCTGGGGCCACAGCAGCACACATTAGCCAGTAGACCTGAGCTCCGCACGCCCGTGGGCGATCCTCCTGCCCCACTGGGAAGCCCTAGGAGCGCAGAGCTGAAAACACTTCCGCTGGATCTGCTGCTACACTGGCCCTGGCTTCTTTCTGAGCCTACAAGTGAGTTCCACAGCAGGGAAACGCTCTACGTAAATTGTAAGCATTTTATCTATGGGCAGTTGTAATGGCCTTGTAGATGACTACCTAGTAGATCATAGTAAAATCCAGATGCATTAGAAGGCAACTGAGACTCAAAGACACTGCGTAAGAAGTCTCCTGAGAAGGATACACAGGAAAATGTTGACAGTAATTAATTTGGGAATGGAATTGTGGGTAATTTTGGGTTTTATTTCATGTCTGTATTTTTTAATTTTCCAGAGAAATATATTTTGTTTATATAATTTATAAAATAAGTTTTTAATTCTTGAAGAATCATGGAGAGTTTAAGCTCCTTGGCTTGAACTGGAAAAGATAATAGTTTGGAGAAGGCTATCCCCCCTACGTGTAGACCTCAGAAAGATAGATCTGCCAACCTCACTGGGCTGGGACTACAATCACCTTTAAATACCATGAATAATAAACACAGTAATGGTAACACTAATGACACCAGGCAATTTTTGTGTTCTTTGATGTGCACCATCCTATTTGCATCTAGGGACTGTGGAGAGTTCTGTGCCTAGGTCAGCGGGAATGACTTCCTCATTCTTCAGGTTATGATGTTAGAGTCAGTGCTAGTTCTCAGTTGTCCCAAATCCTTTCCAGAGTGCTGAACACTTCCTTCTGCTATCATTGCTTGGGCACCCTGGACTTAACAGAAATCAAGCCTTTTCTTTTTTGCACAAGAGTAGGTGCTTTAGATAAAGCCCCAAATAAAGAGAGAGTGGTGGAACAGAAATGCGGGTTGGAGGAGGACAGAGCCAGAGGGGAACAGCAGCTCTCGCCTGCCTTCTGCCAGGCCCATGTCACCAGGTCACTGTTTATTTTTTCGCCAAGCCTGCTATTAGCAGCAGGCCAGAAAGCTTTGAACTTAACTGATGTACATAAAGCAAGCTGTTCATTTAATCTGCACATTTAATTCAGCTCGCTCTGCATGCTGCTCCAGTCTGGCTTCTTTCCATATAAGGAGTTCACGGTATCTTTCTGCAGCACCCCTGCCTCTATCTTGAAAAACAGCCAAAGATGGCTTTGTGTGTAATGCATGTGCTGTAGGCTGAAAACCCCAGCTGCACTGCCGCCACCTTGCCCCCTACTCCTGCCAGGTAAGTCCTGTGCATTCCATTTTTGTTTCTCCCTCAAGTGAGAACCTGCTGAATTGTATAATTTTGTGCTTATTTTTTATGCAAATGAATGGGAGGAAAATCAGTATTAATTTTGCTTGTCTATCAGATTATATTAGGAACAAATGTATTTATGTGTATATAATTTTCTGCATGTGAAAATGTTGCTGGACTCTGCTTCAGTGTGCCTTAAGGCAGATTTGGTTAAAAAAAGCTTTAGGTACACTTTTCAGTAAAATATGCATTTCAGATGCATTAGTAAGGTGTCTAGGATTGAACAGTGGGTGTTAGGGAAAGGAGGAACATTTTCCCACATGGCTATAATGTTTGTTCTAAATAAATACTGTCAAAATCTGTGTATAATCATAGTTTTATTGAAAGGTACCAAGAGGTTATAAATAGATGGTTGCATTTTGGTATTATCATGGCTAAGCAGTATTTGCTATAGAAATGTCACATTTTGGATAATGGTATGTAAATGTATCACATTCCCTCTTCTCTACGTGGCTTCTATAGCTTAATGCCTGTCAAGGTTTTGTGAAATATCTGCGAAGCCAGATGATGCCACTGGAGTGAATGGACGAGTGAGGAGATTAAAAAACAGAGGCTAGCTTCGGGAGTTTATGCTAAGAAACATGGGCACATGCACGGTGGGGTGGGAGGGCGTGAAAAGTGCATGCAGCCTAGGGAAAAGAAATAGTGAAAGGCATGAGAGAAGGAAAATGCTCTATAAATACAATATTGGGAAAATGAAAATTAGATGCTAAGCCAGGCCTTGGTGGGATAAAAAACAAGGAACCACTGCCTTGTTTGGTTATGCCTCATGGCCCCGGCTCCACTCTGGGCACCAGCTGCCTCATTTAGGATCCGTTCTTCTCACATTAACCAAGGTGAAAATATTACAAAAGCCTGACAGTGAATGAAAGAAGCTTGAGCTATAGTGAGGATATCTACTCGGGGATGGCTGGGGACCCCAAATCAGAGGCCCTTAAGACTATTATCTGCAGAATAACAGAAATTTGCTCCTGTCATTATATATTCAAACTGTCTTCCTCATTTCAACAGTTACCATCAATATATTAAATAGCTACAAAGTAAATGGCCTTGTGTTAGGTGTTATATTTGAATCGTATCCCTTATTGCCTACAGTCTGCTGAAGGTTAGTACTATTCTCATTTTTACAAAGACGAACAGCTAAGGCTCAAGGGAGTTAAGTGTCTCAGCCATGGCCGCACAGCTAACAAGTAGAGAAGACGGGATTTGAACTCAGATCTACCTACCTGGGAAAGTCCACGTTGTTTTCACTTTTATGCAGCCTCTCTTATTTAATGTGAAAATTTTGTAGAACTATAAGATAGGAGTAGGTGGGAAAATACAATCATTTTCTTGGGAAAATTGGAATCACACCTTATAGTCGATAATTAAATCCTGAAGTTTTCTGATTTTCCAGTAGTGGAAATATTAGCCAGACACACTGGGGCATTATTTCTCAATGTTAGTTACACATTGTACTAATCTGAAGGGCTTTAAAAAATACTGATTTCTGCTCTCCACTCCCAGAGCTTCTTATTAAATTGGTCTGAGATGTGGCCTGGACATTATGGGTTCCGAAAGCTCCCCGGGTGATCCTAATGTGTCACCAAATAGATATTTCCCCTTACAGCCTCTCCTAAAGTCTAGACCCATTAATTCAACCTACTGTTAGCTATCACTACCTTCATGCCTCGCAGGCATCTCAAACTCAACATATCCAAAATAGAACTTTCTGTCTTTTCACTTAAACCTGACCCTCCTCTTCTTATATGTCTTTTTTTCTATTGTCAAACACTAGTTGTGGTATTTGTTGGAACAGACTTATTATTCTTTTTTTTTTTTTTTTTTTTGGAGACAGAGTCTCGCTCTGTTGCCTGTGCTAGAGTGCTGTGGCATCAGCCTTGCTCACAGCAACCTCAAACTCCTGAGCTCAAGTGATCCTTCTGCCTCAGCCTCCCGAGTAGCTGGGACTACAGGCATTCACCGCCATGCCTGGCTAATTTTTTCTGTATATTTTTAGTTGTCCAGATAATTTCTTTCTATTTTTCAGTAGAGACAGGGTCTTGCTCTTGCTCAGGCTGGTCTCGAACTCCTGACCTTGAGCGATCCACCCGCCTCAGCCTCCCAGAGTGCTAGGATTACAGGCGTGAGCTACCATGCCCGGGCCAGACTTATTGTAAGTTACTCTTGATCTCATTCCTGAAATCAAATTAGGCACGCCTGATCACTGAACAGCTGCCATATAAATTCACAAATATTTGCTTCTGTGGGATTTCAGAATCCTAGCAAACTGAGACACCTATCAATATAGGAAATGTTGTGATAGCTTCATCCTGAATGCCAAAGAAATTAATGCTCAAATTGAATGCTCTACATCAGAAAGTTAATGGAAATGGACATGTGGGTCTTATTTTCCATAAGAAAGTGAGTCACTCATCAAATTTCATATAAGTATTTATAGATTGTTTATTTCTGCAAGATACAGTATTTATGGAATATTTACACAGCCAAGGAATGCCAGGTTCCACAGGGAAACAAAGAGTAATAGATCTCATGGTCTGCCTACAGGTAAAAACTCCACATGAGAAAATGGCACACGGCCTAAGTGAAGAATAAATGGATGTCTTTATAGTAGCTAGGGCTGTTTCTATTATAATTATTAGATCAAAACTCAACTTAGTTTTCCTGAAGGGAAAAAAAATCAAGAAACCATTGGCTCACATATCCCAAGAGTCCCGAGGTGGTCTAGCATCAGGCATAAATAAATCCAGATGTTCAGGGGTGACAACAAAGGTCCCTTCCCCCTGGATCAATTTCCCCCTTCCCCTTTTCCCCTTTCTCCCCTCCCGGGCCCTTCCCTGTTCTGCTCAGCCTCAAAGTTGGCCGTACTCTCAAACCCTTTCCTCATGGTACCTCCCACAAATCTGAGTTCCTATCCCCCCCAGCTCTTAGTCCACCAAAGTCATTTCCTTTCTTACAGCAGTCGTACAAAAGCCTTGCAAGTGAGGCTCACTGAACTAGTCACTGTGGCCAAGGGGATTTGCTTGACTAGTCTTTTACCTGGGGCTCCCCTCCGGAATCAAGGAAGGATTGGCCCCCTCAGACCACCTGGGACTCACACTGGGAGATGTGGGTTCTGTTATAAGATAAAGAGTTTGATGTTGGGCTGGACAAAGTAGGAAATCTCCAGTGCAGTATCTGCAGGTGCAGAGAGAAAGAGCTCATCCATCTGGGGATATAAGAGGATGTTCAAGAAGGTGTGATTAGGGATGAGTCTTGCAGATGGGCAGAGTAGGAGGGGGATATAAAAGAAATTTTAAGTAATTTCCAACAATAATGCTTTTGTTGAAACATATTTCACATCCCTCACTATTCCCTCCACTGTTATGAATCTAAGAAGCCACTTAATCTCTCTGACGCTTAAATCAAAATGTTTGAGTTCTATAAATAAGGATTCTATTTATAATTATTTTTCTTTACCTGAGCATTGAAATGTTTTCATGAATTCTAAAAAGTGAGAACTTATTTAAAGTGTTTAAACCCAAAGTAGTGTGAACTCCTCCTACTCGGTTATGAACCTTTCCCCACAGAGACCATCCCTGCCCTGTGACTTCCTTTGTATCTTTCTCCAGCTACAAAATCAGAGTGAAAAGAAATATTCGCTAAATTTTGCTTACCAAAGAGTCAGAGCTATCTTCCCATAATTAATGAAGGGAAGGTTTACGAGGATACTTAGAAGCAGTTTCGTGTCGGGAAATTTTTTCTTTCTGCCACTGGCTTCCATGTAATTTTAGGCATGTCACTTAAATGGTTTACTCCTTTCTAAAATATAGATGACAATATGGTGTCTAATAACAATGACCGATAGTAAGATTGTTGTAAATAGCAAATGAAATAATGTAAATGAAATAGCAAGTACTATACGAACATGTGTGAGACAGTGTTATTGTACAGTTTTCAAGGTAATATCTTATGTGAGGGAATTAGATGATAATGGGAGTGTTATTTTTTTTATTATTGTAAGCCACCTCTATTTTATGTTCATTAAATTCACCACCAGAGTTTATTATAGTAATTTAGCATTAGGAGAAAAATTCTGTTGCTGTTTACCTTGGAAATATATAAACCTGGTTACCTCTACATCTGGAAAACTGCCAGGAATTAAGTAAAAGGCAAAAGGAGCAGCTTCCAAAGGACTAACAGTAACAGTCCCCAGGGCCCAGGGGCAGAAACTCTTCCCTCCTAGCAGTGGGCGTTCCAGGCAGAAGTAAAGTGCATCCCACTGGCTGGCTGAGGCAAGCATCTGCCGAGGAAGCTAAGTGCACAAAAAAAAGCAAGAAATTTTACAAACGGAAAAGAGAAAGTGGAAACAGATGAGACGAGAGCAACAAATCCAAATGCAAGGGACGGTAACAGTGGGGTGGAGATTAGAGCAGGAGGCAGAAGCAATGAACAGGGAAACAGATCTTAGTAAGAGGGCAAATGGAAGGGAGCTACGGTGTACCTAGGATATTTGACACCCGGGCACACTGTTGCCTTACAACGCTTCCTGTATATGACGGAAGTATTTTCCTCAATAATTGTGATGTGGAATGAATAATAATGGCCTGAAATAAACACAGTAAAAATCTCCTCTTACTGAAATCGGTATGTATATAATCATGCCAGTACAAATAAATAATAATAAGTGAAACATCTTCAACTGAAACAATTTTGTTAACTACTAAATGGTTTATGAAATAACATTTTTTTCTGAATTTCTTATTTAGTTTTTAAAGAATTTAAAATGAAGCATAAACTTTAATTTTTAAAGATATCTTCAAATTCCACAAAATATTTTAGGTGTGAACTAAAATTTATACTTAACCAAACAAAAATATTACCCTCTGGAGTTCACATTCTGTTTCACTGTTTTTAAATTAAAGCACAAATAAAAATTCCAAGAAGATACTGTTTTCATATTACAGCATATGTTAAAAACTCCATATAGAATGACAGACTGAAGGAATTCAGGTTCTGATTCTTTGTTTATATAAGCACTGCACTATGAAGTATATGTACACATATATTTGTGTGTATGTGTGTGTGTATATATATGCTATTGAAACTCAACAGCAATTGTTAGAATTTAGACTAACAAAAGATTTTTTGAGAGCAGGAGTATTTTATCATTGATGTTGTGTTTTTTGTTTCTTTTTTTTTTTTTGGTCATGTTTTCTGGCACATCACAATAATAGAAAAACATTTAGAAAGTTTTATTATTGTTTTAAAATTATGTATGATGCATACTCTTATTGCTTATACTTGAGGGGAGCCCCTCCCACCACTGGAAGAGAGTCAGCAGCACCTCGCACAGAAAAATATTTGGATCGCTCTGCAGAGAAGTGACACAACCTCCAACCTCTCAGTGGGCCCTAAGGGCTTTGCTAAATTATAGTGCCAGACAAAATGAGCACTCACAATTGATCCCATTGTCTTGATCCCTCAGAGCTCTGTGGATACAATACCAAAAGAGAGTTTTTTTCAGAATTCACTCATAAAGGAAGTATGGCTTCTCTTATATTTCCTACTGTAAGAATTCCTATTATAAGAGTTATGGGATTCATTTTGTGGTTTTTACATTAGTACACAGAGTTCAGAATAAGTAAATATACACATATACATATAAATATGTACTTACACTTGTATAGCCTACATTCCCAAAGTGGGGAGCTTTTAAAAGTCCAATTTCTGGATCCCACCTCTGGAGAAGTTGACTCGTTCTGTCTGAGATGAGGCCCAAGAATCTAAAAATTTTAAAAGCATCCCTGTGTTTCTGATGGTCATCCAGGTAGAGGGATCACTGGTGATGGATTTGGATTTTTCTAGTTCTGTGCTCATAATATTCTACTTCAATTAAATTTCTAAGGTCCTGATTATTCATTTCTATTTTGTCATTTTATTGTCTGTGTTCCTATTTCATCTTGGAGATCACCTTAATGTAAAATTGAAACTTAATTCTTAGAGGAAGAAAAATCCTCCTTCTCCTTTCCTGCAAAGCTTCCAATTTGATCGGCTGCAAGTTTCTCAGTAGGGTATATATTCAGATGGACAGCCTTCTATTCTTATAGCAGAGCACTAAACTTTTTATACCAGCAAATGCAGTGAAAAAATCACAGTGCTTTTCATATCTTCATACACAGTATGTTACTAGATTCTTCGTTAGAGGTGTACAAAACTGTTTCCTCTACTTAAATAATGCCCCTCCTTTTTTCTTTTGGGGGGGGAGATGTATTTTTGTGGTTTGTTTTTTTGTTCTTCAGACAAAATTCACCATTTAAAAGGAAAGAGAGAAAGCAAAGCAGGCAAAAGAAACAAAAAAGCAGGCAAAGCAAAACAGAAGATTCTGGGAAGCATGATAAGTTATTTGATTTTTCTAGCTGCAAGATGGTATAAAATAGAAAGTAGAAATATAATATGCTTCTTGTGGTTTCACCACTGAAGTAGGCATGGTCCAGCTTGTGGTCCAGATTGTCTAATTGATTATGCTTTTAAAATTTATGCTTTTGTTGTCTGTCTTTACTAAATAGTAAATGCTAGTCAGTGTGAACATTCACTAATCTATTCAGTTTAATTATGTGAGAATTATTAGTGTTAATTATTAATTTAAAAAGAACCATTTATTAAGTGTTATGTTATTAAGTATTACAAAGGACCAAATGACACTTTAATTTTTAGAACACCTCTATGAAAGAGGTTTTCTCCCCATTTTACAGATAAAGGAAATGAGATTCAGATGAGTTCAGTTACTTGCTCAAATTATTCTGCAAATTAATGTAGTTCTTGTGTTTTGGTGGACATAAGAATCTTCTCTAAGAACTTGTCTAAAATGTTAATTTCTCCCCAGGGATTCCCTTTCTGTAGGTTCCAGAGAGCCCAGGACTATACCTGGTTCACAAGCACCAGGTGAACTTGATGCAGGTAGTTTTCAGGCCACAATTAGAGAAAGCAGCTCATATTATGGGTCCCGCCACTCTGAGGACAGCTCAGATTTCAGGACATGAAGGAAGTCTCTACCCTGTGCTATTTCCATGACACCACCTGGCCTTCATTCTCTTAGAACTCAGGCCATGGAAAGCCACACTCCAACCTACCCACCCTGGCCTGCTGGATAACTTTCAGCCAGAAATCTCTTAATCAGAATTTCTTCACTTAAAAAGGGAGTACTGAAAATGCATAGTGAATTCCATTTAGGAGGAAGGGCCAGAAAGAGTGCGGTGAAAATTATTGAGTAAGTGGGAGTTGAGAAAAAAGACTCAGGAGGAAAGAAGACAAGTGTAGCTTTATCTATGTCGTTGGGCTTCTCAACCCACAGATCTTCCACTCCGCACTCATGGTGATTTCTGTTAAACAACAGCACATGCATGAGGAACTGATGCCGCTTTGGGACAAGAACAAAAATTCCATGGTAGTGACAGATAGAAAGAAAGATAGTTGGTAGGGCAGAAGTGTGGGCATAAGACATAAGGAATAAAAAGCAGGAAAAGGTAGAAGAGGAAAAGAAGGTGGCAGCTATGGAAATGGGGGTATCTTGCTATTAGAGCAAACCATGGTCAAGGTTAACAGCACTTCAGTTCAGTCCCCTAAATGTCTGGCTGCCTTCTCTTTACAAGTCCTAGGGTGACTGCAAATTACTAGTGCCAGGAAAATCACTCCTCTCGGATCTGCGTCTCCTCCAATCAGGTTCACTGATATAATAGGTTTGCCCAGCAGATGACCTTTCCTGTGAATTTGAGATGAAGTGATTGGAAAGAGAGAAATAAAAATCTAACGGGGTCTAGGGAACTCCAAAACCTTTAGTATTAGATTCTATGGTGTTTGCTCCAAGTGACATAAATACCTTTAGGCAACTCCTCACCTATGAAATTAAAAACCTCCTGGACCATATTTGAAGAAGGTGTTATGCAGGTTACAGAAACACTGTATGTCCAATAGTGGACACTGCTGCAAAGAAGAAAAAAAAAGAAACACTATATGGGCAAGATAAGATTTGGTGACTAGTTTTCACTCCACTACAACAACATCAAACTGACATTTTAGCATCTGGCACATAGGATAAAATAATAATTATCATCACAAATAAAAGCTACCACTTGTCAAATGCCTTTTATAGTGCAGGTACGTGCAAGAGCATTAGATATCTTTGTTCTAATTCTACAACTGCCCACAACTGGCTTGGACTATTTACAAATGTTAACAAAAAAGTTAGGGAGCATTCTAAACTAAAACAGACTGCAGAGATGATAGCTAAATGCAACGTGTGATCCTTAACAGGATTCTGAATCAGAAAAAAAAAAACAGCTATGAAGACATGGGAATAATTGGGAAAATTTGAATATGGAGCAGTATTGTATTGGGGTCAGATTTCTTAGCTGATTTTAATGCAACTGTGGTAATGGAAGAGTTTGTTTCCTATTCATAGGAGATATCTGTGAAGTATTTAACTGTCATCAAGTCTACAACTTAGTTTCAAATAATGCAACAACCACCACAAAGTGCTATGTGAAGGCAGATAGAGCAAATGTGGCAAAATGTGAACAATTGAGAAACAAGTGGAAACCAGATGTGTGACAACTTCCACTCGTCTACAGGCTTGAAATGTGTTTAAAATGAAGTGTTGAGGGGGAAAAGGAGTAGTGTTATTGATCCTACTTTTTCAAAAATGGAAACTGAGTTTGAGGTCACTCCACTAGTACATGGTAGAGCTAATAATTGTGAACTAAAATAAAATCTTAAGCCCCCCAGCCAACTGAATGGACCTCCTCTTGGCCAGAGGGACCCCAGGAAAACCTTAAAGCTGGGTTGCATGCCATGAGGGGACAGGAGGTCATGCCCTCTCGCTTTTGGAGTGACTCTTTTGACAATAAAATACTAAATCATTAACAGGCCTAAGGGCATGCAAGACATAGGTTAACCCATACCTGCAGGCCATTAATTTACTTGACAGATCACTTAAGTCTCAGTGTATGTCTGGTGGTGGCTTGTCTCTGATTAACAAACTTCCTTATCTTAACTTATTACCAGGCTTTAGGCAAAGCTTCATTTCTTTAATCAATTACAAATCAAAGAAACTTTAAACCCAACTATAACTTGCAAGCCCCCCCACCTTTGAGATATCCCGCTTTTTCTGGTCAAACCAATGTACACCTTCCACGTAGTGATTTATGCTTTTGTGTGTAATTCCTGTCTCCGTGAATGTCTAAAGCCAAACTGTAACCCAGCCACCTACATTTTCTCAAGACTTCTTAAGGGCACGTTTTCCTGGGCCATGGTCACACACAGTAGGCTCAAAATAATCCTCTTTAAATTATTTTACAGAGTTTGGGAGTTTTTTCCATTAACATATTCAAGCCCTGGCCTTCCTGCCTCTACTAACCTCTTCAATATATCTGGCCTTAGAATGATCAGTGTGAGTACAACCCATGTGGAAAGGTCTTAGAAAAGAATGTCATTTATTTCTCTAAGGTCCTCATGACTGAAACAGACAGGGGCCCCACCCTGGGAGACCAGGACTTGGATGTGGTTTGCAAGGGTGCTATCCTCCTCCCCTCGTGCCCACTCCCCTCTCCCTCACCCCTGTTAAGAAGGCAGAGACTTCCTTCTTCTGTGACTATTACAGAAAGTGGTTTGGGATTCATTCCCTGTCAGTCATTAAGGCCTAATATAGACCCTTGTGGCATGCCGGGATTTAAATTAATCCCGACCTTTCATCATCTCAGGGCATAAAACTTAGCAGACAACAGATGGCAACTTTAAAGATAGCTTTAACAGAGGCCAACATAATATACAGTTATTGTGGGCCTATTTTACACAGATAACACTTGAACCACTAGATTGCAGAAAGAAGCATTCTTTTCAAACCAGTTGACCCCTTTCTTCAAAGACATTATCAGCTATTTATGAAAACAATATTCTATCTGGTATATATGAAGTGATTAATCGTATAACCATGTACTCAACTAAATTCAATAGTATCCATCTCAGGTAATGCCTGCTCCATGTCCATGAATTTAGATAAAGCTGCCTAAACTCCCTTGTGAACTGTGTTTGGAAGTTTAAATTTTCTTTTAACACCTCATGTTGCTACATGATAACAGTCCTTGGCTTTTCAGTAGTATTCTCATTTAAATGTCTTCAATCACTATAACTAGGTACAAAGGAAACTCATTCTTTGGTGGTTCATGGGTCATGGTCTCACTTCTCCCATGTGTGGGTGTTCTCTGTTTATACCCTACATTTAGTTTTCAGATTTTATAAATTGCTGACAGGAGCCAGATCTTTTTTTAGAAAGTGTTTTGTGCAGACAGAAGGGAAAAGCTCACAGTAGGCTACTGGTATCATTAGCAATTTTGTTCTTTATAGAGCAGGAAAATATAATCGGTGGTTTTAAGCTATTAATTCTATAGGCTAGTACTTCCCTCCCACTAGGAAAGGCTTATTTTCTCCACCCCAGAAGATGGGTGTTTTTTAATGTTTAAGCAAATCCCTGCAGTGTCTTTGTCTCCGTAAGTGTAATGAAAACACAGAGCTTCGTTGCCTCCGCTGGCGAGCACATCAGGGCGTCGGGGTATGCAGCTTTGTGCTGCCTTTCAGCTGCCATGCATGGAGGGCGAAGGGCATGAAAAATCACTTATTGTGGGGGATCCTCTGTGTTTTTTTTTTTAAATGGAATTCTTTAGCAAGCTTGAGGAAAAGAAAAAAACTAAAAAAACTAAACGCAGCTAAATGATTTTTTTAGGTTTTCCCCAGTTGTTGTTCTTAGTGAAAATATGGACTTACCGTATCAGTTCACTGTCAGTTTCTTCCCACCTGGAATGATGACCATTGTTCTCAAAGCCAGTGTATTTCGCAGCACATACCCTCATTTGTCTTTGGGTGCACTCCCGAGGGTCAGGACACACCCCAGAGTGTCAGTGGGGCTGCAGAAGCCCCTGGCAGAGACTTAGAAATAGCCTACCCCTGTGAGGCATTTGGCTGTGTGTGTCTCTTTTCCCCAGAGCTCTCACTTCTTTTTAATTGGGGTGTTTTCTCTCTCTTGGACTTTTAGAGGGTTTCTAGCAAACATAATACACAAGCACATGCTGGATATAAGCAGCAGCAAGGTTAGGACCAGGAGTCTCAATTAGCGTACCAAGGATCACCTCTGCAGTCCTGAGCAAGGCCAAGTTTGCATGAAATGATGAACACAGATGAGGAATTACAGCATGCAGTTTTTCATCATGGTGAGGTCTAGGAATCTGGTGACACGAGCCAGGGTGACACAGGAGGCCACAGGCTGTGTGGCACCAGCATGACATGAGAACCAGTGGAAGCCAGAAGCATGAGTCAACCTGTTAGGTAGATAGCTAGGGATTCTAGGTCTCCTGGAATTGTGCTCAGTTCCACAGAGAGATGAAGGGATTCATCAATGTCACTCCAAGCTAGGCTTAGTACCCTGAGGACTCTGACTATGTCCACTCTTCCACATTCTCTTTATTTATTTTTTTTCTTTTCCTCAAGCTTGCTAAAGAATTCCATTAAAATAAAAAAAAACACGGAGGGACAAAAGTGGGTGCTGTTGCTTTGGTGCAATTTCCCCACCTGGGAAGAAGGCTCCCATCTTGGTCCTGCCCCACCCTAATCTCCCCAGTGATTGCCATACCTGGCGAGGAGGGAATACCCTACAAATCTGCCAATCAACTTAGCGTGCCAGCTGCAAAAGAATGCAGGGGATTCAATAGCCCATGGGCCAAGCTGCATAGGTACCATAGGGTCCAGAAACTGACCTAGAACAACCCACATGCAACTCCCAACTGTCCAATCAAAGTGGTTCCTGATGACGTCGGTGCCAGTAAGGGAAGTCCCAACCTGGGCTCTATACAACAAGATGCAGACCATAACCAGTCCCTCTTTTGGCACCCTTACTTTTGCTCTCCCTTTGCTGAGACAGTGGGTCTGTCTGACCTCTGTAAACCTATGTCTTGCTCTTGCTCTATAATCTTATCTTTCTCTCCTCAATAAACTTCATTTTCGTGCTTGCCTTACTTTGGCACGTCTGGTCATTCTTTGGCCATGAGAGTGCCAAGAACCAACATTTC
This sequence comes from Lemur catta, assembly GCF_020740605.2. Classification (NCBI taxonomy): domain Eukaryota; kingdom Metazoa; phylum Chordata; class Mammalia; order Primates; family Lemuridae; genus Lemur; species Lemur catta. Next base: position 36,313,605 of record NC_059139.1, read on the forward strand.
AGACTGAAACCTGACAAACCTAAAGGAAAAAGCTGAGGCAAAATTAATAAAGTAGACAGTTTATTTGGGCCAAGCTTAAGGATTGCAACCAGGGAGCAGAGATTCAAGTTGCCCTGAATATATGCTCCAGTTAGCAGCAAGTAGGTTTTTAAAGGAAGAGACAGTTTCTAAGTTGTTTACCAGTTTCTAAGAATTTACATTAAAATAACATAATCTATCGATTGGCTGCACATTGTTCTTTGTATCACAGATTCCAGGAACATGGAGATAAAAGGTAAGGCAGCTAGTCAAGAAGAAAACATCTTTAGACAACTGCTCCCCTTCTCATGGGTGTGAGGCGGAGGTGACTGAAGTCCATACTCCTGTCTGTCTGGGCCTGATGAATTTTCCGTATCTCACAAAACTCAAACTGCTCTGAGCTATTTTTCTTTTCTCACATGTAGCATCTGGGGAACCTTAGAGGCAAAGTTAAAATTAAAATCCAGCCAATCACTGAAGACTAGGTTCCTGTGAGGATTTTGAAATTCTAAAACCCTGATGTTCTTTCTCCTGAGGCTACGGCATGGCATCATCTCCTACTCATAGTGTATATAGTTATAAAAATTATGAGATTTGAAATTCATATCTGAATCCCAGAAAGGGGATCTTCTATTTTCTGGCCAGAGACCAACCCTCTGGAGAGGTAGTCAGACCAGCAGATCATGGGACCCCCATTGCTTTGCCCAGAGCTGAGTCTTGAAAGTGTACAATGTAACAGCTTAACACCAGGGCCACCGTGTCAGGGGCCGGCAAAGCCTGCCTGGGGACACAGTGAATCTGCTCCTCAGGAAAATCCTCAGAAGTTTAATGGCTTCCAAGCTTTCGACTTTCCAGCTGTCGGTCCCGTAGTGACTGTTACTGACCTCATGCCACTGCAAAGAAAACTCTCTTCTATTCTCCATAAAACAGGCATCCGAACTGATGCACGTGATTCTCTTTTGAGTGAAGCATTAGACAACATTTTTTCTCTATGAATCATTAGAACAATAAAACTAAGAAAATATAATATAACTTTAGGAGATTTTTAAAATCTAAGTCATGAAAAAATGCTGCATTTGGAAGTTAAAAAAAAAGAACCCTGGATTTAGTTATACCAAATCAATCTGACTTTTACCCACATTCCCAAACTCCCTTTCCCCTCAAAATTATGAATTAGAGAGCTGCTTTTTCTTGTTTGTTATGGAACCCATATTCCATACTAATGGACAAACCCACAATAGTTCCCAGTTCAAATGGGATGACAAATAGGCCCTCTGCCAGGTTTCTTTATTGTTTGTACTTATGAGAAAATGCATTTATAGTGCAGTGACTGTGTATGCACACTCCCAAAGGACAGAGAAATCATGCAGAAACCTCACATGCAGAGTTTGCAGGAAGAAATATCAGCTCATACCTAACTACCGTGGCTGTTGCCATAAGAATGGTAATAACTAGACTGGTACATATCAGAAATTGCAGCTGTTCTTAGAAGTAAGTAATTTTAATGACTTGATTCAATCAGCTGTTAAAAGATCAGTCCTAAAAAGTATTTTACAGCCTTCTTTGATGGGCTAAGAATCTGAACAAAGGGATTATTCTAGGAGTGGAATACAGCAGTAGGTCCGTCCATATAAAGGTATGTAATGAATTCACATAGGTTTAGACGAGAGTCCTACATTAGGTAATAAGGCTAAGCTGCTATAACAAAAATGGCCCTAAATTACAAGGCTAAATAACAAAAGACACTGCATTCTATCTCACTTAATAGCATGACTGGATTAAGCCAGGAGACCTTCTACAAGGTCATTCAGGGACACAGGTTCTTTCTAATTTGCTACCACAGTCTCCATCAAGGGGTTAACCTCATCTGCATGGTAGAAGCTGGGTTGTAGCCTTAGCCACATGCCTGAAAACTTGGGCACACAAGGCAGTCCAGGCCACTTTCCTCCTTTGGGGAAAGTGAGACAAAGGTAGTACCCATCCATTCTACTCCCATTCCATTGACCAAAGCCTAGTTATGTAGCCATATCTAGTTGTGAGGAGGCTGAGACATGGTGTCTCTAGCTGGTGGCCATTTCCTAGGAAGAAGAAGAAAACTGGTGTGGAAGAAATATCTAGCAGTCTACTGTCTGACTTGCACTTCTCACTGTTGAGTGTTATTCTTTAGTATCATTTTCAGCTGGGCTTCTGAGGCCAGAAGCATTAAGCAGACAAACTCCACTGCTGGGAAAAGTTGCTAATGAAGTAAAATGGATTTGCTGCACTAGGCTAAGTGTTTAGGTTTTTTGTTTTCTCTGTAAAGATTATAAATGCCGTTTCATTGGTATGTCAGAGACTGTCAAAAGTGAAAGGTGTCTTTTGGTATCCTAGAATCAAAGTTGGACTGCCGCTGAGGTATTCAACAGACTTATCAGATAAACCTATACTATTCACTATCAGAAATAAATTAATTTTCTTATAAAACTAGCTCTATATCCACAAAAATAAAAATGGATACTGATGGTCTATGTCAGTCCATTTTCTCATGATCAGCCTTTTCTACAAATGAGCCAGAACCTTGTTAGTGCCATATATGTTGCTCTGCCTGAGGTGGGGTGGTTTATTGTGCAGTCAGGTTGAAAAGAATAAATCCTTGATAGAAGGGATAGCTAGGGGACCAGGAAAGGAAAGGCATCTGGAACAATGAGTTTTAAAAGAATTCAGCCTGTTCTTTGGGCTTCTTAAAAACATGAAATTCTTATAAACTGTCAGGAGCTTTAGTTAATTGTTCTTTCTCTAATGCCCATTATCTGTCAGTAGATTTCTTCAATGGAAATTATTGGTCTCCTATCTTAACACGATCGACTTTTTTTCTTTCCTCTCCAAGATGGCTGGCAATAAGCAATTGACCAGCTGTTTTTCCTGTCACCACATTCAAGTACGAGGAGCCCCATGGGTTTTAACTGGGATTTAAAATCAGAATGTTTCCTTTCTTGCGTGCTTGTATTCCTATTGCCTCCCCCAGACCTCTGATCTTGCACAGTCCCTAGGAATTGCTCTTGTTCTTTTCAGATTTCTTCCTTCACAGGCAAATTCCCAACCCAAGAAGGGGTATGAACAAGCTGCTCAGGATTGAGCATCAAATCACATGAGTTCGCAGTTACATTCTTACCCCCAAAGAGGTGTTTGTCTTAGCACCATTGCTAACACATCTTTAGCACCTTATTTGTAATAAGGGCAAGTTTAGGAAAGAATGTTAATATAAAGCTAGTTTGGCTTGAATGCCAGAAAATAAAAGTACACAGTGGGGTGTGTGTGTGCATTACACATACCAAGAAAACGCTGGCAGCTTTTCTTCAGAGCAATGTTCATACACAAGTGCTCAATTAAATTAGCATCCCTTCTTGCAGAAAGTACTAAGAAGAACACCCACAATACATGAACTGTGAATCCTCTATGAGAAAAAATAAAATAAATAAATTTTATCAGTTTTTGATGTTAATTAATATCTAAAGATAATGTTTTGGGATGGCCATTTCCCTATTTTTTATCACAACATCCAATGACCTACATCTGATGTTCCATGTTGTTTGTATATACTAAAGATTGTAATTAATAAAAAGATTAAAATTAGGAACAAGCAAAGGTATTTCTAAATTTATTTAGGTTTTAATTTATGCATGTATCTAGATTTTATTTCAGAACAGAATTGTCCATTTTCACCAAACTGCACTCATTCATTCAGTCATTTATTTAATCATTTACTAAATACTGATGGGCTGCTGTCAAATGCTTCAGAGAACATGAAGAATCTAAGATACCCTCCGTATTTTCAAGAATCCAACTCCATAACTCAGAAATAAAAAAATACTCATGTATAATACATTTATACCAATACAAAATAATATTCTTTAGAATTGAGAGCTAAATGAGCAGTATAGATAGCAAGTGCTCTAAAAACCAACAAGATGGGAACTATCACTTGAGCAAGGTGAAACTTGATCTGGGAGTTGGAAGATGGACTGATTTTGAATATGAGGGGAAAAAGGAGATGGTCTTCCAGGCAGAGAACATAGAAAAATGTGCCCAGATGATGAATTGGGCTTGTTTGAGGAAGCATGAGTAACTGGGAGAGCAGGGGAGTAGCAAGAAATAATTCCTAGGAAGGTAATGTGAGTGTTAAGCCTGAGTAGGCAAAGGTGAGGAAAGTATGTGTGGTGTATCTCAAACCTATCACCCAGAGAAATGATTCTGCTCTGAGAGCTTATGGAGGGGAGTATGGCCATGGAAGAGGGGGACTGTATATATGAAGCCCATATAGAACCAGGGTCTTAGCTTTTAAAATTTAATTTCACACACATAAATGTTTGAGTTTCTAGTAAATGGATTATCTAGCTCCCTACTTATTTTCTTTTCCTGTCCCTTTAAGCATCCTGATAAGAGATAAATTCTCTGTACCCTACAGAAATTTTGTAAGGGAAGGAGGGAAAATATATCAGGAGAGAGAGAGGGAGTATCTAATCCTCTGTACCAAAGATTAGCATAGAAATGCAGATGCTGAATTTGGAGCTAAATTCCCTAGGTTTGTACCCCATACTGGTACTTACTGTCTTGCAATTCTAGACAAGATGCTTAAACTTTTTATTTGTTTTTTTATTAAACTTTTTATTTGTTTTATTTGTTGTTTTACTCAACAGTCAAATCTCACAGGGTTATTCTTAGTATTAAGTGAGACCTAATAAGTAAAATTCTTGGAAAAAAATCTCCTAGTGGCATTTATTGAGCACATAGTAACTGCTCAATAAATGTTAGCTATTGTTATTATTGTAAGAAGGAAGAAAGAACTTAGGCAACCAATAAGTGAATTTTAGGGTGAGAAGAGGAAGAAAGGACTGAGTGAAACTCTGATTATCATGGATATACTTAGTGATAAAAGGATATGGAAAACTGATTAAACCACAGGAAGGAAATTAGAAAATTTAAACCTATTCTATGTGGTTGCAGGCATGTGTGGCCCAAGGAAAAAAGAGGCTAACATGTTGTTGTTGTTCTTGTTTAATCTGAAAAATACCTTTCCCCCCCAAAATCATCCTACCTTTTAAAAAATCTAGTCTCTATGACATTTTGAATGTAAATCTTTTTCACTTTGTGAAACAAGCAATAGCTGTAAGTCTTCATGTGTTGCTTGCCTGTTTGTGCTTCTTTAAGGCAACCTAAGTAGCTATCTTGAGTTCATTTGAACTAATGAAACTCTGTTACTCCTACTTCATACCAAAGTGAAGCACAAGCTTCCTAGATACATGATTATTTAAGAAAAGAAATCCCTTGGTTCTGTTGGAACCAGAGTTCTGAACCATGGCATTATTGACATTTGGGCCAGATAATTTTTTGTTCAGAAAAGTGGGCAGATGTCCTGTGTACTGAAGGATATTTAGTAGCATCTCTGGCCTCTATCTACTACACACCAGTAGCATCTCCATCCCCCAGTCATCACAATCAAAAATGTCTGCAGACAATGCCAGATGTCACCTTGGACACAAAATCACCCCCAGTCAAGAACCACTGTGTTAGAATCAGTGGATAGAAACCCATTGCTTGTATTTTTGAAACAGAAGAATGTGGCCAAAGTCAGTACTGGTACCTTTAGCCCACACCCACTCAAATAAACCACAGCTTCCATTGCAAGGGACTCACTGGGCAGAAACCAACCGCCTCATGTGCCAGTGTCAACGTCACATAGGTGGTGGAGTGAAGAGGCACCAACAGAGAGGAGGAACTGGCAATGCATGGATGTCCGTAGTAAAATGTCACAGTATTTCAATAGTGGTATTTTCTAACCAACCAGAATGACCTACTAATAATATCATCATCTCTTTTCTTCTGCAGAATGGGGAAATAAAGGGAATAAATGTTTGGCTATTAGAGTAGTCATTTTTCTTTTAGAAAAAGTTACTTTAATTTGTTTCTCAAATGTTCATGGACACTTGCTGCTTCTTGCTTCTTCTGGGGTGACATATGCTTTTTGAGGCAGCAGGCAGCATGTCAGGCAAAACGGCATCATGGCCTGAAAGGTCACTGCAGGTGGGAGTGGGACCCTTCTGAGTGAGGATGATCTGTCACTGCGCGGAGAGTTCATATGAGTAGAGGTTATCCCATCATAATCTATCCACTTCAGAAAGATCAGTTTTAACCAAATGGATATATGTTGTAAGCTATGAGAATACTGAAAGCTGTATACTAAGTTGTAGTTAAGATGCAGTACATCTTAGCTCGGGTTGCTATAACAAAATATACACTGGGTGGCTTAAGCAACAGAAATTTATTTCTCTCAGTTTGGAGTCTGGGGAGTCCAAGATCAAGGTGCCTGCTGATTCATTCCTGGTGAGGGCTCTCTTCTGGGTTTGCAGAGAAATGCCTTCTTGCACCCTCACATGGTAGAGAGATTTCTCTTGTGTCTCTTCTTATAAGGGCACTAATTCCACAATGGTTGGGGACCCACCCACATGACCTCATCTAAACCTAATTAACTCCCAAAGGCTCACCTCCTCCTACCATCACACTGGGGATTAGGGCTTCAACATATGCATTTGGGGAGGAGGGACATAAAATTCAGTTCATAGCACAGTAGGTACTGTCCAGTGAAATAAATGAAAAAAGAAGACAAAAATAAAATTATAAGAAGAAATAAATAATGTTTAATGCAGAAAATTATAGGTTCTGTTAAGCAAAATCAATTTCTTCAAAATTCTCAAACTTTACTGACATATTTGAAATGACTTCAGTTGGCTACAAGCAAAACAAATGAATTGTGAAATGACAAAACATGATACAGCATTTCTTGAGAATTTGACACAGTACACAGAGGAAAGCTGCAGAGAGAACAAATATTCTTGCCTGACTCCAAAGGAGAAAACCAACTGCTCAAACATAAAATTAAAGACAAGAGAATTAGATATTTGTTTCAGGAAATAAAATGAACATTTTCAATCAGATTACTGAACTATCCTCCCCCACTCATTATTTTAGGTTTATCTAGTAAGTAAACCCATTGGGCAAATCTTATGCAGACAGGCAGCTAAATTAAATGGCCTAAGAGTTCTTTTCAATTTCCAATTTCTTTGATTGGTAACACCATTAAGTAATTTACAATGAGATGAATAATAGAATTACTTTGATGAGATGTTACTCATATTTAATTTGTATTTGATTCAGACTCAAACCTAACGGTTTTGAAAACCTTTGTGTTCACTGAATTATTCTCTGCTACATGGTAGATACTCTTTCTTATTTGTTCCATGTGGTTTGCTTTTATTTGAACTATTATGACATTTAATAACATGTCTAGCCATAACCACAGAGGATGTTATAGCTTCCCTCACTATTAGCAACATAATTAACTCCCCTGCTCTCTTGACTTAGCATTTCAACAATGAGGTTCATAAAATTCTATTTGCAATGCAAACATCTGGCTAATTCTAATTCCATGTACCGAATTTGGTGGTCATGGCTTTCTTTATCCTCTATGTACTTTCTTTAATATGAGATGGATAATGCTTCTAGCTTCTCTAGCAAAAGACATTCTAGCATTAGTGTCACCAAGAACAAAAACTCAGAGAAATTAATGTATGGGATGTACCCAAGGAATGCTGATGTTCAGTGTAGCTGGAAAACTCTGTGAATGAAAGGGAATATTAAATTCTATAGGCAAAATAACTTATTTTGAGTTTGAAATAAGTAATTGTGACCAAAAACTATTTCTTCTCAGATAGGAATAGAAGGACATCCCTGGAGATCTATGGCTGTCCCCGAAAAAGACACTTTGACTTTAAAATATCCCTGAAGAATTTGTGCCTGAAGCCTCCTTGGAGGCGGACCTTCAATGAAAGAAAAATGGATTTCTAGTTTTGAAAGCTCTTTTACTCAGGAAATAAAAAGCTTAGTAGAAACACAAAATATAAGAAATATATGATCTTTGATTCTTAGCATTTTTTAAAGTTAGTTCTAGGTAGGAAAAAGCAATATAAAAATTTCAGACTTTGTGGGAAATTCCTCAAATTCTTAATTGCCCCTCACTGACCTAGAAACTCGAAAATGAGTTCAGGTTTATGTCCCTCCCCAGCCCAATTCATATGTTGAAACCTTAATCCCCAGTGTGATGGTATGAGGAGGTGAGCTTTTGGGGAGGTAATTAGGTTTAGATAAGGTCATGTGGGTGGGCCCCCAACCATTGTGGGATTAGTTCTCTCATAAGAAGAGATACAAGAGAAATCTCTCTACCATGTGAGGATGCAAGAAGACATTTCTCTGCAACTCAGGAAGAGAGCCTTCTCTAGGAAGGAATTAGCAGACACCTTGATCTTGGGCTCCCCAGACTCCAAACTGAGGGAAATAAATTGCCGTTGCTTAAGCCACCCAGTGTATGATATTTTGTTATAGCAACCTGAGTTGACTAAGACCCATTGCATCTTAACTACAACTTAGTTATACAGCCTTTGATATTCTCATAACTGACAACATATACTCATTTAGCTAAAATTGATCTTTCTGGAGTAGATAAATTATGATGGGAGAACCTCTAGTTAGTTATATTAACTTTATTATTTACTGTTCTTCCATTTCAAACTGCTTGTGACAGATGAAGCCTCTATAATGGTTGGAGAAATAAAGCAACCTAGATGTTTGTGGGGTTCCTAGAGCCCGCAGGCTGGGGCAGCCTCCTAGCAAAAGCCAAAATGATAGAGCCGTTGCCCCTCCTGGAGAGGAGCTGAAAGCCAAGCAGGGTGAGAAACACTCAGCTTCTCCCCCTCCTCCCTTTTTCCAGCCCCCTGCCAGGCTCTGCCATCGGAAACCAGCTGGCAAGGCAGCCAGGAAAACACAGGCCAGCTTCCTGCCCTATATCACACAGCACAGGGAGGGTGAATATCACATTGAGGAGCAAATAGACAAATGATTGGCATCCAGAAAGCATTGATCAGGAGGCAGAAGTGCTTCTGTTGGTACAAAAGTCCTCTGTGTGCTTTCTTCATGTGTGTTTTCTTAGAAGTTACTTTGTTTTTGTTTAGTTTGGTTTTGTCTTAATTTGAGATGTGATCACTACTAGTTAATATGATCTTCTCAAAAAGCTTGGTAGTACTGGATAGTTTCTTCTAAAGCAGTAATAGAAGGGCACATGTGTGCTTCAAGAATGGATGGTAATATACGCATGAGATGCATCTCCTGTTAGCTGATGTACTGCTCTTAGACATCAGTTGTAGCCTGCCTTCCTCACTGATTTTAATGGTAGCCTTCTGGAATTTCCCCCCTCCAAAATGGTGCACATTTTACACCATTTTGGCCTCATCTGTCTTTAAGGAATGTGGTGTGAACATGGATCATTCTGATCATACAGAGGCATGAGACCAGAACTTAATTCGAGCATCTGAACTGAGCATGAGGTTTAATGAACCACTTCTCCACAGAGCAATAAGGTGTGTTAGCAAAAGTGCTGTGGCTTGCATGCACAACCTGCAGCTGATCCCATCACAAGATGCATTTTTTGACTTGAGACCTGAAAGACTGAATAGCAATTACTCTCTGCAACCAAGGGCAAATGGTAACTGTCGAGCTTGGCCTTTTCGTATTTTCTGGTTTCCTGAGGCCAGAGTTCTCAGCAATGACAAAACCTCTTTGCTCTGCTTCATTTAAAAAACACTGTCATTTTAAAGGTTAGAATGTGTGTTTGTGTGTGTGTGTGTGTGTGTATGTGTGAGAGAGAGAGAGAGAGACAGAGAGAGAGATGATTTTATGGTGATTTTTATGACAATCAATAGAAAAATGCTGCAGAAATAATGGGAGGCGTTAAAAGGCAAATGTAGAATTGAAAGACAATAAATAGGTAGCTCTGGCTCTTCCAAATCTGTTTTACCAAAACCTAAGGCCTAGGAAAGGACAGTGAGTCCATTACTTGGCCCTGAGGATAACCTTTCCTTGCCTCCCTCCTTTATCATTCTCCTCCCCTGCTCTCTTCCCAAGACACAACACTGGCTGGGACAGCCCCTCACCTACACCTGCCCCTTTGCCTCACCTTACCCCAGGGCAGGCTGAACTGAACTCACAAAAGGGAGGCACTGATGATGCAGGCCCCAGGGGGAAGCCTCAGAGCCGCCCGCCCTCCACTGCCCCCCAGGAAGCATCACTGTTGCCGGATACAATGCCCCAACCCGGCCCAACCCTTCAGCCCCTCTGAAAACCCCCAGCTCTTCCCCCTAGAAACTCCCAGCCCCAATCCAACACCCACAATCCTCTGTTGCCATCTACACATCTCCCTGACACAGAGATTAAAGCTGACCTGAGACTTACGAACGCTTGAAAACCCATGATTATGTTTTCTTATTTAAAATGACTGACTTTCTGGGCCCAGTACCAATAAGAAGTAGTAAGAGGGGTCATAGAGAGAAAGCTTTACTTCCTTTTATCCTTCTTTTGTGGCAAACAGGAAAAAAACCACCTCTTACAAAACCTGTGTGTTCAGGAAAAGAGAAAGGGGGAGGACTGGTGGAGGGAGACGCCCAAGGATAGAGCCTGGAGTCATAAAATGGGGTGGAAGGAGTTGTACAAGCCTAAAACCCCACCCCATTCACTGCCCCTCATCCTTCCCTGTCCCAGGCCCCAGGTGGTTGGAACAATCACCACAAGTTTCTAACTGAAAGCGACCCCCCTTACTCTGCTCATTTTACCATCAACTTTTCAAATCAGACTTTCTCTCTCCAGTGAACATAGCAGCCTGAAGACAGGGGCCACGCCCTGCTTATTTCTGCCCCTATTAGATGCCACTCCAAGTGTGGTCTGAAAATCAGCAGCGTCGGCATGACCTGGGTGCTTGTTAGAAAAGCAGAATCTCAGGCCCACCCCAGACCTCCTGACTCAGAATATCCAGGGGTGGAGTGCAAGAATCTGTTTTAGCAAACAGGTGATTCAAACGCCTGCTGAAGTCTGGAAAGCAATACCATATGGTGTAGACACCAGTGTGTTGTGCACAGTATTTGTTTAATAAACACTTGCTGAATTGAACGGAGCATATTTGCAAGATCAGAGTGTGGAGTCAGACTGCAAGCTCCCTGAGAGCAGAGAACGTATCTTTCTTCTTTACTGCTGTCTCCCGAGCTCCTTGCAGAAAGCCTGACAATGCATTTGTTGAGTTGAAATAGAATCGGATAGTATTCTGTTTTCATTTGCTCCCACTTCAAACTTTTTTAATTAGAGATTAGAAAACAGCAAAGAAAATCACAATGAGAATTGTTTAGGGAATGATTTTGAAATAATGTGTCACTACCACTTGGATAACTAATGATATCAGTTTATCAGTAATACTAATGCCTCCCGTTCATGTAATGCTCTGTGGCTTTCAAAACTCTTCAATGGACATTTTCTCATTTGATCCTCAAAAAAATCTGGCCAGATGATGTGTAGGCTTTGTTGTTTTCTCTCATAGAGAAGGAAGTAGAGATTCAGAAAAGCTGAGAAAATAGTTCTAGTTTTCCTTATCAGGTACAAAATCTAGAACCCAGGACTTTGAGCTCCTACTCCATTGTAATGGTTTGTATTCCAATTCCGTTATATATTATCTGAGTGTTTCTGGTAATTTACTCTAAATAAGTCTTCATTTTATAGTGTCTTTAACTGAAAAATCGGAAAACAATAGTGTCTACCTTACGGGATTGTTTTAAGAATTAAATAAAATAACAATAAAAGTAAAGCACTTAGCACATTGCCTGGCACAAAGTAAGGGTTTAATAAATGAAGCTACTGTTTTATTATTTATTTATTATTGTACGTTTGTATTTACATATATATAATTATTATATATCTATGATTATTTCACCACACTGACTCCAACAGAGTGACAAGTACTGCATATGTCATGTGTAGGTCAGCAAGGGCGAGGCTTCCTAACCTCAGAAGGTATTCCTTGCTAATGGCATCCAGTCTGACTTTCATGACCGGCAGTGTTCCTCACTGCTGTCCTCCAGTAGGTCTGTACCCGTGCTGATGACTGGCGTCTCCACTGTGGTCACAGTGCTTAACTGCCCTTTCTCATGAAAAGATTGCCTAGTCATTCCAAACATACGCCTTCTTTCCCTCAGATGTTATTGTTAAGCTGTTATGGCTAATTTTTTAAAATATAAGGTAGAATCCAACTTTTATCCAAACATAAAATAAACGTATGTCAAAGATATTATTTAACTCAGGACTTAAAGATGGAACCAGCAAGATGTTGCACGGGCTCAAGGCAAAATTCAATGAAAGCACACATAGAGGCAATCAGAAATGCTGAGACACATTTACCAAGAGTTGCAAAACGGATTACTATCCATGGGGCAATAATCAATTGCATTCCACCAGACACAATCATTTGCGTTTTTCTCTTTCTATCAGCAAGAACTCATTTGTATTATTATCAGTTTCCTACCACTTATGGAATTGTAAAATAGCAAAGATGATGAAAAACAGAAATAACCTAGAAAGGTACGTGCTGGACAGGACCCCCAGGCATCTTTCTTGCCCACTTTAAAATCTTTCATACTCTTTTCTGAGTGGGATCTCAAAAGAGTAGTCTAGTGTTAGAGGAACAGAGGATATAACTATATCCAGTTTACTTATTTCCTTGCCTAGAAAGAAGGTTTCACAGTCCTAGGCTTCAAAAGGCCTGAGTGGTATGTTTCTTTTTGTTCTCTTTAACTCCTCTTAATACCCTCTTCTCCTTTTCCTGAAGATCCCATTTCAGAGTTCCACAAACTCCACAAACTCATGGTCCTACTTCTTCTCCTTGGAAACTTTACCTCTCCCAAAGGAGGAGGAAGTTCCTTCCTCCTTGGTTCTGTGTTAATATCTTACAAACCCCAGTGCTTAGCCTTTGACTGAATGTGTATGGAACTTCTCCTCTGCTTAGCCACTAGGGTTGTGAAGGAAAGGAGAAGATTCTGGTACCTGGGTGAGGACAGAGCAGGTACTGGATTGTAAGTTCAGCTTCCCCTTTAGCAAACCTGATTACCTTATCATTAACCCAAGAAGCAAGCCCATCTTGCCAAAAACCATTAATTCCCCTGGGAAAAATACAGTCTTGTCTAATTTGAGGAAAGGATATTTATATTAACATGCCTTTGGCTTGCCCTTTGTAAAAGAATAATCCAGGCATTCTTGAGTGAGGAACATCTTACCCTTTTCTAGGTCAGACTTCCATTCCTGGTTCTTTATTGTCCAGAAGGATGATCCTTACTTAACCTAGTTGTTGTTTTCTTCTCTTGCATAGAAGAAAAGAGATGTCCAATTGTGTCCATCACACATATGGTTTCAAAAAATAGAATCTGACATTTTATCAAATAAAAAGGAAATCAGAAATTATAAAAGAAGCATGATGGAAATGGGTCTAAGGTTAGATTTAGACTAACAATGCAGAATCAAAAGCAGTGCAAGGTAGTTTTAGGACCATGTGGATCGAGAAGACTACTTCTGGAATTCTTTAAATAAATTCTCAGTATTGGCTCTCGGCAACAGACTTACTGCAGAAAACAGATCAAACAGATTCTTCCAGCATATCCAGTTCTACTCATTCCCACACACAGCTGAATGAGACTCCTGTATGTACAGAAATTCAAGGATTTTTTTTTTTTATTTTTCTAGAAGATACATTATTTTTTATTTTAAAAGATAACCAAATATTTAGGATATGAATTTCTTACTAAATTCCACATTCAATAAAATGTAGTCACTTTCCATCCCTATGGAAGCAGACAGCACATTGTAGAAGAGCATTCCTGGGGAGCCTTGGCATGTGACCCACATCGGCTACAAGGTAGTTGTGCCACCTAAGTCAAGTCACTTCATGTTTGGAATCTCAGGTTTGTCTACAAAATAAAGAAGTTGGACTAGGGCACCTCCAAAGCAACGATTCCACTATATTGAGGTGCTAAGTTGCTCCTGACGTGTCCTCATCCCACTATTGGTGCTGGATCAGTGAGGACCCCTCCAGGCTGTAATGAATAGCTGGTCACAGAGACGGCCTTTGCAGCTGTGTGTGTGGCGAGGGACGGGGAGTGGGTGCTTGCCTTCCCTTACCATGGACACCGTCAGGTGTAAAAGGTTCTATGGAAGAACCTCCCAACAACTCATCCTAAAAGGGGCACAGTGGGGCATTGATATCACAAAAGATGGTGGTTCTCCTCCTGTGCTGTTTTTATTTTATGCTTATATTCTGAATTACCTAAACTTCTTAGACATTTTTGTTACATTCAGTCTATCTTTCACTCTCTTATTCTATCACTAATTCAAAGTTACTGTTTGAGTACCTTCTGTGTGCCACATATTTTTCTGAATGCTGGAGACATGATAGAGAACAAACAGTTGAGGGGTCTACCCTCATAGTCCCTGTAGTCTAGGAGAACAGAGATAAGTGGAAAATCCATAGTGAGTGATGTGGGCCGTAGGTGGGCCCACCTGAGGGCGCCCGAGGAATATATGTCCTGAGACCAGATGGAAGAGAATGAGAAAGCGGGACACAGAAGCCATAAATGGCACAGGTGATGGCTTCAGGTGATTTCTTACAAAGCTAATGAAGCCCAAGTTCAGTGGTGTACAAGTAAACTGGCTCTTTGAAAAAAGGAAAAAACTATTTAACAATCAGTGCTTTTGAGCTGAGAGCTCGAGACCACAGTTAAACTTTGGGCCCTTTACTAGGACAAACTCCTCTAAGTGCCTCAGTAGGACTCCCCAGAGCAGGCTCTGAGACAGGAATCTGCACACAAGCAGTTTATTTGGAAAATGCAAGAAATACCCACAGGAAAGGGGAGGTGAGCTGTGAAAGGGAAGACAGCCAATAAAAGGTGTGTTTTCAAGCCAACTGCCATTGTGGTTACTAGAGCTTAATGCTGCTTGAAAACGCTGGGAATTGGTGTGGTAGCAACCTGAGGAGAAAGGGAGCCTGGGGTATTTATACACCAACTCCTGTCAGTCATTGGCTCAGGGTCTGCTCCTGGGCATGTCATTTCCCTATTATATTTGACCTTCCCTGATGACTTTCCATTGCTTTAGAAAAAGCTATAGAGCAAAGAGATGCAGACTGGCAGTTGGAAGTCAGCCAGTAGGCACAGAAGTGGTAGAGCCTGGGGAATATGCACAGCATCTGGTACAAAATATCCTGTACCTCATTCTGTATTTGTAATTTGCAATATTTTCTTAAATCGGGCCCTCAAATTTTTATTAATTTGGAGCCTCACAAAACCTGACACCACCCATCCTGATAGGCCTTACTTGCTGAAATTACAGCATGTATGGGAAAATCAAAGAAATTCATAAGCCCATATCAGAATTGGAGGGAGGGATGGAGGAGAGCAAGAGATGAAGCTAGAAGCTAGAAAGGTGAAGCTAGAAGCTAGAAAGGTAAGCCAAGGCCACAGGAAGGGCTTTATGTTAAACTGGGCTTTTCTAGGTTTGGCTGAGACCTTAGCTGAGTTCCTCATAGCTTTTCATTTCTGGTACAGGCTGACAGAGCAACTCCTTTCTGGGATGGGCTCTTCCCATGATGAAGCACAAGAGCAAAAGAGGGTTGATGGAAACGCATGGTACCTCTGATGCGTATGACACACAGCAGCACACATCAAATCTCCTTATACTCCATTGGCCAAAGCAATTCATTTGGCCAAATCCAAAATCAGTGGGGCAGGGAAATGTAGTCCACCCACAGGGAAGGAAGCAGTGACTAAGTGAGGACTGTAATCTACTACTGGATTTTCACCACAGTGTTAATGGTGGGAACAATGAGATTTCTGATCATTTTTGGTTTTTCCTTTAGCTTTTCTCTATTGTTAGAAGTTTTAATGAGAATGTAGCAATTTTACCAAAAAATGTAACCCTGTTTCTTTAAGTAATAAAAGATTATATTAAATATTTAAAGAGCATTTAAGACTACCTTTTAAAATTTTTCCTTTTTTAACCCATTTATTAAATGAGTTAATGTATATACTAATATAAAATACTTAGCTCCTCAATTTCCTAAAACTACCTATTGTTAGCATTTATAGCATATGTAAATAATCAGGTTTTATTGTGTTCCTATTTCTGGTTCTTTACTATGGCTCTGCCATTCTAAATTTTTAATTTTGTGTGCCCCTTTGTAAACCACCTGCAAATACTTTGTGTTGTTAGATGGGAAATAAAAAAAAATAGATTATATAAAAACTAAAAAAGAAA
Source organism: Lemur catta (assembly GCF_020740605.2). NCBI lineage: Eukaryota > Metazoa > Chordata > Mammalia > Primates > Lemuridae > Lemur > Lemur catta. Next base: position 36,329,826 of record NC_059139.1, read on the forward strand.
AGCAGTTGGAGGGAATCATCCCAGTAATGTTCAGCCCTGATTATGCACACAAATCACCTGAAGAGAGTGTTTTTAATACCGCTCGTGAAGTCCCTAGAGATTCTAATTTAATTGTTCTAAATTGGGATAATTTTTAAAAGCTCTCTGAAGGTTGAGAAAAATGGAATAACTAAATGATTGGATTTAAGTGAAAAAAAAATAACAGCAGGGCCAATTCTATGTGATCAACAATAGCAGGTTGGGAAGCTTCCTTACAGACTTGAAATGTGCTGTGATACCAAAAAGCCAAGGCTCCTAACTGTTGACGAGAGTAAGGGAAATGGGTGCAGTGGAGAAACATTAGCCTCCAGAATTAGAGAGGGACCGCTCTTAAGGTCCATCCGAGCTTCGCTGGCTGAGGAAGAGCGAGTCATAGTCTCTCTGATATCTCATTTTCCCCCCCATACAGCCCACATCAGACCCTAGGAGATAATAGCTCTCGTGGGGCACTGAAGTGTGCTTTGGGGAGTGTTTCTCAGAACATCATGACTAGCAAGAGCCCATCACTCCCTACGAGAAGGGGTTGAACTCATAGGAAATTACTTATATACCCAGAACAGGAGAGAAGGAATTCTAGAGATATTATAGGAATTTGGTTGGTTGGTTTATAGCTCTCCAGACTTAAGTCATTGTAGTCTGTGCAGAGTATAATCATTTATGTGTAAAATATCATAAAATATCAAAAACTCTTTTATCTCCCTCTATCTCATTCTACCTTTTTTCAATCACTCCACTTTCATATTTGACAAGAACTGAAATGGGAGTAAATTATGATTCCTCCTCTCTCTCTCTCTTTTGATATTATATATAAACATTGAGAGGTTTGGGTTGTTTGTTTCGTTTTATTTTGTTTTAGCTAAATAGTTAAATAACACGTTTTTTAGTAAGTATGATCTGGTACTGGTAAGGTCTGAGTTAACTGCCGTTTGAAGAGTAACCATGGTGACCAGCATATGGCTTCTGATTCCATTAATCTTGTGGAAATTAACAGTAAATCCCAAAGGATCTTTTGCAGAGATTCAGAAATAAATCATCTTTTTACATGTATATTATGTGGTGACACCACTCTCTATAAGTGATAGTCCCTCTAATGAGGTGATTGGAAACTCATCCCCCCATAAGAAATTTTTACAAAGTACAGAAAATGGCCAAAAAAGTAAATAAATAAAAATACCACATGAAAGAAGGATTTATTCAACAAATGTGTCATACCAGTAATAAACATACCAGAGGAAGGCCATTTACTGCCAGTTAAAAATTTACTTATATAAAACCTCATCCTGAAGATATGAACTAAGAAAAAATCTGAGATTCTTTAATGAAAAAATTCCAATCATCATTTAGATTGTAGGTATTAGAAAGGATGAGTTGAGCTGAATTAGAGGAGCAGCTGGCTGCCCCAGCTAAGACTAATGTGTTCTATTTGTGAAGAGATGTTGGCCCTACCTACAGTGTGGCCCTACCTAAAACTATATTTGGCCTACAACAGCCCCAGAGTAAGTAGAAAATATGGTAGCCTCATTTTACATATGAAGATACTAATGCTAAAGAATTCAGAATGACTCCCCTATAATTCACTTAGCATTACAGCCTTCTCTCAAACTGGCTGAATAAATTGTTATGATTCTGAGTTGTAAGGGATGGGAATTGAATTACTATCCCAACATTCTTCTGACCCTAATTCATACTAAAGTGTAGATGAAAAATGCACAATTCTGAGTCATTCTCAACTTATGGGGTTTATACTTCCTTGTCTCTAAATTCTCCTGTGTTAAGGGAATAACTCAAGCTCTTACTTATTTTAACCTAGATCTTCATACACAAAAGAAATCAACAACACAATAGCATTTTACAGATTCTAAAAAGCACCATATTTCATATTTTAAATCTTTGACATTGCTATGTGTCTTATCGCCAATGGCTTATTGCAATCACTGTGCAGCAGAATGAAATGTGGGTTTCATTGCTTGTACTTGCACTACCTGGTCATAGCTGCTTATATTGGCATTACCTCAATTGAGTAATGCAATTGCTGATACATGCATAGAAAGTTATTGTGTATGCACAAAGGGGTATAAATTTGATATTAGTGATATGAACACTCATTTTAGAGTAATGACCTTCATTTTATGTTTTCTTGCAAAGCAACAGCCTACTGCTCTACAGGACCTAAGTAGGAAAGATACGAGCAGATAAAGTATGTTAACTTTTATTACTGAGATAGGCATGACATGATTATCTCTCATGCACTAAGCAAAGCAACTAAAGGCAAAAAAAAAGTTCTAAATCTTTCATCAGAATACATGATAGAAATTTCAAAGCAACAAGAAACTGAAGTGACTGACATGTGTCAAGCAGGGCTATTATTAAGATGTTATGACATAGTTTAATTTGCTACATCTTTTTGTTCTTGGCTGACATAAACTAATTTTTATCTTATAATTCACGGCATCTTAGATTCTATGGTATGTGGTGATTCATGAATCAACCAGGTTGTTCTGATCACTTGTTTTTGGTGGTGGGACTGTGCCTAAAGTTGCCTTCCCTGCTCTGTTGATGGAGAACAACATCAGGAAGTCCAAAGTAATCAAAACTCAAGCCAAACACTGAGCATTTGCAACTCTGATTTCAATCTTAAAATTAACCAACTCTGATGGCAAATCAATCTTTTGTTCACCTCAGCACAAATGCCCCAGGACTGCAATTTTTATTTCATTAAAAAGAAAACTGGTCTCTCTTGGCTCCCTGAGCTTTCAAGATAACAATTCTTTATAATTCCCTGGTAATTGTGGAAAGTATTCATTTTATATCATTTCCTTGGCAATTTAGAACATTTGAGGAGGTTACATTAAAATATTTCTCATATAAAAACAAATGGGAAGGGGAAGGATTCTGATATTGTCATGGCCAAAAAAACAATCATGTTCTTCTTTTCATATGTTTTTATAAATTGGTGAGGAAAATGTTGCATATGCATAAATGTGTAATCTATCACAATAGCCTAAGAACCCATGGGTGGGTGATCATGTCAGTAGAACTAAGATACTCAGATGTGTTGAATGGTAGAAGCAAGCATTCCATTAACTTGGCTAATGGACACAAATCAGCTAGTGGATGCTGAGTTATGTACCTTCTTGACTTTCACAAAAGTACATACAAGAATGGAAAAACAAGCACCACATGTACTCACCATTAAATTGGTACTAACTGATCAACAGTAATGTGCACATATGGGAAGTAACATTCATAGGGTGTCGGGCAGGTGGGAGGGGAGGTGGGGATGGGTAAATCCACACCTAATGGATGCAGTGCACGTAGTCTGGGGGATGCGCATGCTTGTCGGGCAGTGTAAAGGCAATTTATGTAACCAAAGTGTTTGCACCCTGTAATATTCTGAAATATGAATAAATAAATACATACATATATACATACATACTACATGCTGGGTTGAGTTTTTACAGTCAGGAGTGTGGCAAGATGTGTTAGCCCAGGTCAGAGGAATGCTAAATTTCCTCAAGTAAGTCTTCATCCTCAGGAAACTCAGTAAGCCCTATCATTTATACCCTGGCACCAGCTCCTTCTTTACATAGCTGTGACACTCTCCTGTGAACTTCCATCACTAATATCTTTCTGGACATCTGATTTCTGGCTGTGCTACCAGGATAGAACTTTCTCCATTAACATAAGGACTCTCTTCCAAGGGCCCTTCCAAGTACAGGCTAGCCCTTGGCTTGTAAGGCCTATAGGAACAGAGGGATAGTGGAAAGAAAATTACATAAGGAAATACCAGATTTGAGATCCTTTAAAAGAAACTTTGGACTTTCTTTGTGAAGATATATAACATTTGAGATTGAAGGTATATCCAAGTGTGGGATTTTTTTTACACCTTAATTCACCATGAATTCATCATTTTTTCACATACTCCACACAATAAGATGCAGTGAGGAAAAGATACAGAGTTTAGAATTTCTGTCTTTATTTCTCCAGGCTATAGATACATGCTGAATCTCACTGTTGCTAAAGGAATATAATATTAATTAACTTAGGTATCAGAATTAGAAAGGTCAAATCTCCCAGATTTTTCTGATATAATATGCTGTGTCTCTGAGATGTCCAGATAAAATCACGAGTATATTTCATCAGATACTTGAATCTCATCTGAAAACTTATGTGTACTTGGTTCAGGAAAATATTCTGGAATAAAACCCTATGTGCCTCTTAGCTCTTTCCTTCTCAGGAAGGAGAAACATTGATTATATCTCATTAAAAGTTCTGCTGCAGTTTAAAGCTATTTGTTTTTTATTCCCTCTTCAAGCTGAGAACAGCTCATCACTATTTTCTATTCAAAAATCCTGAAGGACTTGACAATTGTTAGTAGAACCATTCCCAAGCTTCTCTTTTAACACTGCAAATATATTCCTTCAAACTTTAATCATTTGTTGGGGTTTCCAACATTTCAGTATTCCTCTCCTGACCACCCACTGGGCAACATGTCTTTCTCACTTATCTTAGATTGTTGTTTTCAAATAACATGGCCAATATAAAGGGAGGATTAAAGAAAGTGGCTTCCTCTCAGCTTTCTCTCTGGATGACAATAAATGCACTAGAACATGACTTCTCAAACTTTTAATGAGTACTATGGAAACGTGTTTAGGAGCATAGGCTTGAGAGCCGTATTGCCCAGGTGTGATTCCCAGATCTGCCACTTTACCAGCTGAGTGATCTTGGGCAAATTATTTACTTAACCTCTCTCTGCCTCATTTTCCTCAACTGTGAAGTGGGATGCTAATATGTCCCTTGAGTTAGTCTAAGGAATAAATTAATGTAGCATATGTAAAGCTTTTAGGACAATACCTGTAAATATAAACTATTTTAATTATTATCTAATTTTCAAAATCAAAAGTTGGGGTTTTTGCATCATTATCCATATTCTAAATTCTACATATCCCATTTATAGCAATTTAAAATGCCAGCTCATTGTATTATAATCTTGCTTCTAATCAACCTGGCATTTTTCTCTTAGAAATGTAAGGTATGAGTATATCACTGCTCATGATTACTTTTTCTTAAAATTATCATTCCCCCAGATTTCCTAAGCCCCAATTGCCTTAGCTCTTCAAGTTGTTATTATGGTAAAGGAAAATAATGTTTTTGTGTGATGGGTTGTAAATAGAATGAGTAGTTATCTAAGTTTCCCTGGAACTGAGGGGTTTCTTAGGACATGGGACTGTTACTGCTAAAACTTGGAAAGTCTTGGGCAAAACAGGATGGTTGGCTACCCTAGCTGTAAAGGTATTACCTAAGGAGGGCGTAGACGAGGGAAAAGAAGAAGCAGTAGTAGTATTAATCTGATCAAATGCAAAAGAGTTCTTAGTACACCACCAGCATTCCCTTGATTTTTGACTCATGCAATCTGATGAATATCTGAAAGGTGAAATTGCACTGAGTTAATTAATTCTAAATGTCAAGCACTTATTTGGGCTTCATTTTTTTTTTTTTGCTGTTATAATCATTTGTGGAATATATTTCTTCTCCTTCATTTTATGCTGTTCTTCTTCTCTCTGATCATTTTGTGCTTGTTCCTTTTCTTTTAGGTCAACTCAAATCAAAACATACTCTTGGGATAATGCCCAGGTTATTCTGGTTGGGAACAAGTGTGACATGGAAGACGAGCGGGTCATCTCAACCGAGAGGGGCCGACATTTAGGAGAACAGCTTGGTAAGAAACAAATTAACAAATTAACCAGAAAGTGAGCTTGGTTCTTAGTTGTAACACTGTACAGAGTCCCAGCTAATTGTCAGGATGGGATTAATGGAAAGTTTGTCAACCTGACAGTTGGAAGCAACACATCCTTCATAGGCAGATAGTGCATTTCTTCCCATTTACTGTGGCATCATTAGAATTCAAGCTCAATTACAGAAGCAAAAATGATACCTAGAATTTTGGACTTAATACAAGGTATTCAAACTATCATTCCATAAGAAACACAGTTGATGCCTTGGGACTATTTCTTTGGCTTTCTTCTCCATACACAACATTTTTCATGGAGTGAGCCTCTTATTTTATTGTGTGATTATTGTTGTCAAGTTTACATTGGAAGAGGATGATGGCACAGAATAGGACATATCCTAGATTCTGGTTCTAGTGACATCACTGATACGACATGCTACTGGTACAAACCTCTTTCAGACTCAAGCACCTCATCTCTCAAGAATGAGTACCATAACCCATGGCTACTTAACCAAATCCTTGTAGAGAAGACCAAATGAGATAATAAATATGAGAGAGCTTTAGAAAAGCAAAGCCATTTCAGACACAAAATATTGTATCTAAAGAGAAAAATCCTGCAGTGAATATGGTAGAGTTTCAGTGGAAAGGAGGAATTGATGATTGATTCATTGATTCAAGACATTTTTACTGAGCACCTATTATATTCCATTGTACCATTGTGGGGATACTTGAGTCTCTGGGCTCAAGTTGCTCTCAGTGAAGAGTGGAGACTAGAGATATTCATAAGAAAGCAGAAAGAACAACACAACAAAAACAGGCCAATGAGAAGATGATGAGCTATAAGGCAGATGCCAAGAGGAAAGCAACAGGGAGAGGGAGGCAGACAGGGAGGGAGAAGACATTGCTAAAGACGTGGGAATGGAGTGTGATAGGAGGTAGATATGCAGCGGAGAAGACAACTGGAGAGCTAAAATGTGGAAATGGCCAGCACCACAAGGAAGAGGTGAGTGATGGGAGGAGATGGAGAAGCTGTGGGTGAAATGGCTCGAATGGTCTTTGAAGGAGAGCAGAACTTGAAACTACAAAAGACAGGAGGCGTTATGAGTGAAGGGCATAGTGGAGCATGGGCATTGAGATGAGCAAAAGTTGAGAGGACAGTGAGTAGAAAAATTAGAGCCTAGCATAAAGTTGCAGAAGTCAGTTGTAGATCTGGGGAAGAATCCCAGCCCTAGAGATGAAGGAGTTCGAATTTTTTGTTCATTTTTTTCTGTAGACCACTGAGAACATTGAACACTTCTTAGCAGAGAAGAGTCTGACTTTCCAACCTTTTTGGCCAGAACCTGGAGTAAGAGATACATTCAATCTAGCAACTCAGTGCATAAATATGTAGAGAGAGAGACTGAAACAACTTTCACAAAACACATTTTAACTTTACTTGCTGAGATTCACTGTATTTTCTATCTTAATCTCTTTCTTCTTCTTCTTTTTGTTTTAATGATGGTCTCAACCCACTAAGTTGATCCCCAATCCCAGTAATGTGTCTCAACTTAAATTTGAAAAACATTGCTCTGGAGGGGGTGGTTTGGGATTATTCTGCTGGTGGTGTGCAGCATAAACTGGAAAAGCAAAGACCCTCTCAATGGGTCACTCTTTCCTTTGGCAATCTCATAACTGAACTATGTACAGTCCACTCTGAAAGCCTGACCGTTTCCTCATGAGATTAATGAGCTCACCAGACTAAAAGCTATCACTGGATGACCACAAGAACCTTCCACCTAATGTTCTTAGAGCACCCATGGTGGTCTAGAGCTGATGTATGGTCTCAGTGTGGCTGTTCTTGGGCCTTTATCTTCTCTGTCATAGAGCCTCTTCCCATTGCAGCAATTAAATAGTGTTTTAAGAAGAGTTTGAAAACCTTGGAAATCTTTCTTTAGTCCTCTAAGTACCTCAGAAAGATAGAAATGGAGAATAGGAGATCCCTAAGGACAGAGAAAAAGGAGACCTGGGAGAGGGTTGGCAGAATGGCTTCCTGAGGCTGCCTCATTCCCCCGTGTTTTCTTAACTAGCCAGGTGCATGCCACGTGTGGGAAGCAACTGCTACCGAGATGTAGGCTGTCTGTATAAATACAAATGAAAACTGTTTTGTTCCAAGACAAATAGATTACAGCCAAAAATTGTTTAATGGCATTGGTACAAAAGACGCAAGTAACCAGCTACATTTTTTACTTACTCTAATGAGTTACTCGGGTATTGAGAAGAGCAGGTTGTGAAAGGGGATGTTAGAATGAGGCCAATGCATCGAGAGTGACTTTCCTTATGACTTCACTGATGGACACACACGAACCCTTGCCCTTCAGTACACAGATGTGGCAAAGTTCCTGAAACTGTGAGGCAGGATGTTTTATGCTCCTGTGCAAGTTCTTCCAATGGTTTCTAATTGATTTTTTGCTCTCGATTCAATAAAAAAGAAAAAAAAACAGCTGTTGTCATAGCAACCAACACATGTGCTTTCTTGCAGAGTCGTTTACCTCCTTTAATGTGGTTTGTTCTCATGACCACACATGCTTCTACAAACGATCATGAGAGAGCATTTTGTATAAAAAATACCGCTCTTACAGTCTAAATTTAAAGATTTTTAAAGGTCTTTGCTTTGTTTTTTAAAATTACTGGTAAAATTCCTTTCTCTAGAATACCATCACGTACACACAAGGATTAGGCATTGTTTTGTTTTTAAATGTCATTACCACACCTTGGCAGATGGCTCAAAATAACTGCTTTATCGATCTGGTTATAATTGATTCTCTGTTGCGGATTGTTATATCCGTTAATTTGCTCATTCTAATGAGAGTTTCTGATGGAACCCAGTTGTAGCTTAGTTCTTTAAAATTCTTGTATGGCAGCTGTCCTTGCCGATCGAATTTAGTTCCCCAAACATTTATCAAGTGTTTACAACATGCCAGGGAATGCAATGAAAAATAACCCTACCTTCTAGGTGCAAACAATGAGCATTTTTCTGGCCCTCCCTTTCCTGGCCATTTTGTTGTATTGGGTCCTGTTGAGCACCTTCCCTGCCACCTTGGCTTCTATGACATGGTGCGCTCTGTGCTCCTCCCTCTCCAGACACACATTCTGTTTCCTTGGTGGACTCCTCCTCCTCTTTCTGTCTCTTGCACTTTGGCTTTCTACGCTTGGCCCACCACTCTTCTAGCTCTACACCCTCCCTTGGGTATTTCCATCCATTCCAACGTCTTAACTCCACCTACAAACTAATAACTGCTTTGACCTCACGCTGGAGTTTCAGGTGCCTACATCCACCTGCCAGCTGTGTGTAATCACTACTGATTGGGGTGGTTGTCTAGTCACCTGCAGCTGAATCAGCTGAGTTTCTTTTCCAAAGGCACATTCATCAACCCAAATCGAGGCCTGCTGCATCAGAGGTTTTGAAGTTGAAGCCTAAGTTATACATTTTTAACAAATATTTTTGTGACTTTTATACCATAGTCAATTTTTAGAACACTGGCTTCCATGATAGGGAGTTTTGGGTGAGGGTAAGGAATTGTTGCCAAAGCTCATCATTATCCTATTGCTGGCTTTATTTTCCCATGCATGTTTTAAACATTTAGTCTATATGTAGGTACCTATAATAATATATAAGAATGTTTTGTGGGTTTTTATATTTTATATTAAATTTATAATATGGCAATAATATATGTAAAAATCTCATAATATAAGCTTTAAATGTAAAACTATAAAAATGTTAAATGAGAAAAAATTGAGATATATAATTAGAGATACAAGTTTTTCTAAAATAGAAGTAATTTATCTGGGAATAAGAACAAAGAAAGAAATTTATGGAGGGGAATGGATTTGTATTGCCTTGAAATCACAGGTGGAAGCAGAATACTTGAACCGTTTCTATAAACTCTAAAAGGACAGAGAGTATAGAAACTCCTAAGCTTACCATAGATGTAGTCAGAGAAACAAAGACTGCAGATAAACTAAAATTGCTTCTGAGGAGGAATGATTATTAATAATTTGTAAGGAGCCAGTTTTGAAGTGTTTTAATTTCCATTAATATTTCTTCCTAAAGCAAATAACACGTAATATTCCCAATTACTCTTCCTTCAAACAAGTGTCATAATACCATGTGGATGTATGTACTAATCCCCTGCATTTTGCCTCCTTGTCTAGCATAGAAACCCCACGAGAATGTCTGACAACCACAAAACATTCTTACACTTGGCCATCTTTCCAAGCTGTACAATTTGTCTCCCCTTCTTTTCCCATTTAATGACTTTTTTGTTTTGATTATGTGTCTGGCACATATTTATTAAGCACTTACAATGATTTTGGGAAGTCATAAAACGTATCTTCCCTCTCACGGAGCTTAGAGTATGATCTATATATTAGTGTATATGTGCACTCAGGTATTACAGACACATGAGCAGGGTGGGAAACATCACTCCCAGTGCAACTTGAAGGATGAAAGAGGGGCATGGAGCTCTATGAGTGGGTAGTTGCTTCTGTTTTAGGAATACGAAGACTGACAAGACGACACATTCTATATCTATGACATTTCTATTCTATCAAGGGTAAGAGTTTGGGCATCTTGGGAACAAGATGACGGAAGTGAATGAAATATTATAGCCCAGCCAGAAGAGCCTACCTCCTTGGATTTTAGTAACCATGCTTCTGATTTCTGCCGAGCCTGAGTGACCCCAAGGTGCCTGACTTGGAACTCTGACTCTGGGATTCTCTGATTTGTTCCTATGAACCTTTTAGTGTAAACCACCCTGGTCTCTCATTGCCAACCCAGACAAGAGAGAGAAAGGCAGTGACCCCAGTGTGAATTTGTATAGTCCTGGGATCCCTGAACTTTTGGATCCATGTGGTTTAACCCTAAACAGCCAGATTCTCTTTATACATTTTTGACTGAGGAAAGTTAAAATAGCAGCATCACACCTTCCCTGACTGCTAAGCCATACTTCAATCAGCACGCTTCAATTGGCACACCTTTGAGTTACACAACAGGCCTTAACTGAATTTAGTTTTCTGTCTTAAAGTCCAGCAGGAAATTAGGGCATATGTAGCTGGTAAACCTATTTACACTCTGATCTTGGACCCTGCAGTCTTCCAGTGATCCACATAATTCAGTGGAATATGCCAGAAAATAACCAGATCGTTATTAAGGATAACTTCTCTTAAATGCAATATTAGTCAAATACATAATTTTGCTTTTCAAAATGTGCCCAGATTTCTAGAATTTCACCAACTAATAAACTGGAAAACTCCTTAGCCACCTGTCCTGTGCTTTGTAAGAAACCTCTGGAAATTCTTGGTGCCTCACTGTATGGGCCTTAAAAATTACACTGAGATAGTTCCCACTAAACTGTAAAGCAATTTCTAAGTACCTTTAAGGCACCACTTCAGAGAAGCTAGAATCAGGACTACTTCAGGCAGTTCCCTTCTAAATGATTAAAAGTCAAGGTATTAGGGAGTGTGCTATTTTATTCATTTGTTTGTTGCATTGAGACCATTGAGATTGAGAAGAACAGAGATGTCTGGAGCCATAGCTGGGCCTTAGAGTGTTGAGGGGACCTCACTTCTTTCTTAGAAAATTCAAATCAATCAAGACCAAGTCTGGGGCAGGGAAACAAATCTAGAAGGAAGATTTGATCTAGAGTAAGGGTTCTCAACCTTGGCTGCACTTGTTAATAACTTGGGAAGCTTTTAAAAGTCCTAGTGCCCAAGCAGCATTCCCAAGCCACTTACATTGGAATCTCCGGGATAAGAGCAAGACAACAGTACTTTTTTTTTAAAGTCCTAGGTTATTCCAAGGTGTAGACATGATTGAGAACCACTGACCTACAGGAAGAATGAGGCAAATGACCCCAGAGAGCCAGTGGAAGGCAACTGTATTGGTGCAGCCCTTCACGGCTGGGCGCCTGTGCTTCAGCCCCAGGGAGCTGGTCTTCCAGCGGGCACCAGGCTGGTCCTAGCCTGGTTCCCATGTGGTCCACAGATATGCACATTCTGAAGAAGGCTTTTGGAGATCAGAAGAGGAGTGTGAAGTTGGGTAGCAGAGCATAATTAGTAGGTGCAATGCGAATTTAGCAAAGTCTGCTTGGAATTACGTAACTCTTTGAACTGAAATAATGAACCAAATATTCTCTTTCCAAACAGCAATAGATCATGCTAGAAGTTTATTTCTTTTTGGGCAACAGGAGATAGATGCTTCAAAACAGAATTAACCAATATATTAAAGTATTTTGTTTATTTGTTCCTTCATTCATTTATTCGATATTATTGAGCACCAACTATTTAGGCCAGACACCAGGCTTAAAGAGACAATAAGACCAAATTCCTGCCCCCCAGGGAGATTCTAGTCTAGTGAAGGACACATGAACAAAGACTTTTAAAAGACAGTATGTGTGGAAATAGAGGTGTAGACTCAGTGTTAAAAGAGCTCATAAGATTAAGAATATCCCCCCATTTGGAGGCTCTGAGAAAGGTCGCACAGAGGAGACAATGTCTGAACCAAGTCTTGAAATATGAAAAGGATTTTGGTAGGTAGACAAACAGATGATGGTCCCACTAGGCAGAAAAAATGGCACTTGGAGAGATGTAAGCCTGGGAAAGTTTGTCTACCATGGAGAGCCCTGTCTGCAGGGCTGAAAACCTGGGGCTGTCCCCCACACATGCTGGGGAACCAGCGCTGGGTTTTAAACACTGGATTGATGAGATCAAAGTTCACTTTAGACCAATTACTGTGGCAGTGTTCCCCAAACTTGGGAATTCAAGATCCACTGGGGTACAGAAAGAAAATATTCATCCGTCTACTTATTTGCATCTCAACTTAAAATTATTTTTCAGTTACTGAGTATGCTTTATATTAGTTCAATAGTACATTATATAATTTATACAAAGAATTGATGTATTAGACCAGTGTTCAATCTTTTTTAAAAAACTGTAAGGATTATATAATTTAAAATTGTAAGGTTGTTGGATGGTTGGCACCAGAGAAAGAAAGACGAGCAGAGTTGAAAGGGTTAAGCAAGGAAGCTTTATTGGAGTGCTCCAGGGTGAGGGTAACGGGGTCCTGGGCGAGGTTCTCTGGCCCTGGAGAAAGCAAAGAGGCTTGGGAAGTCGCAGTGGTCTGGGACTGAGGCAAGGGTTTTTATATGCAGTGAGGGGCATAAACGGAGGGGGCTTGCTTTTAGATGAGGGTGCAATTTTCCACTGCTGTAGCAGACAGTCAAGTGATCTTCCTATTGCTGGCAGTTCCTATTGTCGGCCTGCTGCAGCCAGACCTGTGGCTTGGCCCCGGCACTCAGCCAAGGTCAGGCTGGTCCCCTACTCCTCCTCCACCGTCCACCTTACAAAAATGTTTGGAGACCACTGTTTAGAAGATGGATTTCTGGGAAAGGACAAGAAGCACAGAGTCTAACAGCAGCCTAAGGCTGTCGGGCAAGCCATGGTGAGGGCCCAGAGCAGGGGTTCTCATCCCTGGCTGTGCATTAGAATCACCTAGGGAGCATTTAAAAAATCATGCCCAGGACTCCGTCACATACACACACACATACACACACACACTCATACCCCGACTAAATCGGAATCTCTGACACTGGAGCACAGGCAGTTGTGTGCAGTTTTAGCTCCTCAGGTGATTCTCATGTACAGCCAGGGTAGCAAACCCCTGATTCAGGCACTTGTGTTTCACTTGACTGTGTTAAAGTTGAGGAACACAGGCTTAAACCAAGAAGTGGCAGCGAGGATACAAACAGAGAGACATTTTTACACTATTTAGGTGGTAGAACTAATAACACTTGGTGAATGTCTGCATCCTAGAGGCTGAGGGGATAGAGGCATAAAAGACGACCCCGGTGTCTGCCTTGAGAAACTGATTGAAATCATCACAAAGGGAGAATTTGGGAGTGAAATCAGCATATTAACAAGCAGAAGGGAAAACACCCAGAAAAGGCAGAGAGTAGAGAATCAGGAAGAATGGAGATATCTGATGGACTGCCATAAGGGCAGATGGGACAAGATCTAGAAAACAAGTGGAAAGAATTAGCCTTAAACCTAAGCACTGGAATTCTGAAATCCGTACTTTCAAATATGACAATGAATTATTGTTTAAATGCTTTGATAAGCATCGATCCACAAATGGTGGGAGGACAATGGGAGTTTATAGGCTCTTTAGCAAGAAGAGGACTTCACATAGCACTAGTGCCCACCCTTTTCCTTTTTATGAAATTAGATTAGTTTTTAAGAGTTGCCTCCATTAAACGCATTTTTGTATAACACAAGAACTTGATATGAAAAAGTAAAGCAAATTGTAAGAACTGGCTGTTGTGGCTGCCCATATACCCGCATCGTGAGCCTTCTCTTTAGCCAAAGACCACTGCTGATTTAATGGTTTGACGGTGCACACGTTTTTTATAGCTAATTTCATTTCATAGGCTTCAGCCTGTCATTAGAGTGTAGTTCAGCCTGCCAGGGACTATTTAGTTAGCTGGGGCACCAAAGCCAGAGAAGCACAAACAGTCCTGGTGGTGGACACCCTCTCCCTTGGCCATTGTAAAGCCTTCCCCTCGAGCTCACACCTGCATTGTTGCCTCTAGCCTCCCCACTTCAGTGACGGATGATGTTTTTTTCCTTCAGTTTAATCCTTCTCCCCCTACCCCTGCAAAAACAATTCCATAATAAAGCCAAGCAGAGCAGCCAGAAAACTCTAACAAGGATGGCATTGCCCTGACGCCTATTTTTAAAACTTAAACTGCCTGCTCCAAATATGCATTGACTCTGTTCTTCAGCAGCTTTGAAAGATTTATTTAAATCTTAATTGTAGTATTTATAAAATAACAGGGATTGCCAACTTCTGGGTTCAGCAGGAAGTCCCAGCAATGCTACTTAAATGCTCTAAGCACCTGTGTGCACACAACCTCTGAGGAGAAGCAATGCTACCTGCCATTATTTCCCCTGGCTCAAGTTCTTTTTCACTAAATATTCCCAGGAGGTATAAAATAAACCAACAAGGTACAATTTAATGTGCAGCCACATTATTTAGGTGCGATCATACCCATGAGGTAGGGAGGGAAGGGACTCCTACTTCTGCCTAGTTCTTGTCTCCCTCAGGCTCCCCAGTTCCTGTTATCTTGGTCTTTGGTTCATTACCAGTGGATTTCCACTCTCTCTACTGGCCACTGAAATTCACTCCTCAGGCCACATATGAATAAAGTGACCATGCACCCCAGTTTGCTCAGGACAGTCTCATTTTATGCTTATTTCCCAGTGCAAGTATTAAAAGCACCCTCTTTTAATCTCAACAGTGACTCGGTTTGGAGGACAAATAACACGGTCATCCAACCCATGAAACCCCAGCCATGAAGCACCTTTGAGTGCTACACCCATCTTCCTCGTTGACATCAGGGTTCTGCACACTCCATTCCTCTAAACCTCTACTCTGCTTATATTCTCACATTCCCCAGTGAATGAATTCTCAAGACCCCGGCAAATCTCTATTTTGCTCATCGCCTTCTTAGTCAACTCCACTAATCTGGGCAGGCTTTCCTGTACTCCTCCTTACTAATCCAACTCTCTACCCACATTGACCCCTGGGATGTCACCATTCCCATAAGCCCAACTGCTCTAAGGACCAGCAATACGCAAAGGCCCCTTCTTGCTAAAGAGCTTCCAAACCCCCATTGTCTTTCTACCACCTGTGGATCAAAGCTTATCCTCTAACAAACCTCACATTTACACGTCTCCTGCCCCACTTCACAAAATTTTCCATCCCCCATTTTTGCTTCACTGGATTTGGCCCAGAATCCCACCTTTGCTCCTTCTCTTAGGATGATCTTCCAAGCTATGCTCTCTTCCCATGTACACAAACTTGCAAACCTATTTTGTGCAATGTCTAAAATGAATCCAGTCCCACATAATAGAGTCTATGTAAACTGATAGCTTCATTTTTTATTTGGTTTTTTAAAACAACTGAGAAGTGCAGTATCAATGTTACTAAAATTAAAATCAGTTATAAGAAATATAAACACAGCGTCTGGATAGAGTTTAATCTGCTAAGTGTTGAGAGTTGAAAGAGCTCAAATCAGGGACTGTTTGCTCACATTGAATTGTGAAATGTGTACTTGGGCGCAGTTGGCAGAGGTCCCCGTCTGCTCCTCAGCTTTGCACACTGCCCAGTGTGATTTGCTTTCTCTCAGCGTAAAATGATCAGAGCTGGGAACAGTGGGGAAACAAGTCACACTAACAAAACTCACAAAGGACTGATTTCTAATTAAAATGCCTTTTTATCATTTGCCCTGAGAAATGTAAATGCCACATAGTTGGTAATATTCCTATCAGATAATCAGTGCATACTTTTATCAATAGAAAAAATACCCTTAGGAAAAGCAATCAATTTTATAAGATTTCAGAGTGGCCCTAGATCAAAGAAAAGAGAACCTAATGATGTGCACTCATTTATTTCTTATTCTATTGCATGTTTATTATGTGCCAGGCCTGTGAGAGTAAGGGATGCCGTTGGGTGAGGACAATGCTCCCTTACTCTGATGGAGGTGAACGGGCAGGCAAACCTGCAAACTCTCACTGCTCAGTCCAGGCCCCCTCTCCTTCTCCTGTGATCACACTGGGCAGTAAATACTCTCAATTCTTAACTCTGCTTTTCCTTGATTCCATGCAGACCAACTCTATTCTCTTTTGATGGTTTCACCTAAGAAATTTTATAATTCATTAGACCACAGCTAAATGAGAGCTCTTGCCCTCCATGTAGGAGATTTGGGAGACACCCTAGTCCCTTGAAGAATTTTGGGAAGTGTTCTGTTCTCACCAGAAAACTCATGTATTAATCCTATCTTGGAGTGATGGAGTTACTTCTGCAGATGGCTAATGTCATGGACTTTTTAGCACTTACTTAGAAACTTTATTCTCAGTGGGAGACTTTTTATTTCCTCAATCCCAAATTCCAAAGACACACTCTATTTGGTGCCTGTAGGCATCTCACCCCATCCATGTGCAGACTAAACCATGATATTTCATCTATACAAGCCATCAGAATACTTTTCCCCACTAAATCTAGACACTGCACCCTATTCTGTGTCTCTCTTTTGCCTTTAATTTTAATTGGCATTCACATGGATTAGCTCTATTTGACAAGGAAGTAGTCATCCAAAAGAAGATTCATCATCATCTCATCCCCTGCCTTGAGGGTTTTAGTGAACAAACCAGCTGCTGGCAAAGAGACAGTTCCTTTTCCAGATACAGGCTTACCAAGAGAAGGGATGGATGACTTAATTACAACTTGCAGGATTTACCACTATATGATGGAAAATCATTTGTATGAAGCTTCACATAGCTTTCTGTGTCCATCGGGAAAGGAGGACTAGGCTGTGTTACTACTGAGAGGAACTAGATTTAGACTTTGGGAGGAATTTCCTGATTTTATGAATTGGTAGACATTAAAACATATTACTCCAGATGAATATGAAACCCTAAAAACTTTTTCAGGAAGCCAACAGCTATAATTCTATGATGTTTGAGTGAGGCACTGTCAGAATATAAGAAGGTGGAATTGGGGATGTGCAGAGGTTAAGAGTGTGGGCTTTGAGTCAGACTTTAGTTCTTGTCCTGGTTTACTAAATATGTGATGCAATCACTTTTCTCAGGTGTAAAATGAGCATTGTAAAGATACCTCCTTCATGGGGGCTGATCCCAGGATTAGGAAATAAATGCAAGATGCCTGGCACAGTATCTGCACATAGTATGTGCTCAATAAATGTTAGTTATATTTAAGATTCCACATCCTTGGATGACACAATGAAATCTCATTAGTTTGGGCCCTGCTAATTAAAAATGTATTATACTATTTGCTCTATTTCATATGCATCCCTTGCAGCAAAAATAACCTGCGGATTGATAATGCATATAAATGCTATTGTAAACTGAAAATCCTATGCAAGTAAAAGTTATTGATGTTTTCATTGACAATTCATAAGTAGGCTGGGCTAGATATTGTCTCCTTTATCAATTGAAAGCCTGTTGAAATGTTAAGAAGTTACAAAGGGAATATTTAACCCATTTGAGAGAACAAACTCTTTTAAAACACTTGGCACTGTTTGCACAGAAGCAGCCCCTCTGCCAATCATAACCTCAACTTCTCAACTCTAGTAGCTGTTAGTGCAGATGTTGACGTGCAGCGACCACGCATTTCTTCAAATTTTTCAGAAATGTGTTCTTCCTTGAGGGTGAGCAGAGTTGGTTTAATTTGTTTGATATCATAAATTTCCCACAGGGCAAAAGCAAAATGATATTACGTGGAATTCCGTGCTTGGTAAATGCCATCTAAAAATAATGTGGTGGACAAAACTGTGTACAGGTTTAGTCAGTTCATAACCATGAACAAAGGAAAAAGCAATTCTCTTTCTTTCCATTTCTCCATTCCCACTCCCCCGCTTCTCCCAGCCACTTAACAGTAATCAGTCCTGTAATTAGCCAACATCTGCTGGACACCTGCTCGTGCTGGGCACTGTGTTAAATATTTCCAGGGATATGGAGAAACCTTTATGGAATCTACATTCTAATTGGGGAGCACAGTGCACCTAGTATGGGGGTGGTCAGGGAATGGGGAGTGACTGCTTAAAGGAGTTTCTTTTGGGGATGATGAAAATGTTCTGGAATTAGATAGTGGTGGTTGCACAACATTGTGAGTTCACTAAAATCCACTGAATTGGACACTTTAAAATGGTTAAAACCATGAGTTTTATGTTATATAAATGTTATACTTAGCACAAAACAGCAACTAAGTTCCAAATACATGGTAGAAAAAGAATTGGTTGAGAGCCAGTAACGCTCAGTGTGGGCTGAAATCCCACAAGACCTTGGAGCTGAGTGGGAGCCCAGATAGATGGGGAAGGGTTCAAGCTCAAACTGCTACAGGGGACAGGCAGGTGACGTAAATAATTTAACGAACAAAGCAACCAGGTGTAAGATCCAAACACAATTTGTTTGCAGATGAAATGCATGGATAAAACGTTTTCACAAAAGGAAAGGAATGCTTTCTCCTTTCTCTTTGAACAAGAAGCCCTTCTCTGTGCAGCTTTCATTCCCCACTGTTAATAGATACGTGGATGCCAAGAACTATAACTGCACACGCAAAGAGAACTGACAATGAAAACATGGATTTCACGTCAGAGAGATAACCAGGAGTGGCAGGGGCCTGTGGGCGCTGGAATGCCCATCCTACAGTGTGCCAGCCACAGACTGCCAGTGTGTGCCCTCGCACAGTCACTGATGATGCCAATGTTTAAAGATAAGCCAGAAATCTGCATTTTATGTTGAAAAAAAACTGATTTTTTTTAAAAAGATTGGCTCAAGATTAAATTTTTTACCATCTGAGGGCCAGATGTAACACACGTTGAACTTCTACCTGGAAGGTTAAGTTGGATTGGGAGGCGAGAGAGGATGAGGGAGATTGCTTCAAGGGGAGACTTGTGCTGAGTCCACTCACCAGACGGGAGGGGACAAGCTTGGCTGAAGCGAGGGTTTGGCGTGTATGGGTCTAAGGGTGGATTGGTCACGGGGAGTCAATAAAGGTGGTGGGAAGCAAATGACAAGCTATGGAGCCCAGATTTAACCCTGCTGAGAATGACGACCGGTAGCACGTGCAGCCTTTACACCAGCAAGCTCAGACAGCTCCTTCCTCTGCAGTGCTGGATGGAGCTTTTCCCAGATACGGAGAGGGGAAGCACATGTCTAGAAGGGGGAAGGGCAGAGAGGAACCTTCTCTAGGTGGACCGGGATTTGTGAAGGCATGGAATGACCCTTGCACAGTTTCAGAATCCTGACAGAAGCAAGAGAAAGCTACCATCTGGTCGTGCCTGGCTAAAGGCAAGAACTCAAGGACTGAAATACTTGACTTTTTTTTTTTTTTTAGGAACACTAGCCTTTGGCTGAGTTCCTGTTCTTGCTTTTCTCTGGCTTTAGTCTGCTTTCTTTGGCCCTTCTTCAGGCAAGTGGATCAAAAGCCTTACCCCCTCCTCTTCCTAAAGCCTGTTTCTGGGCTGGGGCCCAGCACAGGACAAGCTATTAATAATATGACAGTTTGCCCTGCTGCTCAGCACTTCCTACTTCTGGCCCAAATGTCACCCACCCAGCAGCAGAATAACCTTTCCTTGCAGCTCCGGTTCATCCAATTCCATGGGAAAGGGGAGACAAGACATCAGAACTGCAACTAGAATCTGGAAATACAAGATCTTCTCATTTGAGAGTTTGGGAATAGAAACTTAAGGACAGACTATAGATTTTCAATGATTAGAGATGTAAATTGATTACTGCATTATGATTTTAGTAGCTACTTTCCCACCACAGAAAAAAAAATGGCAGTGTAATTTTTCTTTCAAAATAAGTTTAAAAGATCAGAGTGCCCCAAACTGTGCTTAAGAGTTTCCTGGCGTGAAAAAAGAGCAACAATGCAACCGAACATCTTACGAAAATAGGCAGCCTTTCACAAGGTGCTATAGCTATTGACCTGTGGGAATGAATCAAGTGTTGCCTATGACATTGCTTAAATGCACTGGAGACGGGGGCAGGGAACGGTGGTTAAATGCTTGATATTGGAATTGTGATTATTCCCGTTAACACAGGCTAATCACAAGTGTAATGGAGTGTCTGCGGGGTGCTGTGACATTTCAGTGCTCTTCGAGTGCCAGAGTGACAGCCTGACGCCTGCCACCTCAGTGAGCAGCGTGCTTCAGGCCTACGGGCCCTGCCGGCTGCCCTGTGAGCGTCACTCGTGAAAGTCAGCAGACTTCTCCGAGGCGTCCTTGGCCCCAAGGACCTTCCTTCCGGGAGCAAAGCTTGGGGAGAGGCCAGCGCGCCACACGGGCATGACATGCGCAGGACGTACTCGAGGGCCCTCCCGGAGAAGCTGCTGGCTTCTCCTCCTCTGAGGCCAGAGGAGAAAAGCGCTGGATTTAAACACCTGTGGGAAGGGTTCTTGTTGGGCACAGGGAGACATTGTCAGGTAGAGGATTCTGTCAGTGCCAGTCACCGGCATGGTTTCCCCAATCAGCCATGGGCTTTCCTGATGCGGAGAATCTTTAAGGGCAACAAACATTCTCATTTATTTAGGGTAGTGGTTCTTTTTTAAAATATAATAGTTTTATTGAGACATAATTCATATACCACACAATCCACCCATCTAAAGTGTACAATGCAATGGTTTTTAGTATGTTCACAGAGCTATGCAACCTTCATCACATTCAATTTTGGAACATTTTCATTACCCCAGAAAGGAGCCTCATGCCCATCAGCATTCACTCCCCTCTCCCCTCACTCCCTACACCAGCCCTAGGTTCTATAGATTTACTCATTCTGGACATTTCATAGAAATGGAATCATGTATTACTAATCTGCAGTCCTTTCCGTGTGGCTTCTTTCACTCAACATACTGTTTTCTGGATTCATCCATGTGGTAGTATGTGTCAGTTTTCATTACTTTTTATGGCTGGATAACAGTCAATTATATGGATATATCACATTTTATTTATGCATTTGTCAGTGGATGGATGTTTAGACTGTTTCTACTTTTTGGCTGTTATGATTAATGCTGCTATAAACATTTATGTACAGGGTTTTGTGTGGACATATGTGTTCATTTCTCTTGAGTATCTAGTAGTGAAATTTCTGGGTCATTTGGTACCTCTATGTTTAACCATTTGAGGACATGCCAGACTGTTTTCCAAATGGGGCTGGTGTCATTTTAAATTCTAATGCTCTATGAGGATAGTGAATCTTTTTTAAAATTGTGGTAAAATATGTGTAATTTAAAATCTACCTTCTTAACCATGTGTAAGTATACAGTTCGGTAGCGTTAAGTACATTGACATTGTCCTGCAACCAATCTCTAGAACACTTCTTATCCTGCAAAGCTGAAACTCAGTACCCCATTAAACAACAAATCCCCAGGACACACCCCTCCCCCCGCCCCCAACCCAGCCTCTGGCAACCAACATTCTACTTTCTGGCTCTGTGAACTTACCTACCCTAGGTACCTCCTGTGAGAGGAACCATACAGTATCTGTCTTTTTGTGACTGGCGTATTTCACTTAGCATAATGTCATCATGGTTCATCCATGTTGTAGCATGTGTCCAAATTTCCTTTCTTGAAGGCTGGATGATATTGCATTGTATGTGCATACTCCATTTTGTTTCTCCACTCATGGGTGGATGGGCACTTGGGTTGGTTCTGCCTCTGGGCTGCTGTGGATAATGCTGCTGTGAACGTGGGTGTACAGAGGAGCGTGAATCTTAACCTTACTTGTGCATAAGAAGCCTCCTAAGCAGCCTATTAAAAATGCATATTCTGAGGACCCATCCGCCCCTTTTGATTCCAGTTCAGTATGTGTGGGGTGGAGTTTAGAAGCTTTTAAGCACTTTAGGAGATTCTAATGTGGGTGGACCTATACTCCTGTGAAGTCATGATGTGGGATCTCACCCCTTTGGGCACCAGAGTGAAATCTGGTTTGCACTACCTCTCTCTGCTGGCTCCTTTAGTGATACACACATCATGAAGAGGACAGAGATTGGCTTTCTTCCCTTCTTTCCTCAGCATAGCTAACATTTAAAAACAAAAAAATCTTTCCAAGCTTCTTCAAGTCCCTAATACCAAGTGGACGTGAAGTAAGTGGTAATGTATAGATTAGTGTCCAGCCATGCTTAGAATGGCTTTTGGAAAAGGCAGGAGGAATCCTTTCAGGATCAGGCATGAGAAGTCCTAAAATGAATATGTGATGTGCTGGACCACAGTGCAAAGCTCATCCAACTTGGGAAGTGTTTTGCCTCTGCCAGAGAGAAATTAGAAAGGTTCTGTTAAGGGGAGAATGAGAAAGAATGATCAGAGTTTCTATGGTTAAGTGAAAGGGTTCACTGATTTGCTGATGAAGAAATCTATGTGTACTACAATTATTAGTACCAGATGATGTAGTCTGAGAGACAGGTGTCCAGTGCTGGAAGCAAAATCAGTAACCTATTTATCAGGAGATCTTTGTCAGACGTAACAGTTGGCTTGCTGTGTGACCCTGGGCTACTTATTTGATCTTGCTGAGGCACACTTTCCTACCCAGTAAATTGGAAGTGATCTTCAAACTGTTACAAGAAAGACTGTTTCTGAAGCATCATTCACTGATGTGCTGGATACCCACTGATGTTGGTGTGTATGGATGAGAGGTTAAAGATTTCTGAGGACAAGTTCAGTTACTACAGTTGATGTTAAAATACTGAGATACTACTGAGAGGTAATGACCATAAAATCTAACCACTTAGTAGAAGGATAAAGGCTGTAGTGGTTGGATTTATGGTTATTATTTAGGCCGTGAGCTGTTAAGTGCCCACAGATACACACAGCTGTGGGCATGAGCAGCTCACAGGCAGGTGATGAATGAAGATACTGATGCACCTGGATAGAAAAGCATGTATTACACACTAAACACTCATTCTCCCTGAATCTAAACAACTACATGATAAAGTACTAATGATTTTGATTTTGATCCTAAATATCTCATTTTGTGACAAACTTATGCAAGAGAGCCCAGCATATTTGGTCAACGAGAGGCAGCCTAATGTCCAGAACCTTTCATATCTCTAATTCTATAATTCTGTAATTCTGTACAGACATATGGCTGTCACAGTGGCCATCCTGATGAGTCTTAAACAGCACAAGATGTCAGAGTACTTTTGGAATCATTGGAAAAGATTGTTTCATTTGATTCACTAATAGTGTTAAATCTAGTTAATTACTTCCTAATTATTTAAATTGATGAACATTTATGGTATATATTGTGATTATTAACATAGAGCTTGCAATTCAACTGGAACAAAATAATAGCTTGCTTCTGCAGGGTATCTGGAGAAGCAGGAGAGCATACAAGTTCATAGTTCAGATTCCAGCTTTGCCATTTACTAATTGAGCAAAGAAACGTTTGAGCAAATTACTCAGCCATTTTGTGCCTCCATTTCCTGATCAGTAAATTGAAGAAAATAATGGCACCTACTAATGGGTAAGATGGGTTAAAATTTATAACATGCCTCAAATAGTGCCTGTTACATGGTAATCACTTAGTAAATGTTAGTTTATTATTGCTATTGTTATCATAGCATTTTCCAGGTTGCTTAGTACTTTTACCTACATTTTTTCATTTCAGCCTCATGAAGTTAAGTAAGGCAAATGTCATAAGCAAAGAAAGTGAGGGTAAAAAGAGTGACTGGCTCATAGTCTCAACACTAGTAAGTGTTGATAGTAGCACTAGACCCTATATCTTTTGACTGATAATCCATCTCTCTCACCATATTCTGGTGTCTCCTTCTCAACCATGCTGAATAAATGGGTGCTATTATAGCATGGTGTTCTCTCTCTGGGACACTGTCTCCTTAGCCATGCATTCTTAGGGTTCCAGGTTAAAGTTGAGAAGCTGAGAGCATTCTGGCTTTTGAGATCAAGGACCATTTTACTGACCTCAAGCTGTACACCAGCCTCATAGCATGTCTCAGTGCCCAGATCAAAGGAGTCACATTTGACAAAGGTTTGTGTGGACTATCATCTTTTCATAATGGCTAAATCTTTTATGATACCTTTCACGTTCAGTGCCTTCCCAAATCATGCTAATAAGTAAAAAAGTGTTAGCAGAAAGCATGAGAGAATTGAACCTGTAAATGAGACCTTTGTACAAAATTCTGGGATTTTTGTTTTCCAAATTCTCATCCAAGGATCTTGAATTCTTCAGTGGATTCCTGGTATCTTAACAGCACAAAGCACCCTCCTGTTAGCTCTGGGAAGATCTTTACAAGCCTGCGAATAGTTCTGATATCTTAGCAACGGGATATTGTTTAGATCCATACTTGTCCTCCCCTGAATCTGAATCAAATTATTGGAAGGTGAATTATCCAGCTCTATAGACTGTACAAACATTAGAAAAGAGAGCTCTGTTCCACCAGATGGCCTTATCTGTAGATAAAGAAATGCAAGGCCAGGGACAGTGGCTCATGCCTGTAATCCTAGCACTCTGGGAGGCTGAGGCAGCAGGATCACTTGAGCTCAGGAGTTCAAGATCAGCCTGAGCAAGAGTGAGATTCCATCTCTACAAAAAATAGAAAAATTAGCTGGGTGTGGTGGCAGGAGCCTGTAGTCCCAGCTACTTGGGAGGCTGAGGCAGGAAAATGGCTTGAGTCCAGTAGTTTGAGGTTGCTGTGAACTAGGCTGATGCCATGGCACTCTAGCCTGGGCAACAGAGCAAGACTGTCTTTAAAAAAAAAAAAAAAAGAAATGCAGACCATAAGAGAGCTGTATGAGCATTGTCCAGAGAGATAAATGAAAGAGAAATACAAGCCAACAATGGTTTAAAATAGCCATCTCTATTTTATAGAACCTGGATATACGAATGTTCGTTCAGCTCACATCTTGCAATTATTTACTTAGATTTTAACAATCGAGTAGCTAGTGAAATTCAACTTTCAGATGTAGTCATCTCACCAAATAGTACCATAACTAAATTAGAAATTTTAACTCATGAGAATTCCCTTTTGTTGTTTACCCTTTCACTACTATTTAAGAAAATAAGTATTTCTAGGTTATCTCTGAGGGATTTTGAGATGGATGCAAAATATTAGTGTGTCCTTTGTCCTTTGGCCCCAGGAGCTGGGATGAAATCACATGATTTAATCATTCTGAATCCATGTGGCTCCTCTGAGATAGGGCCAGATGTAACCAGAAGGATTTATAGGGTGTAAAATTTAGAATGGATTAGAAAAGCCTTTCTGTGTTCAGGCCAGCACATCCTAAATCAACGTCCCCTGAATGGACCAGAGCAATCCCTGGCTGGCCTACTGGGGAGGTTGTCATGGCAACTGACTGGCAAGCTCAGCCAGTGGAATGTGAATGCAAACAATAGAGTGATAAGATTGTGTACAGAGCAGCATGCTAAGGCTGCTTCTGCCCAGGTACAGTGACACCTCAGTAGAAGTGTAAAACTGTCACTGCATTTTGTACCTTCACCCAATTCTGGCAGCTCATTTGAAATGTATCAAGTGTCCTTTTCCAGATATTGGTAAAAACATTACTGCTGATAGATAACAGAAGCTATGGGAAAACAGGACCCAGTTGGTAAGTGCAGTGGTATAAAAAGCCCTGGAGGGCTGTTACGATAACAGTACTCAGAAATTTCCTCAAGGAGGTTGAAGCAGGCTTACAGCAAATCCTATGATTCTTTAGTGCCACCTTGTGTCCTTAGATATTGAAAATTTACCACTCTCAGACTCATCACTGGGCAACAGCAGGGCAGGCATGGAAAAAGTTGCAGCTGGATTGTGTTGGAGCTTGATAGTCTCTTTTGCAGCAGAATATGCACATGAAATCTTCTGAGCCTCCAGTTAATGAAAAAAAAATTAATAATTTTGATAGAATCTGGTCTTTGGAAAAGAATAGAATGCCACATAATACCAGTCCTAGAAAAGATTGCAAAAGGCTACATAATGGGCGGGGTGGGAGAAGGGTAGCAAAGACAGAGAATTCTTAATGTTGTCATTACTAACTCTTGCAAAGGATTTTTTTAAACTCTATTCAGGCATTCTAGTGACATAAATTAATTGATAGAGAAAAATGTGAACATCACTGATTCCACTTTATAACGCTTGTTCTTGGTTAGTGAGATGGTAGCATTTGCTCAAATGGCGCCTCGTGCCCACTTCTCATCTCTTACCCACACCCACCCCACGCCCACTGCTGGCTGGCCCACCATCAGCTTTTCACCATTCAAGACCACAATCCGGTCCTAATTAAATTCAGAAACATGAAATGACCAAGCCGTGTTTCTGTGTGTTTCTTCCAGGGTTTGAGTTTTTTGAAACAAGTGCCAAGGATAACATTAATGTCAAGCAGACATTTGAGCGCCTCGTGGATATCATCTGTGACAAAATGTCAGAGAGTTTGGAGACCGACCCTGCCATCACTGCCGCAAAGCAGAACACAAGACTCAAGGATACTCCCCCTCCACCGCAGCCCAACTGCAGCTGCTAATGTCCCCAGACACACGGGCAGCTCCTGGGGGGGGCTCTGTTGCTAACAAACAGCATTTATAAATGGTCTATTAGCCTTTGTTTATACTGCCTAATAATTATTTGAAGGAAGTCTTTGATTCAATGGCTCATACATGCATTCAATTCTTGGGAGATTTCCTGTGTTAATATGTGGCAAATATGTGATCTTAAATTTGTAAGGACTATCCACCTATAAACATCTGGTACTTGCATGTGACTTGTTATTTATTCGTCTTCTAGGCTCTTTTTGTTTCAAATTTCTTCTCAGTTAGGCTACTGCTGGGGGCCTCAGACTATAATT
Source organism: Lemur catta (assembly GCF_020740605.2). Lineage (NCBI taxonomy): Eukaryota > Metazoa > Chordata > Mammalia > Primates > Lemuridae > Lemur > Lemur catta. The sequence continues at coordinate 36,357,002 of NC_059139.1, forward strand.
TCACTACAGCTGACTTTTGTGCCGTGGATTCAAATTATGCTTTTCATTTGTAGAGATGATGACCAAGGAATTGCTTGTGTGTGTGCGTGAGCAGGGGGAGATGTCAGGAGACTTCATTTGCTTTAACTCTTAACTGAAAATCGGTGGAAACTTTGCTCATGATTAGGGACAGTGTCACAGGGCTGGTCAGTTTGCTGTTAGGAGATGTGTTTATTTTTCACTGTTATTAATAACTGAAGAGATTATTGACTATAAAGAAACTGAAATATTGTTTTTAAGCCCCTTGTAAGTTTCCTAAGTCATTAATATTAACCTGACTGGAACTAGATGTAAACAATAATCTTAGCTTACATGTTTATATAAGTAAATACTCTATCCCAGGACTGCTCTTCCTGCTGATTCTACCCAACTCTCTGAATATTTGAGAGCACTGAACAGATTGAGAGGTATGTACTGAATGCCAGTTACCCAGCAAGCATTTTAACCAAGTAGGAGGGTATGGATAGTGGTAGATTTCCAAGGCCCCTCATTTCCTCAATGACTTGCCCCTCATAATACACACCACCACTGCCACCCTGCCATCATCACCTTCTGGAACCATCACCAACTCTTGGAATAGAGGTTATGGTGAAGCTTGTTAGGGCTCCTCTTCCCATAGGATGCAGACTTGCTTCGCCAGCCATTGCCTTCTGCTCAAAGCTCAGCTAAGTTCTTTCTACCTGTTTAGAAGCTATTTAAATAATATCTCAAAAGGTCCCAAGTTGAGGGAAAGATACTTTTCATCTTTCATCTTTTGTAATCCAGATGTTCATAAATTCTAAAGCATATCCCCACATGTGCATGCTTAGGTTACACAGAAAACACTCTGTAGCTGAGAGTTACAGAAACACTTAGGATCTGTAGCAATTTGAGAGAGGGAGGAAACCATTTGGACATCCTGATTTTTTATCCCAGATTTCCTGAAGATATATATGAATAACAAGCAAACAACAAATCCTACTGGTTGTGCTGAACAACAGGGAAACCTTAGTATCTGTATCACTGCCCAGCACTATTTACAGCTACAATTTTAGGAAGGCAGTGGGCACGTTTGGCATATTCGGAAGGACAGTTCCTTTAGGTGGACTTTCTCTTTTTTTGGTGTTGTGTTAAAGGTTTTTTAATCCCTCTTTTCAAAAATGGAGAAGCTTCACATCAAAGTAGTGGGTGCAAGTTTATTGTGCAAGGATATTGATAGGAAAACATGAATACATCTAACAATATCTCTAAAGAACAAAAGCCTACCAGTCAGGGAACCAGCTCACACACATTATCACTAAGTTAAAAGATAAAAATTAGAGGAGAAAGCATTTGGGATGTTTTAAACATATCCATGTTATTTGTCACCTTCTTAGTTTAAGATCCACTAATTGGCAGTAAATTTCCACTTTGGCACCCTGCAAGGCAAGCCTTAGCTTGTGAATACAAGATAACATTAATGCTTTATTAGATTTTAATGGGGCAACCAGCTTCAAAATCGCAGAATTTACAAAAAAGGGAAAGAGAGAAGCTGGGGCATAAAAACAGATTTGTTCGCAACTGTAGCCGGTTTGCATGATGTTGTGATATTTCTATAACTCGGGCCAGAACGTGGCTCTGTTAAATGATGTAGCTATTAAGCTCACTCTTCGATCTAATAGGAAGCAGTAAAGCCAGAATATTCTTCCCATCCTCACTTGCAGCCCTCATCCCACACATCCATACAGATGTAACAGGCCTAGATAGAATATTTCAGATGGGTTTTCAAGAAGGACCTTGATATATGTCATGTCGTAAAATGGAAAGCAAAATGAGACAGAGTAGAAAAGGAAAAGGGAAAGAGCTGAGTTTTGCTCTCTTGAAAATCCCTTCCCTGAAGAATTGATTGCTACTGAAATTCATTGGTCCTTCCACTAGAGGCAAGCCAAGTGCCCACTTACACAGCACCAAATGTGCCAAAGCTGAGCAATTTTATGCCAGTCAGGGGAGAGTGATGCAACAACAGCTGAAGCATCAGGGCCAGTGAACATTTGATACTTTATATTTTCCAAATCCCAGTGGAAGTGAATGAACCCTTTTTAATTAATTCTCAGTTCTGAAACTCCCACCCTGCTGTGAATTCCACTCCAAAGAACTTACTGAGAATTTTCTAGATAGAGTGTCACAGAGTTCAAGAGAAAGAACACCTATGTTCCTGCTGTAAAGCATATAGGAAGAGATTATATTCTTGATTCTTAATCTCATCAAGAAATCCTGGTTTAAAAATCAAATTTGGGAAATAAAGGAACTGGCCCAGGTTTAACTAAGTGAGGTTTCATTGGTGTTGAGCTATGTTATTTATAAATTATAGCACTATAGTCCCAAGGTTTTTTGACCTTTCAGCCACTACACACACACACACACACACACACACACACACACACAAATACCTCCATCTACTTACTAATAGTATAAAAATATGCAGATCATTTTTACCAGTGGCCTAAATTTGTATTTAAAATAGCAACACGTCTTAAAAAGTATATTATTTATGTTAGTTTGTAAGTCTTATACACCCATCTAAGACAAGAGTCTTTTATGCAATTAAATTAGTGTTTTAAGTATCAATTTCTCTTCTGCTACTCATCACCTGACCACCCTCACCTGTCCAAATACTTTTAGGAATAACCCTTGTTTCAAGCAGATACTTTCAGGAGCTTTGGTGTAGGTCCCTTCCTTTCCTTTCCTAGTGCAGTTGAAAAATTGGACTGAAAATTATTTCATCTAAATAGCCATCCTCAGAGTGAATGGGCATTTCAGCTTTTGGGCATGTGGATGGATGTGGAAGGTGCACACAGTGTCTTGAGTCCTAAGATGGCAGTTTAAAGTGAGCATCACGTCTACAGGCTCAGAAGAAGAATTGCTTCAGGACAATGAATCAGTTCATTGTTGCTGCTCCCATTGAACATATTCTACTGCCTTGATGAACTTCTAATGGCTATAAGAACCAGGAGGTTATTGCAGTTCCTTTTTAGGGTCACTTAAAGGTCAGTATTCCTTTGTTGCCTGGTAAACAAGTGCTAAGATTTTTCTTTGGAAAGGGAGCTATGCTGGTTCCTCCAGTTGTAGCAGAGAGCTGCAGCACTGTGATGATCAATGTGAAATATAAGTTCTACAAAATTACAACCCAGGCCAGGCACGGTGGCTCATGCCTATGATCCCAGGGCTCTGGGAGGCTGAGGCAGGATCACTTGAGCTCAGGAGTTCAAGACCAGCCTGATCAAGCGCGAGACCCATCTCTAATAAAAAATAGAAAAATTAGCTGGGCGTGGTGGCACACACCTGTAGTCCCAGTTACTCAGGAAGCTGAGGCAGGAGGATGGCTTGAGCCCAGGACTTTGAGGTTGCTGTGAGCTACAATGACACCACTGCACTCTACCCAGGGTGACAGAGTGAGACTCTGTCTCAAAAAAAAAAAATTATAACCCAAATTATACAAGACATCAAGGCATTCAATAAACAGTTATATATTTCACCTACTTAACTCTTACCCAGATTAATCATAGGCCTTTTGTTTAGCACATTGGTGATTTTTTTCGAAACCAATTTAAACGTTCAGTTTTAACTATATCTATATTGATAATAGATTTTCAGGTATACAACATTCTTCTTTTTTAAAAGTAAAATACACACCCCTATTAATGGAACTTCCATGAAGCAACATTAATTTTAGAGCGTGGTAGTCCATAATCAGTGGTTCATTGTGATGTGCTTTATCCAACATGTATCTTAGTGCATGTACTATGTGATCTTTTAGTTACCTGTGTGACGTTTGTGGGACTATATTAAAAACATATCCAAACTCTACCAAGCTGTACCAAGCTGAGGTAGCATCTGCATGTAAAAAACTGTGATACAACTTCTATTTTAAAGTCACGACTAGACCAAAAAAGTTACTGTGTGTTTGTTAATAACCTTCATAGTACTATTGGAATGCTCAATCAGGTGTTTTTGGTGTGGCATACTTGGGAGCTGGCTTGTCTGTCTGAAGAACCCTTTCTCTCTAAATTACAGTTTGCATGACTAGAACCTGGAACTCTGTTACTGTGTGTGTGTACTCACTCAGCGTGCTATGTCTGCTATGTCAAGGCGCCCCAGGAGCGACTAGACCCATGTGGCCTTTCTAATCCCTCCCTGAAAAATGAAATCTCTGTAGCTCTGCTCAGCTCTTCCTGTTTGCATACGCTACCTGCGTTTAGTAGTTTGCCAGTAAAGTGGTGAAGACTTTCTGATGTGCTGAACCTTTTAGTATTAGAGTCAGATTTTTGGAGTTCTTTATAGTTTAGGTGAATTTTTGACCAAAGTCAGTTAAAGACATAAACTTATTTTATATCCTGGAATTAATTGGGACAAATTGGGTAAGAGATGAAGTTTAGGACCAGGAAGAAAAAAAAAATCTTTACCCCTACACTGCACTTAAAGGGCTCTAGGTTCTAGAAATACAGTATGCCCTAAGGGAGCAACAACAAGTTGGAGGGATTTATTTAAAATGTATCTACCTATTGTTACTGGTATTTCATAAATAAATGTAATTTTTTCTTAAAAATCTTTACTGAAATGCTTGATACTCCAGTCAAATAATATTTCCCCTTGGTAGATTGAAATATTTACTCTTAGGCTACACATACAGCACTGCCCTTCCCAACACACACTTACTCACCTGGTACGGAGACGTCAGGTAAACACTGATACCTTTTTTTAATGAAGGGGAAATTCTATCTATGGTGCTTTCTCAGTGCTAGGGAAAAGGGAGCTTTTGCTATGTTCCAACTATAACTCACATCTTATTTAAAATGGTCCATGAAATAGGTTTGATTTTATTTGATTAGTCAGTGTATCTGTGCACATAATTAATGCCCATTAAACAGAGTGGAGAGAAAATACAGTTTGCAAACATTCTAGATAACAGAAATGAATTATTTCAAAACCTCATTCAGAGCTCAAATATTAAGAGCATACCATCTAGCTAGTGGACAAGTTGAACTTTCTGTTTACAGTTCTCTTTTACTTTCTGATTGTTTTTATGATTTCAGTTTTTTGAAGCACTATCCTCATAGAATGCAGGACCCACAATAGGAAATGAGACTCAAGTTTCACCATTTACCTCCCATCAGCAACTATTATTGGTGGAGTTTCAATCAGTCGTTACTTGCTGAAATGAGGTTTGGGGTTACCTGTGTGTTTCATTCACCTGTGTTCATACTTTCCTTCGTCGTAAACAACTGAGAGTTGGCTGTGGCTTTATTTCTTAATGCAAATGTTTCTGCATTCATGTTGTTTGGGGCTAGGGATTGCTTAGGCTTGTGAATGCTGTTCTTATAGACACAGATGGTACATGAGCCACTCAGACACCTGGCTTTTCAGGGACGTGAGCATGACCTACATCTATCTAGTGGTTCCGTACTTCCTCTTGTAAAAGTGAAGTTTAGGTATTGTTTTCTGTGCCGATATGATGGTTTTTCCATGCATTATCTCATCATCCCTAGGATGTGTGCTGAATGACAACTGTCCTGTAATTCCTGTTAATATATTGTTAATGTCAGACGTGATGTGCTACCGTTGGACTGTCCAAATGTACAACTATTTAAAGGTGTTTGTAGAACTGAAATGTCTTAAATGTTGCATGAAATATGTTATAAAAATAGATTTGTTTTCTATTTTTCAACACCTCAGAATTGAGGGTTCATGGGCCAATAAGTGCAATATTTAATGACTTACTCAGTGTATATAAACTAGTGTGAAAGAGTGAATTATAATGAATGTGTGAGATGCTTTGACAGCTGTGTGACTTATTCAAATGATTTTCTTGTAGCCGTATTTGTCTTGTGGTGCAATTTATACAGTAAATATCTTATTGGTGTCATGTAAAACTCCTCTGTGCCTACTTCAACGTACTTTTTTTCCTATAAGACCAAACGTTTAGTACCTGCAAATATATGTCAATTTTATCTTTGAGAATTGTGGATTTTATTTTCAAGACAGAAAGACTATTATTCATTTATTTTATAAAAAGCATTCCCTTCTGTAATTCAGAATTCTCCTTAAGTGGCATATAATAGTGTGCATTTTACTATCAAGCAACTGATTTAGATACCTAAGAAAAAATATGTGCATAAGGAAAAGTCACTTTTTTTCTTCTCAGAAAGGTTGATCACATGTTCTGTCTACTAAGAATTTTTACTTCTATATTTCTGTATATGTTTTATTGTTATGCAACTTTGTATTCTGTTTGAAAATTTAACACTGTCAACCCTGGGAACCCTAAAATACCAGTGTCTTCTTATGTTGTATCTAATGTTATATGCACTTTCAATTCTCAATTGTCCACACTGGTGATGTAAGAGAAACAAAAATCAGAATCCAAAATCCTTAAATACCTTTTATTGCCATCATACACTCATATTCATCCTCAAACCCTTTTGCTTAGTCCTGCAATTGGTGGCCTGGAACTTCACTGAGATGCAAAATCAAGAAATTATCTAGTTGCTGGATAACTAAAAGCTACAAATGTTTATGTATATGAAGTTTAACTCAAGTTAACCACCTTAAATTCCTATGTGCATTTTGCTTTTTGAGGGAAAGCATTCATTTTAATACTGTACTTTACCTTTTCATTCAGTGAGTTGAGTAAGTCATGATATCCCTAGAAAGAAAAACAAGGTATGACTTAGTCACTAAAAATAATGGAGGGCAGTTAGTTCTAGATGACCATGGCCATCTGTTCATCATATAAAGCCTTCAGTTCTCTCTATGGCACTTGGCTGGAAATTGACATATGAGGATGTACCAATCATATTAAATGGATTTGGACTATGTGGGTGATGTGTGGCATGAATTTAACTGTGATAGACTGAAATTTGTATTCGCCTCTCAAAACCCACTGAAGAAGTCAAGTAAAGGTGGATAAAGGAGGGAGATTAGTGACAACTTTGTGCCAAACTTTAAAAAAAAAAAAAGGAAAAAGGAAGCAGGTAACCAACATTGGAATGATAATTTAAGTGTGTGGTTGAATGTCTAGTTGGTTGTCTCATCATTATTGAATCCCAGGTGCTCAGAGTTGTGGGAATCAAATATGGCAGTGGTACAGCTCTTGCCCTTAATGAGAATGAGGAAAAAATGCCAGCTATAACCTGAATGCTGGGTTCTGTTGAGATATATGAGCACAGAGAATGGGGGGCTGGTAAGAACTGGAAAGTCAGGGATGGCACCATTGAAGAGGTCAAACATAATCCCAAAAAGAATTAGATAGTGAGGAGATCGTGTCAGGCAAGCAAGTGGGAAAGGCCATGGCATGCTCCCTGTGGGTGGAAGAGTGATAGAGCTGGCAGCTATAGATGATGTTTTCTCCTGAGACAGCCCTACTGGCCCTCTGAACCCCTTCCAGTGACCCCAGTTTAGCTCCCTACCTTTCAGTCTCCCCGAGGAAGACGAGCTGTTGTGACATCATATCCCTCTGTGCTGAGCAGCCCCAGACTCAGCCACAAAACACAAGTTGCTTTAAAGCCACATTAGAGCAGTTAATTGAGACATTTGCCAGTGCATCAAACCACAAGACATTGTCTAACCGAATGTCACCCAGGCAGATGTGTACCCAGAGATTTTTCTGTAGCTCCGAGTTTCTCAAAAAGGGCACTGGGAAATGCACAGGTGAAGACTTTCCTTTGGAACTGGGCACTTTTGACTCCTTCTCAGTGACTGCACTGTGGAACTCTTCTTGAGAGAGTACCGAAAACAGCTTAATGCTTTCATATAGTGACCGTGACATTTAGTTGAAAAATACTGCTGTATAGCAACTATTGTGACTCTTCCTGTGTCCACAGGAGCTCTTGTGTGGGTTGAAAGCTATGAAGTGTATTCACCTTGTGAAGTTTTAATTATCTTTATTGAAATTAATTGTGTAAAAACAGTATGTGCTCTATTAGGTATTCAGTTTGTATGTGAATTCTGTATAGAAAGTGGTTTTTGTTCTTTGAGTTTATCTTGTTTTATTTCTTGAAGATGACAATAAATATCTAAGAGACTATATTCCTGAATTTCTCAGCCTTAGTCTGATCAATGTTTTCTTTAATCTCCTTTCAGTTTATATTATTTTTGGTCCTAGAATGCCTATTTCCATTTCTTGTTATCTTCCTCTTCAGCAATCCCAGGCACAACACTGAGCCGCAACTGAAGACAGAAAGAAAATACATTTTTATTTAGGGCTATGGGTGTCCAACACATGAATTTGGACTTAGGCATAGGAGTGAATTCTAACACTTGTAATCTTTTAAGGTAGATAACTTCTCATCTGACCTGAATGACTGACCGTGTTCCAGAGTTACAGAGGCCTTAGCTGTAGGATTAAGAATAGCAGCTAAGGTATTAAAAAGTTGCCTCTGATACCTGAAGACCATGTGTCCCTACGTCAGAACTTTAAGGTCTAGTGATCACTTGGGCACTCTACTGGCACAGCCTGGGACAGGAGGAGTCAACAGGAACAATATGTGGATGGGATGTGTGCATAGTGTGGGTGTCATTTAATGCACAGTACTTGGTGCAGTTGTTAGGCTTAAAGAATTCACCTTCCCTAAACTTCGATCAAACCTCCTATAAAACTCACCCTTCCCTTCCTAGGGGTGTATTAGGCATGTAGCCTTTGCCAGACTCCTAGGGAGATAAAGGAATGGAATGCAAGAGAGGAACTTACTTTCCTTATCTGTCTTGGTTGTTTGAAAAGAATTTGTTTACTTCTCCCAGAAAAACCCTCTATAAAACCCAAGGCTCTCCCCTTTTCTCTTGTGGATGCCTTTTTCAGCCTCCACCCATCTCCACCCAGATGTTCAAAATAAACAGCAATTTGCTACACATGAGGTTTCGTGTGTCTCTCTCTCAGCTCTGGACCTAATAGCAGTGAGGACAAGGATTCCGCACAGGCTGTCCCCGGCCAGGGCCTCAGGGCGTGGTGAGGCACTCAGCACCAATCTGTTTTCATCACAGTAGACCCACTACTGATTTTGAGAGCCCTTAGAATTCTACTTGTGCCAGAAGCAACAACCTACAAACTTTCTTCCAAATATGCCTCTTTGGGTCATTTCCAAGACTCTGCACTGAAAATAAGCCAATATGGGTCAAATTAGTGTCTTGATTTGAACTCAGTGGTACGAGGGTCACCTACTTGGGTAGACAAAGCAGGTAACATTCAAGGAATAAAAAAAATAAAGAAAATAATAATAAATTAAGGAACCTCCAGTTATATTATCAAAACAAACATTTACAAAATGCCTTCTGTATGCCAATTTCTCTGTATACATGAAAATACATACAATAAAGTCCTAACCTTTAATGAACTCAAATAATTGTGATGGACAAACATGTGTAAGTTAATATCAATAAATCACCACAGTTGATAAACTTACTATTCCCTAATATGTGTGTCTAATAAATACTTGAACACTGAAAATGTTTCGTTTCAAAAAAGCTCAAAATAAATTCTTTGAAATGTTGTACACTGTTTAGACTAGAGTCCCCTCCTCCCAGATAAATTTATAAAAATCAATTCAAGATTCAAAAAGTCAAGAGTCCCAAAGGACTACTCGTACTTCCTGGTCATTCTGAGTTCCTATGGCTGGATGAGTTCCAACTGGTTTTAGCAGAAATCTGCCTGTACCCTTACCCCTCAAGTAATATCCCCATAGCTTGGAATTAATTTTAAAAAATGAGGTTATTATATGGCTACAGTATTTCTTTCTATAGCATTGAAACAGCAGACATGAAACAGAACCCATCTGTCTCCCTCAGAAAACGCTAACTCATTCTGTCCTCAGCTTCCTATTAGACTTCAAAAAGACTCCTTCTAAATGAAAGGCCACAAGGTCTTTGGACACTTCTCAGAAACGCTCCACCTCTTGGTTCTTCTGTTTCTCCTCTACTCACCCCCTCACCCAGTCCAAAGTCTCCTTAGGCTGGTAAAGACAGGCTGCTCATCTGTTCTTCTTTATCTATCTATTGTTACCCCCCTGAGTCCTTTAGGGCTAATTTCTTACTATTTATTAATTCTACATCTCAGTCAATTTCAACTAAAAATCATATTCTCTATGTTAATGTGTTTTCTCCCCCTTAAAGCAAGTCTCCTAACTAAATGGAAAAAAAGCAAAGGGTATAGAAAATATATAGAAGATGGGTATGGAAGAAAATCTGGATTAACATTTCAAAACAATATCTTACCAAGCAATTACAGTATAATTTGATTGGTGCCAATATAAAGTTTAAATATTAATACTAGCTACCGTGAAAGCATAGAGAGGAGCAATTATTAATCCAGATTGGAGGCAAGGGCAGGGATGTTCCAAGAAGGCCTACTAGTGGAAAGGAGGTCTGAGCTAAAGCATACAGGAGATACAGGAGTTATGCAGGGAGAGGGGTGCTCCAAGCATGGGAAGCAGCAAATGCAAACCACAGAAGGATAGCAGAGCATGGTGTATGTATAGAATTTCAAAGCCGTTCACGCAGGGTGATCCCACAGTAGAACAAAAGGAGAAAGAGCCCAGGGCTGAGATCATGACATTTGTCAAAAATGCTTTAGAAGTCTGGATTTCATCCTCCAGCTGTGGAGAATTCATGAGCAAATTTAAGCAAGGAAGTGATTTGATCAGATTTGAATTTTGAAAGATCACAAAACTGGCAATATGAGAAATGGACTAAAAGGAGGCAACAGGTCTTGGAGAGGAGAAGGTGACACGCAGGAGAATGTTTGAGATGAGAAGAGCAGACTGAGATCTAGGGTATGCTAGATTTATAGGCAGCCGAGGAAAACAAGTTCACAAAGGAGACTTATAGGAAAAGTGGCCAAAGAGAGGGATGGAGAATCAAGTGAGAGTGGGACACAAGAAGCCAAGAGAGGCCGGGCACAGTGGCTCACGCCTACAGTCCTAGCACTCTGGGAGCCCAAGGTGGGTGGATCGTTTGAGCTCAGGAGTTCGAGACCAGCCTGAGCAAGAGCGAGACCCCGTCTCTACTAAAAATAGAAAGAAATTAGCCAAACAACTAAAATATATACAAAAAAAATTATCCAGGCATGATGGCACATGCCTGTAGTCCCAGCTACTCAGGAGGATGAGGCAGGAGGATCACCTGAGCCCAGGAGTTTGAGGTTGCTGTGAGCTAGGCTGACGCCACGGCACTCTAGCCCGGGGAACAGAGTGAGACCCTGTCTCAAAACAAAAAAAAAAAGAAGCCAAGAGAGGAGCAAGTTTTGAGAAAGAAGGAGTGCTCCACATTTTCAGATGATATAAAATGAAATCAAGATTGCCAGTCGAGGGAGGAAGGGATGGGTATATTCACACCTAATGTGTGCAGCACTCACCGTCTGGGGATGGACATGCTTAAAGCTCTGACTCGGGCTGGGCAAGGGCAATATATGTAACCTAAACATTTGTACCCCCATAATATGCTGAAAAAAAGAAAAAAAGATTGCCAGTCAACTTGTCCGAAGCAGTTTTAGAATAGCCATTAGGGAGAAAGACAGGTTGCACTGAGTGGAGAAATAAACGGTGATGATGAAGATGAAGCACTATTCTTTCAGGTACTTGGAAAAGAAGGTAAAAGAGAAGGTTGTTAAATGAGGATAGTCTAAGGGTGGTTTTATTTCCAATGGAGTCCTATACATCATTACATGTTAAAAAAAAAAGCCAACAAAGGTGGAATTTGAAGATATGAGCAAAAATTGATATCTTTTCCATCCAGGTTTCATTCTCCCATTTCTACTCTTGTTCCTATCTCCTCAACCCCCTTCCTATACACCCTGTTAAGATTTTCTGTGCAACGATCTCAAGCTAATTGATATTGTCCTCTCCTAATAGTTTTACTTCTCCATAGTGCACAGAGCTCCCAACAATTACTAGTGGTGAAATCAACAAAGCTATCTTTTTTGAGGTTCATACTGCAACAGACATTTTAAATTATCTTTTGTTCTTATAATTTGCAAACTAACCAAGAAAAGGATTACCTCATGTTAAAAGTGATGGATACATAGTTAATGTAATAAAATCCAGAAAGCAGTCAGTCAGTTAAGTGGGTGGCAAGCCCAACTGAGCTGAGGTTTTAAATTGTTCACCAAATCACAAAACTGTTTTCAGGAAGGTGATCATGTTTCTGCAAAGTTGGCAGCTGCTCCTTTATACTCCCCCTCCCCCTCATTGGGATGCACCAGGTGTGATGAATTCCCTGTGGCCAACATCACTTTGGAGGAAGCATAAATTATGCCTCAGCATCTTTTCGTCCTTGCCTCTATTCATAGAACAGAAAAGTCAAAAGACAGGGGCCACCTAATGGAGAAGAAGCCAAAATTAAAAGGACATTTAAAAATAGAAATTTAGAGGGAGGGGTTGTGTTGGTAATGGAAATTCTGGAAACAGACACATAACCATAGGGTTAGCAAGAAAAAGATGGCTTTCACAAAAGACCATCTGTTGACACTTGAGCTAAAAGGGAAGTCAGGCTTTGCAATGGGAGGTGGGAGGGAAAGGAGAGAGTATTTCTTACTGATAGAGATTTGAAAGTATGAGCAAGAAGTGAAAAGCTGATTTTTTTAAGAACAAGTCTTAAAAAATGCATTAGATTCTCAGGTGCCATGGATTCAAACCCTAGAGCTAAAAATTAGCCTTTTGACAAAAATAATCTCAAGATTTTTAAAATATATTGTCTAAAATTGAATGGGACTGGAAGAAGACATCCAGAAAATTCCTCTTTTTCCCTTTTTCCAGTTTAAAAATACAATGACACACTTATAAGTTACTATAACTCTGTAAAAAAATATTTTAATGTTTCTTTTAAATATGTGTCTGTCCATAAGTAGTAAGGGTCTGGAAGGTTTTTAGTATTATCAGTAGAAAAGATAAAAGACTCTTCAAAGGGCAGCGTAATATAGAAAAATGTAATAACAACTATTTGGGATTTATTATTTGTTATTTCCATTTGATCTCTGGGTTAGCCCCATAAATATGATTTTAGCCTGAAAGAACCTACCCTTGGATTTAAAATGTAAATCGTTCAATATTAAGACTGCCCTAAAGTCACTCATGATTTGATTATTAGAACCAAGTACAGTTTATAGAGTAGCTAAATGGATTTAAAAAAAACAAAACAAGACCCTGTCTGGTCTACATATGCTATCTATAAGAGATTCACTTCACCTTTTCCCTCATTGGGAATGCACCAGGTGTGATGCATTCCCTGTGGCCAACATCACTTTGGAGGAAGTATAAATTAGCATATCCCTGATGAACACAGATGCAAAAATCTTTAACAAAATACAGCCTCCCTCAATATCTGTCGGGGATTGGTTTCTGGATCCCCCGAAGATACCAAAATCCTAGGATATTCAAATTCCTTATATAAAAAGCATACTATTTGCATATAAAAAATGCACACTCTCCCATATCACTGTAAACCATCTCTAGATCATTTCTAATACCTGATTCAATGCCTACACATCACTTCATTTGCATGGACTCAACATAGTACTCTGCTCCCATCAAATTCAAGTTTCGCTTTTTGAAACTTTGTGGAATTTCTTTTTCATCTGAGGTTGGTTGAATCTACAGATGTGGACCCCCACAAGTACAGAGGGCTGACTGAACTAGCAAACCAAATTCAATAGCATATTAAAGAATCATTCACCATAATCAGTGGGGTTTATCCCAGGGATGCAAGGATGTGGAAATCTATAAATGTGATATGCCACATTAACAGAATTAAGGACAAAACCAATATGATCATTACAATAGATGAGAAAAAAGCATTTGATGAAATTCTACATCCTTTCATGATAAAAGCTTTCCACAAATCAGGTATAAGAGGAATGTACCTCAACACAATAAAGGCCATATATGACAACTCGACAGCTAACATCATACTTAATAGTGAAAAATAAAAGCTTTTCCTCTAATATCAAGAACAAGACAAGAATGCTTTCCATTTCTGTTCAACACAGTACTGAAAGTAGCTGGAGCAATTAGGCAAGAGAAAGAAATACAAGACATCCAAATCAGAAAAGAAATTAAATTGTCTCTGTTGAGATGACATAATCTTATACAGAGAAAATCCGAAAATCCTGAAAAACTCTACCGTGGCATTAGAGCTAATAAACTAAATGAGTAAAGTTACAGGTACAAAATCAACATACAAAAATCAGTAGTGTTTCTGTACACTAACAATGAACTATCTGAGAAAAAAAATCAAGAAAAAAAATCTCATTTATAATAGCTACCAAAAAAAAAAAACTCTTAGGAATAAATTTAACTAAGGAGGTGAAAGATCTATACACTGAAAATTATAAAACACTAATTAAAGAAATTGAGGAGGACACAAATAAATGGAAAGATAGCCCATGTTTATGGATTAGAAGAATTAATTTAGGAATAAATTTAACTAAGGAGGTGAAAGATCTGTACACTGAAAATTATAAAACACTAATTAAAGAAATTGAGGAAGACACAAATAAATGGAAAGATAGCCCATGTTTATGGATTAGAAGAATTAATTTTGTTAAAATGCTTATGCTACCCAAAGTGATCTACAGACTCAATGCAATCCCTACCAAAATTCCAATGAAATTTTTCACAGAAATAAGAAACCTGAAATTTGAATGGAACTACAAAAGACCCAGAATAGTCAAAACAATCTTGAGCAAAGAGAATAAAGCTGGAGGCATCACACTACCTGACTACATGTACTATAAAGATAAAATAATCAAAACATCATGGAACTGGCATAAAAAGAGATGCATAGAGCAATGATAGAGAATCAGTAGCCCCAAAATAAAGTCATGCATATATGGTCAATGATTTTCAACAAAGATGTTAAAAGTATACAAATTGGAAAAGATAATTTCTTCAGCAAATGGTGCTGGGAAAACTGAAGATCCACATGCAGAAGAATGAAATTAGACACTTATCTCTGAGGATCTTTTCCATGGGAACATCAAGTTGCCCAGTGGTCAGCCTGAGCCCTGTAGTCATAAGAATGCCCCGGCCTAAACCAATCCTAGAAAGATCCCAGCAATGCAGGCTTTTAACTTGATTCTCTGTCTCCTCTTTGACCAATTAAATCAGAAGCTCTAGTGAGGAGGCATGAGAATAAGTAATTTTTTTTAAATTTCTCAAATGTTTTTCATGTTGTCCAATTTTGTGAAGCACTGGAAAAAAAAAATAGGAGATAGCACAATTTGGAACAGTTTTCCTAAGTACCAAGGAAAGTAGAGCTTTCTTTGCAATCAAGGGCTATTCAGCTCTTCAAGGGTCATTGCAGTTGCCCTTCCATCTGTTCCTTATTCTTTATCCAACAGGAATTATCAAGTTAAAAAGCAGCAGCTTATTTACATTAGGCTTAACATCTGAGCGTGCATATTCAACCCTGGGCAGAACTAGTTAAGCTATCTCAACATCATGAGAAACAACCCATCCAACAAACCCACAAACAATGAATGATGAAATAAAAACTTTCAAAGTGGCTTTATTAATGTCTGAAGAATTATCTCCCCATCTATCTCTTCTTTTCAGGCCGTTTCTAATTTCTAGTGGTGGTGAGTTTGCCCATTCCTCTTGTAACAATGCAGGAACATCACATTAATTTTACCATTGGTGGTATTGGCAGAGGGGGCTCTTTATTCCCAGATAAGCTCACATGCTACAGAATGTGCTGTGTTTCTATGAGAAAGTCATTCATTCTTTGCACAGACTTAATATGGTACCCATCCCCTAATGATCTCACCTCCTGGTGCAATGGACTGAATGTCTGTGTCTCCCCCAAATTAATAGGTTCGAATCCTAACTCCCAATGTGATGTTATTAGGAGGTGGGGCATTTGGGAGGTAATTAGCTTGTGAAGGTGGAGCCCTGGTAAGTGGGATTAGTTCTCTTTAAAAAAGGGGCCCATGGGACTTTCTCGCCCTCTATCCACCATGTGAAGATACGATGAGAGCACAGCAGTCTGTAACCCTGAAGATGCCCCTCAACAGAACCCACCCATGCTGGCGCCCTATCTCAGACTTCCAGCCTCCAGAACTGTGAGCAATGAATTTCTGTTGTTTATAAACCACCTAGTCTGTGATAAATTTGTTATAGCAGCTCCAAATAAGACACCTGGCACTCGTGCTGGTATTAGTTTTATATTGCTGCCCTAACAAATTACAACAAATTTAGCAGCTTAAAAATCCCTAATTTATTATCTCACCGTTCTATAGGTCAGAAGTTCTACTGATCCCACCAGGCTAAAATTAGCATGTTGGCAGGGATACATTCCTTAGGGGAGGCTCTGCGGATGAATCTAATTCTAGGCTCTTTTCGTTTATTGGCTGAATTCAGTTCCTTGTGGTAGTAGGAATGAGATCCCTAGTTCCTTGCTGGCTGTAGCTGAGGGACCAGTCTTTGTTCCTAGAGCCTGTCTGTGCATTTTCTTGTGCTTTCAATGGGCCCTGAGAGACCTCTCGCCAGTCATAGCAGTTGGCCCTTACATCTCAGAGCCTGCAACAGCACATTGAATTCTTTTCACCCTGGGAATCTTCCTAATTGCCCCTTCTGCTGCATCCCTTCTGTGCTCTTCTTCTGATTTCTTCTGCTGCTTCTAAGGGCTCATATGATTACATCGGCCCCTCCTGGATAATCCAGAATAGTCACCATATTTTAAGGTCCATAATCTTAATCACATCTGCAAAGTCCCTTTGCCATGTAATACAACAAACATATCCACAGGTTCCAGGGATTAAAGAGTAAAGATCTTTAGGTGTTAATATTATGTCTACCACACACCTTTATATAATTCCCTCACTTTGAGGATAGAATGGATTTAGCAAATAGAATGTAACAGAGTTTGTGAGATGTCATTTGTAAGATTAAGTTATGAAAAGACTGCAGTTTCCATTTTGGGGCACTCTTTCATTCTATCTTGATCACTCATTCTCAGAAAGCCAGTTGCCACATACTGAAGCAGACAGAAGAGAAATCCATGGGATTCAGCTTGGAAGCAGATCTTCTTAGGCCTAGCAATAGGCAAATGAGTAGATTTGCAAGCACATCTGCCCTGAATTGAGCTTTGAGATATTCGCAGGTCCAGCCAATATCTTGATTGCATCCTCGTAAGAGGCCCTGAGCCTGAAATACCTTATTGAGGGAGTATTTGGCTCTTTTTAAGATGACAATGTGCAGACTAAAGCTATTTATAGAACTGGATTTTTAGTGAAATAGATAAAAAAAAATATTATAGGAAAGAATAATGTTACCATATTAACTACACATCAGAAACAAACATGCAGCCATAATTGCTGCCTTCATACTGCTGTTGGTTGCCAAGATCTTTTCCTTAGTCAGCTTAACAGCCTGTAATAGGGTAAAATGAAAATGTGAACACTAGACAATTTCTGTCTAACAGTAGTGGAGATGCTTTAATTGAGTACAATCCATTTCTGATTATACTAATGGAGGCAAGAAATAGCTCTAGAATAATACAGAAAATTCTGTTAGACTTTGAAGAAGGAGACTGGCATGGCAAGGAAATACTGTAGTTATAATGCCATGAATATGTATATAATTTAAATGCTGAGAGAGAGACGGAGACAGCAAGAGATAGCAAGAGAAAGACAGAGAGCAGCAGACAGGCAGAGACACAGAGAAAGAGATAGAGCACACACACTAGAGAGAGCAATAGACAGAGACAGAGACAACAAGGGACAGATAGAGATGGAGAGAGACAGAGGAAGACAGAAAGCACACACACTAGAGACAGAGAGCAATAGCGAGATAGGTATGGATAGTTTATAGTATAAATAGTTTGGTATTTTAGTTTTCTTATTTTACCTGTGACTGTATTATAAGTATCTTCCCAAGTTATCTCCCACACCACTGTTTTTAATGGCTATATTGCAGTGATTTTAGGATAGATATCATAATTTTATAAACAATTCTGTTTTTCACATTTTAGTTGTTTCTAACTTTTTTGGTCATAAGTACTGCTGGGAACATTTCTTTGGCTAAAGCTTGGCTTATATCTCTCTTTCTTTAAGATAAATTTCTACAAGTGAAAGTTCAATGTATATAAACATTTTAAAGCTCTTATTACAAATTAACAATTGCTTTCCAAAAAATGCCATGCCAATTCACAGACTCATTGGCATTATATAAAAACTCTTGTCTCACCTCATTCTTATCGGCATTGTGAAATTTTTAAAATTGTGCCATTTATTTTTCATGAGTATTTGAAGCATTTTAAAAGAGTTTTTACCATCTCCATGACTACCCCACACCATTTTGTTTCCTTCATTGAAACATTTTCATTTGATGGTAACTCCTTTTTCAAGCATGGTAAGGCCTTTCAATCTGCAAGATTAGCATTGAATTCCTGTGATTTGGCATCAACTAGAATTTAGTGACTAAATCTCAAATAAACCATTGAATTAATATTTTTCTTATTAAAAGATAAATTCTAAAATGGCTTTGAGTAGAATAACATAACAAAAAAATGACCATATTCTCCAAGAACCAGAGTCTCATTTGAATCTAAGTATTTAATGAAGTCAAAGGTAACTCATAAACTAGACTCACCGAGGAAAAGGTCAGTTTCCAATGCTAGTTCTATGAGATGCCAAAAGACCATAGGCCTCTTTTTACTGGGAAAATTGCATTTAAAATTTAAGACGCAGTCACATGAAAGACATGAACCAAAAGAAAGTGTGCCCAACAACTTGAGTTTGGGAGATGCACAATATTTTTTAGCAAGATTATGGTCATCAGACCTATCATATGTTAGTTACTTACATTGTGCTTTATGTGAATTATTTCATTCAGTTCTCACCAAACTCCTGAAATGTGGCCACTGCTATGGTCCTAGATAATAGCAGATGAGAAAACGAGGCATAGGGATGATAAATAACTTGCCCAAAGCAACAGACACAGTAAGTGGCACTGACAGATTTTAAAGCCAGGTCTTTTTGACACAAAATACTGTACTCTTTCCTGCACATAGTTATCAGAGACCCAATGCCTAGTTTTCATAGATTATTTTCTTTGTTGCAAATATTGGATAGGAGGCAGCATGCCATCGTCGTAGAATGAGTGTAGTAGGCTTTGGATTTGGCCATCCTTGGATTTGAGTCTTGCCTCTGTAGGCTAGATTCTGATGTCTACGATCTTTAATTTCCTTATAACAGCACCCAAAATTGTTGTGAAGATTAAATGATACAATGTCCAGAATGTGCTCAATGCGATGCTCAATATGTGTTAGGTATTATTATTTATATATGTATTATTTGTATACCAAGTGGACAAGACTGAAAAGGAAACATTTGTACCCAATTACCCAATTGTCACCACCAGAGGGCAGAGTAAGAATTTTTGTGACTTTCTATGTCCATGTTGATATGAGAAACTAAAATATGACATGAGTGCATAATTTAAATACCACTTACTAATCCTGAAATCTTGAGAGGGGGCTCTAATAGACTAAAAAAAAAAAAAAGAAATAAAAATATACAAAAGAAATACATTAAGAATAATCTAAATCTTATACAAATTCAATTTACATGATTAATGTATATGATTGATGTATTTGATTATGTAAATATTGATGAAGCTGAAAAGTTTAGCAGTGAGGAAAAATGTAAAGTAGTTATGAGGATTTTTAAAGTTGGAAAAGTAATCAGTAATATCCTTCTATATTCTAACATATGACACAGGGTAAAGAAAAGAACTGGGAGATGGAAAAATTACACAACTAGCACAGCTCTCTCCGTTAAGCAGTGCAAGTGGCAAAATGTGTTCCAGAAACAAATTGCTCTGTCTGAAAGTCTCACAGAAGTAAGAGCATGCTGGAGGGATGGAGGTCAGGCAAAACTATGTTACAGATTGAAGCAATTTCTTTAATACAGCTAGCTATTCCTAAGTTACCAAAGACTGCCCAGGGAATATGCTTGCCAAAGAAAATGAAATCAATCATTTCTAACTTCCTGTCAGTGTCTCACTCAATGGTAACGGCTTAACATTAACCACTTTCCTCCAGAAAGGCAGTGTGCACTGTGGGTTGGATGTATCAGCGGCCAGTTTTGTGTATAGATCACTTTCAGAAATATCAAATTCATCATTGGCTGAAAGGAACCAGTAGCCAATTGTTAAAGAGGCTTGTTTTAATGATGCTTGACCTGTAAATTGGTACTCTACAAAGTGTATTTTGCTCCTTAATTACTTGATCTTTTAAACAAAAGTCAAGTCCTGGGTAATTTTTCTACCTTATTAGCTAATAATGACCTCCCTAGTCTGTACAGTAGACAAAAAACCCACACCCACACAACTCAGGACCTTGATGAGGCCAGTGGGGAAACTGCCATAGAGACAGAGCTTCCATTAGGTGATCTGCCCTCGCTTCTCCCAGGACCTCTCTCAGGTGTGCAGACACTCTGACACCCTCTGATGCCTGTAGGCCTTGGAAGAGGAGCTCCCCCAACTACCAATTATGAAGCAGAAGTCCATTCGATGAACCTTACTGCCCAAGGGCTCATGTACCCTAGAGATCTTCTCAGTGGATCCCAAATGCCCATCTGTGTCTCCATCAATGCATCAGAATCACCTGAGTGTGTCTGTGGGGTCGGCAAAGGCTGGGGACTATTACAATTACACATTCCCAGATCCAACCTCAGACCTACTGAGTAGAATCTTCTAAACTGGTTGTCAAGAATACATATTTTAACTGTTATATGAATCTCATAAATATCAGATTTCAGAACTGCTAAGCTAGATGAGAGCTAGAAAATTGGGTCCAATAATAAAAATACCAAATTTTGCACAGGGTTTATTGTGTCCAAAGTAACTTAACGTGTTTTCCCACTGAACCATCACAGCTGGCCTGTGAAATAACTGTAACATTAAGACTCTACTTGTATTGCTTGCTTTGCATGCCTTACCTTGAGTCCTTATGAGGTAAATTCTGTTAGAATCCTTTTCTAGACTCTAGACAAGGAACCAGGGCTTTAAAGAATAATGTACTTGTTCAAGATGAGATTTGGGAAGGAGTCAAGGTTTGAATCCAGACCCTCCAATGGCCCAAATCATGATCTTTCTACCGCACAACACTGTCTTGCTAATTTCTTAGGGGGACTTTCAGAGTGAGGAAGTTTACATTCAGAAGGTCCAAGACAACATCAGAATCCAGCTCATTTCTGAGTGTCTCATATTGAATTACCTTTACAACAATATTCTTTAGAGGAAGATTAAATGTTCTTTTTATTATTTTTAAGGATATCCCTGAGGTGCCTGAATTTGGAATTAATTTTCAGGCACTGGAAATAAGACTGATCTACATTTTTTGTAGGTTTTCTTAAAACAACCTTTCAACTGAATGGCAATATAAACAAAGATTTCTCTATAGCCATACAAGACTAACCCCCAAAGATGAAACCCAAAATGTGAAATTCCTTTTATACCCAGTGGAATCACCTGGGAAGTGTTTTTTTGTTAGCCCTCACCACAGATCAATTACAATGGAATCTCTGAGGGTGAGGATGGGTGATCTTGGTTTGCACATGATCATAGCAAGTTAGAAATGGAACTGAATCTCCTGACTCCTGGTTCACTGTTCCTTCCGCTACTGGCTTCTCCTCTCTTATTCCATGCAATTCTGTGTGTAAAAATGACTAACTAGCTTAACATTCTACATATATTTATTTCTATGAGAACAGCAGCAACAAAAAAGCTGAAGTTTTATATCAACATTCCCCTTTCCCAACTTCTCCTCTTTTTTAGATTTACTCAGAAATAACTAAAGAAAAAGACACCTACCCAATTCTGACTTGCGCTTGGTAGCCCTCTAATGTAGTTTTGCAGTAAATGCATCTTTTACAACATAATTTAGCAGAACATTCATGTTTTACCATAATCTGACATATTGTGACATGCATGGGTTCATTACTTTGCAGTTTTAAAAAAATGTTCCGTCCTTAGTGTGCTTTAAAATGGATCTCAGAACATTCCAATGTAAGCTCCTCCAGGACAAAGAAAGAAGCCACACAGCCCCTCTCCCACTGTCTTCTCATGGGGAAAAAAAGAGCATTTTAAATCTTAATTTCACTCTAAAATCAAAGCTGTTTTAAAAAAAAAAATGAAAAGTCAACAATGTTCTGCCTACAACATGCTAAATTTTCACCAAATTGTTTATTTCAACTCCTGTTTGTCATCTCACCTCAAAATAGGTATAGCTGGCATAAAGTAAAGATGTTGAAAAAGAAGGAAATGTGATCGTCAAATCTTTAAATGAAAGTGAAAATGCTGGGCCAAATGAGGAAGAATAACGTAACTATATTATATAGAACTAGGCCAGGGCAAAGGGGTGCTGTTTGGTCCATCTAGAAACCACATCAGGCCCAGAGCCCCGTCCGCCCATGGAAGGACTTGCAAAAGCAAAGGACAAATGACTCCTCATGCAGGGCGCCCCAGCCAAAGTGGGAGGAAGGAGCACACTTAAGTAAAAAGCCTACTTAATATTTAATGACCACGTTTATAAAACCGTTTCCATCGTCACAGTTTTGATTGCTTCCTGCCTTTCCCTTTTCTTCTTCCTTCCCTCCGTAAAGAAGTCGCCCTTTAACCCTCAGCGCCCAAAGCGGCTGCTCCCCAGACTGTTTCACAACCTCCTACCTGACCTTCCCGCGGCTCCTCTACCGTAGCTTGTCTTACCAGCCAACTGTGCCAGTCAGCTCTTCCTCCTGATTTTTAAAATTTCCCTCTGCGATCATAATCTTCTCTGGTCACCCACGGGTGAAACCACCACTTCTCCAGCGCCCATTTCTCCCTCATCTCCTGCACGCAGGTCTCCTCCCTTCTATTAGGTCATTAAATCTGACATGTCTGATTTTGATCAAAAGTTTAGTTTATTATATCTCAAACAGGAAGCAGTACAATTAATCAAAGGTATGTGCCTAAACTATTGACACAGTTTTGCCATCTTCACAGTAGCTTGTTTATGCCGGCCGTGAAGAAGCCCAGAGAGTGAGTGGCAATGAAATCCCAAAAGTCGTTTTGCACAGCTTGTTGAGAACTGAATATTTTTCCTTGCAAGAAGTGGTCCGAAGCCAATGATAGTCAGTTGGTGCAAGGTCTGGTGAATATGGTGGATGACAGAGAGTTTCCAAGTCCAGCTTCTGTAGTTTGAGCAGCGTCGTTTGTGTGCATGTGGTTAGAGGATTGTCTTGCAAGAGGACTGGCCTGTCTCTATTGACCAATCTCAGCTCCTTCATCACAAGCATCCTCATCATTTCATCCAGCTAGTGGCAGAGGATACCCGCTGTAATGGATTAATCAGGTTTCATGAAGCTGTAGTGGAATACCAGCACTGGACCACCAAACGGACACCATTAAGTTTTTTTGATGAGTACTCGGTTTTGGACTGTGTTTCAGCACTTCATCTTTATCCAACCATTGTGCTGAATGCTTGTGATGAAGCTCAGTGCCAGGCACATAATGGATCCTCAGTAAATTTTTCAATTGATTGAATGAAGTAATGAAATTAAGACCCTTACTATATGGATGAGAAAACCGTGGTCCTGAATTTGGGGTGGGCAGTGGGTCCCCAGTCTCTGCTCATAACATAACAAAGTAGGACCAAGATTAGGTCCTGGGCCATGTGACTTGCATTGCAGTATGATTTTCTCTTTAATAACATTGAAATGGAAAAGGCAAAGCAAATCAGTTGGCAAAGGATGTGAGGAAAAGGTGAGAGAGGAAAAATATACTAAGAGAAAAAAGAAAATATTAAAAATATTTTTTTGTAAACCAAATATAAGAAAAGAGGCCGGGCGCGGTGGCTCACGCCTGTAATCCTAGCACTCTGGGAGGCTGAGGCGGGTGGATTGCTGAAGCTCAGGAGTTCGAGACCAGCCTGAGCGAGAGCGAGACCCCGTCTCTACTAAAAATAGGAAGAAATTATCTGGCCAACTAAAATATATGTATAGAAAAAATTAGCCGGGCATGGTGGCACATGCCTGTAGTCCCAGCTACTCGGGAGGCTGAGGCAGTAGGATTGCTTGAGCCCAGGAGTCTGAGGTTGCTGTGAGCTAGGCTGATGCCACGGCACTCACTCTAGCCCCGGCAACAAAGTGAGACTCTGTCTCAAAAAAAAAAAAAAAAAAAAATAAGAAAAGAACAGGTAAAGGGAAGACACATTGATAGATGAAGAGACAGCTGGTGTGGGGACCTCCAAGGGGAGACGTCACGGTAACACTGTGCATTTCTATCTGGGCCCTTATCCCTCAACTTTGCAGTGAACATTTGACTTTTATTTGATGGTGGCAGGGTACCCAGAACCTTTACCTTTCCTGAGAGTGTTGGGCAGTGATCATTTGCCCTTGCACATCTACGCTCTATTTTTCTCCATCTTATTTTGTGTGTGAAAGGCTGACTGATGTCCCCAGCCTGCGCCATGGGCTCCCTGACCCTCTGGCTTCTGATTGGGTTCGCCAATGGGAAGCAGCAGCAGGAGACTGAAAGGTGGGAGGAGAAAGGGAGCAACTCTCCCTGCCAGGCCAGGAGTTAGAAGTGGCTGCCTTCCCTTGGTAGTGCCGCAGCTTCTACAGTGACAGCCTCATCACATTTCACTAATAGCTTCTTAGCCTGTGAGAGTGGTAATGGCTTCATGCAGTTGCTGGCTCTGGAGAGCTTCACCATTCCTTGTTGATGTTCCATATTCCTATTTATACTTAACAGTAGTGTTTCATGAAACTCTTTTGAATTATTCCTCTTGAGGGTGCCATCTATTTCCTGCCAAGAATCCAACTAATAAATTAGGTTTGGAGAATTTCCCTTAGGAGGCAGAGACAGACTTCTTTATAGAAGCCCAGTGCTTACTTTCACAGCTTTCCTTGTAGCTGGGCTCCACCCGTGGGGTGCGTCCACCTGAGAGTTTAAACCTGAAGCTAGAAAAGCACCCCTCTGCTCAACCCCTTGACTTTTGATGCCTGGATGATTCAACCAACTTAGTCTCTTATCTTAGATTAAGTTTGACTTTATGCTTTCTTTATAGTTTTTATTTTATTTTTAACTGACAAATTATAATTGTACACATTTATTGTACATTTATTGGGTACAATGTGATGTTTAGATACATATATACATTGCAGAAAGATCAAATCAACCTAACTAGCATATCCATTACCTCAAATATGTACCATTTCTTTGTAGTGAGAACATTTAAAATTCTCTTTTAGCTATTTTGAAATATACGTTATTATTAACATTATTATTAACTAAAGTCACTTTGCTGTGCCATAGAACACCAGGACCTATTACACCTAACTAGAATTTTGTACCCATTGACCAATGTCTCCCCTTTCCCCATGCACTGCCCCCTCCCCCAGCCTCTAGTAACTACCATTCTACTCTCTACTTCTCTGAGTTCAACTTTTTTAGATCCTACATATAATTGAGATTATATGGTATTTGTCCCTCCATGCCTGGCTTGTTTCACTTAATGTCGTCTAGGTTCATCCACGTTGTCAAAAATGACAGAATTTCCTGTTGTTGTTTTTTTTTAATACTGAATTATATTTCATTGTGTATATACCCAGTAGTGGGATTGCTGGATCATATGGTAGTTCTATTTTGAATTTTTTGAGGAACCTCCATACTGTTTTCCAAAACTGCTGTACTAATTTACAATACCACCAACAGTACATAAGGGTTCCCTTTTCTCCACATCCTTGCCAAAACTTATCTTTCATCATTTAAATAATAGTCAATCTAACAGGTATGAGGTGATGATATCTCATTGTGGTTTTAATTTGCATTTCTCTGATAATTAAGGATGATGAATATTTTTCAGTTATCTGTTGGCCATTTGTATGTCTTCTTTTGAGAACTGTCTTTTCAAGTCCTTTGCCCATTTTTATTATAATAGGGTTATTTTTTTTCTGGTTATTGAGTAGTGCAATTTCCTCATATGTTTTAGATATTAGCCCCTTATCTGATGTATAATTTGCAAATATTTTCTCCCAATCTGTGGGATTGCCTTTTCATTCTATTAATTGTTTCCTTTGCTATGCAGAAGCTTTTTAGTTTTATCAAATTTCACTTGTCTGTTTTTACTTTTGTTGCTTGTGCTTTTGGGTCATATTCAAGAAATCTCTGCTCAGACCAATGTCATGGAGCTTTTTGCCTATGTTTTCTTCTGGTGGTTTTATAGTTTCAGGTCTCACATTTAAGTGTTTAATTCATTTTGAGTTGATCCATGTATAAGGGGTGAGATAAGCATACATTTTCAGTCTTCTGCATATAGACATCCAGTTTTTCCAGAACAATTTATTGAAGAGTCTTTCCTTTCCCCATTGTGTGTTCTTGGCACCTTTGCCAAAAATCAATTAACCATAGATGTGTAGGTTTATTTCTCAGCTTCCTATCCTATTTAATGTGTTTGTTTTTATGCCCATACCGTGCTGTTTTGGTTACTATAGCTTTGTTATTTATTTTGAAATTTGGTAGTGTGATCCCTCCAGCTTTGTTCTTTTTTGTCAATGTTGCTTTGGCTATTTGGGGTTTTTGTGATTCCATACAAATTTTAGGATTGTATTTTATATTTCTGTGAAGAACAGCATTGGAATTTTGACAGGGATTACACTGAATCTATAGATTACTGTAGAGAATAGGGACATTTTAACAATATTAATTTTTTCAATCCATAAAGATAGAATATCTTTCCATTTATGTGTTCTCTTTAATTTCTTTCATCAGTGTTTTATGGTTTTCATCACTTCCTTGGTTAAATTTACTACTAAATATTTTATTTATTTTGTGATGCTATTATAAATGGGATTGTTTTCTTAATTTCTTTTTCAGACAGTTTGTTGTTAGTGTACAGAAATGCTCCTAATTTTTGTAAGTTGATTTTGTATGCTGCAATTTTACTGAATTTGTTTATCAGTTCTAATGGTGTTTTTGGTGGAGTCTTTAGGATTTTCTATGTATAAGATCATGTCATCAGCATACAGAGACAATTTCACTTCATCCTTTCCTATTTGAATGCTTTTTATTTCTTTCTTTTGCCTAATTGCTCTGGCCAGGACTTCCAGTACTATGTTGAGCAGAAATGGTAAGAGTGGGAATCCTTGTCATATTCCTGATCTTAGAGGGAAAGCCTTCAACTTCTCAAATTGAGTATGATGTTAGCTGTGGAGTTGTTATATATGACCTATATTGTGTTGAGGAACATTCATTCCCTCATACCTAATTTGTTGAGAGTAAGTTTGATGTTAATACCTCCCACTGCTACAATGAAAAATTGTTTGCTTTGCTTCCAATAACTAACATTGGTCTTATATAACTTGACTTAAAAAATAATAATGATGATAAACTTGTAAAAGTACATCACTTGGAAATTAGAAAATAAAGTTGTTCACTATGTGGTTTGCAAGAGGTCCTAAATCCAAACATCCTTTTTCTTCTCTCATTTACCCTAGCCTGAGTCTGCTCATTAGTGGTTTCAGGGGAAACTCGATTCCTGACTTCTTGCCCTCATGTTCTACGAAGGCTAACCATGAGCAGTTACACTGACAGGACTATTTTGGACCCTGGCCTTTGCTGCTTTTCAGAGGAGGCTGAGTGTGACTCAAATTAAGAAAAAGGAGAAAAGTGTCTTCTAAATAACAAGTGTCATCTATGTTAGTACACACATTCTGTGGGTTTCCACTGTACACAAGTAACAGAACAATATATGTGGCTATGCACAGATCGGTATGTTAGCCCAAGGGACTGGAGAATACATCTGAATTTCTTTTTGCTCTAATGAACTGCTCAGAGACGGGACATTGGAGGATTTCATTTTCAATTTGATATTCCTTGCTGTGGATCCCAATCTAGTCATCCCATTCCACACAGGATCTAAGTAATAAGCTTAATTTTTCCATATCTAGAAGGTAGACTATGTGGTGCATAAGCGCATGAGGGCAGTCATCAACACCTGCTAACCATTACTGCATTTTTCCATATATTTTCTCTCACAACCCGCCAACACCTAATATTCTCGCTGGTAGGAGGGTGAAAATTCATCTGGTTAAATTCCTCCATTTTGTAGATAAGAAACTAGAATCCAGAAATGTTCAGTGCCTGCCCTGGTCAGACAGCTGCTAAAAGGCAGTGCCGGAAGCCAGCCGGATTCTTTTTTGGCTTCCAAACCAGTGTACTCCAAATAACAGGGAAAAAAAATAGCTTCAAGTTTTTATTTAATAGAGGTCTTTCAAAACCCCAAAGATCCATTAAATTTGTCTAAAGAACTAGTTATCTTCAGGAGGGAAAAAAGAAGGAATAATGTGCTATTTACATTTTGGATATAAGGAAATTGAAGAATAGAAAATACTTTGCTTACTTTTTTTTGTTCGTTTTGCTATAGTAGCAAAATCAAGCTTAGAACTTTGTTGAGGGAGCTCACCTTGCAAAGTGAAACACCTTTTGACAGAAAATGTGGTTACAAGTTAGTCTAAAATAATGGTTCACATAGAAATCTCAGTAGTAGTTGCAGAATGGGTTGAGTGCCCTGTTTCAGGCCGAGGGACTGAGGCAGTAGTGGTTGGGGCAGATAGGGGCTCTGTGCATGGCATAGGAAGGGAGAGGCCCGTGCTGGGGACATGGGCCTAGACTATGGCTGTTCTATCAGATCCTGCTGTGTGACTCACTGTGTGTGTGATAATAGCACATCGGGGAACTTCATTCCCCACTTTACAAATGAGAAAACAATTATACCTACCTCATGTAGTTATTGTGAGAATTGATACATTTAGAATCTTGTATGAAATAAATGTTCTGTTAGATAAAGTTAGCAATTATGATCCACAAAAGAATCTAGGCAGAGATCTAGGAGCTTACACAGGGCTTGGCTTTGGAATTACCTATTTAGAAATTTGGTAGATGGGCAATGAAAAGAACATGCTCTGAAGAGCCACTAGAGGGAGCTCTCTGGTCGGCCTGGAATGGCAGCCCCACAGCGGGGCATTCTCAGTGGGTGCCCAAAGCACGGGGCCTTGGAACCCGAACACCCTACAGCGAGACCCATGGGATTTCTAGATCAGATCTCCTCCTGGAGCTGGGGTTTCTGTGGGAATTCAGAGTTTGTCTCTGAATTGTCTCTCCTTTTCAATTCAAGTGGCCTGAAGCTGCTGTTCTTCTCTGTAAGGGGTGTGTGGGTGTCTACCTATTCTGAATGATAGATTAGATAGATGATAGATAGATAGAGGAAGGAAGGAAGGAAGGAAGGAAGGAAGGAAGGAAGGAAGGAAGGAAGGAAGGAAGGAAGGAAGGAAGGAAGGAAGGAAGGAGGGAGGGAGGGAGGGAGGGTCATGGTTGCACCTGTTTATAATGTCACCCCGACTGTGCCTTTCTGAGTGGGAGAGAAAATGAGGGAGCTGCTGGGAGTGTGGAAACTCCTGGGAACCTCACCCATGTTGTTCCTCCAGAACTTCAGGGCAGGGCTGGGGCAGGGAGAGCAGGGCTCACCTCCAAATGGCACAGCACCTGCGGCCTGCTCAGGTTTGCGTCAGGCAAAGTGTGCGTGTTCTCTGCAGGGCAAGGCTGAAGGAGGCAGCTGCCCTGGCCCAGCAGCGTGGCCCTGCCCCACTGGGCCACCTCGCCCCCAGCCCTTCTTAGGCAGAATCAACACAGTCCCTCCCTCCCCTTCCCAAATCCAAAGCACTGGAAAAGAATATGAGTTCATCATTCACTCCTCAGTTTTTATTTATATCTTAAGACCTAGCTGTCATTTTTTACTTACAGGCTTTCTTTTTCCTGTCTCCTTTCAACCCCCACCTTCCAGCATCTTCAAGTGATTCCAAGTGTCACCCCAAGCCCACAGCAGTCCTCACCATCAGACTGAAGTGTCTTGCTCATTGCTTCTAAGAATTTCCAAGGGCAAAACTATGGGGAGTTTCTTCACTGAAGACAGTCTCCCCGGCTGCCTGTTCCCAGCCGTCCTGTCTCTAACCTCCTATCCTAGCTAGTTTAATCACGGTAGGCCCTTCTGATTCCAGGGGAGGAGAGAGACTGGTAGCAGCAGAGGGAGGTCACAGGCCGACGCCCAGGTCAGGGTTCAGAGCACTGAGCAGCCCCTGAGAGAGGCTGTCTGTTGTCATTTCTCTCTGTGAGCATCCAGGCCTTGCCAGGAGGGGGCATCCCGTGGTCCACTGAGGTTTGCCATCTCTAATTTGAGGCCAGGCCTTTGTTCTGGCCCCTTTGCCTCTGGAGTGACTGAACCATTTCTCTGCTGGCCTCCTATGCAGGCTCTTTGACTTTCGGGTGCATATGCTGTCTGGACAGCTGCTGGCCTTAACTTGGCGGCCAGTCCTCTGGGCTCTGCCCACGGGAAGTCTGACTCACTGTGCTCGGGTTGTGTCTTTCCTGTTTGCTCTCCATCTCCTCTTCCCTGTTTTCCTCCTGGGTCTGACGCTGGGTGGCCCCCAGCCCCTGATGCTGGACCCACAACCTGTTCAGCCTCTCTTTGTCTTAGAAAAATCAGTTTTATAAAAGCTTATTAACACCCTGACAAGAATCCCTTCCAAGTTACCAGCATTCCTGATTAGAGTGCCCACCTCCTGGTCATACAGCCCTTCTGGATTTCTAGCAGACATTTGTGGAAATGTGTGTAGCAGAAATGCATGTGGAAGGAACTGTCATCTTTCCCTGGGAAACTCTGATGATCTCCCTTTGATGTTTTAAAAATGCTAGAGCCTGCATTGCTTCTTGAGTTGGGGGCATTATTGGCTGGTTGTTTATTTTTCAACCACAAGTCCCTTTTTCCTCCTTCAAAAACCTTACCATAAAATGAAACAATAATAACAAGAAACCACATAGGCCAGCCTGTCTTGGCTATGCCTCCCTGGGCTTAGTCCAGCGCTGGTGTCTCTGTGTCTGCAAAACTCTTCCATCACCCACCCTAAATTCTGACCTCATTCCTGGCCACTTGGGGATCTACACACTGAGACCAGGAGACCAGCAGGGCTGGGATAGAAGAAAAAGAGTTTTCTTTTTAAAGTGTGCTTAGCTCTGAGAAAAGAAAAGCACATACATAGAGCAAAGAGGACTTTATTGTTTTTGCTACTTACCTCAAGTAATAGCGTGTGGTTATTGCTCTCGGAGCATACAGAGTATATAATTTTGCCAGGCTTTTAACCACAGTTTTAGTAAATGGAATAAAATTGAGCATATTTAAAAAGAAAAAAAAAGGTCTGTGATAGATCTCTCTAAGGCAACTCCAAAATCCCGTGTTCTGTCTTTCCCTCTCGGAGGCACAACTCAGCCCTGTGCTCGGTGCACGCCATTTGTGTGTTCACTTCTGGCCACCAACAGGAGGCGAATGATGGCTGGGAGACTATGGAGCTGCAGAGAATAGAAAATGTCTCTGTCTCTGTTTTGTGCACACAAACAGGACCTGGACACAGGTGCTTGGGGGTAAGCCCCTGGTGCAGGCAGTTCTTCCTAAAACCTAAAACATGGCGTGGTGGACTCATTAAACCTTAAGGGTAGAGGCAACCTCTGGTCAAACATCTCCATTTTCCAGGCAAAAACACAAGTCTGTGATTACCGGAAGCAGAGTGCAAGGTGGGAGCTTGGACTCTGGCTTCAGGTTGTCTGGGTTGGGATCCAGCCTCTGCAATTCCTGGCTGCTGTGTGACCTTGGGTGTGGTCCCTACCAATCCCGTGCTCAGCTTTTCTGCTGGTGAAATGGAGATAATGATAGCATTTACCACATGGGGTTGACCAAGTGAGTTGATAGCTCCGTTTGTAGCACCTGGGGCTGGGGAGCTCATTGCTGAGCATGGGGTGGCTGCTCAGTAAGTGTATCAGGAAGGAATGAATAATTAAATGAGGACTAGTATACCCACTTAGATGAA
Source organism: Lemur catta (assembly GCF_020740605.2). Taxonomy (NCBI): domain Eukaryota; kingdom Metazoa; phylum Chordata; class Mammalia; order Primates; family Lemuridae; genus Lemur; species Lemur catta. Next base: position 36,388,938 of record NC_059139.1, read on the forward strand.
GAAATGAGGCCGGAGAAGGTATGATATGCACCCAAGATTACAAAGCTAAGTGGAGGCCTGGCCCCTGGCCACCACACCACACCGTCCCTGCATTGCTGATGACAGAGTAAAGCTCGGCAAGCCCCCTGATGAGGTCACTTCAGCCCTGTCCTGCGGCCCAGCCACACTAAGCAGAGCGGTGACCTGCCCTCCCGCGCCAACGGGAGGCGCTGCCTCACAGGCCAGCTCTGACCCGGCCCCCACAGCCACTCCCAGGGGGCGATTCACTGTCCAGTCTTGTCTGTGACACTCCAAGTAGGAACCCCCTCCCCCCAGCATCTCCCCCCTTTTTAGACAGAATTGCCAACCCGGCTGCCTCCGCGCTCCCGCAGACTCCCACAGCCTGTCACCTAGGCATGACAATCCCGGGATCTTTGTTCTCCCTTTGTCCTGAAGGTGGCTGTGCCCGCAGGGCCGCCTTCCAGCCCGCTCCCCGCCCGCTCGCACCCGCTGTTCCGCTGACGTCGTCGGCGATGCAGGGGACTCCCGTGCTGTGGCCCCCGCCCCTCTCTCCTGCACCCTCGTCCCCTGTCTGCTTTCCTTCTCCTGTTCCTTTATTTTGTCTTCTCTCTGCTCTTAAGGCGGAGGGAGGGGACACCCCCGGGGATGCGCCCTCAGCCCCGTCCCCCAGTGCAGCCTAATCACAGAGGGACCGTTCTAACACCGCATCCTGGGACTATTGAAATGTCCGCTTTGTCGCTTCGCTCCACAGCGGGCAGATGAAGGACACAGGCTTCTGCTGGGAAGCGTAATTGTCGCTGCTCAGTCCTATTATCCCAAGGAGAAGCCTCTTCTGACGTTACAGCGAGTGACCTTGAGCCGCCCTAGAAAAATGCCGCGTCTGTCCTAATGTTCTTGGCGACCAGAATTCCCCCAGAGGGGCGGTTGCGTCAAGGCGGAATAAGCCCCAGAGCGGCAGAATCACATCATTCATCTGGGGAGAGGGAGGATTTCAGGCCGTGTTTTATGCAGTTGGGTGGCAAGTTTTTGTGTTTTTGTTTTTTGCAGATAATTTCTTTCTTAGGGAGGTGGAGTTTAGCCTTAAAGTATCATTGGTCTGTGACGCCACTCTGGCTCCGGGGAGGAAGCCCAGGGGAGAGTTCAGGCAGCCTTCCCCCCGGCCTCTTTGTTTTTTAAGTGATGCACGTAAATGTGCAGAACCCACGAGGCACCGTCGTCTTTGCAATGGGTTTCTGCCTCTGTTGGCACTGTGCCCTTTCAGTACAGATCGGGATTTCACTGTCCCTCTGCACCCACCTGTCTCCCTCTTCCCTCTGCCACCGTCCCCCGCCGTGGTTCTGGCTTCCTCTCCACCCCTTTGTTTTCTTCGCGTCCTTTGCCACGCCACGTGCGTACCTTTCTCCCCTCCCCGCGGCGCCCTAAGCTGGGGTGGTGGCCGGGGACCGCCAACAGATGGCACCGCAGGTGGGAGGAGTCACCGCCAGGTGGCGCTCTCTGAGTCTCTGCGGAGCGCAGCTCTGATGAGACATTCCTGACGGGGTCGAAAAACAGATCATCGGAAAGCACCGAACACTCAGCCCAGTGACCTCCAGATAGTTTTTTATTTCTTACCCAAATGTTTTAATCATGCACACCCGCACGTACTTATTTGTAAATATATATGTCCTACTATTAATCCGTACTGAATATCAGCAAAAGATAATACAATGTTTAGATAAAAATGAAGTAGTAGACATTCTAATATTTTCTTCCTACACTACAATAAATCATTGTATGTACCTTCCAGGGAGAGCATTAATCTAACTCATATTTCCCTTCTCCGCAAGGACCATGTTTTTTCAGTAAAACAAACTTTTTTTTTTTCAGCATGTGCTGTGTACTCAGCACTGTGAAAGGGACAAAAAAGGGCCCCAAAAGGAATAAAAAAAAAGTTTTTTCTACAAGGTTCTGATACTATAGCTGTCTAGGCAAGATTTAGCAATAGATGTAAAAGATTCAAACACATATAAAACCATGTGCATGTATCAGCCAAGACACTCAGTTGTGAATGATATAATCCACTCTTTTACTATTTTAAGCAAAAAGGAATTTATTAGGTGACTTACAGAATCCTTTCAGGGAGAATACGCCAGGGTTAGACAATGTGCAGCAGCCAGGGGAAATAATCCCACCCAACGGACGTTCTGGTGTTACCTGTTACTATACACCAGTGACACCAGCAACCAGACAGTGCGAAGTCTACTAGAGACGCCAAGGGGAAACACGCTTCAGCTACCCTGCTGCAAAGAAAGCTGAGCTTCCTGAACACAGCCACTTCTTTGCATGGGTCACTTCCTCCTGCACAGTGGCAAGTGGTGGCTGCCTCCACTGGGCAGAACCTAGGCTGTATCCAGAACCAGTCCCCAAGGGTGTCTAACTTCTGCCTCTGGTGTGGCAAAAGGAACAAGAGATTGGAAGGGATGCTGAGGGAATCGGGGCACAGGATCTGTCACATTACAATTGTGTCCATTTGAGGAGAAAGGCCAGGTAGGCTTTGAGCTCTCACATGGAGAATTCTGGGGAGCTAGTTCAGGACCTGTCCTATGGCCAGGCTCCAGGTAGATGTCAGTCTGAGTCAGCCATGGGTTTCTGAGCTCTGAGATGCTTCCCATCTGAGGCCATTTCCCCTCAGTCTCGAAGGTTCCTGTATTTTTCTTCTGTGACTATTTTTCCTCTCCTAATTGCACATACTGCTGCATTTTTGTTACAGCAAGTGTTACAGCAAGTGTTACAGTGAGTGGTCTCAAGGACAAACCAAGTGGCACACAGAGAGTTGGAGAATTAAGGTTTATTTGCCGGCAGGCTCAGAGGGGTCTCGTCACTAAATTTTGAGCCCCGTCTACCCAATTTTTCCCACGTTTATTAAGTTGAGGTGATCCAAGGGGTGGGGGTCTCAGATGACTAATGTCGTCAGGTAATAGGTTAGTTGCTGTACCAGGTAATAGGTTTAGTGTTATGTTGATGTGCCAGGTAATAGGTTAGTTGATGGGGCAGGTGTTAGGTTAGTATTATGCTGATGCGAGTCTTCCTTGAGGGGTGGAGGTCTCAGGTGGCTGTTGTGTTAAGTAATAGATGGGGGTTTTCCTTATTCCCCCCTTTGATGCCCTTATATGTCTAGGCATCATTTCTCAGTGGGTGATAGCCTCATAAGGCCATTATGTGAGCTGTTGTTCTCTGGGTTACAGTTGTTTTTACAAATTTTATAACTGTGCTGAGTATGCAGGGGCATACAGTGACAAGGAGAAGAATAGTTACTAGCGGCCCAGCCAGAGGTAGTAGTCATGAAGTCCATTGTCCCAAGTCAAAACCCCAGGTTTGTTTTAATTTTTTGTTTTTTTTTCTGGATTTTTTTTTCTTAGCTCCCTGACTTTTATGCTCACTACTTCTGTATGGTTTAAATACTAGCAGCACTCTTCCCCTAGGAATATACAGGTCCCCCCCCTTTTCAGCAGTGTTCAGGTCTATGGCCCGTCTGTTCTGTAAGGTCACTGCTGTTAGTGAATTCAATTGACTCTGGAGTGACAGTAGGGAATCTGCTACTCGTTCTATGTCTTTATTTAGTTTTGGGGATAACTTGTGATAGATGTTTAGAGATGTTCCTATGCCTCCTGCTCCTATTCCAGTAGCAATTCCTCCCACTATGAGGACTGATGCTAGTAAGGCCCGCCTTTTGCGGGTGTTCGGATGGGGGCTTAGTGCAGCTTCCAGTTGCTGGGTTTTAAAGATAGAAACATCGGGGGTGAAGAAGACCTGGGTGTAGGTCCCGGTCCAGTTTTTTGAGAGGCAGAGGTAGACAGTGTCTTCACAAAGAAAGAATATGTTGTCCCGGGAGCAGGTGGCATTGGTGTTACTGGGTAAGGTTTGGTTATTTGTGTAGAGTTCACCTGGTATGAATCCCAACATTTTATTTTCTCCTGCATTAGTAATGTAAGTGATATGCATGTAGGAAGCTATGGCTAAACAGACATTGTATGTTACTGGTCCCACCAGGGATGTTTTGTTTGGGCCTGGGTTTAAGATACTGGAGTTACAGCCTGGAGGCACAGGGACCCCAATATAGACTCGTTTCTGGAGGGGTAAACAGACCCAACATGAAGTATGGTTGGGTAGGGCCTGGAGGGTCATACTGAGGAACCGAGTTATTAGGGGAGAGACTTCCAGGGGTTCAGTGATCTTTCGTATGCCAATAAGATCTGGCCTCTTATAAGTTGACTCTGTTACTGAGGCTATTTTAATTTGCTGAGTCCTTGTATCTTTGACCTGTTAGATTTTAGCCTGGTCTTGGACTCCTCCCCCATCAGACATGTCCCAGTGGGTATAGTAAGTCGAACAAGCTGGTGTTTGTCCCTTGGGGCTATACAGGTTCGAATATCACCTGTAATGGTGCCAATCCAATATTTCTCTTCTCCACTGTGGCACACCTGAGCCTTACTATGTCTTTGGCATGTAGGTGTTGACTGTGAAACTTCCCGTGGTCCAGAAGCCTCGAGTAATCCCATTAGTGGAGGGACTCCAAGTCCTAGCATAACAAGTCTCAGGGAAGGGTTTTTCTGCCATAGTTGTTAGAGTGAGTGTCCCAACCAGGAGGAGGGTAGGGACTGAAGTAGGAGCAGACATCCTACGATGAGCCAAAATATCACAGTTAGAGATGTCCTCTGCAGTACAGTCTAATCTTCTGGAGTTACCGAGAAGAGTCCAATCTCCAGTAAAGTCACTATAACCCCAATGAGGGCCAGGGCCAGTGGTCCCATTTACTCCTGTTCTGTCCTGGGTGTGGCTGTCTTCGTTGGCAGATGGTTAAGTTGGATCTTTAGCAGGTTCCGCTGGTCCTGATGTGTAGTCCAAAAATTAGTTTTGTTGTCTGGTTCAGCCTTTTTCACCCAGGAGTGGTGGGTCCACAGAGTGATACCTGTAACGTTAACAGCAGTGGGAGTAACTAGTATTACAGTATGGGGACCCTTCCAGGTGGGCTCTAAGGGTATTTTTTTCTAGTCATTTGCCCAGATTAGATCCCCAGATTGGTGGGGGTGGACACAGAGACCCCGGGCGATAAATTTCTTTCTAGGACAGTGTGGTGGATATGGCATATAGTTTTGGCTAAGGCTTGGAGGTGTGTGTTTACATTTAATTCCCCTAGTTGTCTGATGTCTCCCCTTAATTGCTTGATGAGTGGGGGAGTTCTACTGAACAGGATTTCAAAGGGTGAATATCCTATGGGCCCCGGTGTGTACCTAACTCTGAACAGGGCTAGGCTTAGCATGTCTACCCAAGGTCATTGTGTTTCCTGACATAGCTTTGCTAGAGTGGTCCTGAGGGTCTGGTTCATGTGTTCTACTTTCCCTGAGCTCTGTGGCCTGTAGGCTGTATGTAGTTTCCGTTTGATTCCTAGTGCCTTGGTGAGGGTTTGCATGACCTCCGCAGTGAAGCTCGGTCTGTTGTCACTGCCAAATGAGAGTGGTAGACCATACCAGGGGATGATTTCTCTCAATAGAAACTTTGCCACTTCCCTAGCCTTTTCGGTCTGGGTAGGGACTGTCTTGACCCAGCCTGAGAAGGTGCATATCACTACCAGCAGGTATTTATAACCCCAACATGGTTTTACTTCTGTGAAATCAACTTCCCCATCATCGAACGGAGAGGTTCCGGTGTACTAAATTCCTGGGGCGGGTCTCGGCCAGACCTGCGCATTGCTTTTAGCGCAGGGCTGGCAGTGGGTCCTGACTGCTGCAGCAATGGATGGAAGTTTGGCGATGTAGTAGTACCGGGTGAATAGCTGCATGAGGGCTGTTTTCCCCAAGTGAGTCAGGTTGTGATATCGGGAGGCAATAGAGTATGCTAATTTACTGGGGATAAAGATGTTATGGTTTCGGAGGTGCCACCACCCATCTGCATCCTTCTTGGCCTGCTCCTGCTCTGCCCACTGGTTCTCTTCTGGAGTATATTTTGGTTTTTCAGGCCACTCGGGTGTCAACACGATTTGGCATTGGGTTGTAGTGTTGTCCTTTGAACGTTCTCGGGTGGCTGCATTTTGGGCTGTTTGGTCTGCCAGGCGATTGCCGGTGGCAATTGGATCTGTGCCCTTTTGGTGCCCTCGACAATGGATGACCGCAATTTCTTTTGGCTCCCAAACTGCCTCCAGCAGTTGGAGGATTTTCTCGCTATTTTTGATCTCCTTTCCACCTGCAGTCAGCAGTCCCCTCTCCCCGTATATTGTCCCATGGATATGTATTGTGGCAAAGGCATATTTAGAGTCTGTGTATATGTTTGTCTTCTTATCTCGGGCATGCCTGAGGGCTTGGATGAGGGCGTATAGCTCCACCCTTTGTGCCGACTACCCTTGGGGCAAAGGGGCTGACATGATGACCTCATCCACTGTGGTGACAGTGAAGCCCGTCAGTCAGTTTCCCATTCTGGATAAAACTACTGCCATCCCTGTAGAATTCTAAGTCTGATGCTGGTAGAGGACTATCTTTCAGATCTGGCCGGCTGGCATAGACCTCCTCTACCATCTTGGTGCAGTCACGGTCTGGGGACCCTGTCCAGTGGGTAGAAGGGTGGCAGGATTCAGGGTCTGCACAGTCTCCAGGGTGACCCATGGATTTTTGCACAGTAGTCCTTGATATTGCGCTAACCGGTTGCTTGAGAGCCACCGGTGCCCTGAGGTGTTCATTAGAGATATCACTGTATGAGGGACTCGCACACGGAGGTTTTGTCCCAGTGTGAGTCTGTCTGCTTCCTTGACTAGCAGGACGGTGGCCACTAGTGCACGGAGGCAAGGTGGCCATCCTGCCGCTACTGGATCTAATTGTTTTGACAAGCCACTGGTCTCTGCCAGGGGCCCACAGTTTGAGTTAAAACCCCCAGACCCACTTGTTTCTTCTCGTGTACAAATAGGTTAAAGTCTTTGGTGAGGTCTGGTAGCCCTAGTGCAGGAGCTCTTTTTAGTAAGTCTTTTATTTTCTGGAAAGCCCTTTCCTGACTCTGGGCCCATTCCAATTCTTTGTTTTCAGGCCCGCGTAGGGCCTCATACAGAGGCTTCACCTTTAGGGAGAAACCTGGGATCCAGATGCGGCAGAATCCGGCCGCACCGAGGAATTCCCTGAGTTATCTCCATCCAGGTGGCCTGGGAATTGTACAGATGGTGAGCTTATGCTCATGTCCCAGTGTCCGGCACCCCTGAGTGATGTGGAAACCGAGGTACTTCACCTGTTGCCTGCAGATCTGTGCCTTTTTCCAGGAGACTTTGTATCCTTTGTCAGTGAGCAGTTTGAGCAGGCACCGGGTTCCCTGTTGACAGTCTTCCCTGGTTGGGCTCGCTAGAAGGAGGTCATCAACGTACTGTAGATGTGTGCAGCGGGTTTCTTCTCGCAGAAAGGAGATGAGGTCAGTGGCTAGAGCCTCCCTGAACAGAGTTGGTGAATTTTTAAATCCCTGTGGTAGTCGCATCCAGGTGAGCTGGGTTTTCCTTCCGGTCTGAGGATCCTCCTACTCAAAGGTGAACAGGGGCTGACTCTTCAGAGCGAGCCACATACAGCAGAAAGCATCTTTTAAGTCCAGGCAGGAGAACCAGGCAGCATCAGGAAGAATGAGGCCTAGGAGAGTGTATGTGTTCAGTACCACTGGGTGGAGAGTTACTGTGGCCTCATTAATCAGTCGCAGGTCTTGGACAGGCCAGTATCCACCTCCATTGGGCTTTTTGACTGGCAGGAGGGAAGTGTTCCATGGGGATTGGCACTCCACCAAAATCCCCTCCCGCCTAAGCCTATCGATGTGTTCCTGAATTCTCTCTTGAGCCTCCTTGGGGATGGGATACTGTCATCTCCTGGTTGGTTGGGTGCTCGGTTTCATCTCGATCACCTGGGGTGCATGTTGGTGTATAAGACCGGGAGGGTTGTCCTCCGCCCATATTACCGAAAAGTCCTGCTGGAAGTCAGGCAGGTTCTGTTCCCCTTTGGCCTCATTGTATAGCTTCTACTCCAATTCTCGAGGAAGGGTGACTGCCCTTATGAGAGTCTCTGGAGTACCGAGCGTGAGGCTTGTGGTCCCTTCTGGGTGGAAGGTGATTTGGGCTTTCAGTTTGTTCAGAAGATCTCCACCTAGGAGGGGCACGGGGCAGTCTGGTATGTATAGGAATTTATGTCTTATGTGGTGGCCCCCCCCATCTGGCATATTTGGGCTTGGCAGAAGAGTTGAGCTACTCGAGTTCCAGTGGCTCCCACAATGGTGGTTTCCCGCTTTGTAAGTGGAGCCACGGGAGTTGGTTCTGCCCCAGTGTCTACCATGAACGCTGTTGGTCGGCCCCCCACTTCCATTACAACCGTAGGTTCCCGGGGGCCAGGAGTCAGGGAACTCGGTCAGTCCGATTCTGAGTTGACCCCAGTGAGACCCATGAGGTCCTGGGTCTCCAGCTCCTGCTGGAAGTCCCTGGGCAGGTTCCTGTTTGGTGGTAGGTGGTTTCTTTTGTTGGGGCATTCATGCTTCCAGTGACCAAACTCCTTACAGTAGGTGCACTGGTCAGGCTTAAGGGTCTCTCGTCTCCTGGGTCCTCCTTCCTGTGGTGGGCCAGGTTTCTTAGCTGGATGTGGTCTTCCAAGGGCAGCGGCCAGGAAAGCGGCTTTCCATTTCATTTTCTGGTCCTTCTCCCTCTGGGCAGTCCAGTCTCGATTAACATAGACCTTCTGGGCCACTCCTATCAGCTGCGTGATGTTCATTCCTGCAAACCTGTCAAGTTTCTGGAGTTTCCGTTGGATGTCAGGATAGGACTGCCCAACAAATGCAGCATTTACTGTCTGCTGATTTTCAGCTGCCTCTGGGTAGAAGGGTGTTATAGACTGGGTAGGCCTCACAAAGGCACTTATAGAATTCAATCAGTGATTCCTCCAGCTTCTGGGTGATCAGAGTGACTTTGTTCATGCTGGTTGTTTTTCTGGCTCCCTCCTGGACCCTGTGGAGGAAATCTTCCTTCCTGATACCTTCCAAATGACCCTTGTCTACTCGGGGAGTTGAAATCCCAATCCGGGTTGGTCTTAGGTGCTGTTCTCTGTGCCCACTGCTCCACGTCCAAGGTCCCTGCTGGAGCCTGGTCCTGGAGCCACCTCCGGGTCCCAGCTATAATCTGGCATCGTTCTTCCGTGTTAAAAAGGGTCAGGAGGAGCTGGTGGCAGTCTTCCCAAGTGGGACAGTGGGTCTGAAAGATGGATTCTAGGAGGCCAATGAGGGCCTGAGGTTTTTCGGAGTAAGGCGGGGTGTGGTGCTTCCAGTTCATAAGGTCAGTGGTGGAGAAGGGCTGGTAGCACAGGACTGGCTGCCCTGGCTGAACAGACGCATCGTCTGTAACCTGCATTGGACCTTGCACCTCACGCAGGGGCATCTGGAGGGCTGAAGTTGGGGCCTGAGCTGACAGTGGCTGGCAGGTGATGGGAGTGTCGGCACCTGGTTGGTCTGGGACTGACGGTGGCAGGGTGTCTAGTGGAATCGGGAGTACTTCAGGAGATGTCATGGTAGGGTTGTAGGGCGGTGGTGGTGGCTCCTCTTCAGGAGCTTCCTGATGGATGGGTTTGGATTAGGTGTTTGAAGGTCACAAATTTCTACAGAGCATGCTTTCTGTGAGCACAAGGGTTGTAAACTGTACTCTATGCTGAGGTCACCACTGTGGCTCCTCTTGTCCTGTGAGCCCACAGATTCCTTCCCACCCATTGAGACACTGAGTTTCTTCCCATAGACCCCCAGATTGTCACGCCCTGCCCACCCTTTACATAGCATCACACTTAATCCTTACAATTATATTTATTAATTATGTTTTTATTTACACATAAACAAACTGAGGGTCAGAGAGGTTAGATAATGTGCCCAAGGTCACAGCTGCAGACATAGAACTTGAAAACAGGTTATTTTTTGTTTCCAAAGCTATGTGTCTTACCACTGTATTTAATTGCCTCCAAATCTATATGACCAAGGTACAACCAGCCTCTTCTGGGTTCCTATATAATAAAACTGACATGAGGAGTTCAGAAGCACTCAGTTCCCCCCCACACCCCCTTGATCTTCCATGTCACAGCTAGCTATGGATGAATCAAAGCTACTTGTATCAATAGGACTAGTTCAGCTCCCAGGGACAGAAACACAACTCAAACTGGCTTAAGCAAGGAATTCAAATGGCTCACATAAATTTAAAAGTTTGATTTTGAGCCCAACAGGTCATAAGGCCTTGGTCACTCTCATTTCCATCTCTACTTTCCTTCCCTCTATGTGGCTTCCTCTGCAGGTGAGCTCTCCCCTAGTGACAGCAGGACAGACAATAGCAGCTTCAGCTTGTAGCTTACCTGTTTAGCCACCTCAGCTGGAAACATGCCTTTCACAGGTGATCCAGAGAAAGTTCTGTCCAGGGACCCTGTCAGTCAGGTCTGGGCCATGTGCCAGCCCCTGGTCACTCTCACTTGATTACATGGTCTGAGTGAGAGAATAACAATCCCCAAAGGAAAATAAGATGATGTTAACAAAGGAAGAACTCTCTAGCAGGCAGGAGAAAAACACGTTGCCAGAACCCCAGTGAATTTTCTCATCCCAGCTACTTAGACCCAGTAAGATCACACTGGCTTCACTTTTCCAAGAACTTTCTAGGTTTCTCCAATGGCAGTGATAATGTGAGACCCTCCTTGATGAGAATTGCCTGCAAAAATATCTGATTCCTCTTTTCAATTTTGTGTACTTTAACATAAGACGCAAGTTGAAGAAAATCCAAAGGGAAGTGGAGTCATTGATTTCATAGGAAACATAAAATTATTTACTTAAATAGTGGGCAATTTAATAATGAAATAACAAATATGAAAGATGAGAAGATGACTTGGTTTTGCCAAAGAAAATGAGCAAAGTTATAGGACAGAAAATAAAAGGAAAATTATTTTAAAAATTGAAATATCAAAGAAGGAAGAACTAGGCAATGCTAGATGGTTCAAGAAAGTAGAAATCCATTAACTTAATCAAGATTTCTATGTTAAAGTTGCTGAGCTAACAAATATACTGCTTTTTCCAACATGATAGGTGATAGAACAAGCCAAGCAAGAAGGAAAAAGATTTTGCTTTACTCACTGTTGCCTCCATCACTATGACAACGTCACAAGTGGAAAACAGTGATATTGTAACATTATAATCTATATTTTCTCTTCCACCTTTCTGATTTTTCAGTGTTCAAAATGCTGGCAATATACTCTCTTGGTTTACTTTATTCCATGTGTATTTTTCTTACTTTAAAGTTGTTGGAAGCTGTAGATGCTGTTCAGTGGGAAATGAAAAGTAAGAGAGGAAAATAATTATTTTCCCATGTTTGGGCTAATAGTGCTTTATCATTTGGGAATAATTCTGTCCTCCAATTGTATGTGAGAAGTGTCTCACAGGAGATCAGATCTGTCCACTGCTGGCCAACACAGAAGATGAGCATTGAACACTGCAGGTTCAGATACAATCTTGGGAACTGGTGGTTTAAATTTTTTTAGGATAATAAAATAGATGGTCATATTAATATAGTCACAATTATCATTATCTTTGAAATCATCACAATAGTTACTATTTATTGTTTTCTATGTGCCAGACACTATGCTCATTGCTTCTTATGTCCCATTTTATTGTATATGAAAAACTGAGACTTAGAGAGTTCAAATGACTTGCTCAAGGGGATGAATCTAGGAAGTATAATAGCAGAACCAAGATGCACATGTTGGGTTGGTTGTCCTGGCTAAGACCCCACGTTCATGAAGACAAACCATAGATTAAATGCATACTGAGGCCAATTAGTCTCATAATGTTCTAAGGTCAAAGACTTCATTCTTGTCCTTTGCCACTAAAGAAATTGCTCAAAAAGGGAACCGAGGAAGAGCACGTTCTTCAGCTATTATGTGTACCATGATAATCAGCATTGTCTTCCATATGTGTGAAACCTAGTATATGATTATTTTATATTCACCAGATTATATTGCTTGGGATTTATTGACTGTCCACTACTTACAGGGTACTGAACCAGTAACTCCAGGAAGAACAATTATGAGGTAAGATATAGCCATTGTTTCAAAGAGCTTACAATATGGAGCAAGGGTGAGAGTAGGGGCAGCAGCTCAGGTGAGTACCCTATGAGTAAAACAAGCCACAATTTGAAGAAAACTGTAAAAGAGCTATACAGCAAATGTTACAGGAGTTCAAAGAGAGAGAGGAATCTCATGCATTTGTGGAAAGACTTCCCAAAGAATATACCATTTGATACAGTGCTGATACATGGGGCAGGATATCAGCATGCCTAGAGGAGAGGAAAGGAAAGAAGGGAAGGCCAGACAGAAAGGGCAGCATAAGAAGAGGCAAGCACTTTGTGACGGTGTGGTCTGGTACAGATACTCACGGGTTGAATGAAATAGCCCAGTCTGGTTGGAGAGAAATGCGTGTGTATGGGGAGTAAGAGGCCAAGCTAGAAACATAGGTTGGAGATGCTGTGTTCCAGCCATTATGGCCAAGCTGGTTGGTCCGGCAGACCAATGAGCAAAGAGTAAGTGGACTGGATAAAAAACAATCCAATTGGAATGCGGTGATCAGGTTGCTAAGACAACAACAAAGCAGCTAGGTCAGTCAGTGCTTCTCAAACTTTAAACTGGGCATCTTGTTAAGATACAGATTCAGATTCGGTAGCTTTGAGGTAGAACCTGAGATTCTGCATTTGTGACAAGCTCCCACATTAGGCTGAGGCTGCTGATCTGCGGACCACACTGGGACCAGCAAGGGATTACAGTTTACATCATCCACTTGAGTGCTATGAAAAGTGAAAATAATTTCAGATTTTAAAGTTCTTTTAAAAAATAAATTCACTCTAATACTTCCTTACTTGTAAACCAAAATTCAAAAACATAAGTCTATATAGAATGGTTCATAAGATATCCTTGGGCATTTTGCCAGCATTTGTTATTCCCAATCAGTTCTCTGTCTTGATACTTTTTCATTGTTTTGTGATTTCAACTGCAAATCTGAAATTTCCACCTGCATCTCCTCCTGTCCTCCCGTTTTTACGAACTCTTTAAGTGCAATCTTAAAAAATAGGAAGAAACAAACAGATTGAATGAGGTCATTTAAGCAATTTGTGGTTTCTGCTGCAGATTTTTGTTATCTTAAAGGGAAGCAGAAAACATGTGAACGTATAAATAGAGGTGTAGAGCACAAGTTCACAGAAATTTATTCTCTCACTGTATAAGAATGAGCTCACATTTAGAATGCAGGGCTCAAAGCTGGTCACCTTTGTGAGAAATGGGATACTGGTTACACTAAGGACAAGTTCAGCAATTTAGGTCCTTCTGTCACTGGCTGTGGACCAGATGCTGGGGCTTTGGCCTCTGGAGCAAATTAAAACTGAAAGCATTTAATAGTAACCTAAATCTTAAAGGCTGAAATAGGAAACACAGCAGAGGACTTAAAACTGGGTCAAGGAGGAAACTCTACAAAACCTCCTAAAATGGCTGACTTTTCAAACACTGTATTATTCTTCAGATCAGTCATTTTCAAAAGGAAAGCACATTTTTTTCTAAATGTATCTTTCCTGACCCCTAAAACAAGATATATAAGCTGTTGTGCATAGAAAACTGTAGGAATAAAATCCAAGCCAAGTGACATATGCCTAAACCTCTGCCATGCCCAGCCTTCTATCCCTGCCCCTTCGTGTTATGCGGCATCCCAGCCACATAGTGTAATAAAGGTGGGAGCGAATTGCCCTGAAATGAGAAGCATCCATAAGGAAACAGATTAATCTACACTCTGGGGCCATTACAATTTCAGCCATTTTAGAAGGAGTGCTCGGCTGATCTGATTGGCTGGGCGGACGGTGGCAGTGCCCATGCATAGGCCCCAGTCAGTTCCCTGTTCAGTGTCCACTCACACACCAAGGAAGAGATTAGCTAAGTACAGCTGGCAATTTAGAGCAAGGCTAGAGGAGGTTTCACTCTCCCCCTCTCTAAAATCCCATTAACATTCTCTTTCTCGTAATGATGTTTCCTTGTGAGTAAAGAAATAAAAATCTTTCCTATCCCACCTGAACATTTCATTTAAATGAACTCAATGGGTCACAAAAAGAAAATATTCTAAAGTGAATGAACAATCATTCTTATGTCCAATGAAAACATATGGGACAAGACATTATTGGAGCCATGGGCATTTTTATGAAAAACGGTGATTAGGGCAGACAGTCATTGTGTGAGACATTCAGTCTCTCTGAGCAATGAAGAAAGGAGCCCTGAGCAGTGATGCCAGCCAGACCAGCAATGTTCAAGCCATGTGACCTGCCCTAGCACAAAATCTACCAAGCCCCAGACTATCCTGGACTTGTGATGTGGCTTTACACAAAATGCTCTGTGAAAAGAGAGATGATGATAATTAGGTGGCATATTGAGAATTTGGACTGGAAAAATGTAGGGAGAATTAGCAGTGGGGGAAAAAAGCAAGATGACACAAAAACAAGGAGAAACACAGAGTAATAGAACCACTAGAAACACAGAGTGAAGAGACGTCCAGTCTTGCTGCTGGGGTACTTACAGGTGCCTGGGGACTGCCAAGTCCCCTCCAGCCTCCGTCTGGGCTGTGTGACGTCCAGCTGACCAGCCTTCTTGCTGTCATTGGAGCCTGTTGATTCAACTCTTCGTGCATTTTCATAGACTCAGTTATAGGCTGAGATTCCCACTGACAACACTGGAGTCTCCATTTCCAATTCACATTAATGAAAGTGATTAAATGCTTACCTAACTAGAACAAAGAAAGCAAGGAATGAAATACTGGAGGGAGAGAAGAAAGGAAGGAAGATTCAAGTAGTTTCAAGACCTTGGTCATGAGTAGATAGATGTTCTACCAACATCTCTGTCAAGCAAGACTCTTGAATTTGAGACCCCTCACTACAAATGGTCAGGAGTAATTGAAAACAAAGAATAAAAAGGTAAGGGTATGCTATTTTTCTTTCAACTATTTCAAAACAACTATTTTTAATACATTGCATTGTTACTTTTAGGATACCCAAAATTCTTCTTTGGCCTTCTCCATCTCCTTTGTTGAACTCACACATAAGTTTTATTCTATTTTGCCATGTCTTGCCATCCAGAGAAAATGAAGGGTCTCTCAGATAAAAGACGCTATTTTTCACAATTTGGTTACAATTCTGAAAAACAGAAAAAAAGTATCCATTTGTTTCATGCCTCAACACTCTTTCCCACTCAACCCAAACCCAAACTGGGAGCTCAGGGCAGAATTTTTTCAGGGCCTTGGAGTTACGATTATAGTGAAGATAGAAAGTCCTCTCATACCCCAGGGTCATTCCTAGTTCAAAAACATTTTTCATTAAAAAATTCCTTGTTTTTTTCTTTTTGGTCACTCCGTGACAGGTACTCTTGTCATTCAAAGACTTTATGCCATCGTTTGGATGCAGCCTGCATCACTGGTGAGCACTGCTGTCTGGACTCTCTCTAGTGGGTTGTCAAGATGAGAGGATCCTCAGTGAGTCTCAGCACAATTGTCTCAGGATACAGTGAGTGCAGAGATCACCATGGCAACATAAGCAGAGTAAGGTAGAACAGCATTATTGTTTCCCTCATGGAACGATGCTTCAAAAAGGGCCTTGACTTCTCAAATTCATCCTCTTCTGCATTCTGTTAGGTCTCTGGCCACCTTTTGCTGGTAGAAGCTACCTCTCCCTCCTAATATTTAGACTGCAGTCAATGCACTGAGAAATGCTATTTATAAAATAGATATATCAATGAGTCACCAGCTATACATTTGAGCATTCCTAAAACACAGTATATGACTAAAATGGAGCCTGAGGGTAAAGGGGAAATCCAACAACTCTAAATCACTTTCCCAAGTGCCAATCTTTCAATCACTAAAATAAATAAATGAAAGGTATTAAGACCTTAAGTTTTGTGTGACATAGCATCATGCTCTTAATACATCTCAACAGTTTTATTTACGCCATTATCAAAATTTTAAAGGCTATTAGAGTTTCTTGTTAACAGTAAAGAGTGAACTGTTATTAGGTTTACCAGTGCCTCCCAGTTGAGAGGAAATCTTTAAAAATCAACATGTTTTGCTTTCTTGATAAAAGCTATACCCTCCCCTTTATCTCATAAAAAGTAAAAAATCCCTAAATTGGCAAATTTAACTCAAAATAAATAATCAGTTGTTCTAATTTAACATTCTAGCTTGGTATGAAACACGGTATAGTACAGTGTTAACACCTAGCTGTGTAACCATGGTCAAGTTAATAGCTTATCAACTCAAGGGAACTGGGAAAGCTTGACCAAGTTACTAACCTCTCTAGGCAGGAGAACTGGGTTGTAACTATACTACAGCATTATCATCACTAACTCACCATAGGAGCATGAGCAAATCAATCACCACACCTCATTTTCCCCGTTTTCCTCAACTTAAACTAACATTCTTGCTTCCTTGTTTACTGTATGGCAATGGTCCTCACCATTTTGTTCCTCAGGGTCATAATTATAGATGACAGCCACTCTCTGGATACACTGCCACAAGTCAAGATGGTGCACCAAAGGGTACAAGTTAGATTACAGGTTACGCTCAATTCTCCCACTGCCACCAACTCTTCTCTTGCTGGTGTCAGATTTACCAGTGCGGTAGGCAGCCTCTAAGATGGTCCCCAGTAACCCCCACATCCTAGTACTCATATCATGGCACAATCCTCCTGTTCTAGGTGCCAACTGGACCTAGTGATTCTCTTCCAACAAACAGAATACAGCAAGAATGATGGGATATCACCTATGAAACTACATTACAGAAAAATCTTTGCATCCTGTTCACCTTTTCTTGTTCTTTCTTATTCACTCTAAGGAAGCCAATAGTCATGCTGTTAGTTGCCCTGTGGAGAAGTGCACGTGGAAATGAATGGAGGGAGGCCTCCAGCTAACGGCCAGTAAAGAATTAAGGCCCTCGAAGTCTACTGGAAGCTGAATACTGCCAACAAGCATATGAGTGAGCTTGGAAGTGAATCCTCCCGCTCCTGTTGGGCCTTCAGATGAGACCATAGCTCACAGGAATCTATTGAATGAGATTCTGCAAATACAGGCATGAGGAGAAGGAAGAATCTCCTTAGGAGACAGGTTTTCAGATGAGATCAGGCGTGTTCAGGGTAGTACGGCCGTATATGGCAAGCAGGTTTTCAGACCTAAGCAATTTCGTAGCAAGAGGCCATGGAAAAAGGATATGTAGCAAGGAATAGAAAATTCCTGCACTACAAGAGACAGTAAAGGCAAGGAAACAAGACAGATTTCTGTCCTCTCTCAGCTCTGGGTGAGGGAAAGGGGATCAGAGAGAGAACAAGAACACTGGGCTCAAAGAGGGTATGGAAACTGAGAGATTTTGATTTGCCAGATAGGAAAGAAGTGGTGGCTAGAGCTGTGTTGGGAAACAGAAAACAATACCTCAAAATATGGCACTTTGGCATGCTGAGTGCTTTGAATTGAGGAAAATTGAAAGGCCTCAGAAATAAGCCTCAGAACTAAAGTCTCTCTGCCCTTCCCAACCCTTGTCTCTCTGATCCTCTTCCTTTCCAAAAGCTCCAGGAGGGACTCTCTCTGGAATTTCCTTATGTATCTAAGGAAACTTCCCTCCCCTCAATAAAAAAAAAAAATGGAATTGTCTTAAGACCCCCCCTCCCTAGTTATCTCTTCAAATAACCAGGAAATATAAACCACCAGAGAAGAGAAAAGACAGGGAGTTGTCACTGTGCCCAGACAGACTTTTCATCCATCCTTCTGAGGACAGATGTGCTGAGAGATTACCTGGGAGGATTCACCTGCATAAAGCAACCTTTGTTCACAGTAAAGTTCCACCCCTCACCTTCCCGCCACCTCCCCCAGAGCTCAGAGGAACTTTATCCCAGGATCCCAGGCCATTGTTCTTTGGGTTTATTCATTCCCCCTGAAATCATTTATTCCGAAAAGTCCCATTCCCCCTTTCCCTATGAAGAAGGGAATATAAGCATGTGGACCTCACTGGATTATTGGGTAATCCCACTCCTGCAATTTTATATAAAAAATTGCATATGCTCTGTTTCTCCTATTAATTAGCCTTTTGTCAGTTCTTTTTCAGCAAACCTTTGGTGAGCAGAGAAGTAGCTACCCCTCTGCCCCCACAGCTGCCTCCATTGAATATTGCTAAGTTCTCAAAGAAGGCAGCAATACCTCAAAAGCCACCTTCAGAGAGAAGAAGGTACACATAGACGGATTTTTTTTTCTCTAACACAAGCCAACGTATAGTGCCAAAAAGATTAAATTCACCCTAGTGGATTTAAGCATATGGGTCGTGGATTCCAAACAACTAGCATGATTGACCAGCATCCTAATAAGACTAAAATCAAAGTCTTTCTCTGTCTTTCCTGCATCACTCCTAAACCACTGGGGCTCTGGCTGAAACTGAGCAGAGTAAGACAAATGTGAGTATGGTTTCTGGTCTTCAGTTTAACTTAAAAATTTTGTACTTTGGACTTTTAATTCATAAAAAGGAGATTTGAGTTTAGATTTTGAAATTTCATGGAGTTAGATATTGCCAAGTAATTTTTGGATTTTAACTTTTCCTCAAGAATTTGACAATCTGATGGGATTTATATTCAAATTCATAAGATGTCCACATGGCTAGCACTTCAGTGTTTTATACATTTTATATCACTATTTCCACTTGCTGTCTTGGCAGGTCCTCTGAGGCTGTAATAAACACAGTAGCCGAGTCAGGAAGAGGAGAGCAGATGAAGTCCAGTGTTGGTGTGAAGTGGCCTTGGATTTGATTTAGTCAATGTGCTGCCTTCTCTAAAAGATCCTTCTGTATGTGAACTCTGCACTGCCCACGAGTGGCCCCAGGAGAACACCCACAGGAGCAGTGTGGGGAGTGGGGGGCCACCCCTGTAAAGGTGCAGGTAGCATTGCCTGGATGCACACCTGATCACCTCTCCTGAGAGAGCGCCACACCTCTGGTTGTTCACAGGCTACCATTAAGTCCAATAAGTTAAGGGGGAAGAAGGGTAATATTATGATGTAGGAAACAAAAATTGTTTCTTCCTCACTGGTAATATTTACTCCCAAGAGGAAGAAAGTTCAATGGAATGATATTTCTTATCCTTGGTCCTCCACCCCTTTATTTATTCCTTTTTCCTGAAAAGACAAGACAATTTACCTGAGTGGCAAATTGGTGAAGAATAATGGCCCACCTCAGCCTCACCGGGCTTCTTTGAAGTGAGCTGATCACAGAGGTTCCTCCAGTCTTCCAGATTATAAGTCTTACACAGGGAAACCTCCCACCATGATTGATTTGTCTGCTCAACTTGTTCAGAATCTACATGTTTGGAGATCCCACAGAGACCCCAACCAGAACGAGAAAGAGGGAGTTCTATTTCAATTTCATAAGACCTTGTGGAGGAACTGATATCTGGGCCTTGAAGCCTAGAGAGTGCAAATAAGAAGATTTCCAGGTTTAAACAGCAGCCTGAGCAAAGGCAGGAAAGATTGGTTGTGCACAGCTAGCAATGTGCAGTTCACTACGATTTGCAGCAGGGCCAGAATGAGGGTGAAACGAGCAAGGCACGTATAGTGCAAAATTTGAGGAGTCATTCTCAAGGTTGTGTAAGTGCCAACTTTGCATTTACAGCCTGAAAGTGAGTGTCACCTTAAATTTTGTGTCCCACGTGCCCTATTTGCTCCACCCTGACCCTGGCCCCTGTGTGCATACTCAGTGTATAAAGGGAGATGGAGGGAGGGCAGAGCCCAGGGGGCTAAAACCTCAGGCTCTGGAGTTCCCACGTTACTGGGAGACCATGAATTCAAACTAGTTTATGACAAATGTGATAAACACTGATTTGCATTAACTATTTGTGGAAGGCTGATAATGGCTTCCAAAGATATCCAGGTCCTAATCCCTGGAATTTCTGAATGTTACCTTATATAGAAAAAGGGTCTTAAAGTTGTGATTAATTAAGGGTTTTAAGATGAGGGGGTTATCCAGGATTATCAGAGTGGGCCCAAAATGCAATCACAGCTTCCTCATAAAAGAGAAGCAGATAATGATTTGACTGCAGAGAAGAGGAGCATGTGATAGAAGAAGAGTCAGAGAGAAGGTCGGCAGCACTGGCCTTGACAATGGAGGAAGTGGCAGTTAGCCAAGGAACGGAAGGAATGTAGCTCTAGAAACTGGAAAAGGCTCCGAAATGGATTCTTCCATGGTGTCTCTGGAAAGAACACAACTCTGCCCACATCTTGATTTCAGCTCAGAGAAACCCATATTGGACCTGTGACCTCCTGAACTGGGAGAGAATAAATGTGTGGTTTTAAGCCACTAACTGTGTGATTAATTTGTTACATTGCAATAGGAAACTACTATCAAAAGGAATAAAGTTAGTGTACACTGGGTCTGTAGATAAACAGTAAATCCAAGAGAGGCAAAGCAGCTGCACAGGAGGAAAAAGACTGAGATGGAGAAAGAGAGCAGAGAAGGTGCTGAATATGGGGTGGGCTGGGCAGTGAAGCTCTTGAATTCAGAAACAAAAGACAAAAGATTGAAATTCACGAGTGACAGACAGCATCCACCACAATCACAAATGGGAGTTTTACTAGTAGTGAAGATGCAAAAGCTCAACAGAAGAAAAAAGGTGAGTGGAATCTCCTTGAGAGGTATTCAAACTCACATTGAGCAGTTTACACCTGTTAGACTTAAAGAATTCACTCTCCCCAAACTTCCATCCAAACCTCCTATAAAACCCACCACTCTCCTCCTCTTCCTAGGGCTGCATTAGGCACAGTAGCCTTTGCCAGACCCCTAGGGAGATAAAAGAATGGAATGCAAGAGGAGAACTTACTTTCCTTATGACTCCTGCTAAGGAGGACGCTTATCCCTCCAGGGTTGTTTCTTAGGGAGATAAAGGAATAGAATGCAAGAAAGGAACTTACTTTCCTTATCCCTCCCAGTTGTTTGTTTGAAAAGAATTTATTACAGAGACTGTTCTGGCCCAGTTGCTCACTCCCCTGGGAGAAACCCTTTATAAAAACCAAAGCTCTCCCTTTTTCTCTCTCTTGTGGACTTTTTCAGCCTCCACCCAATCTGCATCCAGATGCTCAAAATAAACAGCATTTTGGTACACATGAGGCTTCGTGTGTCTCCCTCTCAGCTCCAGACCTATCACCATCCAAGGTTATGTTCACACTATTCCTATTATTCAATTAATTTATTTATATACTACCTTTTCTCCAAAGATTGAAATGGAAGAAAGCAGTCCAATCTTTCTATTTTCTTCTCCCTCTTCCTAGACATATAAAACAGAAAAATAACACAACAAAAGGGAAAGTAGAAAAATCTTTTTTGCTAAAGGCAGTGGAGCCAAATAGGAAGTGAGAGGCTTCTTTGTGCAGAGCAACTTGGCCCCAAAGATAAATACAAGGAAAGGACTAACTAGACATAGTGTTGCTGATAAAATGAAGTGTGCAAGAAAAAGGACCGAATATTAAGTGTTCCAAATACAATCATCGGTGAATCGAAAATTAATGAAATAACATTAAAATGAAAAAAAATAAAGCAATTTCTGACTTTGGACTCTATGTGATAGTGCAGCAGGAGCCTCAGATGGGAAACAACCCGATCGGCAGGTACCGGCCACTTTGCCAAATGCGGCTGCAGCGTGCCTGGACTTTCACATGCACCATCTCTCTGCATGTCCCTCAACTTGGAAATCATCATTGCTCTCAGAAAGGGAGGGGGGTCCCCCTTGCTGCTTTGCCTCTCTTACAACAGGAAGGGAACCCAATTAGATGGGGGGGGGGACATCCAAACACTGTGATTAGACAACATTTCTCTTAATAGATTATAAAATCTAAAACATTTGCCATTCTGTCAAACCAGAATTCATTACTTCTATAGGTCACAATGACAGATTTTAATGCAAAAGTTTGCCAATGAATAAAAACATAAGAAATAAGAGGGTAATATTGCTCTTTCCCTTTTTTATCAATCAAAACCTTTATTCTTGTGGTGGGGGGGGGCTATATTTCATTTTGAATCATGTTCGGATGCTCTAGTGAGCTAAAAGAGACCACTTTGAGCAAAGCATTCCTCTTCTCTTTTGCTTAAATCTTCCCTTTTGTTAAAGGCAACTTTCTTTAAGAAGATGTCATTGAACTTTAGATTCTCTGGCTAGAGCAACCATAACATTTTTTTGTCAAACTGAGATGTGGGATGTGACAGGGAACAATGGGTAAAAACTAACACTTCCAGGTAAACCTGGTCACCATATGTAGGACATTTCCTTAGTGACCTTGCTGTGTTTGTGGTATGTTTTATGAGCATCACATGCTGTTAATTATCCTTTTGAGTGTAAGTTCTAAGTCAAATTTTTCTGATTGAAAAATAACTGAAACAACTTAAACAAGCTTAAGCCAAAAAACAAAGGAGTAAGAAGATTTGTTTAAAGACTAGGGATAATCCCATGGAATCTGTAAGGCTGGTGGTGGGCACGCCTCCCCTCCCTAATGAAAAAAGCAGCCCAGAGACCTGCCAAGAACAATCCCTGCAAGGCCCAGCTAAGTTAAAGGATGACCACACCTGGATGGTTACCCTGATAAGAGTCACAGTTCCTAGAGTCCACACATACCACCAGCCCCTCCTATTTCTCAATATCGGCCCTAAAACTGCAACAAAGAAATTCCTCACTCTTCACGCCAAAATCTTCCCACTGTAGAAACCCCCAACCCTCAGCCCTAAAAACATATATAAGCCCACCCAAAACTTCTGAGCGATGCGACTTCTCTGGTCCACTCATGGGACCCGTGACGCTTGCTTGGGCCCCTCTCTTGGGACCCGTTACCCTCACCTGGGAGCACTCCAATAAAACCTCTTTACTTATCCCTTGCAACTCTGCTTATCTTTCTTTCTCTGGTGCCGGCCAATCCAAAAAACCTTACAGAATCCAAGAGCAGAGAGCACAGCAGGTCTCATGAGATCCTTGTGGAGCTGGGGACTGGGAAAGCATAGGGAAGGAAGGATCTTCACCAGTTGGTAGTCTGGGTATTCTCTCTGCTTGATTCTTTTCTTCCTTTGAAACCACAAATAAGGGAATTTGTGGGAAACTGTGGGGTGCACAATAATGCTTCCTTAGAAGATACCTCATGCAGACTGGCCACGTGATATCTAATTCTTCAACTCTTCATAGTCAGGTATGTAAGAGGCTTAAGTTTTTATTACCACCTTCTGTTTAATATAGTTTCTTAACTGCATTTTTCCTTTCCAAGGAGGCTTTTGGAAACGTTTATGGGGTCAGGGTGGGGTAGACATGTTAATTATTCTTCATTGCAAAGGACAACCCTATATAATGAATTGCCCACCTGCCCCCCCCCCCAATGCCAATAGGGTTTCCACTGAGAGATGCTTAAACATAGTGTGCTGCCTGCAGGGGCCTGGATGGCTGAGTGTGGCCTGACACAAAGCATAGTTCTCTGCTGTTCAGATCCTGTAAGCAGGCTCTGAAGGCAGAGAAGTACCTTCAATGGTCCTGGGTGGGGAAATGAAAATTATATTAGAAGAGTGATTTCTGTGGTTGAATGCCTTTATACAAGAGCTGAGCCAGATGTCACTAAGAAACATTTGTGGTTCTGGCCACACTAAAGTGGGCCACTGTAACAAAACCTGAAATAATAGCACTGAAATAGACGTCACTCACGCACCCTCAGGACATGCCGACCTTCTTCAGAAAGCAAATGCTAAAACTCCCCAGACTAAGGTGAGCGCCCTGCGTTTGCTGACAAGGTACTGGGTGTTAACAATAACCTATTTTGATCCCTGATATATTTCAACCAATCTTATCAAAGCATTTTTCAAATGTCAGACCCTCTGTCATCTGATTTTCATTGGCTTCCCAAACTGCTATTTCCCACACTGATTTTAGGGGACGTTTAGTCTATAAACTACAAGGCTTTCGACCCCCAAATCTAGACAGTTGAACTGGCTCAGCTGGGGGTCTGCAATCGCTTCCAATGTGGGACTTTTGGCTTGTCATGTCATAGATTGTCCACCTGAGGCGCTATTAAGCTAGAGCCCAAATGGGAGCTTGAAGCCCAGCTCCCAGCACCCCTCCCCCACCTCCAGGCACATCACGGGCCTCTTCCTCGCTTCCGTGTGGTGACTCAGCCACCACGGTGATGGGTGGATGGGTGGAAACTTGGCTCCCATCCCGCCCCGGGCCCCCCCTTCCCTCCCCATCCCCAGCTGATCCCTTGGAGAATACTTCAAACTGCTCATATCTAGTATCAGGAGACAGGGAGGAGGTTTACACTGACGTCTTCCGCTGTTATCTAATAGCTTTCCTGAATGGCAGAGGAACAAGAAATCCTGAAGTGCAAAAATAAAATTCATCAGCGTCATCAAACTTCACAGCAGAATAGCCTCTTCATTCTTCTTCATTATTAATGAAGTCAAAAGAGAGTCTGAAGTTTCGATCCAGGAAGCACCAAGGGTAAACATGCCAAACCCTCTCTGCCTCTCAGGCTCAGAGCAGACACCGTGCATGGCAGGCAGCTCAGCGGGTGGGCAACTGGCCTGTGGTCCAGGTGTGTGCGGTTTGCCGTGGGTGGGGACAGGCGGGGGCCTAGGGCACAAGCCTGACATGGGAGGATGGCAGGTCACTGGCACATTTTCCTAGGCAGAATTCAGGGCACGAACCACAGACAGATCTGCATGGTCATAGAACTTCCTGCAATACAATTGTTAGTGTCTTCCTCCTCCCAACCAGACGAGCACTTTTATTTTTCTGGAACACTGAATTGAACCGTCTTTATCTTTATCCTGTGAACTCATGTCATTTGAACTCCAATGGCAGTCACTGACATTATTCAGTTCATTGAGATCTTTTGGCCTGTTGTAAGATGTAATCACTGAGAATAAAGATCGTGGCAGGTATTCAAATTGATTTCAGCTGAAGTCGTGTCTTGTTTTTAGCTTTTCATTCTTTTACACAGAGTCAGACATCAGAAAAGTTTTTTTAATTGCTTTAATTTAAAATGTCTAATATTAAATGAATGGTGTGTGAAGTGTCAAGCCAATAAAAGGAAATCTGGTGGTGGCTGCTCAGCTGTCTCATTACGTCGTAGTTAGAGCTGGAACTGAAGCTACACTGCTTCTGTGAGACACAAGCACATACTAATGTGCACAAATTCGTGCTTCCAAATATGTCTTCCCTAGTCAGAGATGATCCCCCTGTCTCTCCCCATGAGATCCCGTCTTTCCTGTCCTGACGACGTGTCGGTTGAGCCTCCCACATTTTGTGTCTGCACCTTCTCCTGACCACCCGTTATTGAGATGACTCACTGATGTTGGGATATGGTCTAGCTGTGGAATGCAGTTTTTCTGAGTGAAGGTGGACCATCTAAAGGGGGTTTTTATTCACACACATGGCATAATGAGCACCAGCGACCTAATTTATACAGAGACTTAACTTGCTATTTATATGAAAATCTCACCTTTACTTTTAGACTTGACCACGTGAAAGGCCATGCTTCAGTTTCTCTTCTTTGATATATTAATAGCAAAAATTGACCAGTAGGATTATTTTGAGCCAAGGCAGTATAATTTAGGGAATTATAATCTAAGTGATGTTGTCTGTATTCCCACAAATCTTTGTAGAAAAATATTCTACTTATGCTGTAAAAGGAACCATTTGGGTAGTTTTACTGGTTCTAAAATACAAGAAAGGTGTATTTGGAGTGAAAGGTTTTCAATCATACTGTCTTTGCTGTGTGTCTTCAGAATTGCTGGTCTTCCCAGCATGGGTCTGACAGTGTATCCAGTGAGGGGTAGAGCTGCACAAATGGGCCTTAGAAGGGTGACCCAGTCACAGTACTCTGAGCAAGGCTGTGGTGTACATGGGCACATTGTGTGTCCACTGGGAAGCCAGGCAGTAGAGCAAGGGTAGCTTTAGCTGTGTGTCCAGAGGAGTACCAAAGACACCAAGGCTGTGGTCCCAGGAACCTGAAGAGGTCTGTGGCCATAGCCGCTTCTATATTCCAGGAATTACTTGCTAGCCCTTCCCTGGCTTTCCAGTCCATTTGGATGTAGAGGGTTTTTAGCTAGTCACTGGCCAGTTCACCTCATCATCAGTATCTTTTTCCAGGAAAGTCTTTATTAAACACATGGAAGGGGCTGGGTACTAGTACAAATCAATAATTTAGGATAAATATCTTGTCACTAAAAGATAGGAATAATAAACTTCACCGACTAAAATGAGTTAGGATGAAAGGAATATTACACAAAATAAAAATAGTATGAATACAAATTGGAAGAACCACCAGCAAAACTGCACCCTTTGTCCTAATAGGCAGCCTCCCCCCTACCCCGCCCCCAATACCCTCACCAGAGGGCCTAGGTCCCAGACCTTGCCAGCCAAGTGTGGGCACATCGAGCATTTCAGAGGGAGCCTCATTATGAACTCTTTCAGTTTTGTGTTAAAACTTCAAAATGTTGAGGGCGAGTCTGGGGTTGGTGACACTTCATGCTCATGACCACAACATTGTCTCTCATCAACTCCCCTCCTGTCTCAAAGCATAGATGCTGAGCCTTTTAAATAATTTGAGGGTTTACGAACTTATGGCATGTTGTGTGGGAGTAGGAGAGTCTAGAATTCTGGGGTACATTTGGCTTCTTGGTATGGAAGAAAAAACTCACTTGAGGAAATTATCTCCTTGGGCCTTTAACAAGGAGCTAAAAGCATGACTTTTCAGTGACTGATTTCTATTGCCTATAGATGAAATTAAACACTATTAAAATAGGATTTGGGAGGAGGTGACGGTCCGTGGTCACAGCCTAGCCTGGGAGCGTCATGCCTACAGCTACAGCTAATATTAATACCAACGTGTACGCTGAGGGGCATAAATCCCAGCCTAAAGTTGGGGTCTGTGAGCCAGCCCTGTGCCCAGGGCATGGGAGGGCAGGGAGTCAGAGGCCTCAACCAGAAACCTGGGCAGCAGGCAGGCGGCAGAGCCATCTCCAGGCCCCACAGCTGTCCTAGGAGGGGAAGGGCCACCTCTTCACCAGACTCTCCACTTACTCTCCCTCCTCATCCTGCCAAGCCCTGCTCTCACAGCCACCCTGTCCCCCACGACCTGCTATAGTACTATACTGCCAATATCAAAGATTCATGTTGTAGTGTACTGAGGCATAAAAGATGTTCAGTTTTCTCTGGGAGTATAACGGGGACTAAAATCATTACCAGTTAAGTGGTTATTTCCCTTCCAGCCTGGTCAGAAAGCCCCCTCCTCCTTCCCTCTGCTCTGCAGCCTTAAGTTCTGAAGACAAAAAGGTCAAGAGTCCAGGGAATCCGGAAAGGCAGAGTCCAGAAGATCTGGAAAGGGTAGATCTAAAACATACTGCGTGAAAAAACTGAAAGAGGGAGAGAGAGGAAAGAGCCTGAGTAAACAAGCTGGGAGACAATTCCTGAAGATCAGTTTTTAGCTGTTTTGCTATTTTATCACAAAATGTTTCCTGACACCCATTTTGCGACCTTATTTAAGTTTTCGGAGAAAAGTGTTTTTTCAAGGTTTCTCGTTGGATTTTTATTTCTTTTGAGATAAATGCTAAGGATAGAGCACAAGATCTCAGATTTACTTGCACTCTGTCTACATCTTAGCATGAACTGTCAGATAAGGAAAAGGTTTTGCTGAGAAGGGCTGCATGCAGCATGAAGTGGGCAGAAGGGTCTAGAAGGAAGCATGTGTGGCAAGGCATCCTGATATGTTTTCTCTCTCTGGTCTACCCTGGGCTAGTGCCACTGGTGTCCTTGTTTTTGGCCCTCTGTGTGCCCTTGCTGTGTCAGAGGAGTACCCAGGCAGCTGCCACCAGGGAGCGGAGCCGCGGCAGCTGGGCACCGGGCACAAGTCCAGCTACCCGCTGCCAGCATTCCAGGCCCTGTCCCCCCTCCCAGCGTATGAGGAAGTCAAGGGCAGATCCCCTCCATTTCCTCCCCAGCCCCACCAATGTCCCAAGTGTGACCTTGTAGAATGGTCCCCAGGCAGAAGCACCCTGCTGCCAGCTTCTTCCCTGAAGTTGGCCATAGGCTCCATGAGGCTCCTCTGGGCCCAGCTTGTGAGGCACAGACAGAGGAAACTTGGGTAGAAGAAGTTGGCACTTCATTGCAAATCTGGCTCCCTACAAAGAGATTTATAACCAGGCAATTCGCTTCCTCTGCAGTGCTTTTAGAAAACAGTTCCTGGCTTGACAGGGGAAGAAAAACTTTTGTGGAAAATGCCTGTCGTTCATGTTCCTGGCAGATCTACAAGTATTTTTATGGCACAAATGTACCTTTGATTGCTCACTCAACAAACACAGACAGAACCTTTGTCAGAACACTGGCCGGAGTGTGTGCCAATCAGCAGACGGGCCTCAGACAGGGAGCAAGCGTGATGCTCCCTGCTGAACAGGAGAGGGGTGAGGACGTCGACGTGGGCTCTCTCCAGCACCTGATCCCACCCTAACAACGTGTCCCCCACTGTAAGGATGAAGTGATTTCCCTCATATCTAAGGGGATCTGGGAAGCATTAGTTAAATTGATCCCAAATGTTATAGGTTGAATCGTGTCCCCCAAGAGAGATATGTTGAAGTCCCAAACCCTAGTACTTCATAATGTGACCTTATACTTGGAAATAGGGCTACTGAAATGTAATTAGTTAAAATGAGGTCATACTAGAGTAGAGTGGGCCATTGACTGGTGTCCTTATAAGAGCAGAATGCCGTGGGAAGAGACAGAGACACACAGTGAAAAGATGGCCGTCTGTCAGGTGGAGGTGGAGATTGGAGTGATGCATCTACAAACCAAGGAATGCCAGGGAATGCCAAGAACTGCCAAAAGCTAGAAAGAAGTCAAGAAGGATTCTCCTCTACAGCCTTCAGAGACCACAGCCCTGCCGACACTTTGATTGCACACTTCTAGACTCTACAACTCTGAGCAAATAAATTTATGTTGCTTTAAGTCACCCAGTTTGGGGCACTTTGTCATGGCAGCCCTAGGAAACTAATATGCCAATCAATGATGGCTTGATAATTGTCACCCTCAGCTGGCAAGAGTGCAGAGGTAAACTAGCAGTGCTCCTAAATCAAACTTCCCATCAGGAGCACCAGGCAAAGGGCATGTACTGCAAAAAATGTTTTTTTGTTTTGTTTTGTTTTTTCCTAGCTGAAGATGCTTCTCCTTCACGGGTCATTGGGGGATTTGTAATCTTTTTTTCATATCAAACAGACCAAAAGTGTCGATGGTTGTCACCTAGTCCAATAATAAATGTGCTAACTCCTTGAGCTTTTGCCCTGTGATTTAGACTTGCAGGACAAGAAAACATTGCTTGGGAGTAAAACTTCAATGATCTCTATTTGTTTTCAAAAGGAAAAGTCCTAATTATTCCAGAAGGAAAAACCTGGTTAGGCATAAGAGCCTGGGAAACTGGTCATATCATCCTTGGGCTTTATTCATCTACTTCTGATTACAGTTTGGGGCTGAATGAACATACCTTTAGCTTTTAGCCACAGCAGTGAATGACTACAGAGACCTTGAGTTGTCTATAAAGAAGGTCGATTTGGCATCAGTTTGGAGATTAAATAGATTAAATGGAAGGGAAAATTGGCTGGAGAGGGTGGCAGGATGGAGACCATAATCTAGGCATGATGAAGTCGCTGCCAGAGCCAGGACAGAATGATGAAGGTGAAGGGGACAGAGCAGCTTGCAGAGAAAGAAGCAACTCAAACATCAGGAGAAAAAAAGGCTCTAAACACTGTGGCAAAATCCTGGATCAGGCAAGGGAATATTTAAGGGAATTGGCCTCATTCAGGGAAGAGAGGGTCTGTTTGATGGATTTAAAAACATCCAAATATCCAGAAATATTACAGGCATCTCATAAAATTAAGTGTTGTATAAAATAGGACAATTAACATTTCAAGAACAGAAAAAGAGACTATATAAAAGAGACAAAGGAATAGGTGTTACCAGCCTCCTGCATAAATGGAACTGCTGTAACTAGAAACTAAGACAAAAAGAAACGATCTTTAGTTTTCACTGTATACACATAAAAACTCATCTAAAGACAAACTTGTTCCTAGAAGTGAGCTAGAAAAGTTTTTATCCCATTAATCTATGAAGATTTTTAATGATAAAATGTTTATATACACATATATCTTGCTCTAGGTGCGTATGTATATTTATTATATATATGTGTATGTGTATATATGTGCCCGTATATACATATATTCGGTTTCTTCCAAACTTGCTGGGCTGAAATGACTTTCAGTTTAAAGTATGTGCATGGATTTCCTGATATCTGTGATTATTATCCTAACCCTAAGAAATATAGGCATATGATAAGGAGCCAGATAAAACATACACATGATTTTACATGCAAATAGATGCTCCCTTCCCTACTGTCAAGTGGTTGAGCCGGAGAAGCAGCTATGGGTGGTAATCGAAAGACAATCAGTTCCATGGTCTTACGCAGCAGGAAACAAAGATGATACCTTTAATCCTCCCAGGGTGTAATTATTCCATGAGAATCCCAGCTAGTAGAGAAGTCTCTTGTTTTCTTTCAGCTTAGGATGTAAGTATATACTGAAAGTCATTCACTGAAAATTACTGGTTTCTCTATCAGTGTGTTTGAAATCTGAGCTCCGTGGTGGATAATTTGGTCCCTGAGCTATGTAAAGCTTCACTTTGGCTCTTGCTTAGTGCAAAGCCTGATTCTGAATGAACCGGCACATTACCCCTTATTCTACTTTTGTGTATGTTCCCAGAAAACAGCAGGACTGTTCTCTTGGACTGCTGAGATATCTCTAAGTTCAAGAATTTGTTCCATTAATTGTTTTTTCCCCTCAACAGTTTCAAAGATTCCTAGTGGCCTTTCTTTTTTAATGTCATAACCACTGATGTGAATGTCACCCAATAGCCTGGTCAAAAGAAAGCCTTCTCATCATGCCACTTGATTTCATGTGTTTCCCCCACCCCGCCCCAGGCTCTTCGTGGAATATGTTATGTTTCCAAAATCAACTATGTTTGAACTATGGGCAAAATCGCTGACCTGGAGGTCCAAAAGTTTGAATAAAATAAAAAATGATATGTAAATGAACTAAGTAGAGCAGTATTAATTCTCTCTCTCTGCCTCCACACATATAAACACATACTTCGTTAGAAATATATCAAACTTCCACATTATCCAAATAACCAACTAAAAAAATATAGGAAAAAACCTATTCCTATTCCAATATTCAGTGAATAATGTTAATATTTGTGGAACTCCGTAAACCAGGCATTGCAGACACTTGATGCAATATTACCTGTGGTATCCTAAGTTACTCTGCTAGGCGACTACTGTTACATTTGTTTTACCAATGAGGAAAGGGAGGCTTTGTAAGGTCAAATGACTTGCCCAAGATTGTAAACCTATAGTACTAAAGCAAAAATGTGAATTTGCATCTCTATATCTGTATCATTTTTGTACGTCTGTGTTTGTGTGTGTGTGTGTGTGTGTTGTGGAGTCAGATTCAATATCTGTATCATTTCTAAGCTATTTTTGCATTCTCTTTCTATTCTATCATTGATATTGACAGCAATTGGCTAAATGCAAATTAACTAGCTTCTAAAATACAAATGCATTAGCCTGTAAGTTAATAATATTCACCCTAGCCACTTCAGAATTAACTAATAGCACAATCATTATTGAGTCCTTTGTTCTCCTTTGCACATGCCAAATGAGACTTGGCTGAATTCTTAACCTAAGTCAGTGCTTTCCAGCAAAGAGTCTTCAGACTGGTGAGCCTGCTTCTTCTTTATTTTTTCTCCACAGCATGGCAGCTTCAGGGTTTGAACCATCCTTGGGTTTTTCTCAGCATTTGTAAAAGAGGATTTGGGTATCTCACCAACCCACAGGATGCTTAACCTTGGAAAACCTTGCCCTTTGATCTCCCCTGTAACTGGTTCTTTGTGTACTTGAGCAAATGGAATTTTTCAGTGATCAGAATAGAAAACAGTAGCCAAGTTGACCTATGACATCAGAGGCCAACTCTGCTTCTTTTTGGTGGTTTCATGAGACTAAAGAAAATCACCTTCCAGTTTTGGAACACCTAGAAACTCACCCACATGTATCATCACTTCCCACATTCTATTCTGAGAACCCCCATAGTACCATAAACTCTGCCATCTTTTCTTTTTTTCCTTCCTTTTTCCTTCCTTCTTTTCTTGTTTTAACGAACCTCAGGTACAGAGGAATGTCTTAATCATAGATCTGTTTACGACACACTATCAGGATGAATCTACCCAGGAACTCTTTCTTGTTTTGTGTAAGTATAATTCCTCCCCTTTCATTCTGATGCCCACTATTGTTCCTTCCTCCTCAGGCTCCCACCCTAGTGTGTTTACTGTGTCTTCTTTGAAGATGCATGTGTTTGTGGCAGGCACTGCTTCTTGCCCTCATACTTATGCAGTAATAGAATTTGTAGCTAGGCATTAGGCATGACTACATGACTTAATGTTGACCAATGGAATATGGCCAAAAGTGATGTGTGGGACTTCTAGATTGCACCTTTACAGGGCAGAAGTGTGTCTTTGCCTTTCCTTTTCCCCCTTCCCACTGGCTGTGCTGTGACTGTGGTAGCAAAAGATCAAGCAGTCATGACAGAAACCCTGAGTCAAGAGTAGCAAGGGAAAATGACGGAAGCAGCTGGTGTCCCTGATGACTTTGAAACACCATATGCCCCGGATTGCCTACCTGAATTTTTATTAAACAAAGAAAATCTTGGAGAGGAAAAATGGCAGACTAGAGGTAGTCTGCCAGGAGGCTGCTCCCAAGGAAAGAAGTGAAAGGTGCAGGCAGCTGCTTACACACAAATCGCTCATCTCTGAAGCAGCACTGTGAAATCACAGAGAAGCAATGTGGGACACTCAGTGTGGAAGAAAAGGTGATGGGGTGATACATATAACAAGATCAGAGAAGGCGAGGGAAACCATAGGAAAATAGAGCACAGGAGTACCATGCTCATCCTGATGCCACACTGTGGACTGAATGGCAACACGGCTCTCACTACCCCCACAGACCTCCTACCTGCTCAGACAAGGACCTGGCTGGAGTCTGTGCAGAGCCATTGCACTAGACAACAGGCACTGTGGGGATCAGGCAATAGCCAAAGCCACCCTGAACTCTTGGCTGCATTGCACCAGGTCTACACCAGGCTGGGGAGGAAGTGAACTGACTCGTGGCTTCCCTGAGCCATATCCTGGAACTGGAAGCCAGGCACTTCACCCCTAGAGTGCAGGGGGACCTCAGCACAGGAACTGACCAGAGAGCACAGCAGGCTCCAATCCGAGAGGCTTTGGATGAATGCTTCAGTGAGTCCTCTGTGGGGTGTGGAGAGCTACAACCTCTGCATATCTGACCTGGAATCTGTGAGAAGCAGAATCCACCCTCCAGGTCAGATTGGCCCACTGTCTGCACACTGCCCTGCTCAGAGGCTTATGTTTCAATCTTCTTAAACAAACAAACAAAAAAAAAAACAACTGCCATCCTAGAATTTTGTATCCTGCAAAACTAAAGTTTCATATTTTATGGAGAAATTAAGTCTTTTCCAGACAAGCAAACACAGGGAATTCGCCAAGTCCGACGTACCCCACAAAAAGTACTCAGACCTGCACTAGACATGCATCAGTACAATAGATTAATGGTCAGAGCCCAGTCACCATAATGGCTGAAGAGGTAAAACAGAGCAATAAAGTTATACTGAACAGGAAGAACACAAATCTACCCCACTTATCAATTCTTTCAATAAATGTGCATGGCTTGAACTCCCCACTCAAAAGACATAGACTGGCTGAATGGTTAAAAAAAATACCATCCAAGTATCTGCTGTCTTCAGGAAACACATCTAACCCACAAGTACTCATTCAGACTCAAGGTAAAGAGATGGAAAACAATATTCCATGCAAATGGAAACCAAAAGAAAGCTGATGTAGTAGTTCTCATATCAAATCACATAGACTTCCAATCAACAAAAGTAAAGAAAGACAAAGATGGTCATTATATAATGGCAAAGGGAATAATTCAACAAGAAGACATAACAATTCTAAATATTTATGCACTGAACACAGACATGCCCAGATTCATAAAGCAAATCCTACTTGATCTAAACAAAATGATAAACAGCAACACCATAAAAACCAGGGACTTCAATACCCCTCTGACAGAACTGAACAGATCCTCCAAACAGAAAATTAAACAAATAAAAAATGAATTTAAGCAGAACTCTAGAACAAATGGGCCTAATAGACATTTATAGAACATTCTACCCAAAGACCACTGAATATACATTCTTCTCATCAGCTCATGGAACATTCTCTAAGATCGATCACATCCTAGGCCACAAAACATGTCTCAACAAATTTATAAAAATAGAAATTATACCATGCACCTTCTTAGACCATAGTGGAATAAAATTAGAAATCAACTTCAGCAGAAATACTCATCTCTACACAAAGTCATGGAAATCAAAGAACCTACTGCTGAATGACAATTGGTTCAAGGAGGAAATTAAGATGGAAACTGAAAAATTCTTTGAACTAAATGATAAAGGAGATAAAAGTTATGAAAATTTGTGGGATACAACTAAAGCAGTCCTGAAAGGAAAATTTATAGCCATAAATGCCTACATCCAAAAGACAGAAAGATCACAAATCTACAAACTAATGAATCATCTCAAAGATCTGGAAAAGGATGAGCAAATCAATCCCAAACCCAGCAGAAGAAAAGAAATAAACCAAAATCAGAGAAGAACTAAATGAAATTGATAATAAAAGAATTATACAGAAGATTAATGAAAAAAAGTTGGTTCTTTAAAAAGATAAACAAAATTGACAGGCCTCTCACTTCATTAACCAGAAGCAGAAAAGACTCAAATAAGCTCAACCAGAAATGAAAAAGGAGAAATCACAACTGATACTTCAGAAATACAAAATATCATCTCTGTATACTATAAAAACCTCTATGCATATAAACTTGAAAATGTGGAGGAAATGGACAAATTCTTAAAAACACACAGCTACCCTAGGCTCAATTAGGAAGAAATAAAATTCCTGAACAGACCAATATGAAGTACTGAAATTGAAGTAGCAATAAAAAATTGTCCAACAAAAAAGAGTCCTGGACCAGATGGTTTCACTCCCAAATTTTACCAGACCTACAAAAAAAGAACAGGTACCTATCCTGCAGAAATTATTCCATAACATCGACAAGGAAGGAATTCTCCCCATATTTTAAGAAATCAATTATCACCTTGATATCAAAGCAAGGAAAGGACTCAATGAAAATAGAAAACTACAGTCCAATATCCCTTATGATTATAGATGCAAAAATTCTCAATAAAAATCCTAGCAAACTGATTTCAGCTACACATCAAAAAACTAATCCATCATGACCAAGTAGACTTCTTCCTAAACATGCAAGGATGGTTCAACATATGTAAATGTATAAATGTAATTCACCACAAAAATAGAAGTTTAAAAAAGATCATATGATCCTTTCAAATGATGCAAAAAAAGCATTTGACAAAATTCTTTTTATGATAAGAACACTTAACAAAAGAGTCATAGACAGGACTTACCACAAAATTATGAAAGCCATATAAGACAAACTCACAGTCAACATCATACTCAATGGGGAAAAATTAAAATCGTTTCTGCTTAGAACTGGAACCATAAAAGGTTGCCCACTATTACCACTTTTACTCAATATAGTGCTAGAAGTCCTAGCCAGAGCAATCAGACAAGAAAAGGAAATCAAGGGCATCCAAATGGGGGCAGAAGTCAAACTATTGCTTTTTGCTGATGATATGATCTTATATTCAGAAAACCCCAAAGATTCTGCCAAGAAACTCCTGGAATTGATAAATAAATTCAGCAAAGTCTCAGGTTACAAAATCAATGTACACAAATCAGTAGTATTCATATATGCCAACAGCAATCAATCTTAGAACCAAATCAAAGACTCAATATCCTTCACAATAGCAACAAAGAAAATAAAATACCTGCGAATATATTTAACTAAGGAAGTGAAAGACCTCTATAGGGAGAACTATGAAACACTGAGGAAGGAAATAGCAGGGGACATAAACAGATAGAAAAACATATCATGCTCATTGACAGGCAGAATCAACATTGTTAAAATGTCTATACTACCCAAAGTGATTTATAGATTCAATGCAATCTCCATCAAAATACCAACATCATTTTTTGCAGATCTAGAAAAAATAATTTTATGCTTCATATGGAACCAGAGAAGACCCCATATAGCCAAAGCAACCTTAAGCAAAAAGAACAAATCAAGAGGCATCACTTTACCAGGCTTCAAACTATACTACAAGGCTATAGTAACCAAAACAGCTGGTACTGGCACAAAAACAGGAATGTAGACCAATGGATCAGAACAGGATATAAAACCATCCTAATATTGCCATCTAATCTTTGACAAAGCAGACAAAAACATACACTGGAGAAAAGAATATCTATTCAATAAATAGTGCTGGGAATATTGGATGGCCACATGTAGAAGAATGAAACAGGATCCCTACCTCGCACCACTCACAAAAATTAACTCATATGGATAACAGACTTAAACCTAAGGCAGGAAATTATAAGGATTCTAGAAGAAAATGTTGGAAAAACTCTTATAGACATTGACCTAGGCAAAGAATTTATGAGGAAGACCCCAAAGGCCATCATAGCAACAACAAAAATAAATAAATGAGACTTCATCAAATTACAAAGCTTCTGCACAGCCACAAAAACAATCATTAGAACAAATAGATAACCTACAGAATGGGAAAAAGTATTTGCATGCTATGCATCCAATGAAGGACTAATAACCAGAATCTACAAAGAACTCAAGCAAATCAACAAGAAAAATCAAACAAACAACAGCATCAAAAAGTGGGCAAAAGACATGAACAGTAACTTTTCAAAAGAAGATAGACTAATGGCCAAGAAACATGAAAAAATGCTCAACATATCTAATCATTAGGGAAATGCAAATTAAATTCACAATGAGATATCACTTAACTCCATTGAGAATGGCTTTTATCAAAAAGTCCTAAAACAACAAATGCTGGTATGGATGCAGAGAGATAGGAACAGTCATACACTGTTGGTGGGACTGCAAGCTAGTACAACCTCTATGGAAAGGAGCATGGAGATACCTCAAAGAACTAAAAGTAGAACTACCATATAATCCAGCATTCTCACTACTGGGTATTTACCCAAAGGAAAAAGAAAGACTTTTTATAAAAAAAGACACCTGCACTCGAATGTTTATAGCATCACAATTCACAACTGCAAAGATGTGGAATCAACCCAAGTGCCCATCAATACAAGTGGATTAATAAAATGTAGTATATGTATACCATGTAGTACTACTCAGCCAAAAGAAATGGTAACAACCTAGATTGAACTGGAGACCATTCTTCCTAGTGAAGTATCACAAGAATGGAAAAACAAACACTACATATACTCACCATTAAATTGGATCTAATTGATCAACACTTATGTGCACATATGGAAATAATACTCATCAGAAATCAAACAGGTGAGAAGGGGGAGGAGGGGATGGGAAAATTCATACCTAACAGGTACAATGCACACTATCTGGGTGATGGGCACACTTGTAACTTTGATTCAAATGGTATGAAAGCAATTTATGTAACCAAAGCGTTTGTACCCCCATAATATTCTGAAATAAAATTAGAAAAGAAAATAAAATCTCCAGTTTAACCCATAATTATTTTGAGTTCTTATTTTATAGCCATTGATCCAATTTTCTAAACAAGTACAGTATCCTTGAAAAATACATAGGGGCATTTAATATGTCTGCAAGTGTTTCAAATTTTAAATAGCATTGTTCTGTTTCTTAGGTTTTTCATTCAGCACTATCTTTAAAAAAAAAAATCTATCCTTGCTGCAATGAGCACATCTAGTTCTTGCTTCTAAGTGCTGCAGAGCAAGTCATTGCGTGCATCTACCACACTTTTCTCACATACTCACCTAGTGATAGCAGCTATTGCTTCCAGCTTCTGTCTACCACAAACAACACCATGATGACATCCTTTGTGATGTCCTTTATGAACCTTTAGAAGAATTTCTCTTCAGTAAGTATGCCAAGAGTACGATTGCTAGTCATAGAGTTTTCTCACATTTAATTCCATAAAGTTCTGCCAAATCGTTTTTCAGAATGGTTATACCAGTCTGCACCTCCAATAGCAAATCCCAAGGGTTCCCATTTCTTTTGTTTTTTTTTTAATTTATAATTTTTTTTTTTTTTTGAGACAGTCTTACTCTGTTTCCCGGGCTAGAGTACCTATGGCATCAGCCTAGCTCACAGCAACCTCAAAGTCCTGGGCTCAAGCAATCCTTCTGTCTCAGCCTCCCGAGTAGCTGGGATTACAGGCATGTGCCACCATGCCTGGCTAATCTTTTCTATATATTTTTAGTTGTCCAGCTAATTTCTTTCTATTTTTTTTTTTTTGGTAGAGACAGGGTTTCGCTCTTGCTCAGGCTGGTCTCAAACTCCTGAGCTCAAACGATACTCCCGCCTTGGCCTCCCAGAGTGCTAGGATTTCCCAAGGGTTCCTATTTCTCAACATCCTTGCCAATGCTATGTATTATGTAAGTTTTTAATTTTTGCCAACCTCAAGTAATTCATTTTTGTTTACACGTCTGTGATTATTGGTGTTTTTGTAACTGTTCATATACTTGTTAGCCATTTGAGTTTTCTCTTGTGTAAATTAACTCTTTCTACCTTTTTCCCACTTCCTGGTATATTCTTGACATTAATTCTTGTTGTTTTAGTCACTTCCATCCCTGATCTTTCAAGGCAGATATCTTTTGCACTTTATTCATTGAGACACTGTAGCCATTTGGTATCAGTTTCCACGTTGGTCTGCAACCCATATCCCATTCCCACTCCCACATGGGTGTGCAACCCCACCCCAAGCCCAGCTACCCCCCTGACATTTGCAATGTCACTGAGCTGCCAAGTGTCCCCAGCTTGCAACAATTCTACTGGTGAGCCAACATTCCCTCCCTCTCCTGCTCTCCATAAGACACTGGCCCTATTTCTTTCCTGTGTCCTCCTTTGCTTCCTCTGCATTTAAGGAGCAAAGGGAACCAGGATGGGATCTGGATCATGCAACCAGCAGCTAACACTCAAGACTTCAGCATTTGGAAAAGGAAACTTGGATGAAAATTTAGATGAGAAACTCTTAAGGTCCCTTCTGATTCTAAAAAGTCTGACTCTTCAGAGTACATGTGGGAATTTATAGGGCTTTTTTTTTTTTTTTGAACCAAGAGGTTTCCATTGGCTATGCCTTTTGTTTTCCACTTAGATTTTCTTTAGACAGAGTCCTGGGAGAATGTCAGTCCATGAAAATCAGTACAAAAAATTTCTTGCAGTTGAACAGATGAAAATCTTTTAAGAAAGAGGAAGGATGTACCACTGCTGGAGATCCCTGGGATTGACCAGGGCAAAAAACGGAGGGCCCCTTATGATATAACCACAGTCTCTCAACTGTCACTTTTGGTCCTAATCATGGTTCACTGCTTAAACCACTTTCAGTCTGGCAGTCAATGTTCTCAATCTCTCAACCTTTTACTCTTCTGCTACTCCTCCTTAGGAAGACTCTAGCTCTAGATTCATCCTGCCATCCTCCTTCTCTACCATGGTACTGATTGAGGCTCTTGACAAATCCATGGTCTCTAACCTCAGTTGGGCTTTCCACACTGTCTGGCAACCTTCCCATGGTCTCCTGACAGTGCCCAGCCACTAGAGTGGCTTTTTCCAACTTTATCTCTCTCTCTTTCTCTTTCTTATGTTCCTTTCCTCAAGTCTGCTTCTTCCTCCATTCTCTATTCTCCATATACCTTAACTTCCTATTTGACAGAGAATGAGGGACAGGATAACTCATTCAAGCCCATGTTTCCTCTCCTTCAACTTATTTGCATGTCATCTTCCTTACCTCTTTTTCTATAGCAGTGTCTACTGGCTTCTGCTACATGCCTCCACCTTTGCTAGTGATTCTCAACAGGATAAGACCTAATGCCCTCTTTTGGTAAAAAATATATTATGATCCTCCTCCCCTTTGCTATTGAGATATGAATGTAACCTACCTAGACACCTGATTATTTTTATTTAATTTAGTACTATAATTATAAAATAAAGGGGAAATTAAAGAAAAATAATATACATGCCAATATGTAAATGCTCAGGCACTACTATATTAGAATACATAATCAGGAAGACAAATGCCTGCACCTAATGAAGAATCACTATGTGATAGTTATGAATGTATAAACTGATACAGGTACTTGGTATTGGAGCTTAAATAATGGGAGCAAAAATGCCATCTCAAAACCATGAATAATCCTTGCTAAAACATCCAACAAGACACAGTATAATCTTCTCTTGATTTACACAATGGTTGCATCCTTGGAAAATTTAGTCTGTATTAAAGCTATATAAAAACTACTTTTACTTTATATGAAAAACAGAGTTAAGTTCTAAACTCACCTAATTCTAAATAGCTTTTCACCTTTCTGATTGCCTTGGAGGGTCATTTGGAACCTACTTGGGATGTGGAAACCTTCTTCATTATGCTGCCTATTGCAAGACATAACACATCCTTGGACTTGGCCCACTCATTGCCTTTAATACCCCCAAATCACTGTGACAATCCAAACAGTCCCACACATTTCCAAAATGCCTCCTGGGACAGCCGCCACATTTGTGTAGAGAAGTGCTGGTCTGTGTTCTGGATCTTTCTTCAGTGACTTGGTTTTATTAATTATTCCTTTGTTTCAACCTTCAACCTCACCTTCTCTACTTGCTATTTGCCCTCAATCTGTGTCATAGTGAAATCAAAATACCCTGTCCCTATAACACTAGATCCTCCTCTGGCCAGTGCACTGTCTCACTCCTTTTCACAGCTGAACAGCACAGCAGCCCACCCTTGCTGTTCCTTCCCTCTTGCTTCCCATTCACTCCCTAACCCTCTGCTCTCTCTCTCTTTGGCCTCTACCATGCCAGTGAATTTGTACTTGACTGGATTACCTGTAATCTCCTAGTTCCTGGTTTTCCTTCATTTTGGTTGGCTGTTATTGTTTTCTCTTCCCTCCATACCTTCTCTTTTTCTGCCCATCTTTTAAGTGAACACCTCCACCAGTACCACCTGTCTTTATGGACATCACACCAGGCACCCAATTGTCCTTTGTCCAATCAGAAACCAAGGAGTCATTCCTCCCTTCAGCCCCCAGCACTCAGCTGGCCATGAACTTCTATTGCTTCTCCTTTCTTAGCATCTCTCAAATCTTTTCTCTTTTCTTTACCTCTGGTTGGCCTATATCTCTCACTTGGATTACTATAAAATCTTCCTCTTTCCCACTTTCTCCATACTATGCATTGATCCTTGTCACTGCCTTTGGGAAAAAAAAAAAAAAAAAAAGCTTTCAATAGCCATTGCATAGCTTCAGAACAACGTTGGAGCTTTTAAGCACAGCAGATACAAGCCCTTCCAAGTCCGACATCAATCCCACTTGCCCAGCTTCATAGCTCACTATTTACTCTGCTGCAAACTTATCCAGCCATGATGAATTAATGCTTGTTTCTCCAGTGCACCAGGCTCTCTAATGCTTCATGGCATTTGCATAAGCTGTTTCTTCTTGAATTGCTACCTCACCTTTCACCTGCTTCTATTCAAGCTTCAAGGTATACCTCAGACATCTACTCCTCCAGAAAGACTTCTCTGAACTACCTGTCCCCAGACTGAAGCCAGGTCAAGTGACCATCCTTTGTATCTCCTACCAGCCTTCCACATTGCAATTGCTGATCTGGCATCTCCCATCTACTAGAGAGAGAGTTTCTCTGCTGTATATCCCTGCAATTCTGGGTCTAGCACAGTGACTTGCACTCAATAAAAGTTTGTGAAATAAAGAAATAAATGAAAAAAGAAATGAACAGGTTAAGAGTGCAGCTGACACCAGCAGGACAAGGCCAAATGTGTTTACAGGAACACAAGGACTGGTCCAGTAACTTGCTAGCTTAAAAGAAAAATAACCACAAGAAAATTTAAAAATTCCTCTATTTGTCAGTCATGGACTCCACCATAAATCCTTGTCAGTTCCAAAAGATGTAGTCAGTGGTTAAATGTTCAGCCGGACAAATGTTCACACCAACCCCACATGTAGACTTTCTCTACTTCAAAGCAGAATGTCCATCAGCTTGCATGATAAGGCCAGAAGAAACTTGTATAAAGATAGAAAAAGGGACAGCTAACCCAGCTTAGTAAACACAAACAATTCTGCAGGCGGAATGTCAGGAAACATCTCAGACGGGGCCTACATTAACCCTCTATTGTAGCCAGCGTCTACTAAATAAAGAATGGGGAGGGAGTTAGAGTTGGGGGAGGTGAACATACTGAGAAAGGGGGACATGTTTTCAGAAGAGCAAGAATCTCATTTGTCCAACCCTATATTTGCAGCAACTAAAATAATGCCTAATATACCATAAGTACTCAATAAATATGTGATGAATTATTAAATCAATCCTTGATTGATAGCACTATAAAGCATTAATAGTGGTTGTCTTGGG
Source organism: Lemur catta (assembly GCF_020740605.2). NCBI lineage: Eukaryota > Metazoa > Chordata > Mammalia > Primates > Lemuridae > Lemur > Lemur catta. The sequence continues at coordinate 36,431,672 of NC_059139.1, forward strand.
GTATACTAATCTATTGTTTTTTTCCTGCCATTTTATGCTTTTTGGTTCTGTCCAAACTTTCAATGAGCATGTATGCCTTTTATACTTCCTTTTACAATCAGAAGTATTCAATGGAAACAAAAGGAAGCAATTGTGTAATGCGGTCCCATGGCAGTGGGGGTGGTGGGGTGGTGATGCTGGTGTAGAATAACACTTCTACCCACTCATTATTTCTTGATGCCTACTAGGCGAAGGAGTGCTCCTTATACAGAGCAATTTATTGCTTAATTCTTATCATCATAAACCAGTCATCATAAACTCCAAAGTGTGGTCTGTGCTATCTCTGTCCCTCTCTCTTTCTGTTTCTCTCTCTCCTCCCTCTCTTTCCACTGCCCGCCCCTCTCCATTTTTCTGTCTCTCTTTCACATAGAGCACATAGAACTGTGTGGGCTGCATGTGAAGAGGCTGCAGAGACAGGAAAATGATAGGGGTTTTCCATGCATTCACAAAACTGTGTGGGAATCAGTTCTTTTCAAATAAAATGAAGAGCTATTCAAAAGCCAAGCCCTGTTATGAACCGTGCTGTGGGGCAGTTCTCTTAGGACGTTTCTCGTGTGTACAAAGGAAAGCCCTGCATAGCTTGAGGATCCTCCAGTGCCTTGGCACTAAACCAGATTTAAAGGTCTCTGAGTTCTGATGATAATGCTGCTTCCTCGCTTCCCCAGCGCCCCCCCCCCCCCAAACCACAATATCACCAAACACTGCACACACTTGCCAATGAGAAAACAATCACCAAGGGTAACCAATATTAAGCAAGAACAAATAGAACCCAGAAATTAAGGGGTATGGGTAACGGAGGAAAATAAATGCTTTCAGCTGGCATTTGAGAGGAACTGGAGCTGTTAGGAAAATGAGTCAGAGAAAGAGACAAATCCTAAGGGAAATTATCAGGTAAATGAGCAAATAGGCTGTCCACATTTGGGTACAAGTTCAAAATCATTCTAATCCATTAAGATCCTCTGGTTTTGCCTTGCAAGAAGCTAACAATAATGACATCATTTTCTAAGGTAAAGTCTCTCAGGAGGTGGAAAAGAAAATCCCACCGTTCACAAATAACTAACCCACTTGCCCAACTACTCAAGAAACACAGTTCATTTGTGACTCTTAGGTCACCATTGCCATCACTTTCTGCCATTAGCTTCCAAGTATGCTTGTTATTAAAAATGTGTAAGTTTCCTGACATTAGATTTGGGAGGCATCTCCTTCTATCTGACTCCATTCCAAATTCATTGAATTTACCCATATCCTTGACCACGACCAAATCTAAATCCTATTTCCCCACTGTTGTTCTTTTTGGTTTCTGTCCAGGTGTGTCATCAAAAAAACACTATTTCATTATCTAACCCACGTGGGAATGCAGAGTATGATTCCCTCTTCGTTCTTTCCTCCTAATTTCTCTGGACACTTCTTTAGGTTGTTCACACAAAAGAGGCTTAAGAAATACTGTGGATTGATTAATTGAAAACAGCCATTTTGCTTTCTCTTTCCCCGTTAACTTTTAGCATCTCCCCTTGATTTCTTACTTTCTCTTAGTATAGCAAGTAGTAAATATTATAGAACTCTCATTGTTTTACCTGTCACCTGTTATAAATGAGAACAGCAAATCAGTTTATCTAGACTTGAGTCTCGATCTTCACACAGTCCATCCAAGCTCGAGGGGCACTTTCACCGAGTGTCCTTTCTACAAGGTCAGCTAATATGCAAAATCTTTCCACAGGCTTCATTAGGCCCATCTCTCCTCTAGCAGCATACTCCGGGACAATATTACATATTTCTTAAGCAAGAAGCAACAGAAGGAGTTATCAGATTATATCTGGCTAAATCTGGACAATTCTGCACTTAAAACCCATCTCATAGCACAGCCCTTTCCCCGGCTCCTCTCCTACCACTGGCCTTGCTTCTCTCCGGGTTAGGCCTCTGCTGACCTCTCTGCTGGACCACAGCATTAGATGTTCTCACTCTGCTGTGAACATCCAGCCTCCTCCAAAGAAACTAAAATAGTTACTACCTGGCTCCTTACAGAAAGAGTTTGCTTTATATGCATGCACTCATGTTACTTAAAAGGCGTAAAACATTGGATCATTGGCATACATTCACAGTTTTATTATGAAGGAATCACACACATTACAGTGCAGTAGGGTTACAGGAGGCATAAGAAAGTTTCAGGCCTTTGGGTTTTCTAAGAGCCGAGTTTCTTAACTTTGGAACTATTCAGAATTTGAATAGTTCTTTGTTGTTGGGGGCCCATTTTGTGCATTGTAGGATGCTGAGGGTCACCCTTGAACTCCACTCCCTGGATGCCAGTAGCACTAGAAGCCTCACCCCTGTGACAATCAAAATTGCTTCCAGACATTGCCAAATGTTCCCTGGGGAGAAAAATTGCCCTCATTTCAGAACCACTATTCTCAAAGTATGGTCCGTGAATTGGTCCTTGCCTGAGAATGGTTATCAGTTGACAAAGAAATGGCTACAGAGATTGCAATAGCAGTTTATAACAGAAGTATAGCAATTTGACAGTGTAATTTTGTGTTTGTTGAATCTAACAAAAATTTTGGCCTTGTATTTTGTATATTTGGGTTTGTTTTCTATTTTTCTCAAATACATTTTTATTATATATCTTACTCCATTTGTGCTGCTATAACAAAATTCCACAGACTGGATAATTTATAAAGAACAGAAATTTATTTTCTTGCAGTTCTGGGGACTTGGAAACCCAAGATCAAGGAGCTGGCAGGTTCAGTATCTGGTGAGGGCCTGTTTCATCAATTGCATCTTTTCACAGTGGCATCTTCATGGGGCAAAGGCAGAAGGCCAAAAAGAGGATGAACAGTGTGTCCTCATTTGCTCTTCTGCTTCTAATTTTTTCAAAAAAAATAATATTTATGTTACTCATTTAACAGACTTAGAAATTGGTTCTTAAAAGATTATTTAGACCAGGGGTCAGCAAACAATTGCCAGCAGGGCAAAGCTACTCCCCTGCCCTCTGTATGTTTTGTAAATAAAGTTTTAGTGGGACGCAGCTCTGCTGACCATAATGATGTTTGCTATTTATTGCACACAGTCTTATCCTCTTGGGCAAGACTTTTCTTGAACAAATAGTAAAATCATGGTAACACAGGTGGTCTCCATTTTCCATACTGATAGGTAAGCTAGCTATAAGGATGCAGGTGGTCTCAATTTTTAGAGATTAAAAACTGATCTGCTGCAGAGAAAAGCCTACAGGACTGGGAATGATGAGACTAGTTAGATTCTGGATACAATTTGACCACCAAACTGGCCGGAAGACTTGAACAAATGGTATCACCTCTCAGAGCCTCACTGGACTTGAGAGCTGGACTGACACTACCTGGGACAATGCTGCACAGACCTCATAATGGACAGAGTATGGCTCTTAATCCAGAACTATGGCCCTGTATCCTTTGGAGGCTTACTGGTTCAAGGAGAATAACAGATTTCATAGGACAATAGATGTCACATATTGGCATCAGAATAAAAAAAAAATTACCCACTTGGTAAGTGAGTTGCCACTATTGAATGTTGCTATGGTCTGAATGTTTGTGGTTCCCACCCCAATTCATGTGTTGAAAGCCTAACCCCCAAAGTCATGGAGGGAGACCTTTTCAGAATTGATTAGGTCATGAGGGTGGAACCCTCGTGATTGGGATTAGTGCCCTTATAAAAGAGGCTGCAGAGAGCTGCCTTGCCCTCTTCCACCACGTGAGGAGTTGGCCCCTCACCAGACACTAAATCTGCCAGTATCTTGGTCTTGGACTTACCAAGATCCATAACTGTGAGAAATAAATTTTTGTTATTTATAAGCCACCTAGTTTATGGTATTTTTGTTATAGCAGCACACACAGATTAAGATAAATGTCTATGTAACTTGGGTTTTCTCAGACCTCACCACACTGTAAATAGAAGTAGGTCATGTTAACAGTAAAAACTAAATTGTGCTGGTTCTTGCCACAACCTAGGTAAGCAAGACCCTAATTCTTAGGGGTAGGGGAGTTTCTTGCATATGTGCACATAAACAAGTCAAGGCCATTGCTGCTTCTGCTACTCCTGCTCAGTGCTACTGCTTGCATCCAGCCTTTGCTGGGAAGCCCCATCCCAGAAGGTCTCAGAGGCACTGCTTGATATCCCAGTAGTGACGCCTGAGAAAGGCTCTGTTGTGCTGGATGCCTCAGCGAGCCAGTTCTCTTCCCAGAGATCTCTGGAGACACGCAGAATGGCTCTCCACATTCTGTGTTACAATTTGTAGAATGTTTCTTAAGTGGTGTTAGTTGAGCTCCTGTGTGTTACAGAGTTTAATAAAACAACACTTTCAATTGATACTCCCAGTTAGAGCTATACCAAGTACACATTTTGGCTGTGTGTTGAAAGGCCTAGTTTGGCATAAGCTGAGGCTAAATATAAATATTGCCATTGTAGAATAAATTTATGGAATAAATGAAAAATCTGAAATTTTATTTAAAAACTGATAATTATACTATATTCCATTTATATAAACTTTTCAAAAACAAAACAATAGGGATGGAGAACTGATCCCTGTTGTCAGGTGTCATGGAGTGGGGAAAGGAAATGACTCTAAAGGGATAGTAAGAGGGAAGTTTTGGGGGTGGTTGAACCACTCCATATGGTGACTCTAGTGGTGGCTGCTAAAATTCAGAGAACTGTGCACAAGGAAGAAAAAGTCAATCTTACTGTGTGATAATTTTAACAATAAAATAAGATAAATTAATGATTAGTGCAAGTTTATTTTTTTAAATAGTGTAAAATTTTAAAAGTTTAACATGATAGTGTAAAAACGAACATAACTCAGGATTGTCAGCTGCCAGATTGCTGTTGTAGTCACTGTCACATGTTTCTGATACTGATTGAGTGTCCCTTATCTGAAATACAGAAGCTGAAGTGTTTTAGATTTTGTTTTTCCCCCAGATTTTGGAATGTTTGCATAGACATAATGAGATATATTGGAAATGGGACCCATGTCTAAACATGAAATTTATTTAGGTTTCATATATATCTCATACACATATCTGAAAGGAATTTGTATAATATTTTAAAATAATTTTATGCATGAAACAGAATTTTGACTGCTACCCATCGTGTGAGGTCAGGTATGGAATCTTCCACTTGTGGCATCATGTCAGCACTCAGAAAGTTTCAGATTTTGGAGCATTTCAGATGTTAGATTTTCAGATTTTTTCTGTACTAAAGAACTACTAGCTTTCAAATGACATATTCAATAATTTAACCTTTTGGGGAATAACACAGCATAATATAAATTAGGAAAATGTCTTTCAGTAACATGTTTTCTAGAAGAAACTTTGCATACATTTACATAGTTTAGGTAAATAAAAATCTCTTAAGTTTCAGCTATTTAAAATGTTGGTAGTTTTCAGGAATCAATTTGACAAGCTTTTATTTGAGACCAGGTGTTGTGGCACATGCCTGAAATCCCAGCTTCTCAGGAGGCTGAGGGCAGGAGGGTTGCTTAAACCTGGGAGCTCGAGGCCAATCTGGGTGACACAGAAAGACCCAGTCTCCACAGTATACGTATACCATATTATATTAGTCCACTCATAGATTGAAGGGCACTTGGGTTGTTTCTACATCCTTGCAATAGTGAAATAAAAATAAAAAAACAAGAAAGAAAGACCTAGTCTCAAAAAGGAAAAAAAAAAAAAAAGGCTTTTTATTTGAATACTTAGGCTTCATAAATTCAAAATGGTAATTGTCTTCTTAAACCAGTCTTCTAAACTCTGTATTCTGAAGTTTGATTTCTATGAATAAAATATATTTTAGCAATTTATTTTTTCTATCAAATTTTCTTTTCTTCCTATCTTTTTTTGGTGTACACTATTTCAGACTTATTCCTCTTTGTGAAATTTTGAAATGGCAAAGTTGACACTCTGCTTTTAATCCATCATCATAGAATGTAAAAAATAACATTTATGACTTCCTGGAATTAAATGACTGAAAATCAAAATACTGTTCTTTAAATTTATTTTGTTGAGTATTATGACAGATAGCAATTTGTAGATATCTGTATTATGAATATAGATAGCTTTGTAGCAATTCTACAACGATTAGAATTATGATATAATCTAATTTTGTACTACTAAATTTAAATAAGGTTTTTTTGACTCAATGCTGTTATATTATTTTTCTACATTAGTTATCTAGCCAATCCTCTCTTTAATATTCCTATTGCCAAACTGTCTCCTAAATTTAATTACTTGAACACTCCATTAATAGTTTTTTAACATAAATTAACAGCTTTCATAAAAATTATTTTTGGGGATTTTTTTAAATAAAAATCCTTATACATTTATTTATCAGTTGACCACTAGAATTTCAACATATAAAGCACCTAAGAATTTTTTACCCCACGTTACAATGAGAATGTTTACCTATATTTGAAAGGCAATATAAAGATATGGCAATATCTTTAAACATGTCTTCTTTGTGTAGCTGACATCACACTGATTAGAAATGTAGTCTCTTAAAACATGATCACAAAGATGCCAGAACTAATGCTGAAGTGGACTCTCTGGAGGCTGACACAGAATGACAGATGATGGTCACATGCTGAACCCAAATCAAAGTCTGGAGCTTTCCTACTTACAGACTTTTCTCTATCACAGTGCAGGCCTGGATCCATGGGGCTACACAGAGTCTAACAGCAGACGATACCATGCTGAATTTAGAAGTATTTCTCCCTTTAACTCCGGCTTAATTACTGAATCAGGCCAGTGTCCGTCTTTTTCTACGTCCTCATGCAACAATTGCTTGCAGGCCCACCCTTCCGACCTTTTATGCTGTCGTATATCCCTGAGTGTGCTTAAATCCCGGCTAGCCCTCTGCTACACTTATGTACAAGTATATATTATTTTTTGAGTGCCTGCTATATAACAACCACTATGTATGCTGTGAATTTTTTATATATATATAAATAAGCACAAATATACATATATTTCTAATAAATTTCTAATCTTCATTATTTTATGAGGAACTTCCACTTAAACACGGGGATGGAATATACAAGGGCTGCTTGGAAAGTATCCAGCCATGTAACCATTCTCATTATATTAACAATGGCTGGATACTTTCCAGACAGCCCTTGTATATTCTTCTATATTTCTCCACGAAAACGACAGCCAAAGGGTTTTTTTAAAGGCATAACCCTGCAAGGGCAAAGGGAATACGACAGGGGCTGACACAGCATTTTAGAATCTGGAAGCAGCCAGATAGGTGGCGGCTGATGGGAGCCGAGTGAGCAGAAACCAATGCCTAGAGTAAGGGAAATGCATTGATAAGCTGATTTACTCTGTGGAATCCCAGAAAGACTCAGAAACCTAAGGATCCAGGGACTTATGAAAGTGAGGGCACTGGTGGGTTCCAAAAACAGTAGGATCCTTGGGAGAGCTACATATCAAACAGTCAAAATCTTTCCACTTACCTTGTGTAATTGGATGACTGACCTTCACTCATGCTGGTTCTCAAAATTTACTCTGTAGAGGTTGATTCCAACAGGATTCCAGACTTGAGATGGTGGCACTGCTGAGAAAAGGGCTACCATATTAGAACCAGGGAAGGTAGGTGAAAGATCATATCCTGAACTGAGAAACCCCAGCCCCTTCCCATACTCAGCTGGTAAAATGGTGGCACCAAAGAGATTGGAGAGATGATCACTAGGAAAACCAACAATCCAAGAGAAAAAACATCTAAAAATAGCAAGAGTTTTTGGATGTTCCTCAGTGAAACAGCCAAGCAAGAATAGCCCCATGAAGCTGTCCATTCGACAAGCCCTGTGCACACACGATATTTTCACTTGGCCTTCTAACATCTAACTCTTCAAAATGAACTAACTACAACAATCATCTGACAACATGAGGAAACCGTTTAGCATAAAAGACAGACCAAGCAGATAAGAGAAACTACAATGACACAAGAACTATTCTGAAGTGAGCAAAAGAAAGTCTAAAGCAAATTATAATGAATATCAGAGACATTATAACCATGAAATGGGTGGTAATGAGCCATGCAAGAATTTTACCTTTTAAACAATGTACTTGTATTACTTCTAAACATTTATTTTTATAATTTAAAAATTAATAAATAAAATATCCTTGTAAAGTAGTTCTTACAAGAGAGAAAATTGGAGCTCAGATTAGTGAAGGAATATGCCCAGGGTGACACATCTGAAGCCAGATGTGTCCCATTGCAGGTCCAGAGATTTCCAGGTTCGACCTGGAGTCCAAGGAGTGCAATAATGGATCCTAGATGCTGAGAACAATATCTGGGATTGCTCTTGGGGAAAAACTATGCATTTTCTCCCTTAGGGTACTACCACCCTTCTCTCATTACTACTACAGATCTTCCTTAAAAAGCATTTCAGGCTGGGATTGTACATTAAAGAATTGCAACTCTTTCTTTTCTTAAGAGAGAGAAAGCAATCACATCAACATATCTTTCGAATGCCCAACTCAAAAGCAGGCCTGGGAATGATTCTGGCAGAAACACTTGGCCCTTCTACCATGAGACTTGAACCCAGAAGTTCTCTTGAGGTCTGCATTGATGGAAGAAACACCTTTTTTTTTTCTTATTCAAGGAAAAGCGTTCACATAGGTCACAGTGATACTAACCTTAGCAAAACAAGAGAAAGGGATGGAATTACAAAATACTCCTGGGTAACTTTCCCCTTCTCCTTCATCCTGAATAACTCTAAGGCTGTCTGGGAATAGAGAAGAGGCCACATGCTGAACAGTGAGACCCTCTTCTTTGCAAGATGAGTCCATGTTTTGAATTCAGCTTGTTAGATGTGTAAATTATAGAAAAATGGAAAACGTTCACAGGATCCAAAACCTGTTTTCCTCTTCCTCTTATTCATTATAAGTTCTAAGGGCTGGAAAATACTGTGGTATACTCTAATAAGCCACACTTCAATTCTTGGTTAAAACTGCTAATCATTGTGAGAATCATTTCATGAGTGCTGAACACAGTTGATCTTCATCAGCTTTCTGGCTGCTACAGAAAGGCACCTGCAAAGCATTTGAGAATAGCCAGGAATGCAAAGAGTGAATTGCTAGGATTTGGGGTTCACCCTTATTCAACTGGCCTCAAACATGGGGATAAAAATGTTTTAAACACACACGCGCATATACATATATGTGTACACAGAAGCCCTGCTCTGCCGCTCTCTGAGGACACAGCTTGGTTGGTTGGTTTTTTAAGTTCTCTGCACTTTTATTTCTAACTTACAAAATGAGAAGAAGACCATCTATCTATAATAGTAAGTTTGTAGTGAGATCTGTAATAATATAAGGAAAGTATTTTGTCTGACATATTAGGCACTGGGATGGTGGTTATAAAAGAAGAGGGAGATTTGGGATTTAAAAAACAAAAGAACACAAAAGAGATCCCCTAATGCCTCGAATACTGACAGGTGACATAAAATAAAGAACTGAAGCAACAACCAGGTTCAATATCCTCTTCCTCAGAGAATACAGGGCATTTTAGAGACAAACTGGCTGATGCTCAAATATCACCTCTGACATTTTTAACAGGTGACCTTTTCCTTCTCAGCCTCCTGTGACCTCTTTGTCAAATGGAGGGAGTTCTGGGCTGGTTGGAAGTTGAAATGAGAACGCAGGGGTGACGCAGTCTTAGCACGCATTATTCTCCTCCCCGACTCTTTCCTACCACATTCCTTTTTTTTTTTTTTTTTTTTAGACAGAGTCTCGCTCTGTTGCCGGGGCTAGAGTGCCGTGGTGTCAGGCTAGCCCACAGCAACCTCAAACTCCTGGGCTCAAGCAATCCTCCTGCCTCAGCCTCCAGAGTAGCTGGGACTACAGGCATGTGCCACCATGCCCGGCTAATTTTTTCTATGTATATTTTTAGCTGTCCATATAATTTCTTTCTATTTTTAGTAGAGACGGGGTCTCGCTCTTGCTCAGGCTGGTCTCGAACTCTTGAGCTCAAACAATCCGCCTGCCTCGGCCTCCCAGAATGCTAGGATTACAGGCGTGAGCCACCTCGCCCGGCCCCCATTCCTTTTCCAACCACATTGAAAGCTCCTCAAAAGCAAGAATCAAGTCCTAGCCTTTGGAGGCCTCTGGCACAGCACTCAGTAGACTAGACTATTCTGGCTCAGTTAATTTCGAGTTTGCCATTTTCTCAGCATGCTTCAAGTCCCTATCCTCCTCCCAGATGAGTGTGAGTTATCCGAATAATAATCTTTTTCTGGCCTTCTTACCTTGCCTAGTGAAAGAACAAGGACAATCCACAGTGGAATCTGCGTGTTCAAAGCGTTGTGTTATACTCTTTCCTTTGAGCAGGAGGGCAGTTGTTACTGGTGTGGCACTTCGGGTAGGCGGATGCAGAGGGGAGGAGTGGGTGGTGAAAACTTTAAAGGTGAGGGCCCCATGGGCACCTGAGCCCCATTATGGTTAAAGCTGATGGAGAACCTGCTCCACCTCTACTCAGGTGTCTCCTGTCTGTCTCTAGGCAATTAGTAAAATTGCAAAATTCATTCTCCTTTCTCTTACCCACATCCTCTCAGGATGTATGCTGGTAACAAGAGAGTATGAAAATAAGGCAGTATCCTGTGCTCACAAAATAGATCAAAGCTACCTGTCCCCTGAAACGGCCAACTTTCCCATGGGGGAGGGGGTGGGGGTGGGGAAGGAGCCTCCCATATCCTAGGGGTTCTGGTACATCCCATTGTTCTCCCTGTCTTCCCATGAACGTCGCTACAGTTCATCCGAGAACTATTCTAATGATTTAGCAGAGGACTAAAACAAGGAAAAGGGAATATATATTCATCTGAAAATTGTGCAACAGAATAATTGCACAAAAATATGGCTTACATATCTAGCCAGCATTGCACTAGGCACAAGTCGAGACACAGGCAAATCTAATATATGTACCTAACCCCCACCTGCACTGCCCCCACCAGCAAAGGAGTTTACAATCCGGTTAATTTTCAGCCAAGCCTTCCAAGTAGTATTCCCAAGTGTTGGTATTGCCTTTGTCCTCTAACATAGAGAAGCTGGCATGCTATGTCTTCAATCTACTTTCAGAACAAGACTCTAGAAACCACAGGTTCTCAAAAGCCCTGAAATCATTTTTTTGTCTCTGTGTTTTCCTCTCCAGGCAATCTGAAACAGCAGTGTTGAGCTAGTTACTTAAACACTGCTCCATCATAACACCCTAAAACCATCAAATTTTCTATTATGTTGCTTATTAGGCCTCCCTGTTGGATCACCTTTTATTTCTCTTCAGAAACCACTGTGGAGTCATAGAAGGCTGGTAAATTGGCAGGAGTAGGAATTGATGAGAGACCTGGGTTCCTCTAGCCATCTCTGGTGCTTGAGTTTGTTCTAAATCAGTGCTTCATATACTTTTTTTATGCATGACCTAAAAAGAAAACTATATTTTACCTGGCAACTAGGCACATACATGTGCATGTGTGCAAGCACTCAAGTATCTCCACACGTGTGTAAAAAAGACAATTTCGGAAAAACCAAACTTACTGTTACTATGTGTGGTACACTGTGACATTTTCTATTCTATTTTAGTTCTTTTAATTTTGCTCATTGCAACCATCTTTTGATTCTACAAGCCACTAATGGGTCATAGGCTGTAGTTTGAAAAATTTTATCTAAAGTTTACAGTGAGATTAACATTTATTAATTCATATGCTCTCATAACACTATGAAGAATATATTAATACAGAAGATTCTAATATCATAACTCCAACATTTAAAATGAAAGGAAGAATCGTGAGATGAGTTAACATGCCCAAGATCACTCAGCTAATTTGGGGTCCAAAGCCCCAACATTTCCACGGTGCCAGGCATGTCTATCCCCAACCCCAGCCCAGACTCAGCGGCACCTTGTTGGAACAGACAGTGGGTATGTTAGTCAGGATTGTTTCAGGGGCAAGTAACAGAGGTTCAACTACAATGGCTTAAAATAATAGCTAATCATTATCTTACACAATTAGTTTTGAAGTAGGACTGATTATTTCAGCAGGTCAAACATGTCGTCAAAGACAGGTTTTTTTCTATCTTCTGCTCTGCCACCCTCAGCATGCTGTGTATTCAGATAGTTCCTTTCACGATCTCAAGATAACAGTCCCACCATGACATCCTCAAAAACAATTCCAAAGCCCAGAAGAAACAATGCTCCTTCCTCTCCTCCCTTTGTGAGTGTGAAGGATACTTTCCTGGAAGCCACACATGTCTCACTGTCTACAACTGCAGCGCTGCGTGCCTGTCCTAACCTAATCCCTGGCAACAGGAGAGGAATTGCCATAAAAGGCTCACAATCAGCCTGTGGGACCGAGGAGAGGCTGACTCTCCCAGAAATACTTAACTTCGTAAGACTTAAGCAGAATCCAACTTCTTTACGTCAGGAAGTGGGGGTGCAAGATCGGTAACAATCAACCAGGCAGCCAAGAGTATCTTGTGCAGTCGGCGTGGACAAAACTTCCCAGATGGTGAAGTGTCTCTCTCTCTCTCACCCTTCCCGTACCCTTTGTTTCTAGTTCAAATGCCTGATGCCTTCAACTTCTGTTCCTGTTCCATATTCTCCTCCAGCTACTTCTGGCTCCTTAACTGTCTCAACATCTGCTTACCTGATCTCTAATCCATTCTAGGCCAATTCACACCTTCCCACCCATTCTTCACCATCCATCACAGTCATTCATTCATTCGGGCAATCACTCACCCACTTATTCTTTTCCTGTTTAATGCATACCTGCTAACAGACAGACACTGAACTATGCCCTGGGAAAACAGTGATGCTTAAGGCTTCATCCCTGCCTGTAAGGCCCACGGGCCCTATTTTAAATAGTGAACACAAATGTGTACACAGAAGTTTGGCATCTGCTGCTCTGAATGTACAGGTGGTGTGTAACTCAGAGTCTCTAGGAATAGAGATGATCAAAGCCTGAGCCTGAGGGAGGATCAAAGTGACATACTTTGTTTGGGAGGCACAAGCCTTTGAGTAGTGGGGGTAAGAATAAAAAGATTCAGGCAAAATGAAGCAAGTGAAGTAAGAACAAGGAAAGGGAGGCAAGCAGGAAAGCCGTGGGGCATTGTGTTGTGATGGAATATGTGCCAAACGTGTCACGCTGGCTGCTGCCCCACCTTGAGCAGCCAGGAGGCACGGCAGGTGGCTTGGTAGGCACTCTTGCCAGCAGGGAAAGGCAGGGACCAGACCGACGGGCTTCAAGCCGGGGCCTTGGCTCAAAGTGGTCTGGAGGAGTGAAGTTAACCTGCCTGGCTCCTTCCCATCTCTGGTTTCCCAGGGGTCAAAGTTAACCCCCTGGGAAGTTACCTCCCTGCACTTCTGGGTTGTGTCATTTGCCCCTTTGGTGGGCTCTTCTGGTGCCAGATCCCAAGCCCTGGGGTGTGTGCTTTCACCAATTACAAAAGCAGAGGGGCCTCAGCTGTGTGATCAAGAGTGGAGTATCTAAAGAATGGAAAAACAAACACCACGTGTACTCACTATTAAACTGGAACTAAGCGACGAGCACACGTGTGCACAGAGGGAAGTAAAACCCAACAGAAATCAAACGGGGGGGGGGCGGGGGGAGGCCAGAGGAGAGGATGGGTGAAAACCTACCTGACGGGTACAATGGACACTCGGTGACGAGCACACTTTTAACCACGACTCAAGTATTACAAGAGCAATCCATGGAACCAAAAGCATTTGTGCCCCATAATACTTTGAAATAACACATAAAAATAAAAATAAAAAAAAGAGAGACTGAACCTGAATGCAGCAGCTGAAGGCTGAAAAGGTGCTCAGTTGCTGTTCATTAAATGGATGATCTTGCAGAGAGAATATGGATGTACTTTTCTTTTAGCTCTTCTCTCCTTTTCAAGACATTTTAATCCTTGTACCTTTAACCTGTGCCCGCTTGTGATGCCGTTATTGCCTGGTGGTAACGGCCAATCCCAGGTTTCCTCTGCTGAAGGGAGCTGATAGCCTCTCCATTCCTTCTGTGCTTGTTGGAAATTGGCCACACATGTGATCCTACTGTTCCTAAGATGGCCGTGGCCTTCCTTAGGTCACCTGTCACCACTCCTATAATAATAAGTATCCCTTTGATTAAATGGAATAAATTAGAAATGGGGTTAGGATAATACCTTTGCCTTTTTGCAAAACCAAAAATGGAAAAAAACAACTCCATGAGGTCTTGAATAGTGTTTCTCAAACTTTATGGCATGTAACAATCACCTGCAGTACTTGAAGCACAGATTCTAGGGCCCATCGCTAGCAATTCTTTCTCCGGGGGACTGGTTTGGGACTTGATAATTTGCTTTTCTGCTAAGATCCTAGTTGGTGCTGATGTCAGCTCAAGGACCGCATTTCAAAAAGTGCTGGCGTCAGAGGAAAAAAATAGTCAAATATTAATATTCCGACTTCATTCCTTACTTGCCAGGCAAAAGGGAGTACACTGCCTTTAAAAACTCACAATCTAGTGGGAGAGCCCGAAAATAAAAAAGAGAATGACAACATATTAGGGGAAAGCTCCATCACAGGGGTATGTACATAATGCTAAAGGGAAAGGCTTCCCAGACAAAGCTACATTTAAACTGGATCTAGAGGGATGAGCTGTTTTCCAAGCGGAGAGATGATCCTATGCAAGATGTAGAAGCATCATTTAGCTGAGGCGCAGGGATCTAGCCATGGTTGACAGGAGAGGTTGAGGGTGATTTAATTTGATTAGATCCTTTAGGGCCTTATGCATCAAGTTAAGGAGTATGAACTTGGTCCTGTGGGGAAAAGACGGTATCATCACTGTTCTTGGATGCTGTGGCAGCAGAGGGGTCCTCTTTCCTTCACTTTCTCCCATTTATTCCTTAGTTTTTTCCTCTCAACCTTGCTTGTTTTCAACTTTTCCAGTGCACCCATTAGGCATTTCAATCACTAATCCCAGCTATTATTTTTAGAATATAAGTTTTCAAAGATACTCTTTGACTAGTGTATAATGCCATGTGCCACCAAACATGGCTTTAAAAACCAAGAGTGGTTGCTTTCTAAGCAGTCTTCTGTGTGGACAGATGCCTGGATGGCAGCAGCCGTGCGTGGCTTCCTTTCTCACCCCTTGAACCACTGACTTTGGCTAGGGTGTCGAGGGGCGTCTGTACCTATCCTCAGTCTGACCCACTGTGGCAGGGGTGGGGTGGCCTGGCAGTTTCTGTCTCTCTTCCCAGATGCTGTAAATGAACAGTAAGAAACAGAAACAACTGTCAGCGTTGGGGAGAAAATGAGTCAAGTGTTAAGAAGCCACAAGGTGAGAGACTGCTGGGTTCTCTAGCCGGCCTGGTGGTAAAAGCAGTGCTTTGCACAACCTGGGCACTTACACTTAGTCTGCTTTTTGGTTCAAAACAAGGAGCAAAGGAAAACAACTCTCAGACGATAGAGCGTTTCAGACAGTACATTTACAGGATGCCATTTCTGAAACCATGTCTATTGGCTCAGGATGTGTAAGCACCTGGCAAACACCTGCTGAGCAGGCGTGATGGGGGAAGCGCTCCGTCCTGTGCTGCTGCTGGCTGAGCTCCATCCCTTCACTGAGGCCAAAGCCCCACCAGGAGTCCCTCTAAAATCTCCTTGTTCCGTGCTGTGAGTCTCCACCGGGCAGAGGTGTACATCCATCTCTGCTCTTTACTTTCTTGGAGGCTTCTTTCATTTGCTTTCTTTAAATTTTTTTAAGAGGGTCTGGGGCTCTCTACCCCAGGGCTCCTCCTCACTATAGAGAGGTAAGTCAATTAATGAATATGCACTAATATCTGCCATCTAGCTTTGGACCATGAAAATGATCATTAACACCTGCAATGAAGGATGGTCAAAGGAGATCAAAGGCAACCTATGGTCAATTTTGGTCCTTGTTAGTGGGTCAACATAAAAAGAGTATAGAGATAGAGATGGAAATTCTGTCAAATCTGTAGTTGGTGAATTATCAGACTTAGCATTTAGTTTGTGAATAATCTTAGCTAAGTCAATTAACCTTCTTGGGCCTCATTTTTCCTAGCTATGAAACGGAGTAAATCATGATGCCGCTTGTGGACCACAGCAGGATACTGGGATGGGAATGTGTGGGCAGGTGGCAGGGATCAAATATGAATTTCACCTTATAAAATCCTCAAGTGCTGTATGTTGTAATGGAAACAGTTGGGTGAGAACTAGGACTAGACATCAGGGATAGAATTGGAGCAGAGATTTCAGGAGAAAGGGTTCTTTCCCTACTTCCTCTAATAGGAAGTATAGGAGGGCCTGATGACTTCCACCTGCAGACAACTTTCTCAACTTCCAAAATGTTCAGTGCACACGTTAGATTTGAATGTTGCCAACCATGTGTGGAAGGTTAATGGGCTGAACTTTTACTTAAAGCATGCTATTCCTGTCTCGACTTTCTTCTCCATATTTCAAGTAATAGCAAAGATATTTTGCAGAGTGGAGAGCAGAAGCAGACAGAAGTCATAACCACCTCTAGTCTTTGGTGCTTTGTTTTGTTTTGTTTTTTAAAGCCTAATCCCATTGAAGAGCAGAAGGAGGGAGGGGTGGGAGGAGACAGTGTGTCCAAGGTTAGGAAAGGCACAATGCTACTTTTTTGCAGTAACTTTAGTAGATATGTCTTAGTCTGCTCAAGCTGCTATAAGAAAATACCATAAACTGGGTGGCTTTTCTTTCTCACAGCCTGGAGGCTGGGGAGTCCAAGATCAAGGCTCCAGCAGATTCAATGTCTGGTGAGAGCCTGCTTTCAGGTTCATAGATGGCACTTTCTAGCTGTGGCCTCACATGATGGCAGGGTTAAATGAGCTCCCTTGGGCTATTTTATAAGGGTACTGATCCTACTCATGAGGCCTCCATCCTCTTACCTAATCATCTCCTGAAGGCCCCATCTCTTAATACCATCACCTAGTGGTTAAGATTTCAACATTTGAATCTGGAGGGATGCAAACATTCAGACCATAGCAAGACAGTCATATGACATTAGAAGAGCAGGCTGCTTTTATACACACAGTCTGTGGTGAGCCTAAGTAAGTGGGGCCCCAAACCAGGGTCTCTAGCCTCAGCATCTATTCCTAGTAGACCAGCGGTCCCCATCCTTTTTGGCACTAAAGACTGGTTTCATGGAAGACAATTTTTCCGAGGATTGGGGGGATTGGTTTTAGGATGATTCAAGTGCAATACATTTGCTGTGTGTTTTATTTCTATTATTATTACATTGTTACTTGCCACCCACTGATAGAGTTTTGGCATGAGTCTGCAAGGAATTGATTTATTACGATCTCTGTGCAGTCAAACCTCTCTGCTAATGATAATGTGTATTTGCAGCTGCTCCTCAGCACTAGCATCACTGCCTCAGCTCCACCTCAGATCATCATCATTAGATTCTCATAAGGAGCACGCAACCTAGACCCTCGCATGCGCAGTTGATAGTAGGGCTCACGCTCCTATGAGAACCTAATGCCGCTGCTGATCTGACAGGAGGCAGAGCTCAGGCAGTGATGCCAGCACTGAGGAGCAGCTGTAAATACAGATGAGGTTTCGCTCACTTGCCCACTGCTCACCTGCTGTGCGGCCCGGTTCCTAACAGGCCTCGGAGTGTACCAGTCCATGGCCTGGGGGTTGGGGACTGTAGTAGTAGACCACCAGGATGTGGGGGGACAAGGAAGCAAAGCCCTTAGGGATTGTAAGGAACCACTACAGCTGGAACAACGCAGAGGTTTGGTGCTCAAGTTAGGCTGGAGATAAGAGGACTTTTGAGAGGTTTTACGTTGGGAGAGAGAGGGGATGTGCCAATAAAGACAGATGGAAACTCCAACAGTATGGTAAGATGGGGACACACAGTCCAAGTTAATTGATTTAAAGGAAATAAAGCAAGCAGTATTTCCTGCACTCACAAATTCATGGACTAAGATTTATACCGACTACACTGAGTTGACATTTAGTATGTGGAGATTATGCAGCTGTGTGGCGAACAGCACTGGATCAGAAAGATGGTAAAGCACAGGTATGATTCCCCCGAAACACGGTTATCATCCCCCTGGGGAAGCTGGTGGGGCTCTCCGACAACAGGGAAGAGGTTTCGTTTTCTGGGGTCTTTTGGTTTGTTTTGGGGGTTTTGTGTGTGTGTACGGAATGTTTTGCTGTTGTGCTTCTAAAGCTGTGAGCCTGAGGAAAGGTTTCCAGTCAGAGAACCGAACTTGGGCAGACTCAGCACACCCAAATTAGCCTAAATCAGCGTGAGGGACTAGTTGGGAAAAGGGAGTTGTTTCTTTAGTCCAATCATCTCTCTTTGGGGTCATGGCTTTGGGGAAGGGAATTTGAGATTAAATCAAGAATTCCCTGGAAGGCACAAATTGGGCACCTGTTGGCTATAGTGACTGTCATTCTTTGTCGTGGTAAGAGGAAATAATGAAGAGCCTATTTAATTACCCTATGCTGCCAGTTATGGTTTGGGAATTATCTTGGGATTAAATTTATTTGATATTAATAAATTGATATTCATAACCTGATTCATAATTCTGATTTCTTTACTCTCATTATCATGAAAAGTGGATTGCTTTGTCGTTCAGAAAAAAACCAGAAAGATTTGTGAGGAAGAAGCAAACAGAGTTCTTAGTTAAAATGAGAAAGGAAACTCTAAACTCTTTATCTAGAATCTTAGCAAGCTCAGAAACAAATAATGTTTTTATGGTATCAAGTTAAAAACTCCCTAAGATCCCAAAATGTCTTGGCTATCAAATTGAATTATATCCAGTATCAATTTGGTGGCTACAGTCAACACATAGTAAGAACCTACTGTGTACCAGGCATAGTTTTAAGGGCTAGGGATGCACTGGAAAGCAGAGACCTTGTTCTCAGGGAGCCACGTTCTGGTTGGAGAGCCAGACAATAAACAAGTGAATAATGTATCTATCAATTTGCAATAAGCGTTATAAAGATAATAAAGTGGGGTTTTGGGGATAATGCTGTGGAGCAGGAGGGCTATTTCACATAGGATGGTTCGGAAGGGAGCCCAGCTCCAGGCCCTGCCGACCCTCCTCCTTGCTTTCCTTCAATTTCTCCAGCTATCTCAAACCCATTTGTACCTCAGGATTTTTCAAATGATGTGTCTTCTGTCTGGGCCCCCTTCCTCTTCCTATCACCTCCTTTTCCCCTGCTTACCTCTTACTACCTTTCAGATCTCAGCCACAAATTACTGCTCAAGGAAGCCTTCCCTGGCCCTTCAAACTGGATCAAGTTCAGGTTCCTTTTTAATCACAGCACCAAACTGCTTCATTGTACTGAGCACAATTATAATGACACGTATATTGCATAGTTAATATAGTTAATGCTTTTGTCCCCGCCAGACTATAAGCTCCATGGAAGCAAAGACTGTGTGTCTCACTGACTTAATGTTGAATCCTTAAAACTTTGTAGTTTGCAGAGTAGGTGCCCAACAAATAATTGTTGAATGTCTAAACAGTAACTTTCAATATGCCAAAATATTCAATTAAGCCTGGAAGGCCCCTTTCCAAGCCTATTTACAAAACACCATGCTTAATCTAAGTAATCTGGGAAATGCTTTATATAGCAAGATTAATCAACATAATCTGGCTTCATTTGGTTATGAATATCAATACTAACTTATGATGTGACTATCCTTTCAACAATGTTCATTACCCTTGGAAATGCGTGCTGATTGAACTTCATTTAAAATGAATAATTGTTCATTTGTAAAAGACTGAGTCATAAATAGGCAGAATCAACCCATGCTTTTATTTTCATTGCATATAAAAATTTCATATGAAGGTATTGATGTACAGTACTATCCCCATGGGCTGTAAGAGAGGCTAAGAAACCACTAAAAGAATCATCATTTGTAATGCTCACACACAATTTACCACTCTTGAAAACATATCCAAAGAAAGAAAATTAAAAACAACTAAAATCAGTAAGGATGTTATTTTATAATTATAGTGTCCCCTTTGTATGGTTTAAAACAAAAGTAATCAAATTCCTTTGGACCAGGGCTGCTAAAATCTACAGTTTGTGTCAAAAACATAAAATAAAATAATAGGAGGCTCATTTTTCCTAGAAAAATCATCTTTCCTTTCACTAAGTCATACGTTCCAAGGGCTGGGCAGCAGTGGGAGTAGGGTTCCACATTATCCACTAGGAATTTCTCATGCTTTCAGGGGCTGGCCATTGTGAAAGGTTCAATTTAAAAATTCTACAGTGATACAAGTTTTGAAGAAACAAATTCTAAAAGATGGTGAATGCATTATGTTATGTGAATCGGCATCATACATAACTTGGAGTTTAAATAGATGGGTTTATGTGTGTGTGTGTGTGTGTGTGTGTGTGTGTGTGTATTTTATTCACTAAGATAAACCAATATGAAAATTTGGTTTATCTTAGTGGAAGAAAAATTCTAGAGTTAAAAAGATGACATTTTTTGTACAGTAATATTCACTTCACATGTCCAGAAGGCTCTAGAAGCCCAAAAGACTTTTTTTTAAAAGGACATTTTTAAATCACTGGACATGAATATATTTCCCCAGTAGAGTTTGGGAGCTGAACAAATTAAAAAATCAGATGTGAGTAGCTGAAGTTGCTCCTGATAAACTGATGGCAAACAAGCATCACACATGCAGGGCTGCTCCATGGCAAGACGTACTTAAGAGCTTATATCTCAAAAAGGTCGCAGAATCTTCCAGAGTTGTCTGTGGTTTTATAAAATCCAGCCATTGCCAGAAATCCAATCAATTGAAAGCCTGGATATAAAATGCCCAGCCCTAGCCCCACCATTACCTTCCTTTCAAATGCAGCAAAACAGAAGAAAATATTGGTTAAAGTTAAGGCACAGCCCTGGGACCAAAGACCTGCAGCTATGTTTTTAAATTTATATATCTTTATGTATTTTATAGTTTTCTTGAATTTTCCATAAACAAGCTCTAAGGTGACAAGACTATATTACAGGAGAAAAGAAAAATGTACAAGGAGTATGTATACACACCATTCATTCTCTCACCAAGAGTTTCCAAATATATCAACACCATCCCATCATGGGATGATGTTTTAATAAGAACTGATAATTTACAATTAACATTACAGTATGTACATTGCAATAAATACATGGTTGTAAACAGACAAACAAGACTGTATTACAGGTAAGGTCATTTGGTGAGAAAAAATGCATGGCACAAAAAATAAATAATGCATTCAAAAATTATCATAAAGCTTTCTGTAAAATCCATTTCATTCAAGTTTTTTTCTTTCCTTGTTTGCAATTTGTTCTAACTACATTATTTTCTTGTGAATTTTTTCACTGATGTAAAAGAAAACAAAATTAAAATAGCATTATTGTGTTAAAGTAACTTGCAAGCTGAAATGCACTGGTTCTATGCAAACTTGGACATTTTTTTCCCCATACAGTACCCAGATATTGCAATTTCTTATGGCATTTTAGGAAATGTAAAGCCACTTGTAAAAGGATGTTCTTTTTAAAGCAGTGTACATTTCTGAAGCACACTTTGGCAAGACAGAAGGAGGGAGAAAGAGAGAGAGAGAAGGGCAAGGGTAAGCAGATTGTACAGTGCATTAGTCCCTGTCTCTTAGATATTAAGCCTTTTCCACAATTTGATTGTCCGTTTGTGGGTATCTTTACAACATGGTACCATTAAGAACCAACAAACTGGAAAGAAAAAGCCTCTCTTTATTAGTGCAGTTATGAACCCTTTCAGGTCTGGATTTGTTAGTGACATATTGCTGCTTTTTAATTTTTTTTTTCATTATTAAGATTCTAGGCACTCTGTGGGGGAAATGCCAAATGGAGAGTGGGGAATGAAGATGTTTTGGAAAGAGGAATAAACTCTAGACCCTTTTTGCCTTTCCTTGTAGATCTCTCTCAGGGACAAATACAATGAAAAGAGAAACAAGTTCCCAAATGTTCTTGTGAAACCATTTGGTTAAGCATTGATCTTTATTTGGAAGATTACTGTCTGATCTTTATAGGGGAAGGAGATTGCAAACCTGATAATTAGTTGATTCCTATTCTGCCCCTATGTAAAAGATCAGAGCTATAAAGACATGATCTTTCTATTAAAGGTTCTAAGTATCCATTAAAATGGGGGCTGTCTTTAGCTTGGATCATCTTCCTGGCTGATAATTTAGTTACTAGTCCCCAGAAGTCTCCTTGAGAAGTTCCCAATATAAATGTTTTTCAGGGTGGCAGTTTTTCTCAATTGTTTTAGTTTTTACTTGGTCAGATACCCCCTTTAGCCTCTATCTCAATTCTTGTATATCAATGTGAAAAATGATTATTTGGGCTCCAAACTCTTCACAGAGGAGGTAAACATTTTACTAAGAACTGATATGAGAAGAAAAGTCCAAACTAAATGCCTCATGATGCCAACTGCTCTGAGTAGATAAAAACTTGGAATTAATCTCTAAAATTGCCACACAGTTCCTGGTGCTAAAATCAGCCAAGAGTGATCTCTAATTTTTTATTTAGGCAGAATCTTTTTACCAACCCTCTGGTGTCAATGGCATCATCTTCTTTCCCTCAGTGTGTTTAAAAGAAGTAGTTCCCCTCTACAAGACATGTTTATGAATCAAGGATAAGTCATAAAGCAATTCCTATATGTTATCTAGCTGTCCATCAAGAAAGAGTAGTTGCGACACTTAAAACCAACTATCAGAGATATTCCTGATACAGTTATTAATCCCATAGTGAAATCATCAAAACCAAAGAGAATTAGTTGTACTGGTGTTTCTTAATATATACTGTTAATATTCTTAAAAACTCCCTAGTTAGCCATGAACTTTTTTCTATAAACCAACAGTAAAAGCTAGCCATGATACACAACTTCATGGTAGAAATGAATGCTAACCCTAACTTGACTACCTGCTTCTTTTCATCAGTCCGAATGGTGGTGATATATTTGAGAAGATCCCATCTAGCCAACATGGACAGAGGTTCAAACACACGCTAAATAATAAAGCAGCACAAGGGGAAAAGCATTTCTCTTACTATAACTGGCTGTAAAAACAATAAAAATGAGCATGAAATGTGTGGATTATTACAAAGACATGCACTTGTGAAATGCACGTCTACTGACACGGCAAAAAGTTATCAGAAGACACTAAGTAGGAAAATATCTAAAAAAGACTGACCTATTTTAGCTACTGGATATTTATATATCTCCCACTTGCTTCAGACAACACCAACTGATGACTGAGTTTCCATGAGGCTTAAGACACATTTGACATAACGCACATCAAAGTATTATAGAACAAATATTCACTTTGCACACTGTGAAGAAAAACATCAGTGGAGAGCAACCCCACTTATCTGGAAAGAGTGAAACAAAAAGCAAAGTAAACAAAGACTTACAAAAAGGGTTTTCTGCAACATAAAGTTGTTTTTCTGTTTAAAATATGGAAGTCATTGGTATATAAAACAATGAATCACTACAAATCAGTTAATTGCTATGAACTATAAGGTGCAAGTAAAATTCGTAAATTAGATTTATCCAGTGTAGCACAGATTTGTACTGAAAACTTGCAAGTTACTCCTTAGAAAAAAATAACCAGTGGCAGATGAAGTTCTGAACATAGTTTTTTAAATATAATACCTCAGTACATTTAATAATAAAAGTAAGCTCTACAAAAAATCTGTTTTACATATCATACAAAATGTAGAGGTCAGTGCAGCTCACTGAACCACACTATTCAGTCATGTATCAGGAAGACTTGAAATTAGAAAATTATGCAATTTCTGTGGCTCATCCTCCTCTTCCTTCTGGTAATAGACTCATGTTGTGTCTTGTTCTTGATGTATCTGTTGGTTCACCCATTAAGTTCACTTTGTGAAATGCTTTCTTTCTTCTGAAAATATTGCAAACAAATAAAAAGAAAAGAAACCCCAAATCCAATCAACTTTTGGGGTGCCTGATGAGCCACGCTCCCTCGAAAACATTTTGGAATTGATTTTATCTGCTTCCACAGCTCTACCAAGCTGAAATCTTGTTAAAATGCTGTTCGTGAAGGTTTCCACCTTGCTCTGATGACATGGAGGTGAAAAAACTGGTTACGATATTCCTGAGCGCCAGACTGGGTAGTCAAGGTCAGTTTTGTTCAACAAACGTCCTGGCAGATGACAGTGAGGTGTGACCGTGGTTGTGGCATGTGACATGCACTTTGGAAACAATTTTTCTACTAAAAAAAAAAAAAAAGGCATGAAAGTCTTTGCACTGTTACGTGTCAGGAGAGTGATCATCTATTACACAAGCTTCGGTCTGGCTTTCCTCTTCTTCCCCCACCGCCTCCTCTTCAACCTGTTCATCAAGGGGAATCTCAGTGGACTCCGAGTCTTGAGTACAAAGAGTCTTGGAGTCACTGCAGCTAGTGTCTTCTTCCACTTGACTCCCACTGTCCTTTTCCGTGTCAGACTCGCCGTCTTCCTCTAAAGTTAGTTCAAACTGGAATTTCTCAGTTTGACCCTGCCGGCCCTCCTCTTGGTCGTCAGGTGCAGGAGAGGGGCTCTGGGGGATTGTGCTCTGGTACCATTCACGATTGTCTTCTAAAGTGTCCAAAATGTCCTGGGCATCCGGATGTACGAGGTCTGCCCATGTCTCCCAGAGAGGATGAACGATATAGTCTATGAAGCCCACCTGGTTATGAAAAAAATCCAGTATGAGTAGAGAATGTGGGACTAAGAAACAATGGGAAAGGTTAACTAGATCATGGCCCACAAATAGAACACTGAACAGAAGACTATTCACCTTAGTTTGGCAAAATAATCACTATTTTAGACAAAAGATCACATAAACGTATCATTACTGGCTGTTGAAAATTAGCTTCTAAAACTCTTAGTTCAAAAGCATGTTTACAATGTAAAAAATTTTCCAATTGTTTTTACATGGTAGGGTTTGGGGCCTGAACCTTATTTTAGGATCACCAATTTATAGGTGAATCCAGATAACTGAAATAATGCCATGCACTCTATGGACATGAATATACTAAATGAAATAGTCATGCTAAATAACTATAATGTCATAAGAACGTATATATGACTATGAATCTAAGTCATAGGAATGAAAATTTCTTGGATCATAAACAATAAGGTGAAATTTAACTTGTCAAAAACAAACTAATTTTAAAAACCCAATAAAATACTGTGAGATGTGAATACAAAGTAACCAAATGCTAAAGCTGTACTTCTGCTCTCTCTGAAAGCTCTATGCTTCATGCATTACCTGTGATTTTTCCACGGATGCATTGTGCTTGTCACACATAGGACTTATCTCCATGCCACGCTCCCTTTCCCGGTCCCCCTGGCGGAAGAACTCCTCCATGATCCGGTCCGTCCACTGGCGGTACAGCTGGAGAGGCTTCGTGGGGTTGCTCAGATCGGCACAGTGCACCATATTCTGAAGGACCTAAAACAATGGATACACTCTCTATTCAGCACCTGCTCCTTTTTTTTTTAAAAACTAGAAATTCACATTGGATGACTGTGACACTTAAAAATACATGTAGTGTAAGATTTATTCTAAACAGCTCAACCATGATGTGTCTGTGTGTGGTTCACACTTGTATTAATAGTTCTAAATTATGCCACTTCTACCACATCTAAATATTGTGAGAGAAACTGTTTATGTACATGGTTGATTAAATTCAGAGCGGCTTAAGTGGTTCGCTTTGTGGGGTATTAGTTTTTTTTTTCTAAACATATACACAAATGAAGAGACCAACAGGATTTTATGTGGTTAATTTTCAAAAATAAGAATATGTATGAAAATCCTGCCTACAATTACTAAACATATAATGTAGGAGAAAGGAGAAATAAATCTTATTTATTTCTGAACAGACACATGGGCACGTGCACAGGCACACTCAAAGCTAACTCAAACAATGCTTTACCTGAATCCTATCAGAATAATTATCAAGAAGGAGAACTCCAGAACTTGTCACTTTCTTAGTTTCAACCATAGTTTTCAAATCAGCCAGTAGATTCATGTGCTTTGACATGTCTGTTGCAAGTACCTTAAAAGACAAAGAGTATTTTATTAAGTAAAGTCCAGAGGGAAGTGTCAGAATTTGCACATGAAAATATTACGCAGAATATGAGAAGGAACAGAAACCCACTATGCTATCTAATAACAGTGTATGGAAATCCTTTACTCCTTGGAGCAGAATCTTTTCCTCTTTGCTGTCAAGTTTTCTGGAAGCCCAGATAAATGTGTGCAATATACTGAAACATTAGGCACTGACAACCACTTTCATGGTGAAAAATGGGACGATATCTCTATGGATAAGACATCATCAGAGGTTCTGAAGTTCTTTTCCATTTCTTGGACTAGAAAGTGTTTACTGGACTATGATGGACTGCTTCAGAAACACAAAGTTCTGGTTAATTTTCTGCTTATCCAAGATAGATAATTCCTGCCTTCAGATGTACAAAGTTTAACTGAGTAAGTTTTTGATAACCAGAGATTTTCCTGTGTCTCATAATCACTCTGAATAATATGTACAGAGAAAAGAGTAAGGTCATGGGTGGTCTAGATGGCAAAAGGTAAAAAAAAATCCATTTGAGCTGTGGCCTACACCCTCTACTTTTGCTAGACATCTTTCTCTGCGTGCCACCAGACTGGAGGGGCTCAGAAAATAAAATCTGAATGATGAGGGTGAGCTGTCATGATTTCAGCCCAAACTGCCAGAAGTGGAAAATCTACTAGGGAACATCATGGCCTGCGGCAGGGGCAGCTTCTACCACATAAAGGACAACAACAGGTTTTGAAATGCAGTTCCTTTTATCTGATACTCATCTCATTCTTACATTTTTTTTTTTTAAAAAAACTTGCATCAAAGTTCTTTTTTTTTTTTTTTTGCTTTCATCAGCTACTTACAATGTCAATGACCATTTTCCTTAACGACTGTCTTTGCTTTTTGGTCAAATTCTGGAAAATGTCACAGTTTTCTTCCTGAAGCAACTTAAAGCCCACAGCTAAATGATGGTTCTCTAAGACAGAGGAGTCATTGTACATCAAGGCAAGTTCGGAGTCTGAAAGAAAGATAAGAGGCAGAAGATCAGCGAAGCTGTTTATTAGAAGTTTACTTTATTCTTCCAATTCTAAGATACCTTGGGTTTAGCATGCAATTTCCCCTAACCACCTCTGCGGCCCTTATAATTACAAGATAACATGCAGGAGAGAATGTACTGGATAATTTAAGAGCAGAAAACACACTGGAATCGTGGGAGTGAGTTCTAGTGCTACTGACATGTGGTAGGTCATTGTACTCTGTGGGTCTCAGTCTCCTCTTTTCTAAAGCAGAAGAATTGGACCACATGTTTTACCTCTCCTCTAAAGTTGCCATAAGCTCAGCAATATACGACATTATTATCACCATCTACAACATGCCCAGAGCATGAGGTGTTGTATTCCTGATTACTGTGCAGTACCCACCCTACAATTTATATAACGTAAGGATCATGTGATGTAGGATTGTTTGTACTCAGAGAGTGTATAAGAATGGTTTGGAACATATGAACAATATTAATTTGTTCTTGCTGCTCTTACTTATTTTCTTCCCCGGTATAGCTCTCAAAGTCTAAGCTTTATTCATTTTTTCCACTTCCTTTTCCAAGTATTGTGGCAGTCACTATATATTGTACATGTATATTGCTCTTCCTGCCCTTGCTCAAGGCTTCACACAGAGACACTGTGTTTAGCTGTTTACATACCCCCTGTGAATATTCTATCACTCTCTCATGACTGCCCTCAACCTGTGTATTTTAGGCAAGGAAAAATCCTGCCTCTTTCCTAGTTCCTGTCCATAGCAGACCCAGATCTATAAGGTAGTCATTAAAAAAAATTGACTGGTGCTTTACTCTGTTTCTAGTAAGTCATTGCAAAGACTAAAAGCACATGTATTTGATCTTTTCCTGACTAATGCACAGGAAATATATTTGGAAATATATATCCTTTTCTAAGAAAGAAATACTCAATACTACTCAATGGCTATTTTAAAGCTGCTAGGGAGGAGAGGAGAGGCTCAAGACATATCTCAACTGGGAAATTCTACAGTTTTATCAGAACTATAGAAATAGGAAATTGCATACCTAAATTTTTGCTTTCGAACTACAGGAAGAAAGATGTCTAGAGTCAGGGTTCTCCAGAGAAAGAGAAACAACAGGAGATGTATGTGAGTATGTGGGGTATGTGTGTGTGTCTGTGTGTCAGAGAGAGAGAGAGAGAAAGAGAGAGAGAGATTTATTACAGGAACTGGCTCAGGCAATTATGGAGGCAAAGAAGTGCCACATCTTCAAGCTAGAGAACCAGGAAAGCTGGTGGTATAAGTCAGTCCCAGTCTGAAGGCCTGAGAACTGGGGGAGTTGCAGAAGGAGGTGAAATGGTGTAAGTCCTGGTCCAAGTCCAAAGGCCAAAAAACCAGGAGTGCCAATGATAGAGGCAAGAGAATACGGATGTCCCAGCTTAACGAGAGACTGAATGTAGATCGGATGGGAAGGTGCCCACCCACTTTGGTAAGGGCAATTTTCTTTAATCAGTCTATCAATTCAAATGCTAATCTCTTCCAGAAACATCATCACAGACACACATAGAAATAATGTTTTACCAGCTATCTGGGCATCCCTTAGTCTAGTTAAGCTGACTCATAACATTAACCATCACAAAGTCTGTTCCTTGTCAAAGTAACACCCATATGCATCTCCTTAAACCATATTTCATCTCCAAATAAAGCCAATAACAAGGTCATAATTCCACCAAACATGACACAACTATCCTGCACACAACTGAAAACACACTAATCCCCTCCCCAGAGGAGGTAAAATTTTTGAGTGATGTTTACTTTTATCTTGATATCCCAAAACTTAAATACTATGATATAAAATTAATAATACTTAAGTACTGATATAAAGTCAATACTTCTTATATTATAGAAGGGAGAAAAGAAAACAAAGATATTTGCTTAAGATATGTATATAAATACACAAATGCATTCATAACAAAATAAAGAGGAAATACTCATCACAATTATAATCCTCATTTCCATAACTGGTCATGTGGTGGTAACTAGTATTTACAATTACCTTCTTCTACTGCTCATTCTGTATTCCCTTTGCCTTCAGCAAGCACGTCAGCTGGCTGTGGTTCTTTACCTGGTGGAGTGACCCAAACCTTCATTCCTGAAGGATCTGGGCCATTAGTAGTCCTGCCTGAATTGGGTTGTTGTAGTTTTACATTGACCTTAATCACAGGGCATGACAATGCTAAGAGACACCCCAAGGGATCTCCTGTATTCCAGACATACCCTTCATTACCTCTGTTCATTACCTTCATTAGTGATGAAATTTCCCTTTGGTAGTCAGGATCAATCATTCCAGATAACACTAATTCCCCTCTTTGCCAGCTGACTCAGAGGCATGAGGAGCCCCAAACAGCTGGGTCTTAATTTCAGTTCAGTGGAATCAC
This sequence comes from Lemur catta, assembly GCF_020740605.2. Classification (NCBI taxonomy): domain Eukaryota; kingdom Metazoa; phylum Chordata; class Mammalia; order Primates; family Lemuridae; genus Lemur; species Lemur catta. The sequence goes on from NC_059139.1 coordinate 36,461,227, forward strand.
TGTTGTATCTCCTGGTGGAAGGATTCCTCCCTCTGGAACCAAGACCTCTAGGCCAGCAGAGCACAAAGGTGTAGGAACAGGAAGCAATATTTTGCTAGTGGTGCCACTGCCATTTCCACCCTTGATTCCTGGACCCGTGAAACAGCACCATATATCGGACACTGATTCAGAGCATACATGACCTTCTGGAGAAGCTTGCCCCAGCCCTGAAAGGTACTGCCACCTAGCTGGTGCCATGACTGAGCTCGTGCTGTAACTGAGTCTTCCAAAGGCTATTCCACCATTTTATCCTGACAGCTGCTTCAGGATGGTGGGGGACACAATAAGACCAGTGAACTCCATAAGCATGTGCCTACTGCCACACTTCTTTGCCAGTGAAGTGAGTGCCTGGTCTGAAGCAATGCTGTGTGGATATCATGACAGATTAGGCAATCTGTAGGTCCAAGGATGGTAGTTTTGGCAGAAACACAGGTGCAGGGAGGGCAAATCTGTATCCAGAGTAAGTATCTACTCTAGTAAGAACAAAACTCTGCCCTTTCCATAATGGAATCAACCTGCCATCAGGTAACTGGCTGATCACCCCAGTGAATGGTGCTGCATTAGGGACTCACTGTTGGTCGCTGGTGCTGGCAGACTGGGGACTCAGCAGTGGCCATAGCCAAGTCAGCCTTGGTGAGTGGAAGTCCATGTTTCTGAGCACATGCATAACTGCCATCCCTGCCACCATGGCCACTTCGTTCATGAACCAATTGGGTGATGACAGAGGTGGCTGGGAAAAGCCGCCAATTCGTATCCATAAAACAGGTCATCTTTCCCTCTTGATTATTAAATTCCTCCCCTGCTGAGGGCATCCTTTGGTGAGCATTCACATGGGACACAAATATCTTCACTGTTTTTCTTCATTCAGAGATATCTATCCACATTATCTCTTCCCTAAATTTCTTTGTCATCAATTTTCAAATCATGTTCCTTCCAAGTCCCTGACCACCCAGACAAATCATTGGTTACAGATCATGAATTGGTATATAACTGCATATCTGCCATTCCTCCTTCCAAGAAAAGAGAATAACAAGGTGCACTGCCTGAAGTTTTTCCCACTGGAAAGATTTCCCTTCACCACTGTCCTTCAGGGATGTTGCAGAGAAGGGCGTAGTGCTACAGCTATCCACTTTCAGGTGGTGCCTGCATATTGTGCAGAGCCATCAGTAAACCAGTCCCTCTGTCAACTGATTGTGGGGAACTCCCCATGAGACCACATACACGGATGGGAGAGAGAAGGCAGTGTAATAGGAGTGGGGACCAGAGGCATTTGGGCTACTTCTTCATGTAACTGACTTTTGACTTCAGTGTCTGCTTGGGCCCAATCATGTAAACTTACTTCCATCTGATGAAGGCATGGTGTGCATGCCTAACCTCGTGGCTTGGTGGGACAGACAACCCCCAGTTTATGCTGGGCAGGCAGCTCAAGTTACATGCTAAGTTGGTGGTCCACGGTCAAAAACATTCAGTATTTACTAAGGCCCAGTAGTAGGCCAAGAGCTGTCTCTCAAAAGGAGAGTAGTTTCCTTTGAATGATGCCAGGACCCTGCTCTAAAATCCTAAAGTCTGTGCTGTGATTCACCTATAGAGCCCTGCCAAAAGCTCCGAATAGCATCCCTATCTGCCATGGACACTTCAAGTACCTTTAGATCTGCTGGATCATATGGCCCAAGAGGCAGAGCAGCTTGCATAGCAGGCTGGACTTGTACAACCCCACTCAAAACCAGTAGCTTTTCTGCCACTCCCTTGTTCTGGGCCCCACTCAAAACCAGCAGCTTTTCGAGTCACTCTGTAAATGGGCCAGAGTAACACACCCAAAGGAGGAATATGTTGCCTCCAAAATCCAAACAGACCCACTAGGAATTGTGCCTTTTTCTTGGCTGTAGGAGGGGTCAGATGGAAAAACTTACCCTTCACCTTAGAAGGGGTATTTTAACATGCTCCACACCACTGGACCCCTTACCCTAGAAATTTCACTAAGGTAGAAGGTCACTGAATTTTAGTCAGATTATTTCCCAGTCAGTGCCCTCAGTTAACAGTAGACATCCTGAAGAGCCAGGAGTTCAGTTTGCATTCTTACTCAGCCAATCATAGGCTGGGGTTCTGCCTTTGACTTTCAGCAATTTCAGCCCTGCAGCAACAGGAGCTAAGGCTCTCCTTCAGTGCACACCTAGAAGCTCTCAAGTGATTCATGCAATGCCTGAGCTGGGAATTCCAATCCCTGAGCTCATCTTTTTCTTTCAACACTTGCTCTAGTCAAATGAGGAGAAATAAACCAAGATTATTATATTTCTTAGTTTCCTAAAAATGTTTAAAAACATCATATATGGAATCACTTAGTTCTTTGCTGCTTTAAATGGTTAATTAGACGTATCCAGTGCAGATATTTTGCATATCTTTCTATAAACAGTTCACACCATGGACTACAGGTGCTCTTTTCACTACTGGAAATAGAATTGTTAGTGTCTTCAAATTTTAATCAGATGACAGAGTTCATTCCAGAAGCCCCAGAACCAATTCAGAAAACTCATCCTTAAAATTCTGTTCCTCTAGAATGACTCTTAGTACCAAAAACTGTATTTGTCATGCTTCTCCAGAGAAACAGAACCTGTGTGTGTGTGTGTGTGTGTGTGTGTGTGTGTGTGTGTGTGTGTCTACTTATTAAAGGAATTGTCTGAGGTGATTATGAAGGCCAAGAAATTTCTCATGATCTACAGCGTGTAAGCTGAAGAACCAAGAAAGCCAATGATGTAATTCAGTCCCAGTTTGAAGGCACGAGAACCAGCAGCCCTGATGCATGAAGGCAGAAGATGATATCCTAGCTTAAACAGAGAAAGAGAATTTTCTACTCCTCCCATTTTGTGTTCCATTCTTCTATTTGGGGCTCTCTATGTATTGGATAATGCCTCCCAGCACTAATGAGAGTAATTTTCTTTACTCAGTCTACTGATTCAAAGGCAAATTTCTTCCAAATATACCCTCACAGACACACCCACACTAATGTTGTATCAGCAATCTGGGCAACCCGTAACCCAGTCAAGTTGACATATTAAAAGTAACCACAGCACCCTCTTAAATACTAAGCCCCTGGAAGGCAAAGAGCTGCTTTTTCCTGCTTTAATGCTCCTGCAGTACCTCATACACTGAGGGCAAGTAGTGGGTAACAATAAATACTTGTTGATTGTATTATTAAGTAGATTTTTACCAAAATTTTAAATTACTTATTACCAAAGGGTACTTTTAAATAATGGGGAAATAATGGAAAGAGCCCTGCAAAATAAAAACAAATTCAAAAATTTTACCAATCAAATTTATCTGCTTGACAAAGAGCACTTTCAGGAATAGATTAAATGCATATGACCATATGACTAGTATGAATAAACCTTTTTCCCCCAAACTTAGGCATCTTTGCCACAAGCAAAAATGATTTGTTTTCTAGGTAAAATTTATATTTTATGGCTTTATTTATATGCTTAAAAAAAGACTTAGGCAGCTTTCTACCTGGAATTTCAGTTTCTCTAAATCCAGTTCACATTCCCCCTCACTCCCAAATCATTTATTAAAGCTTAACCAACTCTACCAAGTAGAAATGATCTCTCTGCTTCCATAACTTCCAGCATGCTAATAAGGAATGTAAATAAAATTAGTTCGAATCATTTGGCACCTAAAACTAACACAAGTGAAATAATTAATAAAAACTATGATAACTGGACTGGGAACCAGCCTGGTGAGCCCCTCATGCCCCCTCTGTATCAGCCACTTAACCCAGGACACGACCCTAAACCTTGCAGTGCCTTGGTAGCCTCCTTAAAATGACACGTAACCTCCCAACTATGGGCTTATCAATTTGGTGATTAGAATTCTTTATTACAAGAAAATAGATTCAACTTTTGGTTTTGGACAGGTTGGCAGCTCCAGCTCCATACAAAGAGCTGAAGAGTGTGCTGGTTCGACTCATGGATTCTCAATCCATCCATGAAAGTCAGAGAAATTATACTGAAGTCTATTTTTAAAAAGGGCTTATTGTAAACTAAAAATAAACATATAATTTTGATGGAGCATTTTAACAGACCTTTTTATTACAAATTTACAAGTTATCAGAAGGCCTTGTATATTGCATGCTGTGAAGACAAAAGTTATATGCGCTACTGGCTACTAAGGCTTTTCTGGGTCCTGAAAAAAACATTCTAGCTCTCAGGATCCCTAGTCAAAAGTGAATTAAGGCAGTAATTCTGATAATTCCTGGGGGCTCTGATCAGCCTTGGGATACTTTCATGTACCAAATGACACCACTGATTCATTCTCTCAGGAATAACAGCCTCATCACACCCCACCCTCAAAAAAACACTAGCAACCAAAAGCCACTCTGGAAATTGAACTTCCCTGTGTTGCTCTGGTCCCACAGAGAGGAGATCATCATAATACCACCAAATGATAAAGACCTTCCAGAAGCAGGATTAGCTCTCCTTCTACCCAAGGCATGTCACTAGCAAAATGACCTTAACCAGACATCTTTGGCCACTCTTCTTGTATTTATAATCATCCCCCAATTTTCTCCACTATTTCAGCAGCTCTCAAATGTCAGCGGACATCAGATTCATCTGTGGACTATGACCTCGCTGGCTTAAATGACAGATTCCACAAGGACCCAGATGTACCTCCAGGTGCTAGCCTAAGCCTAGAGGATTCACAAGAAAGAACAGAGTGGGTCCTCATTATCCTTAAAAGGGTTTATCAGCGTGCTTGGAAGGTAGTTACTTTACTATCAGTTGTTTTAATTTGTTCTCTAATGTATCCTTAATTCTAATGCTATAATAAGGGAACATACAATATGTTATATAATAGAATGCAAAGAAAACATACCAGTTTGACTGGTGTTACCAAGAAAAAAAATATTTCTTAAAGGCAAAGGTGAGATTAAAACATACACTTTATGTATTTGCTAGAAATCTATAAAATTAGAAACATATCAAGGCATGCATAGGCATTAAAATATTAAATCAGGCCAGGCTCATGAAAAGTACCAGTGTTCATTGTACTGGATGAGTTCCCTGCTCTTCTCAGGACAGACAAACCTCACCACTGACACAACCCAGGAGTGGCATCCAATGTGTGTTAATATTTATATGTATGCTTTGATGTGTCCTTAAAGTGCCCCACTATAGGTCCTCATAAGGTAGCTGGAACATGAAAAGTTGTCCTGTCTAATATGGATAAATAAGTTCCTAAACTAAACTTCTAAAATGTACCTGACTAACCACACATGTCAGGAAATCCTGGCTTTTCCAATCCTCCTCTACTTGGGTTAGTCACTAGCGTGCATTTTGCTGTAGGGTAGTCCAGAGGCTATTAAGAGATATAAAAATAGATCTAAATAATCCTAAAGGTCTGAGTTCATTTTTAAAAGCAAACTTACATTTAAATTCTTTCTTTAAATCTGGTTATAGCCAAGCATAGGGAATGAATGGTGAATTTACAGATAATTCTACAGCTAGGCTGCCATACAGCATGAGAAGACTGCTATCCAGACTCAAGCACAAAAAAAGGGCAGATTCTTAACAAAAATGAAAAAAACATTTTCACCAACTTTGCATTTTATTTTTTCATATATAAAAGTGAATTTACATTAATCTACCACAGGGGGAGGAAATTAAGTCATAGTTCATTTAAATCATTTACCAGTTAACTTCAAGTACCAAACAGAACTTCTGTTAACCTAAACCTCTTTATAAAGGCTATGGCTCAGGCATTACCTAAACATTCCCTACAGAGGATTTCTGTGCAGCTGTGTGTCAGAGATATTCCATATTAAACAGTCAATATCATTCCTTACATTTCCAAATTCAGTGATGACTTTTTATGTGGTGAGATGTCACCAATGAGAAAAAAATTTAATGATTAAAAAAAATATTGAAGTAAGATAGAAGTTCCTGCTAGCCTCATTAGGAGATTTCAAAAGGAAAGAACAGGGCTGGGCACGGTGACAGAGGAAAAAAGGAAGCTATGACCTCTGAAGAGGATTAAGTGACAACCTACATAAAGTAAGGAAGGTTTAACATTAATTCTCATAATGTTTTCTTTTTTTTATTTAAAATTTCAAGGGCAATACAGTTATCTAAATCTTTCTGCACACTTTCACTTTTAATTACCCTTGCCTAGTAACATGGCAATTTTTTTTTAATAGAAATACTGGAACACATGTTTTTCAAACATCATATGCCTGATCGAATATAATAACAAATTTTCAGGGCTAAGTTACATTAATATACACTATCATTAAAACACATATTTACACATCTCAAAAGGACATTATGGTTCTGGAAATACCTGAGCTTATAAAGACTCTCAGTCATTCTAAAATGTACAAAGACAAAATGTGTTCTGCAAAAACGAATAAACTTTACTTACTTGTATTGATCAGAAATTGATTTGACACACCAGGATGATCTACATCATGTATTGCACTGGCAAAAATTGCTGCAAGAATCTCCAAATCTGTAAACACAGCCTGGGAAAATCAGAAAAATATAGATAACATTACTGTTCTATAACTATATGAATTAAAAGTACAAACAAATGAGAAGTAACTTCCTAGAATTTAGGTGGAAAACAAAATAAAGCTTTAAAATATGTTACCACAATGTGTCAGGAAGAATCTTTCAGATAATGAGATATTCATAAACTTTTTAAGTGTAATCCTGGAATATTTTATCTGATTTTATTGTATCTCATGATCAAACCTTGTCCATTCATAATATTTTATGAAACATTATGAAAGCTGTCTGAAATTATTTTTTAAAGAAAATAATAGCTTATTTTATAAGTATTTAAGATGTCTAAGAATATTCTAAAATGTACATAAAATTAGTAAGATATGAGTAACTATTTCCTTTTCTTTTATCCAAACTAGGGTTTCTCAACTTCAGCATTTTTGACATTTTGGGTCAGATAACTCTCGGGTGGGAGGCTATCCTGTACATTGTAGGATTTTTAGCAGGATTCCTGGCCTCTACCCACAAGATGCCAGTATCATGTATAACTAAAAATGTGATAGTTGTGACAACTAAAAATGTCTCCAGACATTGCCAAATGTCCCTGGGGGTTGGGGGTGGGGACAAAGGGGAGATAAATCATTTCTAATTGAGAACTACTCATCCAAATGATGAGGCATTAACACAATTTTATAATGAAAACAATCTGAACTACAAAATATATTAGCAAAGGAGTATCTTTCCCCCAAATGATTAAGGATATCAAATTGCCTTAGCAAACACTTAATGGAACAACTTCTTAGGATTTGGAAAAAATAAAGAAGTGTTTCCTCCTAAAAAATTCTATGAAAAAAATAAATGTATTTGCTTATATTTTATAAAAAAGTCATCCTATGACCTATAACTGCAAAAGCCATAAGACTACATTTCAAGAAAACAAAGTAACCAAAAGTGAATAAGCCAGATGTGCTTTATGAAATGTCCACTGGATAATTTCAAAGAAGCAATATCAGAAACAGATGAATAACTAAATCATTGACCAACTTTCACAGGCAAAATTCATCTAAGACTTCCCTGTTTATTAACTGTAACAACATTTTTTTCTCCTGTAAGCCCATATACTTCCAACAAAGCCAATTATTTTCTTCACTGCAAGCCCTTCAGTATGAAAGTTGAAGAGCCTTTATGAGTGGAAAGTTAATGTTCTTGAAATTTCAGAAAACAGATTTACCTCCAAAGCAGGTGTAGATAACAGCACATGAGTAGACTGGACAACATCTGCAGCATGGATATTGTTGTGATAGGCCACATCAGCATGGTAATGGTCTTCAAGAGTCATAAGATACGTAATTAAAGTATCTACTGGAATTTTAAATGTTTTTAACAAATCCCGTTCCTGTAGGAAAAGAAATCCTCTTATATAAAAAATTTTTCTATAGTGTTAAAAAAGAATCACACATCAGTGTTGCCTAAGGTTAACCCAGAAATGGAGACTACACTCTCACATGTCTTGTGAGGGAAACAGAAACCTTTGGAAAGATCCAGGGACTGAGGAACAAAACCAGAATTGGGTTGTCCTCTGTCTTCCTGGAGCCCAACAGTGCTATACCCACATGTATGGTGTAGGAAGGAGCTGCCGACTATAAAAGTTTCTGTGTCCCATCATCGCGAAGGCAGCTTCCATCAAGTGTCATTGACTCAGCCAATGGATCACACCCACTGAAACTCAACATTCTCTCTAGGGCTGGAGTTTCCCCTTCCAGTGCCAAGGTATCTACAACAGCCTCAACTTCTCATTTAAATCCTACCCTGAGCTGGGGTAAAGGTTCAACAAGGGTGAGAAAAGGATATAGAGAAGATAGCAGGACACAAGAAAGTGACTGAAGTCTAAGGAAAGGCAGCAGGGGGCTTACTCATTTTTTAAAGTTAGTACTCCACTCTCTATGGAAGTCAGTGTCATGGAGATGATTTTTTAACTATTATTTTAATGAACTGCTTCAATTTCCCCTACATCACATCTTTTTCTTCAATGCAAAAAAATAACACAATTGATTTATTTGTGTTTTTCCCACATTCCACCTTTCTGTATCTTTATTTGTCCCTTAGCAAAGGAGTAAATAAGGAAAAAAGTATCAAAATAAGCAAAAGAGGATGAGTAGTAAAGAAGACAAGAGACATGCACAATCCACAGACTGCATACTAAGTTCCTGAATAAAAGAAATATGTTAGAACTCAACCACAGTACCTGAAAAATGGTGTGCATGATAACAGTCAGAGGCCGGTTACCAGACAACTCTGCTATTCTGAAAACATGAAGACCCCATTTGTTCACATCCTCCAGTTCCTGGGGTTAAAAAAAACAATAACAAGACATTAGTAAGTGGAAGTAGAATGGGAATCAATAAATATAATTGTTTAAAGATTACTGACTTGAATGTAAAGATGGTTAGATTTTTTTAAAAACAATGATTCATTTTAAACGAATGGGTGTACCATGTAAGAATAGGCAAACTTTAGGCAAATTCAGATAAATGTACTGAAAACAGACTAGTATTTGCTTAACCTAATGACTTTGACAATATCATGTGGAAGTCAGTGTCATGAAGAGGACACATATCTATATACTTTGAATATCAATCTCAAAGCTCTTCTGCAATGGCTAAAATACATTCATGAAATCTTAACTAGACTCCTAAAACCCTGAAGACATAATAGATTTCAAACTCTTTAAGGCCAATCAAATGAAGATGCCAAAAAATAAGAAACGTATATACCAAATCACTTGTCTAAATATACATACTATTAATATATAAATACTTTAGAAAGAGCTTTATAAAGTATTTTTCCATCTTCAAAGAAACCCCACATATTAATAAACTTTTCCATCTATTTAAGAGAGAAAGAACCAAAACTCATGAAAAGACATCATTGCTTATTTACGAGCATGATCTCTGAAATCATACCTTGGCAAGGACATCTTCTTGTTCAGTTTTAACTCCAAACCTTGGGATACTTGAATTAGTCAGACTAGAGCTGTGCATCAGTTTCTTAACTCCACTGATCTGAGACATTGGCCTTTTCTTTTTCTCCTTTTCCTTCTGAGTTGGACAAGGAATTTCCACTTCATGCTGCTTATCTTGAGAAATTTAGAAAATGTTGTACATTTATTATTAATTCTATCTTTTCTTTAACCATAACATGCATAACAGTTTAGATTGTAACTGATTATTATATATTTCAGGAAATGTTTCCAAGTAAAACTTTTCCTCTTAGAAAATTATTTCAATTTGATGTGGACTTAATTTGCTATCTTCAAACACAAAATTAAGCAAATAAATTCCACTAAAGAACAAGTAATAACAAATACATTCAGTGGTTATCTCTTTGATAGAATGTCCTAATAAAAAATTTTGCAACATTTACTATGAAAACAGACTCAGAGAAAACAAAACAGGTGGTTATTTCCACTGTTTATCAATTTCATTCCTATTTGAAATTCACTTAGTGGCTTGAAAACTGCTCTTGCCAACTAAGGCCTCCAGTTTCAACATGTACTTTGAAATGGTAGAAACTTCAGACACAAATGTCATAAAACCCTAACAGCTAACTGAAATGGGTCATACTGTGGGATCCAAAACAACATTTTTCAATGACTTGGATTAATTCTACTACTTTTTATTTCTATATTATATCGAGATAAGGGTTATGATATAACCGGGTTTTATGGGCAACAAAGAAGCTCAAATATTCTATGATAGTGAATATGCACATATGCTAATTGTTGTTTTCTGTAGTAAAAGACTTAAGATGTCTTGGTACATCCATCCACTGTTTGAAGGCAGTGAGCAACCCTAACATATCTTCACACATAGTATTGGTTTGATAAATGTTTAATAAATATGCTAATTAGATATTATGACACTTTTGTTTGGAAAGTAAATCCAAATCAAGGATATTTTGAAATTACTGACTTTTACTTATTGCAATTTCTTTCTGTGGATGGGGTAGAGGGGTTGTCCCAGGATACCACACTCGCAGCTATTATCAGCAAACTTTTCTTTAGCAACTGTATTGTATTTGCTCAGCAGTTTACCAGGCTTAGTGTCCATTAGACTGTCAGCAGGAACCATTTCTAATTTATCATTAAATACCTATTATACAGCAATGGCTGGCATTTAACAAGAATTTACTGAATACATGAATAGATCTCTCTGTAAAATATGTTTTACAGTTTAGTACTATTGACTGGGTGTGGTGGCTCAGCTGGGTGCTGCAATCCTAGCACTCTGGGAGGCTGAGGAGGGAGGATTGCTTCAGCTCAGGAATTTGAGACCAGCCTGAGCAAGAGCGAGACTCTGTCTCTACAAAAAATAGAAAAATTAGCCAGGTATGATGGCACACCCCTGTAGTCCCAGCTACTCAGGAGGCTGAGGCAGGAGGATCTCTTGAGCCCAGGAGTTTGAGGTTGCAGTAAGCTATGATGATGCCACTGCACTCTACCCAGGGCAACAGAGCGAGACTCCATTTCAAAAAAAATTAAAAATAAAAATATAATTTAGTACTATGAAAAAATGCAATGTACAACTTGAGTTCCGAGAATCCCCTAATGTTCTAAATAAAACCAGAAGATAAAAACATACTTTGTCACCTTACATTCTAAAGCTTCCAGTATCAAATTATAATATTAATATGATAAACAAAAACAAATAGAATTTTTAACACTTGTTTGGCTTCCAAAATGAGTTGGCACACCAACCCCCTCCAAAAACAAACAATAACTCAAAAGAAAAATGTTAAATTGCATATTGTTATACTCACCTAAGAACGTGTTTGATATATACTCTGACACTTGATTTCCAGACCGACTCATTTCAGAGAGATGGGTGAGCTCCCGATTAAGCATCCTTTTAAACTGAAAAACAGAAAGGTAAAATGAAATAATAGAAGAGGAAAATTTAAGAGAAATAACATAAGCATATTATGAGACACGGGAACATATACCCCCAAAATTTTCAAGTTGTCCTGACAATTTAGATCGGTGTCATCCAGATGAACTTTCTGCAATCATGGAAAAATACCATAATCTGCGCTGCCCACTACCCTAGCCACTGGCCACATGTGGCTATTAAGAACTTAAAATGTGGCTAGTATGAGTGAGAAGCTGAATTTTGAATTTTATTTAATTTTAATTATTTTCAATTTAAATAGTCATATGTGGCTAGTGGTTACTATATTGGACAGCACAGATTTAGACACTCAAGGACTAAGGGGAAAATCAGGGGAATCAAGGGACAAAAAAGGGAATAAAAAATTTGAAAAGTATTTAGAAAAGAGAAAAACTAATTTATAGGTACATAATAATTGCCACATAAAATATGGTACATTTTTATCAATTAATTTATCATTTGCAGAAATGTATCTATATACTGATCAAAGGTTAAAATCTAATCTTTTACTCCAAAGCAAAACTGAACTGACTTATTTCAGTACTCTTCCAGAATAATGGAGAAATAAAATTCAGATTATATTGTATTACATAGTTCATTATGCTATATATAGCATTTGAATAAATAGTATATAATGTTTCATTTTAAAAGTTTTTCAAGTAGGGAATATACCATTTTTTATTGGTTCTCAGCATCCACAGAATTTACCAACCCAAGTCACTGAATAGAAAACAGGTTAATTTTTAATACTGTACTTTGTTACTTCACAATTTATTTTACTAATGCCATGGTGCCTATTTTATTCAAAGAAACATTTGAATTAACCATCAACACCACATGGCGTTACTAATACCCACAATTCTCAAAGATTTTATGCTTCCCCACCCATCAGCTCCTCTTAATGCATCTTCTTTTGACCCTAAAAATAGCCCAACTAGGCCTTTTAATATGCCTTTAATACTTCACTTAACATATAGAAACAATACATTTTTCTATATATATAGTAACTGCTATTAGACACTTGATCAAAAAATGTCAAACACATTTCCTCTAATCTTTAGTAGCCTTTAAAATTTTGATTTCACCATAAATTCTCATTTAAGTCTGGAGGTGAATAGTGGGTTTATCTTTTAGTAATTCCTGAAATGTAATTCTTATGCAGTATTTGATTTATTTAGAATTTTTTTTAAAATCTTGCTTCTCTGCAAAATTCATACCAAGACATCCTACTCAATAGTTTGCTAAATCACTTCCAGAGTCAATCTTATTGACCATCTAGATTAGGTATAAAAAATTAACTATTACCACAAAGCATAAAGGAAGACCCCCATAAAAATTTCAATAGACTGTTGGATACAAAAAATGTATACCTGCATTCTACTGCAGTCAAAAACAAAAAAATGGCATGACCAGTACAAATTCTGCTTGTCAATGTACAGGTCTAGGGAGTTTATTCTCAAACTCAGGAACATAAAGTTCACTTTCTTTGTTCATATATTTTTATAACTTCTAACTTTAAAATGCACATATGCTATAGAAAATCTAGAAAACTATACGGGAAAAAAATCATATAAATTCCTATTGCTCGGAGATAACCATAGATAATTAGCTAAATATCCTTCTATGCCTTTTTTCTACATTTGTATGTATACATGTATTTTTTTCAATTGGTACCATGTAGTATACAAAACATGAGTTGCTGTTTATGCTCCTTTAGCATTATATATTATGACCCACTGGAAAAAAAAATTGGGGGCTTTCTAAGAATATCCACAGAGACATCTGCAATAGTGTTCAAAATTTCTTCTGTCCATTTTTGCAAAGTTCTATTTTCTTGAGTAGATTAGGGGCCATCAAATAATTAAATGGGCTAATATAGAAAGTGTCTTATATTTAGCCTGACCCATAGCAGGTGATCAATATTATTTGAGTTCCTTCTCCTGGCTCTCTTTCTGGCATTCAGAAAGATTCCTGACTTTTGGGCCTTTTATAATAATACTTGATTTTATCATTGCAGGACAGGCAGATAAAGGATTTGACTACAGTTATGATTATAAAAATACATATCTGAATAGCTAGCTCCCTTCTTTCAATTTCTTAATGGAATTTAGGACAGTATTCATATGGGAAAGCATAACTCTGTTTCAAAACCTAAACTATGATATCATGCATGATGTTCTAGAGGTAAGAAAATCCTTGCTTTACAGATGAAATTCACCCTTGGAAAAATCTACTCATTAGGCAAAGCACATTCAAAAGAGAGAGAGTGCTGAATATTTTAAATATGTATTCAATTAAATATATATGGTGATTGAAAAAGTTAGAAAGGGAAACAGTTTATCATAGGGTCATTTTCTAACATGTACACACAACCTCATATAAGGAATATGTTGCCATATGCCCAAGAAGAAAATGTGCAGGCTACCTGCAAATACACTATACATGTTATTAGATTTTTCTAGAAGAATATAAAGAATGAAGTGTAATTTTCCTGGCGGTTTGTTACACAATTCACCAAAAATAGCCAGTTAGTACAGATAACTAAGGGGGAAAAAAAAGCCAGCGAAAGGAATCTAACTATTGTCCAGACCAAATAAATGACATACTGCTTATTCCAGTTTATGTATTTGCATCATACACATTATTCTTAGATTACTTTCCTGCCTTTGTTCAAAATACAAAAACATGGGTTGGAGAAACCCTTCATCACACATCTATTTCTCTACCAAGTCTTGTAAGGTGTTCCAAGGAAGTCAACATTTCATTTTAACATAGTTATAAGAGACAGTATTTGAAACAACCCTCTATATTCCCAAGGAAGGGAGTAAGTTATAATATAGGGGTATTTTCTAAAAGGAATTAAAATTGTTTTCCTTTTTTTGCTATTACTAATAATATAAAACTTTTGGTCCAAAGAAGCTAAATTAATAATCCCAAAAATTACCACAACTGGTAGTTGATCTTACAAATTGGTTTTGGAATATATAGCTAGATGTAATAAAGAATACTAGACTATTCAATACACATTTTAAAATGTAAGTGGAATTTCTCCCTTTTTAATATAACTATATAACATTTGTTAAGATAACTATATAAAATTACCATGAGGGGGAAGGAATGATTACAAAAGCTAAAAAAATGTATTCTGTCTAGAACACCATTATATTTTTCAATTAACAGATTTAGAAAAAACAAAATATAGAATTGCTTTTCAAAAGAACTGGTTGTAAAATGCAGAACAATTTAATTAAGCATTTAGTTATGTTTTTAAAGTAACCTCTAAATATTTTCTGTTGCTGAATTTCTAACTGTTTTTGGTCTAAACAGTCTGAAACAATACATAGAATTATGGTTGCAACTAAGAAAAAAGAGGAGGCTTTCTAAGTGAGGGCTTTCAACTCCTTTGTTCTCATTATGCATCAGAATGTCTGTGTACAGTATTTAAGGCATAAAGGGAAGTGAAGATGCAATTGAATCCAAATACTGTATTTTGCTTTTTAGAACTGCAGTTCTCCAATTTACATTAGGCATTTAAAATTATTCAGGAAGCAAAATAAAATAATAAAACAAAATTAAAATATTCTTAAATGTAATCCCTTGTACTTCTGCATCATGCCAGTGTGCTACAGGGTATATTACGTATCTTCCTAATATATATTTAAGGGGGTAGTATAGGGCAAACAGTAAGAAAACGCTTATTTTTTCCCCATGATATTCTGCTAAAAATCATTTGAATATGCTGCACTGTGAGGCATACAAGTTTGGTAGGTATCATTATTAAAGGCTATTTAAATAAATACTGCATTGAATGCATACAAATAAATCTTTCAAAATGCATAGTAAGACCAAATACATCTATATTTGCCCTTCTTACAAGTTTTTAAAGGTACAGTATTAACACATAAGCAAAGCTGTCCAGGAAAAATTTTCCTCAAAAAGATAAATACTAAAATTCTGTATTTAGATTCTTGGTTGTATTGTTCATAAGCATGATACAAATGTGAAGCTCTTAAAAATGCATCAATTTATGAGCTAACTAAAAGCTAAGAGATAAATTCTGGGGTGGGAGAGTAATGGGGGTTTCTTATATTTCCCTTTATATTTTTCTGTATTTTTGAAAAATTTTTAGCCAAGAAATGGCTAGCAAAATTCAAATAATGGAAGTCTACATATTTAAAAAACAATTTTAAATATCTGAACCATCCATTGATTTAAAGGGAGGTGAGGAATCACAATTATTTGGACAATCAAAACTGAAATAAGTTTTCTAGTTTTCTTAGAATTCAGGTAAATTTTAACAGCAAAAAGGAAATTTTTCTTCAAAAAGAAAGAAACAAAGCAAATGAAAAAATATTTCAATCTGAAAGTCCTTAAAATAAAGGAAAATGAATCTTTAAAAATGTGTTGTGATTGGCTCAAATATTCAAGGATAAACATCAATTTATGAAGTGATGCTTCATTTGGGACTGAATAAGGTTTTTCTACCTCTTGGCTTCTATTATGGAGATAGATCTACAATGCTAACATTACCACAGGGCAGGCAAAAAGCCTGCCAAGCATGAACACAATATTATTAAATTCAGGGTATTAATTCATTTCTTGAGATGAACAAAAATAACAGTATCATAAAAACTTCCAGTTTTACAAGTAGATAATTAAGTTTTCATTTTAATAAAATATCACAATAGTCAAGTAATGTCAATTCTTAACGTCACCTAGAGCTTTATATATAAAGGTAAAAAAAAATTCCTCATCAGGTTAAAGTAGTATAGATTTTTAGAAAGAGCCACAAATTAATTTTATAAACTTTAAATGCTACATACTAACTGGAATCCATAAATCAATGTAATTTGGCCCAATACTTTACTTTCAGTGAATTTAATTAATTACTTCAATATTTTAAAGCACAACTCAAACCTATACCATATGACAAACAATATCCACTGCATATCAAAAAAGCTATTTTAACATGCAAACTACAACTGATAAAAGGTATAAATCTTATCTTCACCACAAAAACATGTATTTTTTTTCTAGTTCACATGTAAGGAAAGAATATAAAATTGCTTAGAAAGCTTAGACTCCATTGTAATTAGTCATAACTATCAGTTATGTAATCAGAGTAATCAGGAGTTTTCAAAGACTAAATAAACCTTACCTTTATGTAGCCCCAAGACACTGACAGTAAATAGTTTGCTTCAGGCATTTTTGATTGATTATATATAGATAATAAGTTCTAAAATGTATATATCTTTAAAACCTTGGTACTTTAACAAATCTCCCCAAGCCACGCAGTGTGTGGGTTTTTAAAGATTCTTGGCAATTAAGTATACATCAGAAAGCCTGGCATTAGATCCCATCCAGCCGTCTTCCCATTGAATACATGCCATTTGTAAAATTTCAGAATGGAACAAAATTCAGAAACTATTCTGAATAAAAAACATCCATGTGATAAACGAATATCTAAAAATCTAAGAGTCTGCATCTTTCTCTCCCCGAGCTCCAGGGCTTAATGAATAATGTATGTCAAGATGCTTAGCTGCAAGAAAGAAGAGTTCTGTCAAAAGCTACCAAATAAGGAACTGCGAGAGAGCCAGGAAGAGTGACAGAAAACCCCGCCCATAAAAAAAATCCCAACTATCCACCAATCGCATTCCATCCCTCGGTCTATAAGGGCAGGGGGCGTGGACTCGGCACAGGCTGCGATGTGATTGGTTGGCAAGGGCGAACCTTGGGGGAAGAGGTTTTCTGCCTCACCCGGGTAAACGCCATCTAATAATGACATCCCTACAGCTCCGAGGCTGCCCTAGGAAAAGATGAATGGGGCTTCCCTCTTGCAGTGATGCATAACGACCATAAAACTCTTCAACATTCACAGTTCATTCTTAAATAAGAATTGCCAATCCTTTTGGAGTCATTTCTATGAATTTCAATACTGACTTCTCTTCCAAATAAAAGCTGCTCTGAAAATGGCAATCAGGCATTTTAATTACCTCCCTCTCTCAAATCCAAAACAAGTGGCTTCCCTGCTGACGTAGATATAACCATAGTTCTCCCATCCAACATAAGAGCATAGTGATTCTAAAATACAACCAATGCCCAGAAATCACAAATGGAAATGACATATTCCCTCACCGGTGTGGCACGGCTGTTCTCAGCTCCTTTTGTATCTATTGTTATGTATGGCTGAGCTCTGTAACCTTCAAAGTCGAGGAATGGACATGATTTATAAATATAAATCTGATTGGGGGAAAAATCTGAAAGCTAATGCATTGTGTATGGACAAGGAATGCAGAGTTTTGTATATAGAATTCAGGATCTATAATCAGAAGAGAACATTTTTACAACTGTACCCAGAGTTAAGAAAGGAATGAGTGGCTCTTAGGAATACAGAATTGAGCTCAGGAGTAATCAGACCTTTTATGAAGAGGGTTAAATAAGAAATTTAAATTCTTTTCAGAAAAATAGTATTTTTATTTGGTTTGGGATAGTATTACTCTGTAACTTTCATACTAAAGAGGTCTTGTGGATGAGAAATGAGGGAAATGTAGATTTTACTCTATTTTAGTATAAAATTCTGTCCATTCTACCTCAAAGTTTGTATCTGTGCTTCTACAACCTGCTAATAATGGTTATTCTGCAGTTTTTCTGCCATTTAAGTATTTCTATATCAGGTTTGTCTGTCTTAGATAGCATGCTCTCACATAAATATCTGCATTAAAACTTTGCCTCTTTGAGTTTCTATTGGTCCTTTGCTACTAATGTCCTCAGCTACTATTCCTATTGTGTTCATTTCCTAACTTCCTCTTAATCCTCTAAAAAAGAAAGTACTTAAAACCCCAACACTCAGCTGAAACTACCCCCAGAAGAATATTAAAGTCCTCCTTTTTTCTGGTCTTTCCTTCTCCTTAACTTCTCTGAAGTATTCCATATTGTTTGATCATTCTTACCAATCTCCCTCAACTGGCAAGGTCCTGAAATTCTTTGGTTTTCTTTCTACTTCTCTGACCTTCCCTTCTTTACCACCTTCTATTAATCCCCCAACTCGGGATCTCCACAAGAACTCTGTCCCAGGCACACTCTTCAATGGCCGCTTCTAACTTAAACTTCAGTACCGTATTTCCAAATATAAGATACTCTGCTCTCTTGAATGCCTTGCCAGTCACAACAAACTTTTTCGAAACCATGAAACATTTTTCTATTTAAAGTAGCTCTTACTGTAACTACTTCCATTTCAGTCAGTGGGCCCATATTTCTTCCAGTATCTCAGATGAAATCTGTGACTCTTTTCTACCATTCAACAGGTGTTCCATGAGTCAGACACTCTCATCTTTGATATGAACCACCTGACTGGATCCTTGAATAACCCTGGCTTGTTCCCCTCTACCACATCACCTTCCCTCCTTCACTCACCTTTGTTACCAACTCCTATCTTTTATAGAATGCTGTTTCTTTCAGTCTGCCCTTTTCCATTCCCACTCCCATCGTTTCAGTCCAAATACATAAAAGACTGAGAGAAATAGCAAATACCTTCAATATCATCCCCTTTCATCCCCTCATTTCCACATAAAGTGAGACCTGGAGAGAAAAAATGATTTTTCTTTGTTTACCCAGGTACTAAGAACATTAACTCCAAGTTTAAATCCTTTAGTGCACAATCCTTGACAAATAGTCTAACCTTTTGGTGTGTCAGTGTTCTCATCTGTAAAATGGATTACTGTGACAGTTAGTCTCCAAAGATACCTCCTAATGAGCCACATGGCCCTACATTGAATCTGAGCTGGCTTGTGTAACCAACAAGTGATGTTGCGTGACTGCTGAGCCTAAGTCACAAGAAGTTTTGCAGCTCTCACCTTGCTCTCTTTGAACATGCTACTGGGATCCCAGAGCTACCAGGTGACAAAGTCTGACTGTTCTGACACTGCCATGCTATGAGCAAGTCCATGATAATGTCATGGAGAGTGGAGAGACAGAAGGGGGAAGGGGAGAGAGAGAGATACTTTTTCTCAAATCCAACTTCAGCCTGTTACTTCAAATCTAGTAAGCGACAACTTAGCATTTGACTGCCTCATCACATTCACATTCCTCTGTGAGCTTCAGATTGCCGTCATCTGACCCTAATTCCCAACTCCAAGCCTATTTTCAGCTGCTGTATTACATCTTTGCTCTGTCCCTGGAAGGCTAGTATTCCTCCAATCTCTATGATATAGCAGACAATCCCATTTCTCTTAATCTTTACTGAATTCACTGCCTAGAATACTCTCCTTCTACTCAGTCTACCGCCAATTGGTTTTCCAAGGCAGATTTAAATCATTCAAAGTACATATATCTCAGGACCAAATATTCTAGCCCTTCTTCAAATTCTAACTATTCTACCTTCACCCCTCCATTCAATAAATATATATTAAGCTCCTACTCTATATTAGGCACTGTCCTGGATGCTGGGGACATAGCAGTGAACAAAACAAAGTTTTCTCATTTGGAGCTTACATTCAACAATTAAATTAATAAATAAGTAATATGTCAAGGGGTGGGTAAGTGCAATGGAGAAAAAAGAAATGATAAAGATAAGGAATAGAAGTTTCTACAAGATGACCAGAGAAAGCCTCTCTGATGAGATGACGGATACCCAGAGATCTGAAGAGAGAGAGAAAGCCATGTGGATATGGAGGATAGGGAAAAGAAAGTCAAGTGAGGGGTAGCCAAGAGCCAAGGCCTTGCAGCAGGAGAATGCCTGGTGTGCTCCCTGAAGAGCAAGT
Organism: Lemur catta; assembly: GCF_020740605.2. Classification (NCBI taxonomy): domain Eukaryota; kingdom Metazoa; phylum Chordata; class Mammalia; order Primates; family Lemuridae; genus Lemur; species Lemur catta. The sequence continues at coordinate 36,481,462 of NC_059139.1, forward strand.
GTAAGTGTCATACCACGTCATTTAAATCCAAATTATGCTCTACAGTGGGGTTTTCAGCCATATCAGGCTCACTGCCCTCCCCCTCCTTTTAAAAATCTGTCCATCAATCTATTTTATTCTTTGATGAACTTTAAACTAAGTTACTCTTTTTCTTTTTATAACAAGTGTTTTTTAATCCTAAAATGAAATTCCTAAATACACTTCCTACATACATACTCTACTAAATATATACATACAGATTACATGCTTCCTACATAAATACTTTTTAAAAAATCAGTCTAATGACTTATCAATAACATAAAAGAGAAATAAAAATACTTTCTATTAAATACTACAAAATATAAACACTTGTACAGAACTACATTAAAAAAAACAGTCAAAAGCTTTGATCTTACTATCACTGACCAGCGGGTGACCTTCAGCAAGTTATTTGAACTTCTCATGATTCAGTTTACTCATTTGATGCTATGGTTTGGATACTTGATCCCCCCAAATCTCATCAAAATTGGAAATTTCATCCCTAGTGTTGGAGGAGGGGCCTACTGGGAGGTGTTTGGGTCATGGGGGTGGGTCCCTCATGAATGGCCTGGTGCTGTCCTGTCACAGTAATGAGTGAGTCTCACTCTGTTAGTTCCCTCAAGAGCTAGTTGTTAAAAAGAGCCTGCAACCTCCCCTCATCTTTCTCTCTCCTGTCATGTGACCTCTGCACATGACAGCTCCCCTTTGCCTTCTGCCATGAGTAGAGGCAGCCCGAAACCCTTGCCAGAAGCAGATGCTGGCACCATGCTTCTTGTACAGCCTGAAGAACCATGAGCCAAATGAACCTTTTTTCTTTAATAAATTACCCAGACTCAGGTAGTCCTCTATAGCAATACAAACAGACTAAGACATCTGGAAAATGAGAATAATAGTATCCACCTTTGGCGTTGTTATGGGGATTAAATTAGTGCATATACATAGAGTACTTAGGACAGTAAGTGCTTTGTAAGCACTTGCTATGATTTCTCTGATCAGGGAATTACCATGAATATAACATTGTTATATTAGAAAGATGATATTTTTCCCCAAAATGATGAATGATACTTAGAAAGGTTTCACATGTAACAAAGTGCAATCTTCCCTCAATATACGCTATTGCTGCATTGCTAGAAAATTTGGTGTGAATTAAAACGATGTAAAAATATTTAATGTTTATATGTAAAAAGTAATTGGGTTCTAGGCTCAGATAATTTTAAGTGCACTTTTCACCTACATGAATGGCTGCTAAGATTTTTTTGGATATCATGTGGGACACAGAGCAAACCTCCCTGGTGAAGGCCTACCCTATCCTATGTATTCCAGAGTATCTAACCTCCCTGGCGTCCATCCATCAAGTACCAGGAGCACTGCCCAATCACTGTGCCCTGAAATTTCCTGAATGTTCCCCAGTGTTAACAATCACTGTTCTAGTTGTTTCAACTGTCTTGAACTTTGCTTCCTCATCCAGGGTGGAGGATCCTTGAAGCAAAAAAAAAAAAAAAAAAAGATATCTTACTCTCTCTCAAAGTAGTTAGTGTACCACAGGCACAAAAAGATTGCTCGCTGATACAGAAGCAAAACTTATCAATATTTTTATACCACCTGTAGGAGATAGGAAAGGATGTGGGTTTTCACCCTCGGCAAAATTATCAAAAAACATTTAAAACAAATTACATATGGCAGAGTAGTACGTCCTGTCTTAAAAAATCATGCAGAAACACACACACGCACAGTTTCCCTTCCCTCTAATATCTACTGCCAAGTCTCCCAGCTAAATGTGATGGTGCCTTCATTCTACTTCATTCTACAAACTTCTATTCGGCAGCTACTATGTGCCAGGTACTCTGACAGGTACTAGATTTAAAATGATTCAACTGTAAATCCCTCATTTGCTGCAATAAGGGAGACTATTTAATAGAATCAAATATCGTGTGTGTGTGTGTGTGTGTGTGTGTGTGTTAAAATAGAAAAAAATAATGTCCTGGAGTGTTCATTTCTCTTTTTCTGTCTTTTCTTAACAATACTTCTCAGAATTTCTAGAGGCCACTCCTCTTTTACTCCTTGTTTTTTCAGTCCTTAACAGATACCCAAGCAATCAACAGTCTCTCTGGATGATTTCAAGACATTTTAGGATATTTAAAATTCTGCCAATGGAGGTGAACCTTTGACACATTAACACATGCTGGCATCACTGACTTTGCAACAGAGGTCAAGACAGATAAGATGTATTTTGAATATAAAAAAGAAAACCAAATCAAATTATGAGGAAACTGGAACAGAGGTCAAGTGTCTTGCTCAAAGTCACAAAGCCAGTAAGTAGCGGAGCAGGGATTTGAACCCAGGCTCTCTGGCTCCAGAGTATGCTAAAGTGCCAAAAAGTATTTCAGGCATTGTTCTGTATTTAGTCTAGAGTCTATAACAGGTCTATTAATATAATCAATTCTAAGCTATATATTATTGTACTTGAAATATTTAAGAAATATTGTCTGAAATAAGTGTATTGACTCTAAGATTTCTCCAATCTAAGGAATTTTCCTGGCAGTAACTTTGCTTTCAGTTGGACTTACAACCACTGGAAAAATATTTTATTCTATAATAAATCTACATTTATTTTATACCTTTCTCCTTAGAATTAAAGTTCTGGTAGTTGTTATTAATTAAGAAACAAATCTATATAAAGTACAAAGTAGGTTCTTATATGTCTAGTATGGTTCAGCTTGAACAAATGGAAATCCAATTATTAAATGTCCCTTGAAGAATCCTGAGGCAGGCAATGTTAAACCAGATATTAAATACAATAGGTACAGCAAACTAGTGTCTGAAAGCAATCTTAGTCTCCCTTGGCTTTCAAATGCCTCAAAAATATTTTAGAGGTAGACAATAATCTGCAATTAATTTATAACCAACATTTTAAATAGGAGAATGTTAAATCTATTTTCACATGATAAAAACTATCTTTCTTTGATTGATGCTAATATTTAAAAAATCACTTTAGCATAAGTAAATCCCCTAAATGTTTTTGTGTTTACTGCCCTCTAGTGATAATGGATCTGCATCTGATTTAAGAAATAACTATGTTCCTGAAGAGTCATCACCTTTCAAAAAATGAAAACATATCTTACAAGTGTTATGGAGATTTGAGATCAAAAGGAACTCCAGGTTGATTATTAAAAACCAAATAATCTTCAAAAAAGCTAAGACTCATTCTCCAATTAACCTGGTTTGAAAATCGTTATTAAAAAAAGTTTTATTTAAAATAGAAAACATCTGCAACATTTACTGAGAAAAGAAATTCCAACACAAGAAACCATTTTTGTTGAGAGGTTCCTTGAAGCTGAAATAACATGGGACTGATCTGATAGCTGTATTTTTATTTCTCTTCTAAATGGGCTAACTCTCTTATTATATGGTGGCATAGTACTCTATAATTGTTGATACAGCTTGAATTCACAGACAGTAGACACAGACTTTTGTATGCTCATAACTACTTAGTAAATCTAGCTCAAACCATCATCGTCATCATTACCACCCTAATCATCATCATTACAACTACCATGGACTTCTATTTCACTGATGAATAATCAAGGCAATAAATGAGGGTACCAACTTCAAATATATGAAGGCTCCACAAAAATAATCTCGTATGAAAAAGTATTTTCTACTTATAGAGAAAATGAGAATTCCCAATTCACTTAAACTAGCCTGAGTGAATACTAATATTTCATATTTACAATGGCCATCATATTCACCACAAAATACTAATGTTCCCTCTGTACTTTGTGGTATGCTTTGTATAATAAAAACAATTAAAACAGAGAGAATACCTGTCTTCTAAAACAATAATAACAAATTTAGTAGAATGCTCCAACTCTATCCAGGAGAATACAAAAAGTGCTAGATCACCCTTGTTTTTTGTGGCTGAGTAGAACTCCCCAGTATATATATATACACACACACACCACATTTTCTTAATCCACTCATGTATTCATGGGCACTTGGATTGTATCCACATCTTTGCAATTGTGAATTGAGCTGCTATAAACATTCTAGTGCAGATGTCTTTTTTATAGAATGTCTTGTTTTCCTTTGGGTAGATGCCCAGTAATGGAATTGCTGGATCAAATGGTACTTGGTAGTTTTACTTTTATCTCTTTGACGTATCTCCACATTACTTTCCACAGAGGTTGCACTAGTTCGCAGTCCCACCAGCAGTGTATGAGTGTTTCTATCTCTCCGCATCCATGCCAACATTTATTGTTTTGGGACTTTTTGATAAAGGCCATTCTCACTGGAGTTAAGTGGTATCTCATTGTGGTTTTGATTTGCATTTCCCTGATGATTAGAGATGTTGAACATTTTTTCATACGTTTCTTGGCCATTGTTCTGTCTTCTTTTGAAAAGTTTCTGTTCATGTCCTTTGCCCACTTTTTGATAGGGTTGATTGATTTTTTCTTGCTGATTTTCCTGAGTTCTATATAGATTCTAGTTACTAGCCATTTATTGGATGTGCAATACACGAATATTTTCTCCCATTCTGTAAGCTGTCTGTTTGCTCTCGTGATAGTTTCCTTGGCTGTGCAGAAGCTTTTTAATTTGATCAGGTCCTATTTATTTATTTTTATTGTTGCTGTGATTGCCTTTGGGGTCTTCTTCATAAATTCTTTGCTTGGGCCAACGTCTGTAAGAGTTTTTCCAACATTTTTCTCTAGAGTGAAGTATCATAAGAATGGAAAAACGAGCACCACGTGTACTCACCATCACATTGGTATTAACTGATCAACACATATGTGCACATACAGTAGTAAGATTCACTGGGTGTAGGGCAGGTGGGAGGGGGCAGAAGAGGATGGGTATATTCACACCAACTGGGTGTGGTGCACACTGTCTGGGGAATGGACATGCTTGAAGCTCTGACTCAGGTGGGGCAAAGGCAATATACATAAGTTAAACATTTGTACCCCCATAATATGCTGAAATAAAAAATAAATAAATAAAATAAAAAACCCTCACATTTAAATAGGCATATTTCTAGAATATATATTTAATCTTTTACATACACCAATTTTATATGTGGATCTTAAAGTAATTTTAAGTCATGATATTTAAGCTGTAATTCAAAAAAGAAAGGATATTCCTTGTAACAAATGATTCTTGAACAGTTTGATATCCATTCATAAAACAATGAATTTCAACCTTTATCCTGCACCATACTAAAACTACTTAAAAGGGATCACAGAATTAAATGCAAAGCCTAAAGCTATAGAACTTCTAGGAGAAAATATTTGTGATCTTGGGTTAGGCAAAGATTTCTTAGAACACAAAAAGCATGAAGCATAAAAGAAAAAAGTGATAAACTGGACTTCGTCAAACTTCTCTTTGAAAGAAACTGATAAGAAAGTAGAACAGCAAGCCACGGACTAGGAAGGAAATATGTACAAAAACACGTATCTGATAAAGGACTTGTATCCAGAATTTATTAAAAACATTCTTATAACTTAATAAGACGACGACAATCCAATGGGGAAAAATGGTCAAAAGATTTGAACACTTCATGACAAAGAAGATCAATAAGCACATGAAAAGATACACAATATTATTAGACATTAGGGATACGAAAATTAAAACCACGATGAGACGCCACTACATACTTACTAGAATGGGTAAAATGAAAAATACAAATTCTGGCTAGGATGCAGAGCAAATGAAATTCTCATACATTGCTAGTGAGAATGCAAAATGGTATAGCAACTTTGGAAAACTCAGTTTCTTATAAAGTTAACAAGTACATTGACTGTATGATCCAGAAATCTCACTCCTAAGTATTCATCCATGAGAAACGAAAATATATGTTCATATAAAGACTTATGTACCAATGTTTATAGCAACTCTATTCATAAGAGCAGAAACCTGGAAATAGTCCAGATATCAATCAGCTGGTGAATAGTTAAACAAATTGTGGTACATCCATAAAATGAAATATCAGAAAAAAAATAAAATTCTAGAAAGCAATAAAAAGAAACATTACTAATATATACAGCAACACAGATGAATCTCAAAAGCATTAAGCAGCAAAGTGAAAGGAGGTAATCATACAAGGCTATATATTAATATTTGCTGTATTGTTTCATTCATATGACATTCTGGATAAAGCAAAACTATGGGGATAATAGGTACTGGGAGTGGTGGGAAGGGAATGACCACAAAAGAGCAAAAGAACAACTTTTTGGGTAGGGTGATGGCAATATTCTACATTATGTACTACATACATCATGTAATTATATAGATTATAGCGGTGGTTATCTAACTGTATACATTTGTTAAAAAGCACTTGATTGTACACCTAACAAGAGCAAATCTTCCCATGTGTAAATTATACCTCAAAAACCTGAATTTGAAAAATATTAGCTGATGTCACCAAATTATTTTAATTCCAGATTTGCTTAACTTTATTCAAAGGTAAATGAGAAATAAAAATCTCCAGCATAGTTACATACAGTGCAATAACATTTTTACTCTTTCAAAGAGCTCCACTATTATTTCCCAGAAAATAGGTATATATTTGTCTAATGTCCATGTCAACTTTAAATAATACACTATTCAGTGAAATCCAACTTGTGCAAAGCCTTTAAGCAATAAAATAATAATAAAAGTATTCTCATAAGCACTATTATTATTTTTATTTTAATCCTTTGGAATGAAAATTTCCCTAAAACATTTTAAATATTTTCCTGCTTTTTTAAACAAACCAAACTCCATTTAATTAATTAATGGTGACCTCCTGGGCCACTATTTTTCACTCATCATTGAATAATCAACAAATAGTTTCTGTGCGCTCATTCTAGGCTGAGTGCTGTGCCAGCTGCTAGAGAGAACAGTCCGGTAACGAAGACACAGCCGCTTGCACGAAACTGAATAGTCCCAACTGCTGTATTCTTTTTTAATCCTTTTATCACTTCTTCATAGGTTTTATTTTTTTCTGAGTCCTTGGCTGTCAGCCTGCTCTCTTTCCTAGTCAGTATGAATCTGCCTCTGTATAGTCAGTTCAGTGCCTCCTTCCCCTTTCTAACAGGAGGGGTTTTTGTCTAAGGCAGCATTTCCCAGAATGTGTTGCAAAGATCAGAAGTCCTGTGCGATAATTCTCAAAGAAGACTTCCACTGTCAAATAAACTTTCAACACAGCACTAACCTTTTTGGAGATTGTGTACATTAGCATATTCAAGGCTCTGCCAGGAACTGTAATAAATATTCTTGCTTTATTTTGTTTAACCTAGCATTTCCCAAGCCTATTTTACTACTGAACTTTTGACATTTATTAACAAGCAAAAACAATCCAAAATACTAGGGATTCACAGAAAATTCTTGTGGAAAGTGATGGGCTTTAAATATCAGATAATAAACTTTTTTAGAATGGTGATTTGCTTATTCACTCAACAAATATTTATTAAACAGCTACTATGTGCCAGCTTGGGGGACAGAGTAATGCACAAAACAGATGAGTTTCCTGTTCATGTAAACCTTCGACTCCCAGGGAAGAAAGACAATAAACATGTAGACAAAAAAATGAATGACAAACACTATGAATGAAACAAAAACGGGGTAATCAGGAAAAGCTGCATTGAGAAAGTGATATCAGAGAAGACCCAAATGACTACAAAAGAGCCAACCAGATTTGAGGCAGAGCACTCTCAGCAAAGGCTGAGGAACACAGTTAGCAGGAGGGAGGACAGGGAGGCAGGCCAAGTAAGATAGTGTGGGTCCTTGTAAGCCTTCTGAAGCATGTGACGATATCACAGGAAGGTTCTGAGCAGAGATGTGATTTACATTTTAAAAAGTTGTCTCTGGCCAGGCTCAGTCGCTCACGCCTATAATCCTAGCATTGTGGCAGGCCAAGGACGGAAGAGAGGCGGGAGGATCGCTTGAGGTCAGGAGTTTGAGGTTGCAGTGAGCTATGCTGATGCCACTGAACTCTACCCAGGGTGACAGAGTGAGACTCTGTCTCAAAAAAAAGTTGTCTTTGTAGAGGATGGTTTGTAAAGGGGCAAGAGCAGACAGAGAAGAGAGGAAGCACTTGAGGAAGAGCTGCCAAGACTTGACGAATGAGAGCCTGGAAGGGAAGAAATGAGAAAGATGGACTCCTAAACTTCTGGCTCGATCAATATCTGCCTTGGATGGATGTGGGTACCATTTGCTGAGGTGGAGAACACTGGAGGAGGTACAGATTTGGAGGAAGATAAGGAAAGGGAAAAATGAGTCCTATGAGTCAAGTGCAGGAACATTTAAATACATGAAGTTTTTTTTTTTTTTTTACTGTTGAGGGACATTTTACCCCCTTGCCCCTAAGTTCTTCACTGAGTTCTGGAAAAGGAAAGCTGCCATATAGTTCAGTTTTGAATAAGATATTTCATTAGGATAGACCACTTCCATCAAAATCTCTTAAAATGTTTTTAGAATATTCCAATAAATCCCCTCTTCATAGCAGATTAGGAATGTGAAAGCCTAAGCAACTTCCTCATCCAAGGTGACACAGTAGAACCAAGATTAGAATCTAGCACACACAGCTGGCAATATTTTTATTAAAGTATTATATCTTACTTAAACTATTTTAGGAATAAAGACTTTACTGAAGGCAATAATAAACACAATTAAAAGTGGTACAATAATAGGACTTTTTTTCATTTGCAACAATGGCACAATAGTAGCGTATGAGAATTATGAGATGTATGATGGTACAGAGAATAGGTTTCTATAGTTAGCTTCACATAAGTTCAAGTCTTGGCCTTGCCTGTTATTAGTACTGTAATATGCAGCATGTTATTTAAGGTCTCTGGGTTGTATGGAGAGAACTGGATTTAATGTACCTGACCTAGCATATATTAAACATGTATCAGGATCTCTATAAGTTATTTATATTTGACCAAAAAGACTGAAACTTGTCATAAGGAAAACAATCTGATTACAACAGCTGCATTAAGATTTATGCAACGATATCTACCCAATAGCTCATGCAATCAATGGCTTGTCTCCAAACTATTATAATAGAATCATTGATACCAGCTGAGAATGCTTTTAGAGATTTCAAACAAACTGGAATAATTCTCTCAGAATGCACTGACCCAACAAATGTAAAGACACCTAGACAGGAGTACTACAACTCTTCATAAATAATAGTCTGCCTCTCCTGAATTTCTTCCGTTGTTGTATAAGTCCATTCCACTTTGAGTGAATGCAGTTTTAATATACGGAGTTAATATCATTCTTCAAAAGAAGCTTTTTATAAATTTCTTAAAATATATTTGACTCTGGATATAAGCAAATAAAAACAAAATATGGCCGGGGATTGTATTATGGAAGCTGCAATGAACAGAAGAGTAGTTAAGACCCTTAATCATTTATGTAAAAAGCACTACAAGCCTTACAGTGATCAACAGCAGAACATGTGCAATTATAGCTTGGGCTGTCACAAGGGAAGCAAGTATGTGAATTAAAACATAAGAACTTCCATTTGGGGAACTAAGAAAACACACTAAGCAGATAACTTTTATAGCTTCTTGAATATCAGTTCTAATAATTCACAAGTTGTTTTCCCCTAAAACTCATAATATTTAATAATAATAAAAGATAATATTAATATTTATTGATTGTCTACTATGTGCCAAGGAGAGTGCTGAGTACTCTCCTGGAATTATCTCTTTTATTTCTAATAATAACCCTATGAGAATTATGATTATTCCCATTTTACAGATGAGACTTAAGGCCTTAGCTATTAATTCTGCAAGCAACACTCAAGTAAAATCCTGCCTTTTCACCGGAAATCCAATCCTGACAATTAAAGGTCTATAGGGCATTTCTACTTAGATATGAGGCCTCACATCAACTTTATGTTTAAAAGTTTAACTGTCATATTGTCCAACCCTCCCAAACCTCCCCTCAACCCCTGCCCAGCTGACTTCTCTGATTTTCCAACTTTTATCCTTTCTATTATTTGGATTTAGAATTTCATACTTTCCTCTGGCTGTAGCCTCCTTAGTCTTATATACCTTATCACCCTTCCCCATGTAATCTTTCTCCTACTAATTCCTTCCTTTTCATTCCTGTCTTATTTCAGGACCTTATCACTTTTGTGCCTAATTTCTTAACAGCTTCTTCTTGCTTTTAGTACAATTTCTCCTCAATATGACTCATCCTGCATACCACCACCAGATTTATCTTTCTAAAATCACTTTGTTATTTTACTTATACTACGTTCATTATAATCAAATTCAAGAGTTCTTCAGGATTTATAGGACAACATGCAAATGGCTTCACCTGGCATTTAATGCAGTCAGCAGTGTGGCACCAATCTACATTTGTCATACTTGCTTTGGGTCCTATAATCAGATCCTCTGGTCCAGGCAGGCTTCTTATTCCAAGATGTCCACTACCTTCCTATCCCCACAAACATGCAGTAAAGCTAAATTCACAAAAGTGTCCCATCCTACCCTGCCTCATCTAGCCCCTGGAATATCGCCTCTTCCCTTGTTATCAACCTATGTGAAACCTTAATGCTCAAGATCCAGCTTTAGTAGCACTTTTTCTGGGATGCTTCCCAATCATTCTGGTCTTGTGTTAAATACACTCTGAACTCCTCTACAGGACAAGAACATCATGAATTATTCTAATGCACATTAACACACAATGGGCTTACTCATACGGCTAGCTGTATTTTCAGTGGCACATCTATATGCTTTTCTATCTATCTATCTATCTATCTATCTATGTGTTTAAATACAGTCATACACAAAAATCTCATTTCACCTATAAGGACCTTTGGAGTAGACATATGTCCTACAATAACCAGGCTATCCAAAGATATTTCCTTAAAGGAAAAAAAAATAACCAGGCTAAAACAAAAATCAATGAAAGCTTAAAGACTGGATTGTCATTGTCTGCAGCCAAAAAGTACAAAGCAAAAACCTCCTAATGATTTCATTCCCACATGAAAGTGGTATCCGATCCAGAGAAAAATGATCAAGAATCAAATACAAATAATAAAGACATACTAAACTAAAACTTTCATTCGAAAGTGATGATGTCAATTAAGACCAAAACCAAGGTCAGATGTCTAGCAACAAAAAGTTTTTATTCGCTACAAGATAGAAACCTTGATAAAAGTAACACAGAACTGTTTTGTTCCGGGTCACTTTAACTTTCCTGTGCCTTGTTACTTCATCTGTGAAATGAAGGAGGTGAACAGACTGATCTCACAAACGTCTTTCACTTCTAAGGGCTTTTGGAATTTTTAAAAAAACAACTTTTATTAAGCTGACCAAAGTTTGATTTCTCTGCAATGTGGCTGACAGCAAGTGGAAAATAAAGAGGGATTGACCACCTACTCAATGACTCATTTTCAGCCCTTATAACAACTACACTGCTAGGGTATTTCTTCTCTTGCTATAGCTAGTGTCAGACTCATGACTAAGACCTCATTATGGGGCTGGAACTAGGTTCAGAGTCATTTCATCCATTCCCTTTTTTCTCAGCTGGATTGTCGCTTTTAATGTGCACAATGCTTAAAAGGTCTACTTTTGGTTCTTATTTCTACTTACCCTAGATACCTAGTATCTTGATATTGATTAATATTTGACACTCTCGTTAATCACAATTTCAGTAATTCATAGAATCAGAAAAATCATTTGGAGGGGCCTTGGAGGTCATCCAGGGAGAGGGAAAAGCAAAACACAAGCAGTGAACCAGTTTTTAGACGTAGTAAAATGGAGATCTACAAGAGACCCTCACAACTCTAATAAAAGGCTTTTCTATGGCTGCCTTCATATTCTTTCAAAGAAATCATAACGAAGGAGTCATTGAGAGTGTAAATAAAAATATGCTATCACAGAGTGCTATGTAACCGAGCTAAAACTAAAGTAAACAAACTCAGTGGGCCATCACATATGGGAGCTAGTAAGGCTCCATAAATCACCATGACTGGGTATCAGGATTTCAAAGGCACACTCTGTAAAGTCTCTCCCAGGCCTGTTGGTTGATTCAAGCTCCGATTGCCTTGGGTTACCTATATGGCAGCATATAAAGTTGACCTTTTAAGTTTAAAAATAGTTCCAGTACTCATCCCTACTAAAGATAGGCCATAGTACCTATCGTGTGTGCACCACACTACATACTTTACATAAGTTTTCAGTTAATTTTCACAACAATCCTCTGAGATTACATTAGTCCGGATCTACAGAGAAAACAAAGGCTCAGAGGTGGAAGTAATTTAATTATCCAAGGTCACAACTGTAGGGTAGGGTAGATTTATATCCAGAAGAGGAATTGTTAAGCTCCTCAGAATTTAGGACATTTAAAGTAAAATCAAGATAAAAGTTCTTATTTTTTACCTGTTCCATTCTATTTTACTCTTCCAGGATCTAATAATAACTTACAACAGTGGTCCCCGACCTCTTTGTTTCATGGAAGATAATTTTTCCATGGACTGTGGGTGGGTGGAGGGGATGGGCAGTGGAGCGGAGTGTGGCTTGGTTCCTAGTAGGCCACAGAACAGTACTGGGCCGCCATGGTACTAGCCGGGTTAGGGACTGTAGACTATGGTACAGCGAATTAGCTTATATTTGTTTTGACATAGTCTATTTTCACCATATTCCAGCCTACATCTTGCTGTCCCAGAGCCCATCAACTACCTTTCCTCACTCCCAGTCAACAGGGTCCTTAGGGGATGGCTCAGCAATTGGGCCACCATCCACTGTTACTGGGCCATGACTCAAAGAGGCAACTGGTGAAGGACGTGACTCCAGCTATTAGTGCTAAAAAAGACCCCAGCCTCAAGAAATACACCACTTCCATAAATCTCCCCTCTCCAGTCAGGTCTACCCCCTCACCCCCTCAGCACAGCTGACTGTCTTCCCTTAAATATTCACACTCTCTGGCTGACCCATTTGGGATTTCTTTATTTCTTCGAGGCTGCCCCAAAGGTTCATTCCAACCAGATTTCACCATATGAACCCTGTGGTGGAAAGGGGGCACAAACATTAACCGATCTGTTTGCCTCCAGCCAAGACAGCCCTGACCTTGGGCCAGCCCAGCCAGACATCCCTCTGTCTCCCACACCTCCCCTTCCTCACCTTGCACTGTCTGATATGTCCTCTTTCTCTCTACTTTTCTTTTTTTCCATCTTCCCTTTCTATATTGCCCCCATTAAGAAAATAGACCTGTAAGACAACCTCATGGTAATAGGCCATTTTTAAAATCCTGAACCTGCTTACATCTGCTTACACTTTCCCTGAGTATATTCCATACCTTCTCTATCTGCTACCTGTCTTCTAACATCAATAAAGTTTCATCTTACCCCCACCCCCAAATCCTCTGCCAGCTTAGAATCTCAGATGTGCTTTTGTCACTTGGTCTTCTCATCCCACCGACCCCATTACCCTTCCATTATACCAGTACCCTGTTAACTTAACTGCCTGCCTAATGTGTTGTCTCACCAGCATGCTCCTCCTAGGAGCTAGGGGGTCAGGTCAGTTTTGTTCCCATCCCAACATGACTTAGAGAACAAGAAAGGCAGAACAACATGTACCGTAGGATTCTCCTCCAGGCATTATATTTTGCTGAAATTGCTCTTGCTATTTTGGAATCTAGTGCTCACTAAATAAATACAAAAATATTATCTGGATATATTTTGAAAATGCAGCCTGAGAACAAACACTTGTTCTATCTTTCCATCTTCACCAATGCTACATCAGAAAATAATCATCTTTTATATCTACTAAGAAGCATATGGATCTTTGGCATGTTTAACTGAACCTCAGTTTTCATGGATAAAAGTGTTTTGAAATGTAGTATAATATTCCTAGAGCTAAATTAGAAATTTAAGGTTAGAGGTCTGAGAAAATATCCAGGATCATGCCCTACCTTAGAAGGCAGGGCATATACTGGTACTTCGTGACCAGCTGTAGTCAAAGACTGTTCGTATGTTTTAAATGGGTAATATTAAAATGTTTGAAAATAAGGCTAAATGGCAGTAATGAGTTTTTCCATTGAATTCTACTTTTGAAAAAACAAATTCCTCTCATGTAGTGTGTAATGATGCAAGTTTTTTGTCTTTTATGTCTTTTCTTCTATATATCCTTTAGTCATTTTACTACTCATTAACACTACACAGAAAAATTAAGACTTAGGCCCAAGCAGTATCTTCTGAGAGAAAGTAAACTAATCTTTTCCTGATGTACAATAAAGAAGTAGGCATATTTCTAGTAAAAGATTCCTTATGATTTCTCAAAGCCCAATTATCACATACCATTATGGAGATCTAAGAGAGCATATTGAGATTATAAGATCAAGAAAACAAGTAACAGAAAACCAAAATATATACCAAAGATAATGTTAATTGGTTTCATTCTTATCACAGCATATCAGTGAAACTGACTTGAGATTTTTTTTTTTAAAGATACAAGAGGATAGGTGTTTAGTTTTAAAAAAGGGAAACGACTAGTCACAAATATTCATTGAACACTTAATCTATGAAAGACTCTGGCCAAAGATCTCAAAAAAAAAAAAAAAACCCAAAGGATTCAAGATTTTTGTTTTCCCACACCTAACTTAATTTTTGAGCATTTTTTAACAGAATTATAGCCTTGCTTAATCTTTGTAGTCTTTAGCTTTTGTGTGAAATGGGGCTTCCTTGCAAATAATTAAATGACACCTACATATAGTTAAAGCACCCATGAAAGAATTATTTATAAAAACTGTGAAAGCCCTTCCAAATTTGAAACTTATTCTCTTCTTAAATTCTTGCTACAAAGCCCATTGTTGTTAATGTTTTAGTTCATTTTTTTCTGAAGTTTGGAAAAAAAAAACCAGCAAATATGAAATGGAACCGTTATGGTCTAAGAATGTATTCCTTCTCTAAAACGTGGAGTTGATGTAAAGGCATAAACAACACAACTCACCTTATTAAGAAATGATCCCTTCTTTGTAATTCTGTATGATTCAGTACTATTTATAATTCTTGAAAAAGACATACAATTAATTGTTTTTTGTATGATTCTTTTTTCCCCTTAATTTCCCACTGTTGTGAAATGTCTATTCGTCCATCTTGACTGAGTTTAGAATGGAATGATCAGGTAGATTTAAAAGGAGAATAACAAAAGGAAAACACTTTGATACATCCTCTCAAAATACTCTGAAGAGTATTATTTCTTTAAGATGTCTTTATTCGTATGTAAGACTAAAGCAAAAACAAACCAACAAAAACACTGCTATGTACAGGGAAAACAGTCTTGAAATCAGCCAGTTGCTTTCTGAGATGGAGAAGGGAGACGCCAGCCTGCACTGACTCCAATATGGCCGCCACATCTTTGCCTGGTTGCTATGGACACATCTCTGTCAGCCTGTGCTTTCCACTCTCCAGACCTGTTTATGATGGGCCGAGGTGTTTCCTATTATGGTGCCTATATCTGCATAGCACACTGCTTGCCAGTAATAAAAGCAAGAGGCTGCCCCTATAGGGATTACAGTACAGCAGACCAGGGTTGCTGATGGGGACTCAAGCATGCCCTGGGCAAGCTTCACAGAATACTCTCTCATAGGCAAAAGCTGACAAACACACCCTTTCTACAAAGGCTAGCAGGGAAAGTATTCAGCTATGTCATTAGAATGATATTGCTATAATAGGTATAGAGGACAGAGAACAGTTTAAGGCCATGAATATGGCCTATGTGGTTTTTGCCTATGCACTATAAACTTATAATTTAAATAAGATAAGACTAATCTAGCATCTACTATCCTAAAATTTCTGAGACATGAGTATCTATAGGCAGAACTGAGACTCTTAAGTGGGAAATGGTCAGGATTCTTATCATTGAAAGAAAAATACCTTTCTTGAAAGGTATGAACTACCAATACAAGGTGAAAAATGGCATTTACATTCACCAATATCATGCATCCTGTACTAATTTTTGTGACCAACTACAGAATATTACATTGACACTCACAAGGTTTGGGCTAAAAACAGTGTAGAAGGCCTAATCAGAAGAATGAAACAAAGACACAGAATATTGTACTAAGAGCTAAGAGAATTACAAATAAAAATCCTATGGAAGGTCAAAGGTGAAAGACATATCACACCTGGGGTGGGAGACATAGAAGATAGGACAAAAAAAGCTTTATAAAAGAGGTAGTATTCCAAATAGGCCTTAAAGGATGGTTAACGGTTTTTTTTTTGAGACAGAGTGTCACTCTGTTGCCCAGGCTAGAATGAGTGCCGTGGCATCAGCCTAGCTCACAGCAACCTCAAACTCCTGGGCTCAAGCAATCCTTCTGCCTCCTGAGTAGCTGGGACTACAGGCATGCGCCACCATGCCCGGCTAATTTTTTCTATATATATATTTTAGCTGTCCATATGACTTCTTTCTATTTTTAGTAGAGACAGGGTCTCGCTCTTGCTCAGGCTGGTCTCGAACTCCTGAGCTCCAACGATCCGCCCGCCTCGGCCTCCCAGAGTGCTAGGATTACAGGCGTGAGCCACCTCACCCAGCCGGTTAACGTTTTTTAAATAAAATTTTTGTTTTAGAACAGTTTTGGATTTACAGAAAACTTGTGAAGATAGTACAGATAGTTCCTGTACACTTTACATGCAGTTTCCCTATTATTAACATCTTACATTACTATGACACATTTGTCAAAATTATTGAATCAACACTGATACATTGAACTAAAGTCTATATATACTTTATTGAGACTCGCTTAGTTTTCAACTAATGTTCTTTTTCTGTTCCAGGATCCCATCCAGGATATATTATATTTAGTAGTCATAACTCCTTAAAGAGGAGCCTCTTGGATATGAGTTTCTCAGTTTTTTCCTTGTTTCTTCTGATAACTTTGACAGTTGTGAGGAGTAATGTTCAGGTATTTTGTAGAATGTCCCTAACACAGATCTGTCTGATATTTTTCTCATAATTAGATTGGGGTAATATGTTTTCAGTAAGAAAACCACAGATACAAAATGCCATTTCATCTGCTCATATCAAGGGTGCATACTATCACTTGATTTATGATTGTCAATGTTGACCTTGATAAGCTGACTGAGGTAGTGTTTGTCGGGTTTCTCCATTGTGGAGTTACTTTTTTTTCCCCTTTCCATACTGCACTGTGTGGAAGGGAGTCAATATCCACAGCCCACATGTAAGGGGTGGGGAGTTATGTTCTCCCTCCTTGAGGGTGAAGTATCTATATAAGTTATTTTGAATTCTTCTGCACAGGAGATCTGTCTATTCTCCTCTATTTAATTATTCATTCAATAACTTATTTATACCAATACAGACTCACAGATATTTATTTTATACTTTGGGTTATAATCCAATGCTACATTATTTTCTTGCTCAAATTGTTCCAGTTTTGGTCATTGGAAGCTCTTTCAGTTTGCTCTTGTATCCCTTTGACATATTTCCATAGTGTGGAGTTCTGTTTGTTTGAGCACCTCCTTACTTTCTGGCACTGCAAGATGTTACAGGCTCATCTTATACATTTCATTCCTGAGTCCCTAGAATCAGCCATTTCTCCAAAGAGTCCTGGCTCCTTTTATCAGAGAATGGTATAAGGAACAAAAATGTGGGTGGTAGGTGTCCTCACTGCTACTGGGTGTCACTTCTTCTAGACCCTCCCAGCTGACAGAGCAAGGAAATATTTGTGTGTGTAGCAGATGGTTAAGATGCTGAAAGGTGGAATGAAGGGCTATGTTCTTAATATACTTTTCTCTTAATATTAAATATTAATAAGATATTGTGTATCTGGGTTACTTCTAGTCTCATTCAGAGGAATAACAGATATATTCATCTATGAAAAAGACTGGCTAGGCTATTCTCCATTGCTTTATGCATTTCTGCTAGAAAAAGCTCAGAGATTGATCACAACTAGTTATAGATTTTTTTAAGAAAAAAAAAAAGCCCAGAGATTTTTAGACATTTTGATAAAAACTGAAGCTGGCTTAATGGGCTATACTATAAAAGTACACAAAGAAACAAAGGGTAAACACCCTGAAAGACAGAAATAGAGGTGGAAAAAAAAGCATAGAAAACAACCACCAAAAAAACTTGGCTTTGTAAAAGTCACTAATGGGGAGAGAAGAGGAAATGAAACACCACAATAGTTCTCCTTTGGTTAGTACCAACGTCATTAGGCCACCATTAGAAGCTCATCGAAGCTCATCGGAAAGGTAGGAATCAGGACAGCAAACAAACACCCTCTTACCCTCAGCCCCCAAAATAAGAGAAGAAAAACTAACAATATTCCTTTATAGATGGAAAAAAATTAATGTACTAAGTACCAACTCTGTTCCTGACTTTGTCCTGATAATTCTCATCTTTCATTTCATTAAATCATCATAGCAGCTATTTAACAAATGAAGACACTGAAGCACAGAAGGGAAACTGGTCCCATGTATACTTGGTAAAGGGCAGGCTGGCTACAGGAGGGCTGCTCTAAATCCACAGATCACGCCGCCTGAGGAACAAATACCTAATTAATGGGACATTTCTTTTGAAGAAATTTGCCATTTTCTCCTTTAGTGGTGAAATCTCATTGAAGGCAGAGAAGAAAAAGTGTAGGTTGTTTAAAACATATCATTCTAATCAGAAATGAGTCTCAAAATTGTTCTTGCAGTTGATTTAGACTAGTATGTCCAGAAGTATGCCCAGTGTTCATAAGTGGTAATCAAAATGCTTTAAAGTGGTACACAGATAAATGTTTTCTCATTTTGCTATAGATTAATTTTAATATATATTAGAAAAAATATAACTGGAATATCAAACCTATGATTTCATGCATATCACTGCTTAAGATGAAGCACTCAGGTGGGTATTTACATTTAAAAATAAACTGTTTTAAGTAGCTTTTCTATACATTAACAAACTATCCAACAACAATTAAGAAAACAATCCCATTCATAATAGCATAAAAAATCCTTAGAAATAAATTTAACCAAGGAGGTGAAATATCTGTACACTGAAAACTATAAAACACTGATGAAAGAAACTGAAGACATGAAATGAAAAGATGTCCATGTTCATGTTTTAGAAGAATTAATATTGTTAAAATATCCATACTACCCAAAATGATCTAAAGATTCAATGCAATTCCTATAAAAATTCCAGTGTCATTTTTCACAGAAATAGAAAAAAATCCTAAAATTCATATAGAACCAAAAAAGACCTAATAGCCAAAGCAATCTTGCGCTAAAAGAACAAAGCCGGAGGCATCATATTCCCTGATTTCAAAATATGCTATAAAGCCACTGTAATCAAAGCAGCATGGTACTGGCATAAAAACAGACACAACGAATGGAACAGTATAGAAAGAAAGGCCAGAAATAAGCCAAAGTATCTGCAGTCAACTGATTTCTGACAAAGGTGCCAAGAACACACAATGGGGAAAGGACGGTTTCTTCAATAAATGGTGTTGGGAAAACAGAATATCCACCTGCAGAAGAATGAAATTGCACCCTTATCTAATATCAGATACAAAAATCAACTCAAAATGATATAAAGGCTTAAGTGTAAAACCTGAAACTATAAAGCTACTAGAAGAAAACATAGGGGAAAATTTCTACAACATTGGTCTGGGCAATGATTCCTTGCATAATGATTCCTGCAAAAGCACAGCCAACCAGAGCAAAAATAGCCAAACAGGACTGCATCAAACTAAAAGGCTTCTGCACAGCCCAGAAAACAATTAACAGAGTGAAGAGACAACCCATCAACTGGGAGAAAATATTGGCAAACCACATATCTGATAAGGGGCTAGCATTCAAAATATACAAGGAACTCAAACAAATCTATAACAAGAAAACAATAACCTAATTTAAAAATGGGCAAGGGATATGAACAGACCTTTCCCAAAAGAGGAGATACCAACGGCCAACAGATATACTGAAAAATGCTCAATCAACATCTCTAATCATCAGGAAAATGCAAATTAAAACCACAATGGGATATGGCCTCATGCCTGTTAGAATGGCTATCATCATATAGATGAATGGTAACAAGTGTTGGCGAGGATGTGGAGAAAAGGATCCCTTGCACATTGTTAGTAGGAATGTATTAATATAGTATAGGCATTTTGGAAAACAGTATGGAGGTTCCTCAAACATCTAAAAATAGAATTACCATATGATCTAGCAATTCTATTTCTGGGTATATTTCCAAGCAATTGAAATCAGTATTTTGAAAAGATATCTGCACTCCCATATTCATTTCAGCACTATTCACAAAAGCCAAGATATGGAAGCAACTTAAGCATCCATCAACGGATAAATGCAGTGGTCCCCAACCATTCTGGCACCAGCGACCAGTTTCATGGAAGATAATTTTTCCACAACGGGGTGGGAAGAGAGGGGGATCAGGCGGTAATGCACGGCCCGGTTCCTAACAAGGCCATGGACCGGTACTGGGCCACGGCCTGGGGGTTGGGGACCGCAGGATAAATGGATAAAGCAAATGTGGTACATATACAAAGTGGAATAACATACAGCCTTAAAAAAGAAGGGAATTCTGTCATTCTTGACATCATGGACGGAAATGGAAGACACTATGCTAAGTGCAATATGCCAGGCTCAGAAACACAAACATTGTGTTTAATAAATGATATCACTTATATGTGGATTCCAAAAATGTCCATCTCATAGAAACAGAGCAGAAAGTTGGTTACCAGTGGTGCCGGGACAGAGAGGGAAGAATAGGGAAAAGGAAGATGTTGATCAAAGGGTACAAAGTTTCAGCGAGACTGGAGGAACAAGTTTTAGTGCTCTATTGCACTGCATGGTGACCACAGTTAAAACTGTATGTTTCAAAATCGCTAAAGTAGGTTTTTAATGTTCTTACTGCAAAAAAAATGCTATATTGGTGAGGCAATAGGTATGTTAATTAGCTTGGCTGAATCTTTCTATAATGTAGACATAAAATATCACCTTGAACCCTGTAAATATATACAATTATTATGTCAATTAAAAACAAATAAATTTTTAAGAATATTAATAAAAAGTACATTGCTTTAAATTGAAATATTCAACATATAATAGCAGATATGAATGTACACAGAAATAACAAGGTTTGAATAACTAATTTAAACTGTTATAAAATAGAAACATCATCTTTTTCTTCTAAGAAACATTATGTTCTTGCTTTGCAAGGAATATAGGACACAGGATTTTTTAAAATTTTTCTTTTTTGTATATATTCTAGACAGGTGAGCACATGTAATTTACTGAGCACCCAGTGTGTGCTATGCACTAAACTGAGTTTTGTGTACATTATGGTGACAATACTATCGACAACTTTTCAATTTTATTTTCCCCTTTCATTATCCCCACTTATAAATGAAGAAATTGAGCTTCAGAGAGGTGAAGCCTGTTGCCCAAAACGTTAGGTAGGAAACAACAGCTGGAATTTGAAAGCAAGTTCGCCTGATGAAGAAACATCTATGTTCTTTCCATCCTATAAAGCTGCCATAAGTATCACTGATGTATATTCCAGGCCAGGGAGTAAATATCATTTATTCTAATCACATACAAAGTACAGCAAATAACAACAAAATCCCAGAATACTAAACAATAATAATAATAAATACTTTCTTAAAGATAAACTCTCTTCTAAGAGGAACAGATAATAACCCTATTATACTTGCAGTTGGTAATCCAACATAACTAATTTCCTAATGAACACAGCATAATTATTTATTGTTTAAGTAAATATCAAGGCTCATCCACACACCCTTGTTAGAGTTAATAAAAGAAAATGCCTTCTTAAAATGCCTTTCGAAACTAGTATGGATATTAAAATAAAGGGCTATTCATCTCTTTATTTTCTAGAAAGATCTAAGACTAATAGTGCCAATCAAACTATTACACCAAGCAGCCAGGTATAGAACTACTGTCCTGCCAGAGCTATTCTGTCACAAAATAAACCCCAGCAATGTGTACTTTTAAAAAAAGAGTTGGTCTCTCCTGCTGCAAAAGAGAAACCAAACTATATATTTTATGGATCAATTGAAAATCTTGACATTAACAGCATTTCACATCTATCACATATTTGTATTGTAAGTAATAGCTATACTCTATGTGACTATCACAGAAATCTCCTTAAACTCAACAAAAGCATTATCTATCACCCTAGCTATTTGGGGAAAAGGAGTTTGTTTAATCTATCCATAACATTGGGAAAAGTACAAGGCTTATGTTTTGAAATTTTTTTCAAAAACGGAGATAGTTCATAATGCTCTCAGATAGAAGTTACCATTATCCCATAAATCACATCAAAACATAACTGAAAGCAATTTCTTTAGCTGTGGTCCCCAATGCTCCCCTCCTGCCCCTATCCATGGAAAAACTGTCTTCCATGAAACCAGTCCCTGGTGCCAAAAAGGTTGGGGACCACTGTTGTATAGTAATAATTAATTTATTGAATTATAAAAATTAGAAGTTTTTGGTAATTGAATATTAGGAATATTTAAGCTTATCATCACTCAGTACTGACACAGGAATTGAGTTAGTGACAATAGAGACAAATTGATATTTGTTTTAATCCTTAGTGTCTTGCTAAATTAAAGTCAAGGGCTTTACTATTCAATGAAACAAAAATTTCCTTTCAAAGTGTCTCCCTCTTCTATTACTACTTAAAAGCAAAGAAAGTATTTTTTCCTAACACTGATTATAAAAACAAGGATTCCCAATCCTTCATATTAAACTTTAAGGCATTATACGTAAGCTACACAAATCTTTCCCAAATCTACCTTTAGTAAGAGAATGAAAAAGCAGATAAACCCAAAACATCAAAAAGTTGAGTTTCTATTATAGAAGATATTTTCTTTTAAAATTTAAAGTTTTTCTTTAGGCATGTTGATTAACTCTTCACAATTCTTTTATCTAAGTTTTAATATTTTAATGGGGAAAAACAACTGCTGCTGTTTTCTCTCATAAAATTAAAATGCCTTTTCCAACTAACTTAGCTTCCTTCTTTGCAAAAGTTTAACATGTATTTCTATTCTGAGTTATTTTGTATTTACATAATGCTGAAATACCTTAAGATTTAGCCACGTGTATGAATATCCTATATTCCAGCACCTCTCTTGCCCACAGGACAATCTATGAGCAGTCATAGAAAGTGCTAGTAGCATACTTTATGCATTGACATCTGCAAAGCAGTAGGGGGAGTAGTGAGAGAAAGCACTAAGAAAAAGCACCCTAGAAAAGCAGTTTAATTTATAGGCAAGAGAAACATTCTAGAGATGTTTGCTAAAAACCAAATATACAAAATAAATTCCATAAAGAAGTCATGATCACATTTGCAAAGCTGGCCTAAGTACATTTGGAATGAGCTATAGAAAAACAAGTCTCTTAGAAGGATGCTTGAATCCTAACTTTAAGACAGACTTTCAGCTTGAAGTACGGTAGTTTCCAGCAATGCCAAGCCTCAAACTGCCCCCAAAATTAGAGAGTAGAAACAAAACACATTTTTATAGTGGCATGTTTTGGGGAGAACTCAAAATGATTTTGTTTTCTCCTCCAAACATCGCTGCATTCACATTGAAGGCCTGATGAAACATGTATCGTTAGCCCACAAGAGGATAAGGTTATGTAGGGTTCCATAGCATAATCCTTGAAAGCCCTTAGGTCCAGACCCCTGTCCTGCTCTCCTCTCCACCAGATCCCATTCTCATATACTTTCCATGAGAGAAAGGTAACCAAAACCATAGTGAAACTATTCTGCATTAAAAGGTATTTTACTGAAAAGGTACATTAGCTTTGCAAAATCTAAACAATAGGAGGGAAATCTGCCCACCAACTCCCATTATATTTTACATGTTATAAAAGTTAAATAAGGGCTGTGTTTTCAGTTTTAGAGTAAAAGAGAAAAAGTACTTAGCTCTTCTGTCTGGCATTCTGTAACTGGAATTTAAGAAAAGCCTAAACTTCTAATTAGAACTTTAAAATGTGTATGTCTATATTATGCCAAAAATACTGTAAATATAAAGTAAGCATTTTTTATAATACAGACATGTGCACTAAAGACAGTTATCTAAGAATTATATGAATCCATGAAACTTTAAATGTCTAGCATAAATTAAAACTAAATGGTAAAAAAAACTTTTAGCCAAGTAGGCAACCAATGAAGTTTGACATGAATCCCAAATAACACCAATAACAAGTGGTAATTGGTAGTGCCCACTATTGTCAGACACTGTATTAGCCAGCTGTTTTATATGTATTCTTTTGAACTCTTAAACTGACCTTTCAAAATAGTTATTATTACACCCATACTATGCTAAGGAAACTGAAGCTAAAAAGTTGAAGTCATTTCTCTAACGTAACTCAGCTAGCAAGGAACAAAACCATGATTCAACTTCCAGGTCTGTCTGCCTCCAAAGCTTTGAGACCTCACTAAAAAGAGTCATCCTCAACTGTAGCAATGAGGTTCCAGAGGAAATCTATACAAATCTCAGGCAGATTACTGTGCTGATGAGAGTAAATGCTGTAGATTTAATCACTCAAATTAAATGCCATCTGGAATCTCTTAACCCTCTTGGTACAAGCATTCTGCATGTGTTACAGCCAACCTTGGCCTTGGCCAAGAATTCAATAATCTTCCTGCCTCATACTATCAACAAGCAGTGTGTACATTATAATAACAATACAGGAAATACAGCTAGTTGCTTCTAAAGCATCATTTAAAAACTGCTAACTGGTTTAGAGTTCTCTGATTAAAGTATCTATGAAATATATGAACAATTTGTTAACACAATTTGTTAACTGGTTTGGGGAATCAATTTCATTTTGTAACACTCGAATCTATCTCCATAGTAAGTGTTTTCTATCATCACTTTAAAATCCTGATCTCTTATTAGTGTTTTCATTGTCCTTTTTAATCTATGAGAGTAAATTTTTAAAAATCTCAAGAGAGAAGAACACAGAGAAAATTTTCATGATTTTTCAAAAGCAAAAAAAGGATAAGCTGAAAACATGGTTTGGTTAGAACAAGTATACATAAAAAGAATGGATGGCAATAAAACCAATAACTGAAAAGCAATGTTTCAGACTGGTTCATTCATATTTAAGAGATATCAAACAACCAAGTGGACGTGTGATGTATACATTTCCAGTTCAGACTGAAAGTGCGGCATCACTAACATGGCCTTCAGATCAGCTGGCCCAACTCAGTTGATAGCTCTTGTGGATGTGGCCTATTCGTGCCCTTGTTATTAAGCAGAAGGGTAACTTTACAACCTTCACCAAGAACTTTTTTTTTCTATGCTAACCCTTTTTCTGCTATAAAAAGTCATGTGAGCTTAGCACTTACTTAGAAATCAATGAGTTTAAAAAGAAATGAATGGCTTGGAGATTTTTTTTTCCCAGCACTGAAGATAACATAGAAGATGCTGTGGCTTGGACATTAAAAGTTGAAGCAACAGCTTTAGCTGAGCTAGGTTTAATTTTAAAAATAAGTGTCACATCAATAATCTTTCAACCACAAAACAAACACAGCTAGAAAGACTACATTTTGAAAAAGGTATTTTCTTACTTTACCTAGATTTCACTTCAACCAAATAAACCCATGTTCCATACTAAACCTGTAAATTAACTCAAAGTCTAATATGGGGCCTTCACAACAAATATTTTAAATAAAAATGTCTCATTTGGTGCCTTTAAAAGAAAAGAATCATTTTAAGCAATTATTGTGACCTAAAGTTTTTTCTTATCTTAAAGTATAGATAAGTTAATTACTTGACAGTTGAAGTCATTTACCATACATTATTAGATTTTACATTAATTTTTAAGTTCAAACACACGTCTCATCATTAAGAATATGGATTTTAGAGAAAGTAACTGCAGCTGCCCAGGTTCATTTAGCTGAAAAAGTACTGTCAAATCATCTTGAAGACATAAACAAATGCTCGCATACCACTAGGTGCCTTCAGATTCAGCTCTTCCTTTTATTATACAGAATCAACCAGACAATAGAATTAAGATCTCAGGCCCACTGCAGAATGGGAGCATTCAGCATTTAGGACACTGGAGATATTCAGCTTAAGTCTACTGCTATTATGAATCAAATTAAGAAATTTATACAACTAAAAATACATTACCCAAATGAGAACAATGGTACCTATGCCACAGTGGGGAGTAAGAGTCCCCTTAAAAGAGCAATAACCGGTCATTCTGATAAGGAGCCATGCCAAATTTAGAAATGAGGCCCAAACAGAAAAAAAACTATGTATTTAATCATCAGTGTGCCCATGGGTAGGTCAGTATTTGCAGGCAGTGGGGGGAGGGGCGCCTCTTTTGTTTTATTTATTAGAAACCAACTTTTCCCTTAAACAACAATACTATCAAACAGTGCTACATAAACAGTATTAACTGATAGGACAATCAAGTGGCTGATACGCTACGGTATTTTTTGTAAAAACTGCATGAAAACAAAACAGGTGGGATAAAAACTATAAGAAGCTTAAGAAAAAGGCATCACTTATTGAAAGATATATACACATAAACTGTAAGATGACATAACCTTCTTGACCTTGTTAATAGGGGGCCAAAAATACTTAAATATCTTTAAGAGACAACTATTACTAATTGCCACACAACATTACCAGTGCTTACTGGAGAAATCCCTCAGCCATCTGCATCCAACATGGACATGCCTCTTTTCCTGTCCCTTTAGCCAAATAGTCATTGAAAACATTCATAATCCCAACTATTTCCTTGCATAACTAAAGACAAAAAAACCAGATTTTCCTGAAAACACTCTACCTTGCATTCCAGGCTATTTTAAGGCTGTCCCAGGTTGAAGGTTACTTCTCAGACCCCAAAACTATATTAACTGCCAAGCCAGCACCTTAGCACATATGGCACAAATGCCTAGTTGAAGCCTCCTTGTAACTGAACGACCTCAGAAAACTGGATTTTCTCTCCAAGATTAATGGAAACAAAGGTAATGATTATAATGAACCTTCTAACTTTGTTAACATTTCCTGCGGATGTATATGGCCAAGTGAATATATAAAGAAAGGCTCAGTTCTTACAAGGTACCCTGACCAGTAGATAAATGAGGTTAAGGTTCCAAGTTCAGTGACCTATTCTGAGTTTGGTTGCCCTAGGTGGTGACATTCAAGTGATTTCACTGACATCCAGTAATTCTTATTTTCAACTGGGAATCCCAAGAATACCTTTAAACATGCAACGCTAATGCACCCTACTGGATTTCTGTTCCAAGGGCAAAATGTCACTTAGGAACTCTGTATCCTGGGGGTACTCAATCAAACTCTGTCAAAGTTGCTTTTGCAAAATGTTTAATTTATCTGTAGTGAATAGAAGAGAGAGGGAAAGCAGGGAAACAGGAACCCTCCTCCAAAGGAGCACAACAGCCAACATGCAGTTGGCGTGACAATTCTCTCGTATTTCCCAGGGGCATGGGGACCGGTGGCTTCGCCAGCGTGGGAATCAGCGGCTTAGGGGCGCCAGCGACAGCAGAACAGGGGCTTACCTTGTTGGAGGCCATCTCACTGACAGAGTGCCTGGTCTGCAGGGTCTCTAGCTGGTCCAGACACCAGTCCAGCTCCTCCAGGGTCTCGCTGGCCAGTTTCTGGTAGGCCTCCTCTGCGAAGAGACAGGGAAAGGGGGACTCAGTTCTCAAGCGCTTCACGGGGCCGCCAGTGAGTTCAAAGGGGGCCATCCTGCCGTACCCCGCCATGCTCGGACGCCCGGTGCCGGCACATGAGGGCTGCTCCTTCATATTGCCGAGCCCGGCAGCGCGACGGGGGCCGGGGCTCTGCTGGCGGGGCGGCCGGCCTCGGGAAGGCAAAATCTCTCCAGCTTGGCGTCTCGGTTATCCTCCAAGAAGGGCGCGCAAAGAGCGGCAAGCCAACTTTTACGCGGGGACACGGGCGGAAAACCCACGGTGCGACTTGTGACGGCGGCGCGGCGGGCCGGAGTCCCCGTCCCGGAGCCCCGCTCTGGAGGACGGCGAAGGCGGTGGCGCGCGCGCCTCAGCGCCCGCCCCGCGGGGGAGCTCTGGTCCCCGGCCCGGTCTCCCCGGTCCCCGGCCCCGAGCCCGCCCCGCCTGCCGAGCCTTCCGCGCGGCACTTGAAGCGAATGAATCAGCCGCGGCCGGGTGCGCGGCCACCACGTTTCCTGTTTTCTTTCTCAACTCCTCGGGCGGCGGGCGCAGCGCGGCTCCATCGCCGCGGCTTTCCGGGAACACTCCCCCTCACGCCCCTCACGGCCCTCGGCGCTGCCTGGCTCCTCCTCAACCCCCTTGAAAAGGATTCCGAATCGCAACAGCCTGGCCGTGCCACCCGCCGCGTCCTTCCCCTCAGCCCCAGCGCCGCCCCGCCGTGCCATCACCCGGCGCGGCCGGGCGCCGCTCGCTTTGAAGCGCAGCCGGGGAGGCCCCGGCGTGAGCGCGAGTGTGTCTGTGGAGCCGCTGTGGGGCCGTCTGTGCCACGAGAGCTGCGGAAAACCCGGCGTGGAGCGCCCGCAGCCCGCCGCCCGGGGTCGCGCTCGCCGCGGGGCTCAGGACGGACCCGGCGCGCAGGCGCGCGCGGCCGCGCACCTGCCCCGCGGGAGCCCCACGCGCCCCGCCGAGCCGCTGCCCCTCCCGGTCACCCCGACTGCCAGAGCCGTCGCGTCTCCACCGCTCGCTGCTTCCCGCGAAGTTTCAGGGGAGAGGCTGGCAGGCGGCACAAACAGGGTTATTTAGGACCCGCGCAACCACCGTTTCTGAGGGTTTCCGATTTACCTACTTCAAGGAGGCAGGGTTGTGGGAATAATAGCATTTCTATGAAGACCAGATTCTTTCTGTACCTAGGTCAGCCCCTACTAAGTACCAGACTTTTAAATTTTGAGGTGGACATAAACAGGCAAACAAAATATGCAATGTTGTGGGGTCTTGAAGACTTTAGAATTCACAGATAGGACAATATGCTGCATTTTCACATTAAGCATTGCCTGGTAGTTACCTTAAAGTAACAGCAACGTGAATGAACCACGTGGTAAGGAGAATTTACACACGTCTTACATAAGTACTCCCTTCCTCTGTGATATTGCACAAGACCAAGATGATCTTGTGGTGCCAAGGAAGAAAATCTGGCAGGGTGTTTCTACCCACCATGGGCAGAATACACTACGAACATGAGAAAATTAAAAGACCATATCCAAAGGCATCATAGGGAAGCCGGTTCTACTTACCAAAGCTAACCCGGGGAACCGGGCACTCTTCCTAAACTGGTCAGTTGCCGAAGAACTTTACTACATTTGCGTGTGATGAGCAAACCATTCAGAGGGGGAAAAACTCAAACTCTCAAGAGTCCATCTTATAAAACTATCAGTAGAAGATATTAAAGAGCTTACATGAAGTGGTGGAATCCCTTTTCTTTGTCTTCAAATCTGAGGTGTTGATGGAGAAGAAATTCTGCCCTTGAAATTTAGACTCCATAACTGATCAGTGGCACAACAAAGAAATTCATGGACTGAAACTCAGGCTTCTGGGATTTTCCAGACAGATTTTTATATAAAATTTGTAAAAGTTAGAATAACTTTCAAAGTATCTGTTACATGTGTCCTGTGGCTTATTGTTATCAAGAATTCTTGAACTGTTTACTATTCACTTTGAGTACTCCAGGTTAAAATTTGCCTTTTTTATTCTACTTTTTTTTTTTTTTTTTTACCTACAACAACCTCTGTAAATATATACTTTAGGTGAACAAACAACGCCTAAACCTTGCCAGGTGAATTAAGGTTTAAGATCGAAGCTTTATTCCTTAACAAAAGAAACAACCTTTAAAGATAATTTTAAATGGTCAGTATAAACTACCTTTTTGTATAGCTTTTCCTTAATTATAAGAATGTAAAAATATTACATGGTTGTTACAAAAATTGAAACATTAAACACTGACATTAGAAAGTCCCTTGTAATCCTACACCCTGAAGATCATGAGCAATAATTCAGCCTGTGACCATAACACAATCATTTTCATTTTACTGAATACCTTACATTTGCAAGTATAGTATTATCAAGTTGCCATCGTAGTGTATCTACTATATGGTTTGGTTTGGTTTTGGCTTTTTTCCTCCCTATAGTATATAAAATAGGAATGTAGGAAATTATTTTATGGTCATTTTAATTGTCCATAGCATATCCAGTGGGTTAAAGTCGCATACAGCTA
This sequence comes from Lemur catta, assembly GCF_020740605.2. Classification (NCBI taxonomy): domain Eukaryota; kingdom Metazoa; phylum Chordata; class Mammalia; order Primates; family Lemuridae; genus Lemur; species Lemur catta. The sequence continues at coordinate 36,511,681 of NC_059139.1, forward strand.
TTGTGTCTGAGATTTGTTCACTGCCATTTTTTCACTCACTGGTTACATCTGGAAGCCAGGAGTCCTCTCTAAGGTTTGGCTTTCCAAAGTCCTCTCCCCTGCACTCCAACTTTCTCAAAGCCTGAGCCCCCAGGGACCTCCCAGGAAGTAAGTAAACAGTCCCCTCCTCCACCTTTACCAACTTCCCAAAGCTTTTCAGAAATCAAAAGTACAAATTCAGGCCTCTGACCTAGCAGGATGTGGCTCCACGTATTATATTTCAGTCTTTATTTTTTAATGTGGAAAAGTAATTCAAGAAAGTTTCAGGTTAACGCCTCAAGACATCATGTGCTTAGATACAGGATTTGCTCTTAAGAAGGCAGTACAACAACAAGAGGGGCAATTTTTTCCAGAATATCCATTTGATGTCCAAGTCAGGCATTATAGCCATTTTGACAATCAGGATTGGGTATGATCATAATGTGGTGTAAACATGTATTTTAAGTTTTAATATCTTTTGCATGTATTATATAAATCTGAAGACTGAAAAATAAGTCACCAAAACACATCTATGTAGCCAGTAAGAAAATAATTATTAACAACAGAGTAAAGAATAGTTTATTCTGTAAAACTGTTGCCCAAATAATTATTCCTGATATTAGCAGAGAGCTGAGACTATTACTTTTTTTTCAAACTCCTATGTTAATAGGCAATATGGCTAGCCACAGGTTTTCAGCATCATTATTAAAGCTTCACTTTTAGGAATTTTAACCCCAAATGTGCTAAGACATCAAGTAACTGACCTTTTCATCCCTACCAAAAAAACCTCAATGTGGAGTTGTCAGCTATCCTACAGGAAATTGAGTCACCACACCAAACAACACACCTAAATGTCGACAGCTAGCAGGACAAAAACAGTGAGCCAGTTTAATTTTGGCTTTTACCAAGAACACATACTGCATTCATTAATAAAATACTTTTCCTTCCAGAGAGTAGTATACACTGTGGCTCTCCTTAAAAATATATGAAAATTCTTCTATTTAACTGTCCAAAATCTTGCTAAGTCAAGGAACTAAAGAGAAAAAAAAATCCAAGCAAAAACTATTGGCTACATTCCCTAAAGACTAGGAGAGGGCTATGGAACAGCAACCAAGAAATAACTTGAGCCTGGAAGTCCCCTCCTATACAGCATTGGCTTTCTTCAAGGCACCCTTGAACTATGTAACACCCGTGTTCTGCTCAGGCTCTTTTGTGAACAAACAGTTCTCAATTCTTGCGGGCCAGCACTTGGCTTCCGTCATTGTGATGGGCTCAAGGGTTCCCTTGACACATAGCCTGAAACGGTTCCAGAGGCTCCAGGAGAAGATGCTGAAGCAGCAGCTCCCTGTTGCAAAGCAAAAAAGGAATCACCTCAGAGCCACAGCAGTTAGCTAGAGGTTGGGGTTGTTTTTTTTGTGACATGTTCAGCCCATTACTCTCACCCACAATATACAGTGCTGTTGGCCATTGAGGTAAAAGGATCCACTCTAAAGGAGGTGTAACCGCGTGGATGTTGGTTTCTTTGCCAACACTTGAAGGTCTGCTAAAGGTCTGTATAAGTTTGCCATAATTCCTAGACAGACCTATTGGTATAAATGAAAAGAAGAAATAAAAAAAAATATCACTTTGGATACCATTTGTTTGCCCTTAATTTAAAAAAATAATAAAAATTATAACTGCAGGTTCAGACTTCTGAAAATAAAAAACTGCATTAAACAGCTCCTAAGAGCACTGCTTAAATATGTATTTTCCTAACCAATTCCAGTTTCTGCTCTCCTAATTCCTACCAAAATTCCCTCTTTGTTCCTTAGGAGGGAGTTGGAAATGTCTGAAGTAGGTAGAATTGCAGAAAATGATTTCTATTTTACCATGTATTGCTTTGAGCTAGTCACCCCTTGAGTTTGCCACAGCAAAAGATTTTTGCAGGTTAGCTCTAACTTTTGCTGACTTAATTTTTTCCTCTATACATTTTATCTGATGGGAAATACATGAAGGCTTTAGATTCTCTTTCAATGTGTACATGTAACAGGTTTAAGCAGAGCTTGCCAGTGGCAAGCTGCTCTCATTTCTAAGTGTATCTCTGGCATCAAGTTCTTGTTTTGAAGTTTTCTAAAATCTTATAAAATATATAAACTTTTACTTAGTACTTCAAAAAACTTCCGAAGTGGAGTTGTGCATAATTTCTTGAGGGTTTTTTTTTTTTTAATCTTCCCACCACTTACAATTTTTTTTCTAGTGCTGCCTAAGGCTCTAGTAAAATATTTTAAATGAAATAAACACAGGATTAGCTTTCACTGACTTCTAGTCCCACTAGTAACTCGACATTTATTTAGCAGCAACTATGTGTCATGTGCTTTATTAGAGTTTGCAGAAACAAGATCACCGAGAGTGTGTCCCTTATCTAGCACTGAAGACAATTTCAGCACACTAGACTGTAGAAAGCATTCTGACAGAAGGAAGCAAGTGGTTATAGGACAGTAAAAGGGGGCTATTTAAATCAGACTGGGACAGAGGTAGAGTGAGAAAAAGCCAAGTCCTAAAGAATGGAATAGGAAGTAAGTGAAAAGAGCAGGAAGGATTTTTAAGATAAAATAACATGAGCAAACACATGGACCTATGACCAACAAGGCGTGTATGTGTATGTAGAAAAAGGAACATATATTTCCTTGAGTAGGAACTTGCTCAGGCAAAAGGATGCTAGAGAAATCTGCAAAATCTGCAGAAGTCTTGTCAGGCATCTGTAGCTAGGAGCTTTGGACTCTGTAAGATTAGGAGCCACTGAGTGATTCAGAGTGCTGTATGATATGGGATCTGATTTTATATTGGATGAGAAATTCTAGCGCTGTGCAATAAACGGGATTGCAGGAGGTAAGGTTGAAGTCAGTGAGGCCATTATCTTTGACCATATTATTGCTAGAATAAAATTAAATAATTTATAGACCATTTGCTTCTCTAATGATCATTCTTACCTATCTCTGTAAATAAAGTCCTACGTGGGCCTACGTTCCCACGATATACTGGGCCTAGTGTGACTTGACAAGGGGTGGGCTTCTTGCTCTTAAAAACTACAACCTTCTAATCATCAAATTTTTAATCATACTGTAACAAGATAGAAAAAAACTATATTCACCAGAATTTCTTTCAGGAAGAGCCTGTTTGCATGAAAGTATTTGATAAATTTACTTTATGGCAGAAGGTGAGACTTCAAGGAACTCCAATTTGGGCAGAACTAATCTGTGCCTCTTATACATAGGAAAGGGAAGAGAATGCTGGTTGCTGGAGAGGGAATGAGTGTGTGTGTGTGTGTGTGTGTGTGTGTGTGTGTGTGTGTGTGTGTGTGTGTGTGTGTGTGTGTGTAAGAGAAAGGAGTCAGCTTGGTCTACTGAGTAACTACTGTGTAAATTTTTCTTTCCCTTCTAGTCTTTAATAAGGTTACTGAAGGCACAAAATGCTGAGTTAAAGACATTTCTTATTTTGTTTTGATTTAATTCATCAAAGGGACTGAGCCTGAAGGCAAGGATGGTCCAAGCAGAAATGTCTGCCTGAGCTGACACTGAAGAGACGAGCCAGAGAAAAAGAAGAAGGCTTTTGGAACTCAATGTAAAAACAGGGAGGGCTCTGTCAAAGGCATTGTAATAGCCACGTTTAATTAGACGTCTGGGTTGGGGGCTCTGCGTGACATGTGTGTACCTGTAAGCAATATTAGTCCTTGAAGGAAACTAGAAGAGTGGGAAAAGTTTCCCATCTCTATTCTCCTACATATAAGCCACCATTGCAGGCAATTCACCTAATCCTTCTGGGCCTTATTTGTTTCACCTACAGATTGAAGATAATAACAAGAAGCTTTAGGTTATTTTAGTTCAAGTGACAGATTGAGAGTTAAATAAACTTATATAGCTTATCTAATAGATTTGTTTCTCTTCTTCCTCCATTTAATCTTCTCCTCCCCCTGGACTTAAGTCTCTAACCTAAATGCAAATAATTCTATTAATTCAAATGAGCCTATCAACTAATACCTAGGAAAAACCTAGGGGTCCAGAAACTTAATAGTTACCTGGAACAGTTTTTAGGGTGGGCAGAAAGTAAAAAATAAATTCAAGAGAAGGGGCAGGGATTCAGTGTGAAGGAGTCCAATTGGAGAACATAGGCCATTTAGGTAGCTATGAGCAGATAAGGATGTAAAGTTTAGGTCAGGCAATGGGCAAAGATAAAGATGGGGAAGTAGTCTTGGAGGGCTTGTATACTCTTCTAGGAGTTTATGTTTTTTTTTCCTGAAGGAACCATTTAACATCTAAGCTAGGGCATCACATGGTCAGATTTGCATTTCAGAAATTACTCTGGGAATAGTGTAAAAGGAGGGTTGGAAGAATAAAGACCAGTAAAGATGCTGGTGATCGGATAAGGAGAAAGTCTTAGGCAATGCCTGAAGGAGAAGGAGAAGCTGCAGAAAGGTAAGAGAAGAACCTCTCAGGCAAAAAAGGGGGGGAATTTCAAAGGGGAATATTGTTGCAGACTGAATGTTTGTGCCTCCCCAAAATTTATATGTTGAAAGCTAATCCCCAATGTGATGGTATTTGGAGGTAGAGCCTTTGGGAGGTGATTAGGTAATGAGGGTGGAGTCCTCATAAATGGGATTAGTGCCCTTATAAGAAGAGGCCAGAGAGCAAGCTTGTACCCTTTTTGCCATGTGGATACAACCAGGAGTCTAGGAGGCAGTTTACAACCTGGAAGAGGGCCCTCACCAGAACCTGACCATGCTGGCACCCTGATCTCAGACTTCCTGCCTCCAGAACCATGAAAAATAAATGTTTATTGTTTAAGCAGCCCAGTTAATGGTGTTTGGTTATAGCAGCTTGAGCTGACTAAGACAAATATCAAGGCTCTGCTGCTGGTATTCAACACAAAGTGTATATACCCACAGGTTAATGCTAAGATAATTTTCATTCCAAACTCATATTTCAACAACACAAGACTTAAAGGGGGTGTTAAAGAATGCTAGTAAGGAAGTTTTTGTCTGAGAAGTTGTTTCAATAAAGTAACAATAAAAAAATTTGCAAGCAGGCTTTTAAAAAAGTATTACAACTATTTATGTTATTTGCATACTCTTGTTACTTTAGGAATCAATTTTATTCCTGTGGGGGGATTGTTAAGAGGATATCTTTGTTTTCATCATATACAATCAAGCTTAGGGTATAACATAGTCTTTGCATCTTTATCTTTGTCAATGACTGCACAAAGCATTTTTTAAAGAAAATAAAGAATTTGAGTAGATGCTCTAGTGCCTACCCAGCTCTAACATTCACTCATTCTCTGATTTCTGATGTGGCTATCTGGGTTGAATATGGGTCTTAAGGTTGTCCACTATTAGATAACCTGGATGGTGTCAGCTATTATTGTAGAGGGAATTCCTGAGCTGACTAGGTGCTGTCAAAAGTCCCATCTACTACTACAATTCTGGAATTCTGTATGTTTAGCTCAACTGTATACCAGCTGCAGATATTTTAATTCTTGAAACAGACATACTCTAAGAAATAAAGCTATTGACAAATAGAAAGTGTGGGGGTACATTACACTCATCTCTGCTTATCTGTACTCCTACCCCAACCATATTACCATCTAATACTTTGTCAATTGACTTACCAATTTCTACTCAATCTCTGTAATTACCACCTTCAGTCAAATCCTTATCTATATATTTCTAGATTCATGTAATAGCCTACTACTGGGTCTTTTTGGGTTCACTTTTTCACACCGAAGTCCAGTTTAGAAAGTCAGAATAATCTTCCTTACACCTTGTTTTTAATGTGTTACTCCTTTGCTCAAGAACCTGCTGCCCAAACTCCCTCCACTTATATTAATGTTACACTTCTTGTGTTCACGTAAGCTTTTTTTTTCCAGCTGGATTTTCAATATCTTTCCAAACTCTCTTGTATTCCCATCTGAGACTATCCCATCTAAGGCTGCCCTTCCTAGCCAATTCTTCCACCTGGACACAATTTGTTGCATTCCGTCTCTATAATTTTTCTTATATTATTTTTATATTTATGTCTAGGCCTTTCTATACATGTCTAGAATTCCTGACCTGTACAGGGACTCCACACATCTTTGTGAGTGATTAACCGGTAAGTATGCTTGTTTGCTATCAAATAAGAATATTTCTTTCCAAGTAAGATTTAAACAGTAGTACTGTCCTGGGTATGGCTGCCTAGGTGTGTTCATCTCTATCTCTCATTCTCAATCTCTTGCTTTCAAACTCTGCCTTTTTTCTCCTTTTAAACAGTATCAGGAATTAACATTGCCAGAACTTAGAACTCGTCAAGCAGACCATGGTGTCTTAGTGAAGGGAAGATACTCTATATACATACTGTCTATATAGAGAGAATAATCTTTACAAAATTAGGTGAAATTTTAAACAAATCCATTGATATACAGGTATGAGGTTTGGGAGAAACAGGTGAATACACTAAAGGTACATCTGATGCAAGCATCCCCTGAAAAGTGAACATAAGTTCAGTATGACCAATATTTTTTATTCTAAAAGTGTTCACTGACCTCACTGGAGTCACCAAGGACTCCAAGTTAAGAATTGCTTTCTGAATGAAGAAGAGAAAGTAATTGTTTTAATCAGCACTGCCCTAGAATCTTCTATTCGGAATCAGTTATCTCTGCTGTCTTCTTTCTTCTTCTTTTTTCAATTTCTCATGTCTCTGCTTAGCATTTACCCTCTCTCACTATGAGGAGAATTAATGCCAAAGAGATATTCATTCAATTTAAAGGCATTGAAGGCTGAGTTAAAAATATATAACAGGTTTTTAAAAAAGACTAGACCCTTTTAAACAGGCTATGAACAGAGTCTCAGAAAGGTAATTTTTTATGTCCAATTTTTAGACTCATTATTTTTGTTATAAGTAACATATATGAGAAGTTATATTGGCCTGCTGGTAATTCTGTATTTGTTAAATGTATATGCATTATAGAATAAATTTCAAAACTCAAGATTATATCAGGTATACTTGGCTTATCTACTTGTTTATGAATGGGTGCCATACACAAACTTAAATAAGAGGAATTAGTTTTATAGTTATACAAGAATATCTAGGGAGATTTAGATTTGGATAAGAAATCTCTTATTTATGCATGCAAAGATCTACAACCTAAACATTTCCTCATGGGAAGTAAGTGACAGATCAGAAAGAGCATGGACTTTTGAGCCATCCAAAATTTGAACTCCAGCTCTGCTATTTTTCTAACTGTGTTGTCTTAAATTAGCCATTTAAAGCCCTGAGCCCATTGTATAAGGTGGGAGCTACAGGATTTTATGAGAAATGCATATGAAATATAAAGCCTCAAGGACTGCATCTCACATTCAGTCAATAGTAACTATACTACCCGACTTTACAGAGTTGTGTAAATAAGTTGATCTGCAATAAGGTAGTTAATACATGGGTGTTTCCTTCCTTTTTCACAGGTTCTCAATCCTAAAACAATTACTATTTTCCTATCATCAGCATCAACTCTCAATCATTAACCAGTTCTGAGCTGAATGTAAATGAACAATCTAAGATCTAGAATAACCTTCACAAGACCACACCAAATTATGCCAAGTCACTGTGTATGAAAAATATGTATAAGACATGTCATTGGTTAATGACAGAGCATCACTTGATGAGGTTACTGGGAGGATCGTTCCAAACATTTCCCAAATAATGTTCCAATCAACATTATCCCTAAAAGATTCTCCTTACTAATAAAGTTCTGTAGTCAAACAAGCTTGGGAAATGCATATGTAGCCTCTCTGCAGTGATTTCTATTGGGCATTAACCTACCAAAAGCTAGAAACTTTATAGCAAAGAACCCTATTTAATGTCATTTAACAAGCATTATCTAAACTTATTTGACTTTGGAATATTTTTTTTCATACAACAACTATCATCTTTTGAAGCATAAAAATTTTGTCCTACACCTATACCTATATGTCAGATGAGTCCAAGACATAAACACATGTGTTCTGTAGACTCCTACATGTTTGAAATCTGCACTAAAGACATTTTCTTTCCCTTTTCCTGACTTCATATGCTGTTGAGAAGTGGTCAGAGAATAATCTTCCTCCCTCCCTTCCTTCTTTTCTTTCTCTCTTTCTTTTCTCCAGAAAGAGAACAGTAAACAAAAATCCATGCATATTTATTAAGCCTCTCTGATGTGCTAGTTGCTGTGAAATACAAGAACATGAAAGATTCAGTGGCCTGCGCCTGTGAAGGAACTTATAGTGTAAGGTGGCATATAAATCTTTCAGCCTGGGAGTGCCACTGTAGTTCAGAGCAGGGAGAGGGAGGTATGGACTGCAGCTAAGTGTGCTGGGTTACAGAAAGAAGGTGAACCTGGATGTAGGTTTTCAAGGAAGTCTGTGGTTTGAGTGGCTATGGGAGGAAGGAGTCAGCTGGCATTCTTTTCAGGTAGAAGAAATGTCTGGAGCCTGAATAAAAGTTACATGTGTGGGCGGTAAATGGCTTAGGTGGAGTAGATTCCTTCTAGAGAGGAGAAAGGAAATAGAATTGAATACTTAAATGTGTGGCCATGAGCTAATGGATATTGTGGGAACTGAATAAGTGCACTGGTAGCCCATGAAGATAAAATGGAGAAGAGAGAAGGAAGGAGATTAAGAAGCCATTGTAGTAGTCCAGAGGCACAACAATAAGCAGAGTTTGGGAAGTATCCATTTTAGTTGCCTACTATGACAGCTATGAGCAATAAAAAGTACATGACATTGAGGACAGAGGCTCAAATGATGGCTCTGCAACTTACCAACCATGTGGGAAATCTGGGCAAGTTATTTAACTTCTCTGTACCTCAATTTTACCATTTTGTAAAATAGGGCTAAAAATACTTCCTTAGAAGGTGGACTCCAGGCCATTTTTCCACATTTTATTTTAATTTTAAAACTAACTTTAATCTAAAAGTCATGTATCCATAACCTTATTTCCCTTTTGTTGGTTTCATTTCAATCTAAATGCATGACTTGTTTAAAAATATAAATATTTATCATCTGATACATGTAACACAGAATAGCTGCCTGTAACAGCAATCCATCTCCTCCCCATCTCTTTTTAAAAACACAATCAAACTTATCAAAAATCTTTTACCTATTTTTGATACTAATAGCCCTTTCATTTCTCTGAAAATTAACACAATTAGCAACAATATTAATGGTACCTGCTACTTTAAATAATTTAAATTGCAGTCATATTAGTAAGCAAGATGCACAAGCCACGCCATTTATGTTTTTTTCATCCTTAAGATGAGATTTTAGAGACATATATTATTAAACAGCAATCTGGACAATTCTTGCCATGCCCTGATCTTGTAAGCCCAAATTTTATTTTGAGTACTCCATCTTTGCACTTACATGACAGCTCTTTGAGAAAAGAAAAACAATATTTCTTCCCAATGTGTGAAAACACAATGGGTATACATATATTATATATACATATGTATTTGTATAACTCGCCATGGCCTATTTACTAGCTAGAATTATTTAATGTGTGGACATTCTGCATTGTGACAATTAAGATATTAATATGATTAGGTTTTTGATTTAAGACAAGTTTGAGATTTACTAAAATTAACTATTGCATGTGTGTCCTTCTGTGACTTCATATTTTCTTCAAGCAGCAATATATATCTTAACTCTTAAAGGATAATTTTTAAGTTGCTGAATTAAATTTTAAGAATTTTTCCATTTTTGCTAACACTGCTATGTTCACTGTATCTGTTATTTCACTCAGAATTATTTATTCCAGTTATATAAATTTTCATCATAAATTTAACCAGTGGAGAAGCTTCTGAATATTTAAGTCTATATTCTTATTTCAATCTGTATATTCTATTTTTCAAATTTGTCCTTGTTGACCCAACAATTGCACCTGTCCACTTTGAAAGTGTTCATTCTTCATCAACTTAAGGCCCCAGCTATTTGGACCATTCCTTTTGGTATTCTTCGTGACCTTGGAGAACAAGTGAACATTACGGGGAACTTCAACTGCTGTGAAGACCACCATCTTCTTCTGAAGCCCCAGACTCCACTCACACAGGGGTTTGGGGAGGATTACGTGAGAAGAGTCAGTGGCTTATAAACTTTTTTTAAACAGTAAACTACAGTAAAAAGTATACTTATACTATGACCCAGTAGATTTATTTAAAGTAGGAGGTACAATGAATACTATTGTTAATTGTGCTCATTTTTGAAGGCATGTGGATGGTGACTCCTAGCAGTGTAAAAAATATGTACAAGAATGTTTTGATACCTGTATGTGTTTAAAAAGCAGTGGGAGTGGACTCCTATTAAAAGCAACTTCTGTGTGTTACATACATAATAGTCATGGAAAAATTTGTTTATAGTCTTTGTTTAACAAACCATGCATTTCAACTTCAATGAAACCAACCAACAATTATTATACATATACAATATAAAGGAAATCTATATATAATTGAAATAGTATATGCCACATACACATACACAGATATATATTTGATTCAGTATATAAAGAATTGAAACAGAACTTAACATGAAATTACATTTACCCTTCCTATGTATAATTCACTCTGATGTTTTCCATTTTACTTAATTTTAAAAAATATTGATTGTGACACACCAAATTGATGTTGAAATGCACTAATGAGTTGGAAAACACTCTGGTAAGACATCACCTAGCTTAATAATCGTTGTTTTGTTTTCCTCTTCTCTCTTCCACCCTCTTTGTAATAAAAACTCTCCCTCTACTTCTCTACTTCAACTGAGAGTTAAATAGATCACATAATAAGATTTGAGCTGTCTACTATGCATATATTTTGTAAATTATTTCTCTACACATGTGTGAGTTTTCTCAGGGCACTATAAGTTTAGGAGCTGAATACATAAAGCAAGGATCACTCACTAAGATGCCTGTAGGAGCCAGGCAGATCATGCGAATGAATGAATGACACGGTTGGTGGGGACTTGGGCACACTGGGTGGAACTGAGGAGGACAGAGCAGATTGTTGGGATTCCTGCCAACTGTTGCCAGATCTTCAGAGTTTTCAAAAAAAATTCCCCACATTTGAATTTTTAAAGGCAAAATTTAAGTTTTGAAAATTTTGGTAACTAATTTTTTAAAAAGTTAAACACTTTAAGGGACAAGCAAAATTAAGTCTATGGGCCTTAGCAGCCAGTGTGCCCCTCTAATATCAACAGTGCTTAGCATTAGTGACAGAAACCTTCCTGAGAGTGGCATTTTAGATAAGCCCATACAGACCTTGAAATTTCAAGACAGAAATAAAGAAGTGTTTCTGGAATCTGAAATGCTAACGTGGGGCCAACGAAAGACTATTTGATTTGGAGTCAAAAGGCACAGATTCCTTTCCTGATTCCAACAGATACTAAGGAATGGTCTTGGTCAAATGATTTCAGCTGTCCCTGGGCCAACTGGACCCCTATGAGACATGCTGTGAGGAATGTGGCCTCACCAAAAATATCTGACCCTGTTGACCTAACAATTACCTATGACTCAACCGATCAGGTAGCGCTCTCTCCCAAAGACCACCATATGTCCTCATCCTTTCATTGGCAAATGAATAGGAAAAAGACATCTTTCCAATTGGCCCTTATTTTCCTTTCTAGCCCTTAAAACCTTAAAAATGTATTCCTGGCAAACTCAGCTGTTTTCCCCTTTTCTGGGGTTCCTTTATCCCCTGTGGTTGACCCCACCTCTACCTCCATCTCATCAGCTAGTTTCCTCAAAGTCCCATTTCTCCATATTTGGTCATGCTGGGTTATTTGTTTTTGTCCCTTGATCATCTACACCTTTCCTCCCTCCCCCCCTCCATATACTCAATCCCTGCCTTTCACAGGTCTACACAGGAGGGACAAGAAGACCCCAGCTGGAGGGAGTGGGGCACACTCAGGAGAAGTTGAAGGGAATTCACGTATTTCACCTGTTTGGGTTTTACCTGGTGGTGAGCCTTTTCCGTGAACAAAGTTGGGAAGCTAGAGGTGGTTTTAGTTGATTCATCTTTGTCTACTTAAACTTTGGCTTAATTCATTAGTTCTCAACAAAGAAGAACCCTGCTGGTAATACCAGAAGCCTGATATTATATGAGGCGCTCAATTTACAGAGCTTAGTTGAGAAGATTTCTTGCTTCAAGGCATCCACAATCTAGAAGTATTGATCAACAAATGAACAATGGCAGTGACTTCAAAAGATGCTCACATGTGCTATGGCAGAGGCATACACAGGTCAGAAAAGCTCAGAGGATCCAGCCAGGCTTCCTGGGGAAGATGCCCATGCCCCCTCCACCTGGTGACTTAGGATCAGAGTTTGCAAGCTTGGCTGGGTTACAAGGAACAGTGTGGAACCACAGGAAGAGTAGGTCTAGTGGCTCAGATGGGCCAAGAACGAGCTCATGGCACTAGGCGTCAGGCACAAAACAGTCGTTTCTTTCTCTAACTCTCCAAATTCTCTAAAGTAGAAGCCTTGGGGTGAGAGTGAGAAGGAGGTAGTGAGCTACAACTACTAGGCAAATGAGGAAAGAATGGGCATGAGTCTCCAAAAGCGCAGAAACTCAACCAACTGGAAGCTGACAGCATTCAGAAGACAATGTTTAAAAAGGACAAAGTGGCAATTGTGGGAGGCAGAGGGGAAGAACTGGGGCTGCCAGATGAAGGGGTGAAGAGAACCAAACACTTTTGAGAGCTCAATTAAATTTTGCAGCTTGAATTCCCCACTTATTGCTCCCATTGCCTGCCTCTTCCTCCTCCCCATGAGCTGGGCCCTGTGGGCCTGGGATCCTGTGCTCTTTTGGGGAAAATAAATATTTAGAAATGAATCCATCAGCACAAATAACCATTGCTAGCATAATTCTCCTTCATGGCAAAACTCTCAGTGGAAAATAATCTGTTTGGTTCGATCCAGCTCTGCCTCCCTCATTCCTTTCTTCAGAAACCAGGCTGGCAGATCCCTGCTCCTCTTAATCTTTGAGTGGACCAAATGCTGGGATATGCCAGGCTAGAGGTGGCCTTACAAGGACTGAAATGCAAGAGAAGAATTTTTAGAGTAAGGCAGTCCTTGTTTGCAAACCTGAGCTTTGTAACTGTCTAGCCTGAGACCCTCCTAAAACCTGATTTACTTACCGAAGACTGTTTTCTAGTTTGTAAAATAGGGAAAGGAGTACCTACAGAATAGAGTGGCTTTAAAGATTAAATAGTATTCTGCATGTGCCTGAAAAATATGAAGTGATTATAAAGTTACTATGATGATGAATTTTACACACAGGCACGTAGAACGTGTTAGGATTTTTTCGATTGTTCCCAGCTCACTCTGATGCTTTCTCTTCTCTAAAGGTCTGACATCCAATACTGGCTGACTAAGATGGTCTTTCCAGTTTTTATCAATATGATCAGGAATAGTAATCCTGGAGGGAGCTCTCCAATTATTCATCTAATCAAATAAGCAAACCTTTTTAGCCCAGATAGCCTAAAATCTCTGTAGCTTGTCTTTGCTGATTTGATCAGAACAGCTCAGACAGGGCTTTCCTGCTGGAAAAAAATAAATTAGCAGTCTGGAAAACAAGGACCTCTGGGTTAAAAGAATCTCACTAAAACAGCCTGATCAGCCTGTTTATTTTGTCATATTGTCTAGCATTAGTAGGGGACTAGGAAAAATCCAGCTTACCGCCCAGCAGGAGTTCCCCCTAAAGATAGAGACTGGCAAATATTATGCTTGATGCATGAAAGCCAAATCAGAAGTTAACCCTTCAAGTCATTAAATCACTAACCGTTCAATCACAATGATGTGTTTACTACTAGATCAAACTTGGACCAGGGTTGGGACCATATTGAACTCATTTTTTGATCTCTGATGCTAAACACTCGTCATCACATACAAGGTATCCAATAAATTTTTGTTGAATTGAATTGAACTTAAAAAGCAAGGAACATTTCCCTCAATAGGGCTACCTCTTTGTAATGTTTCCATAGTTTCTAATGCACCTGAGAACCAATAACCAGACTGTTAGAGTATTATGAATGTGGTTCAAAGGACATGTAACCCTTGTGCGCTGAGATAGCACATGATTAGAGTAACTCTTGTGCCAGGGGAGAGAAATCCCTGGTAGAGTGGACCTTATCTCCATTTTTTGCCCTCCTAGTGTCCTATAGAGCCTTTTCTTCTCTGGGTACCTATAAATACTGTTACATTTATTTGTCTAGATATCTATTGCCTGCTGTTCTGAACCGGCCTGAAACTCATTAGGTTTTGTCTGTTACAGCAGTGTAATTATGAATAGCATTGCCTTTCACTCTAAAATGTGCCCTGGTTTGAATGCTAAATTATATGGATACCCTACTTATGGGAGAGTTGACTGTACATCACTTGGTCACCCAACTGCCCTCCCTGTGGAAGTGTGGGTTCTACATGCTGCCAGGGGCTTTCCTCTGTGGAGGCAGCTCTCAATCATGACATTCGGGAGGTGTGAGCCCATTCCTGAAAGAGACAGACACCTGTCTCTGGAGAGACTCTTAGTAGAAGAAAAAAAAAATCATTTCTCTAAATTTAAGTCTTTCCTTTAATCTTGGATTTCTTATTCACATAAGAAAAAAAGAATCCCTAATAATTACATCCCTAAATTTAGTGAAATCTAGAAGACATGTTCACTTGAAAACTCTAATCTAGTAATTAAACTTAAGCTTCTCAGGTTAAATTGCACTGTAATAATGTAGCTTATTTTGTCAAAATCAGTTAAGGTCCTCTAATGTAATTTGCAACAAATGGACAGACAAAAATTAAAATGTGGCTGGTCCAGGTAATCAGAAAACTCACTTCATTCAGTCAATAACAATGGCAATTTAATGGGTTCTTTCTACTACTGGGATGTAATTGTGCTTGGCTTTAATTTCTTGTAATGATGGAACAAATTAAATTACTTCATACTTCTAGGAACATTTGGCTACATCATGTTTTGGTACTTCCATAAACCCCACTGGAAATTAAATCAGTGGGGCTCCGTGATTGCTCATTCTTCCTACTTAGTGCCATGTCTGCCTTGTGGCAGCAAAGTGGTAACATTGTCTACCTTAATGCAAGACACTGCAGTAGAATTAAAAGGAATTACCTCCCCCACCTCTCTGCTTTCAGAGCTCCCTATTTGTAGCTATCAAATTTTGGCAAGCCTGCTGGAACATAATCTTTTTAGAACAAGCACAGTAATTCTCATGTGAGACTATAGGACTCTCTATGATAAGGTCAAAACGTACCTGGGATTCAAATTTAGATGAGGGTATTAGTTGGTAAGAACATGAAGAGCATCAAACAGCTTTCAGAACTCAAACTACTTTTATTTTGTACAATTGATTTCTTTTTTTCCCACTTCCAGATGGACATGCAAGCTCTGAGGTTGGGAATCTACTGCCATGTACCATTAAAATTAATTTGTCTAGCACATTTTATCTTTAGGTCCTTACCCTGGGCGGGTAAAATATTCTAGCAGAATCTTGAACTCCTGGCCTCAAGGCATCCTCCTGCCTCAGCCTCCTGAATATCTGGGACCACAGGAGTCAGCCATGGCATCAGGCTCAATTCTAACAGAAACTAACACAACTTTCCTGAACACAATAGCTACTAAGCTCATGTGGTAAAAGATCATATTATAAATTACATTGTGAATAGATTGCTGCAGACTACATACAACATTATTAATAGGCAACACTGTGGCAGAGACTGTCCCTTACTATTGATGCTTTCCTTCATCAGTTGTATTAGAATCTTGCTTTTCACCTAAGAATATGACTGCCCCACAAAGAGAAGAAAATTTCCATACTCCTTTGTAGACAGGTGTTGCCACACAACTAAGTTCTGGTGATTGGGTTGGTAGTAGAAGTGTTATGTGGAGGTTCTAGGAACTCTCCTTAAAAGATATCTGCCATGTATCTTCTACTTGCCTGTCTATTCTTTCCTACTAGCGAGACTATGAATTTGATAGCTAGAGCTGGAATAGCCATGTTGAAACATAAGCTGAATTTGGGTACAGAGATTGCATCTAACAAAGCAACAAGATGGAAGGAGCACATGTCCTTGAAGACATTATGGAATAATGTTTCCATATTAGCTCTGGACTGCTTACTTTCAGATTTGAACATGAGAGAAAAATATCTGTCTTGTTTAAGCCACTTCTATTTTAAATCTCTGTATTTACAGCCAAACGCAATCCCAACTAACAAACACCAATAGCAAAAAACTCATATTTACTAGCGATTTAAGACCACAGTTTGTCTTAAAAACAAGAAGTGTGTTCACATAGGCTAGGCTGAGACTTGGGTATTGGATGGCTTGTTTTCAGCTCACCATGATTTGAATATGTTGTGCAGTAATAGATTGCTCGGTAACAGCTTGCTCCAGAACTATCTGAAAACGCTTTTTAGAAAATCTGCCAAACAAAGCCACGAGAACCATTCTGCAGTTTCCTTTAGGCTTCAGATATTTGTCTTCGCAGCCTGAAAGTCATTGTGCTTAACCAAAAAGTGTTCTCCCTGGCCTGAAGAAGAACACTGTCCCCATTGCTGGGAGGCTCTCCTTCCCCTAGGTCCCCTCCCCCACTCATTTAGACATTTGTACGTACGGATGTTCACGTATTTCTTCTTAATAGTCTCACAAGCACATTGTTCTTGTTAAATCATTAAAAACTGGTGGGTCTTTTCAAAATTATTTCTTCCTGTGATTTTTCATCTACAGCCAATGTTCTCTCCTCCTGCAAATCTGATAGCTTTAAAGCTAAATTCTTGAGGATCCCAGTCAGGCCTGAAAGGTTTATAGAATGACATATTGTGGTCGTATGGTCAGAGCACAAATACTTCTGAATGTGCAACATTTTAAAACAAAACAGTTTATGTGTAAGCTCTATGAGGTTATAGACCATGGCTATCTTATTTATTACCCAATCCCAAGCTCCTAGAACAGAATCCCTCAATATAAATCTGCAAATAAATAAATGAAGACTTGCCTGCAGTAGTAAATGTGTTATTTATACACGCTCAAGGCCCACTGTGTGTGTACACTGTCAGAGTCAGCCTTGTGGATGACTTTGGAGGACTGTCTCTCTAGAGTGTCCACAGCAGTTATCAGTGAACCCTACTTTCATAAATTGCTCCAGCATCATACCTTCCTCCTACAGAGAATCTTGCTGCCCATTATAAATCCCTGAAACACTGTCATTTTCACTTAGATTCTCCAATGCATAGAAATATTGTTAAATATACTGGGTAGAGAGGGATAGGCACACTCAAGCTCCTTGTAGGGAAAAATTGCAACTGTCAGAAATGTGTTAGCTAGCAAAATTAGCTGCATAGATTATGAAACATAAATCTCAATTCTATTGGTTCACAGCAGGGTAAACCTGCATTTTTAAAAAATTAAGATAGGAAATATAAAATAGCTTTAAGTATCATAATGGGGAGACGCCTACCACCACCTAGTTTGGTGAAGGGACGGCTGTGGGATGGTGTCAGGATGATTACCCACTGGACCCCACTCCTTCCAGGACCCAATTCACCATCGTCAATGTGCCCTTTCTGTTTCTCCACTGCTTACTCTCAGGGAGCAAGGTAAAGGTATTGTCTAAGTAGAAACTTCTTAGCTCGTTCAGAACCTGGAATTATCTGATCACAAGAGGAAATACAGGATAAAAAATACAGAAAGACAAGATGTTCTGGCTGTCCTAATGAATGCTAACTAACTATAAAACCATTGATAAGATGGATCACTAAATAGATAAGATTCATTAATTAAGGGGAATCTCCATTTATAGCTCATCTATTCTCCCTAAAACCAGCACTCAGTTATTTCTCATATATTCATGTATTATATATTTTTAATATACCAATATATTTCTGTCATTTTTATATTTGCAAAATTTAAAATGTTAGTGATATGACGTTTTTCCCCCAGACATCTGAGCTGTCCGCCAACTAATAGGTGAGCTGTTCCTTAAACAGCACAGTATCTGAGCTAGTACTTTAGGTAAAAAGGAATAATAAGTCATGCTATAAAATCCAAAGGTAATCAGATATTTGAGCCTATACTTTAGTTCTATAGAAAAGTGTCCTTTTTCTTGGGAGGTACACATTGAGAGGATAGAGTGCCATGATGTGTGCAGCCTTCTCCCAGGTGGTTCCGAGAAAAAAAAAAGTGTGTGCGTGTCTATGTGCACGTGTGTATGTATGTGTGTGTACAAAGAGAACGAAGAATGATGATGCAAATGAGGGAGAATGTTGACGATGGGTGAATGCATGTGTTCTTTGTACTATTCATGAAGCTTTCCAGCATGTTTGAGATTATTCCCAAATAAAGCATTTTTTTAAAAAGGCAATCAGAATAGTGACAATCAATAATTCCATTATTTCATATTTGAGCATTCTTTCCTGCCCTACTCCCGCATGTAGACACACTACCAACATACATAGGCTCACATAAATGATACTTACTGTACTTCTGTGGCTACATAATGAGTGTTCATGCAGCATGTGAGTGGCAAATTCAGTCTCCTATTCATGCATTCAAGCTCTAAGTAATTTTAAGAAACTTTTAGACAATGCTGGACTTTTAAGACAATTTTGAAGTCGTAATATAATGTCATCTCTTAGAAAAACAAGACTGCCCTTTTGTCTTTTCGGATTTGATTGAAACTGGCCCATGGAGTACAACTACCTGAGAACATATCCTTGAGAAAGACAGCTGAGGCAAACTGCCCAACCCACAGGCTATGGAAAACTTGGCCAAAGGTGACTACTCTGGACTGTTGACTCTGAAAGTGCTGATGAATACAATGAAGTGTGGAAGATGTATGATTTGTTTTGAACACATTTAATATGATTGATGATCCCGATTTGGCAAGTTAGTTCATTCCCAGTGGAGATGAAAGTTTCACTGCCTTGCCTCTTGCAACATTCCTGTTGAGACAGGTTTCACTCTTATTGGCCAATGTACTAACAAATCACTTATATATGCAGCATAATGAATTCATTAGCTACAGTATGGATTAATGCTGTATATAATATTCCTGAGCCAACATAAACTCTTAATTAAATTTCCGTATTATAATGCCTCTGGAAATTTTCTTTCAGGCTACTAAACTGCAAGCCATGAGTATAAGTGCTAACCAGTAATTATGCTAGTAACTTTTTGAGATGGGCCAGAGCCGGGTCAGGTTAGGAAGTGATCTATTGTGAATGCCAGGTTATAAAACCAATACATGTGATCCAAAACACCCAGAAATTGACTCAAGCCATTCTATGTCTCAAGTTGTTCTAGCACCCAGAGTATCAGCCTTCTGAGCAAGCCAATTTCAGTTACTAAAAGATCTAAAAGAAAAAATAAAAACTGAGATAATCAGTTTGTTTGGCAATGGCAGGGTGTGAGGAATGAAAAACAAGAAAGTGAAAAATGACTGAGGATAGGATAGTCCTAGTTCTTGAGTATGAAATTGAAATCCCTATTTTAAATTGATGAATATCATGCAGAAACAGAGAAAGGGCAGGGAGGGGATAAGAGCCTAATTCTAAGGCTCTTGACCTAGATTATAGCCAGAATTCAAGAGTCTGACCATTGTTGATGTCACTGTTGTTATTAAGTAAAAAAAAAGAAAATGAGAAAAAAAAATATGTTTTCTATTGGTTCTCAGCATAAAAGAAGGAAAAAGAGAAGGAGGTACAGAAGGGTGGGGGAAAAGACTGATAAAGTCAGGAAAGAGACAAAAATCCAGGTTTAAGATCCTGAAGTATGCTATATTTCTGCCCCCTTCAAAATATTAAACTTTGCTAAAATACACTGGACATGTTTTTTGTTTTTTATTTTTTAAATCAACTGGTAGGCCAACTAGCCAAGATGACATTTTTATCCTTAGTACTCTTTCAAGTGAGCTCTGGGGTCTACCATCAGAAAGACTTAGCCAACCGACTTCTCATTAGACCACTTTGTGCTGGGAAGACTACAGTCTCCTAAAATAAACCACACCACCCTGATGCTAGCCCTGCTAAAGTGTAGTTTGCTGTCAGGTCTGATAGGCTACCAATATCCCACTATTTTAACACAATAAAACAAACAGGAATGAAATATCCAGAAACAAGCCATAAACCTGGCAGTGAATTTTCAATATCCCACACACCATGGTGATTTGTTAATTCAGGCTGGGTCTCTAACTAGAGTTTGTTAATCCTCTCTGAAATGTCATTAAACCATCTGTTTTGACTTGCTCAAATAACTTTAAAAAACGTATTTAGAGTATCAGTAACCCTTGAATTAATATAGCCATTAGTAGTGATCCCCTCTCCAAACTTAGATTTCTTTTTCAGCACTAGTTTTTTTTCCTATCCTTCCAGCAAATAGCTTGACTTCCAAGCGTAAGAAGCACTTCAGTTGTAGAAATGTTCAGGGGGGTGCCCTACTTTCAAAATAGGAAAGAAATTGATCCAATAATCCCACTTCATAGTATACACCCAATGGAACTAAAATCTAAATCTCAAAGAGATATTTGCACTCCCATGCTTATTGCAGCACATTCATAATAGTTAAGATATGGAAACAACCTCAATGTCCATTGACTGATGAATGGATAAAGAAAAGGTGGTATATCCATATGATGGAATATTATACAGCCTAGTCCTGTCATTAGCAACAATATGGATGGACCTGGAGGACATTATGCTAAGTAGAATAAGCCAGCCACAAAAGGACAAAGACTACATGATCTGGGTTATACACATAATCTAAAATAGTCAAACTCATAGAAGCAGAAAGTAGAATGGTGGTTGTCAGGAGCTGGGGGAAAGGAGTAATTGGGAGGTGTGATCAATGGGAAAAAAGTTTCAGTCTTGCAATATAAGTTCTGGAGAGGTACTGTACAACATAAGGCATATGATTAAGCATGCAGTTACTGTAGACTTAAAAATTTGCTAAAAGGGTAGATCTTACAATAAATGTTTTTACCTACAAAAGGAAAACAAACAAAACAAAACACAACCAAAGGGTCAAAGGAAATTTTTGGAGGTGACGGCTAACTTTATGGCATTGATTGTGATAATGGTTTCATGGGTGTAGACTTATCTCCAAAAATCTTGCAACATCTTACATCTTAAATTTCCTTGGGAAAGGAGATGAGAAAATACTTGTCAAAAGACTGTATACCAATATAATATTTTGTCAGAGTACCAAGAACACCAAAAACCTAGAAATTCTGTTTCTTCCTTTGACTCATACTGTTTTAATCATATGACATTATGCATATCTGTATTTGGAAGTTATAGCGACATTTCAACATAATATTGTCTTTAGGGTCTATAATTTGTCACTTGCATATAAGAAAGTCCATTTTATACCAATTTGTTTTGTTCCTTGGTAAATAGACCCCCTTTCGTTGGATCTGATAATTAATATTCCTGTTTCATAAAGAAGACTAAAGGGACCCAAATAGATGCAGTTTTAAAGGTGGTCCCTGTCAAATCATCTTTACCTTAAGCAAAGATGTCCCAATTTTTCTCATTTGTTTTTCAGATTCTGTTCTAAAAAAATGTACCTTATTCACTCTACTAATGGAAAATCCATTGATTCATTGAACAAATATGGACTGAACATGTAGTATATATTAAATGCTGGATAAGATTCTGGACATGCAACGAAGAATGAGATAAGTCCTTGCCCTTAAGAAACTCACAGTCTGATCAAGAAGAAAGACAAACTAACAAACACTCCTAGTGCAACACTTTGGTAAGGGCTCCAGCAGCACATGTAGGAATACCATGAGAGGAATCTAGCTTGGTCTTGGAGGGGCTTCCTCGAGTAGGCAATTCTTGATATGTCAAAAAGGAGGAGGTATTAGAGTGCAGAGAGGAAGAGCAAGAGTAGGGTGTAGAGAGGAGTGGATAGATGAGGAAGGGTCCCAGACAGAGAGAATAACATGGGCAAAGGTGGGAAGTCATGGGGCCCAGTGCATTTGGGAACCTGTCCACCATTTGTTACAGCAGAAAGTGCATATGTGGGAGGAGATGAGGCTGGAGAGATGGGCACGAGAGAATCATGAGAGATCAATGATTAGCAAAGAAAGTTGGGATCATGTCCTGATGTGGTGGGGGTACATGGTGAGAATTTTATTTGTAAGATACTAATTCTTCTTCTTTTTCATTCTGTGGGGAATAGAAGATGCTATGGTCTGAATGTTTGTGTCCCTCCCTAAATACATATGTTGAAACCTCATCAGCAACATGATGGTGTTAGGAGATGGGGCCATTGTGATACAATTAGCAGAGCCCTCATGAATGGGATTTGTACCCTTACAAAAACAGACCCAGGGAAGCTGCCTTGTCCCTTCTAGCACATGAGGACAAAGCCAAAGGCTCCACATCCAGGACTCAAGAAAGAGGACCTCATCAGATACCAAATCTGCTGGCACCTCGATCTTGGACATCACCGTCTCCAAAACTGTGGGAAATAAATTTCTGTTGTTCATAAACCACCCAGTTTATGGTATTCTGTTCTAGCAGCCTGAATAGACTAAGACAGAAGAGAAAATGTGCCTTTCTGGAGAGGGAGTTGACAGATAGAAAATAGCCACAGGTTTCCAAAGACAGAGAAAGATATGTGATCAACAACCTGTTTCAATCGGGACTATTTTTTCTGAAGTGCACTAAGTTTTCTTGTACCTTACCACATATTCTATAGTCTATGTTATGGCAATGAAATACTGACTAGGTTTCTGAAACAAGTTTTTGGAGTCTAAATGTCACTGTAGGGATGAATAAACCAAACAGATTAGATTCATATGGGTTTGCCACAGGACACATTTTTTTCACATAAGATTAGAGAAAAAACTGATTTTACCCAATTTCCTGCCTTATTTGTGTTAGAACTGAAGTCAGTACTATTATCTCTTTGCCTATTCTTTTATATTTAAAATCTGATGTAGGGCTGTGCTGTAACAGAAGAAATAATTTAACACATTCTGTTACTTCTTATTTCTCATGAGTTTTCATTTAAAAGAAAGCAAAAACAGGACATGGATTTTCTTTTCTTTACAAAAAACACATTATTTCTAGACTTTAAGAACATTCTAGTTACCAAATGAACACATATTTTTTAATCTACTTGGTAAAAGATTGCATATATTACAAGGTACTTGGAGGCTAACTCTTATGTGGTCAGTTTTTCATAACTCAAAATTTATGAAAACCTTGTAAGACAATCAAAATAAAGTGTAATTGTAGGCCCTGTAGTGACAAAACATGAACCACATTGGCTTGAGTCCAGAGCTTAAAACTGTCTATTCGAGCTCTTGATTACAGAGCCTGTGTGAATGAAAAGTCTGACATCTGTACAGCTGAGTATTGTGAAGTCTCAGTATCTTTGTTTATAAGAAAGTAAAACTTGCCCCTAATCCACACCACTAGCACTCCCATAGGGTACAGATTTCATTTGGTTTAACGTGATTGTTTATATTGGTAGTATATTTCATGTGAACATAAGCAATCATCGTCTATCCAGACAATGGGGACAATAAAAGGTTTTTGAAAATGTTTTGTGAGAAACTAGATCTGAGTCTTTCTGCTTCAATCAAATTTGTTCACTCATTTGTTAGTTCATTTATTCACTCAAAAATGTATATTGAGCAATTTCCATATGGCAGACATTGTGACATGTGCTGGATTCAATGGTAAACAAAGCATCCATGGTTTCTGTGCTCAAGGATCCTGCCCTGTGGAATGTAAAGCAAGGAATGTCAACAATAAAGGAAAAATTTAAATCTGATTGATGTTATATGTAAAAATGCAACACCTCCCAAAAGACACTGCACCTTCTATTAAGGAAGATTCAGTCCAGTGAGGAAGATAAACATGTAAGCAAATATAAAGCAAAATGATCAATAGATGATGCAGTTTTTGAAAAAGAAGGGGTTTTAGGCAGGAAGTGTTGGGTTTGGATTTGGGTTTCAAATCTGTGTGTTCCTGAGCCAGAATCTCAAGTCCTCTAAGCCTCAGTTTCCTCCTCTGTAAAGTAAGGCTAAAAGTACCTTGTTTATCTGATGGTACGAGATTGGGTAAAGGACCAGACGGCTCAATAAATTGCTGTTATTATAACTGCAATTTTCTTCAGTCATGGAAGTTTTCAACTGAAGGGAACATTTCAGCTTGGTCTGGAAGAGTAAGTAGGAGTTTATCAAGCAGAAAGAGTTTGTTAGGATATTCCAGACAGAAGGAACAAAATGTGCAGATTCAAGTAGCCAGAATGAAAATGGTTTCTTAGAGGAATGGCAAATACATCAGTGTAGTTGGAGCACAATGTTATCTAAATAATCTGTCTTTTAACCTCTTCTTTTAACTGATAAACAAAGGGAAGCATTTTAAAAATCAGTTTAAATCCTTTCCTCCTTATCCCTCTCCATTCCCCATTCCAGGGAAATACGGTTCTATTTCTTTTATAAAAACTCAGTGTTAAGAGACTTGGTTCATCAAGATTAGCAAACTTCACAGCATTGAACAACACAGAGAACCAAAAGTTAGCAGCAAACATGTTCCATGTCAAAGCTTGGATACTCCGGTGGGATCAGAAGATGCAATTAAAAGACTGAAAATTGATATGGGGATATATTTCAGTGGTGCTCCTATGCTCATCCTAACTGTTATGTTCTACCTTCATAAAACTTTATTACCCACATGATTTGTGGACTCTGTTTGGGAACAGGAAGCTAATTTTATTTATCCAGCGGGGAAGCCCTCTTCTCCTTCCCTGGGCGATTCCTGAGCAACCACGAACACAGCAGCCACAGTCAGCACAGCGAGTCCTTGCAGGGAGCCTCTTTTTCGTGGTACTCAGGATGACTCACACTTCCAGATGGCCTGGTCAGCCTTCATCCACATTCCACTCCTGGCACTATTAACCTGGTCTTGTGTGGTCAAAACAAATAACTTTTGCTGTTAGGAGGAGCAGTGTTTTTAAAAATTAAAAATGTTTACTGCTCTGATTTCTGAACATAAAAGGAGTCTGCCTTCATTATAGATTACTTGGGAAAAAAGTACAGGGGTACAAGAAAAAAACAGAAACACCCCATCATTTTATCACTCCTAATCCTACCGCTCAGAGATAACCACTGTGAACATGTTGATGTATTTCTTTCTAGGCTATTTTTTTGGTAAATAGTTCCCTATAAGAAATTTCCAAAAGGGAAATTACAAGGTCAAGGGAATAAACGTTTTTATTTCTCTTAATGTGTACTGCCAGATTGTTTTTCAGGAATATTATACCAATTTCCACTTTTATAAGGAAGCCCTGTTTGAAAATGATATCACATGATATTTTTACCAACACTGATTATAAAATGTTATAAATACACTTAAAAAACCCTTGCTGCTAATATTATCTCCTTGTTTCAATCTGAACTTCTTATTACAAGTAAGAATGATCAATTTTTGGATTTAAATTCTATTTTTAGCAAAGTTATATAGACACATAGTTTAAAGAACTGAATAGTCCCACAAGGATTAAGAAAGAAGAAATTTCCTGCACTGCTTCTCCCACCTGCAATACATACATGTATCTTCTACTCTGTAGAGGTCTTCACTTTTAAATCTTACAGCCCATTCATTTTCTGTATTCCATGATATATCTAAGTGACAAATCTTTATTGCTACCTCTTAATATTTCATTTTTAGGCATTGCTTGTTGATATTTCAGAGTGCAAGATGACTTAGCTAGCATCCATTCATACTCCTCATCCCCATCCTTCAGTATGTATTGTAACTTTAGTTAGACTGATAGTTATTGTGTTTACATTAGTAGAACTAGGTAAAAACTATAAGCAGCTAAACTATGTAACATAATCTATTTACTTTTTCTTTTCTGCACTAGTTTTTGTTTCTGTATGGAAAATTCTTGCCTTTTGTTTGTTTGTTCCCTTAGGTGTCTATATACTTATCACTAATTCAATCCCAAATTTTCTCCCTACTGCAAAAATCTAAGTATGGTTCAAACACTTTGAGAATTTTATCAAATTCACCTTCTTGAATAAATCTCTCCCAGAGGCCTCTTTGAGCTGGATTGGTTATTTTTTTAGGTCTGTTGCTCAGCTGTCACTTTGGGATGCTCCTTTCTCATTAGCCTAAGGATGATGTTTTTAGAGTTTATTCCCTTGATTTGTGAGCATGTTTTCCAGTAGCTTCCTGAGTATGTATGCATCAGAGTTAAATTTTTTGAGGGCTTGCAACTCTGGAATTGTCTTTATTCTATGCTTACTCCTGATTAATAGTTTGGTTGAGTATAGAATTCTGGGTTGAAAATCATTTCCCTTAAGAATTTCTTTCATTCTTTTCTAGGTTTCAATATGAATCTTAAGGAGTCTGATGCCCTTTTGATTTTTAATCCTTTCTATATGACCTGATGATGATCTTTAGAACAAGTCTCCTTTTAACTACTATATATTGTGCTGGATGTTCCTATTAATGAGTTCTGAAAGTAATTTCTTCAATTGCAGCTTCTTGCAGTTTTCTCTCTTTTTTAGAATTTTTGTTATTTCCTGCACTGGCCCTCTAATTTCCCATATATTTTTCCGTATTTTCTGCCTTTTTGTATTTTTGCTCTATTTCCACAGAGATATCCTCAAATTTATATTTAAACACTTCTATTAAGTTTTTAATTTACGCTATCATGTTTTTACTTTCCAGGACCTCTTTTCCTGTTCTCTGAATGCTTTCTTTTTCATAGCATTCTGTTCTTGTTTCATAGAAGCAATGTTAACAACATTTATGAATACCATATCAACTGTATCTCCTCTTATCTCTCTGAGGATATTTTATAAGTTGCTTCTTCCTGTAGCATCTGTACTCCTTCAAAGTTGGTCATTTTTAAAATTTGTTTTGATATCTCTCCTTCATTTAAATATATTTTCTAAATGTTTGATAAATCTTACCTGTGTGCTCATATTTAAGGCTAGAGTACTAAAAATCAGATTGGAAGCTCTGTTTGCATGGGTAAGATTTGTCAATTATATTCTTCACTTTAGAGTGATCTAGCTGAGCTGTTTCATTCTAAAATCCCAAGTATCACTCACTACCTTTGGGTCTTTTCTCTTGGACTAGTGGATTCTCCAGAGGGTACCTCAATCTCTTGTCCAGAGGGCTTATACAGAGTTGGAAACTTAATGGGGGAAGAAGGTTGAAACTCTCAACCTTCAGAACTCATTTAACAAATATTTGAGTGCCTATATTTAGCAGCCTCTGCTCTAGCCTCTGGAGATACAGAGGTAAACAAAATTGAAAAATCCTTGTTTTTATGAACATAAATATGTGTTTACTTAATCCTTCTGTGTTCAGTATGGCACCTCAATCTTCAACTTGCCTGGTTTTCCCTTGTCTAGGGACTATTTTATATTTCAGGGACTGTTTTACACTTTCCTGAGAATAATGTCTAGTGTTAATATTTTCCTGGAGTGTAGGAGGGACAGACACACAGCTTCACAGAGTGTAAGACGGGATCTGCAAGTCTAACTGCTTCTAAAATAGTGTTAGTCTTCGTCCCATTTTCTTAGGTACTGGTTATAGTTGCTTTCTGAGTCTTTTGGTTGTGTTGAACTATTCATGAGATTACTCTTTGGCTTTCCCTAATGCTAACACAGGATTTTGCTTTAACTATCTACTAAGGCAGCTACTACTTGTCCATTTGTTTTTTAGCTTCCAAAATATTGTTACAGTTATCTCCTTTCCCACTGTCTTTGTCATTGTCATTTATACCTATAAAGGTCCTTTTATGGTTTTCAGAAGGTAGAGTAATCAAATGAATGTGTTGATTGCTCTATCTTTAATCAGAGGTCCCAATTTTTTTTTAACATTCTAACTTGTCATTTATATATCTTCTTTTGTGAATGGTCTGAATGATTTAACATTGAAGACTTAGTGTTTTCCTTATGTATTTGCATGAGTTTTTCTTTGTTAGTGTATTAACCATCTATCTACAATATCTTTTAGTAAGACTAATTTCAAATCCCACTGAATTATCTGGAAGTTGCTGAAGGTATAGAAAATTAAAGGGGGGGGGGTAAATGGTTAGAGATGGGAATGAGAAGGTAGGTTTGATTCAAATTATAGAAATATATCTATATGCACCAAGTGGTGAAGACACTGTTGTTGTCTACCCAGCAGCCACTAGATTTTGTTCAGGTGTCAGGTGTCTGGTACTTTAAGGGAGACCAGGTCTTCCAATGCCAGGATGAACCATGATTAGTTCTAATCATGAGAAGTGCACGTGGCACTTCTCTTGCCTGTGAAAGGGTTAGGTATAAGCATGTGATGAATTTCTTTCCAGTAAAAATCTGAGAAGGAAATCTGTTAGGGAGCTTCTGGGATAGTTTTTATCTTTCTTAAAAAGGGACAGAAGAAAAAGAAGTTGTATGAATATATTATGCTTAGAGCTGCTGCAGCCATCTTGGAACCATAAGAAGATAAAACTGAGATCAAAAACTAAAGTGCTGAGAATGAGTGGGTAGAAAGAAAAAAAGAATCTGGATTCTTGATATATGTTTGAACCACTGAAATAATTCTATAGCTATGCTTCTTGTCATATAATTCAATAAATCTCTCTTTTTATTTAAGGCATTTTAAATGGAGCCTTCTGTTTTTTGCAGCCTAAACACATGTCATGACTCAAGTTCATAGTAAATTTTCTCACACATAATACAAGGAATGTTTGTTAATAATTTCACACTATCATATTAGGAATAAATAATTTATTTGTGAAGGAACACTTTCTGCTTTGAAAAATTCTGGAAAGATGATAAATACAATATTTATTGTCATGTCTACCATATGTCTACATATACCATGAATTACCTAGAAGTAGTAATAAAAAGGCAGTAACTTATGCAGGACCCTAGAATAGAAAAAGTAGATGGCTATGAAATGGAGTAAAAAAATGAGTTATGAGATCCTGGAAGATGAAAATATAAAAAATAAAAGAACCCAAAAGTTATAAAAGGTGTAAACTAGAAAGGGTTTTAGAAAGAGAGCTAGCCTAACCCCCTAGTTTTACAGATTGGAAAAATCAGTCCTGGAGAAGTTACAAGTCGTCAAAGATTCAACTATTAATGGTAGAACCAGGACTTGAACACAATGTTCCAGCTTCTTTTAGAGCATTTTTTATTATGTCACACAGTTCTTTACTTCTCACTGTAAATAGAGATTATTTTACTAAGAGTAAGTCTAACAAGAGCTGATCAGAAGACCTGGGAGACACAATTAGGCTTCAGTTGTAATTTGCTAATGGGTCCTTGAAGTGCTTTACTGAGAAGGATTCTGAAGCTTACAGAAAAAACACAATTTCTTAATTATGTCTACCATGGGCATGGGATGGGAGAAATGGCATGCAATTATTTTTCATGGACAAGAACCACCTAATGGAGAATGAGGTATGGAAAATAAAAGGAAAATAAAAGGAATACACCATATATAATTTATGACTGATCTCATTTTGACTTAGCTTACATTATCAAACTTACTCTTGTGAAAAAGTCCTTTGATTTTGGGTTAGATTACATGGAACCTCTCCTTTTTTAACTTTAATTTTTTTACTTGTTTTAGTTTGTTTTTTTGGACAGTAGATATGCTCTGTATTCAGTATTTGAAACCATGCAAACCTATTATTTAGTCACCTTGGTTTCTTTCAAGGAAAAAGTTCTTTTTAAAAAATATTTCAAATCATTGGTATGTACATTTGTTGCAAAGAAAACTGATGCTGTAAAATTTTGCTTATTTTCTCACTCGAGCAAATAGATATTTATTAATATACTGCATTTCCTTTAAATGAAAAAAAAATCACAGATTTTCTTCAAACATCCAGCTATTTGGAATCAAGTATATAAGAAGAAAAGACTTTATAATATGGAATTATTTCAAAAATTATTATTACTTTTTATAAATATAGCACATATAAGAGATTTTCACCATTTTTCTAAGATGAACATTAGATGTAAATGTCCTCTTTTAGAATAATATTTTCATTTTTCTAAGTACTCCCCACAACCTACTTATTTATTTAATTTTATCCTTATTTTTTTGTTATAGATATGTGTGTATTTTTAAATGACCATACTATTTATTCCTATGTGATCTAACTCAAAATGACATTTTCTGTAAGTAAGGTCATTTATTTCTCCATGTTTCTACTTCTTGATGCTTGGTAGTCCTCAGGGCCATTGTAGATCCTTCTAGAAAGCAATTTTTAAGAATAATGCTTTACTTTGGAGCTCTTGAGCAACCTCCTGAGAATTCTTAGAATAAACCAAAAGGAAGGCTAAAGAGACAAAGGAATACTATGGTTTCTTTACAGTTAATCAAACAGATTCCCCTGGCTCACTTGGGCAATCAGTGTGAACTAAAATGTACATTTTCACATCAGTAATTTACATTTTATACAGTATATACTTTACACTGATGTTTATAAAAAGGAAAAACAAAACAATTCTTCAGCTGTAAGGTGAGCCTCTTGGCAAATAAAAGAAAGACTTATTTCCATTAGTAAAAGGCAGGAGTTTAAATCTAGAGAACAGGTACTTAAGAAACCTAATAGAAAAATGTCCCTGATTTGTACTCTGTGTAAACAGTTAGGTTTGAGAATATTGCTATATAATCACAGAAAATACCAGCTAGACTATTTGAAGTCTTCAGTGACAATAACAGAAACAGAAAAAAATAAGCTAACTCCTTCAGCAATGAAAATATGAAACCTGAAGAACATCCAGTGACCATAAACACACACCTTTATGAGCCTGACAATTTATATACAGTTCATGCAATTAGGAAGCTTGATAACTATGATTATTACTCTCAAGTTGAAACAAATGTTCTTGGGTAAGAACAAAGAATTGTTATTGAGCAGATGGTATCACTTTTTCTTGCCAATTTATGTTCATAAACCTCAATCAATGTCTTGCCTTAAAAATGTCAATTCAGATTTCAGGATAATACATACCAACTAATCTGTTCTGCCTATCTCTATCACTCCCCCCTCCAAAAGCTCAAACGACATGGTATGAGAAAAATAAAAGCAAAAACTATTTTTCTTACTGCAACATGGTCTTATCTATAATTTTGCATTTCAATATCTTACGAAAGATACCAAAATCCAAACCAATAACATACCCCACGCTACTAATCCACAACATTACCTATTGATCTATTTATCTACTATATGGATCATTTTTTTTTCTTGCTGGAATTGCTACCAATATGAAAACATTTGATTATCAACTAAATAAGTTTTTTTTTTCAGTGTAGCGTTCAGAGCTAGAATTTTAAATACACAAAAACTTGGATTCAAATTCTAACTCTGCCACTTACAAGTTGTATGACAGTTGGTCAAGCTACTTTCTCTGTTTTCAGAGTTCTTATCTGTACAATTGTAATAGCTTTTATAGGGCTCTTCTGATTATTAAAAAGGTATTATATATATAAAGTTCCTAGCATAATATCTGCATAAATATTTAACAAAATAATAACTAATATTAGCTTGGTTATTAGAGAACTGGAGTTTTAAGTAAATTAAGGCATTGTCCCTAAGGTGCACTCAATGGAAATATGATTTTTAAAAATTCATTTTTTTCACCTTGCTTTTCTAGCGAAAAGCGTTTCCCCTCATTTCTCTCTAATTTGTTTTCAATTGTAAAAGAGATTTGCAGTTACACTGCACTGTACATCCACAGGACTAACATGATTTTCAAGATTTGGCAAGAGCTTGTAATATTTTCTTTTCTCAAACATATCTGAGGACTGCCATGCACATCCGGCAGTTAGCCACTTTGGATGTGTGCTGTAGGGATAGGACAGGCAATTCAGGGACAGAACTGGTCATGCACCTTCCATGCCCATCCATCAGATACCCACCCTCTCCCACCCCACTCCCAAGACAGCAACCTTCAGGTTGTAGATGTTATAGAAGGAGTTGCTTTTTCTTATACAAGAACAGGAAAGACAAAAATCATCTTTGTGGTGTGGAGTATGGATTTTAACCAAAACTTCTCTGAAGACTTCCAATTTCCTAAAAATCTCCACTTTCCTATAGAGTTGCTATTGCCTAAGTGAGCCTCAGAAAATTTTGTGAAATTTGGTGAACATTCTGTGCTCCAGAAACGACTGATTCCATGCTCTTTAATTTCTCCTTCCTTTATGTCCATCTCCCTACTTAATGTTTCTCTCTTTGTAACTAGTTCACTGATTTAAAAACCATTGTAATACATAAACAAACATGCACAACAATGTTCAGTGTAGCACTGTTTGTAATATTTAAAAATATCTATCAATGGGAAAATAATTAAATAAGAAATCTGACATATATACTATGCCGCAATTTAAGTGGATTGGTATAGATTTATGTGTACTAAAATAAAATAATCAGCAAGACATATTAAGTACAAAAGTTAGTCACAGAATAACATCTGTAGTATACTACTTTTGATTAAAAAATTACCCATAATTCTAAATGTTCATATATATGAGTATTCCATTAAAATTCTGGGAAGATATTGCTACGGCTTGAATGGTTTGTCCCCTTGAAAACTCATGTTGAAGTTTAATTGCCATTGTAACAGTATTAAGAGGTAAGACTTTTAAGAAGTGATTAGGCCATGAGGCCTTTGCCGTCTTGAATGGATTGATGCTGTTATCGCTGGAGTGAGTTCATTATAGTGGGAGTGGGTGTGTTATAAAAGGGCTGGTTTGGAAGTCTCGCTCTCTCTCCACCCGCCTCCCCTTCTGCCATGTGATGATGGAACAAGAAGACCCTTGTAGATGCCAGCACCTTGACTTTGGACTTTCCAGCCTTAAGAATTGTGAGGCAATAAATTTCACTTCATTATAAATTATCCAGTTTGGGGTATTCTGTTACAGCAGCACAAAATGGACTAAGGCAGATATACACCAAATTATGTCCATTGCTAAGTGGATGCTTAAACAAAAAAGACAGCTAAACTAAAGGTGCATGTAGAAGTACTTTCTCATATTAATTTTTAAAATATTTTATGACATATTTATTATATATTTAATAAAACCATACATAAAAAGAAAATCTCATGGTAGAAATCTTAGGAAATACAGAAAAATTAGAGAAAATAAAGAACAATCATATATATACTTTTCCACAACCCAACGTTCACCACTGTAAAAATAATTGGCTTTTCTAATACATTTCTACACACATAGACACACATTAAATTTTTTAAACATGACTGAGTCTCTTCTCATTGACCACTTTAAAGGGTTTGAAATACCAAAAAAAAAAAAAAAAAAGTTTTGATTCCTATAAAGAAGCAGCACTAAGAACTATAGGCCAAAGTGGGCTGTGGCTTCTAACTGCACAGCTTAAAGCTCAGTGTTCCATGATACATGGAACAAGGATGCCATGGCCATACACACACATTTCCACATTCCCAGCTGCAGTCTGTGGTCAGGGAAGTTGCAGATCGCCTGGGAGCCTGTATTGTCTCAAGCTACTGACCTAGTTCCTAACGTTTCACTCTGATGCATTTCCTGCATGACCTCAGAATGTGTCACTGTAAATTCCGTAGTAAGATGGTAGTTGCACAATCTGGAGTGTGGATTCTGCTATGTGACTCAAATGAGTGTGATGGAGAAGACCATGGAGCTCTGTGGGCCTCAGTTTCTTCAACTCTAAATTGATTGCTGCAGTCCTTTCCAGCATAAACAGTCTGTAATTTATGATAAGCCACAAAGAATCATGCGGAACTGACTACCACATAATGGCCTGCTTTCAGAGTTCTTAAATCAGTCTTCAAAACTGCCTGCAAAATGACTTCATTCACCGTGTGTGTGGTACTTGGCTCTGTTCTTCAGAAGGCTCACCAGATGGCAAAGGAGTATCTCCCCACCTACCAACATCTCCACGTTGTTTCTTGCCACTCACTACTCAAAGTTGGGAAAAACACGTGGTACCAAGCACTCCACTGAAAAATGTGGCTTTCTCCTTAGGAAAAAGTTACAGGGCAAAACAGGGACTCCAAACAGGTATCACGTGAGAGTAATGATATAGAGGATCCCTGGTTTTAACTGTCTTTGAAGTTTATTAAAAACAAACTTGAATCTGTACCGATCCTGACAGGCACAGATATCAGATTCACAAATAAGAAATCCTAAGCTTTCCTAATATTCTATTTAATCTTATGATATAGATCATGAAACATATTATAATTCAAGAGCAGAACTATTAATATAAAGGAGATAGAACATAAATACATAATCTTATCCACAATATAGCTAGAGAAAATCTTAAAAATAAAATCATGGCTTGATACTATCAGGCACTGTGAAGGAAAATAAAAAAGGGGTTCATCAATATCCCTAGAAGTTTATGTGCTAGTAGCAACTTTCAATCAAACAGGGGTAGATTAAGTTCAAGTAAAAATTAATACTCAAATTATTGATTATCATGATGGGAAATTTATTGTCTATACAACAATGAGGAAAAGGCATAAAAACTTGCTACCTCCAGGTAAAATTCACTCTTTTAAATGACATTAAGCCAGCCATAGTATTAAAACTCATGTATTTTTTATCTGAAAAATTTTAAAACCATCAAAATGAATAGTGTGGGATCCAAATATCATTTAAGTAATATCTTATAGAAATTACAAAACTATTGAGAGCAATGACTAGAGTTCAGTTATTACTGTTCCTTATTTCAGAGAAGAAAGTCAAAGTTTTGCTTTTTATAATTATATATGATAAGCAGTAGAAAAATAGGTTTGTTTTTAGCAGTAATGTGCAAATTCCATTCAATACTAATTTAGATTTTAAATCCCTTTTGCCAGCAAATATTTTGAATCATATGGGCAAGAAGTAATCAGATAAAAAGAGTGGGTTTGTTATCTGACCTATATCGTAAGTTCAATCCTTTCATATGTATTTTCTCTGCCTTTATCCATATGATTATATAATTATCACTGGACGCTTGAATTAATAAACAGTTTTCTATATCTTTTCCTCAAAATTATATTTATTCTATTAGTGGCTTAGTCTTTCAAAGTACTGCTTTTTATCATATTGCTATAATGGTCCCTTATAGTATAAAATTGAGCCTACAACCTTTATCCTATCATTTAACATATCCATGACATAGCCCATCACACTTATTAAAGAGTTGATAGTCAAATAGCACTCCTAGTACAATAAGAATACAAGAATGGTTCCTTATCCATGGATAGCTGTCATCCCAAATCTATGATGAACAATGAAACAAATCAGAAAAAAGAAAAGGCTGCCCACTGTCTCCACTATTATTTAATGCTGCTCAGAAAATTCCAACCTAAGCAACCAAACAAGAAAACCAAATACGTTGTACAAATGTTTACAAGAAAGGAACAAAATTATCATATTTTCAGATGAAAACTCTATAACTCAAAATTCAGGAGAATCAACTAAAAGGTATGAGAAAGGTAGAACATTATAAAATATGTATACACCATGGGTTTTCTTATACCAGTTAGAAAATGGAGAAATGATCCTATTTATAATAGTCACCAAACATATAAAAAAAGTAGAAATAAACTTAATAAAAAATGTAAAAGTCTTGTATAAATTATGTTGCAAAACATCACTGAAGGACATTTTAAAAAACTTGAAAAATGTATCTAGTTTCCTGTGTGGGAAGAGTGAATATTGTAAAGATATCAAGTCTTCTTACACATTAGTTGAACGCAGTTAGTTTTGCCCTAAAATGTTAAAACGTTCTTAATTATGCAGTTTGAATTATGATGTCTACTTTCTTCTTGAAAGCATTTTTCTCGGAACCTTCCAATGACTCTAATTTAGGCTGTCTGCTTTCTAGGCTTACTACACTGTTGTCATACTGGGATTTATTTTCAGAAGACACCTGGGTTGGTTCCAGGGCTCTTTGTATCCTAGGTTGACTTCTGTATAGGATTCTTGGTGCTTGTTTTGTCTGAATATATCTTCAAGTAACACTATATATATATATATAATATATATGTATATATGATATAAGGAAGAATCTGTAGGTGGTAAACTTGTAAACTCGAGCCCTCAAATATTTAAATACATCCTTAGTTTGTCCTTACACTTGATAGTTTAGCTATCAATTTTGGGTTCTAATTAATCTTTCTCCGAACTTTGAAACATTGCCTAGTCTGTAGCAGCTTCCAGCCTTGCTGATGAGAAGGCTGATACCTTTGAAAAATCCCGTTTTGTTCTCTAGAAGCTTTTAGGATCAATTTCTTATCCTTAGAATTCCACAATTTCATCAGCATGTGTCTAGGTAGATATCCTTTTTACCCTGCTGGGCATTGGATGAAACTTTTCAGTCTAAGGACTTGGATTACTCTTCAGGTCAAGAAAAATTTTTTTGTATTCTTTTTCCCTGCCTCCTCTATTTCCATCACACTCTTCATTTCTTTTTACTTTTTCATCATATTTTATATCCTTGACTTTTTGCTGTACATTCTAAGAGATGGCTTGACTAATTCAATGTCCAAATATGTTTAGCCTTTTATCAAACCTTTCTGGTTTTTTTTTTCTCAGTATCCTGCTCCTATTTCACGGAAACCTGATCATACTTAACAGATACACTCTACCCCTGAATATCTCTGAAAATTTAATATTGAAAAAATTTTCCCATGCTTTTTACTGTCTCTGTTTCTTCTGGAAATTTTCTTCAGGATAATAAAGTTGTCCTTTTTATGCATTAGTATTTTTTTGTTCATGCTACTGGTTTTCTTCAAATGTCTAGTGATCCTTTGTTCACCAGAAATATTTATAATTTAAGAAATAGGAGTTTCTTAAGCGGTTGGCAGGGGCATAATAGGTATAATAAGTAGCTGTGTAGTACTTGGGGAAACTGCTTATAAGGAACTTAATGTAATTTCAATCAAAATCTTAATGAGATTTTTTTGGGGGACTTCAGAAATACATTATAAAATTAATTCTTATAATTTATAAATTAATTTGTATAATTTAGCAAAACCATATAAGAATAACTGAGAAAATCCTGAAAAATAGGAATAATTAAGAGGCAACATGTTTTCTCAGATACTAAAATGTATTTCTAAAATTCATAATAACTATAACATATTGCTTTTTGTATAGAAATAGGATACAAAGATTAAAAACAGAATTAACTATCCTTAAATTTAGTAAACTGTAGAAGTGGTACTTCAAGCCAATAAGGAAATTATGGATTATGCAATAAATAGTATTCTGACAATTTAGAAAATCTAGAAAAAAATATCACAGCCTTGATGTAAAGTAAAATAAATTTCATAATTATTAAAGATTTAAACACATAACATAAAACAATTAAAATCTAGAATAAAACATTAGTATATGCATTAATATAATGGGGTTGGAAAAGACTTGCTAGGGATTTATAAAATATATTCATATAGAGACTATATAAACAATTTAAACTTCTATTTATTAAAATAAGTATCTGTAAAAGTAAAAATAGAACTGAACAAATGGCAAAAAATGTAAAACATAAACAATAAATAAAAAGTTAATATCCTTAATCTCTAAAGACTTCTCTAAAATCAGTAAGAAAAAACAAAAAAACCCATGGACAAATCATCAAAAAATAAGAAAAGGTAAATATATATAATTGCCATTGGATACATGAAACATTTTAATATTCTTGAAGCTAAATTAATTCACATTAAAATAAGATACTATTTAATCAGATAAAGATAAAAATTAAAATAATAAAATGTAGTATTGGAGACAATGTGGGAAATAGAGACTGCTGATGGAGTGTGTATAAACTTTCTGCTGGGCAATATAACAATACAGCAAAAATAAATCTTTGAAAAATTGGGGAAATTCTTCAATTCCACAATTCTAAGTCTAGAACTATATGGTAAGGAAATAACTAAGCCTTGTCATAAGGACTCTACCAAAAAGATACTCATTACAATACTGTTGATAATGGGAAATTTAGGAAAAACTTAAAATTTTCAATAATAGAAAATTGCTGAAATAAATATACTATATTCATGTAAGAAAATGATATTAAAATGTGATATATATATAATTATATTTAATGGAATGAAAAATGTTCATGATACAATATACTGTATAATTTTAAAGCCAGATTACAAAATGGTACCTTCAGTATAATCTGACTTTTGTTAAGAAAACTCCCCCTCTCTCTCTACACACACACCCACATATATATACACACATACACACAGAGCAAAATTATTTCTCAATGTTATAATTACTGATAGTTCATTTTCTCCCTCTTCCTTATTATTATTTTGTAATAGGTATGCTATATATTTAACAGTCACTCAATAAATACTTGTTGCAAAATTTTAAAAAGTATGTATTATATCTAGGTTAGGTTGTTCATGTAATTTATCATCCAAACAATTACCCTTTTGAGAGAGTCAAAGGGGGCCCTATGAATTATGAATTCATATAAATTATATA
Source organism: Lemur catta (assembly GCF_020740605.2). Classification (NCBI taxonomy): domain Eukaryota; kingdom Metazoa; phylum Chordata; class Mammalia; order Primates; family Lemuridae; genus Lemur; species Lemur catta. Next base: position 36,550,202 of record NC_059139.1, read on the forward strand.
AGGTATAAACTGGCGCTGTCCCAGGCACAGTAAAATGTGCAGATTCTCTAAAGACACATCTTGACTTTGAGAAATTTACAATCTTTCTTGAGGAGACAAGATTCAAATACGTGAAAGTATTACAAAATAATCTCCCAAATTAGTCTTGTAAAGCTAAGTATTTAATTGCACTTGACAAATGTTAGATGTTATTGGAGGTCTAAGAAGTAAGAGCTGGATTTAGACAGGATTTGCCAAGAAGGCTTCTTGGAGGAAGTGAGGATTGAATGACACTTTAGAACAGGTAAGAAACAGTAATGAGAACTTTTCAAATGGAGGTTGGGTGGCAGAACGACAAAGAATAAAATACTCAGAGGTAGCTAAAAAGTGTTGTGTCTATAATCACCCTGACTTTTGCAAGGGGTCTGTATGGGAGAGTAAAAAATAAACAATCTAATAAAGAATATACTATCATTGTTCCCATTTTACATACGAGACAATGGAGGCTGAGAGGGTTATAGAACTTGCCGAGGAGGGTCACGTAGCTAAGAGTGGGGAGCTGAGATCTGAACCCCAGACTGGTTTCGGAGCCCGTGCGTCCAGCCCTATGCTGTACTGCCTACGGCAGCCAAGCTATAGCTTCTGGTTTAAATCTTACAAAACTCTGGGTGACATTTTTCTTATAATATTTCCCTACCCCAAAATCCTTACCTCCTCCTTTCTGCCCTACCAAATCTCTTTGTCTCTCCACACCTAGTTCAAATAATACTTTCTCCATAAGTTTTCTCAACAATTTCTGTTCCTGGAATTCTCTCCTACCTGGATTTAAGAACATCACTCTCCTGATTTTCTGCCTACTTCTCAGCTATTCTTTTTCAATCTCCTTGTTGGATTCTTCTTTCTCTACACTTTTCTCACTCTATTCATTCCTTCTGTGAGTACATTCACCCCCCAAAAGACAGTATCTACCTATTTTTGTGCTAAGAACTCCAGTTTAGATTTCTCTACTGCATTTCACAAATTTCCACCTGGATGTACACAGACACCTCAAACTCCACATTTCCATCACCGGCATCTACCCTATTTGCAGTTCTTATTGACAGCAGGTACCACCATCATTCATGCAATCACTGAAGCCAGGAATCCAAGTGTGATCCTTCAGTCCTCCCTCTCTCAAGTCCAATCTCCTAGAAGTCACAAACTTTTGTTTTTACTCTATAAATAACTATTGAATTCTTCTCTCATCTGAACTCCCTTAGTTCAAGTCCACATTGTTTCTCCTGTGACTATTGCATTAGTCTCTGAACAAGTTTTCCTGGCACCTGTCTTTCCCTTCCCCATTCCAATTATATACTCCACATCAGCATTTCTCAAATTTGAGATACCACAGACTTCCAAGAACACTTCCCCAGTCCCTCAAAGGCATACAGTTCCCAGATGAGAAACATTGTAGCTAAAAGTTAAATGGTTTTCTTCAGGTGATTACATGTGGCTAATGCAATAATTTATGCATTGATAAATGTAAAGCCAAAATACAGGCACATGATCTGGAAAATGTTTGCATTGTGGCTTTTAAAAATATATTACAAAAATAAAAACATAAAATAAAAAAATTCTTACAGGGAACTCTTTAACTCTAATTTGTGTCAAAATTAAAGAGCATGACAAAACTTAAGACTAATAGCTCTGTCCTTGAATAAAATCACCCAGAGCTTCCCTAGTGCTTAAAAAAAAAAAAAAAAACCAAGCTCCTTATCATACAATCTAAGATTTCTTTGCACTTCATTTTAGGCTTCTTCTCTTTAATCATCTCGCTTGCCCTTTCCTCATCACCCATAGTGCCACAAACTTTAACCTGTTTGGAAGTCTCTCTCTTGCTTTTCACACATCAATATTTGATTAGATGTGTGACCCTAACCATATGCATCTTTCCTCCCTAACCAACTTCTCCTCATCCTCAAAGTTCCAGCTCAAGATTTTTCATCTCTGGGAGAATCTCTGATTTTCTTCTCTTCTCCAGTCTCCAAAATGGTATGTGTATCATAGTATGCTGTAACGGAATCGAGCTTTCTGTTTAACACCTTTGGCTGCTGGGTCTTTGAAGTCTGGAACTGTCTTTATCCACTTTGGGGTCTCCAAGCCTAGTACAATTTCTAGGGATGCAATACATGTTTGTTAAAGAGATTCAGGCCTCCAACTACATTTATCTTTCCTTTCTCTACTGCAATTAATTAACATATTCACTTATTCATTCACCACTAATCATTTATCTGTTATTTTCTGGGAATACAAAGATGAGAAAGATATCATCTTTGCCCCCAAAAGGGATTTTATTATTATGTCATCCTTTCTTTCATTCTCTCTCTCTTTCTCTCTCGCTAATCATTTAGTTGTATAAGTCTTTTCTTAAAAAAATTGTAGGGACTCATTTTAATAGCTTCTCTACTCCTCACAGTTCTTAAATCATTGCACAAGTTCAATACACTGTGTGGAATAGCCTTATTATGTCTTTAGGGGATGGTGCAATGTTCTGCTTATTAATGCATACTTCTATCAGAGCTTCCTATTGCATGGAAAACCTGACTATTACACTTCAAGCAATTGAGGCAATTTACAGGTTTTCTGGCATAAATGTGCTAAGTGAGCTAGAAGTTTACAAAAGAAATTGAGTGTTATGTATGATTCCAGGTCATTAGCTTGGCTCTGGGTGAAATACTGATTTTTTTTTTTTTTTTTTGAGACAGAGTCTCGCTCTGTTGCCCAGCTAGAGTGAGTGCCGTGGCATCAGCCTAGCTCATAGCAACCTCAAACTCCTGGGCTTAAGTGATCCTACTGCCTCAGCCTCCCGAGTAGCTGGGACTACAGGAATGCGCCACCATGCCTGGATAATTTTTTCTATATATATTTTTTAGTTGGCCAGATAATTTCTTTCTATTTTTTTTAGTAGAGACAGGGTCTCGCTCTTGCTCAGGCTGGTCTCGAACTCCTGACCTTGAGCGATCCACCCGCCTCGGCCTCCTAGAGTGCTAGGATTACAGGCGTGAGCCACCATGCCCGGCCTGAAATACTGATTTAATCAAGATAAATAGACTCATTTGTACTGATTTCAGTCAACATTATATGCTATTTTTATAATATCTAGGGATTTTGAGAGATTATTTATAGATGTTAGTTCTCTTTAATAATAAATAAGAAAGATAACAGAGCTAATATTTAGCAAGCATTTATGTTGGACAAGCACAGTTTTAAGTACTTTTATAAGTATCAATGCATTAGACTGTCACAACAACTCTTATTACACCCATTTTATTGCTGGGAAAACTGAAGCACAGAGCACCCCATTAACGTGCCCATGGTAATTCAGCTAATTAGCACAGAGCTGGGATTCAAACACAGGCAGTCTGCATACCTTGTAACTGTATGAAACTGCCTATAAAAGGAGGACTAAACTGTTAAAAAACTGTTTTTTAATCTTAAATTTTCATATGATAATAGAGTGAATTTAAGAATATCATCTGAATTTCATTGTCCTTGCACCCCTTACAACTGTGAGGAGGAGCCTTTATAAAATCTTTTACAAACTTTAAAGTGTTATAAATTCAAGAATTTCTTATAATATGTTAAAATTATAACATAGGAAAGTCCTCCAGAAAGTCCATGTGAAGGCAGAAAGATGAGATGAGACACTAGCACTGAATGTTCAGACACTTACTAACCAAGTAAAGCTGCACATTTTATTGCTAAACCTAAGGGAGAGATTAGATAGTAGGAGAGAGGTATGAAGTCTGGATATTTAGGGACTAATATAAATTATTTTCTTGATCAGTTTAAAAGTGTTAACAATTACTTATGGGGTTTCTGGAAGAAGTAAAACTGCAAAAATATAGTCAAATTGTTAAAAAAAATCAGAACTATCTGTAAAAGCAAATGCAGTTTGGTCATATATCATTCTTTTTTTAAAAAAAACTTCATGTTCTAGCCAGTTGCTATTAGCAATCAATTGATGTGCACTGCTCATGTTTCCTGCATTGAAAAGTTGACATCATGTCTAGTGCATTTGGCATTAGCGTAGGAGTTAGAACAGAACCTGACTTCTGTTCCCAGCTTTGTACCTTGTTAATACAGGAGTGGCCATCTCCCTATGGGGAGATCTGTGATAAGGAGAATGCTGATGCGCTTGCCTCCTCTTAAGAAGATGCTTTGAAGATTGGTGAGACAATGTCTGTAGAGTTCTTTGCACTTTTTACAAGATAAACCATACACAGACCCACTGGCATGAAAAGCACTATCATCATCTCTTTCATACATGAGAGAAATCATAAGGAAGACAAACTTCAAAGGCAGTTCCATGTTATAAAAATGTTGGGTGAGGAAGCGAAAAGTTATAGGGTAGGGAACAAAAACAACACTGAATCCAAACCAATATTTGCATTCTGTAGTTACAGATTCTCAGAGGGGCCTTCATCAAGTGCTCCAGAGTACTATCAGAAACCATGTTTTTTTTGGTAAAAGTACAACGGTAATAAATATATTCCAGTAATAAGCATGGCATATGGCAAGCAATTAATGGTCACACTCGCCTCTCTCATTGCCATGTTGTGGCCAATACTCTAACTTATTTGGGTTGGCTTTTGGTTCCTTGAAAGGTGCTCGAAAATGCCTTTTAGAAAGTGTTTTTCATGATGAGGTACAACAATGACAACAATAACAAAGAAAAAGAAAATGCAACTATCTACTAAAATGTCTACTAAACACATGAAAGGGTACTCCCCCTCATTAGTAATCAGGAAAATGCAATGATAGATCCTCCACATTTGAAAAAAATGGAAAATCTGACAATGCCATATTTTTGATTAGAATGTGGAGCAACAGGAGCTCTCATACACTTTGTCAAAGATTTTCTTCTTATCTAATGAAGTTAAAAGATATGCATTAACCAGGATTCCATTCCTAGGTATATTCTCCCACAGGAATGCAGGCTTACGTGCATCGAGATACATGTATATAAATGTTCAAAATACCTTTATTCATAAAATTTCAAACCTGAAACTTTCCCACCGCATAACAAGAGAAGGTTGGACAAATAAATTGTGGTTCCTTTGCGTAACAGAACACTGCATAGTCACACATCATGAGGACGGCAATGTACGAGCCTCAGCTACATACAACACGATGACTCTTAGGAGCATACCATTGCATAAAAGAAGCAAGATACAAGAATATCCCCAAGATAAGTTCATTTACATAAAATGTAAAACAAACTCAACTGACCTCTATTATTTTGAGATGCATACATAGGTGATAAACCATAAAGAAAATCAGGAAAAAAAAAGTCAGGATAGTATTAATAGTTATGTCTTTGGAGAAGAAGAAAGAGGAAGAAATAGGGTGTTTCTGAGGGTGACTACAATAGCTTTTCACTTTAGAAGTATTTGTTAAACTTAACATTTATGGTTTATGTACTTTCCTAAATTTATGTTATGTTTCACAATTTTAAAATTTATGAAGAGATAATTTTACAAAGCCTTGTAAAATTAAGGTTGAATTATATGGGATCTTTTGCTTCTATTTCATCTGTACAACTGCCAATGAAGATCACCTGGTGTGTATACCATGAAGAGTCCCCTTCAATAATGTGTATTTATGGGGAAAACCACAAAGTCCAAATGGTAAAATGTTAGCAAGGGAAAGAACTGAAGACTTTTCTCCCCCCAAATTCCAAGCAAGTCTAGTTTAACTGAAATTAATGGCAGACAACAAAGCCACTTAATTGAATTTTAATCTTAATAATCTCTAAGTCTTGTTTGAAACATAAACAGACGTGTAAGGGTTCTTCGAGATGTTGGACATGAATCTATTTTATAACTCAAAAGCATATTTTGCTTATGAATCTCTTTAACAAGCTTTGACTGGGTATTCTTTTCTTCCAGGTGTGTGGTGTTGTATAGACACAGCCTCCATCCCTCTGCATATGATTTAAAACATAGTTAGAAAGAATATTTTTATTTTACAAAATAGTAAGAGGACATAATTCAAATTGTCTATGGATTTATATAATTACGAGTATTAAGGGTCAGAAAGTCCTACAGATAGCATCTAATGATCTGAAGAAGGTTCTCTTACTATTTTGCAAACCTGAAAGCATTTTATGTTACTAAGACATTATTAAATAGGTCAATTAACAATTCTGGTCAAGTAGAAAGCCCCCTAAATCATAGACTGAAAAATCGTTTTGTACATATACACTTTCATTTAAAATCCCTGCTTAAGCAATTTATGGGAGAAAAGATAGTATCAGTGGTCAAGAGGACGATCCCTGAAGTCAGACCTGGATTTAAATGCCAGCTCTACCATTTATTAACTAAACAAGTCATATTATATCTCTATGCCCCAGTACCTACTTCCTAGTTTTCCTGCAAGGACAAAAATAATCTATGTAAAGAATTTAGCAAAGTGCCAAACACACAGTGAGCACTCAATGAATGTTAGTTATCATCATCATCATCATCTTGCTGCTTTTTCATAAAATGCCCTATCCTACCTTTTTCTACCATCTTCCTCCTCAGCTATGGTTCCCCTGATTCCCAGCAAAAGAGAGTGAAACTATACATGCTTATGTTCTCTCTCTTTTTCTGATAGCTTACTAACATAGAAATGAAGGAATAAAAATATACACATCCGCAAAGGCATAAGTAATACAAGAGGAGAGATTAGCAATACAGAGAGTTCAACTGATTTTTTGAAATCAGAAAATGGATAGAGAAGTAGAAACTGCCTTAGCACAATGGAAGAAATGATTACAGAGAGTAAATTCCAAGAGAAAGTAAACTTTGCTGAACCCAGAAAGACTTAGGGCTTACAGGCAGCATACACTAAGTAAGGCAGGAATTTAGCGCGGGGCTTAAAGTATACTAAAATTATATGAAGTGTTTGGATCCTAACTAACTTCTTCCCTTCTATGCTGGAGGCTGAATCTTTCTTTTCTGGAGAAAATAAGCTACAGAGATCAAACTGAGGACATTAGGCGATGTGACAAACAAGGTGAGGACCAAGCTTGAGAAATAGGTGATCAATTGAGTCTACAGAGTTCCCAGTAAGACATTCAACCTACTTATATGTCATGCTCCCCAAACATTAGCAGTCAGCTATATTCCCTAAGCAGAATTCTCCCAGGCAGGAACAGGAGAATCCTCTGATAATCACATTGGGAAACTTTTCAAAGAATACACCAGCTTTGATTGAACAATTAATCATGCAGCAGTAAAACCCTATAGTTGATGGGCCCTATCCATGCTCGCAGAACTTTTGATGGTCTATTTCTTGTCATCATTGCTGTTGTTGCTTTGTGTGTGTGTGTGAGTGTGTGTCTCACTCTTAAATAAGAATGAACAACCTCTCGAAGAAACTCTCTAGAATGAAGAAGAGAGACTAGAATAAGCAGACATCATCAAAAGAAAAAAGAAATCCACAAGAGACAGAGGAAAACCTAAAAAAGACAATAATCTGTGCCATTAGAAAGATAAGATAATGCATTCCCAACATTAAAACAGATAAAAACCTATTAGAAAGAAGAGAACAAGAGAGTGATAAATTTTTAAAAAAAAAAATTCATAGTCAAAAATTTCAATAGAAAAGTTGGAAGATAAATTTGAACAAATCTTCTATAAGGTAGAACAACAACAACAACAAAAAAACCCGACAAAAATATGGGAAGAAAAAAATTAAGAAATTCAAGGATCTCATCTAGAAGGTTCAACATTCAACTAACAGGAGCTCTAGGAGAGAACAGAGAAAATGGAGGGCATAAAATGATCAATAAATTAATAAGAGAAAAAATTCCAGAATGGAAGGACTCATTTATCTAGACTAAAAAGGTCTAATGTGTACCCAGGATAATGGATGTAGATCCAGATCAAGACAATTGCTTATGAAATGTTGGAACACCAATGATGAAAAAAAGTTCATAAAAATTTCTACAAAGAAAAATATAAGGATGTTGCCAACATTAGGAAACAATGGAATCATACTTACAAAATGTTGAGAAAATACACGTCTAACCTAGAATTCAATTGCAGTTAATCCGTGTCTCAAAGGGCTGGTAGTACCTCAATAGTATAAAGAAAAGATTCCTGAAGAGGAAATCTTAAAAGCTAGGTTTTATCCCCAACTTTGATACTAACTGTAGAGACACAGGCAAGAATTAGGGGTACTCTTGGCATCAACCTGAGACTTCAGATCTCCTGAGACCAAGGTTTCTTTTTTGCTAATACCACTGAGTCACAGAACCAAAAAGCTGACCAGAGTTATAAAGTTTGTCAGACTTGGTGCTTCTGGAAATAAGTGTACTATTTTTTCATATAGCTGAGACCTCTGAGAATATGCGTTGATGGTCAATATGCCTCAAGAAATCAAACCCAAATACTTATTCCGAAGTCAGTTAAGCTTAGATTTTTTATATTGCCACCAAATTTTTCAAATTGTTAAAAATATAACTAAGAATGATGACCCTTTGCTATTAATTAAGGATCTAGCACTTAACTATCTTCAATAACAAAGTGGAGAAATAAATATTTTCTTATTTTTATGCTTATTAAATTACCATGAAAAATATTCATTAACTATCCCATAAAGAAGTGTTCTTAGATGCTTATTCTTACTTAAAAGGAATGGAACAAAAAATAATTGAGCTAAAAATAACATTTTTAGCTCTTCTTGGTATTCTAGTATTCTTTTACAAAGGATCCTTTTTATCGTAGTAATTGATTCCCTCTCTTACACTAGGTATATTATTATATTAAATAGCTAAAGGATAAACTTAGGTAACAGTAGAGCTATAGTTCTTTCAGAAATAAATTATGTGTGCCAAAAAAAAGTTACTTTGAACACTTCTAATGCACCCTCTCATTATTTCTGGCTACCTGATTAGCAGTCAGTAAACCTGGGTAACTGTTCTCTTCTGATAGCACTTCAAGTTTACTCTTGAGTTCTAGTATTACTTACCTAGACTACCAGGAAAAAATGAAGACATTATTTTCTTCCCTTGTACAATATGCTCAACTGTTTATAACATTAGGCTTTTCTACCCTAATTCTCCAGGCTATTTTGATAATTGGCTAAGACTGATAATAATAGATTAACAAGTACAAAATAATTATAATAATCATTCTTACTTAAAATAAGAAGAGTTTCCAGAAACAGAAACCGAAACAATTCAAGCCAAGCAGCTGAACAGGCTATTTCAGGGGTTCTCAACTCACTCCTTATGAGGCTAGATTGCGTTTCATTTCACAGATATTATTTAATTGTGAACAATGTACAAAGCACTGTGCTAGTTACTGTGGAAGACATTAAGCCGGGTGGGGACAACTAGTTTTTTCCTTCAAGGGGGAATCTGTGGGAATTAGTCACAGGGGCATCTCTAAAGGAAAGTGCTGAAAAGGAGAGGCTGGGGAAAACAAGAACAAGGACCTAAGTTGTGAATAAAGGGGGGCCGGAGAGATGGATCTTTGGGAATAGAGGAATGAGATTTGTTTTTAGCCTTGCTCCCCTTTCCCCTGGCAGCCCCCTGAGGCTCTAAATAGATGTAACTGGCAGAGTTCAAGTGGGCAATAAGACTTCAAATCTACTAGCTAACTATGATCAGTCTGTCATGGAGCCCAGGATACAAGAAGTTGCTATCTCATCAAGAAAATAGGATTGTACTTCTAGCAAGCAATTAGTTGTTATGAATGCCTCACATTTATTTCTTCTTCCTTTTGAAAACAATATCTTGATTTCCTTTGGGGAGCTTCCCCACTGTCAGGCAGGACCACTGTGATTGACTGATTGAGGGGAGGGTCTGTACCCTTAATTATGTGGGAGCTACCATAGAGAGATGCTGCCTTTTTGTGTTGGACATAAAACCTGGAAAGAGATGGCACTAGAATTCTGATGTTGGTGCTGTTTCTGTGTGGATAGAAGCTGAGAAAGAAGCTGAAAATGGAGTTTAGATGCAGGACCCACAGACAGACAATTTAAATCCTCATGAAGGGCTCTAACCAAAACAGTGTCCACAGTCTATGTAAAACCTCATGGAAACCACATTGAGTTGGGGATAAAGCCATCCATATACTAAATACCACACGTAGAAGAAATACATCCAGGAGGACATTTTACCAAGTGGGAAAACAAGTGTGTAACAACTGTTTATGTGCTTATAATATTCTTCTCTGTTATAATCCACAATGTCAAATTTTACACTTTAAATTTACTAAGGAGTATTCTCAAGGGAATGGAAGAAACAGAGCTGGCTGTCAATGAGGAGAAATACTGGGTAAATATAAGTTGAAACTTCAAAAGGGATTTTTTTAAAAAGCAATTTTCTCTTTCTGAAAGTTGATATGGAACCAGCAAATGACAAGGACTGTTATTATTCATACATACAAGTCAACAAGTAAAACCAATGGAACAGGCAAACAGCTACATGAATAATGAGGCAGTTCCTCTGATGACCAAAAAACAACTTTATAAGACTGCTTGGGTAATGTATCTTGATGGGTAATATGTTATGCTTGTACTTTTATTTGAACCACAGCAGCGTTTGTCTTCCTGAAAATAGCCCCTGCATTCTAGAAAAATACAATATGAAGTCTCAGACTGGTGCTGAGCTTAATCACACCTACAGCGCTGTGGTAGGTTTTCTAAGCCCCTGCTTGCTAGATTTCACAAAAATCCCGTCCCCCCTCCTACCATCTTCTCTCCCTAAACACACATGCGAGCAAATCACATCAAAGTATAATCATGGAAGAACACCATAACTTGCAAATTATAATCTGAGAATGAGAATCACTGATGCAAAACTGAAAAAAGAATCACATAATTATCTTAGAGTAGAACCTTTTTCTTAAAAATTATTTTTCTTCCCATTGATCATGCACAGAAGCAACCTATGAGCACTAATGTGGTTCTTTTTCAGCCTTTGCCTGTTTGTTTTAAAGACAAGAGAAGAATATGCTTAAAAGCCAAATACACTGATGAATGTTGACTGATAAAATCTTCCAGATGGGACTACTTTCAAAGATGGCCAGTTATAAGCTCCTGTCTCTCCTTTTAATGATATCTTTAATGATCCCCTTCCTCTCCCAGAAAATTAAGGAATAAAAACACCTTAGGCTGTGAATGACCCAGTAATCCTCATAATCACATTGCAATGACAAGCAAGAAGATCAAAGTACAGGTGCCTTGACAAATAGGGGCTTCCATCCTATTATAAAACATGAACTTGCTACTGAACGAAGATCAAAAGTGCTTTTAGCTCCCAAATTCCGAACTTCTAATATTTTTTAAATTCTGTGGTTTCCTTGATGAATAATCTTCCCCCAGATTTTGCCTTCCCAGTATCTACTAAACATTGGCAGTTCTTCATATATGGTGGCTGTGTTTCCATATGTACAATAACTAATTAATTTTAGAAATTTGGTGAATTACATTGAAACTTTAATAGCATTAAGAAGTCCCCAAGCTAGTTATTAAGCTATCATCTCCAATAATACAAGGAGAAAACCTAATGATGGAAAATTACATAAAGATAATCCATTGCCAGTATATTAGTTAGGTAGCTAGTAGTGGCTTCAACAAGAAAGAGGTTTATTTTTGTCTTACATTTAGAAAATCTAGAAACAGGTCAAGGCTGGAATGATGACATCATGTTTACCAGGGACCTGGGTGCCTATTATCTTTCTGCCCTACCATCCTTAACATATGTCTTCCATTCTGACGGCCAATCCAGGTTGCAAGATGGCTACTGATGCTCCAGCTACCACATGAACCAAGTAAGTACTACAAGAAGAGGAGCAAGCATAAAGTGAGCTCTTCTAGGCAGGAGCTCCTTTGTGTACATTTCATAGGTTACATCGATCTCTTAGTGAGGCTGAGAAATGCAATCTTTTGACTAGGCAGATGCCACACGATATAATCAAGATTCACTTAGTAACCTTAATTATATTGGTTACTAAACGAACAAATCTGTAAGGATATTTAGTCAGCACCAAGCAATCTTTGTTACAGCATAGAATCACTGACTTCTGAATATTGGGTAGAATTTGGTCTAACCCCTTACTTACAGATAAAGAAACTGAGAGCAAAAGGTTAAGTTTTCCCCAAACTACAAACTGATTAGCCAAAGAACTAGGAGCTACAATTCAGACCCTTGATCATCCATCTATCAGTAAAGATCCAGTTCTTTACTGACAAAGCAAACTCCAATGAGGTCAGCCCAGGAAATTCAACTAACCAGCATGAATAATAACACATCTTACTACCTGGGTCGGACCCTGTGACTCACACTTCAGGCTTTACAGTCATAAGTGCTCACAAGCTGTAACATCCACCCTTTTTGGTTATAAAGTGAGAATCACAAGTCATGTACGTGTTTATATGGCCACTAAATTACTAACAAACCAAGAGATACGCAATACAATGCAACAGTACAAGTTACCATTTGTAGAAGAGCAGAATGTTCCACATTTATGGGCAAAAATTGGTACTTGAACTTCATGAGTGACTCTAGGTTTTTTATGGTGGTGGCTTTTTAAATACACAAACACATTATTATGGTGTCTCCTGAAACTGACATTCTCAAAATAGTGTCCACCATTATACAAAGGAAGTTTCAATGTTCTGAGGCTTTTTTTCTTTTAACCCATTGCTCTTATCCTCTTATCTCTTCTTTAATTATGGTCATCACTTCCTCAGACTCCTCCAAGCTGCATCCTCAACCAACCACAGTCCAGGACGAAACTCCTACACCACATGCTTTCTTCAGCAAGTTGAACTACATTATTAGGCTCTCATGTTTTACTTGTTTTATGTTTCAGACTTCTTGAGGGCAGGGCCTATACCTTCTTTATTTTCCATCATACTCAACATATGGTACATATGGTGAAGATCACAGTTTTCTTCCACAATATCGTGCTTAAAACATTCCAATACTCTCCCAAACAGTCTCTCCAACTGTTTCCTGTGGTCTCATTGATCCTCTTCGTTCACCACTACTCACAACCTAGGTTACCTGAGTGACTTCTCAAAAATACAGAACATAGCAAGCCATGTCTATACATCTTGGTGGTGCACCACTGTCTGGAGATAATGAACTTTTTGAGAAGATAGCCCCCATCTGCATTCACACCCAGTCTCATTCCTTGCCATTTCTTCTGTTTGCACCCTACATACTATAAGCTACTCAGAAATATTCATCTTTTCCTACGTGTCTGTGACTATGTACATGCAATTCCCTCTGTCTAAAATACCCTTCCTTCTTTTGTTTATGAAGAGATTTCAAATGGCCTCTAAGGTACAGGTCAATTATTATCTATGAAAGGTTATGCTATATGTATCCAGCATTTTCTAGCATCCAGGGAAGCTTAGTCAAAGATCTTGAGTATCATGCTACACATATTTCCACTATTACACCTATTCTATTGAAGTTGGAAAACTTCACAAGTGTAGAAATTGTGTTCAGTTTATTTATTTATTTATTTATCTTATTTTTCTAGAGACAGGGTCTTGCTCTGTTGCCCAGGCTGGAGTGCAGCGGTGCAATCGTAGCTCACTGCAAACTCGAACTCCTAGGCTCAAGCAATCCTCCTGCATCAGCTGCTGAGTAGCTAGGACTATGGGCGTGTACCGCCATGCCCGGTTAAGTTTTAAAAATTTTTTTGTAGACACAGGGTCTCTGCTATACTGCCCAGGTTGATCTCAAACTGCTGGCCCCAAGCAATCTCTCTGCCTCCCAAAGTGCTGGGATTACAGGTGTGGGCCACAGCACTCAATCTCTGTGTTTATTTTAGTTCACTGTGAATCCCAGGTTCTGACGCCCAGGAGACACCCAATAATTTGTTGAATGAATGAACGTCAGTTTCCCTAACAAGACTTGAATAATTTTCTTTAGAGTCTTACTGCTTGTCATAATAGATCTTGTCTTATTTGATTCTATATCCACAGAGCCCAGCATAATACTTAGAAATAAATATTTTTACATCTCTTTTGTTGTTCCAGGTAATCCCTGGATCCCAGAGCTGCCCTTTCAATAGGAAATCCAATCTCTCTTTGATAACCCCCCCTCCTTCAAATAGCCCAGGAGCATCAGGGATTATTCAGTTTAATGTGGAGTCTTGCCTCTAAACGCCAGGTGGAAAGAGGATGGACAATTAGCATGAAGGCTCTGCCGCTGCCATGTGGTGTCACAGATGAACACTGGTCCTGCACAGTCCTGCGTCCTTGCTGGCTCAGGTCTACGCAGGCTTCTAAGATGGCCCAACCTTGGACTCTTAAGATAGCAGCTCTTTGATTTCACTGGCTTGTTTAGTCAAAATTAGCCCCCACTCAACAACCTCAGGAGCTTCCCCTTCCCCCACGTCCTAACCCTCCCAGGGCCTGCTCTGTCAGCATTCTCTCAGCCGCCCTCTTTGGTCCATTCTGATAGGTTCCCTACACTTCCAACTGCAGAACTTGAGGGTTCCGTCTCTTTTCTCCTAGCAGACTCCTGAAACTCTTATGTAATTTGGTCCACTCTCTCCCCAGACTGTACCAAGGGTAGGGGCGGCTTTTAATAAAAAGGGAGAGATCTTGTCACACCCTTTCTTCAGGGAAAGAGATGACTGGAGGTCTTATATTTACATAATTAAAGTAGTCTACTTAGAGATTTTTACAAAAATAAAAAATATATGAACCCCTCTCAGGTTTTCCAATAACAGAGTTAGAAGTGGAGAGCTACAGACTTAGATTTTCTGCCTCTCCAGTCACCCTCTTACACAGGCATGAGGATGCCTACTGAAACTAACAGTCATTTTTTCCAAGTCCTTTTACCTTAGGAACAATAATTTCTGACTTTGAACTACATATACCTATTACATATGCATTAAAAATAATAATTTATGAATATAAAGACAAAATGGGATGAGGACAACTGAGAAGCTCTTGTCCTAAATGCCCTTTCCTGACTGGCCAAGGAAACAGTGAGTCTAATAATCAGCTATTTTAAAAAAGAAGTGCATGGCCCACCAATCCAATAAGATAAAAAGATATTCATTCCAAGGTAAAGATCTGGCATTGCAGGGTCACATTTGAGTAGCAGAGCATGAATACAATAACAATAAATTTCAATTAGATGACAAAGTCAGCCATAGGTCACAGCACCAGCGGCGTCTTTTCCACTAAGAATGGGGAAAGGAAGGCTTAAAATGCACCTTATGCTTAAGAAGATACCTAGGAATCCTTCCTTGAAATGTATCCATCCACTTTAGGTTTATACAGTATAATTCAGGGGAGACTACCTCAAACTGAGGCTTAATTTACTAAATTGCAGAGAGTCTAAAAATGTAGATTTTTTTCCTCCACAATTTTATTGCCTCTAAAATCCAGGTGTGTCTTATAATCAATGGCATCTTGGATTTGATGAAATAAAGTAATTCATCAAATGTTTTTAATTAAATCAAATACTTTAAAAATATAATATAGACAACCTAGAAACTATCCCAACACTCAGATTCAAATCCCAGGATTAGGAGGTAACTATATTACTATATTAGCATATTAAAGCAGAAATACAGAGGTACAGACATTAGTGGTAACCCTTAAAAGGGGAAAAAGGCGTTCAGCTAAGAATGATAGTAGAGCCCACTGGTTCTCAAAGGGGATTCGCTGTCCAGCAGGCCAGCAGTATCAGCATCACTTCAGAACTTGCTGGAAGTGCAAAATTCTCAGGTCTCACCCCAGAAATGCTTAATCAGAATCTTTGGGCTGTAGAGCCCTGCAATCTGTGTTTTAACAAGCCCTCTGGGCATGAGTAGACACTTGATCAGTTTGTATTTGGCACAATGTAGGAGGAGCAGCATCCTAACATTCCAGCCTCATGGTAAGACTGAGAAAGATTCTCAAGATCCAGTGCAGGGAAGCACTTTAAAACTCCTCTGTTCCTAGTTTCCCATTTCCCATACGCCAAAGCAGCTTCTAAGTATTAGCAGAAGTTTGTTTCCCAAGTGGTGAACTACAAGGAGAGAATGAACTGACCTGGTCAAATACGGTATCCTGTCTACTTGTCAGTATATTTCTCACTGTAAATTACTTAATTCATGTTCTTGTTCTTGCATTAAGTTCATGAGTTCTGAGTGTCAGTGACAGCACCCGATCTAATTAGGTTCTGAGAAAATAAAATTTCTGACCCTGGAAAACTTAAAGGTCAGTCCCTGAAATTTGAGTATGTTATGATGGCACAGCCTGACAGGGCCCACTACATACCTAAGACATTTAAATGGACTATTTCCCAGGTTAAGAGAAATGGAGAATTAAGGGCAATTAAGTCAAGATTGCAAGCTGGCAATCCTCAGGCCAGATCTGGTCCACAGATGTGGTTTGTTAGGCCCACATACGTTGTTCAAAAATTGGGAAGTTTCACATAAAATTTTGGATTTCTTCCTGTCTTAAAAAAGCTACAAATTTGACAATAGGGAGCCCACATCCTGGCAGTTCAGCACCAGCCTGGAGCTAAGCAGAAGCTGCCTCCTTTAAAAGCCTGTGCCTTCCAGTCTACCACAGTGTCTAGGATCCCTATTGTCTCTTGGCTGGTGAGCATTTCCCATTAATTACCTGCCTGACCCCAGCACATTTGAGTTTGAGAACCATTGATCTATATAACTATTTTCATGAAATAGATAGTCTAGTTTCATGAAAATATTTTCATGGAAGTAAATAATTAGGCATATTTAAATAAAATAAATTACTCAGAAAATTACTTTTATTGTACCCTTATAGCTATTTGTATGTATGTGTGAGTAGAGGTGTAGTGTTCAGTTATTTTTAAAACCAGACACAGTATCAACACAGGCAGAGGTTGTGTGGCAGAGTAGAAAGTACCAGACTGGACCTCTAATGTCTAGATTTGGATCTACCACTTACTAAATGTAAAATTATCCCTGAGCCTCAGTTTACATATCTGGTATATGGGAATGATAATATCTACCACACACAGGGTTTATTGGGATAATTGAATGAAACAATGTATGTTCAAGTTCCTCAAAAATGTTAGTTGAATTAAAGTTTGATAGCTTTGTTATCTGCATTTTACTTTAGAAATTATACCTAGCAGACATAAACTTTTGAAAATAAGTCAAATTGACTCTTCAATAGCCATATATTGTGATAATATAAAGAAACGAACATTTATTGACTGTAAACTATGAACCAGGTACTATGCTGGGTGCTTTATATACATCCTCTTGTGGAACACTTATAGCAATACTATGAGTTAGTATTATCCCTCTTTTATAAATTAAAAACCAGGGATCAAAAAGTTTAGGTAATTTACCCAAAGTCACACAGCAAGTATTGATAAACAGAGTCCATCTTACTCCAAAGCTTTTACATGTAATTACTTTAGTGTTTTTCAAATGGGCCTGATTATAAGAATCACTTGGGCTACCAGTTAAAAATACAAGTTCTCCTATTTGTTCCCAAGCTTACTGAATCAGAATCTAAGGGGATAGCTTTGAAATCTGCATGTTTTATGAGAGCTCCATATAGTCCATAACAATAGCAAGGAAACTGCTAGAGAAAGCTGATATAGAGTCAAAGTGAGCAGAAAAAGTAGTACTTTGCATGATATTCAATAGCAAAAAGGAAGGAGGGATGAAAGGAGGAAGGAAAGAAGGGAGAGAGAAAGGGAAGTAGGAAGGAAGAGAGGAAAGAAAGAAGAAAGTAAAGAAAGGAGGGGGTGGATGGAGGGAAGGAGGGCTGGAGAGAAGGAGAAGAAGATCTTGGAGCTAAGGTTTATGGCATTTACAGGATCATGTGAATGCACTTACTAGATGGATGCTTTCTTTCTAACTGCACCCAGCCTGTTTACTGCAAACACAAGGAACTAGCCAACAGGAAGCTCAGCTTGCCACTGCAGAGGAGTGAAGCACTTTGAACTACAGGCATCTTGTACACCCAAATTACATACTGTGATACACATAGTATTTGAGCTGTTCCGCAATACAGAAGCCAATTATTCTTGGCACGTACTTCTATCGTGCTCTCCAAATCACCATCCCTCACATGTGGAACTGTGCCACATCAAATGCACCAAGTCATAAATTCCTTAAACTCTTCGAGATGAAAGTCGAATGGAGAAAAAAGATAGTTTGGTACACACACCATGTAGCAGAAAAGATGTACAGTCAACTTAGTATTGCTGGGTCTATTATGAGAATCTGGGACAGCAAAATTCTGCCTTAGGAATTTTTCAGAGTGTAAACTGAATTTTTCCAAAGTAATTCGGCATAATCTTGCATTTTCACATCTTAGTTATTCATAGTATTCATCTTAAAATAATTAATTTTCCAGCCTCTTCCTCTAAATGTTTTTAAGCACAGCGGAAAAACATAGACACTAAAACAAAAGAGTTAGAGGCTGTAAGTAAGATAAAATTCTACTGGAAATCACAGAAACTATGCATATGTCCTGAATGGTACTGTTATTTAATAATCAGCTAAATTAACCCACTCCTCTTACCCCTTGCAAATCCTGAGGTTTAGAGAAGATTTAATCAAAACTATTAAGTGATATTAAAATAGAAATCCAATGATAATTGTTAGTAGTATTATAGAGAACTTAAAACACAAATCCTGCAAGACTGAAAAGCAAGAAGTGGGGTATTAGATGTACTAGTCCTGTGCTTCTTAAGCTTTAAATATGCTTAGGAAACTTCTAGGAATTTCATAAAACTGCATATTCTGATTTAGCAGATTTGTATTTCCAAGTCCTAAGATTCTGATTTTTAATAAGTACCCAGGTGATGCCCATGCTGCTGGCCAAGGAATCAAACTCAGAGTAGTAACTCCATCAATTTAAGAAGGCTCGCATTGGTGAAGTTGCCAGAAAGATGATAGGAAGATGACAGTAGCAGGGATTGTGACGGCAAAGCTAGTATTACCTAGAAATAAAATGCAAAGATGAAAGAGAATGGAGCATTTATGTAAATGTCCAATTTCTCTAGAAGAAATTGGTTACACAAGCAATAGAAAAATAATCTTATTTTGGATTAATAAGAGAGGAATTCTTAGAGATTAAGTAGAATTACATCAATGCATCATTGAGTTTCTCAAACTTAAGAATTTGATGAGAATACTGGATCATTGCCCCCCACCCCCCACACACACAAAATGTAGGTATGAACATGTATACACAATTCTCTATACAATTTCAGAAGGTTCACTGAGCTGCCTTTGGAAAGGTATGGGCCCACCTAGGGGCCCATATCATAATTTAAGACTACCAGTGTACATATATATTAGTGCAGAAGAAAAATCTGTAGTTTTAAGAGTGATTGCTAGAAAAGGCAACTTAGAATCTGTTTTTGTATCTGATTGATAATACTATTGCATAAAGGCTGATGATTTCTCAATCACTTCCAGAAAATATAAACTGGTTGAAATGCATATTTTTCTAAGGTAAGACATTAAGCCTTCTCATGTTAGGGAAGAGGAAAGCACCATATTAAAAAAAATAGACATATGCTATTTTGGAAAAACACCAGAAAAAGATCCAGGTTTGAAAATTACTGTACAGTAAAGGGTTTCTAAAGATATAAAGGGCACTTGTTGTTTTACGCTGGTACCATATGTCAGGTTTTTTTTTTCCCAATAGTTTTGAGCATCCTACCACCTGTCTCCTTATACTAGTGAGAAATGATAACTAATTAGAGTTGTCATTTAAAAGACATAGAGAACACTTTATTTTTTCGAAACAAGCTACTGATCTCCCAATCTTAGATAAGCAGCTTAGCATCTAGAAGGGGAACGACACCTACATGTTTGTGTGTGTCTGTGTGTGTAAAACTATATGCCAAGGCACAATATGAAATACAGACATAATTCTCTGAGAGTACTGAGGAAGGAGTGATTATTTCCAGCATGAGATAAGGGGCATGTATCAAGGAAATAGTCACAGGAGTAGCTCTGAGATGGACCCAGACGGATGAGTAGGATTTCAGTAGATGGAGAAGTAGAGGAGAGACATTTCAGGCAAAAGGACCCCCATCAGCAAAACATTACAGAGGTGGTGGAGGGAGGTATATGCAGTTTGGCCCAAAGAGAGTATGCTATTCCATTGCACTTGTAATATTCCCACTTGTGTAGTCTCCTTCTTATTGAATCGAGGCTGGGCGCAGGACTTGGTTTAATCACTAGAATGTGGCAAAATTGGCCATGCACCAGGTCTGGGCTTACACATTAAGAAGTCCTGGTTTTTGTGGTCTTGGGAGCCCTGAGCTGCCAGGTAAGGATGTCTGATCATCTTCCTGGGAGATCACATGAAGAATCCACATGGAGAGAGAGAAAAGCTCTGAGACTACATGAAGAGAGGCAGAAGGCAGGTCATCCCCACTGAGCCCAGCCACCAGTCCACTGGCTCAATTACTGCAACCACATTCAGGACCATGATGAGTAAGAACAGCCATACTGCCCAGCTGAGCCCAGCACAGACTGCAGAATAGAATGGTGGTTTCTCAAGACACCACTTTTGGAATAGTTTGTTATGCAGCAATAGAAAAGTGAAACAGAGTGCTTATCAATATTTTAAATCAGTACTTCCTTTTGATAAATATAAAATGCACACACCCACCTGGAGATTCAGATGTAGCCCTGTTCTTCTATACTCACTAGTCAAGACTTGTTTTCAACCTTACTATTGAAATTTAGAGAATAAAACTCTAGGGTTGTTTTTTTCATTTTACAAATAAAAATTATTACAAAAGTGAATAAACTTTTTCAAAACACACCCCCTACATCTCCCCTGCTGAGAAAGAAAAGTATGTGTGCTATGAGAAGCAATGATAGGGAGACTTTACTGAATCTGGAGCATTTAAGTGAATGTGTTCATGGATGCCAAGTCAGGGAAAGTCCAAAGTAATAGAGGTCAGTCTTGAGAACATTTCTGGCCTGCCAAGGGGTAGCAGAGGACAATTGGAGGAGGTTGTTGAACAAGCTAAGGGGATTGATGCTCTGTCCAATCCTAAGACTAGCTGGAGGGGCTGGTACAAGCCATAGCCTGTTGGCCCAGCTTATATTTAACTCTTCCCAACAATTCCTGGCTTGTTGGATTTAGAGAGGAGAGGTCAAGGGGCAACAGTGAAGTATCCCCCTTAGAGTTTAGAAATGAGCCAAATAAAATCATCCGCTATCTCTCAGGGTCAAATTAGGAAATCAGTCTATAGTTATCAAAAATTGTCTCCAAGAGACTCCCAAGCTGACGCCTGACAGTAACTGGTTGAGGGTGTTATCATATCTGGAAAAAGAATGTTCCCATCAGAGGGAGGTTGGGCAGCATGTAAATCAGAGGAAAAGGAGACTTGACCTGTGCTGCCAGTGGGGAGAGGGAGTGTCTGTGTGGGTCCAGGGAGAGTGTCCATCCTCCTGAGACCAGCGCCAGCCAAACATCTGATCATATGTCACCCTGTCTATTCTAAATCCACGCCATGCGGCACTTTAGCTTTCTGAACTTACCCACAGAGGGAGACTGTGTGTGTTGGGGAAGCCAAAGCACTTTGTAGCTTTTAAAGAATCAATGCACCTTCAAGGCTCTGTGAGCTTTGAGAGTCGGAGTCAGCATACTCAGGGGCCATGACAAGATCTGAGGGGCAGACCCTGGAATATAGTTAAGTCGCCAAAAAACAAACAACAAAATAAAACAAAACAAACCACAACTCTGTCAGAACCTGTCTGGGTAACTGTCCTTCCCTAGTCACTAATCCTAGGTAAACCTGCCCTACCCCCAACTACACATCATTTTAAATTTAAAATTTCTACAAGGGTAGTAGCTTCAACATTCATACAACACAACAGCAGCTAACTTTTTTGTTGAACGCTGCCCATGTACTAGGCATTGTTCCAAGCACTACACAGATTACCTCATTTAATCCTCATACCAAGGGTTGAGGTATCATTACCCCTCTTTTGCCACTATGAGAACTGAGGGTAGGAAGCACAGGTCTTACAGCTAGCAAATGGTGCAGCTGGGATTCAGAGTAGTTTGATGCCAGGGTGGCACCTTTAACCAATATATGGCATTACCTTCTTTCAATGCCTCTACACCCAGGACGATTGGCACTATGTCAAAAAGTCCATTTGTTCCCAACTGTGGCTTGTGAAATTTGTTTTTTTTAAAGGGAGAGGGGGAACAAATGACCTCCACCTATATGCTCTGATACTCTACACACCTTTCTTAGTGTCTCACAAGATGTTCATGTTTCATTAACTAATGCTTAATGAAACATTAGGCATTAAACTCATCAGTTTGATGCTTCATTCAAACTAATGAGATGTGGTCTAGTTCCCTACCCAAAATCCCATATTTTCTCCTCCTGGCTTTTCTGTGGTCTCACAGAGGATAGTTCCCGCAGATTTTCATCTTGTTTTAATTTGTCTCCTTGACTATGCAAGCATGATCCCGGAACTGCAAAAAGGTTAGCAAAATGCAGGCTCATTATCTGGGAAACTCTGTAGTTTTCTACGGAGATAATAAAAAGCTACTTAGGATCCTGCTTTCAAATAGGTTCTTGGGGTCATGATTGTCTCCTGGTGTCTCCTTGTGCAACTGCCCTAATGCTGGAATGGCCATTTATAAAAATTTAATTCATTGGGTAAACTCACAACTAATGGACGTGGTGAGCACCATATGGGGGAAGGGCATGCCTCCGATCCTGGCTTGGGTGAGGCAAAGTCATAACATCTAACCAAAATGTTTGTACGCCCATAATATCCTGAAATAAAAATAAATAAATAAAAATAAAAAATAAAATTAAAAAGAATAAAAAATTTAATTCATAACTAAGACATTGTTCTTTTTTTAGTATCATCTTTTCTCTCTTTTAAAATTCTTATTAAGTATGGGATGTTTAAATGTGTTCTCCACCTACATTTTTTCACTCTAAATCCAGAGGGAATGAGGCAGACCGAAACCACAGCTTTCAGGGACCAGAGGGTTGATGTCCTTGATGTTCCTGATCTTCTAAGTGAAACTCTCGGCTGTTCAGCAATAGAAAACCAATGAAGCCAAATCATCTGTGTAAGAGACACTGAATAGGCTAATTATTCCTTTATTCCAGAATGTACTGAGTTTTGCTGGGCATGGCACACCTGTAGACCCAACTACTCAGGAAGCTCGGGTGGGAGGGTCACTTGAACCGAGGAGTTCATTGCTGTAGTGAGCTATGATTACATCACTGTGCCCCAGCCTGGGAGACATAGTGAGACACTGTCTCTAAAAAAAAATTAAAAAAAAAGGAATATACTGAGTACCTAGCATACCTGAGGCCCTGTTCTGTATATATCTGCATCCATGAATAAAACAGGCAAAGGTCCTTGTCCACAGTAGCTCACAGTCTAGTAGGGCAGAGAGATAATAAGTAATAAATACAGTAAATTATGTGTTAGAAGGAAAGACATGCTATGAAGCAAACAAACACACCAACACATACAGTAGAGCAGGGACTGGGAATGGGGAGATGCGGGACACAGTTAAGAAATGGATGGTCTCATGGGGTGGAAAAGACATGAGCACAGACTTGAAGATAACAAGGGAACTGGCTTGAAGACATTGGGGGAAATCACATTCCAGCAGGACCAAGGTCTCAAGATGGACATGTGACTGATGTGCTTGCACATTAGCAAGGAGGCTGGTGTGACTGGAGCTGAATGAACGAGGAGGAAGAGAGTGAGAAAGAAGGCCAGAGATGAAACAGGGGCCAAGTCAGGTTGGGCATTGTAGGCTACGGTCATTATTTTTAACTCTGAAGAAAATGGGGAGCCATTGCAAGGTTCTAAGCAGAGGAATGACATGATCTGCACTGACCGATGTCTTTTGAATAGACTGTAGGACAGCAAGAGTAGATGTAGGGTTACCTATTAGATGGCTATTGCAATTATCCAAGCCAGAGAAGATGGTGGCTTGCAGTAAGGTAGTAACTGTGGAGGTGGGGACAAGGACTTGGGTTCTGGGTATATTTTGAGAGCAGAGGCTTCAAGAGTTCTGATATATCAGATATGAGATGTCATAGAAACAAGGAACACAAGGATGTCTTCAAACTTTGGCCTGAACAACTGAGATGAGGAAACTATGGTTAGAGCAAATTGTGTGGAAGGTAGTTGGGTAAATCTGGGGTTCAACCTTCCCTCTTCCCTCCTCCCCTCTGTCCCTCCCTCCCTCCTTCCCTTCCGTCCTTCCATCTGTCCCTCCTTTTCTCCTTGTTCTCTTCCTTCCACCCTCCTTCCTTTCTTCCATGAACAACTACAAATACCAAACATTATACCTAGAGATACAGGAGACACAGGGCATCCTCACCAGCCAACAGAATATGAATGACAAAATGGGGCAGAGATGTGGAATTGATGGCATGGGACCTCCTATGCACTATTTGCTCCTCTCTTAAAGATTTAGATTCTGATATTAACAGATTTGAATAATTCACATTTTTAAACATAATTTTGAAAATGTACTAATACTTCCACATTGATTCTACTTCAAAAACTATGCTAAATCTAAAATTAGGGTTCCATTGTTAAATTGGTGGTGTATTTTCTTTGCCCACTCTATTATCAAAAACCACCATCCAATCAACCAAAATAACCACTGATATGAATGAAACATTCATTACTATCTCACAGAAATGGTGTCTTTTTTGTTTCTCTAGCCACTATCCATTAAAGGTTCTGATGCCTCAGCTAACTAACTTTATTATTTATTGGTTTTATTTTAAGAAATGTAAAGCTAAGTGGCATACTCTGATAGAAAGGATGCCCTAGGGTACAGTCAAAGGCAGATTAGGATTGTGTTAGGGGGCCAGTCTTGGAAACAGACTGCACAAGTCTGACTCCTGACTCTGTTTCTTATTACCTATGTGACCCAGATCTAGTTATTTAACCCCTCCATGCCTCAGTTTCCACAACGAAAAAATAAAAACAATGATGTAGCCAACCTCACAGATTTATGGTGAGGATCATGCCGAATACTTAAAGAGTATGGCACTGGATAAGCACTCGATAAATGGCATTACTTACTGAGATATTGAGGCTGTTATCATTGCTACTATCATACTTCTCCCTTCCCAAGAGTTTACTTTTATATTTGATGTTATGCACCTTTTTTTTTCATTTTCATTAGTCATTTCTTTATTAAGGAAAAAGCAAGGAAGAAAAGAAAGTTGACAAAGATGATAGAAATGTTCAGCATCATCAATTAAATGAATAATAGAAAACAAAAAACAACAAAAATGATTTTGAAGAAGTATACTTTGATGCAGAAAAATGTTAATGAATTTTTCTTAAATGGAAAAAAAATCACAAGGTAAATGATCAAATGTCGTCATCCCATTTGAGATATATATAAGTATACGAATGCTTGGAAGGATATAAAGCAAATATTAATGGTGGTTATCTCTGCATGGATAGATTTGTCAAATTTTAATGCCTTTCATGACTTTGTTTTATTTTCTGCACATGTATGATATACTCACATGACTGAGTAGTGTCACCAATTGAGTGAGATACAAAAGGATGCACAAATTTAGAGAAAATGCTCTATTTAGTTTTGGATATAAAGAGTTTAATAAACCTGTGGGACACTCAGGTGGGAATTTCTGATAAATATTGTGGAAGAGGTTAAAATGAATTTCTATGTAAATTTAGGGGCTTTCAGCATGCAGGTGTGGTTAAAATAACAAGAATGCATGTGTCAATCCTGGAGGACACGCAGGGTGATGAGAGCAGGGATTGAGAGCAGGATCCTGGGAACACCAATGTCACAGGGAGGGCAAAGCACGGAAAATTTAGGAGGGAGACAAGCAAGTAAGAAAAGAGTTTCAAGGACATATTAACAATTGCCTTAAAGAAACCTGACAGGAAATGAACCGAAAAATATCTACTTTACTTGGTAATTAGGAGATCAGGGGAACCATAGCAGGAGTAGTTGCGACAGTGCTTGGTAGAGCTGCAATCTGATTTCAAGGGGGTTGAGGGATAAAGAGAGAAAAAGAAAATGGCGAATATAAACTTTTTTTCTAGAAGTTTGGGTGAGAAAGTCAATAGAGATATCAAGTAATAACTGGAGGGAGACACAGGATGAAATGGGGAGGGAGTTTTTTTTCTCTTAGGAACTTCAACCAGTCTGAGGGAGAAGCAGCCCCCAAAGAGTAGGTCAAAGAAGGGGGAGAGGGGTTGATGGAGGGATGGATGGAGCAATGTCCAGGAGGAGGTATGGAAGAGGATGGTAGTTAGGTTTGGGGGTATTTTGACCTCTTATTTTTGAATGAATAAAAAAGAAATCTTTCCATAACATTACACAGAAAAACAATACAGATTGGACAAAATGTAATTTAATCTTTTTTTGATGACTTAGGGTCATTAATTTGAGCACCAATTATTATACTCGGTTGTCTAGAAAGAGATGCCCTTGTTTCCTAAGACAGGTTGAGCTTATTGCCCCTTTCCAAAAGGCCCCAAATAGCTGTGGTTTTTTTTTTTATGATTTGGTAGATTTTCTATTTCTTATTTTGTTTTCAGGCCATCAGCTGTCACTTGACTACTATCAGTTGTGACTCTCTACAATCTCCTAGCTAGTCTCTCCCAATTTGCTTCATCCAGTTATGGAGGCTTAAAACCACATGACTGTGCTGGTATGAATCATCACTGAAATGTGAACATACATTTCTCTGGCTAATGACCTGCATTATCTTTAGTGGGTGAACGTCGTGAACATCTATTTTGAGTGCTCAGAGACCTCTTTTGCTTCCTTCCTGATGATGAACAGGAGAAAGGGACACGATAGGGGTTGTGGGCTGAATTCTTAATAGTTAGGATGTATACTGCTGTTAATAACTGAGGAACACATACATCACACATACTAACATGTATTGTGTATACAGAGAAAAGGCCGATGGAGCACTATGAGCTAACTTATTAAGGTTTACTACTTTTCCACAAAACCGACATAGTTTGTTGAACAATTTTATCAGGGTCTTCTGTAAGCCATGATCTATGATCACATAAATAATTAACAACAGTTTTAAAATAATTTTGCAATGATTTGGGTTCTGTTTAGATTCCCAACAGTGTAATTTCCAATCTTCTCGCTGATTTATTATTATTATTGGGAAACACATTTCTTATCTCTGATAGTTGGTGAATTAATGCTTGCTGTAGTCCTAAATAATAAACATATAGCAAAAAAAATGTGTAAAAATGCAGGAAATAAAATGGGAATATTTGTCTAAATTCATTAGCAATCCATTTTCAACATATTATAGGGTACTTTTTGGAGCAAGCATATTCAAGAAATTTAAATGGCTTAAAGCATACAATTCCCCATTGTATAATCAGAGTAAACAAAGAAGGAACGATTTTCAGAAAGCTCATCCCTTGGATTTTTTTCTATGTATATACTACATGGAATTTATATCGTATGATGAGGATACAAACCAATTTTTTGCCTTCTGACCCTGATTTACCAAACTTTCACAGCTCAGACCTGCATAGATAGGTTTTGAAAATAACATTTGGCAAGAATGTGTGCAAACGTGCTCGATGAGCATCTAGGTACATGTATATTTTACTATCTTTCCTTCCTTTTCACTCTGGTGCTTTTAAAAATCAGCATAACTGCAATAAAAAGAACCCACAAGTGCCCTCTTATTGAATTACAAAGCAAGTGTGTGTCGGAAACACCCCTCAGAGTTTTAAGAGGGTCAAAAGGAAGATGCTCTGCACGTACTCCACGCCTGCAGGAATTCTGTTGAAAGGAGATACCAACCCAGAGCTGTTTAAAGGATGACTCTGCAGCCAGCAAGAGCTGGGGAGAATGACTGGAAAGCTGGATTGGCAGAAAGAACAAGGAGGGGTGGGGGTGAAAGGACAGAAACGACAACAGAAGAGAAGGGTTTCAGATGTGTGGCTGGGATAGGCCTCTTCTTCCAAGTTTCAAACTAGGTTTTCAGAAGTTCAAAGAAAAAAGATAACTTTCTGCAAGATGAGAGGTTGTTTTAGGCACTTAGTTTTAAGTAATTAACAACAGTCGGTAATTATTCAATATAATCATTAGCAATAATAATGGTAAGACTAAATACCAATAAAAATATTTTATAGCACACAGTGGCTCCAAGTGCCAATCCTTCATCTCCACCAAATTTCTCTACAGTTAGCCACTATTATTTCTCTGGCTTCACAGGGCTTTATCCAACACTCTGGGATACAATTTCTCAACATAAGAGTTATAAAATTCCAAGTTTGCTACTCAGTTGAATTATTATCACTTATATGAGGCATAGTGGCTTGTCTCTGATTAACAGACTTCCTTATATTAACCTAAAACAGTCCAACCCTTTAGACAAAGCTTCATTTCTTTGACCAATTACAAATCAAAGAGTCTTTAAACCCACCTATAACCTCTAAGCCCCCGCTTTAAGATTGCCCACTTTTTCAGGCCAAACCAATGTATGCCTTCCATGTATTGATCTATGGCTTTACATATAATTCCTGTCTCCCTGAAATGTATCAAACCAAACTGTAACCCAGCCACAGTAAGTTCACTTGCTCAAGGGTTCTTGGGCATGGCTCTAGGCCATGGTCCTCAGAATAAACCTCTTTTTTTTTTTTTTTTTTTTTGAGACAGAGTCTCGCTTTGTTGCCTGGGCTAGAGTGAGTGCCGTGGCGTCAGCCTAGCTCACAGCAACCTCAAACTCCTGGGCTTAAGCGATCCTACTGCCTCAGCCTCCCAGGTAGCTGGGACTACAGGCATGTGCCACCATGCCCGGCTAATTTTTTCTATATATATTTTAGTTGGCTAGATAATTTCTTTCTATTTTTTTAGTAGAGATGGGGTCTCGCTCTTGCTCAGGCTGGTCTTAAACTCCTGACCTTGAGCAATCCACCCGCCTCAGCCTCCCAGAGTGCTAGGATTACAGGCGTGAGCCACCGCGCCCGGCCTTAAACCTCTTTAAATTATTTTACAGAGTTTGGCTTCTTTTTCGTTGACACCAACTGTGTTTAAAAAACATTAATGACTGTCTACTAATTTTAGATTAAAGTCCAAAATATCTTAGTTTGACCAGAGCTTTCACAGCCTAAATCTCTTCTAACTACCCTCATTCATCTGGACCCTCTGCTACAGGATTGTCACATTTGTCGCACACATACATGTTTCAACATTTGTGCATGACATTTGGAGTACTTGTTCCTCTTTATCTATTTAAATTTCTTATCCATAAGTCCCAACTCAAACCTTACTTCATCCATGGAGCATTTTTTGATTAAGCTAGCTCTCAAAGATCTCTTCTTCTTCATAGTACCTATATGCCTTACTGGTTCTATAATTTATTTGACATTGAGAACTGCAGAATTGCTGTTGCAGTGGTAGGCCAGAACTGGATCTTTTCAATTGTTAAACATTCAAGAATTCTGCAAAAGAAATGTAAACAAGTGGTAGCCTGAAATCAGCCATAGTGGGAGCATTTACACCATGGCAATAGGCAAGCACTACAGATCAGGATTTTTATTTTGTTTTGGAGGGTGGAGGGAAAGGGCAGAAGGAGGAGAACTGATTTGCCAGCATACCACACAACAGACTCTCTAATCCAACTATTCATACAACACCTGAAATATTTTGTCAACACACTACTATACGTTTCCAATATGGAACCCAAAAAGAGCCCAGATGGCCAAAGCAATCTTGAGCAAAAAGAAAAAAGCTGGAGACATCATACTACCTGACTTCAAAATATATTACAAGGCTAGAGTAACCATAACAGCATGGGACTGGTATAAAAATAGACACATAGACCAATGGAACAGAGTAGAGAACCCAGAAATAAACCCATGTACTTAACAGTCAACTGATTTTCAACAAAGGTGCCATGAACATATTATACATTGAGGGAAGGACACTCTCTTTAATAAATGGTGCTGGGAAAATTGGATCTCCACATGCAGAACAATGAAACTGGACTCCTATCTCACACCATATACAAAAATTAACTCAAGATGGATTAAAGACTTAAACATAGGACCCAAAACTATAAAAGTACTCGAAGAAAAAAAATAGGGAAAACACTTTAGGACATTAGTCTAGGCAAAGATTTTATGGCTAAGACTTCAAAAGCACAGGCAACAACAACCAAAAATAGACAAATGGGACTATATTAAGCTAAAAATCTTCTTCATAGCAAAGAAAACAATCAACAGAGTGAAGAGACAACTTGTTGAATGGGAGAAAATATCTGTAAACTATTCATCTGACAGGAAACTAACACCCATATTATATAAAGAACTCAAACAAGTCAACAGTAAAAAAAGCAAATAATTTCTTTCAAAAGTGGGCAAAGGACATAAATAAACATTTCTCAAAAGGAGACATACAAATGGCCAACAGGTATATGAAAAAATGCTCAACATCACTAATCATCTGAGAAATGCAAATCAAAACCACAATGAGATATTATCTTAATCTTACTCCAGTTAGAATAGCTATTATTTAAAAGACAACAAACAAAACAAAACAGATGTTGACAAGGGTACAGAGAAAAGAGAACTCTTATACACTGTTAGTGAGAATGTAAATTAGTACAACCACTATGTCAAACAGTATGGAGATTTCTCAAAAAACTAAAAATAGAACTACCAAATAATCCAGCAATACCACTACTAGGTATTTATCCAAAGGAAAGGAAACCAGTATATCAAAGGGATACCTACACATCATGCAATAAGCAGTACTATTCACAATAGCCCAGATGTGGAATCAACCTAAGTGCCCATCAATGGAAGAATGGATAAAGAAAATATGGTGTATATATATTATATACAACGAAATACTATTCTGCCATAAAAAAGAATGAAATCTGTCATTTGCAGCAGCATGGATGGAACTGGAGGTCATTATGTTAAATGAAATTAGCCAGGCACAGAAAGACAATATCACATGTTCTCACTCATATGTGGGAGCTAAAAAAGTGGATCTCATGAAGACAGAGAGTAGATACCAGAGACTGGGAAGAGTATGTGGGTGAGAGAAGAAGGGATAAAGAGAGGTTGGTTAATGGGTGCAAACATACAGTTAGATAGAAGGAATAAATTCTAAAGTTTTATAGCAGAGTAGGTTGACCATAGTTAACAACAATGTATTATATATTTCAAAATAGCTAGAAGAGAGGACTTGAAATGTTCACAACACTAGAAATCATAATTATTCAAGGTGATGGATATCTCAAATACCCTGACTTGATCATTACACATCCTATGCATGTAACAAAGTATCACATGTGCCCTATAAATATATACAAACATTATATAGCAATTAAAAAATAATTTATTGAAGTAAAACTCACATAACAAAAAATTATAAGTTCTAAAGTCAACACTTCAGTGGCATTTAGGATATTTACAAGGTTGTGCAACCATCACCTCTATCGGGTTCCAAACATTCTAATCATTCCAAAATGAAAAGCCCTGACCCATTCA
The DNA here is from genome assembly GCF_020740605.2 of Lemur catta. Classification (NCBI taxonomy): domain Eukaryota; kingdom Metazoa; phylum Chordata; class Mammalia; order Primates; family Lemuridae; genus Lemur; species Lemur catta. Next base: position 36,581,698 of record NC_059139.1, read on the forward strand.
GTAGCTTTTCCCATCAAGACCACTTTTAACTTCAGTGTGTGGGAAGCCTTCATTCAGAAACAGTTTTTGAAAAAAAAAATTCTTCTATGTAAATAATCATTTAAGTTAAATAATTGAGAATTGAAATTGAGAATATTGAAGTCAAGGAGCCTTATAAAATTAGACTCAGCCTCCCACCTTAGGATTTTAAAAATGTCATTCTTTATTTTGCTTTATTATGGTTTTGGTGTTTTTGGTCTTTCTTTCTAAATTTTTTAGATTCTCATTTCCCAAAGCCAGTAGATGTTTCCTTTGGAGCAGTGGCTAAGGTGTGATTGTACTGATAATATTAAACCTAATTTCCAAAGATAGATCAACAAGAATAATTCTCAGATCTGTGTGTTTATTTAGCCTCACCCCGATGCCTGAGAACTTCATCTCTAAATCACACATAGTCTTCTTTCTGTCTTCAGCAAAGAGCTAGAGTGCAGCTGATTCTCCAAACATCTCCATTGCGTCTTCTCTAATTTTCTGTCAGCAAATTCTTCTTTGATATTTACTTGTTGTGCCAATTCAGGTAATAGACTTGATTAAAAGCACAAAACTCTTTCTAGGCAATCTTTGTTTCCCTTCCACAATCTGCTATTTATATATCCTCTTAATTTTTAATTTTGCTAAACACATCAAATTCATTGTTCCTATGTTGTTGTTGTCTCATCAAAATATCAATTCCAATACCTGTGACTTCTCCCATCCATTAATTACCACATTTCCTGCTTTTGACATTGGAATTCTTAATACTAAGATCAAACTGAATGTTTTACCCTCATTTCTAATACTTTATTCCAGACATCCTACCTTCTAATACTTAGAGATAGAAAACATGTATGCCATCGTCAATCTGAAATCTTCTGGCTTACTTGTCAGGGATGGATTGGAAGGAACTCATTTTGGAGGGAGCTTATACTGAGACAGCAAAGCATAGCACAGTGGTTAATAACATGTCTGTGAAAGTGAGAAAGACTTGGGTCCATATCTTGGCTCTGCTGCTGATAAGCTACATGACTTTGGACAGTTGCTTACATTCCCTGAGCATCAGCTTTCTCATCTGTGCAATGTAGAGAAGCCAGCATTGTTTAATAAACATGGTCTTGTCTTTACACCACTTTCTAGTATTTCTACAAGTATCAAGTCAATCAAAATATAACCTCAGAAACTGTTGAAAACTTTTGGAAAATGTAGTCAAAGAGAAACAATTTTTTCCTACCCAACTTCTGGTTCTGCCCTGACTGGTATCTATAAATCATAACACCTTTTTAGGTCTTCACTTCCTTATTTGTAAATGGAGGGAGGTTGAGTGAGGAGTTCTATTACTTGCATCTTGGCTCTGCAATTCTGGGGTTTTATTTGACACACAAGGACCATCGAAGAATAGAGTGAGGGGTATGCGGGCAGCGGTTTGCTCAAGGTCACATAGAAAGACTTGCTGTAAAAGCAGGAGCTCATCCTAAACTGGTTGTCAGCAAGTTTAATTTCCACTTGAGTAGACCACACTCTCTTTTCTCCCACAGCTGCAGCTCTGCTCCTCATTTATCTCAGCCCAGGCTGACCTCAAGCTCCTTTCACTTCTACCTCCCTGCATTTTGACCTGGTAACTTCGTGGCCTAACTAGCCTCCTTCTCTGAGATCCCTTCTTAAACTGGTCATTCTATTAAACTTCCCATTTTCGTTACTATGCTATTGTTGATCTATTGCCACCAGTCAATTAATGGGAATTATATGGTGGAATGGGACAAGGGAAAAAATCCAATAAATGTAATGTTGGCTAAAAAAAAAATAAGCTAAAAGAAGGATGAGAGGAGGGTGAGGAATAAAAACTTACCTACCGGGTACAATGAACACTATCCTGGTGATGTGCACACTAAAGCCCCACCTTCAGCATTATAGAAGGTATCGATGGAACAAAAACATTTATACCCCCTTAATACTTACTTTGAAATAAAAAAAAATTTAAGCTAAAATATACTGAGTTTTAAAAATCACAATGTATTGTTTATGAATAAAAACATATATAGTAAAAAGATGAAAATGTGGACAGGATGACTATTTTCAAAATTTATGCCAGAGATTCTGGAGAGGAAGGAAGAGAAATGAGGCTGATGGTGGTCGGGGGGAATGGGGTCTTCAAATTTATCTCTATTGTTTTATTTTGTTTCTTAAAAAAAAAATTGCTGTAGTTACAGCAGTGAGGTAGTTTGTCAATTCTAGGTTGTGGATACATTTTTAAAACCTTTTGCTTTCCAGGTAATTTTTTTTTCAAATTAATTCTAAAAGATTTATATCTGCTACATGAAGAAATAAACGATTTCTTATGTCTCGCTAAAGAGTTCAAATGCAGAGGCAAGGCCTGCACTACAAATTTGTGTAACCAAAGCCACTCTGCTCTCAATGCTTCTAGTGTTGGATTACAGCAGTTAGAGGAGATTGAGCTGTTTTGTTTCCATGGCTCATTAACTTAGGGTTAGACTGGTATCCATAATCAAATTCACTGCACTTACCCTTGCCTCCTCTCTTGGAAGTGAGGCCAGACCTTAGGGAAAAGATAGACTTAAAAAAGTCTCAAACACTCAAGGCCTATGGTAATTTTGTTCAGAAAAGAAATTACCACACCTGAAAAGGATTAAATTCTTTTTCTTTTTCTAAATGATCCCCTTCCTTAAGCTTCCTCTGTCAGTTGACTGCCAACCTTATTGCTAATTCCCATCCCTCATCAGGCTTACTAGCACTTCCTGCTGCAAATTAGTGTTCAGTGAACCGGAGCCTGCTCTCCAAAACACATCCAGGCTCTGGGTACTTCTGGGCTAGGATGCTGGTGCAAAGGGCACCTAAACGTCACTGGGGGATGATCCATCAACTGTGGCCTGGGAGTGTTCCAGGCACAAGGAAGGGATATCTTGGGAGACAAAGAGAATGCGTAGGTAGGAAGAATCAAGAAAGTCTTTCATTAATTTTTCACTATAGGAAATGATCTGGATGGAGAATAATTAGAATCATAGAAGGGAGAGGTGGGGCAGAATGGGGGACGATGACAGATACAAGTGACAGGAACAAGTCAGGAAGACAGGTCGAAAAACTTGTAATAAGGCGCATAGCAGAAAAGTGAAGGGAACCAAAACAGTTGGTCTATGTTGTCTTGACAGTATTAACATCAAAGTCAGTGCTTTTTCACCTCATGGGGGGTAAGGAGCCTGCAAAGTCTCTGGCCCTGCTCACTCATTCCCACAATCTACCCCCACACACTCACACTCATATGCTTGGGAGCAGGGGGCTCTGGTCCTCTCATGAACAATCCAGGACTCTATCAGACCCTGGGACTGATTTGCAGAATCCTTTCTTTTTTTGATTACAGTTAGAAGAAGAAGAAGAAAAAGAAAAAAGCAAGGAAGGGAGGAAGGGAGGAAAGAAGGAAGGAATAAAAGATTCCATTTATAAATCTCAGACAAAACAAAAATGAAAACAAAACAAAAAATAGCCAATATGAGCCAAGTTGCAGATTTACCTGTATTCTTTCAGAGGATACAATCCAAATTCCCATGTGTATAATTAGACATCTTTTCTTTCCGTTATTACACCAAGCAAGACAGGTTAAGTGTGCATAGTAAATGTGCTTTGCGAAATTCCTCCCTTTATTTACTCCATCAGAAGAAGCTCATTTTAATATAACCTTTACTATTTTTAAGAACAAATGGGAGGCAGGGGTGGGTTCTACCTCAACGGCTTTTTGTGTATTTGAAAGGAATGCTGTTTAGTGCTTCTTCCTTTTCAAAAAAGAAACAGGTCTTTGAGAAGAACCCTTGCTACATCCCTTTCCTGTGGCTGCTCCTCTAGTACCAGCCCATCTGAAATAGGAGTTTCACATAATGCAATTTATTAAATCCACGTTTCCTGCCAGATTTTGCTTTATGTGCATATGTTCTTTTGTTTCCTTGCTAACATTTTTACAACCCAGAAATCATTCTTTCTGGTATAACTGAAGGATATGGATATTAAAATCAGATCAGCAAAAGATTTTATGGACTTGGAAAGCTGCCAGTCAATGCTGTAAAATAAAGCATATTATGCAGCTGATATCATCAAATCTGTTCTATGCAGTTTTCATATTGCTGGGGGTGGGGTGCGAGGAGTGAAGGTGGCCCTGGCAGACAACTGAGAGTGGGAAAGAGAGTGAAAGGATTAGACGAATTGTGGAATTTGAAAATGGGGACCATTTATACTCAAGAATTGTTTTCAAAGACTTCATAACCTCCAAGACATTTTCCAGTTAGGTAACTTTTGAATTACAGCTGGAGGTGATGTTCTTGGAGCTGCCTCTGAAAGCTGAAATCCCAACATGCCTGCAGCGTTCCCTTCCCAAACCCGCAACTTTGTCATTTTCTCAGGCAGAGACACCAACACGAAAGCGTCCAGGGTAATGTGTGTGCGTGTGAGACAGAGAGACAGAGGGATGGGGGGCGGGCGATCGCTGCTCTGCAGCAGCTCCTTTGAAGTGTTTAACTCCTCTCTTGTGATCTATGCATCAACACGACATTTAAACCTATCAGTTTTAGCTCAGCAATTTCATTCTCAGTGGCTCCTGTGGCTCAGGGCCTCTGTCCAGCGCCTGGGTGGCACAGTTTGTTTCATCTGAATTCAGGAGTATGAACAAAATCAAATTCTTACTTTCTCTCTTCTTCCCCCACCTCCCTCGATCTAGCCTAACGGGCCCGCGGCGGGGGGTGCGCACCGGCGCGCGGTGTGCCTGCCTTTTGAAAACACAGGAAACGTACAAAAGAAAGAAAAGTGCAGCTGGAGCCTCGGCTTCCCTCTTTGCTTCTTTCCCTCCCCACCCCCCGCCCGCCCGCTCGCCCGCACCGGCTTTTAATTTTCAAAGGCACTGCAATTGCTTGGTGTGGTTTCAAGAGCTGGGGTGCCATTCTCCCAGATGATGACTGTGCTGACGTCAATGGCATTCTTATCATGCCTAGTGCGACATCAGAAACCAGCCCTCAGAGGCTCCTCTTATTCACAGTGTCTGGGCTCTGCGCAAAACGTGGACTGGATTTCTGAAGTGCAACGACTCCGTTCTCCCAACCAGCTCTGCACTCGGCAAAGCAAGCCGCCTTCTGTCCGCAGCTTGCCGGTTAAGACACTGTTCCTTAGTGTCCTCTCCCGCAAGGGTCCCCTGAAGGAGAAGAGAGGGCTAAGTGGATCACAGAGCTTCCTCTTGCGTCTCAGCTTTTAGAGCTCTGTGTATGCGTGTGTCCCTCCACCAAGGTTAGAGACAAGTTGATGCTGCTTCTGGTCATTCTTTAGGTTTTACTAAAGCCTTTGATATGAGGCGATTCCCCTACACAGCGGCCAAGACCCTCTTGTTTAAGTGCCCCTAGCTTATTCTCCGGGCCATAACCAGAGCCCGGGTCCTCAAATCAAGCCCGTTTCCACTTGAGACTGCAGCAAGCACCCCTCTCCCCCTTTTTTATTAAAAACAAAGAAAAAAACAGGAGGTTGGGAGAAGAGGGGAAATAATCACAGCTGAATAATAATAATAATAGCAGAATAGGAAAACAGTATCACTGAGAATTAAACATTTTACTCTAAACTTCACCCACAACTTTTTAAGAGGCCTGATCTCAAAGGCCAAATTTATAAGGAAGTCACTAGACACTACACCCATTATGCACTTCCTATCCAGCAGTTTGGGGGCAGCTGTTATAGTGATGATGAAACTGTCTCCATTTGTATGGGAGTTTATTATGACCCAAATCTACCCCAAAACATTTGGGAAATGTCTACAGTTCAAATCAAGATATTTAAAGAGATGGGGCAGAGTTAAGACACCCTGGCTTTAGAGTCAGACAGACCTGAGCTGGAAACCTGGCTTAACCACTTGCTACTATAAAATTTTAGGACATTTCTTAACTTCTCTGAGCCTCAGCTTCCTTCTCTGTAAAATAGGAATAATGACCCCTACCTCACAGTGTTACTGAAAGGATTAGAGGTGATGTTTACTAAACATTCATCATAATCCCTAGCACAAAGGATAATGATATTAATGATGATTTTTATAAAAATAAATGGGAAAAATCATAAAATTTGTAAAGACTAAAGTAGAACAAAGAAAGGACAGTAAGGATTTCCCTCCTTGCAACCAGAGTTAGATCCTCAGTGCCACTAAAATTGGAAGGGCAATATTTCTTTAAAGAATGTTTTCCAGCGAAAAACTAATTATCTGAACCAAATATATGAGCACCGGCCTGCATTATGAATTTCCATAAAATGTTAGTGGAATGCATTTTGCACTGAGTATCTGATTAAAATTCGATGTCAAATAGCTACAAAACCTAATTGTGCTCTTAAAAATTGTCTCTTCTCCCTGAGACACACTGTCAATATTCATCTAAGTGATAAGTAGCTTTGTATACACGGAGATAAGAAGCCGAATCAATTCTTTAAATGAAAGGCAGACCCACATGAATGGCACAGGGTTTTGGAAAGTGTAGCTGTCCATTTGTGAGATAAGCCACGGGATCTCATAAAGTACATTTTCGCTCTATACTGTGTTATTACACAATTGAGTTTATTTCATTAATAACAAAATTTATCAAAATTAAAGTGCTTTCCCCTTGGCAGAAATCAATAACAATATAAAATAATAATAGCATTTTAACTCAGAAACAAATTACAGCCCTGCCTGTTTAAGTTGGCTCATGCAGATTTCATAAGCGAAACTGGAGTGGTCTGCGTAAGTTCTAGGTTGGATATGAATCAGGGAAGCCCAGATGTCAAAAGGGTGTATGATTCAGAAGAGGGTACTCATCCTGGTGATTTCGCCCTAAACCAATCAATTCTGCCTAGGGCAATGGAGAAAAACAGCTCTTGTTTCTAATGGAATCATCCAGCCTTGTCCAGCCTTTCCTACGTAATGAAGCTTTTGCACCCAGTCAGTAGCTCAGTCTGCTTTAAATGCTTGATATCCCTTCTGCTTCATTCAAGCAAACGGAAAGAAAGATTTTAGTCGTATCTAACTACTCCCAACTACCAAGTAAAGTGAAAATGTAAAGTTGGTCATGTTGTTCCCTTCCTTAAAACCATTCATTAGTTATGCTCATTCACCTAACTGTGCCCTCAGCAGGCAGGACTGTTGCAACTTGAGAAAAGGGCACCATTTTCTAATTCATCCTGCCAGGGGCACAGCCCTTTGGAATCTGTCTGCCCAGAGATGGTGCCTTTTAAAAATATACACAGATGCCTTAAATATACAAAAGGCACGGGGAAATCCTCTCAGGTCTCAGTTTAATGCTGATTTCTGATTTGGTTACATGCTCTTACAGCAACTTGTACTTTGCCTTCATGGTGCTTAAGACGTTTCAATAATATATTTTGTTTAATTTTCCTTTGCCCTACTAGAGTTTAAGGTAGGAATTGTGACCATATTGTTCACCTATGTGTCCCCAATTCCTTAGCCTAGCACCTGGGACACAAGTAGTTGGCCAATAAAAAATTGTTGCACAAAGTTAGCTTGTTATGTTCAATAGTTGTTATGTTTTGCACTAGAAGTTATTTTTGAGAGTATATGAAATAATTCTGTCCTTAGAAATGCTTTTATCGTGGTCGTTCCCAAACACCATAGGTATGTGGTGTTCCAAAACAAAGTTTTACTGGCCCTTAGGGAAATTTAAAGAAGTACTAATAAGGCCAATGTAACACACTTATATATACACATTAACAAGCAGTTTCTACAGCTCTCTAAGGGGGATGATTGCTCCTTGTGTCCTTACTATTTTGTGATATTAAATGTATACAGCATGTAGGATATAAAAGTCCTAATATGGAATCATGGTTCTAGTATCTGGTAGTAGTTCTGTTGAAAATGGCTTTATTTGGTAAAAATGAAGAGTTGGTAATACTTTGTTGGGACCCACAATTTTTTACTTTGAAATTCCAAAGTCTGGGAACCACTGACTTTGCGGAATTGTTCCCATCAGAACCCAGACTTGAGGGTTTTTAGGATGCATGTTTTAGTTTCTAATCCAATGTGGCTCCAACTTACCATCCTTCCTTCTTTTACTTCCCATTCTTATTTTTGATTTTTCTGATATTTCCCACAACTGTGCCATTTCCTAACTTTATTATTATCAATGTGCAATTTTGTATATCACAAAGCTAATATATAGTTTATTTTACTGTAAGAGATTTAAAAATTCTAATCATATACATTATAATAATGGGCCCAGTACATTCACCCACTGTTTACTGGGATAACATAAGGTATAACCTTTAAAGATAAAAGTAACTAGATTTTAGTTGCACACATAGGACTTCCCAATGGTGCGCCAATTAGTGGGGATTATAGGTGAGCCAAAATACTGTTTTCTGTCAGCTCTTGTAGCAAGTGGGTGGGAGATTGAACACAAGCCACATCCTTTATTTACTATAGTTTTACTAGAAATATAATTATTGAAGTGTGCCATGAAGGAAAAATGTATGGGAAGTGCTGACCAAAATAACCTCTATATTATTTAATACATGTGAAAATTACCATTAATAATATTAAATCTCAAAATTATTCAGCAGACCTTATTCAATGGCATAATAATATTTCAAATTCCATATTCCATTACAGCACATTTTCAGGTATAGTTTTTAAAAAATAGCTAATGTAAAAGAAGCATGCAATTAATGAACACATGAAAATAAAACTAGCTTAATCTTCCCTTTAAGAAAAGCTCCTATTGCTTTTCCTGTTACATATATAGGCATGACTTCATGGCATCTAGGACAAGTTTATAATATTAACATTTCCACTCTTCTTAGGAGTATTATTAACCTGGTTGTCAACATGATATACTAGAAATGTCCTTGTCAGTCAAAATCCACAAGCTGTAGAAAGTACCATGTTGTTAAACATGTTCACCCTCATTTGATGATGGTAACAAGTCAACACTGTTCTGCTAAAGGAAGATCAATCATCCCATTTCACCACAAATTTCTTTATTTCTTTTTCTAAAATTAGTATTATGATCAGTATATCTCAAAGAATACACTGGAATTGAAAATTATGTTCATTCAACTCTGTTTTTTGATTCTCTTATGACTTGGGGAATTGAAAAACTCACCTCAAAAATTTCTCTCTTTCTGTGTGTGTCTCTTTCTACACACACACACACACACACACACACATACACACAATCTCTGAAGATCTTGTCATGTGCATGAAACACAAAAAGAAAAAGGTGGATATTTTGTCATAAACAAGAAACAGAAAAGAACTCCTTCCTTACTACTATTCCTAGCTAGAATTCATGCTTTTCTAGTAGGAATAGTAAAATGGGTGCTGATGCTGTGGCACAGGAGACCAGTGGTGTTAGATGTAGAAAGACATGGATTCAAATTTAAGCTCTGCCACTTCCTAGCTTTGTGAACACAGGCAAGTTATTCACCTCTGTAAGCCTCAGTTTTCTCATCTGTAAAATGGAGTCCATAGAATTGTGAAGATTCAGCAAGATAATTTATTTGAAACATTTGGCACAACATCGGGTATAAATAAGCCATTCAAACAACAGAAGATATAGCACTAAAGTACAGTGCACTATATCAGGACATTAGAAAAGCTTAATTTAATAAAGCTCTGGTCTGATCAGTATGATTCTGCCGGTAAACTGTAGTTGAGTGCATTTGGCCTGGCTTAGGGCCTCCCCAGATCAGCTCTGCCCAACCCATCTTGGGCATGAGCAACTTTCCCAGCTTCCTGGCCACACACAGTAGCCCCAGGAAAGAGTTGGTTATCGCTGAAATTGCCTCACCTTTTCTGCCTCTCCATCCTAAAGGGCCTGACTTCACAAAAACCACTGAGATGCCTATGAGGTTCATGGATGCTACGGATCCCCCACGGACTTCTGGGAGGGTCGAGGGAGGACAAGGCCCTGAAGAGCAAACTTTGGCCGATGAGAGACAAAAGGTATGTGGGCAGAAAAACTGCTCACCCTTTCTCCCCCACGTGGAATCTTCTAAGACACAGTGGTTCTGTGCAGCCTCACAGGCAACTTCTCTCATCAATTAACAACCAGTGTTTTTGCAAAGCTGTAACAAGCTTGGCAATGCATTCCCTTGCATTTCATTTCTCTTCTTCCCTACTGCTGGTCCTATCGCCCCCACTCCACGTTCATTTTCCTGGGATTTGCATGACTCCACCTTCCTCATGCGGTGCTAGCCTGCAGGCTGTTTCTAGGTAATTGGAGCTAAGACTGTAAGATTTAGAAAAAAGATGAGACAACTAGAGTACAAGAATCAGAGAGAGAAGAATTAATAATAGTTGACATCAGTTCTACTTATCTCTAATTCCTTGGATTCCCCCAGCAGTGGAAGCTCTTAAGGCCACATTACCACCTTATTAACAAAGAATAAATTATAAAATCAGCAGAACAATGGACCTTTGAGGACAAACATTCATTTAGTTCTACAGAGTCATTTCAATTATAACCTAAGATAACATGTTCAGAACCATTTAATGCCAGAAAGAGAAAGAGAGACAGAGAAAGAGTGTTTTCTCTTTGAAAAGTTATGTTCCTTTGAATTTAACTAAAATGTAACAGGATGTTAAAATGCAACCTTGGTATTTTTCTTTCCTTCAGAAATATGCCCACATTTTATAGAGAAAACTATATGTTGAGGTTCTGCAAAAAACAAAATGCAATTTTCACATTAAACATGGATTCTAATGTCTGGCATTTCTCTTAGTGCTTGCACATAATTATCCAGAATTGCAGTTTTTCTCACAGTGGTTGCTCTGATTCATTCCACATTGCTGTGGCCCTCTCACATAGGTGGTCTTTGGCACCAATGCTCATAGTTGCCATCTTCCTTCAACCTACATGGAACACTTTTCCTCTCGTGCCTCATGGCATTGAATGTATAAGCTCTAGGTCATTATTCGGGCTTCTTTCATCCTCATTTCAGTATTTTTATGACTGCTTTTTGCATAGGCACATTTGCTGAGTTGGCGCCTCACAGGTGGTTTGGTTTGTGGCATATTTTAATAGCTATGAAACCATGGGTTCAGCGATTGGATTGCAATGAGTTACATAATGCATGTGCAATTCAGTGCACCAACAAGATTTTCCTAAGACCCCAAATGACCCAGGAAACTGACACACTCAAGGGAGTGCACCTCACTGAATGTCCCCATGACAAGGATGCACTTATCCTGAAGGATGTGCCCTTACTCTTAAGGCTGGTGGTCTGAGGAGAGCAGATCTGGTAATTATCCAACTACATTAAGGTACATTTATTTCTGTTGCCTTTTGGTTCATTTTATTTTGATTTGGTTTGTTTTCTGTTCTTAGTAATTAGGCCATTTTATGAGTACTTTGGCAAGCAGTAGCAATAGATGTTTTCTCTAGGAAATTTTCAACCTTTCAAACACAGCAGAGTTATGGACATTAAAAATTCAATTAAATGTGGTTCCTGGTCCTGGGTTGATGGTCATAACCCTTTTTCTTTTTCTTACCACTCTCGTTTAATTTACTCGCAATGAAAGAAATGAGTATGAGGCTCCAATGGTATTGAGTTGAAATTCTGGGCCTTTAAACACAGTCCTTTCTGGTCTGGGCTTGTTTGCAACCTACCACTTCCAGAAGTGCCTGACATTGGCCCATGAGGATAAACTCCAAATAATCCAAATTCTATTTATCTCATTATTATTCCCATAAATATCTCCCATATGCCAGCACTGTGCTTAGGACATCATGCCCTAAGATAAAATGTCATAAAATTCTGTGGAAATACATATCTTGGCATTCATTTTGCAACTCTCCATGGATCATGAGGAGAAATAAAACAAAGCTCATGATATCATTCACTTATTCATGAATTCATTGTCCCTTTGTTTAAAAAAACATTTATTGAGAATCTACTTTGTGGTAGGTACTGCACCAAATGCCAGTAAAACAAGGATAGAAGATACAGGATAAAAACCATCTGAAAAAGATGAATTTGACAACAAGATATTTTAAAAGCCTGAATGGTAAAACAAACAAACACCCCAAACAAAGTTAAATTAAAATAAAGAAAAAGTTTACCAACAAGGGGAAGTTCATTTTCTTAATATATTCATAACATTAACATACAATAAAAATAACCTCCCCCAGAGATAAGTGATTTAATGAGTTGGGGGGGGAAGTGGCCAATAAACATAGAAAAGGTGATCAACTTTATATGCAATTAAATTAGATGGACAAAATATGCTTTTTGTGAATTCCTGGGTCAGTAGGTATGGGAATTTCTCACGGTGATGGTGGGATTGTAACTTGATGTAGTCTTTTTAGAAGACAGCTTGGCAGTATCTATGAAAAGTTTAAATTCAATTTCACAGCTCAGAATTTATCCAGTGAATGTACTTACAAAAGGACACAAAGATTTTCAGGTACAAGGATGCTTGCAATGTTATTTGTAATAGTAAAAAACTGGAAATGATCCATAAGTCTATCATTAGAGTCAAATGGATTATTGCACATACCATAACAGAATACTGTGTGTCAGGTAATAAGAATGAGGTAGATCATTATCTGCATATCCCATACAAATAAATTAAAAAAGAGCTTGGCGCAGAATAGTATAATATTTATAATACTCTCTGGGAGGATATGCAGGAAACCATTAACACTTTACACTAGACAGTTATGACCAAGCAATTAGCACTGGCACAGGTGACCTCTATTTGCTACCCTGCTCTCTCACACGATAACATCTCTCCCTGAGAGATGTGCTGGCCCGCAATCTTTGAATATTTGGATACAGAGAGAATTAGGTAGAATTGAAGATCGGTGCATATTTTCAAAGGAATAATTTAAAAAGGGCAGCAGCAAGGGGAAGGTAGGGTGACCAACGTGTCCCAAATTGCCCAGGACTTTCCCAGTTTTAGCTCTGACTGTCCCACATCCCAGGAAATCCCTCAGTGCTAGGCAAACTGGAACAGCTGGTCACCTGTGCTTGTCTCAGGGTTACCACAGAGGCTGTGCACGAGCTGTATGCATGGGAGAAGCTCAGGTACCCTTTATTCCTGCCCACATCTTGGTTTCCCTGTAGATCTGCCCAGATGCCAAAAGGTCCCTACAGTTTCCCAGAGGCAAAAGTCCTGGCTTTCCTTTCTTCTCTATCCTTTGCTGCAAGGATTTCTACCTTTGCTTTGATGATGTGACCTTTTGGATTACAATTTCTAAAGCTGGGAATTTTAAAAAATTTGAGTATAATTTTACAGAAGAAAAGAAACTATTGTGAAAAAAACTGGGAGGGGAGGAATTTGGATATGGGGAAGAAACAAGTTATTTGTGAGGTGAGGAATAATAAATCCAAAGAGGTTTTCAAGGCAAAGAAAAACCCCATGGTAGATGGGAAGGAATACAGTAGAACACGTTAGAAAAACTGAAATGGTATCTATGAAATTAAGTTAGATAAAAAAGGGGCATTTTAAGGGAAAACTTTCAAAACAAAACACACCAACCCTGAGGAGCAACTGGATTAAAAGAAGCAATCAGTAATTTATATGCCTCTGACACTTTCCACATGACCCGGAATACTCTGGTGGGAAAGCTGCCCAGCAGCAGAAAACACAAACTATTCCCATTCGCAGGTGCAGTGCTGCCGAACCGCCCTTATCAGCCCTAACAAGGGTAAAGGAAAAGTCCGGGGGGAATCCCATTGTTTACAGTGTCCATGGCAAGAGGGAAGCCAAACACTGGGGACACATGCTACTTCACTTTTGTTCCCTGAAATTGGGTTACGTTTCAGATTCGAGAAGGGCATCAGAAACATAGCTGTTTAGTGCATGTGTTTCTCATAATAGTGTTGGTATCCATTTCACATATATCCCCACAGTAACCATTTACTGAAGGAAAGCCGAAGCCATTTCAGCTTGATTACATTTCTAAGAATTCCTACAGAAGGAAAACCTCAGTGTTATTCATAAGCCATCTAGTCTCTCGCTTTTAACATTTTTGCCCATTTAGGGGGTGCAAGTGTTGCTTTTTGCATTGATAGATCAATAGCTACGCCACCTTTTCCAAAACCATATGTATTCTGCCCTCTGAACCATTCATTCAATCATTTACCGAATATTTGCTAGGAAATGAGTGGAGCCCTGGAGCTTCATAGATGAATAAGACAGAGTCCACTCTCAGGAGTTAAGGGTACATTAGGAAAGACAGATGAAAACAACTAATATTATGACATCGTAAGATGAAAGAGGAGTATGAAAGATTTATGGATGTATACAGGAGGAATGCTTAAACTCAGGAGGAATTCAGGAATGGCTATCTCAAAGGGCAAGTAGATGTCCTGCATAAAAGGTGAGGGGGGTAAAGAAGGCTTCCAGGGTGACAGAACAATATACGCAAAAGTTACAGAGGTGTAGGTGCTTGGCTTAATTGGGAAACTGTAATCTGTGGGCTAGAAACAAGGCACACTTGGAAGGAAGGGGACACATGCAGGCGTAAGGGGCCTAAAAAGGTAAGTGGGACCAGAGGACTAGAGGAAGGAGAAAGAAAGGGCTCTCATACTTATTGGGCATTTATTTGGCACCAGGTGTTTTACATTTTGTATCTCATACAATGACTCCAATGATCCCCATTAATGTTCATTGCTCCATTTTACAGGTGAAGAAACAGAAGATGAGAAAGGTTACACCTGGGCTGAACCACTGTTTGAGGCCAGGTGTATCTAATATTAAAGCCCTTGGTCATTTTACCACGGAACACTGTTTCTAGATAAAGGGTAAAGAAGTTTAAACTTTACCCTGAAGGCACAGCAGACTCTCCGATGGGTATGAGCGGAGAGAGACATGGTCAGAATTGTACTCTAGAAAAAATTACTCTGACAGTAATTTGTAGGAGGAAGAACTGGGGCTTTTCCTAGGAGGACAGTGAAACATTTTTCTGCAACAAACGTCAATGTCTACTGGCACATACTGAAAAGCCTAGGTCTCTTTAGGCTTTGATGTTGTCATAATTAGATTTATGCCTAGAAATATACAAATAGGAGATGTAAGTTGCAAAACTAAAGACAGTGGATTCCAGAAACTCTGACTCACCTTAGAGGGGCATGAGGTTGGGGCATGAGCATAAGGGTAAAATAATACTGAGTTTCCAAAACTGAGTAACACAATTAAAGTATGTGCAGATTCAGCCCCTATGAATGAACAGGCTGGCTAGAAGACATCATTCCTCTTGAGGTAACAGCTAGAGACGCCGGGAGCAGATGGAATAGTTCCAACTTGCACTTGTGTAATTACGTCAGAGGCTTACCCTTCTGTCAAATGATCCTACCACTCTAAAAGTTTGAGATGATGCCTGGGCTAAGAGCTTTCTTTAGCTGTGTGTCTCAGTGTGGCTATAAATTTCAGTCAAGTCATGTCCTGCAAACTGGGTCTAATTAAAGAACTCAGGAATGGGAGGTGTGGGGTGAATTGAGATATACATTCAGGGACGGTGGAGTTAATGTATTTCTTGGATTGAAAGTGCAATGGTCATTATAATGTCTCTTTGGGTTGGAAACATAGATCCTTATACACACATTCATTTTGCACAAATAGAAATGGTAAACCAAAAATCAGGGAGTGCCAAAGTTCTTAAACTAAGGACTATCTTATATTAAAGCTCTAGTAAATAAGGTTAGAAACTATTTTTGAGAAAATTAAAACAAAAATGTTTCAATGAAAATTTTGCTACTCGGTGTTTTTCAGAAACAGTAACAAGATATCTATATTCTAGTAGGTACAAGTGTTTGTACCAGAGGGTCAAGATTCTGAGATGGCAACCAAACATTCTTATCATAAAGATATGGTTACAGGAACTGGAGGAGAAGTAATGTTCCTTGATGTGATTCCGTCATAAAAGGTAGAAACTTCATATCTTAAGGTCAAGGAGGTAGTCATTCATTGAAAGTTGCAAAGGTCTGGCTAGATTCAGAAATCATCAAAGTATTCTTTTAATGGTAAAAATTATACATACACATACATGTTCTACTTGTAAAGTCAGGAAGAATCCTCTATTTCTAGGGGCCAAAGAGAATAGCCAAAAACTATAAATGGATATTTTACTTAAGTTGCAGAAGGAAAGTTCCAGAGGTTTCAGGATCCACAGGGGAGAAGAAAATGTAACTGGTAGACTAAATGGCAAACTGTATGGTGATTTTTTTAATCTCTAACAAGACACAGTTTTTATAAACGTTGTTACCTGAAAATTCACAATGAGACAACCATTTGTACTTATAAAATAAAAATATTCCAGAGAGTAATTTATACCACCAAGTCCTTCAGGTCTAGCTGATCTGCCTGCCCAAATTAGGTGTGTAAGCAGTTTTCAGGCTCTTCACAACAAGAACCATCTTAAAGAATCGTTTAGGCCACATCTGTGTTTCATTAGTGAAGCCTAGAGATGTGAAATAATTTCTTCAAGGTCACATAGTCTGTTATTAACAAAGTCAAGACTATGGACAATTTCTTGTTCCTTGGGGTTCTGGAGTTTCTGAGGAAGCTCCTGAGAGGACTTTCCTGGAAGGTTAACGTGGTTCAGAGGCGACCAGGTGAGGCGCCAGGCCTCCCACCCCGGTTCACCTAAAGCAGATCTGCTGTGTTAGAGACTTGTATGCTGGCCTTCTTTCTGAGTAACATTTATTTGAAAAAACGTCTCTTCTGCTAAACGAAATTTTAAAATGAGCACACGGTGGACCCTGCTAACATATTGGGCCTGCGGCAGAGAAGATGCGGTGGACACCAGCAGACAGTCACATGGGCCATAAGCCCAGAACTATGTCCCTCTCATGTTGGAATTTTCCCCAGCTGTAAGTTGTTGACTTTTGAGAGGGGCTCTAAAGGCAATAGGATCTGGGTGTTCTTGTAGTTATAGCTGCAGGAACTCCCTTCTGACCTTGGGAAGTTTTCTAGTTATTCCCTTGTTTTCTTCCACTGTGCATGGGATGTGGTTAACTTGTATCTCTGAAGGCCAGCCCTGACTTTTCTGTGACCCATCTACTTCCAGCTTCCCAAGCTGACCCCACCCTGTTGTCTCTGCACAAGGCTGGAAACTCAGGTAAATGAATGAATGAATATTAGGCTGATAGTAGCTGCAGGAAAACAGATAAGAGGTAAGAAAAATAACTAGGGTGAAATTACAAGGCAATAGAGTCCCTGATATCAAAGGAAGGTAAATGAGTTCATTCCAACATTCCATTAGCCCTCTTAGAAATTTGTATGATTGCCTTCTCTCTGTTTACAATTTTATTTCTGAGATGCACCTCATCATTTCCTATGTATAAAGAGGCTCCAAATTTGGTTTCCTTTCTCCCCAATCTCCAGTTTCCTATCTCACTTTCTTTCCTCTTTCAATTCTAATTGCTAATGAGGTCACTTAGGTTTACAATAGTTCCCCCCACTATGTATTCTTCCCATCTCAAAGCAAACTTCAGATTGTAATCTTCAAATTCAAAGTCCCTTACACAAGTTTTACTCTAGAACAACTGACTTCAGGCAATTACTGATTAAGTGACTTGACTTCTTGATAAATTTTGCCTATAGGTGGGCCCTTTCTGGAATCATGTTCACAAACTGGGTGGGGTAGGAGAAAATAGTTTCTATTAACACTTTTATAATTTATATTTTTACATCAATGATTATCTTTAAAATTATGTTTTACCAGTTACAATGACAAAAATCTCTTTTGCAGGAATCATTACAATGAAAAGATCTATATAAAATAAGACATTTTAAAGTCAGTTTCCTGACCAGATGTCTTCAGAATTCTTTCCTGAAGGTATTTTTTGGGGGAACCCAGAAGAAATATTTTCTCATTAAAATAGAAGTTTATAATGGCAATAAAGAGTGATCTATAAGTAACAGATTATTTGGGGGCTAGATGGAAATATAAAGGAGCATTGAGAAATGTGTTCTAAAATTTATATTTGGCTGGGCACAGTGGCTCACGCCTGTAATCCTAGCACTCTGGGAGGCCGAGGTGGGTGGATCGCTCGAGGTCAGGAGTTCAAAACCAGCCTGAGCAAGAGCGAGACCCTGTCTATACTAAAAATAGAAAGAAATGGTCTGGTCAACTAAAAATATATAGAAAAAATTAGCCGGGCATGGTGGTACATGTCTGTTGTCCCAGCTACTTGGGAAGCAGAGGCAGAAGGATTGCTTAAGCCCAGGAGTTTGAGGTTGCTGTGAGCTAGGCTGATGCCACAGCACTCACTCTAGCCTGGGCAACAGAGTGAGACTCTGTCTCAAAAAAATAAAATAAAATAAAATTTATATTTATGAAAAATAACATTTATTAATAGAGGTTCAAAAAGAGGCACTGAGTTACTTTTATTGCCTTTCTTTTCCTTTACCCTTTCTTTCTTTCTTTCCATGAATACTCAAATTCTCAGTTATCTCTAAACTTTTATTCAAATGCAAACTTCAGTCCCTTTGGCTTTTACAGTAAGAGTTTCATTTTGAGAAAACTAAAATTAAATGTCACCATCAATAAATCAACTAAAAGATCAAGTACATGTATAGCATGGGCAGAAAAATCAATTTAACACAGGGATTAAGAGGTTATCAAGTCAGCCTGACCCAGTCTGGACTCCAGCTGCAACTCTTACTGTGCATGTCCTTGAGTGAGTTAATTAAAGTAAACCACACATCTCCTATTAAAATGGGGATAACACTATCTCCAAGTATAGTTGTGAAGATTAAGGGATAATTTGTAAATAAAAATCTTGGACTGTGCCTGGCACATAGTAAGTACTCAGTAAATATTATAATTAATCTAGTGTTGCAAAACATAATATTTCATACTGCTCCTATCATTGCAAAGTGATAAATCAAAGGACATTCTGATATCCTAATTAAGAAAATGAATATTCAAGCAATATTTTAATTCATGTGTTTCTATTGTTATCTATAATTATCTCATTCAAATGACATTTTATAAAAAGTATTTGATGCCCCAGCTTGACTTAGTTCTAGACCTAGATCCTGCAACCCACAATGAACTGATGGCTTTTGAACTTGGGAAAGCTCGTGATAAGAGTCTAAAGTTCCCACAGGGTTGATGTTGGTTCACTGCCTGTCACGAATACAACTTTGTCCCTGAAGCTGGCCATCAAAGCAGAATAAGGCTAAGGTACTTCAACTCCTTCACAATCACATGGTTTCACTTTAATCCAATTATAGATGCTAGTCACATGCCTTAAAGATCAGAGATCCAAATAAAGGAGCCATCAGGGTTTCTCTATGGCTTATGAAAGAGAAACATCTTTTTCGACTTTACTAGTCTAATTTTCTATTGCTAAAGAGAAAACAGTTCTCTTTGTCCTTAACTAAGGCAGCCAGTTGTGTAGAAAGCTAAGTGTGCTGTGTGGGTCAGGAGATGTGAGTCCTGACCACTCACCAACCGTGACTTCTCGAAGTACAGAGACCAGTCTCTGGCTGTCTCTGGTTTCACTTTCCTTGTTTCTAAAATAGACTCCTTGCATTGATGGTCTATGAGATCCTCTCTAGCCATAACAGCCTATTATTTTATGCCAAGTGACTTTTCCGGAAGAACTGGAAGGCTGTAAATGATGAGTTCAGAGAAGACAAAATGAGATAGTGTAAATAAAGTGTGTATGTGTGTCCCCAGAAAGCAAAGAAAAACAATCACAAACACCATTCACTAGATTGTTCAATGAGAAAAAAGATGAGAGGGTTTTGAATATTAATCTTTATGATATTGCAGCTATTAAAATTAGCTTCATAGTTAGTTGGTTCATATAATTAAGGGCTTTGTGTGTCTTAAGCTAGTATTGTTCAGCACTGCCAAAGTGTAGAGTTTACATCTAGGTGCCATGGAGTTTTACAAAGTTTGGGTTCAACAATGTCTATCCTGCAGGAGCTTGTAATCAAGGAGATGAGTGAAAAAATGCAGATTTAATATAAGTTGCTTAAAAGTTTACATATAAATCACATCAAGCCAAAATATCAGCTTCGTTAAGTTGACTAACTGGGGGTCATAACTTAAATGGTTTATATGTTTAACATAGGTCTTTGGATTTCCCATTTAGAGACCCTACCCCCTTCAATAATTAAAAAATCCCTATCCAGAAGCTGCTACTTGTTGTTTTATAGATGTCCTTGCTCTTTTAAAGAGATGTTTTAAAATAATAGGTTGTTTTTATTACAGAATATATATCTATTAAAGATAAATTGGAGAATGCAAAAAATAGATTTTTTTTCCTTAAAGTAAATAAAAGGTGGATTTAATGAAATGATCATTTTCATGTTCAAAGGTATATTTGCTGAATGCTTTTTGTGCGCTAGGCACTCCCCAAATAGTGTAATTTAATCTTTGTAATGATCCATGGTATTATCACCATTCTACGTGACAGTAACTGAAATGAGGCTCATGGAAGTCCAGTGATTTTCCCGAATTTACCAAGTAAATAATTTGGGCAGGTGGACTTAAACCCAGGGCTGACAAGCTGGAAAGTTTGTGCTCTTCCTAATCTTTCATACTTCTCATTCTCAGTGCTTCTCTGGAATTTTGCTTACAGAGAGAAGGGGGCAGGAGCTTTTCACCTCTGATACGCAGAGATTATGAGAAAATAATCTCATGAAATATATTCAACAGTTTAGTTACTAAAAATGTACATCCATCTTCCTGTATGATTTTTTAAATAAATCAGATTCCCAATGAATGATTTTAAATGCAATGTTACACTCACCTATGATGAATATACAGCTCTTTCCTAGAGATAGAAGAAATCTACTGAATTAAACAGGAAAAACACTATCCCAGAGGTGCAAAAGGTATCCCTGAGAAGTATGTTTGATTGCCATAACAGATATACTATATGTGATATTATCAAGCACTAAATGAAAACTGCTGATTTCATTTACATAATTCCATGTCTGGCAAATTAGGTGGTGTTGCTAATGAACATATACATATTTACAAACAGTTAGGGAAAATTTAAAATATGTGTCTGAAGACGAGTTTAATAGGTTTAAAAAAACCAAAATCCTGTTTTATTTTTTAAAAAAACTGAAAAAATATACACCTAACTGTAGGCAGCTTCTGTTATCTTTTTCTATAGATATCCTATGAAATATTAACTTAGTAAGATTCAATATTTTCCTATTTATGTTTTTAAGAATGCTAGCCAATATCTATTTTGCTTTTATATGTATAAGATGTGTTTACATAATATAAAATAAGCTGTTAACAACTGATCCTTTCTAGGACACATTTTGAATTTTGAAGCATAAGAATCTATTATCTTTTAAAATATTTTCAATTTAAAAAAGAGTTCTAGGCATGGGTGGTAATTACTACAGACAAGGTAGAATGGAAATGTAACACTTTCAAAGCCACTGAAGGAGTCATTTCTTTAAAGTTAGCAAATGAGTTAGTAGTTTCATCAAGAAATGGAAATGGTCTGATTCACTTTCTTCCAAATCAAATAATGCAGTCCAAAGCAAATTGTTGAAAGGGTTTTGATACTTTTATTTCCAAATTGGATTTGGAGTTTCTTCTTATTCAGATTCTGTTGAGAGGAGAACAGTAGGACTTACATTGATAATTTAATTGGATAAGGCTCCCTACAGAAAAAATGGCAGAAAACAGTTGCCTACTGCTTTATTTCCTGAGTAAAAAAAATTACCTTAATAAAAGAATTAGCAATGCTGAAAAGAGCACATTCAAATTAGAATTATGCTCCTCCTGAACACCTCCTTCACATCTCTGGCCCATATAACTCCAAAAGTTAAGAATACATGGCAGTTTCATGTAAATTTTAAATATTGAATGTCTTTGCAACTTCTATTTTAAATATTCCTTACAATGCAACATAAAATAACAAATTCTTATGTAACCGTTGAATGTAGAGGACAAAGATTATATTTGAAAAGTGGAAAAAAATACTTATAAGAGTTCTCAGTTGAATTGGAAGGGGCTTTTTAAAAGAAACTCAAGCATTGTCTAAATCTTCAAGTTATTCGTAAGATGAATTCAGTTTTGAATAAATTGATAAAAGACATTACTTGTCAAAGCTATCTATGTCTTTCATCGAGTTGAGTAGTGATGTGACTAAAACATCCAAATTGGAACCCAGCAGCAGCGATCTATAATACAAGCTCACCTTGAGTTTGACTCCCGAAGATCACAAGTTTTGATGCTGTTTAAATCTCTACTCCTTTAACACTTCTCTAAATAAATGGTATTTAGAATTTCTTATGGTCCTGTTTTTGTCTCCATAATCCTAAACTGGACTTAGAAATATTTATGAAGTAAATGCAAGAGCCTTAACTTAGTCACTGTATTTCCTATCATTGGTTCTTTTGCTAATGTTTTGATGTTTATCTCCAAAAAAGTCTTGAGAAATATGGTATTTGATTAAGTTAATTTTCATACAAAAATCCCATCATTTGAATAGCTTTTTATTAACCTTACCATCCTTTAGTCTCCATAATCTTCCAAGTCAGAGAACCAGTTCTGAATACCTCTCATACCATATTGGGCCCATCACTGTGTGATTTCTTGGTATACAGTGATTTTCAAACTTCTTCCTAATCTGGCAGCCACTTGCATCATTTATATCTGAGTTATTTCCTGTTTTTCTTAGTAGAGAAATGAATTGATATTCAAGTCAGTAAGTTTCACTTGTTGACTTAGTCATGTCATTAATAGAGGTAACTCATCCTCAACTAGAAAAAAATATGTATTTTCCCAAATTACTGACTTCTACTTTGTTGGGATTTTGGTGGCAGTGACTTCAGAGTCCCGGTTCTACAATGTATAGGTTGTGCTTATTTCAGTTGAGGGTAGAGGAGAAAAACTATATTTGAAAAGTGAGAAAGAAACACTGACTTTTCAATAGAACTTGAGGAGAACTTTTTTCTTTGTTTTTTACTGTAACTCCTCAAATACTATCTAAACCGTCAAGTTATTATTTGTCTTCTCTCAGCTCTAAATTCTCAGCTGTATTATGAAGATGATAACAACATCTATGTCTCATCTCTTCTGTATCATGGAGACAATCACAATAGACCCACCCCTCACACAGTGCAGAGGAGGTGAAATAATAGTGTAGATAGATAGTCTAGCCTATCGCCTGGCATGGTGAGCACTCAACACTAGTCATTTGTTATTATTTTAATTGGTTATTCATTGTATTTTACATATAACCTGTTCCCTCTGGAATAAATCCATTACCAATGAAGACTTTTTAATTAAAAGAAACTCCATAGATCATAGGTTATTCAACAGAGGTCTACTGGAAGTGAAACCATTTACCAAAACCAAATATATGTATGTGTGCCCTTGTGTGCATATATATTTTAATAATTGATTTTCTTCTAAATAATGGTAAACAAAATCTTTTCCTTACTCTAAAACCACATTTGATTCAAATACACTAATGATATTTAAGTATTGTTCAAATATTGACCAATATTAGGCTGTGGGATCCTCTAATGCTTGCGCCCAGCTTGGGCCTGAGTGTCAGGACACAAATAGGAGATGCCAGACTTATCTGATGGCAGTGGTAGCAATCATTGCCTAAACTTGCCAATCATCAGCACATAGGATTTGGTGCTTTAGGCAATAGTATTAATTATTCCCCCTCCCCATTTTTAGTACCATTTCCTCATAAACTGACACATCTCCTCAGGCTTTACTAGACAAAAAAGCAAACAGGGAAGAACTAGGTTGGTAAAGATCAGTAATAATCAAAGTGAATACTCTGCATTTAAGTCCAAAATCAATTCCAAACTCAGTTTGGTTAGTAAGATATTTCTTCATCATTGAGGGGTCAGTAGGAATCGCTAAGCCCTCCTTGCTACAGTGTTAAGCTCTTTCACTAAAGGACCAGGTTCTTTCAGGTGCTATCTTATTTGGAATTTAATTTGTCCTAACATTCCTCCAAGAGCTGTTACAGCACACCACATTGCTGTATCCCATTTAACTCCCAAACCTCAGAGAAGCTGGCTGCAGCATCAAACAACACTATTAAAAATACCACAGGGGAACCTTAGAGTAGGAATTCCAGGCATAAGTTACAGCCTAGGGACAAACAGCAGTTGTAAAAACCTTGAGTGATACTGGGATAGGGACTTAGGAGAATTTCAGAGTCTGAAAAAACAGTCCTTAAGATTTTCATGTTGCTTTCTAGGGCTGCCTCTCTGTGGTCATCATATGTGTTAGTTAAAAGACAAGAATAACTTTGTCTTTCTCCCTCCGCCTTTGAATTTTTCTTGTCAACAGATTTGGAACCAAGTGTGACTATAAGTCAGAATGGCTTGGCAAAGTTTTCCAAGAGGAGGTTCCCTATTACTGGGCCTTGCAAAGGAATAACAGACTCATTCGCATAGATTTTTTTTTTTTGTTAAACTGGATATCTTTATTGTGCCATCTAAGCAATTATTTGGAAGTCTTCAGGTGAAATCCTGACTCCAGGAATTAAAATACAAGTGCAGAAATTAGCAGCCATGGCTACACAAGAGGATCCAGGCATTTTGAATTTGAATGAATGTTTTCAAAATGGAGCAGACTGAATGGATTAGTGGTTATTTAGAGTCCTGTCATGTGGGAGGTCCAAATTCAGAGCCTTAGAGATGGGAGGAAGATGTTACAGTTGTGGTAGTGGCAGCCTCAGAAGAGGTGGTGGGAGGAGAAGAGTAGGAAGGAGGAGGAGGAGGAGGATACTTCTCTGGGTGGGAGAACAGAAGGAAGAGAAGCCAGTGCTTGCCTTTCAAGCTGTGCAATAGAATCATTGCAAACTCGGCACGATAGTGGAAGAAATGGCTTTGGACATCAACTTGCTCATTCTCCTTGATTGACCAACCTGCCTTTGGAATCTTTTCAGAAGATCCATTCTGCTACACATAAGTATTTCTTTTCCCATGAAATTCCAGAAGCATGGGTAGGGTGGGCTTCTGGTATTTAACTTTCATAGAATTTTTCCTTCACATAAAATACTTAAGTTTGGAATTTTACATTCAGGATTGGTTATTTGATTAATACAATATATATCTCCCCTCTCCTAGCCCTTAGATTATAGGGACCAAAGGCATGGTTGATGCTTCTTTTTGGCCACCATTGTAACCCAAGAGCCTTGCTTAGTGCCTGGAATATAGGGGAATCTTAAGAAATTATTTGTTAAAAGAATGTTGTCCAAATTGTTAAATAGACTAAATCTGGATATCTAGCCCAAGGGCAGACGATTCATGGGCTTACCAGTAGCCAATGAGCTATAATAAATGTCTACAATAAAAAGTTATCTCATTGTATTTGTAAAGTTGTAGGTTCTAATTGCAATGTGAATGGGAAGCTGCAACTAAGGTACTTGGTGTCAGGAGAAAAATTACCAAAAAAAAAAAAAAAATCTGCAGATGGCTTGAAGTAAAATTAGGGGGCTAAAGAAGCTATAGCAAGCCATGTGCAAACTTTGACAATGAGCAACCAGACATATGAAGAGCAAAGAACTATCTCCAGAAGAAGAAAACAGACCAGATACACAAATAAACAAAGGTCAGAGTCCTGAGAAAGACACTGTATCTTCCACAAACAAAAGATGTTTCAGGTGTCTAGAACTGTGATGATTCCTGAAAACTTCCACACCTTGTCCACCTGTGTCCATGTAAAAATAACATTTATTTTGATCTAGTTATTTCTGGTAACCAACCTAATCCAGTGAGGATGTGCCATATGGTGATGAGGGACCTTTGTGAATTGCTATGTGAAGAAAAGATGCTCCCTCTGTGGCAGTAGCTTGGGAATCTGGAATCCTTTCCTGGAACCCTCAGGGTGTTTCCAGGAACAGTCACCAAATAGCTTTGATTCAAGGAAATGAAATTCTTCTGTCCTATATTGGCTGGTTGAAAATACGGTCACTTGAGTAAAATATGGTTTTGTTCAAAGTACTACATCACAGCGTACCCCTGAGCACTTACTGCAGTGGGCTTACACATACAAATTATACTTGGCTTGCATCTCACAGTTCTGCAGCTGGTTTCTATCTTCTGCCTCAAGCTCACTTCCTGTTAATGACCATAGAGAGAGGCATTATCTTTTTCTAGTCACCAGAGATCATATGAAGTTCAATAATAACCTAATTTGTGAGGTGCCTGGTGGGAATGTGCATGGGAGCAGAGTGCCACAGCCTCTCCTAGTTGAACACATCCTTGTGCTGCCTCGTCCTTGAAGCTGAGCACCACTGCTAACGTAGGGAGAGAGATATTAGGAAAACAGAGGTGAGGAACTACAGATGGAGCCCAGTCTGGACCTGGGCGATGCTACAGTGAGGGGTGAGGTGACATCATGAGCAGCAATGATACGGGCTCAGGGAGCTGGGAATGAACAGGATGAAGAAGGGAAGGAACGGAAAGGGATGGGGACAAGGAATACGAAATACAGAGAAATAAAGCATTGAGTGAGAGAAAAGAGTAGAAAAAGAAGAGGTCAAGGGAAAGGGAAGAGAGACAGAGTATAGTGGAGAATGTGAGAAAAGGAAAGAATGTGGAGGAAACCAAAATGAACTGGGCTGGAATTTGAGGGAGGCAGGAGTGTGCTGTTTATAGGGTGTGGAGTCTGAAATGTAACTGCTGAGGTTTGAATCTGGCTCCACAACTTTCCAGAATAACAACTATGAGAATTTCCACAAATCTCTGAGCCTCAGTTTCTTCTTCTGTAAAATGGGGATAATAATTCTACTTACCTCATAGGGCAGTTGGGAGAGAAATGTGATCATGCTATCAAGTCTTAGCACAGTGCTTGCACATGGTTAGCAGTAGTGTTATTGAGGTTAGAAGGCCGAGGAACAGAGGGCAAAGGAAAGAACAAAGTGGAGGAAGTGGGAAGGACAGCCATTCAGACAGCGGAAGGATGGAAAAGAAGAAATTTCTGCTAATGACTTTAACCTTACTTTCCCCACATTACAATCCAAGTTTCTATGGCTTCCATATTATTTCTACCTGTTTTAATGACACTTAGGAAAAATAAATGTGTTTAATATGAACACACTTTTAAATGTATTATTGTATTAAACTAGCCTATAGTAGTTTGCAAAGTAGCTGTTCACATTTCCTTAAGAGTTGAAATTATTCCCTGGAAATGAGTAAGATCAAGTCTACACGACGCTGAACTGGTCATCCAAAAAACCATTTGTTTATTTTCTCTTCCTCTTTACTGTATTGACTAGCCGTTTGATGGGATTAACTAAATTGACTGGTTATTTTGAAAAGTGTTAACCCCAGCTGTACACAGTGGGGAAAATAAAGCCCCAAGTGTTCTCACCGGTGCTTCTTTCCAAGTTTCTCTCCACAACACAAACCACTTCCTTTTACTTGAAGTCATTTTGCTTTTCTCATTAGTCTCACAGTCCAGGGGCTGGTGTTGAGTGCTGAGGCAGCTCTCAGTCCAAGACCATAAAACAACACAACAGAATTGGCCCAAAGCATAAAAGGAAGGCACTCTGGAGCTGGACTTCCCCTCTCAAGGAAAGGAAAAAAAAAAAGTAAAAGTTAGGGCAGGTAAAGTATGAGAAAGACATCGGAGATCTATTCTTTTAGGGAGTGGGGGAATGGGGAGGGAGGAAGCAATGAAACCACAGCCCAAATCAGAGGGGGAAAATGGAAGGGACCAAAAAAACACCTCTTCTTACACTCATCCCAGCAACCTTCTGCGCACCTGGCAGGAGCTGCACACTTGTTAGGTCACAGATTTGTTTCCATGAGGCTGAATAAATAGTGTTCTCACAGACTCTCCAGCAGCAGTGGGTGAAAGGCTGACCTTTCTTGACCACTATTAGGCTACTTTTTTTTTTTTTTTTTTTTGCTTCTTAAGACTCATCAAGTGCAGTAGCGAGAAGGGAGAAAGAGCAGAGCAAGCGGTTTGATCTGTAACTTACTGTGAACAAATCAATGGAGATAACTCACTTCCCTCAGACCAGCCAAGGAAGGCTACTCTTAAATGCCACTCAGGACACACTAAAAGGAATTTTGTCCTTTTCACAAAACATATCCTTCTGCAGGCCCAAGTGAGTTACTTAAAATGTTGGCCAGTGAAACAAATACAGCAATGGCATTGCTTCTCACATTTTCCCCATTCTGATTCAGAGGGCTGACCACGTGGAGAAGGTCATCCAGCATCCACTTCTTTCAAGTTATTCCCTTCTACCAAAAGGGTTAAGAGACATGTTTTTGTCCCACTTTCTTTCTCACATAGGAGAAAAAGTTTTCACATTGGCTTCTACTGTCCCATGTTTCGCTCTTACATCTACTTAATAATCATTTCAAGAAGTTGAAGTAGAGAAGAGTTGTAGTAGAGTCAGCTGACCTTCTCTACTTCAAGTCCACTGAACACACGGAAGTTGGCCTGACAGCGTCCCAGAACCACACACTAGTAAAGACACAGCAAAAGAATTGACAGATTATTGGGTGAGCTTTTTGAGAATAAAGAGGCATAGACTACGGTTTTTAGAACAATTTCATTAGGTTATGCTAGAGGTCAGTTTGAGGACTATGGAAAGACAAGAGAAGAATCTGACCCAGCCTGGGGATGGGAGCAGGGCTTGGATAGTAGGTGCCCCTGACCCAAAGAATGAGATGAAGTGAGCCAGGTAATTATGAGAGGAAAGTAAGTTCTAGATGGTGAGAAGAGAACAAGTAAATGAAGAGAGTTGTGAGACCTGGTGTGTATGGGTGGGAGACTCTTGCTACTGAAAGAATCAGGCAGGGGCTGGGGAGGAGGTATGATAGTTGGGTAGGGGCCTTGGGGACCACATCTAGGAGATTAGAGTTTATCTCATGGATGATGGGGAGACAAGAAGTGTTTTAAGCAGGAGAGTGACATTTTCAGATTGATTTTTCAACTAGATGAATGCAGAGCTAAGGAGAGATAGGGCAAGGACAGACCATTTAAGAAAGTGGTTCTCTATTTTATTTATAATAAGAAATACATGTTCATGGCAAAACAGCTATGTGTGTATCAACAGTTTTATAAAACAATACTTATCCTTATTACTATAGATGTGGTTTTATACTCTGTTATTTTCTATTTAATTCTATATCTTTTTAAAAAAATAAAATGCTAAATGCAACTGACAGTTTCAAAAACACTATTTCAGGCATCACTATTTAGGGGAGAGCTGGTGAGTGCTTGAACTAGTATCGGTGGGCTAGAGAGGAGAGCACAGATTTGAGAAATATTTAGAAAATAAAAATATATTGACTTGATGGAGGAGTGTATGATTTCCAAGTTAAAATTTGGATAAAGGTGCTTCACTGAGACAGGAAGAACAGGTTTGTGAAGAAATATGTGAGTCCAGTTTTGGACACATTGGATTCAAACCCTGAGATATCAACAGATATTGGGCTTTTGTATGAATGAATCTAAAAATCAGGGAAGTGGTTTAAGCAGAGATAGCATTTTAGGAATCACCTTCATAAGATGGGAAATACAACCACTGAAGTGCATGAAAGCATCTAGAAAGTGCACAGAGAAAAGCAATGAATCAAAAAGAACCTTCCAGAACACTCATGTTTAAGTGGGGGGCAAGGCGAGAGAAAGACAGGCCATTAATTATGGTGAGAAGGTATATTCAGAGCAGCAAGAAAAGCATGGAACTTTCTGGGACACAATGGCTCCCAATAAAATATGTTGAATAAATATTGACTGAGTAAATGAATGAGGAGACAGCTTAAGAGAAAAGCCTCTAAGATAAGGACTGAGAAGGCAAAGAGGCACTCACTGGGAGCCATGGCGAGGGCAGCTGGAGCAGAGGTGTGTGTGAGGAAGTCCTACGCCAGCATCTGCAGAGTAGATGGGGGATAAGGAGGTGAGCACCTTCACTGAGAGGGAAGGGAGCACCAGCTAGAGGATCAGTAAAGAGTGCGTATCTGAACTTTGCTGTTGTTTTGCTTTGAGTTGTTTTTAAGATTGAGAGAGACATTAAGAGAAAGGAAATATTGCAGATGCGAGACAAAGAAAGGAAAATAGATAAAGCAAGGACCCGGAGATGCTAGAAGAAGAGAGGATCAAGGTCACATCTGTAGGAGTTGGCTTAGTGAGGGGGCCTGGACCGGGGTGGGGGACAGGGGAGAAGGCACACCTGGTCTGCTAAGACCAGCACAGGAGAGGAAGGGATGTGTATGGATGTCAGCAAGAGGATGCAGGGGTTGAGGACGTTCATGCCTTGACGCTTTCTTCAAAAAGCAGCAAGTCAGGTCATTGCTGAAAGGTGATGAATAGCTGCTGGCTCGGCAGACATGGGTAGAGGGAGGAGGTCTGGAGCAAACACCAAGGGGACTGAGAGGGGGCACAGCAGGGACAGAGTGTCAAGTTCACTGGGGGTCCGGTGTGGTGCGAGGTCTTGACTTTGTTGGAATTCCAGTTTGAAGTGATGTGGGATTCTCCCCACCCCCAAGAGTTCAGGTAGTGACGTGGAGAAGGCAAGTTGTGAGAATGACAGAGTAGGGTCTTTCCAAAGTGAATAAGGACAATACGATTACAAGAAATGTGAGAGGAACTGGGTAGGCACGGAGAGGTTAGGAGAGGGCTCCTGTGCTTAAAGGAGATTGAAATCCCTGAATTAGGGGATTGCCGGAGGAAAAAAATCCTTTATTTCCCTGTCTTCTTTGCAGCTGGATGTGGCATGAGACTAAATTTAAGTCAAGGACATGTAAGTAGAGGCATTATGTGGGATTTGTGAGAAGTCTCTTTTAAAAGGAGAAAGTATGTTATTCTCTCTCCTTTCCGCCATCGTGCTGCTGGCAATGCAGTTGGGATGGCAGGGGCTCTTGCGGTCATCTTGGGCCATTGAGACAAAGCCCATAGTCAGAAATGATGGAGGAATTATCTGAAAGAAGCTTTGGGTCCGTGGTGATCTTAGAGCAGCCATACAAGCACTGAACTATCTACTTTGGGTTTCTTTTATAGGAAAAAGAAATAAACTTCTGTCTTGATTAAAGCACAATTTTTTAAAATTCAAATTAAAAATATTATTTTGTATATTTATGGTGTACAGCATGATGTTTTGATATATATATACACACACAGCGAATCTCACTCTAACTGAACCAAATTCTAGCTAAAATAGTATATACATAGCAACTAGAACATTTATAGAGCCATTCGTTAGAGAATGCTAACCTTCCACCATGTAATGCCTGGGAACATATTTTATGGTAAGCAAAGAAGCTTTGATCTTTGTAGATTATAGACTGCTTTTGATTTGGGTGGGGAAGAAACAAAAGTCAAAACTTCGATTTCTTCATTAATTAAAAAAGAATAAAACAAAATAAAGGCACAGGTATGTTGTTTTTTCCCTTTAACATCAAAGTCTTCTTTGCATTTTTTATGAGAAAATGTGTTAAAATTAATGATATTAATATACAGAATGATACATTTCCATTGTTTTACAATTCTTTTTCCCTTCCTAAAGGGTCAGAATTCCCATCAGTCAGCATAAAATGGTTCAAACCCAAACCTAGTAAATCACTTGTATTGCGTTGTTCAAAGTGACTAAACAGCTGTAGTTTTCAAGGTCAGCCAAATCATCTGCCAGGGTCACATGTGTTTCACATGTCAAGTAACTTATATGGGTTCAATTCCACCCAGGATCATAAGGAAAAAGACATTTGCAAACAAGTGATCTGAAGACATGTTTCCAAACAGCTGCTATGGTTACTGGGATAAGAGTTACTATTGTAAACCACTTGAGTGCTTACAGCCCCTCAGAAAGAATATTCATTTCAAATCACAATGTCCAAATCAAGAGAACCAGTTCCTAATCATAATGACCCTCAATAAGTATTCAATGAAGACAAAAAGTAATATTATATACTTGTTATTATTATCATAATGACATTGTTCATATGCAAGTGAGAAGAACGTGTACTAGGTATAAAAACAAAACCAACCAAACACGTAATTGTGATGGAACCTAGATAAACAGCTAGAAGGAGAGAACTTTAAGCAACATGACTTGCCTAATACTTCTGCCTCTAATTTTTGCTTCAGGCAACATTGAATAGAAGCAAAAGACATGACTCCGTATGCTAATAACTCCCTTAACAACCTGGAGTAATTGGTATCAAGGAGCCAGACCTCAGGATTTAAGGAGTTTAGGAATGGAAAAAAATTTTAAAAATTTACATATTAATTCAGGGCATAGTTAGAGAAGTTTAACTCCAACAGAGAGAAGAAAAGGGGTATTGATTTGTGTGAGTGGCTCCTCCATTGGGTTCTTCTAACTCAAAAGAGATAATTGGTCTTGAATAGTAGCTCTTACATTGAACTTATATTGTATTCTCTTAATGTTCTTCGTATGTGCTCTTCAAAGCCCACGATCAGTCTCCTCATCTTGTTTGTATTTACTAGTTCTGATGATCTTCCATGTGTGAGACCTGCTGAATGAAAAAGACTGCCTTCTGATCATTTAACTCCCCTCTGCAGGTTTCAAGGTCAGCTTTCATATTTTAGCAAGCAAAATAATAGGCACCTCCAAGTCAGAGGAGTAGTGCAGACAGGCATAGACAGATAACCACTCCAGCTAAGTATGGGCTCCAGTCAAGCTGGAAAAGGTCTTCAGCTCTGAGTCACTTATACAATCAAGTCCCTAAACATGTTTCTGTCCCTAATATTTTGTTGCCCTGGGCAACCATCAAGTCCACATGAAGACTTCTGCCAACTGGAGGGGATGACTGGCTAGGAGTGCCAGAATTTTCTTTTAACTCTTTGTTGAAAACTCAAAATAGCAAATGGTGTCAAGGATATCCCCTAAAGATCCAGACTGGGAAGAGCAAAATTCACACATTGACCTGGCATCTTTTATTCACTTCTCGGGGAAATATAACTAAAGAAAATAAAGGCAATTAATCAGAAGTATGCATTTTCATAATAGTAAAATATTATGAAAAAGCTAGTTAGATCGTTAGACATTATTTAATCCAATATCCTCATTTTACGGAAGAAAAATTATGGACTAAAAGTTACACAGGGAGCTAGCGGCAGAGCTGGATGATAGCTCTGGTCTCTACACCCTGAGCTCATTGCTCTTGCCGCAGCTTTCAGAAGCCCAGTGCCAGATGCAAAAAGAAGAAATGTCAGTAAATCATAAGTGACCACCTCTCTTCTGTAATAGCAAATAGTCCTGGTTGAAAAGGGCTGCTCTGCTGGGACATTGGGAGCAATACTAAAGCCACGCAGTAGTGACCGCCCGTTAACACGCTCATTACAGAAAGTCTGACTATGCAGCACACGGTTAACTAAAGCAGATGAAGAGTGTTCAAGGCCCAACGAAAATACCACATTTGCTGGAAGCTTTCGTTGCTTATTCCCTGAATTTGATCTCTGCCTCCTCAGAATTCTTATGACACTGTCTGTGGCACAGTTCTGGGATTACCTAAGATTCTTGGTTTCTTTTTCGTATGTACATCTTGTCAAGTCCTTGGGGGTTGAATTACATCTTATTCATTTTTGTTTCCCTGAAACCCAGAGCACAGAATTAAACGTGTTTTTGTTGATTGGTTGATGATAAATCAATATTAATTTTATTATTTCTAGCAATATAGTGACAAGCTACTTATCCAGAGATTGATTCCAGGAATTTTTACTATTTGAAATTCATAAGCAGGTGAAAATAACCCAGAAAAGTCAAGTAAATGCATTTAAAAATTTATTCACCACATGCATCCTGTATCCTAAAGGTCTACCTCGGAGATGGATTGCCCCAACCCTTACTTTTATTTTGAGTTAATTTTAATTTATTTTATGCTCAGTGCAATCAATAGCTTGGTAATCTGGTTTGCCAAGGAGAATGAAGTAGTAGATCACAAGAGATGCCAATAAGGCCAGGCCTCGGAACATCAAGAAGCGACTACTGGACACTCTGAGAGTAGCAGATGAGAAATTAAAGTGTGGCAAGGTTTGGGGCTCTTTACCTTTGGGGCAAAAACGTCCTCATAGATCGTTAGGTCCAAAGCACATTTGTGAATGACAGGGAAATATAGAAGCTAATGTTCATAATGATGACCAGAGCCACTAAAAATTATTTAATTATATCCAGTGCACCCCTTTAAGAGGTTAAGAGTAAGCATAATACCTTTCAAAGATTTTCATTCCAAATGATTAAAATATAAACCCCGATTTTTTAGAATATTCAATATACAGGACATTTTCTCCTAAATTAAATATAGGAAATCTAGGCTATAATCTAGGAAATACAGGAAATCTGGTTTATCTCAGTGCCTAGATTTTACACTGGAATTTTACATTGGAATCCAGGTCTCAACCCATGTTTATCCTACGTATAATACCAAGGATTACAAGGTTTCATATATTGTCAGAAACATTTTATATCCACTCAGTAAAATCATACAATTACTAGTTACTAAATCCTACACATTTGTTCTTTATCTTTTGCAACTATTTCTTCCTTTCTATTCACATGCTCTAGCTATTTTACTAGTGTATGGCCTTTGTTACACCTTATGCTTGGGTATTGGTCTTGTCCTCTAACTGGTTTCTGAACCTCTGATGTTTTTTTCCTTTACCCACTGGAATTTTTAAAAGATCCCCAGGTGATCTGAACAAACAGACAAGTCTGTGAACCATCACCTTAAGTGTTTAGCACACCATTCATTTGACTCTTAATTATACTCTACAATGGAACTAGCTCTTTTTATGACAGGCATCAAGTGTCTGTGATTTCTGAGCTTAGATGCTCTTTAAAAATAGCTGCTTTTTAATGAATACTCACTGTTAGTGAAAAGTACGGTCCCCTCCATTTCCATTTCCTCTCTCCATTTACTTAACAACTATTTGCAAGCTCTTAGGTGCCATCTCTTCCAGAAGACCTTCTGTATCTTGCTTTGCATCTTCAACCAAGAGGTGCTAATGTTTTCTCATGCTCTTCTTTTCAGAGATGCCACTGATGCTTACGCACAAAGAGACAGAGATGGCGCATAGAGGTGGCTCTCTTAGCTTTGCTTTTTCTTTGTAGGGAAGCACCTAAAGGGATCTGTCTCACATATGAATCTACCCTTCTTTGAAGGTCTGATTTGAAAGCAAATTGGGCTACATTTTGCACAAAGGCATTTTAAACGTGCAGGTGTGACTGCCCAAAATAACAATACTTTGAACTTTTACAGAACCTTTCAGCCAGTGATACCAAAACAATTCAGCTTATTAAAGCCTTAGGAAGCTGGTGGACAAAACATCCAATGGATCTATAAACGGAGACTTACTGCATTAACTGGGGATCTGTTTCAAGTCTCCAAACAATGGGGCACATACGCAGAGAAAACCATAAAACCATATGGTGTCTACAAGCTATGTTTCTTAACTGTGACATTCAATGTTCAAATTCTTCAAGGAAACAAATCCTTTTCCCTTTCTTTTTACATTTTTGCTGAATTCTAGAATTACCAGTTTACAGACGTGTATTTGCTTTCAGAAACTAATAATTATTTTTGGACCAAGCATTAGATTCTATTTCATGTTCTAGAGTAAGGAAGCCCATTGAACAGATAAGTAAAAATGAACTTCACCTGTGGTGAGGGAGAACTATTACTTATCTGATTGATTTTTAAAAGAACAACTCATACAAATCTGCTGGATACCTGGACCTTTGTATTATATTTCTCCAAAAAAACTTACAAATGTAATCTTTTTCTGTTTTCCTCCTTCTGGCTACCTTATATACATTGCTGTGAGCAGCTAATATTCAGAGTAGGAACTGGGGTGTATTCCCATTTTCCCGTAGTTTAAATCTGCTGTAAACAGTTGTTATGAACAAAATGTGTCTAAGGAATGTTTATTAGACTATGGTTTTTATTTAGCTTTGTCCCAGCACATTAGTTTTCTAATTTTTTGTCCCATTTCAATGGTTTCTTTGATGTCTTGTTTTGACCAGCTGCTGAGCTTTCTGTGGCTGTCCATTTACATCACTTTAAAAAATGGTACATAAATGAAATTCGAACAAAATGAACAGTACTTTCACATTGTTTCAAAATCAAACATGTTCCTAAGGAATCTGATTTGTGGCAGATGGAGAACAAAACCTTCCAGAGGGAGGGCTGTTAAATGAGTCTTAATTGCTTGCACATGAAAATATAGTGACTAAGATTGTATGCACAATTAGGAATTTAAACATGTAGAAAAGAACTGGCCATAGAAACAGGCAGACATTTTTGCAGTCATAGCTAGTTTCTTAAGAACACAGACAATAAAGGACAAGTTAGTAAAAAAAAAAAATTTTAAGAGAAGTATAATTGTTTTCTTTATTTCATTCTTGCTTATGTTGAGCTCCCAATTCTAAAGATGATTCATCTGCCTCAGAAACTCACTGATGGAAATGTCATAGTACAGTAAAAAAAAATGGTTATTCAAGAATTAGCATTTCTTTGTTAGTTCCTACTATGTGCCAGATGCTAGGCTGGTGCTTACTCATCTCATTTAATTCTTACTTAACTCTCTGAGATAGGTTTGTTATTAGCTCCATTTTATAGATGAGAAATTAAGGCTCAGAGAACAACTTTCACAAAGTCAAATGCTAATAAGTAGTATAGCCAGGATTCTCTGTTCTAATTTAATGAATCCAAAGCCCACCCTTTGACAATGCCTAGCTACTCCCCTGGAAAAAGACACACACCTTTAAGAAAAAAAAAGATACGCTTATTCCAAGAGTGGCTGTACTTTCAGTTTTGAGTCAATAATGCCTTGCTTCTGTTGGGTGACATGGTAGAGTAGGCTGGTGGACAGGCCAGAGTTAGTCAGGTGTGGAGACAGACTGGACTTGTTAAAGGTGTGGTGAGGAAGGCATAATTGGGTCCAGGTGAGGTGAATGGCTACACATAGGGCATGGATAATCTAGACAGGGGTCAGGGCTGAGATGATAGATTTAGAGACAGAGGCCAGGACCTGCTACAGGCTGGGCAGCTCAAGAAGCTTGGTCAGAGTGTGGGGTAGGGAAGTGTGGAGGTCAAGTGGAAGCACCTAGTCAGAGGTCAGGGCCATGGTGGCTCTGCAGGAAGCAGCTGTGGGCACACTGAGGTTCTACATGACTGGGTCTGCCATGGTGTATGACACTCAGTCTAGATCTCCAGAGCCCTGGGTTGGGCCCTCCTCACCATGACCTTACACGTAGGTAAGTTGTGTGGTGTTCTACAGTGAGCTCCCTTTGGTCTTGAGGGATTTATATCCATCTCATCTACTGATGGACCTAAATGCCTTTGTGAGGGGACCTCAAATTTTTTTTCTGATTCTTTCTTCTTGGGAAACCTATACTTACCTGGAATGAATGTGGAGGCTGGTGCTAAGGTGCCTTTGATGTATGTCATAATATGGACATTCATGTCTAAAGTTCAAACAATGGACCTTCAGATGAATTTAGAAACCCAACTTGTTTGTATTCTGGGGCCTACTTACATGCTGTTCTTAGAAAACTGAAATGATTGAAAATAATTCTGTTTTGCATCCCTTAAAGTAAGTCTAATTAGAGAAGAGTCCATTTAAATTACTATTAAGCAAAGATCATAGGAATGCAAATTATTTCTTGCTTTGGTTCCTGCACTTGTAAGTAAACACAGGCATAGAACTAAGCATAAAAGAGGCATCAATAAATGTGCACAGGTCAAATTATTAGGAGATCAAATAATTTTTGTGCCTTAGAGGAACTGAGTTTTCAGAGATACATTAATGAACAGGTGCAAGAACTGCATCCCTAAAAAAACTGAGTATCATAAACAGAAGTTTAATGAGAAATAAATTAGCAAAGTAAATTATGCATTGAGGCCAATCCTCTTATCTTACTATAACTAATATTTATTTTTTGGCCTACCAGCATTTATTACCCTTTTTAAGAGCACTCAAATTTCTTTCAGGAAATTACTTGGTGTCTTCATTGGATGATCTTAATAATAGCACAACCAACAATAATCAAGTGCTTACTCTGTGCCATGCATTTTGCTTCATTTTTCATAAATACCATCTCAAATAATTTTCATGAACTCCCTATGAGATAATTACCATTATTATGCTTACTTCAAAAATGAGGAACTTGAGGCTATGGAAGGTTGCATGAATTGTTTGAGGAGAAACATCTGAAAGTGGCAGAGCTAGGACACAAATCCACAAAATCTGGCCCCATAACTCAGCTCTTACTACCACATTATATTAGAAGTTTGGTGGAACTGAAGCCAGATGCCCTGTTCTCTCTTAGCCAAGGCCTGAGACCAAAACTAGACCAATTACACCCTTTCACAGCAGTTTGACTCTTAAACAAAGAAACTAAAAACAGTTGCAAGGATCCACTAGAATGCTCCTGCTGTAAGACTCCCCCTTGATACCTGGCTTTCTAGCACTGAGAAGATGCATCGATTCCTTCAAACCTCATCCTCCCGCCTCCCCACTAATTCTCAGGGAATTGGGAACTCTTCCTATATTCTTCCACTATGTTCCATTTAGCACAAGTGAGAAGAATTAGTTTTTGTCTTACAAACAAAGGATCATTGATGATACACCATTTTTAAGGCGAGAGTTATAAACCAGCCGAAGGGAGAATCCTTAAAGAACAAGACGCTGAAGCATTTTAAGTGCCCAGCAATAATTTAGTAGACTCACTGAGAAACAATGGTGAGACAAAATGCCAGGCTAATTTCTTTTGTTGCCCTTTCTGTGGAAATGATGAAGGCTTTCGGGGCTCTCTCTGAGCCAGTGGGCTTGGACACACTGGCCTTCCCCTTTATTTCTGGCACCTTCAGCAGTTTCCCTTAAAGGGAACCATTCTGTGAAGGTGTGTAGAGACAGACTGTACGAGGTTGGCTAAAGGGTAAGAGAGATCTCCCAGAGATTCCTTCTTTTCCTTTGCAAACTGACTAGAATTCAGATGAAGCTGTCTCCTTCAAAGTGGCACCTGGGGACACCTGTTTATATGCTTAGTTCATATGTTGCCATCACTGTAAAGATTTCAGGGCTCCCTGTCGTAGAATTGCCTTGAGAGTCCATGTTATGCTTCTTTCAAAAACTTCAAAATTATCTTTTCCCTTGAGAATGGCTTCCTTTCTGGAGTTAGCCTCATCTAAGCTAATTTGGCATCCTGTCTGGTGAATGGGGTTGATAGTCATATTGGAAATAATACTTTTGGTCAAAACTGAGGTGTGACTGTCAACCGGTAATACGTCCTGTTCTTGTATCTTGTGTGGCCCGTAAACTGTCTCTAAAGGCATTGCCAAAAAAATGCTTTCGAGCAATGGCAGCAGGGCTCAGATAAAATGTACAGTTTCCAAAGATGACTGCTTTGAGGGTCAACAGTCATTGAATAACATAATAAGTCTATTGATAGTTTATAATGCTTTTCAATATATAAAGCATTTTCTACATACCTTTTAATAAGACCTAACATTTACTACATACCAGATACTGTGCCAAATTTTTTACATGGATTATCTCATGTAATCTTTCAAAATTAGGAAGGCATTATTATTATTCACCACATTTTAACAGAAAAGATTCAGGACATTTGAGTGACTTCTAAGGTCACATCCAAAGTGGGGAGCAGGCCAGCCAGCCACAACACCCAGATTTTCTGACTCCTGAGCCCTCCTCCTCCTCTCCTACACAGGTCTTGATTTGTACATCAAAACAAACAAACAAAACCTACCAACGTTTGAGATTTTTATCAAAATAAAAGCCCGTGGGAAGAGAAAACCTAGGTCTGTTGCTACATTAGCAGTATTAGTCAAATAGCACAGTCAGTCTGCAGTCGGTGACTTCAGAGTTATCTTAGAGACTCTTAACTTGTTCCTCAACTCCGAGGTCTTAGTTCCACGGCCAATCCTTTGTTATTTTCCCATTTGGCTACCTGAAAAATGTTTCCTCTTTTATTGCTCTCAGCCTTCCACTTTCTCATGCTGTGAAGTTTTCCTCAAGTTCCTGAATTAGTTACCCAGACCCTTTCTAGTCTCTAATCTAAAGATTATTATAGGTGGCTTCCTGGCTCTCTAGGAAAATGATCTCATGCTGCCCCATTCTTTTTCCCTCCCTTCCTCTCTTCCTTCCTTATTTTATTTATTTGCTAATCCATTCATTTATAAACTCTGTTTCCTATTTACTTAAGGAAATTGTCATTTAACAGCACACATTTTGTCTTTTCAAGTTCCACAGACCTTTAGAGTAGTGGTCCTAAAGCCCACTGGAGGTATTTTATGTCCCGGAGCCTTGGAGCCTGAGCAGAGCCTTCCACACACTAGAGACTAGGGCAAGTGAAGGAGCAAACCCAGGAAGATACACAGAAATGATGTTCTCCATGTAGACAATTTAGTGTGCAATATGAAAACAACAGAAACATATCCAGAAAAGAATGCCATGAACACCCATCTGTTTTGCTAGGCACATAGAATACAGTGAGTCAGAAATACTTCCACAGGGCTAGCAGTGCTGAAAAAGAACCACAAAAAGAGAAGGAAGATGGCACACTAAACAGCACTGGGTATTTAGGCATCAGAAATATCTGGAGGAAGGACATTTGGTAGAAATGGTACCCAGGGAGATGACAATAGACGTGAAGGGCCTTCACCCAAAGAGAAGATGAACATTCCTACTTGGTACAGCCTGTGGGTTATTCCTTGACAGTGAGTGGTTCTAGAAGCAAAGGTGAGTGCTAACGCTGAGCAAGGCTTTACCCCAATTCTCCTGAAACATTCCAGCTGCCTCACTTCCCACAAAGACCCGGGGCCTTTCCTTGTTGATGCTCTGGCCCTGGGCACTCTGGTGACAACAGGCACTTTAGAGGAGTCAGACAGAGGACTGTGGGAATTGAAGAGTACTTGACAAACACTCCATCCCAGGCAGGAACCCTTTCCTTAGTTCCTCTTAGGGTTTGCCAAAGGGTTTCTCTGATCCATTGATCTCATCCCTCCTCTTGTCCCACCCTCCACTCATATACATTCAATAATGGACTGCTCTCAAAACAGAAGAGAGAGAGAAAGTCAGGTAGTCCTTAAGGAATAACTTTTGAGGAGCAGTAGATACAGCAGCTTGTGTATATTTGTGTGTACAGGTCAATAAATTTTAAGGGAGAGAGGAGTTAACATTCTACTTCTGAGTCAGACAATCTATACTTTGTCATATTCTAGCTATATATCTTAATCAAATTATTTAACTTCTCTAGCTCAGTTTCTCATCTATTAAAGCAGGAATAGGAACATTGTCTACCTCTTTGGATTATCATAAGGTTTAAAAGAGATAATGCATCTGCCGTGGTTAGTATGTATCAAATGTCAGTAAATGTTAACTTTTATTGATATTAGTATTAATAATATATCCAATGATTTTTAAAGCATTTCTTGAGAAATGCCTTTTGATATAATGAAAGAAAGGACACTGTGAGTGAACTCCCTATTTATTTATACAGTTAAATAATTCAGTGCAACATCCAACCAATAAAATTTGGAAAATTAGCCCCAAAGGAATTTTAAATGTTTTGCCCCACCACAGTCATTGTATGTCTGAGTCTGCCTAGAATATTTTTTTAAGGCATAAATGGGTGGGAAGCACTTTGTGGAGAAAGGGAGTGACTTAAGAATGCAACTTGTGTTATTCTTTTATTTTTTTCTTTTCTTTTATTGGTGTAAGGAGACTTGGTCCTTCGTCTGAGAAGACAAAAGGAATACAGTGACTCAACATGACATTTACCAAACTCCCTCTCATCCCCATACACAAACACAGACGTGATACTTGATTTTCTTTTCAGAGAGGAGCAAGCTGGTCTAATTAAAATTGTGTACACATTTTGAGAGATAGCAAAGATGGTGACGCCATGGTGACGAGGATGGCACAGATAATAATATCACTTTGTAGTTCCTTGCACTCACCGCAGAGCACTTCATACATATTTTCTTGTTTATCCTAGCCTGCATCGTTTGTTAGATGGGGGGTATGGGTGTCACTATATACCTTTTCCAGAAAGAGATTTTCCAACAAATTAGCCACAACCCAATGACAACACTGTGTATGCAGGCAGGACTTTCACCAACTTCCTTCAGTATTCTACTATTCTCCTAAATTTGGCTAATCAAATTGTTGGCCCAGGAGCATTTGTTAATAAATATAGATCCTGAGCCTTAGCCCAAAGATTCCGGTCTGAAATATCTGGGAATCAGTCACTTTGTGTTTGTTTTCAAGTATCCCTTGGAGATTCCTTTGGTCAGGCAGGTTTGGGAAGGACCGCTCTTTTTAACTCAGAGTGGTGAGGAACGGATACCGGCAGGAGTGGACTTTGGTCTCATTTAGATCCTCTATTTACATGGCTGCTTTTCTGATCAACTGGATGATACTAGAGCAGTCTTGTTCAGGCTCAATAATCAATAGAAATATTACTTGAAAATACAGTTTGATCGTGACACCCTGACATTGAAACATCATCAGGCAGTGCCTCACCAATACCTTTTCTAGGTGAGGAGGGGCACACTGACAACTGAGAGCTGAGAAATACTGAAGTATTTGTCACTAGGTTCGATGTAAAATGGTAAAGCTATCTGTCTTTGTTAGCTACTGGTCAACATCTAAAAGTATCTTAAACTGAATCCAATATACATAACTAAAATGCATTAAGTGTGTGCCTACTGCCCACATAGCATTTTATCATATGTACTTTAAAACAGAAGTCTTTTTCCACATTACTAAAATTTTCTATAAATCATTTTTAAAACTCTCATGGGCTTTTTTTTATACCTAAATGAATTCACATATTATTTAGCATTTTCATTGTTTTTAATCTTTTATGCATATTCACAATGCTGCAAAGAACATCTATATATACAATTTCATTTAAAAAGAAATTCTTGGCCGGGTGCGGTGGCTCACGCCTGTAATCCTAGCACTCTGGGAGGCCGAGGCGGGCGGATCGCTCGAGGTCAGGAGTTCGAGACCAGCCTGAGCAAGAGTGAGACCCCGTCTCTACCAAAAATAGAAAGAAATTATCTGGCCAACTAAAAATATATATAGAAAAATTAGCTGGGCATGGTGGCGCATGCCTGTAGTCCCAGCTACTCGGGAGGCTGAGGCAGGAGGATCACTTGAGCCCAGGAGTTTGAAGTTGCTGTGAGCTAGGCTGACGCCACGGCACTCACTCTAGCCGGGCAATACAGCGAGACTCTGTCTCAAAAAAAAAAAAAAAAAGAAATTCTTCTTCCTCACTCCATAATCTAGTCAACCCCCAAGTTTCCTCAACATTATCTCTGAAGAATTGTGAATCTATCTCCTCATCTCCACCCCTCCCCCATGCCCCAGTTCAGAGCCACATTATCTTTATCATGTACAAGGCCTGTGATAGCCTCTTGAAGATCACAGGGCTGGCACTAGTCTTTCTTCCTTTCAATCTGTTTTCTACACTACTTGCAATTATTGTCATTCTAAATGCACATTTGTTCCGCAGATTTAAAAAGATCTGTAGTTTTCCATTGCCCATAAAATAAAGTCCACTGTTTTTACGTAGGCGTTCAATGCTATTGTCTTAATCTACTTCTGGAGCCTCCTGTTCGAGTGCACCTATACACTTTTAACTCTATTTGTCCTTTACTGTTCCCAGCCCCCTGATTTGGACAGGCACTCCATGCTTCCATTTCTGATTCTTGCTGTCTCCTGTAATCTTCCCCAGACCATATGGAGAGCACCATATTCTTCAAAGTTCAGTAGGCAGCATTCTCCAGGTAGAACCATTGACCTTCTCCTTCAAATATATATTTAAAGAGGCTTCAATTGTGGCACTTAACTAGCAGTTAATTATTCAAAATTCCTTCTCCCCTACATTGTGAACTCCTTGAAGCTAGAGGTCACATTTTACTTCCATCACCTGTGCATGCCATATATAAGATGCATGGGAAATGGCTCATGCTCCCATTCCCTCAACTCTACAGATATTTCATTTGTTATTATATACACTACTTGTTTTTACCATATGCACACGCATACACACACTTAAAAGGTAAGTAGCAAGCAT
The DNA here is from genome assembly GCF_020740605.2 of Lemur catta. Classification (NCBI taxonomy): domain Eukaryota; kingdom Metazoa; phylum Chordata; class Mammalia; order Primates; family Lemuridae; genus Lemur; species Lemur catta. The sequence continues at coordinate 36,625,723 of NC_059139.1, forward strand.
TATTATTGTCATTATATTAATAAAATAGTTGTTTAGTTTCCTTCCTTTAATAACCTCCAAGGTTAAAATACTTAACCCAGATAATAACAAAATAATTGTTCCAGTTAAAATATCTTTGTTTTTCTCCCCCCTTATTAAATCTTAGGAACTATTTTGTGCTTCAGAAGAACAACAAACATATAAGATTTAAGTTTCTTCTCATTGTGACTCATTGTGACTGACTAGTATTAGTTGGATAGTTTATTTTTTAATCCTCTACTAACAGATTGACTAAATTCTATTTAGAATGCACTTTTTTTTTTAATGGAGCCGTGAATATTCAGGGTAAAAAAAATCAAAGTGGAATGGAGACTTGCACTAATTTTTTTCTAGACTAAAACTACTTTTGTGTTTTATTTTTGTCACTGCAGCATGTGTCTCCCTCTGCAGGTGAAGAGTAGGCAATTATTTTATTGTTTAGATAAAAGAGCTTGTATTTTCCAAAGTCAAAAAGCCAGAAGTCCTTTGCCTTAGGCTGCCTATCTTCATGTCTCTAGGATATATAATCAGCAGATATAATCAAAATGGCACTGACTATAAAGACACATCCAGTGAGAAGTTGGAACAAGGTATTTTATAATTTTCAAGCTGATGTACAAAATAATCCAATGCTACATCTATTACTCAGAAATTAATATTCTTTAATACTTCTTATACTTTCTCTAAAATATTTATTCCTAGAGTGACTGTAAAGGCTACCCTAATTTGATGAGTCATTTTATTTCACAGAGGTGTAAGAAGCACCCTGGACTTGGAAAAAGGAACCACATGTTTATTCATGGCTTTGTCAGTAAGTAGCATCTTCTCTTACCAGGTCTCAGTTTAAAAGAAAGATATTTATATAGATTCTTTTTTTCTGAGTTACATTTTTGCAGGAAAATCCTCAAACTGAACATGATTAAATAAAGAGGTTGAAAATTTGGAGATTCAGAAACATACTGAAAATGATATTGTAAAGACATGACAAATTTTCATGATATGGCTGCAAAATACTTTTCTTAACATCGTTTAAAAATGAAATACTCAAAAGGACTGACTGTGCCCCAAGCAACATGGCTCTACGCTAAAGACAGGTGATCACTGTCTCAATATAGGTATGGTTTGGGCATCTCTTGACGCTTTGACACCCTCTCTTGTTTCAACACACTCTTTAGTTCTGGGCTGCATCACACACTAAGAACCTCTGCAGATGAGCCTTACCCTAAGTGATAGAGGGATTACTAAAAATGTCCTCCCATGCCTGATACATTATCAATGTCCTCTGCTACCTCTGTTCTACCAGTTTTTAAATTAGCTTCAGGAACAAAAAATGTCAAGTTGTAGGGAAGAAACACTTGGCGAGTTACTCATAACCTGCTGAACTTTATATAACTTATCTCCTTGAATTCTTACAACAGTCATAAGAGGTAGATATTCACATCTCCATTCTTCAAATGAGGAAATAAAGCAAAAGAGAGAGACTGGGTTTGCACCCAGAATACAAATGTCACACATTATATTTTTATTATATCATACTAAAGAGCAAATATGCTATTTAGTAGTAAGGCTCTTTTATAAATGCACACACTTAAAAGCCCTATTTTTAAAGACTTGTTAAATCACTTTAGATCTATATATTTACCAATTATATATGGAAATACAAATTGGCAAGTGACTGATATACTTTAACCCTAATGATACATGTCGAATGGAATAATCTTGAAGGGGGGACGTGTATTGTAAGTTCTATGGGAGAAATCCTTAGAAAGCAGGGTATGCCATATGTAGACAGCAGAAGTTCTTAACTCTTCTTTTTTTAAAAATTAAAAAAATTGGTTTATGGAAAAATTATAGCAAGTTAGCTGTTTTTCCCTTCAAAAGACTAGGACTCAAAAGTAAGTTCTTAGACTTTAAAATAACCTTTGACAATAGTCTGTCACCTACATCTTCACAAACGCACCAGCATCTTTGACATGTAAAAGATGAGAGCAAAGGATACAGGGCTAGGGGAAATGAGAGACCCCATTTGACGGCATAAAGTAACTGTGTCCACTGTGACTATTTGGGGGGGACTCATGAAGTTTACTCTTATGATCCTGCAAGCTTGTCTTTCTCACACTGTTCCCTTTCCTTCTTTCATCTCTTTGGCCTATTCTTTTCATCACCCCTTATTATGGACTGAATGTTTGTGTGCCCTTAAATTTCATATCACCATCTTAACCCCCTATGTGATGATATTTGGAAGCTGGGCCTTTCGGCGGTGATTAGGTTAATAAAGTTAAATTTCATGAATGGGATCAGTGCCCTTCTCAAGGGACCTAATCTCTCACCCCCTTTCTACCTTGTGAGGATATAATGAGAAGACACAGTCTGCAACCTGAAGACGGCCCTCACCAGAACCCAACCATGCTGGCACCTGATCTCAGATTTCCACCTTCCAGAACTGTAAGAAATAACTTTATGTTGTTTATAAACCACCTAGTCTATAGTACTTTGTTGCAGCAGCCTGAACTGACTAAAACACTCCGAAATAATACTAAATAATAACAACAAAAGAAAAAAAGATGCATTGAGTGCTGATTCAGTGAGGCACTTTGCTAACAGCATCACACATGTGCTCCCATTCAACCTAGCAACAACTAAATGAAGTAGTTTCACCATTCTAGAGATGGGGAAACTGAGCAAAGAAAGGATGTGTACCTGCCCAGAGCCACAGAGCTATCATGATAGAGCGCGGCTGGGGTTCTAGACAGGCAGAGCACCCATCGGTACAATTCTAGGGACAACACGTCGAGCTGTTCTATGGAGCTGCCTCCAGGGGTGCCTGGAGCTGTGCAGCCTTTTGGATCAGCCATGAACTTAACTGTTAGGTTACACTGTCCCTCCGGACCGTAAACAAAATCTCTAAGAAGGCCACCACCACCTTAAAGGGTGCCAACTAATTTGTTTTAACTTCTCCACACTTCCAGGCCACTGCAGAGATAGAGCCAGGTTCCAACAACAGGGGGAGTGAGCCTGGAGGGCAGGGCCTGCGTAGTCAGCTGCCAAGGGAGGGAAGGCACAGCACGGCCTTTCCTGAGTGTCTTTAGCCCTACTATAATCCAAGGCGCAACCAACATTATCATTATTATTACTGCTTAGGCTTCAAGGGTGAGCTCAGAGAGAGGAAGCTTCCCCTGTTATTGCTGTCTTTCCCCCAGCCCCCATCCCACGTTCCCACCTTGGTTTGCCATGCTTGGGCAAGAAAGAAGACTTCTCATCTTTAGTCAGTTAATTTCCTGTTGTGCTTCGTGATGGGCCCAGCTGTGCTATGCAGTTAGTGACAGTTCATCAGTTTCCCTTCCTAGGTACGGTATTTCTGTAGCCCCACTGTCCCTAGGCCTCAGGTCAGGAGTTTGTGGGTACAAATGTGGCTATGTTAACCTTCATTTCTCAATTTTAGTGGCTTGTAGTTCCCTCTGGTATTGCTCTAGGGCCTCAATAATATATAAAAATTTCTGGGAGCCTCTACGGGATCTCTCACATATGTTTAAGACCAGGTCTATGCCCTCTGAGTGCACCTACTCTCCTGCTCATCTGTGCTGGGCATCTGCTGGGGCAGCTGGGCAGCTGCCCTGACCACTAAGCACCCAACCATCTCTTGCTAGACACAATAGTCTCCACTGGTACCTGAAGCTGTTCTTCTGGGACAACACTGCTCCACCTGTGACGCCAACTCATATGTGACCTCAAGCTAAAAAAGCTTTCAGTCAGGGACCAAAATAGCACTGCATTCTGCTCAAACCACAACATACGTCTTGCTTATTGCAAAAATGAGGGGAAGGTAGTCTCTCTTCATATGGGTCAGACCTGGTATCCAGAGCAGGTTCTTCATCAATGTCAAGAACAAAACTGGTGGACCATCTATACACCACGAAATGACAATTGATAATCACCACCAATAAGATCTTGAAAGAGAAACGTGGAAAAGAGAACCAATAACTTAATATTCATTGAGATACAAGTTCCATTTGATAGACATTCAGAAAAGGAGACATTTACCACTGTTCCAGAATGGATTCTGATGTGACCACAAATACAACTGGTTGACTGGACATGATAAAGTTAAACTTCAAGGAAAGTATACTCCACTAATAACAAGGAGCTCCTTTAGCACATTATAGGTTGGAACTTGAGGAAGCCACTTGAAGGAATGAAGTATTGGTCTAGTTTGGAGAATATGTTAATTTTCTTCTAGTAATAATTTGAGAAAATATAGGTTTTCTTTTCCAGGCAATTATTTTAATGACTCAATTGGGGTTTCAAGCAATGATTTAATGAGTTCAATTTGGTTTCACGTTCAGCAAAATGAGATCATTTATTCTGTTTTTGGTTCAGTTGAGGTCAAGTTCTGTTTCAGACTAATAGGAATTGGGATAATTTGATTTGTATGCCCTTGACTTCCCTCATTCTTTCTTCTACTTTTCTTTCCCAAACATCTATTCATCCCTTTCTTTTGATCTCATTAAACTTTCCTGGATTGTACGTTAACTTTTCTCCTGTCTCGAACTGAATTTATCCTTAGTCTTTGGGTCCTAATAAGGACTGCCGGAAGAGTGTTCCTTCCTATACACAACGGGATACTGATTAACCAAGAAGGTACCCCTTTTATTTATGCTTTCACTTTAATTAAATTAGGCTGCCACATAGTAATATCATGCTGATAACATAAGCGTGGAACCAAAATGGTAAACATTTTGAAGGTAATGCTATCTCTCAAAATACAAATGCCCAGAGCAATGCTAAATTGAGTACAAGCACGAAGTTCAATGGTTAAAAAATGGTACATCAGTAAAGATTTTCCAAGTAACAGCTTAAATGGACAACTTGCGAGATCAATGATAAAAATTCTAACACAGAGAAGGAATAATTTACTTCTTTAAAATTTTCATATTACAGTATAAAATTGGTGATAGCATTATATTAACTCTTGGAAGATATAGTTTCTTCCTAGACATGTGAAGAATAAGGTCCCAGATCTTTCTTACCTGTTATGGTGGCTTTGTTGATGGATGGTTGGTTGCACATGGGTGATCTTCTGACAAAGAGAGAAAAATACACAGCAGTAAATATATGATGCTTGTTGATATGAGTATTCTCTCTCTGAGTCATTTCAGATATGGCATTTTACTTTAAAGGATTATTTTTAAGTTAGGACATGCAAATGAAGATTTCTTTCAGACTAGCCCATCAAGTTCCTGGTGCTGTTTGTACTATGGTTCAGATCACACACATCAAAAAAGAAAACTGTTAAATCTCATGGTGATTGGGGTAAATAAAACTGATGTAAAGTCACAGCGACATGATATAAAAGGAAACTCTTATTGATTGACTATATTCAATTAATCCAGGGCTTACAGAGCAAACACAGACTTTCTGAATTTGAAAAAGTAGTTAATGTACAATAGTTTTCCCTAATGCAGTATTAATAAACTTTTATTTTTGGTATACATTCTCATGATTGCCTGTACATTTTCAGAAATGAATGATTCATTATAAACTATCTTATAATTAGAGAAGCTGTTTAAACTTTTTCCTTTCTATTTTCTTATATCATGAAACATCTCTGAACCATTTGTTAGAGAGGTATATTAATGACTTGTCCAAATAGATGCTACAGAGACTTTAGAAATACAACAACCAAAGGTACTTAAATATATTCTCTCTTGTATTCTTTTTTAAGTTTTCAGATGTTTACCAAGTTCCACAAGATGATTGTAAACTCCTTGAGGTTAAAAAAAGTGTTATCTGATTAACTTGTATTCTCTACAGAGTCCAGTAGAATGTACCCAGTATTTTTAACCAGTGCTTAACAAATTATGTTGAAAAGAATATCATATATGGAATGTCCATTAAAATTTTTTGAAATATAACTTTATAAAGTTGTTAGTTATAAGTGGCCACTTTGAAAATATAGTGATCTTTAAAAACACTTTAAGAATAGATAGATTCAAGGATGTTTGCAAACTGAATTTTTTTTTTTTTTTTTAGCGCTTCTACTTATGGCTGACACTTAAGTGATTACTGTGTGTCAGACGCTGTGCTAAATGAGCACTTCAGATGAATTATCTCAATTAATCTTCACTACAAGTCTTAAGGCAAGTAGTTTCATTGTTCTCATTTTACCAACAAGGAAAGCAAAGCTTTGAGTAGCTGAAAACCTTGTTCAAAGGAAGAGGGCTAAGATTTGAACTATAGTAATGTGATTTTAGGGTCTGTGCTCTGGGTGGTCCCTTATTTTTAGGATGCTTTTGTGGAATTTGGAAGGACAGTCTCACATAAGTGCAAATTTGCCTTCTGAGGTGATTAATCTCCTAGCAGGGCTGGGGGAAACTTGGGCAAAGCAGTCTGGGATTTTGCAAATTCTCTTGCTTCTACTCAGCCTCTGGCTCCCCCTCATCACTCTTAAGTTTACTGTCATCAGTTTGGGATTAAAATTTGTATTTGATTGAAAATGTACCAAAATTTACTTCTGAATTATTTTAGTTTTTATTATAAAATAAAATGGGGGGGTGATTGGAACTTGATAAAACCAAAAGATTAACGTTTTAAACCGCTGCTCTGAAATAGCTTTGGTCTATATACTACGAGCAATTTCTTTGCTGAGAGTTTATTATTCAAATAACTTATATATTGATTACTCCTCTTTAGTCTTTGCTCTGTGAAAAGTTAGAAAACATTGATTTTTGTCTGGGAAGGGTTCAAATGAATATTTTTACATTTTTCTATAGTTTTGGAAGACCAAATTGTTGACTTGTTACTAATTATCTCCTCTTAATATCAATCCTACAACTAACTGGCACTCAGGGATTCGATATCTTAACAAATAACTGCAAGGCAAATATTAATCCTTCAATTCATGGTTGCACTGATACCTCACTTAATGATGAATGTGCCAGAAATCACTTCCAACTCAAAGGCAAAAAAAACAAGGTGACAGGAAGCAGCAGTGTGTTAACACCTCAGCAAGGTGCATCTGAACACCCACTCAAGGGCTAGGTTTTGGATTCATTCTTCCTGGACTCCTTTCCTGCAGCAAACAGAAAGGGTAGGTTGTGCAAGGTAGCACAGGCCTTCCACAGCATCCAAGGGGGAGCTTGGAAATGTCCTAGTGGCACTGCGAGTGCCCAGCAGGGGGAATTCTGATTCCTCCAGGGTCATCATGTGATCAGCAAGAGTTAAGTCCACTGTGCTCTTACTGAACAGAACAGAGTTTAGCTGTGTGTAGATTGAATCCTACTATTCTGATACGCAAGGAATCTGATTTGGTTCGAATCAGTGAAGGAGGTACAAATATGCATTGACCAAAAGACAGAGCACACTGGCCTTTACTCAGAGGCTGCCAGATAACACTGTTTGGTTCAGTGTCACCCTGGGCATGGCCAAGGCAGGCAGGGAGTTCCGGCGTAAGCTGTGATTTTCTATCATCTTCTAGCTCCTTCTTTCCATTTTTATCTGTTTTGTCCCTACAAATCATTTGAAACTTCTGTCTTGCATAGAATGGGCCTCAGATCATTTCTTTGGGGCCTGAAGGGCCAGCCCGACCAGTCTGATCTACTGTTTGCCTGCCACATGTTTGAATGCTGGTACCCAGGCGATTATATCTAAAGGAAGCATAAAGGCAGTTCGTTTCTTGTTTCCCTTTGAAAGACAAAAACCTTAATTTCCTGCATAAAATTTGAGACAAAAAAGTTTGGAAGTGACAAGCAGTAATTTCATTTCTCCTGTAGAGTTGATACTTTCCAAAGGGGAGGTGATTGTACCTATAAGCTACCAAATGCCAAAAACTCCAAGGGGCCGCTGAGGTCAGCATGATCTTGTAGGGCCATGCTGCACTCAAAACAGCATGAATTGGCAATGAGTCAGTAATGGACAGGTGCCTCAAAGCACACCCTCATGTTCCACAGGTTGAACTGCCACTTTATCAGCCAGCAAGCATTTGCAGAGTGATTACTCTGTATTATGCAAAGCACCAGAAATACAAGTGTCAACCAACTACAACCCCTGTTCACTGGGAAGCGCCAGTGTTAAGGAGCATCCCAATCTGACAATCAGGAAACAGGAACAAAGAGAGACAGGTGCTAAAATAGGAATTAAGTACAGGCTGTTATCAGATGAGACAGAAAGGCATATCACCCTGTTTGGGGCTTGTGGGTGTGTGTCTATGTTGGGTATTGTCAGGGGCAATGCCCCCAAAGAAATTTTATTTAAGCTGCAACCTGAAGAATGAATTACAGTTAGCCCAGTGGATGAGGAAGGGAAGAAGAAGATGAGAAGTGTTTAGGCTGAAGGAATAGGACTACAAGAATTCATTACCTAGAAAACATGACTATCAACTGAAGCTTCTGGGTTCCATTCCAATTATTTGCAATGTGGCATTTACATTGATTTTTAAAAACCTTTTTCTGCCACAGGAAGTACTTGAATAACAGCCAGAGCTTATCTGGATCATGGAGAATGTGCATTGAGGAGGTCATTTATATTATTACAGAATGGAAGTTTCAGATTTTTCATGTTTTTTTAAGAAGTAGCAACTACTATAAAATTTTATACACTTAGATAAGTTACCATTCCTAATAAATTTATATTCATTGTCCTCTTAATGTTGGTTTAAATGTTTTTTTCTTCTGGAAAATTCTTTAGAGTTGATATTTTAAGGATATTTTATTATTAATAGATTTTTTAAATTAACGGACAATTTAATAATAGCAAATCAGCTTTCCATTTAATCTGGGAAAATGAATTTTCTCTTTTTAGGCATTTTACCTTTATCAGAACCCCCAAATTATAATCATTTCCCATCTCAGCTTTCCCTCTTTCAAATGCTTTCCATGTTATCACATAAATTACAATTTTATTAATCGCTCCATGAATGCTGCTGATCTGAGAGTCAGTAACAGCAGGAGAATCAAAGATCTCTGCTGTAATATGGTGCTTCTCTAAATAAGACTTCTTTGTCTTAAGAGGATGACTTTGAGTTGACTTAAAGGTTTGATGAGATTATTTGCCCATGGATAATTTATGAAGTAAGCCAAAACTCTAAAGTTACCCTGAGTGTAAATGACTGGGCAGAGGACTGATCATGCCAGGTGATTTCTGACAGATGGAATCACCATATTTATTTGTCATAGTGCTTCATTTCTGATATTAGAACCATCACTACAAAGTATTTATAGAAAATTAACAGGACATCATATGACTTAGTGTACACAGTTAGACAACATGGCAACAACACGGAGCAGTCTAATATATTGCTTTGAGTTCAGTCACGCTGAGAAAATGCTATTTAAAAGTTTAGCAAAAAGGGAGGGAGGGGTAGGATATCTTACTTGCTAGGTGCTCGATCTTGCAAATTAGTTAATGCAGCAAAGTTGTTTCGTACAGTTCGCAGGCTGGCCAAGACCTACAACAAAGAAGGATTCTTTAAACTTCTTGAAATAGGGCTGTTTTAAGTGCAATTCAAAATGGTTTGTTAAGAGAACCTTGATATTGCTTGCAACTTAGTTTCATACAGCACTAAGGAATCTCCTAGCTTTTAGTGAAGTTTGCACGTATCCATATGAAATCCAGAGAGGCCAGACTACAAGGATTTTCCAGAAATCTCTCCTCATTGTCTATGAATATGGTGACAATAGCAGCAGTTTCCATAGTATTCCCAGATTCCTTAGTCACCAATAGCCCAGGTAATATACATATAGCATTGTTGCATTTTATGCAAATTTGAAATGGTGTAATGTGAAATACTAATAAAGTCTCACTTTAAGAATAAAAAAACAAAATTATTCCCAAATTCTCTTCAAAATTTCACCAAGAATCACATAAATGCCATTCTGCAAGCTTAAGTGAATTTTAAATTGTTTTTCCACCTTTGCCACAAGGCGACTGTAGTTATTTCATAGTAAACAGACGTTCTTTTCCTTTGTTAAGGTTATCTGAACAGTGGATTATAGGAAGCCCTCAGGGATGTATTTCTCACATAAAATCCTGGTGCCCTGTATGTGTACCTGGCACACAAGAGATACTCAAGAAAAAGTTGTTGAATAAATGAATACAAACATACAACATGTTCACAGATATGACAAGGCAGGACGGATAGGTGCCACTATCTCTGATAGCCTCTGCCTTTTTCTAATTCCAACTGGAACCAGAAAGCAGGCAAAGAATTAAAAGTGAGCCCAGGAGAGAGAAGTTACAAGAGCACTACCTCTTTCTTTACCCCTGCCTTTCTCCTGGAATAGGCAAGTTTCTCCAGGGTGGGACCTACATTAGGTGGGATTATAGGTGATCTGGGTGACAACTAGAATGCTAAATTATTCTAAAACATCGATTTCAAGTGTCATATAGTTACTATATAACAACCCAGACTGCCTGGCTCTGTTGTGTGTGGACTTGGACAAGTTACATAACCCCTCTGTACCTCAGCTTCCTTATGTGGAAAACTGGGATAGTGATATCTACCTCATAAGATGTTGCTAGGATTATATGAAATGACAGGTTAGGTGCCAAGAACAGTGCCTGGCAAACCAAAAGCACTCGGTGAATATTAGCCCATTACAGCAGCATTATCTTTGCTTAATGATTTCGCATGCACACGGGGAATTTACTCAATTAATGCCTAGCATTGGTAATACAAGGGAGCCCCCAAACTTCTAATTGCTGCAAGGGTTCTAGCACTGTTTTCGGAAATTTTTTCTTCTGGCACAGACCAAAAGTAAAGTCAGTCTAAATTTTTTTCTAAGACAAAAATGTCTCAAACTCTTCTTTTGAAATTGGCATTAATTTGTGTCAGTCCATGGGGAGCTGTTTGTGCCCTGGGACGGTGACCTACAGCATTTTCCCCTGAAGGCGTTAATGGTGCTTCCTAAGAGGCCAACCATGATTAACTCAGTCACTGGAAAAACCTGGCTCATTATCACGTACAAACAACTCACATCTCTGAAAGGTCACGCTGCCTACGATGGAGTATTCAAATAGCCAACTGCTGACATCAGACCTCGATGCCTTTCATTAGGCATGAAATCTTTGAATGATGCAGAAGTAAATCGGATAAATGATCCGCTGTCGTTAAATCAGGCAGGCTTAATTTATGTTTTAAGAAGTGAATATCAAACACGCTAACGAAGCATTTAAAATAAGATTATTGCAACGGCTAATCGATCCCTTTCTTAGGCAAAAATTTTAACCCCAGAATTCTGAGAATTGTATTCTAATACATAACAGTTAAGTGTACTGCATTTGACAGCTGGGTCCATTTAGAAATAGTACGGCAGGTAATTCATGCTCTGCACGCATTTAAGAGGAAACATTAGTCATGAAAGGAAACACTAGTTCATGAAAGAAATATTTTCTGCAGAGAAATTTTTGCCTCTGTTATAATAAATATCTAATATAATAAATTAATATTATTTGTTTTGGCTTTTAATTTAAATTTTAGTTACTCATTTTTGTATGAACTATATCTTCACATGGTACAGAATTTAAACAAAACAAAAGGGTATAAAGTGAAAAATATCCCCTATAATAATTAAGACAAAAAACAAAATTATTGTTATTTCTGAGACGAGGCAATGGAATCAGATAAAATTGGGGAAGGACATTCAAGGGGCATTAAAAATATTGGTACTACTCTATTTCTTAAACTGTTCATTTTAGTATTATTTTTATACTTTACGTAATCACTAGATACATTCTCAAATGTGTATGACATATTTCAAAACAAAAAGTGAAAAAAGAAATCTGCTTCCAAGTCTCTCCTTCAGGCATTCAGCTGCCTGTCTCCTACCAACTGACTTTCAGGTTGTCTATCTTCAAATCAACACGGCTGCAGTAAGTAACCTTGTAGATACATCCTTCCCTATGTGTGCAAGTATTAGATCATTGTTTTTCCTGTGTGTGGTAGGACAAACAGTACTTTGTAAGTTTTATGTTCAGTGTTAACTATTATGTTTTGCACCATGACATATATGCTACTGACAGAAGTGTAAATAAAAGCTCCAGATAAATCTTATAAGGGGGTGTTGCTTTGAGCCTTGCCCACTGATTCTTGGTGTCTTCATCACAAGTATCGCTGCATTAGTCTTATAAGCTCTTGCATCACAGGACACAAAGAGGGAGGCGTCTATTCCTTCAGGCTGTGGGGAGAACTGAAGCAGTTTTACTGAAGCCCCTGAATTAAGGTTCAATTATTATTTGCCTTTGTTCTAGGGTAGCTCTCACTCCCCCTGAATGCAACTCTTTAAGAACTGTAGTCAGAGCTTAAATGCTCCTATAATTTTCTTCATTCCTTAATGCTTGCTAACCAAAAAGGTCACTGAGGTTACTTCCACGTAGCTCAACAATTAGAAATAAGGTCATTTCTTTCTCTTCTGCCCCTCCAAGAAAAAGTGTAATCAGTCAATGTCAAAAATACCTTGGGAATGATGAGAATTATATACATCATAGGAGAGAAATATTTGTAGTGCTACAGAAAAATTTTGGACAAAGATGGTTTATGTATTAGCCCATGGATAATAATTTACATACACTACTCTCAGACCTTCTTAGGTGCTTCTAAACATTTATTAACCAATAGTATTCACTGAAAATAGCAGAAAATTGTGGGCTTCCTTAAATAGTTAAACAGCTAAACAGAGAGAAAAAGAAAGGGATAGTAGAATAAGAAATGGTTTTGAGGATAGATTTTCATACCATGTACACTTTAAGCCACTAGATGGCGGTAAAACACAGGCCATGCGTGCCATTGGTGGCGGAGGAGCGAGGGGACTGGCCCGGGGAAGGATTTTTGCCTCGGTTTTACCGCCAGAAAAGAAAAAATGGAGTCAAATTATGATTATTTACAAGGCAGAAAGGTCATATTGATTGAAAAGAAAACCTCTTTACAAGTTATGTTTGGGTTAAACTGCTGTTTTCTTTTTTTTACATCAACAATGTTGGAATACTGACAATTTAATATGGTTAGCTCTGAAAAGAACTTAGATGCCTAGAAGATGCTAGTTGTAATTTAAATTTATGAAGGCTAAAAAAACGCTGAAAGAAAAATAGAACCAACTGAAATGAGATGCCTGTCTTTCTTCATAGCCGGGCAGGGAAGGCCTGGTGGATTCATCAAACTAGAGGATTGTGACGAGACCACGAGACGGCTGCCCCTGGGTGAAATGGGTGAGGGGCAGGCAGGAACATTTAAAGAATATTGGTAATGTTCTATTACTAATTAAACAGTAATGCTCTAGAGTGTTAATGACTACTGGATTTTTTCTAGACACCACATGCTGTATTTTGGTTAAAGGCAAAATGATGCAGTGGTTCCTATCCTGTATTTTCAAATCAGGCATATCTCCTCAGCCTGAATGATGTGAGAGTCTCTCCAGGGATCCAGGAGAATGTTTGGGTGTTTTCTTCTTCATCAAAGATTCTGCTGCTTTTAACACTACAGACTTCCACACACGAGAATTCTAGCTGACTCAGTTTTTACAAGGTGGTTGTCTCACAAATAGTGGGACAGATGTGACCTGATGCAGCTGACTGCAGAGAAGGGTTTCCCACATTTCAACAGCGCTGTGCCTCCTTAGTTATCCTTGGCCCCCAAGAACTCTGGACAAGAAAACAAAAGGCCAGCTTCTCGGTAGCATGGTGTGGTAAGGGCAGTGGGATTCCTCTCCACACCCAGCCTTCGTGGCTAAGGAAATACCCACACCAAAAGATTTCAACACAACATAAGAGAATATTTTAAAATTGAAATAAAAAAATATTTAAAACTGTCACTTTTTCTGGGGACCAATGGGATTCTGGCTTCTAGGGGGAAACATAAGAAATTAGAGGTAGAAAAGAGTTTAGGTTAAACACTGGCAAGAATTTCTAGCCCTGACAGTGTTTTAGACATTGAAACAGAATATGGAGAGATACTGTAGGATCCTTTCTGAAAATTATGTCTATTCAAGATATTTTAGGCTTTAGCCCAACCAACAAGGTGGGATATATCTTTGCATGACTTCCTAAATTCTCTTGTAATATAGGATTTCATTCTCTTCGCTTCACAAGAAGCCTTGCTTTGGAAAGAACAGGAGGAGGGGATGCTTTCATGTTTTAGAGATGCACTCAGGCACCAAGAAATGGGTTCTCAAGGGGAGGCGGAAAATGATCTTAGGAGAAGATCCACCACTTTAGACAGTGTGAAGCCATTTTTAGAAGTCATGGGAAAAGAAAATATACACAGAAAGATTAATCTAAAGGGATATAAAGTAAAATGTCAATAGCAGTTATTTGGGGGTTTAGAACTATGAATTTTTTGTTCTTTTTGCTCATTATTTATATTTCTAAACTTTTTACACAAATATATTTATTTTGAGAGCTGTATGGCTTTTTCATCAGAATTTGGTGTGAAATTCCAAACTTTAAATCATGTTAGGAAAAGGGGGTAATTCTTTGGTCTACGTGGATGAACATTTCCTGAGTGCCTTGTCTAGAATCAGTTGTTTTCTGTCCATTGGCAAAAACAATTATAGTATATCAGGCTAAGTAGTATTGATATCACTTCATGTGTTATATTTTTAGTGTTATAATATTTAGCATTAAACAGTAAGTGCTCTAGCCTGTATTTAAAAAAAAATTTGAGGAGTTAATGGTTAGGGCAACAAAACATGCTAGCTGTACCCAATGAGGCCTAAGAGAAGGCCATAGGCAAACGAATCCTAACTGGGGTTTCCGCCTTACCTTCCTCCCGAGAAACGTTCTGTCATTGGTGAAACTCTTCAGGGTTTAACAGCTTTTTAAAAAAAAAAAAAAATTCTAGGAGGGCTTTTCAAATCTTATACCCCAGTAAAAGGCCATTGGTGAAAACTGTTACGAAGCCACTTAAGAATAATCCGCTGCCTCTGGGGCAATGACCACCCTCTGCAAGGTGTTATGAGTCACTTAGCTAATCATAAGCAAAGTCTTCTAAAAACATTATGGGCTTATTTTCAGGCATCAGATATGCCTGTAAATTATACATAGTTGATTTATATTCAGCATTCCAATTTCAAAGGTATTAAGTATGTATCTTTTTTATTTAAATAGCTTACTAACATAGACGAAATGATATTTTATATATATATTTTTATATATATGTATATACTTCTCAGTATTCTGAAATTCTATTAGTTTTTTTGGAGATGTTAGGTACACTACACAAATGTCTAATCATGTAAAAGGCTAGATTTCCTTAGAGTTTAAGACATTGATGTCAGGGACCAAGTCAAATTTATTAACATATTTGTTAGAGATTAATAAATACTATTTGAAGAAGGCAAGATATCACATACAGATAATTTTTAATGTTTTACTATCTTTGTAAACATATTTTTTCTTATAATAATACCTAGAGATTTTAGTTAGAAGTGAGAATAGCTACCTGAAGAAACTCAGGTTGGAACGATGAGTTCTACATTTAGTGATGGTTATTTATATTTTGCCTGATTTTATCTGTTCACCTAGTCCTTAGCTCTTAGATATAGAATTATAAATTCTTAATAGTAATCAATTAAAAACCCTTAGTTTTATAAGAATTTGCTATCACATAATATGATTAAAGCATATGAATGTAAATTTTTTTGGACATAGAATACGGATATTAAAAAGAATTCATGATCTCTAGTAAAACCTTAAGCAACTAAGACATTAACCTTCTGAAAAGGATGGTGGTCAAATTCTATTTTTTGTTGCCTATATTAATTTTAAAAAATCACTCTTTCACATTATGTTATTTATGAACTGATTAAATTTTTTATCTAAATTATAGCAATAACAAAATTTCAGGAAATTTTAAAAAGCATAACTATACATAGTCCTGCTATCAAATACTGCTATTAGTCATTTTTTAAAAACAGCACTTATTATGACATTTTAGAGATGAAAGAGCAATTTCATTCCTACACAATTAAACCAACGACAATCAAAATGTATTAAATATCATGTTTTCTAGAAGTTGTGCTGAGTATTTTATAAGACCAGTATTATTTCAACTTCTTAACAACTGTATGAGGCAGGTACTCTTGGAATTTAATGGAGGAAGAAACCAGACGTGGAAAAGTTCAGTGACTTGCTCAAGGCCATCCAGTTAGCAAGAGGACAGAAAGGGTTTTAACTGGAGCCTGACTGTCCTTCATCCAGGCAGTCCCCTCATTTTCCCAATTGGAAAAAAGAGGGCTCAGAGAATTTAAATGAGTTGCCTAAGGTGCGACAGCTATTTATGGCATAGCCCTGATTATAATTTTTATAATTTCTTGGGATTACTTGTATTTCAATATTTAATACTTCTTATCAGTCAGTGTTGGCTTGAAATCTGCTCCATGCCCCAGGTTAAATCAGTGTTATCCCATTCTGTCCCTAGTTGTCTATACCAGGGGCTCTCAACTTCTCCTGCACACTGAAAAAGTACTGAGGCCTTTAAAAAAATGCAGATGCTTGGATCTGATTCCCAGGTTTTGGGATTTAATTGACTGACCAGGGGTGCAACACTGGGTACTGGGATAAGAAATCTCTGGGTGAATCTAATGTGTAGCTAGGGTCGAGAGGCACTAGTCTATCCGTGGAACATATGGTCATTAACTGTTTTACATATATTCCAAAACATTTTAGAACATTTTATCACCTTCTTGCATCTATGTCAGATGGTTAAAATATTTTCATGATGTGTATGCCTAAAATTCATTTCATTTATTCTAAAGGAATAAATGAACATAAACATATCACTCAGCTAAATCCTTGTACAAATGACATGTTTACAAAAAGAGGTAAATAAGATATCAGGTTGAATTGGATTATTGCATTTCAAGCACTGATCATGTACCTAATTATACTAAATGTAATTTAATCTGTGATATAGCCTTCTGCTGCTAGTGCTTATGTCAGTTAAGGAAATATGGGCCCAATTAAGTATATACCTTAGGAAGTTTGTTATTTGAAGCAAAGATACTCTTTGGGTCTATGGATTTATAGGAAACAGATCAATATGGTCAAAGTCACATTCTCTAGCATTGCCTTCAAATTACTTGAATGAACCACAGAATTTGTATTTACACTTGTGTTTGATTTAAAATTAAATTAAGTTACAACCAGAACTAATCCCCCAAATTAAATTTTCATATCTGTGAGAAACCTGCCCGTTCACCAAGCTGTGCTTACCTGAGCAAATGGAGTCACAATCAAGTCATCTCCATGTCTGAAAAATAAACCAAATCCTGTGTTAGAAGCCACCAATAACTCAATGCCCTCTTTTGATCAATATGAAACGGCAAGTTCCAGTTTTACAAATTCCCACAGAGAATTACAGTAATTCCATCTTTATTCTTCAGCACATGTTCCTCCGAGCAACTGGATTGAAAATATCTCATCTGGAATGTTAACCATTGTCCAAGTCCCTGGGTAAAAAGAAGGGCTTCTTGATCATCAACCAAGGTCACTGTTGCTTTTTAAGCACGCAGGATATGCAACAGTAGAAACGGAGTTCCGGCAGTGGAGCCGGAGTTTTACTTTTGGCTTCTTATTGCAGATGTTAGTAGGGGGTGCCGTGGAAGCAACCGGCAACTGCATTGGCTTCAGTAAGAGGACCCTGGACCATCTAACATTCGAAAGTGATTAGCATGGAGTGTTCCGCATCATCCTGTGTAAGTCTTGGGCAGCCTAGGAACTGTGGATGACACGGGACTGCATCATGCACTAATAAAAACCCAGTGAAACTTTTCAACTGACTCACATCCCAGCCACTGTAGTTGCAGGGGAATGTTACTCCGTGTGTGCTGTTGCTGCAGCAACCTCAGCTACACCGTGCCCGGGATATAGGAGCAAAGTGTCAGCATGACGTGTCTTGGAGGGACAGGGAAAGGCAAGGAAAGTTGTGCAACATTCTACTTAGAGAAAAGTGAGAAACTGGGGCCCAGGGTTCTCTCGTGGTGTTTCTTAGCATGAATAATTCAAGAGAAAGTTTTCCAGAATCTCCATGGGCTATTTCTTGATCTAGTTAGCCAAAGCTCTTTAATCAAAAGTGAATGTAGTTATTCTACAAGGAAAACTCCCTGGTCACGACCCTCACTGGAAATAGTGCAACCAAACTATTCACTCACTTGTGAACAATCTGAAAAGGACACAAGTGATATAAAACACCACTTGTGAAATACGCTGCAGGACAAAGGGCATATGGATGATGTTAGCACATAAATTGTTACCAATAGCTAAGCCAGTTGTTATGGTCATCATCAAATCATGCAGGTATCTTGAAAATAAAACTGTGGAAAATAAAAGCAGAAAAAAGGAAAACACATACTTTAAAGGAAGCACATGCTATTTTGTACCCCCTTAGTTTCAAAATTGCATTTTTCAAGCAAGGGGCATGTGTTCTTTATAGAGATTATTTATAGAATCCTAGACTCTAAGAAGGCTGGCCATCAAGTTTCATGATGTTCTGTAGAAGAGGTAACTGAGGTTCAGAGAGATCGTAAGGTCTAAAAACTGATAAATGGTAGAGGCAGGATGTCAACCAAAAAAAGGCTTTCTAAGGCCCAGCCCAGGAGGCTCTTTCCCCAAAAATGCCCCACAGCGGGAGCAAGCCTGGTGCACTGAAGGGGTAAGCCACTGTGCTGGAGGGAGCCAGCAGGAAGGCAAAAAAGCCAAGGAGTTAGAGGAGACACCTGGGTGAGGAAGAACAATGTGCAGAGCAGGAACTTCAGTGAGTAGTTCAGTGATTCTAGAGACTGTCACTCAAGACAGGAAGTGCAAGAGTAGTGGTTGGTGGTGAGTCAGGCAGCCAGTTACAGAGCCCTTGTACTACAAGTAAATGAACTTGGATTTTACTTTGTGGTGGAAGTTTGAGTTGGAATTCCAGCTCTGCCACAGACTATGTGTGTCAAGGTGCGCACATTATAAACCTCTCTTTCCCTTCATCTCTTCATCTATAAAATGGAGATAATAGTACATACATAAGTATTGTCGTGGGGATTAAATAAGTTAATAATGTTGGTGCTGAGAAATGTATTTAACACATAGTAAATCCTCAATAAACATTAGCTATAATAATAATACTACTAGGTAGTAGTAAATATTTTTAGATTGTAATGACTTTTGCTTTCCTATGTAGTCAGGAGATTGTAAAGACATAGAAAACTGATAGCTAACAAGGACTCTTGAGCCCTGTGACAGGTCTGTAAAGGATTGAGGGCTTTTAAAGAGCAAAACTAGAAGCAGGGAGACCAGATGAAAGGGTTGAGGAGATAAGAAACTCAACTAAATCAGTGGTAGTCGAGAGAGAGAGAGAGAGAGAGACAGAGAGAGAGACAGAGACAGAGAGAGACAGAGACAGAGAGATGACATTAAGGTCTCTGTAAACAAAAACTTCATGAAAAATTTCAAACATTTCCAAAAGTAAAAAGAATGTTATCATGACTGGTACATTTTATATAATATCACCAACTATTACAACAATGTTTCAAGGTAGGAAATACTACTCCCATTTTACAGATGAGAAAATTGAGGATTGAATCAGTTAAGAGACTTAACACAGAGTCACCCAGGTAGTAAGCTCTATACAGCCATAACTGGAATGGGCCCTGCTTAGGATTTCACTGTCTGACTCTTACAACAACAGCTTAAAAACAGATTAAAAAGAAGGTTCTAGGAAAATGGCAAAAAAAAAAAAAAAAAGGTTGGGGGAGAAGAGTAGTCACTATAGGCATCCGGTGGAAAAAGAGACTTGGCCCACCATTCTGACCTTGCTTTCTGGCTGTTGACTTACAGGCAAAATTTAGGGCTATGGTTTCTCATATAAACTTATTTTGAAACAATTACCTAACTCTTACAAAACAACTGAGAAATACTTACAGATGCACCAGTGTTTAAAAAACAAAAAATATGAGTACAAAATCCAAGGCGGAGTGCTTCAGCATTTGACAACTTTCTACACACACACAGGCATCTTAAGAGTCCATTTGAAGCCAAACATTCTTATAAGGCTTGAACAAATCAGTAAACTGGGTAGTGTGTTAGAAGTCCAAAAATGAAAGATAATTCCAAATATTTGTATACCACATATATGGCATTCAAGATACTTCAATGAGTCCTAAGATAAAAAAATATTGTTTAAAAATCATTATTCTGTGATGGGAGGTACATTACACAATGATAAAAGACATACCATATATGTCTACTCAATTTGGCATCAAATAGACTACTAATCTGCTTCCACATATGGCCAAGCTGAAGACATCATATTTGTAAAATGGACTAGAGGCAGTTCAGAAAGCCAAAGTTAAAGTAATATGAAATCTAGATATTGTCCGAAGGTGCGGTTTCTTCTTTCTTTGTATTCTTTATAATTGCCCGACTGCAAAGTTTATTTTCTTAGAACTAAGTCATCTTGATTGAGGCACATCATCAATCTGAAATAAATCCATGGAAATATGTCCCCTAAGTTTTTACAGACTTTCTACTGGATTTGAGTTATTCAAAACTCAAAAGGGTTGCATGTCTTTATAGCAAATTCTTTCTGCAAAAGATATATTTAGAATATACAATATTTAAGATAATTTGTTTTCTTCCCTGTCAAAACACAAAAAAAGACAATTATAATTTTAGTGAAGGAGATATGTCACTTTTTCTAATTGCCCAGAAACTCTTTCTGCCAAATATCTCGAGATGGTCTCATTTTGGTAACAGTAAAATGATTCCTAGCATTTCAGTTGCAGATGTCCTCAATAAAGGGTAAGTTATATTCTATCCATTTTTTCAAAAGTATTTAATACTTAAATTATCTTTAAATATATACTTAATATATAATTTAAAAATCCTTGTCTAAGTCCTCAATTAAATATAATACAAACATATGTTTTAATTGTGTCCTATAATTTGCTTATAATAATTAAAAGATCTGGTAGTTAAGATGAACAGAAGATTCATTATTTTATTATATACTATTTGGCATAAAGTATGTGTGAGTTTTAATGATTTGAATAATTACCCATATCCAAAAAGGCCTATGAAATAAAATGATTCTGAAATCCTTCACTTGAATTACTTTCCCAATTAGGAACTTTTAAAAGTACCTTAGGTAAATGAGGTGGGGTAATAATTCCATGTAATAAGTCACCTACTGGTGACATGAGTTTTGGGGAGGATTATGCAATATTGTCTTTCATTTAAATAAAAACAAACATAACAAATAACAAACTTTAAAAAAAACTGGTGGAATATGCTTTAAGAAACAAATAGCTTTGTTTTTTAGAACTGGAGTATTTATGGGGGACAGATGGGGAGAGAATGAGGGCTGAGGGGTCTCAGAAAAAAGCTCTTTTCTTTAATTTCACAGTTTTATGGTAGTACACAAGTTTTGGTTATATAATTTGCTTTTGTACAGTTTGAATCAAAATTATAAGTGTGCCCTTCACCCAGTTAGTGTGCATTGTACCTGCTAGGTGTGAATTGACCCAAATGTATATATGTATGTATTTATGTATGCATGCATGTATGTAAGTATGTATGTATGTGAGTGATGAAACTGATAGCCAGGAAATAGTTACAGCAGAGTACAAGTGCAGAAACTTCTAGAATAGACAGGATGAGCCCTTGCAGGTTACTGTGGGAGTCAGTGTCACACTGGTCTTCAGTCCTGTGATGTGGAAGGAGGTGCTGCATGCTCGGTCACCTGCTCTGGTTACAAGGGGCTGACCCAGAGTCACCTGCTGTAGACCCTGGAGCCCTGCCTCTCACCTCTCCCAAAGAGAAGGGCTTGCTGAGTCCTGAGCCAGGGCACTGAGGGCAGGGGATACACGGCTCAACAGTGCACTATTGATTCTTCTTTTTTCCCCAAGAGAAATGACAATTGAGTCTAGAACCCCCACTTTCTATGCCTTCTGGCATCCTTCTACTTCTGTATTACTTACCTTCATTATTTATGTAATAAATATTTTATTTTCTACCTTCATTCTTTATGTAATAAGAAGCCCAGAAAAATAGACAAGAAACTGAAAGAAATCCCAAAGCAAGCCCTTTTACAGAGACCTTGTTGGGATCCATAAACTATTCAAGTACTTAAATATGAAAAAGCCTGTTGTCATCTTAAAAAAATAAGTTCAATCAACATCAGCATCTGAAAACATAATTTCATAAACAAGTTCAAGACTGTGTTGAAACACACTAGGTGGCAACCTTTCTCCATTTTACTATTACCAAACCAGAAGGAAAAGGGGATGAAGTTAATTAGAAGAGAGTTTTTACTTTATTGAGGGGAGACCCCTAATCTTATGGTATTAAAAGCATTAGTGGCCATGTAAGACCTGCTGCTTCTGAATATCAAACATTGCAAATTTTAGCAAGACAAATGGTTGTATGCATTATCTTTGAAGAAGAGTCAGTGGCTGAGTTTGATCTTCTGTGCTTCAGCTACTCTTGCTGGAAAGAGATTCTCCTCTGGAGTTTGTCAGTGGGATTAGGAAACTGATAAACATACAGATAATTGGTATTTTGAAATTCTAGGGTCTTTCTTCTCTCAGACTCAAAACTATCATCCACTTATCAATTCACCCTGGATTCACCTCTTTTAGGATTATAGAGAAACAGTATGTCCTCATTTTTAATATGCCCATAAAAATGTTTCTAGAAGACTATGCTATTTGACAACAACCAAGAACACCCAAAGAATTAGCTACAAGAGCAGCCATTTCTACTCACCATTTTCTATTCCTATCTTCATAGAGTATAGACATGTACAACAAGCAAATACATATATAACACAATCTACTTGATCTTTGCAAAGTTATATGTATTGTAGAAACTCTTGGAAATAAAGGAAAGCTTAAAGAACCACCCAAAGGTAACTATTGATAATATTTTCCTTCTGGATGTATGTATGTGAGCACATGTGTGTTATATGGTGCATGACTTTAATGGAATACATGATTTCTTACAGAATTGGAATCATACTGTATATTCAATTTTATAGCCTACTTTTAGCATTAAACATTAATGAATAATGAAAAATTTCACATGCCTTTATTCTTTAAAAACATTTTGATGATTCCAGTCTATGTTCAGGAAGTTTCTGAAGTAAATATGAACCCAAGTGTATTAAAATGTAAGCACTAACTCTATTTTAAAATACATTTTTTTGAAATAATTGTATGAGTTACTTAGCTTCATTTTAGTTTATGTATTAATCATTCATTCTTTTAAAAGCTACTTATTAAAGGAAACATGCCTATTTTAATGAAACACTTGTAAGCAAAACTAAATGTTAAAATAATACACGAGAAATTGGGCTTCAAGGGGAACTCATGGGAAAGTTGAATATTTTATGTTACCACCCTTTTAAATTAAAATCATAGAATTATAGGTTCAGACAACAAAAGTATTCTGGAAAATTTGACTACCAAGACTATTTTACAAAATTAAATTATATTTTCCATAGATATTATTTAAAAGAGATGATTTGTTTTCCCCCCCAAAAAGTTCACTCTGACAAATTATAAATGCCACATTTAAGAACATAATGAATGATTTTAAATTACTTATGAAGGAGGCATTATAATTTTTGATAAACTTCTAGTAATTTATGTACCTCTAAAATAAAATAAAACAAAACAAAAAACACGTGACAATTGTGCTTCATTGGTATTATAATAGATTTACCTGAGTATAGTGATCCTCTGTATTGCTTGAAGTTTTAATTTGGAACTAGCTCCATTGTAAGTCAAAACAAATTAAGCACTACCTCTATTTATGAAACCCCAGGGGATGAAGTTCCTAATATAACAAAGCCAACTTCAGTCACAATGAATGCAATTTTCCTCTTTGAAGCTATTGCCATTTAGGATTAAAGTAATCCATTCAATACAAAATCTTGTAAGAAAAATCACAACCACCAAAACTTTCAATTTGGCAAGAGTGTCCAGCAACCTTTTTCTGAGAATCAAAGAAAATGTAAATTAACATAAGAGTAAAATTAAAACTGTGTAGTATTATGTGTGAGGTAATATCTTCCAAATTGAAATTTTTCACTGTGAAACTCCAAGCCACATGTGTGTGATTCTGTATATGCAGCTTTGCTGGGCATTTTTTGATAATGCTAAATATAGTTATCAGTCATCAAGTCGAAATGTTTACTACTCCTGTTTAATGAGCACATTGGTGTTTATATTCTGTACTAGCACAAAAAGAAGAAATTTTAGTCCTTCCCACAATTTTAACAGACAAGCCTATTCTATAAATACATGTGAATGAGTGCTCACCTGGCCATTTAAATTCTTAACTTAATGAGGAAACAGCCTGTCTTCTGTACTTTTTATCTGTTCTTTGCCCTCAAATTGTAAATTCCTAATAGACTTGAGGGTTCATCTACCCTGAAATCTCTCACTGATGTCCAGCAAAGTGATTTGATAGCTTGTTTTTAGCACTGGGAGCCTCTATACTGTTATCATTATTTTTTATTTCTTAAGTAGGCTTTCAATATAATTCTTTTAAAAAAAGTCAGAGTACAAATATCCAATGTAGTTGCATATTCTTTGGTACATTTTACATCTCATGAAGATGATATGCTAACAACAACAAATAGAAGAGTTACACATAAATGCAAAAATAAAATCAAAATAAAATCAAACAACAAAACCAAAACAACAACACTTTACCAATGATTTACAAAACAAAACGAGCTCGGCCTTGAGCTGGAATTTAGGCAACACAAGGAAAGAATTACCAAGTCTGAAATGGGATCTCTTTAATCATCCTAAGAGAAAAACTTAGGCTTCATTAGAGAAAATACATGCCAAAAAATGCCTTCAAACTTATTAGTTATATGATGGCACAACAATCTGGGCTCAAAAATGATATATCAAAAAAATTCCAATTTCAGTAATTTAACAAGTGTGTAGCACAGGTGTGTAGACACATTCACTAAGCAGATAAGTTATTTTGTTTGATAAATACCAATAAAACGGAGCAATTTTTCCAGGAGTGCTAATGTCACAAATTAAAACTAGGCCGAGAGTCTGACTTCCACGGAGTGGAAGCAGACAGGCAGAAAGGGCTGAGTACATAGACTGGCGTCCACAGGTGCCCTTACTTTGTGTTCTAGGAACAGGCTCTTCTTTCATAGTCTATCTTGTAATATTTGACAAGCCCATTCTTAACGTCAGTGGCCCTGGCCCTGCCCTCTTGGTTTTTCTCCAGAATGTGTTACTAGGGGAAAGATTTATGGGTAGCTAGCACGACAATTTTAAAGGTCTGCATGTGGTGAAAAGATTCAGTAGATTAAAAGGAAGCCTTTGATCAAATAGAGAGGAGAACGATATGTTTTATGCATGCCTACTTTGTGCCAGACATGGTGTTCTACAACGCACTGTATTTAATTCTGGCGACTCTGCATTAAATGCACGCTCGAATTCCCAGTCTAAGATAAGGAACTAGGCTCTGAGAACTTAAGTAACTCATCGGCAGTCAAGCCCTTGGCAAGTGCCAGAGTTCAGTGGTTTCCAAATGCCAGTCTAAGATCTGACGCTTGTTCAGCAGAATGCTCATGGGTCTTTGTCAAAGTGAAAGCAGACATGGACCAGGGAGTGAGGTTTTAAAAAGTTGTATGTATTCCTTTGGAAAACTCTCTTTTATTCTGCGATTATGCTCTCTCTTTTTCATTGAAATGAAAATGCCTTTTAAAAATAAAATGATTGCATATATATTAATGGGAATTTTATTTTTAATGTACTTCTCCTGACAAAATAAGGAGTTGTAAACCTAGGGCAGTCTCCCAGGTCATTTTGAAATATTATTGGGTCATAAAATCCCAAGGCATGGAATTGTACATTTTGCTGGATTTGAACCCAGGCTTTAAAATACTGTTTTGTTTCTATTGTGCTATTTTCTGTATGCTCAAATGGATTCAGACTATTCTGAAGCCACATGGAAGTAAATATTCTAGACTCTAGAACAGTACTCCCCAATAGAACATTTCTACAGTATTCTATTTCTGCAATAGAATATTCTATAATATTTTCTCTCTGTGCTGTTCAATATGCTACCCACTAGCCACAAACACACAAACAAAAAGTAACCAGCCACACAAACAAAACTGGCTTTGGTGGTTATAACAAACCTGGGGATGTTTCTACAGCGAACCTGACCTGAACCACGCCATGAAGTGCCATGAATCTAAGAGCAAAGCCCAGTGTCTGATACTCCTGACTTTCTGGTTGAGGCTTTCTCTCTATATATTTGTAATAGCACATCTTTAAATGATTCATATTGCAGGGGTTTAGAAAGAATGATTTAGTAATACTCCCTAGTACACCTTATCTCAAGAAGCACATCACATAAATGTTCCAGCATTATTTTTCCTTATATGGTTCAGGAGATACTGAAAACAATTCAGTAAGGAGCTAAGACAAGCAAAAAAAAAAAATTATTTAAAGTGACTGATGTGTAAGTGAAAACAAGTATTTATAATGGAATCTCAATGTTGGCTGGAGAAGTTTCCTTTTCTATCTAGGATTAAAAAAAAGAATACAAAGACAAAAATGAATGCTTTCAAAGCCCAGCCTGCCACCATCTCCTAAACTATCAAGACTAAAACTTTAGAAAATTTATATTTATAATACATGGGACCATGGTTTTGATTTTAGTCTTCTTTAATACATAGAGGGAACAGGGTTGAGACAGGAAAGCAGGTGAGAGCCACCAGGCACAATATCCACAAGTGATTGAAGCAGAATCCCTTTTGGTGGCCATCTGCCTCTTCAAATTTCAAGGGGCAGGAAGAGTCAATAATTTTCCACGGCAGTTCCTTCACGTAGGGCCACACTGCACTGACAGCACTATCCAGGTTACTGGACTAGCTTTTTTCTGTCAAGATGGTCTTCAAAATTTTCTTATTTTACTTAGTTAGTTGAGTTTACTCACAAATTGCTCTTAGAGATTGTGTTCTTTTGGGATATGCTGAAAAATAGGCCAGCTCTTCCCTGACCAAGGCCCATTCGAGTTTACTCTTTAACAGGAATCTGATGTCTCAGGGGACTGTGGGATAGCTGCTTTTATTATTAAACTGCTTCTCCCCAGATTTTTAAAAAAGTAGATGTTACCCTTCAGAAGGCATTAAGTCTGAGGTAAAGGCATAATTGCATAATAAAATATTTACAAGTTTAAATAATTCCCCTTCACACTGTCTATTTCTCTTATGTACAGGAGTTGAAGAAGACTCAGGTGACTATATTTTTAGGATTTTTTTTTTTTTTTACACAATTAAAAGTGAGTCCAAACACTGATAAACATAGTGAGCATGAAGGAGATTAAGAAAAGAAAATTCTGTGCTAAATATTAGGGCAAAGTCCTGGAGTTAGAATTTGCAGTAGCCTTGTCATTGAAACAGAGAATTATTGGTATGTTTGGTCAGTCTTCATTTCTTTTGCCCTCAGCTTTAACAACTTTTTATGACTAATATTTATCCCTCCATATCTCTTCAGACTTCAGTATATATCTATTACTTTGGCAGGGATAACCACAAGATATTACTATATATAATTCAATGAGTTTGTTATTTTAAAAGGTTGGAGCTCAGCACAATGAAACCCAGACACGCTGACATATAGTAATTCATTAAAATTGACTATTTTTACCCTGCGGCATCAAAAACACCATCATTCAAAATGTCAGCACATCAGATTTCCTTCTTCATGATTTTTTTTAAAGTATGAGATTAGAAATATAAAATGTATATTCAGCTAGTATTTTAAACTACCTAATTCAAGGATTGAAGAAACATGTTTAACTAATTTATAAGTATTATTTTAGCATTAATTGAACTCCTGGTTTTTTGAGTCAGAAATAAAATTACTTCAGTGACTGAATAAAGGGCAAATAAACAGATATTTGAATAAAAAAGGTAGCAAAAAGGTATTCTGGTAGCTGATGATCTTAGAATATTCTGCCAATGAACTTCTTGGGATTTTATAGTTAGTGTTAATGTCTGCATCAATACCCCACAATAATAATAGTAACAGTGGTCAGCTCACATGAACCAAAGAAAAAGCCTGATCTATATAGATCATTCCCAAAATAATAGCACTTTTGGCAATAATAGAAGATTGTGGCTACGTGGAGTCCTAATAGAATTAAAAACAAGATAAATACTCTAGAGCACACCAGAAATTCGTGGCTTTGGACCTACCTATTGAGTTATTTTTCTTTCTCTTAACAAAATTTCTCATCACACAGATATCTGATTTACCTCCAATCCTTAGGACACGAATAAATACCCTAATACAGAGGTTCTTAGACTTTCTCAGTTTTTGATGCCCCTAACATCTCAATATTTTTTTATAACACCCCATCTGCCAAAAGAAATAACTAATAGTTCCAATTATTAAGTAGTTAGGTCCATATAATTTAATAAGCTTTTGTCCTAATGATTTAGCAACTGTTGAGCACTACGTAAGTTCTCACTTTGGAATGAGATTGGACACTGCCTCCCTTGTTGCACATTGATTTTTGTTCAGTACTCGCTTTTTATCCTGCAACTACTGAAAACTTAGTTTTGCAAATATGTGATGCACAGAGAGGAATGTCATGATCTAAATTAGAAACTGGGAACTATTTCAAGCTATTATTTTTCCAGGTGGCTGACAGATATTTTTGCATTTCTCTTGAAAATTTAAAATACCCTTGCACCCATGGGAGTGCCCTCTGTTGCCTCTGCAACACATTTTCTGAATCCCGGCCCCAGTCCCATCACCCCTACACCACAGAGTGAGGGATGAGGACAACCCCTCAGTTGGGAACACCCAGGAATTGGGGAAAGGATGACTTGGCTATGGTGCCTTTCTGTGTTTAGTTCAAGGAAGAAAGCTTTCAAATGGCAAATCGATATGATTTTGAAACCTACAATCTAGCTAGGAAGGGGCTACAAACTTTTCATGTAGTTCTAGTGAGAACTAGAACCTTTGTAATGCAACATGCCTTTTTATTATACTTTTGGAGATAGCCTAGTAAGACCAAGGAAGAATAACGTAGCCTGTAATAAAAGATAGGAATAGACATACGGGCAATCCTTCTTCCTTTTTCAAGGTCAGGACTCGATGCAATATCATGCTTTTACACAGGCAAAAGAAGTGGGGAGGAATGGCTATGACTGAAAACCCATGTTAGAGGCCCAGGAGGTGGTGAGGGATTGCTAACTGCTAAAGAAAGGGTAGCAGTTTGAGATGGGTGTGAGGGATATTGTCCACTAGCTGAGAGAACGTCCCCAAGGGGCACTTCAAAGGCCTGATCAATAAGGTCCTAAAAGTCTGTATGGTGCATGGGGACAAGTGACCTTGGGGACAGGTGTGCTCCAGCTTTTTATGATATATTGAGTGTACTCACTGCTCCTCATTGCCCCTTCTGCACACATTCCTCCTACCACATATTCTGTATGTAGGAGGAAAGTATGTCAATATGAGTAAAGAGCTGCTTGGATCATCTTTGGAGTCTGTACGTTAGTGTTCATTCAACAGAGGCTGGGAAAGCGAGGGTTGGTTATCATATTTTTCTAAAAACCTAAGTGGTTTGACGAGTAGCCTATATTCAATAAATTCATAGTTTTATGACTAAATTCTATTTTTCTTATCACTGCTAATTGTCCTCTTAATCTTTGCAATGTTTCACATTTTTGTGTGTTTCCAGATACACAGACTATATTATTCGATGATTGGCAATAACAGAAGTAACTTATTCAAAAGCTAAAAAGATTAAGAGATAAAAATGTAATTATGTTTATTCTGTAATTTTCTTCATGACATCACTTGGGCAGCCTTCTGTTATCTGTTTCTACTATTATAAAAATTTATTTTACTATTAATTGTATTTCAAATTTATTTTTCATGTATTTATTAATATTTACTGTACTCATGTTAATATTTAACATTTTCTCTTTCTTATTTTTCTTAAGAATTAAGTTGATACTATTTCATCTATATTTAACAAACTGTGTGATGGTCTCTGACAGAAGCTGGCAGGAACTTCTTTTCTGCCTTATAAAAGCCAATTTTTTAGGGTCTGAGTTTAGCCTAGTCTTACAGACTTGTATATATTTTCTAAGAGTTGGTTGCATTTTTGCTGTGTTACTTGTCTGAGATTTTTTCTTATTTTATTCTTAACCAACTTTTCATGTGCTAAGTAATTGATTTGGTCTAATGGGTTTGTTCAACAAGTACTTCTGTTTTTCAGCACTTTTTGCTGCAGTAGTGCACAGCACTTTGTTTACAATGGCATTGTCAAAATAATGTTCACTGGATCTTGGGTCCATAATCTGTAAATTGGCATAATAGTCCCTATCAAAAAGACTGTGAAAGTATAAAATGACATAGTTGGTGGAAAAATACTTGGAAAAATAAGGGTGATATACACACATAATGTGTGCTGTTATTGCTACCATTATTGGTCTTATTTTCTTCTTGTGCCTCAGCTATTTCACTGGTATGTATTTATAGAAGATAAGATGATGACATCCTATCTACTAAGAAGTGGTTATTCTCCTTTTCAGTTTCCAAAGATATTAAACAATTATATTCTACTTAAAGAGCATTTAAAAGTTTTTTAGAACAGTTCATTCAAATAGATAATTACAAACTTTCATTTAGTACTGTTTGTATTTGAAATTTCTAAGGGATTTTCTCAGTAGGAAAGCTTAACTAGAACAATAAGTATAAAATCATCAAGTGATTAAAATATGCAGTAATGTCATTTCCTATAAAGCACAGTTAAATTATAGACATTGGACAATCCTCATAGCATTATCATGAACTAGGTAAGGTAAGAAAATTGAGGTTTACATGTGGCCACATGAGAAGTCAAAGGAAGAGTAGGCATAATCCTTTACAGTAGAAGATATGTGTAGGATCAGATTGAATATTTTTTTTTTAAACTTTTTTTTTTTTTGAGACAGAGTCTCCCTCTGTTGTCCGGGCTAGAGTGCCATGGCATCAAGCTCACAGCAACCTCAGACTCCTGGGCTCAAGCGATCCTTCTGCCTCAGCCTCCCGAGTAACTGGAACTACAGGCATGCGCCACCATCCCCAGCTAATTTTTCTATATATATATTTTTAGCTGTCCATATAATTTCTTTCTATTTTTAGTAGAGATGGGGTCTCACTCTTGCTCAGGCTGGTCTCAAACTCCTGACCTTGATTGATCCTCCCTCCTTGGCCTCCCAGAGTGCTAAGATTACAGGCATGAGCCACCGCGCCAGGCCCAGATTGAATATTGAAAGAGGAATTATTTATTCTATTTACCTTTCTTCCCACAGTGGTTTAATCTCTCTGGTAGAAAGAATGCCTTCCAGGAGTTAGTCAGTGTCAAGGGAAAACCTTATTGCTCCAATGTAAATACCCAGGAGGAATGGAAAAGCTAAACATGTCAACATATAATTTTTCTACAATATATTTTTCTACATCATGGTCTGATTGATCTCATCATTCCTATGTGAGTCTAATCAGATAAACTCTTGAGGTACAGAGCAAACTGAGGTCATCCTTGTAAGTTTGCTTTGGAAATAAAAAGTACCATTTTAATATGAAATGTAGGCTTTTCATAAAATACATGTGTATATTTAGTATTTAATAACTTGAGTAGAGGGTATGAAAGAAACAATCTATACACTGGTACCCTACAATCAATTTACTACAATTAAAAAATAGAACACATAACTATATAAATAGAATCTACTAACTCATTGTGAATTTTTCCCTTGTCTCTATCTAAACCAAAGTTGTTTCACCTTTGATGAAGTTGGACTGGATGACTTTTAACTTGGTCCTTCACTCATTCAACAGTATTTGTCATTCTCCATGGGGCTGTTCAGTATTCTACTCACCTCTAGTCTATTCCCTGTTTTGATCTGCATAGTGGCTTTTTTAAGCCTTCCCCGTTCTTCTCAAGCTGCCCCATCCCTGTCTCTTTTGGTTATTGATGACTATACTTTCTACTTTAATGAAAAAGTAGGGATTAGTACCCTCAATTCTCAAACATCTTACCCTTCCATCTCCAAATTTATATTTCCCTTTTTCACTTAGTTCGTTCTTCTTTGTTCTTTCTAAAGAATACAATACTTTTCTTTACTACTTTTCCAAGGATAGTCTCTTTACTTGAGCTCATGATCATATTTTTGCAACTACAGATTCATCTTTAACCCTTTTTTTCTTTGAGTTTTTAGTCTCATTCTATCTTTTGGAGCCTTCCCTCAGCTCAAGCATCCTGAATTCAAAAAACCTCTCCCCCTTGAACTTAATTCTCCCTCAAGCAGCCTGAGCTCGCTCTCCCCACTTTACTCATCAACCTTCTAAAGAGATGTGTTCACTTGCTCATATCTCTGCTTTCAATTCACTCCTCAACCTATGAGGATCCTAATCCTATTACCTGAATAAAAGGCTCCACTCAGTTGCCACTCAAAGATGTAGTAATTATAAAAGGTAATTGGTTCTTCTAATTTCTCCAGGTCCTCTGGACTGTTATTTCTGCTCTCTGTCCTTGCATCTTAACTGTTGTCTCGTTTCCCCAGCCTCATTGTGTAAAAGTCAAATTCATTACCTAATATCTGCCCTTGTGTTGTCTACTCCTGTTCTTTGTTCCTCTTGTTAATATCACCATTTATTTACTCATTCAGGGTCAAAATGTTAACATTCTCTTTGATTCTCCTTCCCCACTGGCTGTACCCTCCACAAATACACACACATACACACACAAACACAACATTGTTAGCCTCTTGCCCCTCAACCAACCTCTTCCTTCTGCAGCCACTTCCTTGATCTAGATCATCATCATATTTAGCCTGCTTTCTTTCTGTGAATTTGGACACGAACCACTTCCCCATAGTCACTTCATTATGCAATTATTCAACAACACAGTAATCAGAATGCAATAAAAACAAGAATGTAATCATGCCAACCCCCAGCTAAAAACCTCTGTGTCTCTTGGGTCCCATAGACTGTATGTAAATCTCCTTTCTCTCTTGCCATGTTTTGCAATTCACACCGAGCAGATTGTCATTCTTTAATTGAGTCATGATTTTCCATGCCTCACCTTTAGCAAATGTTCCCTTAGCCTGGTATTTTCTGCATCCTTCTACCAAATTCCTATAAGATGAATTGCAACCTCTTATGAGGTTTTGAGGTAGTCTCATGAGAGGTGGTGAATGTTATTGGACAAATGTATAGAGCCAAAGGAGGAAAGTGGAAGACAATTCTATGCAGAGGCAGAGTTGCCACAAATGACAGTGTTGGTATTGAGTGAGAGGAAGGACCTATCTAGAAGCCTCCTGAACATAAAAAGAACAGGAACACCACAGTAAACATGAGAATGGAATGCACTGACAAAATAAGCTAATGCTGGTCTATGATGTGCAAACCTGCTTGTCAGTTTTAATTATTTTCCAAACTCTGTCATGTCTTAAATGATATTCAGGTCTGTCTAATGTTTTCTGTGTTTGCCTCTAGTGATTCATATTTAAAAACTGTTTTAATTTGGACAAAACCCCACAAAGATTTCTCAAATGATCTGGCAAACCAATGTTAACACTTTTAGATGCATCAATTGAAATATGTTCAAAATGCTATCCACTCTAATATCACAGGGATTTTCAAAGTGAGTTTAAAGCTTTTCAAAATATTAGAAAATATCCATGTGGCTGGGTAGCTAAAACTCAGGTCCTACATAAATCTAAACTAACGATTTAAGTGTTATTTTGAATTAAAAATTAAATTCTCACTTTTCCAAGGCAATGTATTTTCTGGGAAAATAAATATTTCTTTTCAAGAGTGACAGTATAGTCAAGTTAAATCTACCAATCATTTTGTATTGCTCGTATAATTTTATTATTTTTTATATATTAGAGAAGAATGATGCAGTTGAACAAAAATCATTGGTTTTATTACATTATCAACTCTAGATTTAAATTTACTTGATTTTCCACAGGAGCTCCCTCTTCTTTTTGCCCACCTTTATACTTACATATCACTAGCAATGGAGGAGTTCCGGGACATAGACTTTGGAGAGAGGTCATAATCGCTGTCGGATCGATACAGGAAGGACTCCCGGCGTTGACTGTGGACAAAATTTGCTTGGAGAATTAGCCCAGATCCTGGGCTGGTCATGGGATCCAAGGGACTTCGTCCCACAGATGTTCCATTGTCCACGTCGAAACTGAAAATGAAGGAGAAGGAATTATGTTGCTGTGAACATTTGCCTGTGGATGTTTTAGCAAAGGGTTTAGCTTCTGTTTAGGAATTGACAGTGGAATTAGCAGGAATCAAATTTACAGATGATTCCTACTGTTAAAAAATAATAATACTGAAATAGACAAAAGTAAAAAAAACATACTTCACATTCTTTTCCTGAGCTTTTCAATACTGTGGTTAACTGACCAGATACAAGACATAGGTATTTTTAAACTCAACATCACTTAAAAAGGAACCATTTTGCAAAAAACAGTCTTCTAAATGCAGAATTCCTTTTTGGGAAATAACAAATACATAGTAATTCACTAAATATTTGAGTTCAATTCAACAAGTGCTCCTTATGTGCCTATGCATCAGTCCTCTAAGCCTGGGTGTCTCCTACCTTCCCCAGTACACCTATTCAATCACTAATTTCTGGTGTATCCACTTCCCTCCATCCCCACCACCAACTCATCAACTCCAACCATTATTATAACAGCCTTTATATTAGTCTCTTGAATCCATTTTCTACCCTGTACCAAGTATGATTCTTCTTAAAATCAAATCCTA
The DNA here is from genome assembly GCF_020740605.2 of Lemur catta. NCBI lineage: Eukaryota > Metazoa > Chordata > Mammalia > Primates > Lemuridae > Lemur > Lemur catta. Next base: position 36,660,540 of record NC_059139.1, read on the forward strand.
CTACGTCATTCTTCAGTTTACAGTTCTTCAGTAACTCACTATTGTGCTCAGGATGAAGTCCAGATTTCTTGGCTAGACTGAAAGGCTTAACCATCTGTGCTCAATTATAATACAATTAATTGTCTTCCCAGCCTCAGCTCACGATCCTCTTCCCTCGGTATTCACACTGCCCTCCCTGAACCACCACCTCCTTGTCACAGGCTATCCCCATCTAACCTTCTGTTCTCCTAACTACCCAACCTCCCTGACTTAGTTTTCCTCAGGTCAACTGAGTAAATACTGAATTTCAAAATAGTAATTTGTATTTTTTATTATAATTTTTCCAAATTAACTCAGTCAGTCTTAACTTACAGAGACCCTCCACTATACGTTTGGGAACAAATATTGCTAAATATCTTAAAACTTTTAACATTTTTTGATATAATATTACCTATTAAAACCAAAACATTTATTAATAAGTCAGAAAATGCTTGATAGGGTGTATTTCAGGGCCTTTGCTATTTTTCCCTGGATGATGTAATATAAAAATTTGTCCACTAGATGGAGATTGTTTTTTTAAACAAGGAAAATCTTTTTTTTAAAATATTTAGCAGTGTTTATTTTATTTTATTTTTATTTCAGAATATTATGGCAGTACAAATATTTTGGTTACATAAATTGCTTTTGTACCATTTGAGTCAGGGTTGTAAGTGTGCCATCCCCCTGCTAGTGTGCATTTGTACCCATTGGGTATTGTTGCAAAGATGTGGAAACAGCCCAAGTGCCCATCAATACATGAGTGGATGAATAAAATGTGGTATATGTACACCACGGAGTACTACTCAGCCACAAAAAAATGAACTAATACCCCTTGTATTAACCTGAATGGAACTGGAGACCATTCTTCTAAGTGAAGTATCACGAGACTGGAAAAACAAACACCACATGTACTCACCATTAAATTGGAACTAATTGATCAACACTTATGTGCACATATGGAAATAATATTCATTGGAAAACAAGTAGGTGAGGGGGGCTGGAAGGGATGGGTAAATTCATGCCTAACAGGAAAATCTATTTTAAGTAACCTTAAAGGCCTGTATTGTCTACTTCTTAAAGACTCATGAAAACAACCTCTTAAATATCATCCAAAAAAGAAAATTTCACAATCTATAGGAAGTAATTACAAATATTGATAAAATAATATTAATCTAAGTAATAACAGTACTAGCTGTACAGACATTAAGAATAGGGATCTAAAAATGATTACAGATGTTTTATTAGACTTTTACTTATTAAAAAACTCAAGAAGATTTAATTGAATTTCCATAACAATTCACTGATTACTTATCGTGTTGTGGCAAAGTAACATGAGTGTCATTAGTAATCTGGGGAATCACTCTAATTTTTGGTAACACAAGTTTTCTCAGAATACAGTTTGTTTTGGGAAGTGGACCTAGGGTATGAGATCATTTGCATAACTGATTTCCATTCTATTAAATGCTCCTATAATTAAAATTCATTATCAAGAAAAAGTAATATTACTGAGAATCTCTAGTCTGACGCATTAGCAAATACCAGATTGATGAATGACCTTATGGAAAAAGAGACTTTGCACTATGAAAAATTCAATGAACAAACTTTTACATTTTCTCCTATGTCCTTAGATTAGCACTTGATTAAATACAGATATGTTAAACATAGCACTTCTCTGCATGGCATGTCCAGGCAGAATAGATTTGGGGTGGGGATGGAGGGTGTCCATCAAAAGTGAACCAGCAAAAGCAAACCCAAGAAATAAAACAGGAAATTTAATGTCAGGCTCCATTTGAGGGTTGATATTAAAGAATAGTGGGGACCTATAAACATAACAATTTTGTATGGTTCAACCTAACAGGGAGAGCTGGATGTGTTTATGGAAAGCTAGGCCAAGGGGTATCAGCAGAAGCTTGTTAAAAAGAAATATGTGAAAGGGCACACACCAACTTTTAACACTGAAATCCCAGGAGAGTGAGATGGGCAAGGCTATTACATTTCACTTGTATGTATACTTTCAGATTGTTTGATTTGTTAAAATAAACATATTGTTTTTGCAACTATTAGTAAATAAAAAGCAGAAAACAGAGTAGAAAGCAACAAAGAAAAAAAATAAACTAAAAGGAAACCCTCCTCCCCCAAAAAGGCTTATTCATTAAATCTTTCAAATATTAGAACTAGGGAGCTTGCCTTTGGAGAGGTTAGTTTTGGATTTAAAAAGGCAGTACGTTTCACTTGGTGGGTAGTAAGTCAACTGAGAATTAGACTATTTATAGCTCACTGCCAATTAGATGGAGCCCAAGCATAAGAGTAGCACAAGCTTTGGAAAGTAATTAAAGAATTGAGGGGAATAAACATAGCCAAGTATGATGATGGTTACAATAATGATAATGATGATGATAATAATACAACTTTTACAGCACTTTCCATGGGCCGGACACTGTGCTCTATATGTATTATCTCATTGAATCCTCGCAATAACCTTTTAAAGTAAGCACTGCATTTCCATTTGAGCATGAGGAAACTGAGGCATGGAGAAGTGCCTCTGTGTTTAATAACATGTTCGAGGCCACACAGCTCATAAATGGGTTTTAAGCTCAAGCTGTCTGTTTCTAAAGCACAGGAGAATGGACACTGTTTATGTCTCTTTTAAGGTTTCCTACTAATCATTAAAAAAGTACAAGAACACCTTTTAGCTTCCTCACCCGGATGGATCTTCAAGTCTTAACTCTTTGAAAGTAACAATCTGATTAACTTATAGCTCATATATGTGAAGGCTAATTCTGGGACTAGGTTTTCATATAACCCAAGATTTTGGAATTTGCCAAATTCCCTGATTTTTCTAATTTTGAACACAACACAGTAGGGATGTAATAGAGTCTCTGCTATAACCCATGTGGCGGGTTTCTTCACAGAGTTTGAGATTTCATTTGGATTTAAGGGAGGATCAGTGGGTCTGTGAAGAGGCTTAGTGAATGGAACTAAGTGAGATGCTCCATTGTTCCACATGTTTGCGTCCCTTAATACAATTCAAGCACGTACATGTTGCTTTTACCAAAAGGCAGGTGTGGAGGAGCAATAATGCAGCTGTATACATTCCCTCATGGGGGAGCCGTATGAGTAACCACCAGCTGGCCTGCTGCATTCAGAAGGCCGTGTGTGGCTGGCACTAGTCAGGGCCATGCCCTCTGCAGGCCCAGCCCTTCCTATGGCACCAACCCCCCACAAAAGGCAAACAGATATCAGACAAACTGACCAATAAACACACTGCTCCCAGCTCTCCACGCTGTCCATTTCAGTGGAATCATGTGTGATAGTGCAGTCCCAACCCACCTTCCACCCAGCTCCCATACTTGACTGCACCCATACTTCCTGTCTAGTGACCTTGTAAATATTTGTCTTCTCAGGATCATTTCTCATCTTTTTGGCCTGATCCTGGACTCTGCTTCCCTGTTCCCTGTTTTAAATATTTTCTCTTCTTGACCACGATGTGGGTTCTCCCCTGAGCCAGGGTCCTGCCACTGTCCTGGGTAAATAGCTCCCCTCCCTCATCTAGCCTAGCCCTCGGGACCTTATACTCAGCACTGGCCCCCTATGAAGCCTGAAGCAGGCAAGACACAGCAGAGGCCCAGTGGATCAGCTGCTAGGATCCCCTGTCAACAGCGGTCCCCATTACCAAAGCATCTACGAAGAGCTCCCACAGGAAAGACCCTGCTGAATGCTGCTAGGTAACACTGGGAGCCTCCACTCATGCCAGGGGCATCTGCGAGCTGCCCCTTCTGCTATGCATTGAGAATAACAGCGTGTTGACAATATAGATCTACCAAAAATGTTCCTGTTAAGACAATTATTTGGGAGTTAGAAAACACAGGTTAAACTTTAAATTTTGGTTCTGCTCCTTTCCAGTTGCATGCTCTTGGGCAAGTTACTGGACCTTTCTAGGCTTTCAGTTCCTGACAAGGATAATTACAGTACCCAGCTCTAGGGCCATTATAAGGATTAGAAGAGAAAATGTTTGGAAAGCATTTACCACATTGCCTGGCAGCTAGTACCTTTCCATTAGTTAGCAGCTATTGTTTTCACTTATATTACTCTTTATCTTGCAGGGGGATCTGCCATCTATGTCATTGGCATGGGCAGAACCCAAAGGGAGAGATGAGAGAGGGAGATGAGGGACAATCACTGAATCAGCCCTGGCAATCAATGAGGTGGCAAATGCTGGAGCCAGATTGCTCTCACAGCTTCAGCTGCTTGTCCGTCTCCACCCCACTCCACAATTCCAGGGTGATAACATCTGGGGAGAGGGCGGAGACTATTGATCTTTCTCTAGATATTCCTCACTGAGGAGAAAGAACAATTTCCTGCTAGGAAACGTGGAAGGCTTAGACGTCCCAACCACCTAGGTGGGGCCCCAGCCGAATATAATGAGCAGAAACAGTCTTTAGACGTCAGTCTCCAGGCACAGGGTGTAGCGTGGAGACCTCAGGTCACACTTACATTGCTGTTTATTTTCCAGCGCCCAACTCTCCCATGTATAGTGCAGCCCATGCTGCTGGCTGTACAACAGAATCCATTTCGATGCTTTGCCACAGGGCGGGGGTGGGGGGAGAGGCTTGCCTTTGAGCTTAAAGGAAGAGTAACTAGAACTAGATGATTAGATACAAATGGTTTTTTTTTGTCTCTTTATAATATTAAATGTTTTACCCACTGTTATCTATCTCACAAGGTTATAAAACTTGTTTGTAATTAATTCCAGTGATATTTCCCCATTCAGAAGTTCCCCGTAGGTCAAATAGCTTTTCTGGAGCAAAGAAAATACGGATTCTCAAAATTCACCATTTTAACATTTACTTCCTCTGATTATCTATAGAGATGAGGCTGTAGAAAATAGCATTTTACAGTGATATGCGCACATGGCATTCTTTCCCAGTCATAAAGCTGCCTATCACATTTAAATAGGATACCTGGAGAGGACATGATGTTTAGCTCCTTTACTAGATTACACAGTTAAATACTACACATGTTAGCTTGCATAACACATATATTTGCACAGAGGACAGATATTTAAGAACAGGAACATTTTGCCCTTTGTTTTCACAGATGGTTTTTTATAAACAAAAGCCTGGCACAAAGGTGAAGGGTACAGGCTTATTTATTAGTAATGTATCAGGGGATGTCTAGAAATATACAGCATTTGTTTCTGGCTTGTCAGCGACACTCCCAGGTAACATTGGGCAATTAAGAAATTCAAGATGAAAATGATAGTTTGAGCTTGATGTCTGGACTGGAAATGAGAAGGGGTAAGCTTGACTTGCTTAGTAGATTTTTAATGGAATGATATGGTAAAGGCTAATCTTCCTGAAAAATGTTTATTAGACTAGTGTTATAGACTGAATGCTGTTTACCCCAAAATTCACATGTTGAACCCCTAACCCCCAATGTGACTGTATTTGGACAAAGGACCTGTGAGGAGGTGATAAGGGTTAAATGAAGACATAAGGTTGGGGCCCTAATCCGATAGGGTTTGTGTCCTTATAAGAAGAGAAAGAGATACCAGAGTGCTCTCTCTGTGCCCTGTGAGGACAGGGTGAGAAGGCAGCCATCTGCAAAAGTAGGAACTGCATCTTGGACTTCCCAGCATCCAGAACTGTGAGAAAATAAATTTCTGTTTAAGCCACCCAATCTATGGTTATTTTATGCAGTCTGAGCTGACGAAAACAACCACAAAGCCCCAATCAAGAATTATTTTATTTGAGGTTATAGATAACTTTTTAGTGATTATTTTTAAGAAAAAAAAATTTTAACTGAAACTTTACTTAAGAAAATACCTCAAATTATTGCTAAGACCAATGCCATAAAGCTTTCCCCCTACATTTTCTTCTAAGAGTTTTACAGGTTCATGTCTTACATTTAAGTCTGTTGAGCTGATTTTTGAGTATGTTGTAAGATAAAGGTTCAATTTTATTATTTTGCTGGTTTTCCCAGCACCATTTGTTGAAGAAATTTTCCTTTCTCCATTGTGTATTCTTGGCGCCCTTGTCAATATCAGTTAACCATTTATGTGTGGGTTTATTTCTAGGGTCTCTCTCTATTCTGGTCCATTGATCTATATGTCTTTATGTCAGTATTACACTGTTTTGATTAATATAATTTAGTAATATGTTTTGAAGTTAGGAAGTGTGAGGCCTCCAGCTTTGTTCTTTTTCAAGATTGTTTTGGCTATTCAAGGTCCTTTGTGGTTCCTTATGAATTTTAGCTTTTCTATTTTAGTTAAAAATGCCATTGGATTTTTATGAGAATTGCATTGAATCTGTAGATAGCTTTGGGCAGTATGGACATTTTAACAATAATAAGTCTTCCCATCTATGGACAAGCACAGGCAACAAAAGCAAAAATAGGCAAGTGAGACTACAACAAAATAAAAAGCTTCTGCACAGCAAAGAAAACTCAATACCCCCCAATTCCCAAGAACCCAATTACTCTCCAGGCCAGGCTGGACCTGAGAGTCAGATGCAACTCCACAAAGATTAACTCAGGTTTAACTCAGATGAACTTTTCTTGTGCTGTCCATAGCCAGTCACTACCAACCTGGTGCTTTCTGAGATCACTTCTAAGGTGTTATATTTCCACAATATAGTCTTCCTCAAATCTGGGCTTCATTAAGCTAAAACCCAAAGAGGAACAGTGTCTTGTTAACAAGTGTTTCTGTATTTATTTATTTTTCCTATGATATAGAGCAACTATAATTGCTTTAATAAGCCCACATTGGAACGCTGATATTTTAATAGTATGCCTCCTTCTCTCCCTACCCACAGGCATTTATTCCTTGTACTGCAGACAGAGTGATCCTGCTAAAATGTAAATCAGACCCTCACCCTAACCCTAACCCTTGCAAGTCCCTGCTGACCATCCCCTAGTGGCATTCTGTTTTATTTAGAGTAAATACTATGTCTTCACAATAGCTTAAGGCCTTCCCTGATTTGGGACCTGGTGCCTCTCTGGTCTCATCTTGTACTTACATCTCTTCCTCTTGCTCACTCTGCTTCAGCATTTTAGTCCTTTGCTGTTCTTTAAACACACATGAATGCTCTCTCCTCAGGGCCTTTGCATTTGTACTTCTCTCTGCCTGGAATATTCTTTCTCCAGATATCAGTTCAATGTCACCTTCATGGCGAGATATTTCCATGCTGCCCTATTCAAAATCAACATCCCTAATTTCCTGGCTTTTATTTTTTTAACTTTCCTTACATTTACTTTTTCTCCACAGCATCCAACAGCCTCTGATAGACTTCACTTTTTACTTATTTTATCATCTTACTCTCCCCATTAGAATGTTAGCCCCATAAGTGCACAGAGATTTTTATCTACTTTGGTCATTAATGTATCCACAGCACTTACAGTAGTGCCTCACACATTTTTTAATTAGTTGCTCAATAAATATTTGTATTGTGACTGCATGAATATCTTTAGATGTGGCGCTACTTACTATATCTTGGTTATCATATCATGTACTGTGGTACCATGGTTATCTGTGTGGTTCTACTTCAAATGAACTTCATTATAATTTTTTTTAATTTGGCTAGGAATTGGTCACTTGTTTAAAGAAAGAGTCCTATCAATTAATGAGATTGATTAGTTCATTTAAAAAATAATCTTGAAAAGCCCTTAGCAGGCATTTTAATGGGGGTTATTTTGAATATCCCCGTTTGAACACCAATCAATCAGCCATGCAATCAGGGGCAAGATCTAGGTTTTGTGGCACATGAATGTTATACAATTTTGAGAGTCTGCTTTGAGAAAAATAATACAAAAAATTCTTACTTTTTCAAATCTTACAAAAACCGGTAACTGTGCAGCTGCTAGCATCCCTCCCTCCTAGAACTGGGAAGGGAACAGGCCAGTGAGGGGCTCCGAGCTTTAGCTGGGGTAATTACAGAGCAGGAAAGGATAAGACAAGCAATGGGATGGCTGAAAGTAGAAACGGGCCACTCTATTTTTTTTAAAGGTAAATTAATTTCAGTTAATTTTTTTCTTCATTCCTTTTTTCTCCATCTTCCCTCTTTTTTCTTTCTTTCTCTCTTCCTTTCTTTCATAGCCCAAATTTCTAAAACTCATTCACATTTTTCAAAATTTGTCTTGTTATTTGCATATGTTTACTCTTCCTAGTTTATTCCACTAGGTTGGATATTGAAATCACTTTAAAAGTCTGAAAAGGGATAATCTTTAAACCACAGCTGTCTTCCCAGAGACTATGATTTTTTTTCTGAGAGGTGTTTTTAAAATGCAATTCTCAATTGCATTCCTGGCTAGTCATGTACTTATACTTATTAAAAATTAATTACTAAATGAGTAAGAATTATTAAATTATGAATCCACTGTAAAAATACTTAGGATTAAAAATATTATATATTAAGTGGTTGTATAAGTCTAGGTAAGGTTATCATTGAAAACAAAACTGTAATGTAGTTCTACTATTTAATTGCCTTTAAAAATATAACTTAAGTCTGATTCTTTTTGACTAACGGATATGGAAACTCATATACCATGTTTTTCTCTGGGTCTGGACTCTCCCTCAAGCAGGTCAGGAAACCATTCGCCAGCCCTACTATTAAATCTATTTCGGAGAAGTGATATTACTCAGTTTCCAACCTCAATGACCCAAACAGATGGGTTTTCCACTTTAATGGGGGTAGAGAGAACAGAGAAGAGTTTCAGACGGTTGGGTGGCCTGAATTGTCTGAATTACATGCCATTTCTTCAATCTTACCAGGGTAATACAATTATAAGAATATTATCCTATGATGATCATAAAACAATCACTCTCTTCTGCAATTCTTTTAAAATATATCACGGAGAATAAATATTATAAATGCTCACCCCAAACAGCCCTCATCTCATTGTGTAATCGGTACATTAAGAATAGCTTTCCCTCATGATTCCTTATATTAGATGAATTATGCATGGTTACAAATTATATTTTAAAGGTTTTAAGACATTGGATGGGCTGCCTAAGTGGCAGTGGGATTCAACAATGATTTTGAACAATAAAGAAATATTTTCATATTTCCTTGAAATGGTTCTGTACATAATCCTGCCTAAAGACAAAATGATCTTGGAAAAGCATAGAATTCGATAATCAGGATCATGAATGTGGCAAACTCTGCTTACTGTCTGTCAAATTCCATTCTCTGCCTGTTCCTAGGAAGTTAATAAGTCCTTTCTATGCCTCCCTCGCAATTAGATTTGGCCATGTGACTAGACGTGAGCAGAAGTATCGCATGCCGCATGCAGGACTGGCTCATGACTCCCCCCACATGCTCATCTCGGTGTTTTTTCTCTGCCAGCTGGATGCTGAAGCTGCTGAAGCACGAAGGATAGTGGAAACATGATACAGGAAAATGCTGCTCCCTGACTGAGAGCGAGGACAGCTGCCTTGTCCCCAACACCACCCTAGAAAGTTACCTGATGAAGAAGGAAGTTCATTTTTACCTCATTTAATTTTGGGGGTTTATTTGTTAGCATAATAGCATTTAATGCACTACATCACACCAAACTAAACTGGCAGGACTAAAAGTATGTTAAACTTTCAAACATTTCACACTCAGTCTACCTCTGGCCAAGTGAAACCAACTATTATTTTATCATTTTCACATTTGATATAGATATTTTTGTTTTATTTCCTTGATCTTCCTTGATTATACGTTTTCATTAAGACATTTCTTATTATCCAACAGCTTAAGAGATGTTAGAGAATAAGTTTATAATCATTGCACACAGTTGTGATTGTTCTGTGGACTGAAACTCCAGTTCTGTTCTGCCTTGATGACAATCAGTAAAGACATAAAGGATCAGCTCAAGCATGAAGCTAACACATGAACTAATCTATGGATTACAGAAGAAACACAGGGCCGAGAGTCACCAACACTCAGGATTTGTACCCATGCTTCACTTGAGCCAATGGGGTTTCAGAGCCTTAAGATTTCAGAAGCACAGGCACCAAAATTTTTTAAAAGACAAATGAGACTGTATTAAATTAAAAAGCTTCTACACAAGAAAGGAAATGATCAATAGAGTGAAGAGACAATCTATTGAATGGGAGAAAATCTTTGCAAACTATTTATCCGACAAGGACAAATATTCAGAATACACAAGGAACTCAAACAACTTAACAGCAAGAAAAAAAATCCCATATAAAAGTGGGCAAAGGACATGAATAGACATTTCTCAAAAGAAGACATACAAATGGCCAACAGGTATATGAAAAAATGTTCAACATCACTAACGATCAGGGAAATACAAATCAAAACCACAATGAGATATCATCTTACCCCAGTTAAAATGGCTATTATTAAAAAACAAACAAACAAAAATAATGGATGCTGGCAAGGATGTAGAGAAAAGAGAACTCATACACTGTTGGTGGGAATGTAAATTAGTATAGGACTATGGAGATTTCTCAGAAAACTAAAAATAGAACTACCATACAATCCAGCAATATCAATACTGAGTATCTATCCAAAGGAAAGGAAATCAAAGGGATTCCCATCACCCTATGTTCTGCATGCACCCTATGTTTATTGCAGCACTATTCATAATAGTAAGGACATGGGATCAACTTAAGGGTTCATCAATGGACAAATGGATAGAGATAATGTGGTACATATACATAATAAAATACTATTTGGCCATAAAAAAGAATGAAATCCTGTCATTTGTAGCAACAAAGATGGAACTGGAGGTTATAACATTAAGCAAAATAAGCCAGGCACAGAAAGACAAATATTGCATGTTCTCACTCTTTTGTAGGAGCTAAAAAAATGGATCTTATGAAGGTAAAGAGTAGAATGATAGTTACCAGAGGCTGGGAAGGGTGATTAGGTGTGTATGAGAGGTGGGTGAGGGGGGCGGGGATGAAGAGAGGTTGGGTATTGGGTAAGTTCTAATGTTCCATAGCAGAGTAGGGCAACTATAATTAACAACAATGTATTGTATGTTTCAAAATAGCTAGAAGAGAGGACTTGAAATATTCCCAACACATAGAAATGACAAGTACTTGAGGTGACAGATACCCTAAATACCTTGACTTAATCATTAAACATTCCATGCATGTAACACAGTATCACATGTACCCTATAAGATTTAAATATTATATATCAATAAAAAATTCTATTTTAAAAATACTCCCAAATTAGGATTGCTTTATTCAGAATGTGATTCTACAATAAAACAACATTCCGAATGTGCACATTTCTAGGGATATGGGGGAGAGTCTATGGAAAAATTCTAGGACTACTTCACAGTTTATCCAAATCTGGACTAGAACCACTCTTCACTGTTGTTTAGTTCATCTGCAGTGGAATCAGGGTGGAGTTGTTTCTTCAGACTGGGAACGTTGTAGGTGCCTAAGGCCCTTCCTTTTCTGAACTCATAGCCTAAATGCCCTTGTAGAGCCAAATATGCCTCTCTAGAGGAAGGAAAGGAGGTGATCCGGGACATTCTGTTGGCTATAGGGCGTCAGAAATAATGGGAGTGGTGTCAAATTTCAGCTCTCCTTCACTGAACTTCCACGAATTTCTGCTCTCAGGAACACTTTATTGCCACCTTAGAGATCAAACTCAAAGGATCAGTACATCCTGAGGTGGGTAGAGTAGGTCACAGAAAAGAGTCATCTATCTGCTCCACAAATATTCATCAATAATTACCCACTACTGCCAAACTGGGAGAAGGAGTGGAGTGCACTGAGAAGACATAAGGACTGTAGTAGTGGCATTGAGCTTCTGCTCCTAAATTAAATTGGGATTTTTTTTCCCTTCAAGATGACCAAATTCATGGTGAGACTGTTCATAAACCCTGTTGACTTGCCACGTCCACAGCCAAGATAAGTGCACAGCTGCTTTCTAAATGCATTTCATCTGTTTTCTAATCATCTCAAGTTGAGAAGCAATGTTTGTTGCTGACCCTCGTTGCTTTGACATTAACTATGTTTAAAAAAAAAGTTAAATTTTATTTCTTCAGCCATTAAAATTCCTCTCATTTTTATGCAATGATATCTCTCAAATATTTGGATATATTCATTCATTTTGCACCAACTCGTCTATTCTCTGGATAGGGTATGGTATTCAGCTACGTGTATTTCATCTTTCTTTTTCTCTTCTTCGTAGAATTCATTCTGTATAAGCTTGGCTCCCATTTTATTTCCCACTTATACTCCTTTTTAAGAATGACTTATGCTTTTTAAATGAGGAGTCCAAAATGGTACATGGAGCTCTGAGTACAGGGTAAACAAGGCCATCTGTAATGAGACAGCCTTTCAACCCAGCAAAGATTTCTCTAACTGACTACAGATGGTCATGCCAGAATCTCAGATTTAGTGTTTCCTAATAGCAATTGTAATTGTTTTGATTTCTGGCCTGTAAAATATTTAGTACTACACTATACCACCATAGTGTAAATATATAAACAGAACCACAATTTCCAGCCTGCTTATATAAAATAAATACCACTGGTGGATAATTTAATTTTAAATGTTCTTAGTTTTACAGAAAAATATATGTTATAAAATAAATTCTACTTTTTTTCACACATTAAACTAAGCTAGTCTAAAAAAGAATAGAGGTCATTTTTAAAAACTTCACTTGAGGGGAAAAAAAGAACCCAAACATGATTATATACTTTGCTGACTTTGAAATTTAATTTTGACCAAATTTCGAAAATAGGCCTTGAGAATTACAGAGTGAGCAGATCCCTGTACTTCATGAAACCCAAATGGGAGTTTTTATAAGCATTCAGTGTAGGTATCATCTCTGTTTTTTCATATCTTTAAAACTTTTTAAAATCTTAAAATATGACTGTCTTATCCTTATTTTTCTTTTTCTATAAAATTGAGAACTCAAATTTAAATTTGATAAGAGGGGGAAAAAATCCAAAACCACATCTATGCCTATCCTGCTTTTGGCTTCTTCCTACACAGCAGTCCTTTAAACTTGCAGCATAATGACCAGTTCCAATACCATGTATGCCACTAATCCCACTAAAGTAGTGAGCCCTCAGGCCTCGTGAAAATAATCTCTCAGGGCACCTTTGGTGCTTTATCCATTTGCTGTGTCCAAGAGCTCCATCTCTGCCTGTGAAGGTCCTATAACCTGGCCTGGGGAGACAAAAGATTTCTTCCCAAAGGTCTTTCCCTCCTGTGCCTTTTATGTCCTCCCACGCTGTTTCTAGAGCCCTTTCACAATCATTGGCCAGTGGGATTCACATAGTGACCCTGGGAACAGGCAGTGGGAGTGGGGTGTGGGCTATCATCTTCATTTGCAGAAGAGGAATCTGAGGTTCAGGAAGGAAAGCAAAGATGAGCCCAGAGTCTCATAGATTTGAGTGGCTAAATTATGGCTCAAACTAGTTTTCTGATCTTTGGACTAAAGAGTTAAATGAAGGATTGAATAATTGGATTACTTTTAATTTCATAAAGCTTGAAACAAAGACAAATGCTTAGTTTAATGTCCTGTATTAGAACTCACTTAGAGATATTATCTAGCTGAGCACATTGTTCAAAATCTTTGCATAGAACATGACATTTTGCCGAAATGAATGGATGTGTTTACACGTCTCTAAATAATAGAATGAAACAACTTGAAAGTGATTATACCAAGCGTCCTACATTTTGGTAACCTTGTTAACCACCCTAATAATATTGTAGCACCTTATAGTGTATGGTAAATGTTTGATAATACTTAGAGAAAGATATAGCAAACAACCATCTAGTTAAATTAAACATATCAGACCAGCTGTGCAAGATAAAGGAATAATCACTTCATATTCTAAAGAATATTGGAGAAAAAAGGAATGCAGTGTTTATAACACAAAGAACTAACCCTGGCCTATACTACTGGGTTGAAAACTGAGAGCCCTGAATTTGAGTTCTCACTCTGCCACCACCTACTTGTGATTCTGGCAAGCCTCTTGCTTCTTGAGGACTTAGTTACTTCCTCAATAAAATAAAGAGATTGACTACCAGTCATTCTCAATTACTGGTCTACACGTACCTTTGGAGTAGCTTTTAAAAATACAGATTCTTAGGCTTCCTCTTGGATACGCTGAGTCAGAGTGGAGCTGGACCCAGGAATCTGTATTTCTAAAAAGCTGTCAAAGCAATGCAATGTGTTGTCAGGTTGGGAACACCAGACTTGCTGATCTCCAAGTTCCCTTCTAGCTTCGGCATTCCTAGTTCCAACTGGACAGCACTGAACTGGGCTCATAGTCCTCTACCCTGGGCTCATGTGAGAGGGAAGGCGTGCTGAGCCAAAGCTGCCCTCACCAGATTATCGCACCAGCCTCCTGGATTGTGTCCCCGCCATGTGCCTTGCTCCTCCACACCACTGTCTACACCACTGTTGGGATTGTGTGTGTGGTTGAATGGAAGGAAGGGGGAAGAGAAGAATGGAAGAGAAGAAGGGAAGAATAGAAGAAAGGAGAGGAAAGGAGGGAGGGAGGGAGGAATGGAGGGAGGGAGGAAGGAAAGGAGGGAGCGAGGAAGGAATGGAGAAAGGAGAAGAAAATAGCTTGAGATGGTGGGAAAATGTGATTATGTTATTTCCTTGAATAACTACTCTTGCCTGTAAAAGTGAATTACAATTCTTTAACATGGCTTTTAAGTATTTTAACATCTGGTCCTAATTCCTTTCAAATCTTGTCTCTGACCCCTCCAAAGATACTTTTGCTCATACTGTTCTCACTGTCCAGAGTACATTTTACAGATGATGAAGTTTCAGTTCACTCTACCAATTTCTGCCTCATGAAATCTTCCTTATTCTTTAAAACTCAACATGTGGTAGGTAACCATTGTGTAATATGCCTTCAAGTCTTCCCTCTGCAATTCCAAAAACCTTATTCATACCCTCCATAAAGCATTATCTTGGGGCACTGCAATTGGCTTTAGACGCATTTCTCCCTTTATCAACTGCCCCTCCCCAGCTATTTGAGGCTGGGGGGATAATGCCATTTACTTTACTCATCATAATAAATTTAGCATTTACATTGTATTTTACCATTTACCAAATTCTTTTGCATTCATTATTTTATTTGCTCTACATTTCTATGAAATATTGCTGTTGCCTCCTTTCATGGAACTGAAATTGCAACCAGAGAGGTTTACTGACCTGCCAGTTAATGATGGAGCTGAGATTTGAACTTAGATCCTGTGAATTCAAATCTTGTGCTTTTCCTATGCTGCTTAACAAGGCATTAGATGGTAGCAGGGGCTCAACAAATGCACATTAAATTATTTAGTGAATGAATGACTGGTGAGAGGAAGCAGCATGGTGTACTGGGAAAATAATGGTCTCTGGTCTGTTTGCATCTTGAATCTGCTACTTGCTAGCTGGATAAGGTTGGACAATTTACTTAACCTATCTGAGCTTCCCTTTCTTCCTTTGCATATGGAAAAATAGTATTGCCCTCATAAAGGGGTGTGTGTGTGTGTGTGTGTGTGTGTGTGTGAACTCAATGATATAAAGCCTGTAATGTGCCCTCTCCAATGCTGCACAGAGCAAGTCTTCATTATATGTTGGCTTCTTTGCTTTGTGTGCAAGGTAGTTTGTTTTATTAATTGCATCTGAGTTCTGTGCATATGCCTACCTATGGAGAGTACATTCACTCCTGAGATTTTAACCCTCTCTCATTTCCAGTGAGAAACAGTAAGAGATACCATATGATGATGGTTAAGAACACAAGGTCTAGGCTGTCCAGGTTCAAAACCTGATTCTCTCCCTTTGTAGCCATGTGAGCTTGGCCAAGTTTCTCTCCCTCCATGTCCCAATCTCTTCCATAAAATGGAGAACATAGCACTTAGAATAATGCCTAGTGTGTGATGAGCCTGTGTACTTGTGGTTACTATTTGGGTTGTGGAGGCACATAGCTAATAAAAGGCATGCTTAGCATGAGGACAGAATATTTGCCCTTTGTGCTTCTCAGCCAAAATTGATAACTCTTGTAAAATAGGAATAATGGTAAACTAGAACCTTGTCAATTCTATTTGGATTAATAGTTAACAGCAACAAGATGAGCATTTGGAGAATATGTATAGGAAAAAGAAATAAGTGTGTGAATGTTGTATTTAAAAACAATGAAATATCAGTTCTCATGTATTTATGACTGGAGTGGGAAAAAAGGTCATTTGACTTTTGCTGTGCAACTTAGATTACTACCTCTAATGGTCTCATTTGAAATAACTAAAACAGAAAGGCCCTACCAATAAACAGAAAGAACTACAAGGAGAAAAAAGGTGCCAAGTTTTAGAAATGGCTCCTCTGAATCACAGTTATCCCTTTTGCATATTATATTAAATACTCTATTTCACCTGAGAAATCTCACACACATTTCAAAATCATTAAAAATTGTAATAACAAAAATATATACTACCTGTAGTGCTAAAACATACCAGGCAAAATGTAATAATCTCTCTATCATTCCCCAGACTTGTTCATATATAATGTGAGGTACGGGCAAAGATATTTTTGACTTTAAGATAGTAAGAAATATGATCAGTGTCTTTTGGAATAACCAGAAACCTGAGATATTTATTGCATAGAAACAATGTTAAGATGACCTCAGAAAGGTTATCTTTGGAATGGTGGAGATTGAGTTGCATCTAGAAGGCCAGGTATCCCTGTTACCAAAATAAATACAGCTTAAGCAATGGCAAACATGGGAGAGGGACCAAGAAATAGGAGTTTTCTCCATCTCTTTGTGGGAGCTTTGTATGGTAAAGTAAAATAGGCAAACAATTTTAGGGGCTCAGCCTTTAAATCTACCACATAGGGTTTAGGTATCAAGGCTGTAACTTCTGTGTGTTGATAGAACTATGCCTTCTCCTGAATGCCTCCCTGCTTGGCTGACGTCTCTGAGAGAAAGTGTTGTCTTTAACATCTTTCATAGCTTTGGCAACACTGATCACTTTGCTGAAACGTCTCCTCACTCACCGGAGGCCTCGCTATCTGTGAAACACTCCTCAACGCTGCTCTCTGCCGCTGCATTCCTGGACAGAATTAAAGCTGAAATCCTAGCAGCTCCCAAAGGCAAGGCCGCCCAGACAGTCCTCAGTTGGGTCTGTCACTGTCCATGGGGATTTTTTCCTAAGGGTAATGCAATAATGACAATAGATAGTAACAATGGAGAATGGACTATCCTCAGCATTTCATATCTATTGTCTCATCTGAATTTTATTACTATGTTGGATGAAGAAATAGTGTTCAGAGAAGTAACTTCTCTGAAGTTTATGTTTTTATCCAAGTGGCCTTTTACCAAAATACTGATGCAATTCAGTAAAACCAGGTTTCCAAATGCCATGTAGCTCCCCAAAGTATCACTTCGTGGCAGAAACCACACGTGCTTTGGAATCAGATGTGAATCTGGACAGACTGTGTTCCTTGCCAGCTATGGGACCTTACGCAAAGCTACTTAGCCTCTCTGAGCCCGAGATTCTACACTTGTTGAAAAGGATTGTAAAGCACTCACATTTAGAGACCCAAAATGGGTTAATGAACGTTAAAGCATGAGTTTTGAATGTAGTATGTGCTTGGTAAATGTTAGTTCCTTTTTTATTCTTCCCCCTTTAAGTACACTGAAATTTCTTATATACTGCTTGGTATTAATCTGGCTCACTGGATGCACCTTGAAGCCATGAAGCAGTAATGAAATTATCACTGTCAAACCTTCCAGTTACTGAAACGAACAGCCATGACACAACCTTCTCAGCTCTGACAGTCTACCTATATTTTTACTAGGGGTGTTAGTATATTTATAGTCTCTGTCAGAACAAAATTCTGTCATTACTTTGACTCTAGGACTCTCATTATGTGGCTGTGACTTTGTCAGAGCAAAGATCCTTGTTAAAAAAAAGAGAATAATTTACTTACTACAGACTATTTGAAAACTCTTATTGAGTAGCATGTTCAATTTGATGCTTGGGGTTACGTGCCAGTTTTAGCAAGAGATGATAAAGCTAAATGGAATGTTTAAATTTATGATTTCTTTGCCTCTGTGCTCATCTACTTATTTTCCTGCAGCTTTTCTAGTTCTCCCGGTATCTGATGAGTGGTACAATAAACGAATGACACATGTCCGTAAAGCACTGGGCTCTCAGCTTAAGACCTGCAGATTTTCACTGTAAACTAACCCAGTGGTTCAACTGATAAAACTAGTGTCCCAAAAGGTATAGACCCTGCCCTGGACTCTGGAGCACATTGTTTCTGTTCAGGTCATTCTAACAAAGGTCCATACATTTAGCCACTTTATTGCAGAGGGTTTTAAATTTTGGAGGTCAGAGACCCCTTTAAGAATCAGAAGACTTATAAATCTTCAGAGATATAAGCCTTCAGAAAAATTTATGAACACACACACACACACACACACACACACACACACACACACACCCTGTGGATGTAATTCCAGAAAGCTCAGTATGTCCTAGGGGTTAAGCCTAAAGGCTTTAGAGTCAGGTAGCCTGGCTTAAAATGATGACTCTACTGCTATATAGTTCTATGACCTTCTGCAAGTTATTTAACCTCTTCAAATTTCATTTTCAAAATGGGAATAAAAACAGTAACTACCTGATGGGGTCGTTATGAGGTTTAAAGGAGATGAAGCATGTGAAGTGTTTAGCATACTGTGTGACACTTAACAAGTGCTTTTAAAATTTTTGGTATTATTTTAAGGGTCTCCAAAGCTTACAGATCTCCAAAGCTTATTTGTGGACAGGAGATTAAGACTTTCTGCTATGAAAAGAGGACAAAGTTCAAACCAATTAAGGATAATCTGCCTACCATAAAACCAAGATCTTATTGAAGGTAAATAACTATCAATAAATGGGCATTCAACAGCTAGGTCTGCTACACTGCCTGGCCCTGAGCAAGCAGGACAATGGGTCCAGCCACATCTCTGTTCTTTCCAAGGAGTGGCAATTATGCCTCCTGCTGCAGCTGCCTGTACCAGCCACGGCTGAGAACTTGGCAGCCACGGCTGCTCTCCACACTTGACTAGAAAGGAAAACAGACTCTTGGCCGTCTGAGCCTTATAAGGCAATTGTGCTGTTCCTGATATGTTCTTTACAAGGTCCTAGGTGTAACAAAGGGCTGTGATAGGTTTTAATGAGAGAATATTTAAGTGCCCAGTTTAAGGACACAAAAAACTTTCAATAAATGCTGTCCCTTTTCATGGATCAGGAGAGAGGTTAACTCAGCTTGACAAAGTCACAGCTCCGGGAGAATTTCCACTGACACTCAGGGGACTAAGTTATGCATTTGTTTAACTAAATATGACTTGAAATAAGCAGGCCTTTGAGAGGGCTTTCCTTTTGGGATTACACAGAGAGTTTGCTGATGTAATATTTTCTCTTAAGACTTTGACTTGTGCTCTAAGATACCCTATTTTAGTCAAAGTAGATTCTTTAGCCAAATCGGTACATTTTGAAATGATTAGAAGCAAGTTCAGACACATTAATCTTTAGCAGGAAATAAGCATAAATTGAATAGTGCCTCAAGATTCTGTATCCTGTGTTTTGCTTCAGAAAGATTATCAAAGGGCACAGCTGAATTAAGTGACTACAACATATTCATTTCTGTATTCCCAGCACCTAGCACAGTTCTGACGCCAGGTATAGATTCTAATTTAGTAACTATTTATTGAATGAATTTGCTACATATGAACTTCAACATCCACTTTAAAAAACTCTATGGTTGGGAGCAGTGGCACACGCCTATAGTCCCAGTTATTTGGGAGGCCGAAGAGGGAGGATCTCTTGAGGCTGGAAGTTCGAGGATATAGTGCGCTATGATCATAATCATTATTTAAAAAAAAAAACACCAGCATATTTTTAAATACAGATTTTATTGCCAAACCAGTTGAGGAGGAATTAACTGTGCAAACACCTGGTATAGCTGATTCAAGGTGCAGATTAGGTCTACAGTGGCCTGGAGAACCTCATACTTCCTGATGGATTCTCTGAACAAATGAGCAGGAAAATCACTATTTTAGACAAAGTTTCATAGACCGTTTTTCAACCAGTCTTGCCAAACTCTCTGAGTAGTGCCTGGTACTTTTGATCTCAACTTAATTTCAGCTCCAATGGTATATATGGGAAGGAACAAGAGAAAAATGAGGGGAATATCTAAGTCAGTGAAATTTAGACATGTCAAAAAGACAGCAGGACAAATCACAATCAGTAATCCACCAACAATGCCACCAATCATTTAAGATTACACATTTGAATTCTCCAATGCAGGAATAATGATGTGGATACAATACCAATGACAACAGTAACAATAAGAGTTAGCATTTATTGAGTATTTTCTATGTGCTAAAGATAGTGCTAAATCTTTTGTATGGCTTATTTTATTTAATCCTCACAAGAATCCAAGGTGGAAGAGACTGGTATTACCCTACTCTCTTTATAGAGGAAACTGAGGCAGAGAGCAGTTAAATAAACTACAGACAGATGTAGAACTAGTATCAAAGCACCGAAGTCAGAATTCTTCATCATTATCTGGCTTTTCTGGCCAGTGTTCTTAGACCACCTGCCTCAGAATTAACCGGGGTGCTTATTAAACATGAATAGTTCTTGGTGTTGTCCAGAGTGGATGAATCAGAGTCTTAGGAATGAAACTCAGGACTCTGCGTTTAAAAAGCAGGCACAGCATTTCTTACACACATCTTAGTGGAAGAACCACTGCCTGAGCAGTATGAATTTCATAGCCTGATATTGCTACATGAACCAGATTGAATAAAATGATTCAACCAAGTCTGTTTGTTAACTGTAGACTCTTGTAAGAATCAAAATATATCACAGCATTAAAAAGACATTAAAATATTCTCTCACTTAAAATTGTCTCAACTATTGAAATCATTTCAACAGAGCACTCAAACTATTTCTCTTTTGAATGGATCATACAGATGTAACTGCTTTTGGCCAGGTTTTGAAGATAGAATTTTGTGCTTCTCTGTCCCTTATGTGGACCTGGGGCCTTAACTTTCCATTCATAAAACAAGAATGACTAGACAAAATTTTATGAAAATGCAGATTTAAGTAAATACTAATTATAGATGTTCTTTTTTAAAAAAGAGAATTCACTATAATATTTCTTTAAAAAGAAATTTTCTTTAAGTAGAGTTAAAATGTGCTTTAATAACTATCTGGCAGTATAGTATATATTGTGAAGTTTATAAACATTTAAACTTTTTGACCCAATAAGAGCATTTCCAAGGATTTTGCCAAAGTATTTAACCAGAAATACAGATTAATATATGTTTTACAAAGATGTTCCATGAACCGTTATTTGTAGTAGAGAAAAAGGAGGAAAATTTAAATGCTCAACAATGAAAGAATGACTAAACAATTTTGTTATATGTAAAATGGATTTCTATGCTACCTCTAGAATATAGTTTTCTAGAATCCTAAGGGATATGAGAAAATACTTCTTAAAAATGTTTAAGTGAACAATGCAGAACAAAAGATGATGTACACAGTCCTGATATCACCTGGCATACAATAGTAGGATATATTTGGCAACAAAAGCATTTGAAATGTTCAGTCTCTGTGACCCAGTTTTGTCAAATCTCTACTTATAGGTACACATAGTGTGTGTACGTATATCTGAATACATTTGTGGGGTATGCTTTAAAGAGTTATGCAGTAAATAAACCAACACGTTTTAATGACAGCTATCCCTGCATGCCGCAAAGACAGGTTATTTATATTTTATAACATGTACTTTTCTGAAGTTCCCAATTTTTCCACAATGAATGTGTGTTTATTTTGTAGCTAGAAAAATATGTGTTATTACAAAATAATTCACTGAGAAACTACTTTTGGAAATCCATCTACAATGCAAGGTGAAGCATGTCTGCAATATGCTCCTTGCTGACAAAGAGGCCTCTGAAGCACGCCTCACCAATGTTCCCACTGACGGTAAATTTGGCAATAATTGTGCTGTCAGGGGAGCTCCAAGCTTAAATGCCGCAATTATGAGCTTGGGTACACAAGGACATACTGGAAGTGGTAAGCAATGTCAGCTTCCGCCAAAATAATGGTCAAGCGAATGTGTGCTTTTGCCCAAAAAGGAAAGTAACGTGGCTGTAACTGGATATTATAAATAAGTGGTCAAAGGATCCCTAAATAAGCAATATCACATAAGCCTCCTTGCAGCATATTTTTTCTTTTGGGAGCCGTGTCAGGCTCACAAACATGAACACAGCCAGGAAACTGTTATCTGTTTACCTCTCATTTATTTTTATAACTGTCCATGCCAGCAATGAGAGAAAATGTTTCTTTAAGAGAAAAATAAAATTGGAAATAAACTCCCTGAGTTTTTTAAAAATCTTAAGGAACAAAATCTTCTACTTATTATGTAGCTGTCAAACCTAGCCTCATTAAAGCAATTGAGTGAATGTCTGGAACCTTGAGGCTTGGCCTCCAACCCTGGCTCTGCCAAGAGCTTTGTGCCTTTGGGCAGATGTCTTAGCTTTTCTACATCTTGCTTTTGTTATCTGTAAATGCAGCTGGTATTATGCCACACAGGGTTCTGGGAGGTTGGGTGAGAAAATGAGACTAAAGTAGAGAGCACAGTCCCAGGCACATTGTAAATACTAAATAAAAGTCAACTTGATTCCTTTCCCCTCCTGCCACACAAGTAAGATGATTTCAGGCCTCTGAAAGTATTTTAAGGAAAAAAGAAGGTAGGCAAATAAGTGCGTGTGTGGATGTGTGATGAAATATATATGTGTGGATGTGAATGTGTATATATATGTGTATGTGTGTATATATATGATATCTTTAAGGCTGAAATTAACAACTAGTATCTGCTTAAACAACAGCAACTAAACCTCTGGAAATCCTTTATTGTCCCTGGTGAGTTCTGTCCCAGTGAAGATGCTCACTGGTAAAAAAGAAGACAATCCATTTCTTTTTTACAGAGTCAGATTTGTTTGAAGGACACAATGACATCTATACAGGAAGGCACCAATCTTTTTTCTTTTAAAATATTGAGGCAAATCTCTCAGAAGTTTCTTCAAAGCCGATGGTAATAAACATATTTCAACCTCTGCTTTGCTTCACTGTAGGCTCTCTGTGTGGTTAGGTTATGAAATAAAAATGAATTTGACATTACAGATATTATTTTAAAACAAAAAAACTATACAAAATGATGTTAATAATTCTGTACTCATTATCCTAAATAAAAATACCTAAATGTCCAAAAAGAAATAGGCAATTATCCAGTAGGCCTGCCATCTATAATAACAGTCAATGCCGTAACTCTAGTTAAAACCACTTCTGACCTTAATAAATCTGATATAAAAACATAACACCAGATGGGGACTATATTAACCTTATGTGATACTTTCGAACATGATGACTAATAGTGCTATAATTTTTATATGGTTGCTGTTATTAAGGGAAGAATAACCATTTATGGAAATCTTCTACATGACTCTTCTTTGTTGAAAGGAAGATTGGATCTACATGCATGTCAACATACTAATCAAAAGTAAACATGCAATCAAATTATTCAACATTTTGGAATCGTGGTCATTTTTATAGTTCCAGATGCTCATCTTTATCCAGATAAAGTGAGACTATTTTATTTTTTGTCAGAACTCCAAAACTAAATATTTATAATACTCAAAAACACAGATGAATTATCCTTAGCCTTGGATGAACAAGGCCAGGGCCTCTTATTTCTTTAGGTTTTGCCAATAAATGCAGGCTTCCTGTGCATTAAATGGTGCCCACAGACACTGAAACTACTAAAATACCTCCTAAAAATCAGCACTTTACCACATGCCTTTTAATGTCAGAACATTCACTAAATTAACAAGCATTTTGTGACATGTGCCATTAATTAGTGTGTATATGTGCATGCATGTATGCATATGTTCTAGGAGGATAATCTAATTAAGTTTTATAAAAGTTATTCAGTTATAATACCTGTACTGCATATTTTGTCTGTAAACTACCCATACTCAAACACATATACACCCATGCACCATTATAATATGGCTTTTAAAATTATGTCATATAGTTGATTTCATTTGATCCTAACAGGAACCATAATCTAATTGAAATAAGTGCCTCTGCCATGAAACTAAGTCAGTTAGTTAGTGACTGTAAAGGCAGTTGATCTATTCCACAGTCTTGCAAACTGAGCTAATTAATGACACATGCAATGCTTGTTAATTTAGTGAATGTTCTGACATTAAAAGGCACGTGGTAAAGTGCTGATTTTTAGGAGGTATGCTAGCAGTTTCAGTGTTTGTGGGCACCATTTAATGCACAGGAAGCCTGCATTTATTGACAAAACCTAAAGAAATAAGAGGTCCTGCCCCTGTTCACTCAAGGCTAAGGGAAACTTCAATTTTCCTAAAGTGCAACAGGCAATTTAAGAAAGGTGGGGTTTGGATGGTTTGATGGGATTGAATACAATGGCTTCTTACATTCATAAAATTTGCTGTACAACTGTTTATTGGTGGACTTCTTAAAAATAGGAATGGAATGTAGGCCTTAGAAATTATTGATCAAAGAGTCCCTTGATTATATAGTAGGTATTTGTTTAATGAGAAACGAAAACTTGGCTGAACAGGTGGCCTGGGCCATCGTTTCTGCCACCTGCTCTTCTCACCAGTGTTATCAATCACTTGAACCTGGCTTGCTGCTCTGGCTCCTTCCCGGTCTCTATAAATAATCACGACTTTAAGCAGGAGCAAATTTAGGGGCCCAGCATGACACTACCCTGCCACAGTTACCTTGAATATAATGGTCTATCCCTAATTACTGGCTTCTGCCTTGATTCCTTGTGCTTCCTTCCCTGAGACTCCAGTTCATGTGGCCTTTGAATGGAGACTTGCGCTGCTCTGTTCCTGCTCGACGCCTGAACTGTAGGCTGGTGTACAGCCGTTCCTGAGGCCACGTGGTCTAGATCAGTGCTCGCCAATCCTATCGGATAGCATATTTTTATCAGTAAAAGTGAAAGCACCTCCACTATGTATATTTATTTTTAATAAGGTATACTATATTCTTGCACTATTATACCAAAATATTATCTACTTTATAAAATACGCTAAAAAGAAAATTTTTGAGAGGATGAGAAAGAATATAAGATTTTCTTTGCATTTTATTTGTCTCGTCCACATCCTGGGCGTATTTCTAAGAATTACCTGCTCTGAGCCACTTCTTAGGAGGTTGTTATGTTTTGCCCCCCAGATACCAGTCAGGACATGACCCTGCCATTATGTCTGGCCAGATGGAAGTTTCCCCAGTGCCCACTAGGTGGCTCACTGCTCTAGTATCCGTCTAACATCTCACCCACCTGCTACCAGGTCGCACTAAAGTGCTTTATCCCAGTGTATATAGTATGTTTCTCTCAGTGGGCTGCACAGAGTTTTGTTTTTACTGTTTTCTATTGCGATGTTATTAATATTTGTAAAATGTCATTTTATACCTGATGTGTACACATGATAGATGATATGTACAATTTTGTATGTAACATAAAGTGATAAGTAAGGTAAGGAGCATATAATGAGGTACTGGGACATTATTTGGGATAAAAATAAACTTTTATCCTCAACTTATGGTAAAATAAATTCCAAACAGATGAAAGAATTAGGTAAAAATCTATAAATAAAGAAAATGTAGCTAAATATTTATCTACTCGTAGGATGGGGAAAAAACTCTCTGATTGTTAAAGCAAAGAAAGAAGTTACAAAAAACCCCAATAGATGTGACTATATAAAACGCTACAAAAAAGTAAAGGGGAACTAAAAATTAGAACCTATAACTACAATAAATGTAAGCTGAAAATGGCTCATATATTTAATAAGTAAAGCATTTTTACAAACAGTAAGAAAAACTGTGTAATCCCAATAGAAAAAATAGCTATGAGGCAAATTGAAAATCACAGAAGACAAATGGCTAATAAACACACAAAAAACATGTTCATCCATAGTAGTAGTCCAAAAATGTTAAATAAAACAACACTGAAATATTATTATGTGGATAATGATTTTATTGTAAGAATTCTGACGGCAGTGAAGTAAGATGGGAACACTCAAGCAGTGTTGCTTGGAGTGTAACCTGGCATAATCTTTATAGAAGTATTTTTGCAACATATATTAATAGTTGTAAAATATCCATACACTTTAACATAGTTATTTTACTAAGGAAATAATCAGAGATAAGCCAAGGTTTCAGTTCAAAGGTGTTTCTTGCTGATATTATTAATCATTGGGAAAAACTAGCCTAAGTGTCCAAAAATAGACAAATGTTTCAATTATGAAATATTTTCAAGGAAGAATATTTTGTGTGCATATAAATCATGTTTCAAATAATTTTGTTAAATGATATGGAAAAATGCTCACAATAAAATGCTAAATTTTTTAAAAATGAAATTAAATCTGTGCAATTCATAAAATTGCTATTAGTGTCATATTTACTTAGAAAAAGATGAGAAAAAAATCTAAGAATTAGCAGTGGTTATTTTGGGGAGTGTTGAGATTATGAGTAATTTATATTTGTATTTTTATCCTTTCTATATTTTTTAAGGAACCTAAGGTACACATAAGTTATTTTTATAATAACAATTGTTTTAATAAAAAGGTATGTAGGAGTCATTGTGCTTTAAATATAAGTATTTTTCAGATTATATGATAAGAATTTTAGGATTAGTAATGTTTTCCTATTTGAATAAAATACAAAGGAGTCTTCGACAATAGAACGTAGTCAGCATCTGTGAAATATTTATATATTTCATATTTGACTTGGGGGCCAGCCACTATTCTGCTATACCTTGCTTAACAAGTTGTATTGAGGTAGTATTCCATAAGGCCAGTTGTTCAAGAGCCAGTACAACAGAGTGCTCAAAGGCTTAGGCTTTGATGTCCAGCAGCCTGGGTTGGAGTTCTTGTTCTGCAGCAGGGTACAGGTGACTCTACCTCTGCAAGCCTCAGCCTGACTAACCAGGTGTCACTCTTTTTCCCTACGTGGATGCTTCGTCAATCTCATTTTCTGAGATTCATAACTGCATAATGACTAAATGTGGTTAGTCATGCCATCCTGATTTTAAATGGAAAAATGGTAGTATGGAATGGATAGAATAAGATCCAGAAATAAACAAATACCCAAGTGATACTCTCAACATTGCTTTCTTCACTAGGTGCTCATGCACCCCAGCAAAACAATGTGCACAGCACAGTCCCCGCTCAGCCACGGTCCTTAGCCATCGCAATTAGATCATGATCATCAGTTGAGTCACATTCCCTAGTTACATCATACATAAAAATGTCAAAGATTCTTGCCCCCCACCCCTTTTTTTTTGGATAAGGGAGTAAACTAGGCAACTGTGAAAGTTTTTACAACACAAAATTCTTTGTTAACTTTGTTGACATTTGGCAAATGAATTACTAATTGCTTTATGGCAGTGAAATCTCTATTTATTTCTTTAAAAACACCATGATCAGTCAGTGTCTTCTTCTGTAAATATAAACAATAGTCCTGCCAAAGGAAAATTGCATCATGATTTGAAAGGAATACGTTTTATCATGTAACATATCTCCATATTTAAATAAAATGAAATATAATAAGACCTCCCAATCATCTTCGTAAATGAAATCTTCAGAAATAGATTGTTAATAAGCAAGCTAATTGGATGTAATGCTTTTTCTGGTAGAGTCTTTTTTAATTTCATTACCCAATCCTCTTCCACCCCCAAACACAGTTACCATATACTGCATACTCCTCATTCTCATAGCAGGATGTATACAACACAGTGATTGAAGAAAAAATGTATGCATTTCTTTATCCATGATTTTATTCCTCTCAAAAGACTTCTGAGCTCTAACTAAAGTCTGTTTTATATATTTCTGATAAAACAAAATTATTTTACATTATTTCTAAATATTCAATTTTTGTAGACTCTCTTCTCCATATCGTTCTGATGCATTTTAAGGCAAATCTCATATTTATTGCTTGCGTTGTCTTAGGACTAAGTGACTCAAAGTTATGTTATTTTCAAAATCAGGTTTGGTTAATATATCTGAAAAAGACTCGGATTTTGATCATTAAGAAAGACACTAAATTATTTTTCCTCCAGCTAGAAATCATGTTCTCCAAGGTGCCACAGAAGGAAGCATCACTCCCTGAGGAGTGGTGTCACAGGAGTGAAGAATGAATAAATGTTCAATGAATGTAGGGATGAACAAATCAGCAAAGCAAAAGAATTGTGGCTCTTTCCTATCATTTAATTAGGCAAACTAATTTAACCAAAGGAAGAAATCTGAATCTACTGGTGTTTCACACATAACCACTTTAGGTTTTTTCTTAATTAAATAGAAAACTCCACACAAAGACAGCTGATGTTCAAGCACAGGTGAAAGCAAACACAAAGCCATTTCGGAGCTACATGATGGATGCTGTGCAGAAAGTAATGATTCCCCCTTTCAGTCATCAACACATAGTACTTGGAGAAGAATGTACCAGCAGCTGTGAAGGACTCCAGACGGCCCAGCCCTGCTCATTAGCACCTTTCCTGTTTAGTTCACGCACAGTCCTCATTTCTCAATCCCAGGGTTCACCCAGATGTTCACCCTAGTCTTTTTCCCCGTTTTGCCTTTGACGTGGATTGATGTGAATAAAACATTTGAGAAACACTAATTTGGAGTAAGAACTAAAGAGTGTCTGTTTTTGAAATGATACCTTGGCTCTTAAAGATAGAAAAGCAGTCATTAAATTTTTGCCCTAACAACCAAAAATGACGTCAATTTGGGCAGATGGCAAGAAGAGGAGCTGTGTAGCACTCAGCACTTCACAGTGCAGGATGACTGAAACAAAGCACAGGTCAAGAAGTCCTGAGCCTGACCAACATTTGTGAAGAGTTCCAAGAAAATACATTTCTTTTTTTCGCAATAATGAGTCATCTTTTCAATTGAAAAATTAATCAGTGCACATAGTAAAAGTCCCATAAAATTCAAAATGGTGAGTACTCAGTCCTCTTCCACCTCAGATGCCAAACCTGTAGCCGTCTGTTCTCCAAAGCTAGCAACTTTACCATCATAGAGTGCACACGCAGAAAAATGCTTGTGAGTGAAACATATTTATGTATGTATAGTCTTTGTGTGTTTTTCCATAAATGGGAACATTGTGCATTAACTTAGTCATTTTAAAATATACCTGGACTAAATTAACAATATAGCCATTCAATGGCATAACTTTCTACTATTAAAAAGAAAAAGGATGAGAATGCAGACACTATGAATAACTGTCAAAAAGTTAAACATAGAGCTACCATTTGGCCCAGCAATTCCACTAGTAGGTATTCACTTAAGAGAAATGAAATATATGCACACACAAAAACTTGCATAAATGTTCATAACAACCTAATTCAAAATAGCCAAAAAGTGAAACATCCCAAATGTCTATCAATAGATGAATAAATACACAAAATGTGGTACAGCCATACAATGGGATATTATTTGGCTGTAAAAAGGAATAAAATTTGATACATGCTACAACATGGATGAGCCTTGAAAACATTATGCTAAGTGAAAGAAGCCAATCACAAAAAAACACATATTACATGATTCCACTTATGTGAAATATTCAGAATAGGCAAATCTATAGATTAAAAGAAGTAGATTAGTGGTTCCCTAGGACTGGGGGAGAAGTAGGTAATGGGAGGATCGGAGGGTGATGGTTATAGGGTAAGGGGTTTCTTATAATGGTGATAAAATATTCTAAAATTGATTTTGGTGATGGCTGCAAAGCTGAGTGAACATACTAAAAATCAATAAACTGTACACTTTCTACAGGTGAAGAGTATGGTGTGTAAATTATATCTCAGTAAAGCTCTTCCAAAAAAGAACAAGAAGCTTATCTAGGTATTGACATATTGTCAAGTGAAAAATACAAATTGCAGAACAGTAAATGTGCGGATTATGGTTCATTTGTGTAAAAAGAAGGGAAGAGAATAGAATTTATGTTCTCATTGTTTACATTTACATAAATTCTAAGGTATACACAAAGAAAACCAATGCAAATGGATACCTGTGAGTATAAGTATCATTTTTTTTTTCGAATTATAGCAATAACAACACTAGCAAACCTCACCTAGAGATAGCTCCATACCAGCATATGACAGATCTTCCTCATGGATACACAGCGTTGCATTATAGTTTACATAAATTGTTCAGTTTTAAGTTGATTGACATTTAGGCTTTTTGTAATATTCTGTTACAAAAACTGCAGCAGAACATTTTGGTATTTGTACCTATACACAAGTATATAGAGTAAATATTTGAAAGTGAAGTTGCTAGATTAAAGAGAAACAATGTAAGAAATCCTTAAAGCAATGCAACCAAAGAAGATCCCTGTGAATATGTGTGGCTGTCATGCTCATCCCTTAAATTTGTTGACAACTATAGTAGCTATAAACCTTAATCAATTGCAATTAATGAGCAAAATATGTATTTTCTGACAGGATTAAATGAAATCCTAGCATTTTCTCATTCTCTGTAGTTAGTGCATTAAGTAAGGAGAACAATAAGTTCCATTTAAAAGAAATTCAGACAAAAACCAAATGGTTTATTCTACGTAAGTACTGGAATTTGAGAAAGAGAAGTCTCCTTTTAATAGGCATGAATTTATTTGAATTCATTATGTGGTTTCTCAAATGCTGTGCACATTTAAAATGACCTTTCAGCCCAAAGTAGGAGTCTTAGAGCGAAAGAATAAAGAGAATTTGTTTCGATTAAGATAAACATCAACTACCCAATTATACTATTTGAATTCTAAGAAGGCAAAACCATTGTCAAAAAATTGGAAAGCACCAGGGATGGCAGTAATCTTGGTAAAATTTAATTGCATGAAGTTCTGATGATGCAAAGAGATGTTACTGATTGTTCATGGAACACAGGGCTATGTTTGTGTGCATTCCTCCCTTTCCTTCCTTCCCTTCTCTCTGGCTCATTTTGGAGTTGTTTTTGAGTGATTCTATTTGGCAGAGAAAACCCTGTTATTCAGTATGGTCAAGGAATGTAGGCATTAACTAACAAAATGTTACAGTTGGTAGAATAATAGAGAGTTCTATCTTTAACAGATGTTATAATGCTGAAAAAATTATAATGAAATATATTTCATACTAAATAAAACCTTAATTTGACTATTTTTGGTTATTATTGTTGCTTTTGTCATTATTTTGCAGTTTTATGATAAAGAAAATACTTGAGAACTTAAATACTTGAGGATGATGATTGTGGCAATGATCTGTGATGAGGTTAAATTCATACAGGCCAAAAGTGTGTTGCTGTTTGAAGCTGATGGAACCCATTCATAAACTACTTGAGGGTGCCCAGGAAAAGGGACACCATATACGTCCTGAGCAGTCTTGCCAGTGAGCTTATCAGCGCCTGGCCTTTAATACGTGTGGCTGTCATGCTCATCCTTACTCCACTTTGGGAAATCATAGCTCATGTTTGTCTTTTGTACCATCCGTGCTATCCAGCAGGCACATCCTACTATCAGCTGAAGGCTAACACTACCTTCTCTGGGAAGACTACTCCAACCAGTAAGCAGACCATTTACTTTTTACACATATGTAGCTACTAACCAATTATATTTTGAACTCAAATTGTAACTAAATTTAACTCATAGAGGCATTAGAACAATAAAATCTATGTACTTATGGCAAGAGAGAATTCAATATGGGTTGCCTAGTGCATGACTTGATACTTAAAGTGAGATCTTATCGCCTAATAAAAATGCTCTTCAGGTCTAGCAAATCAAACTCTTGGAAGGGTCTTAAACTGAGTAAAAAGGAGAGATTTGCAGTAACATAGCATCTTCAAGGGCACTTTTAGTCCAGAATGCTTTCCTCCTCTCCTAGGTAAAGCCACTCTCTCTGACCTTGGCTCAGCAAGGCTCTCAAGAACACAGGCTAGCAACAGAGATCAGGTCAAATACACATGGGAAACAACCCAGCCGCTGACAAACACCGAGGACTCACTGTGCAAAACCCATCATTTCGGGATGTGCAACTTTTCACTGGAAATCTGTATGTGAGGGCCACATAAATTCAAGTTCTTAGGAGAGCATTCTTTCACTTCTTTTCGGTTTTGAATGATTAAGATGGCCTTCTTTCTACTTCTCATACCCACTGGATACTCAAGGCCTTAACATCTGCTATAATCCTCTTCTCCCCAGTGTTTGCTTGACCGGTTCCTTCAGTTTTCAGCTTCCCTGACAGCTCCAACTAAAGTGTGCCTCTAGGACACACAGACACACACACACTGTTTAACTCAGTCCCTTCTGTGTTCTCTTCACTGAACTTAATTTGGAACCATTTTATTTGCTTAATTAGTTTTGCTTGGTAAGCTCCAGGCGGGGAGGGAGGCCCCATTGCCTCTCCCAAGCCTAGCACAGAAAAGAGACTAAATACGTACTTGCCTGTATAGAAACTGCCCTATTCAAAACTAGAGAAAATTATCCTAAATAAAAATATTGTTATTGAACTATTTTATGTACAAAGGCATTTATATCTCTCATCTTCCTGTAGCACCATTGTAGGCTACTATTAAAATAGAATTTATGTCTATATAAGAATTAAACAGAGTAACATTTCTAATATTGTTTAGAAAATAATATATATCTTTTAAGAAGGCCACGTGAAAGAAGTTTCTAGTCTAGATTTAGCTAGAAGTGATGTTGCTTTTTACCATATTCATGTAAATTTAACAGAATAATACATTTAGAATAAGCCAAGATTCATTTGTATTAATTTGTAAATTAAAGCAATAATTAGGTTTTACCTAGAGCTGTTATGACATTTTCTCAGTAAACTTTTCATTACCATTTCACTTCTGAAAGATTGCATACATGTTGTATCATATGGCCATTTTGTAAACCGTTAAAATTCTTACATCCTCAAACAGTAACTTGTGTCAAGACTAGCATGAAAACAAAAACATAAGCAGGAAGATATTAATAGGAGTTTTTCCCTTCTAATAATAAACTGCCTAACATTAATTTGGTTTGCTGTGTCCCCAGCACTGCATCAAGTACTTTCCATGTATTATTTCACTTAACATTCACAGGAACCCCATGGGCAGTTTTTCCCCCTCATCCAAAAACACCCAGCTTGTAAGCGGAAGAGCCGAGTTTTGAACTCAGTCTGACTTCAGAACCCACCCCCATCTCTCCAGGACATATTGTTGGCAATTCCAAATAGCCCTTGAATTTGGACAGCACAGATCGATGCTTCCTATGGCCTAAAGATATAGAAATACTTTGAGTGAAGTTAAGCACATAAGGTCTGACTTCAGAATAATATAAAGGTTTAAAACTAGCCATTAACTTTTACCGGGGTCAAAAAGGACTATTTACAAAGCCATACAGAACATGACTATCTGGCCTACTTCTGGTGCTGGGAGCTTAAACATGCTACTGCAAACTTTCTAAATGCTTTTTGTTTCTTTCTTTAGAATGGTTAAAAGTTTCTTGAGTACCTAAGAAAAAAGAACCCACTTTTCTTGAGAATTCCAGATTAAACATCTTTACATGCAGCATAATGTTCTACCTAGCCACCAAAAGCAAGGGTTAAAAGCAAAGGTTACTCAGAGTCCCTCCCCAAATTTCTCTTCTATAGAATTATTCTGAGGAACCAACCTTTTTCTGACTATTACTACTGCTAGTCAGAAATTCATATATTACAAAAAATAATTCCTTCTCTCCACCAGCATAAATGAATTTATTCAGGATGGCACACAAAATCAAAAATTGCTAGCATTATGTCCAAACTCTAAAGTTTCCATCAATTTAACTTCCCTTTCTACCAAACCTTATAGGATTTCATAAGTTTCAACATGAGTTGATACACAAGACACTCCCTTTTCTTTTATATGACTTAACCTATTCTATCTTAGCCAAAACGGATTGTCACTCATTTAAAAATATTGCCCTGAGAGTCTTTGCTTTTTTCTCCGAAAATAGGTTCATATTCTGAATTTCGGCACTAACGAATACAGAAAGTCAAAGACAACCTTAATGAGACTCTTGATTCAGAAATATTTCAGAAGAAATTAAGGTATTCATTTCATATTAAATTAAGACTTGCCTGGAAGGCTAGGATTTCTTTATGTGAATGTGAAGTTTACAGAGTAGGTTACAACTATGCAATATTTTGATGATGAAATGCCTAAAGCAATTGGCACCAGGGGAATTTGGTACTTTAAACATTTTGGGAAGCCCAGGTTTGCATGGTAGTTACATGTTCTGTATCCTTTCTCCATCTCTTATGTATATATTCAACAACACACAAATGGCATGAATTATGGAAGCAAATGTGTTGAGTCCTTTGAATAAATTATCCAGGCTTACTGAAGTAAATTATCTAAAATTTTTCTTGCTGCATTGGAAATTCAGGCAATTTTTAAATATTAATATTAATAAATCATACATGCGTGGAATTTGAAAAAATGAAACTCTGTATTTTATTTAGAAAATTACTAACAAAGAAAGTCAAATCACCAACAGAACAGAAACTAAGTGAAAAACAAAAGAAAACTTCAAAAAAGCTAATTACTTAAGAAGGGATGACCAAGGGTATAAAGCTGAGTTTAGAATTCAATTCAAATCTTACAAATAAAGTTTATAAATAAAATCTTACAGTTTTTCCTGAATACTGGCTACAGTTCATAAAAATCATTTTTGGAATCGCCCACAATATGCACTGAAGAGGCCCTGAGGAAGTGTACTAAATGGGAGGTGTTCCAAAGTCAGACTGAGTTCAAAACTGGTCTTACAGAGCTGGAGCTATTACAATGTCACAAAAATGCTAGAAGTCCAAATGCATGACTGGGAATCATGGAATAATATAGTTCATTGTGAAAGTCTGATAATAATTTGATATTCTGTTGCAAACAGGTTTTCCATTGTTGCATGGTGCCCTTATATGGCAGTTGTAATCCTTAAGAGCAAGACCTATAACTGAACTACAGTGGGACATAAATGACATTTTCATCTGATTTCCTGCATGGAATATGGTCTTTGACAGTTCTTTCAAAAGTTTCTATTGGATCCCGATTTGATGAAATGGCCTTACTTAGATTAACACGGTTATAGCTGGGGATTATACATAATAACAAAGGAATATAACTGAACTCAACCATGGTAATAATAAAATGAGTTTATTTAGAGAGCTGGCAAATAAGCTAGTGGCAGTTAGTTGTAGAAAGGAAAAGTTTATTTCCCTTCTTAATGAAACAGAGCCTCAAGCAGTTTTCAAAATTTTAACTAGGACCTATAAAAATAAAGGTCTCCTGAAGATTATTTGTAGAGACAGATTTTGGCAACAAGTTAAATTATGCCATATATTCACTTTATGAGTTATTTTTGTTCAAAATTCACTTCTTTCCAGCTATTTTTTCTGATGTGCCCTTCTCATTTTCCCTTTATATATGTACATTAAAATTTCCTACTTTATACATTTTATGTTTGAAAAATTAAAGGAAAAATTAATTTAAATAAGAAAGAAAGCTGTTGGTTTTTAAATTTATATAAATAAAATAAATGTAAGTATTTAACTTGGCTGACACAGCCTTATTAGGAGGTGACTAAGTAAACAATTTATTTACAGTGAAAATATTTCTTAACAAAATGGCATGAATTTCCAGGCCAAAAAAAAAAAAAAAAAAAGAAAGAAAGAAAAAGAAAAGAAGAAAGAAAATATCTCTCTAGACCAGAGAAAATATTTTGATCTAAAAAAATCAAATATTCCAGATTTATTTTGTATTACCCCACCCCAAATCCAAGTAGTGAGGGTTTCAAATAATTCTATTCACCACTGAATTTCTGAAAGCAACTGAAACACTTTTTAACTATAAATGTTCTGTCTTATCATGAAAATAAAAAATATCCCAAGGATATAGTAGTAGGTAAAACTATTAATCCTCTGTCCCACAGGAGTACCTTAGAAAGTCACTAGACTATAAATTTTATGAAGATGAGGGCTATATATTTCCTCATTGTCTCTCTAATAGCCATCAGTGTGCCTGGAGCAGAACCAGCTTAATCCACATTGTTAAATGAAGCAATGAAAAATGCACCTTTGCTTTTGCAACTAATAGACCTGCAGAAATGAAATCCTCCTTTAACGACTGTGTATTTTAAGCTATACAATCAGACTAAATGGTCATGTGGCTAGAAAATGTTTTTGTATTTAATGCAACACTAAAACAAATTACTTCCTCTGTTATTACGGATCAGGCTTTAATTTCTTGGCATTCCAAAATGTTTAAGTCTGGAAGTATAGTAAAGCTTAAAGTTCACAATACAGGCAGGGAACCTTACGTTGTTCCCTGACTTTGAAGGTCAGAGGTCAACTCCCTTTGTTAGGGCTCTCGGATAAGCTTGTCACTTTGGTTTGGCATCTCAGCTGGGGAATCTGCTTGGACGTGACAGCTGTGCTGGGTGTCAAGATGCTCAAAATGAGGCTACAGTGAGCATGAAGTGATGGTCTTAGCACTTACCGCCAACAGGTCTCTCGGCTTCACGTAACAAGCACCCATTGATAGAGTCAGGTCAGGTTGTTAGCTGGGTGATTGACATGCACAAAACACTTATTAGCATTTCTGTATGCTCCATTCATTACTAGTTGATGATACTAAGACTCACTCGAGCAGTGAGAAAATGTTGAGGAAAACTTGGAAGTGTACATACTAAAATGGGAAATACGTGCGGGAATAGAGGATATTCGGAGAGATGTGTTGAGACCAGAATTGCCAGTGGAGGTGGTAAACCAAGGGTGAAAGCAAGCCACAGGAAGCAGGCAAAAATCCTCCCAGATACTTTACAACTCCTTGCCATAGAGACGAAACTCTGTCTCTACAACTCACCCAGTACAATCTCTAGCAAAATGCCATCTAGTAAAATAAAATTAAAAATAAAAACAGATTGTAACATTCTTTGCAACAATATAGACCACCTCACTCTTGTACTCTCCATGCAACGGATGTTGAATACCCATGATGGAGAAGGCACCGTGTGGGCAACAGAAGTTCAGCCCTGTACAAAGCTGAGCAAACCCAGTCTGCCCCATAACATGCTCTCAGGAGAGGCAGGCAAGACAGCAGACAGTAACTGCAATGTTTCAAGAGTTATAACAGAGAAATGTATAAGGTTTCATGAAAGCACACAGAATGGAAGGGCTGGGAAGGCCTCCCAAAGAAATATCCACTGGAGGTGAATCTAAGCAACAGAGTTTGGACATTAAATCATATGCAAGCAATTATTATAAAGTGACAACAGTTTTAAATACTCAAATAGTCCTATATCCCAAATTATGATTTAAACAGTTAACACGCCTAATTTTTATCCTGAATTTACGTTTCAAACAAAACTTTGCTTAGTTACCTATACATTAGTGGGAAGGAATGAACCACATCCACATGAACATGGGATAATCTCTCAAACATCATTTTGGAAGGAGGTGGGGGGAACAGCCAACCACAAAATAGTACATACTATATTATTCCTTTTATATAAAATTCTAACGCAGAAAATCATAATTTGTGATTTTTGAAATCAGCATCACTGCTACCTTTAGTAGGAGTGGGCAGTCTTAAAGGGATACAAAAGTGACTTTTGGTTGTTGGTAATATTATTTTTAATATGGGGTGACAGAAGGGATGACCATTGATAATTAGAATTAACTAAATTTTCTTTTTTTTTCCTTTCTTTGGTTTGCCACATCCAAAAAGTTTTTGTTACAATATTTACACAGAGTATGTTCTTAATAAGTGACAAAAACCCAAAAGCATGTTAAAAGTTGTATATATATACACACTTTTGTATGTATAAAATCTGTTTCTGCTACAAGTTTAACTGCATGCAAATTTAATCTCAGAGTTTTGATATATAGAATTATTACAAGATCTCCAGGGCCACATTATGACCCTCTTCTCTCTGCTAGACATCAATTGATCACAATACTATTTCTCTAAGCCCAATGCTGCTCTCATTACATTATCCCATGCGGCTACTACTAATTATGAGAGGTTGCCCATAGATGAAAAAGATTAGTCATCTTGATTTTAAACAACCAATTTTTTTATATTTACGTGAAAAAGATCTTATAATTTTGGAGGAACTTCACATGTATTCCTAGGTAAGGGTATAATTTCATACCTATGTATGAAAAATGATTTTCTAAATTATA
Organism: Lemur catta; assembly: GCF_020740605.2. Taxonomy (NCBI): domain Eukaryota; kingdom Metazoa; phylum Chordata; class Mammalia; order Primates; family Lemuridae; genus Lemur; species Lemur catta. The sequence continues at coordinate 36,698,798 of NC_059139.1, forward strand.
ATAACACCTTTAAAATGGAATGTCTGCTAACAGCAAGTTTGCTTTTTTGTGTATCCTTTATATTGCCCTAGAAACACTTACTGATTCATATACAGTTAGACTCAATTTTAACAATAGGACTCAGATAAATAATTGGAACTATTTTTTCCAAGCAAAAGACTCAGGGAATCTTTAGTGGTCAAATTGTTTCCCCCAAGGTGGTTAACTCTACCCTCAATCACACCTCTTTCCTCAATGTACAGTTGTGTTAATTTTAACAAAGTAATGCTTTTACATACTTTGTTTTGTAACTACTCATAATAAAATAAGTAGATACCAGAGATTGTGGAATGCTAATTGCCTGTTCTCACTAATCTATTGCATTCTTGACATTTTTAGCCCTTATGGCTGTTCGGCTCATCCTGAAGCTACACTTCAGGCTGTAGGAACAGAACTAACCAGATCTCACTTTTTGCCAGTTGTATTTTTAGAAATAATGGAGAAAGAGTCTTAAGCCGTTTTTTGCTGAGCTAGGATGGCTGGGTAAACCAAAGAGGAGTCCTACCCAGTCCATGGTCTGATAGGGAGGATGAGACTCAGCTGTGGAGATAATGATCTATGAATTACACAAGCAAGAGTGCACTTTAGGACTAGAAGACAAAGGGATTTGGAAAAGTAGGGAAGGCCTGGCCCTATGATTACAGTAAGGCTGAGCCACTAGGCAGCCCCAAGAAGGAAAGTTACGTGAAGAAAGTCTCTACAAGGATGCGCATAGGGGTAACATGCAGGCGCCTGGCCATTTCTTTCAGACTAAACCCTCGCCTAGGTCTGCTTCCCTAGAGGATTCTGACTGATTTTAAAATAACTACATCAGAGGTGTTCTAACTTCCAATTGACCACTTCTTATTCTGCCACTTTCATTATGTAGTTTACTTCTTTGACCCACCTAAATAGAGGTATGTCTTCTTTGAATCTTCGTGTTGATGTGATTTATCCAGAATACCTAGTTCTATATAAATGCTCCATTCTGAGAGTGCTCAAGAAGACTGCCTTCTGGAAAGGAAGCCCTTATAGGTGAAATCAGTTTCACATTTATAGTTCTTGATGATGTAAAAAGTTATATTGGAGCCAGGTGCCACGGCTCACACCTGTAATCCCAGCAAGTCAGGAGGCTGAATCAGGAGGATCATTTGAGGCCAGAAGTTAGAGATCAGCCTTGGCAACACAGCAAGACCCAGTCTTTAAAAAAATTTTTTTAATTAGCCGGATATGGTGGCATGTGCCTGTATTCCCAGCTACTTGGGAGGGTGAGGCAGGAGGATCCCTTGAGCCCGGGAGTTCAAGGCTGCAGTGAGCTATGATCACGCTTGTGAATAGCCACTGTGCTTCCACCTGAGCAACAGACTGAAAGACACTGTCTCTAAAAAAAAAAAAAAAAAAAAGTCAAAAAAAATTCTCTAACGAAGTCTTTTACCACTTGAGCATGGAAACTGTTTCTAACAGTTTTTCTTGACCTTACTTGACTAGAAATGCTAAAGACCAGCAAAACTTTTCCAGCTCAACAATGGGGTTGGGGTGGGGAAAATTTGATTATAGGTTATCCTCTGTGGTCTCTTTCATTTCAAAGATTTTATGGTTCTACTAACTGGTCAAATGCCAGAGAGGAAGAAAACAGTGCAATTTATAGTCTAACCAGAGGGAGAGAGTCAATAAGCTGAACGAGTCAGGAACGGACTAGATCTCTTAGGGATGAAGCTGTGTCAAAGTCCAGGTTCTATTTCTCAACACATCTCTAGTGTCCAAGATTTGCTTATATGCAAATCTTGAGAAAGAAGGCAGACAAATACCAAAGGAAGAAGGCAGACAAATACCAAAGGTAAACATGTTCTTGAGATACATGAGGTTAAAGGAAGAAATGTGAACAATCTAGGGCTAAAAGGAAAAGTATACATAGCCTGCTGACTACTTTTTGTAATACCATGAGGCATAATCACATGTGGCCAAGGCAGTTTAGATAGTGGAGAAAAGCAAACAAAACAATAAGAACAACAGCAATGACAACAAACGTGGGATGTAGAATTAGACAGATCAGGGTTTTCCTGCAGTACCATGATTTTACAAGCTGTATGACTTGAGTTTTATCTCATACAGTTGCTCTGAGGACAAAATGAGTTCAACTGTATGCAGCACCAAGTTCAACATCTCACAAACAGTAGATACTCAGTACATTGCAGTTATCATCATTACTAAGGTTACTGCTCCAACTATTACTATAGATTTAGGATCTGCTGTCCCTAGCTAGCTGGTAAACCAGTGGCCAATTAGTTACCTGCTATTCTCTGACAAATTTGCAGTATCAGAGGAAAAATGAGCTAGCAGTGGTTTATTTCATGTTAGAATGCCATTGGTTAAAAGTTGTCACATTTTGCAATAATTTATCCTGACTAAATTGGTAACAGTCATATAAATTCTGTGACACAAAGAAAAAACTCTGTGCCACATTGCAATGGAATGACATCCTGGATATTTGGAATTACTATTTTCTGTATTCCATATATACATAAGTATTCCATGCAAGTTCATTAAAAAGAACTGAATTTCTCATCTTGGGTGTATTTTAAATAGGAAGAAGAATTAGGTACAATGGGAGCACTTTTCTATAGGAAACCTGAAAACACTTACATACTGAAACTATGTCTAATGAACCATTTCTTTTAACAAGTCACACTGGTGCCATCTACTTCACAAGGCAGAATGAATATTTTGCTATATGAAATGAAAAAACTCCATGAAGTCATTCACTAGCAGTTTTCTAAGGTTATAAAGGAGAATCTACTTATCTATTGATTCACTATCATTATATCTACTGATAACTAAGAGGAAATCGGTTAAAATTTAAGCAAGGGAGATTAGTATTAGATATAAACAAAACTTCCTAACTGTGTGGGTTTAAAACATCAGGACTACTTCCCCTAAGGAAGCTTTGGAAGCTTGATCCCTGGGGTGCATGGCTTCTACACCAAGTGTCTAGTTTTCTAGTTTCTTGTTCTCCCTCATGTGTAGTAGAGAAATGCAAGGACTTATAGTTAGTTGACTCCCTGTATTCTCTGGCAGAAGTTCTCAGGGCTGAGACGAGGGTAATAAATGTCCTTTACACTCAAGTCCATTAATGGCAGTGTTTGCCCAGAAGTTGACAGTGTGATTATACAAGATAGTGCGCTAGGTGGCAGATGTTTAGGCTGGAGTTCTTCCACACTGGCTTCTCTCTAATATTTCCTCTTTTCTGGCCATACTTCCCCAGCTCTTCCCTTGAAATTTTTCCCTTGTATTTTTCTGTGTCTTATTCTGAAGAGCAGCAGTTCAGCCTTCTGTTAGATTTTCCAATTTACCTCCTCACCCATCAGCCAGGGTTCTACTAGGAGAGCCAACCCCCTTTAGAAAGCTGAGGGTGGATAATAAATACTTATGCTTCCGCTGTCGTGCTAAGAAACTGTATCCATAGGCTCTGGGATTCTTCCTACTCTCCATTCTTTTGAAGCACTTTCTAGTTTAGGTCAAACTTGACCACAGAACTAGGCAATCCGAGAGCTGAGACATACCACTGGCATAGCTGCCCATTAGTTATCTCCACGGACTTACATTTAACAGCACCCACCCAAGCTTGCTGTGATCGTGCCCCTGTGTTTCTCCCACCCTTCCTGTAGGCCCTTGTCCTTTTTTTCCATTTACTGCTTTTGGCTAACATATACCTTACTTCTACTATTAATTTTCTAATATATCTTCAAAACCTGTATTAGCTCTTAAGAAGCTGGATCATCTCTGGAAGGGCTCCAAGAAAATCTATGTTGGCTTTTAATTAAGACTGTGCTTTCCTTGTGACTATCTTCCTCATCAACCTAGCTGATATCCCTCAGGTCTCATTCTCTTTACCTTTATCCAGGCTTTGACAATTCTGTATGTTTAGTATTAGCATCATTTAGAATATTCATTATGTGTTCCTCAGTTATCTTTCCCTAAAAAAAGTAAAAAACACACACACACACACACACACACACACACACACACACACACACAAACTCCTTTTTGTTTTTTTTTGAGACAGAGTCTCGCTTTGTTGCCCGGGCTAGAGTGAGTGCCGTGGTGTCAGCCTAGCTCACAGCAACCTCAAACTCCTGGGCTTAAGCGATCCTACTGCCTCAGCCTCCCAAGTAGCTGGGACTACAGGCATGCGCCACCATGCCCGGCTAATTTTTTCTATATATATTTTAGTTGGCTAGATAATTTCTTTCTATTTTTTTAGTAGAGACGGTGTCTCGCTCTTGCTCAGGCTGGTCTCGAACTCCTGACCTCGAGCGATCCATCCACCTCGGCCTCCCAGAGTGCTAGGATTACAGGCGTGAGCCACCACGTACGGCCAAAAACTCCTTGAAGACCTTTTTAATACTCTCCCTCTTCAGCTTCATCTTAGAATCTACTTCTCTCAATCTTGTTAGTAACAGTTGGGTGGATCCATGGCTAACCACTCCTATAACCCAGTCCATTCCAAGATACAGAAAACACAAATGACTCTCCAGTGGTAAGGTAGCACTGCACAGAGTAAAACTATAAATGATCTTAGCAGTCATTAGCTTAGTGGTTTTCAAACAATTTTCCTTGGAACCCTAGAGTGTAATACAAAGACAGAGATTGGGTTGGGGTATGGTAAAGGTGCAAGCTCAGTGGATGTTTTACTGCTTTATGTATGTTTATATATTTTTACTTACATATTTCATACATATCTGTGTTTTTAAATGTTTACATCTATATATCAAATATATAATTTATTTCATATACAGTATATATAATATATATTTTATACACATACACACATTTATATTAACTTAAGTCATATTTCACTTATAAAATGTATTCCATTGAAAACATTTGTTTGAAATTCACTGAACTAACCCACCCCTTCCATTTTACAGGTGAGAAGACTTGGCTTTACAGTGAGCATGTCAGAGTAGAGTGGACAAATGGTTTTTTTTTTTTTTCAGGGAATCCTATAATTTATGATTTTAAAGAATAAATCTGTGATCTACTCCATGTTTTTCCAGTTATGTTTTAAATGAAACTCAAAGCATCTTAATCACTTCTCCTAAAAGCTGTGTACGTTTAGGTCTATTGCATAACAGATGAGGCATTAACTTAAGCAAAAGGATCAAAAGAGTTTATGGCATGGTGAAAACTCTGAACCAGCCTTGACAGTAGTTGCTTACCTAAGCCAAGTCACAGTATACATTGGACAGACAGAAAGTATGCAGTAGTTTTCCTATTTACAAAAGCTTCTATTTAATATAATAAAAGATACAGGAAGGAAGACTTTGTACCTTTTTCAAACCTAACCTAAAATGGTATGAAACGATAAAAAAAGTCTGAGACATAGCACTTGTTTCTAACCTGAAGTCTTACAGAGCTTGAAGAGAACAGAAAAACTTGCTAACATAATTGGAATGATGATCTGTTCAAAACTGGGAGGCACTGACCTTTTGCTCTTTATTCTCTGTTACAAGGAACAGATGACCTTATATGCTACCAGTAGAGAATATAATGGACTAAAGGCTGTCACGACAAGAGTCTTTCAAAAAGCCATTTTTCAACAACCAACATCAGCCCTCAACTTTATAGGCTATCATATCTCTAAAAGGACAACTTCCAAATATTGTAGTACATGTAGGCACACTCACAAGATCAACAGTTTTACAGCCATGACAAATGATAATTACGTACACAGTAAAGGGAGGCAACGTGCTGAAGTGAAAACATTGTCTTGAGGTAGACAGACGGGGGTCCTCGCCCCAGCCTTTCCTGGAAGTTACCAGTTATACGACTTTGCCCAAGTTACTTCATATCATAGACTTTTCCTCATCTGTAAAATTTGGATTAACTATTCCTTCCTTTCAATGTTGTTAGAAGAACTAAATAATATATTGTATGTAAAATTCTCCACAGAGTTGTCATTCACAGAAAACACTCAATAAAATGAAAGATAGAAGTATTATTATTAGAAAAATAGAAAAATAACTAATATGTTAAATGAAGAAGCAGAGTATAAGAATAGTATTTACAACTATTTAAGATATGTAAGTTAAGTTGAAAATGAGACTAGTTGAGGATGGTATAATGGGGTTATGAGTGGTTTTCTATCCAACATATTAATCAATGTTATTACATCTTTTTTATTCTCAATTATAAAACCAGTAATTTTAGCCTAAGCAAATGCTTTCCACTGTGATCATGGTGCTAAAATAAGAATGCTCAGCTAGCCTGGATTTTTAGAACCTTAGGAGGGGAGAGCTAATTAAAAAATTAAAAAAGGCAATCATTTATTGGTCACAGCTGAGCTGCAACATAATTCAGACAATTGTATCTGCTCAATATTGAAATGCATATTCACTGTATTTTGTACACTGAGCAAATTACTGTTTAATGGATATATAGGTATCTACACATGTAAAGATAAGGTTGCTAATGCAATGATAGTTATGTTTTTGATAATTTAAACTTTCATGTGTAATAATTTCTTGATGAAAAATCTCATGCAATATAGAAATACAAGGAAAAAAAGAGAGAAAATCTCTGCTACCTTCATTCTTATCTTTTTTTCCCCCTGAGAAGTAACCACTACCAAAGGCTCAGAATAGAGCCTTGTAGAATTTTTTCTATGTCTATAAACCTAAGTGTAAAATTTTTACATATTCAATAATCAATTTCAAATTTTGCTTTAAAAACAACCACAGTCATATTTTGAAGAGTAGCATCTCTTTTTTCTCAGATTACATAATGAACGATCTTGAATATAACAAACCTTGAATGTTCTGACAGCAGGAAAGAAGAAAGTCCAGTTTTATTGACCAAAGTTCTCTTTATAACTTTTTACTTAAACTAAATCATGTAAATCCTAGTTAGATTAATGAGAAGTATCTCTGGAATATGTTTATACATGGTAAAATGCTAGAGATATCAAGGAATATGCAAGGTAATATTATAATATATAACTGCTGACTACATCTGAATTTAAGACATGTAAAATTCAAATATTTATGGAAATGTAATTATCTGATTATTTTGTTATACAGAATTTGGAGGCAGAATATTGTTACTGAAACAACTAAAATAGAAAGACAAACAATGCTCCAATCAATGAATTTGCTAATTTTATTAACTTGATGAGCATGAGAAAATACATATATTAAGTTTTTCTTAATTTCATGCATGCAAATTTTTTAATGAAATGCTTAAGATTAAATATCATAATCACTTTATGCTAGAACCTGGCATATAGTAGGTACTCAATGAACTATTGAATAAATAAAAGCAATCTTGTATATACCTTTATTATATAAACTCTAAATTCATGACACATATTACAAGGAAATAAATAGATTAATTTCAAGACTATTTTAATTTTTTTCTTGAAATTTATAAAATGTTAATTCAAGTAAGGCTGGCCTTTTGAGTAGATGAAGTAAGACGAAGGGTATAAAATATCATTTTACGTTTGCCGTGAAATCCCATTTAAAATGTGACTATGTCATTGGGATTTAATTAAGGCTGTAAAGAGCAAGTAGTGTGGATTGCTTTTTATGGTACTTGTTGGAGAAAAACAGATAGGAAAAGGTAGAGAAGAAGTAATCCAAAGCATCAGGCTCTTGCAAAAGGCAGATAACAAACTTCCAAAGGTAGTGTTTGGCTTGGTTGGCTTTGAGGCACCCCAGGGAGGAATAGACAGAGCTGGAGAAAGTGGGCTAAGGAAACAGAAAATAGATTTACCTAACCACAGTTAAGATGGTAAAGCCAAAGATGGGTCCCAAGGAACAAAGTATACTGAAGATGAAAATGAAAAAAAAAAAAAAAAAAACCAAAAAAACCAAACATCTGAAAAAAGGATAAATGGTAAAAGAGCAGGTCTCTATTATAGGAAGTCAGCTATGAAAAGGGATGAAGTAGGCTTTGGTGTTTGAAAAGCAATGAGATGAGAGGGGGTGGTTGAGAAGGTGGAAAGGAACACTGGTGAGGAGAAGACATTGTCCAGCTGAGGTCTCTGAGGCCTGTGGCCTTTCTGTGCAGAGGCACAGGGAGAGAGGCCTGCGTTTTTCTTGCTTTTCTTTCTTTTTTTATAATTGAGTAAATATATGTGTGTGTGCATGTGTACATATATATACACACACATTTTTTCCTCTATATACCTAATCTATAATCTATATTGATTTTACCATATGTAAATAAATACATGTGTGTATAGTATTTAAATGACACAAAGGATAATAAAATGGTAAAACCATACTTAACAGCTATTATAGCCTCAAGCCAAATTATTTGGAAGCTGCAGTGATACACCCAGACAGCTATATTAAGTCACATGTCAGATTAATAACTGGGGAGGTTTCTGTAGTGTGCAGTTAAATCTAGGACTCATTAGTGTAAAGAGAGACATTTATGTCTTACCCAAGAATCATTCTGACCCCAACACTAGGAGGAATATTTAAAGTTAAATGGAACAATATATACAATAACAAATCAAGATTTTAAAATATGTATTTTAAATTGTGGCCCTACTTATTTATGAAAGTATCTCGTACAATTTAAAACAATAAAATAGAATAGTTGTGGAAAAAATAGACTATGACAATCTCAGAGGAGCAAAGGGTGTCAATGTTAGTTGCCTCCTAAAGTGAACTAATTATTCTAAACTAAAAATTGAGCCCTAAATTTGAAAATAAGTCTCCTGGCAATTTAGGCAAAAAAAGAAATAGTTTGGTTTAATACTATTTGTTTAAATATTATATTCTTTTTTCCCATAGGGTGTATGTCATAAATGAGTAAAATTCACTTATTTTATGAATTTTGATTACTCATATCAGAGTTTTATATTAGCTCTTGTAATTCATAATAGGATTCTAAGTATTTTCCAGTATTTATTGTTTGGGGTAAAAAGGACCTTACAAATTTATTTGCAGATGCAAACTTTAAATAAACTCAAAGAAGAATTTACTAAATTCACTCTTTAATAAGGAATGACACATAACCTAATAGACAAAATCATCTATAATTTATTAAAACTCACAGAAATACTACTAAAAGGACAATTCTTGCTTCTGGTCTATTATGAAACACCAGTACAATAACAGCAAAGGATAACTCATCCACATAAACAGGGGCTGAATTCCTTACGCAAATAATTTGAGTATTTACATGAGCACTTGCCTGCTCACATGATACTGCATAATACATTCTGCTTGCCTGTTTCTATCCTATCCCTAGCCACCTCCCCTCAATCATTGCCTTCATTTCTCCTATCTGAAGCATGATTATTTCCACTTCAAAGAAGTGAGCTTAGTTATTTATTTACAACCAATTACTAAGGTAAACAAAATAAGATTAACCTCTGAAACAGCTATGAAAGTGGTATTGTGTAAATGGCTATTCAAGACACAAAAGTTACTTTGTTGGAAAAATATTCCTTACAGACCGTGCCATATGCTTATGAGCATATCAGATCAGCATTGAGAAAATAGTAGAATAAATATTAGAATAAATAGAACTGAACATACTTTTCATTAGGGTGAAAACATTAAAATTACTAAAAAATATAATAACTAGGGAATATTAGTAACAAAATAAAACATAAGAGATGACTGAGTGATAAGCAACTTGATATACATTTAGTCACACAGTTAAATTCAAGTTGGTTTCATGTATATGATTAAATATGAATAACAGTATTAATTTCTAACACATCTGTGCCAAAAGTTAAGGTATTGCTTCTAAAGATAAGGGCAAAGCTTGTCAACCATCAGTCTGCTTGCAACAAGCAGAAAAGATGAGAAAAAAGCAACCAAATCAGACAGTGAAAAATGGCAAGTTTTCATTTGCAAAACTCCCAACCTATTTGCAAGTTTTTTTTTTTCTCCTTTAAAAAATTAACATCAGATAAATTGCTATAGTCCACAGGGAGTTAAAAAAAAAATGTGAGCACACCTTTGATTACAGCAGAGGAGATTGGGAATATAACAGAGAATGAAAGAGGCACCAACACAGTGCTGTTTCACAAACCCTCAACATCACACACCTCATCAGTAATTACTAAATACTCAAGTGCATGTCAATCTTAAAAGGGAAAAGGGGAGAAGCATGAGAGAAAAGCACATTACCAAACTGCCTCTGTAGTCCTTAGGGAACTTGTGGATCGGGATCTTGGCTTCATAATAATGCTCATTTTGAAAAATAAAATAAAAAAGAAGGAAAAAAAAGTCTTCAATTATTCTCATTAATACATTTCAGCTGTCTTTCTGCAAATAAGCTTTAAATATATTCCATCTTCAAGGAAGGCTGCTTGAAGAAATCCAGTTTTCCCGAGGTCCACCTCCTGCCCTCAGTCCAGCTCACAGGGAGGGTTTTCACACGCAGGAGCGCTTGCCTCCTTCAGACTGAATTTACTCCAGTACTAGGCTGTTCGGAAGTGACAGTTTTTTTTTCTGTCTTGCAATGCCAAGGGAGGAACTGAATTTTGAATCTTTTCTTCCTCTGGGTCACAAGGGACACCAGCACAGTGAAAAAGTCACTTGATCTCTTCTTTTTTGCAATTCCGTAATAACAGGTTTAAAGGTTCTCAACCCTAAAAGTACTCAGGTAGAGAAAAAGGCAAAGAAAATGACCGGGAAGAACTGTAACACGGGAGAGCTGTCAAGGAAGTTCCATTTCAGGACAACCACAGGAAAACACTCTTCTCCGTGGAGCAGAGGAGTCAGCACAGGGTCAAAGCTGTCCACACTTAAGCTGGGTGGGCAGATTTACCTATGAATGTAATTTCCGTTGTGTCCCCTGCTTAGAATCCAAGGCTTTGTGAATGAGAACTATCATTCAATCTCACCAGGCAGAAACTATTCCTCAAGGGCTGTATGACGTCTGTAAGAAGGCAGTTCAAAACATCGCAGGGTAGTGAGAAAGGAAAAAAAAAAAAAAAAGCCGAGCCCGCCCCGGCCTCGTCAATTGCTGAGACTTACAAAGAAAGGGAAGGGGCGGACCGGCTCCAGAGACCAGGACTGTAAACTGGCCAAGCAGACGGGAGACCTCTCAAAACTTATAAAACCATTTCCTCCTCTGGGAAATGAGGTGTCTGTGTTATTCAGAGTAAGATTCCGTGAGCACCTTCGTAAGAAACACACCCCTTGCCATTGAGTTGTTTGTTTTCCAAAAGAAAGAAAGAAATGAGAAGTCATTTTCTCAAAAGCACTGGACCGGCATGCTAAAACTAAAATTTCTCTTCTGAAGCAAAGTCAGGAGGACTTAAGGACTTAGCAGCTGTTCATTTTGAGCAGATTTAATGAAATGTCATGCTTTGGGGTTGGTTGTAGAGCTGTAAACTGCCTCTTAATAATTCAGCAGAGTGTAACAGGCATCCTTGCATCAGGACGTGCTGGAATGTTTAAACTGAAAAATCTAATGTATTATTGCTGGACAAGTGGCTACATGTACTGAGGCTGTTCCCTTGCACAATGTTTTCTGAACCTTATTTTTTTTAAAATGATATGCAAATTTCATTCATCTCTATACACAAAGACTCTAGGTTTGCTAATTATTAACAGCTCTTTAGTAAGGAATGAAGCTTTATATCATGTCAACATCACTTATTATTTTGAAGACTAAAACCTGCACAGCCTCCTACATCTGAAATGAAAACTTCTATTATAGTGGATATAATCTAAACTGATTCCATAGCTCCTAACATTTGACCACCCTGCCCATCTCTCTAAACATTTTCACATAGACTATGTATTCCTCTGGGTGTAGCAACTTCAATGATTTTGGATATGAATTACCAAGTGAACATAATTTAAGCATTCCGATTGACTAAATGACATTAGTTAGTACGTTGGTTCTCTAGTCTGACGTGAACTTGGTATTTATTTAGCATTTGCAGACAGGATGTTGGAGTGCAGTTGTGACCCACCCAAACAACTTGGAAAATTAACGTAGTAAGGCATCCGCCAGAGTCTCTGGTTGCTTATTACAACAAACCCTTCATCTCTTCCCTGGTCACACTTCAAGGTGCATTTGTGATTTAGTTTTCTTTCAGTGACTCTCAGGCTTCTTAAGGTAAATGCCAATAAACTGCTTTCCACAGTTATCTCCTTATAATTTCAGTTTTCTTACGTCTCCCCAGGGACATTCACGGTTTCTTAGCACTGACCCGGGTTTAGTATATTGCTGGTGGCTTTAAAGCAGGTTAACTGATCACATATTTTTAGAAACTTAAAAGATGGGTTGTGAGACTACTCACTTTTGCAGGGGGGAGAAGGGGGCTTAGAGGAGGAGGCTTAACTTTTTTCTCCTTGGAATTTTATTGTGGGAAAAGGAAGGAAAAAAGCAAAGTAAATAAAATTAAGCAACTATATATTATTTGAAATAGTGTTCTCTTCCATGTAAGGTCTAACAAATATCTTCTGGTTGCCATTTCAGAAAGAAAAGGAAACTGATCACAGAATGTAATTGATACGGTTTGGATGTTTGTTCCCTCCAAATCTCATCCTGAAATTTGATCCCCAGTGTTAGAGAGGGGGCCTGGTGGGAGGTGTTTAGGTCATGGGGGCAGATGCCTCATGAATGGCTTGGTGCCCTCCCAGAATGAGTGAGTTCTCACTTTATTAGTTCACATGAGAGCTGGTTGTTTAAAGCAGCTTGGCACAACCTCCGCCCTCTCTTGCTCTTTCTCTTGCCCTGTGACACACCTGCTCCCCCTTCACCTTCCACCTTGATTGGAAGCTCCCCGAAGCCCTCACCAGAAGCAGATGCTGGCGCGATGCTTCTTGTACAGTCTGCAGAACTGTGAGTCAGATAAACCTCTTTTCTTTATAAATTACTCATTTTCAGGTATTTTCTCTATAGCAACACAAAACACTAATACAGTAATGTCTGAATGTTGAATGTTCAACTCTCCAAAAATAATCAGCCCTGTCTTCTACTGTTCCCCAGGTTCTCTGTCCCAGTGAGGTGATTTAGCTTCCTGCCGTGCCCTTCTCTGTTGCACACACGTAAGAGGTTAGTGCAGCCTCACTTACTTGCTCAAAGTTCTACACATTCCAAGAATCTTTCTCTGAGAACTCTAACACACTTATTGGGAATCTGCTAAATACTGTGTAACAGTCCCATAATGCCTAATATATCATCCCCATCCCCCTTAAAAAAACAAGTTTAAGTGGGGAATCTGACAATGTATTCAACTAACAGGAATACTAAAAATTTTTTGGATTGGTACATCAAGGTTGCTATTACAGAGAAAGAAAGATGTACAATATCAGGCCACTGAGATTTATATTTAAATTTTCCTTGTATTCCTAATGTTTAAGGTAGTAATAGAATTTTTCAAAAACTAATAGTTTTTAATATCACAGTGCGTTCTCTATTTTAAGGCAATTTTTTGCATGAACACTTCTGAAATAATGTTCTATAGTTTTTCCTCTGAAAAGCTTCTCAAAGTGGAGCAGATATGACACTGCCCTCCAAATTCCTTTTAGTACACAGCATATGGTGGTGTACAGGCGACAAGGATGCCTGAATAAGGGGGGACTGAGCTTTAGGAACCATGTGGCCCTTGCCTGTAGGGCTTTGAAAAACATGTGTTTGATCCAGAAGCTGCTATTCTCTCTCAGCATTTCCCTGATGTACCGAATTGCATAATGTTGTATAGACGACTTTCTACTTTCCTGTTGTCATCACATTTCAATAAATGGTATCACAAATGTGTAAGTTAATTAAGTCATCCATCTGTATATGTTTTGTTGAATCAAACCACGATGTAACATGATGTTTCTCAAACTTCAGTCATGTGGACACCATCTCCACAATTTTTTTCTATATTAGCATTTTATCTATAACATTATTTGATATTTTTCTTCATTGATCAACTTTTTAAAAAAATTAACATAAATTTAAAAAGTAACTTTATTTTGTAAATGAGCTTGATAGATTTGTTATATTTTTTTTCCCAGAAATACAAGTAAGTATTAACAGAAAAAAAGAGTCTAAATAGCACCTAAAATTTCTCTCATACCAGGAATGGTGCCCACAATGCAAGGTGGGCAACACTCACAGGGAAAGCATCAAATGCATGCAGGTAGATTGGGTGCGTCCTAAAATGTGATTTCCCTTTCTCTTATTCAATTGTGAGCATGACTTCTGAGATGAATGACATTTTTTAAGAACTGTGAATTAAACATGAAACATTAACTGAAACCAATGGAATGAGGTGTTAAGCAGTGATTTTACTATACAACTGAGGCCTTCTAAGATATTATTACTTTGAAATACTCTGCCTACTATCAAATCTTCTGTCCCCTAAGTAAATTCCTATTTTCAGATTATAATAGACAGTCTACACTTTCCAATCTGTTATGAGCAGATTTCTTAGAACCATATTATAAACTAACTAAATGTTCAGGCCTGTCACATGTGCTTAAATTAAGGACTGCAGATATGTCAAACTAACTTTATAGGAAAAAGGACCATGGGATTGCAGTTTTTATAGTTTCCCAGTATTCTACATTGTACTCTAATGAGAAAAAGTCACTTTGAACTCTTGTAGTATTTCCTCATTATTGAGAAATACTTCAGTGTTTTCCTTATCTGGAGGGGAATTTTGAGGCAGTTTCTAGCAGTCTCTTTTATCATATAACACTTACTAGGGATACAGTTGGATTCAAGGACTTTCCAATTGGCATGAATCTCACTTGGACCTAAATTCCTTAATTCCCAAGGAGAAGCCCAGAGTATTATATTTTGAAGGCTTCCTACCTTCAGATTCCCTACCCTTTTTGTAAAATGTCAGGTTAGAATAATAATAATCACTCTTATTTATTAATCACCCACTAAATGCTAAGTATGCTATATATTTTCTTATTTATACATCACAACATCCCTGCAAGGAAGATATGACAATACCAATTTTATGAATAAGGAAAGCCAATAATGTGGACCCAAGTGTATCTCATTTCAAAGCTTGCTCTTTGTGATATGTGTGAGTACACATGTGTGTGTGTGTGTGAGAGAGAGAGAGAGATAGGGAGAGAAAGATATGAAGAAGTGCTACCTAGTACCAAGTTCTTGGAATTATTTTTAAGCCATCTGTCCTCTTTATTTGGACAGTGGCAATGAATGAATATCCAATGAAAATGGTGTATGTACATTGTTACTGGCATAAGGATGGACATGTTTGACAGCCAGAAAATTTTAGATTTTCAAGACATCCAGGATTAAGCAATCTGACTTCACTGTCCTTGTTTCTAATTTTAAGGCATACACACTGTGATCACGATATATATGACAATATCATGAGCCTGTTAGCCATAAAATATGATAAGATTTTGAGCCATCCTTAAAACATGAGTAATAGTGGTTTGCTGTTACGTATCCAACAGATGGCATTTTCATCACCTCATTAGGTAATATTGGCTTAACAAATGATCATTTTAAAAGGTAACAATATGTGAGACCTCTGGTAATGTATAGGTTTCAATATGTGTCAGCAAATTACTTTGTCTTCTAGAAGGTGCAAAAAACTAGTTTTTAAAACCAGAATCAACATTATTTCTGCACAGGATCAGTAATGCTGACATGAAATGCATTTCATAATTGACTTTCAGAATTTTTCACTAATTCAATATTGGATTTCAAAAGAAAATATTGTAAGAATCAAATAAATTATCTAATTTCAAATTTTATCAGTGCTGGTGTATTTCCTTTGTATTCTACCTCCCCTCTTCTCTCTTGCTCTTCTTGTTCTTCTTAATTCTAAACTTAAATACATCTCTGCAAATGTAACTTCATTTTGAATTAAATATTTAAATGCTATTAAAGAAATACATGCAAATAGTTTAATCAATCAGTGATGAATGCAATATCCTCAAACTCCTGCATTGACCCCTGACCTCAGTTCATACAGGAGGGGAGGCCCTCGAAAGGTGACAGGAAGCTCTGGCTGCATGGGTGGGGCTTGCCCACTGGGGGTTTTACTGTAGTGCCATCAGGTGCCCAGCGGGCATTATTTTGGCTTTTCCAAATGTTACTATGTGTAGGATTTTTTTCTCTGGGGTAGTTCTATTTTCTGAGAGGAGGATATAAGTCTGCCTGCTAGTGTTCTGGTGTGCATAACATAAAATTTACATTTTAACCCCTCCTAAGTATACTGTTCAATGGGATTAATGTGAATTCATGCTGTTGTGCAACCATCACCCCCATCCATCTCCAGAACTTTTTCATCTTTCCAAACTGAAAACCTTGTACCCATTTAAAAATCCTGTTCCTAACCTCCTCTCCTCCCAGCCCCTAACAACCACCATTCACCTTTTTGTCTCTATGAATTTGACTACTCTTGATACTTCATATAAGAGAAGTCATAAAGATTACATTTTAAAGGTAGATTCAAACTCTCATAGCCAATTTGGTCTAGGTGTCTCATTCTTAAAGAGAAAAACCAATCACTCGAAGCACAAAGTTTGAAGACAACAATTCTCATCTTGAGAAATAAATGTACTCGCCTCATCGATCATTGATTCTTTACAAAGTATTTACTTGGCTTAGTCAAGAGCAAAATTATCTTTGCCTTCACCAACATCTGCTTTTTTTTTTAAACCATTCTTTTACTTTTTTTTGGTTTAAATATATTTGAATATTATCAGTGCATATTCAGATTGCTCATTATAAGTTTAGTTCTTATTTCAAATTTATAATAGCTCCCCGTGTTTATTCAAGTGGTTCCTAAATCTATATATCTATCTCAAGGGAAAAGGAAAAATTTTAAATTAGCTTAAATTAATAAAAATAATCTTAAAAGATTTTTTGAAAGAGATACAACAAACGGAAAAAACACAGTGCCAAACGAAGCCCTTGTTTCTAACACTGTGAGATAAATCCGTTTTCATTAAAATAAGATTTGAAAAACAACCTGTCAAAAATAAATGCACACAGAATATGTTTTAATAATAATTTAACCTCTGATGTAATTGATAATGAAGAAAATTGATTTATTAGAAAGCAAATTTTCATCAGGGCCATTTAATTTACATTTGTATGATAACATTTTCCCCTGTACATGTTAAAAGTAATGGCAAAATAAGCCTGGCAACTCAGGCAATTTCTCCTTGACACACATTACAAATAGATTTTCGTTAATGTAAATGGCCTGTTCTTTGAGACAATGCCTACTAATTATGAAGAGTATACAGGATCAGGTTAAGAAGTGGCCTTTGGAGTCAGATTGCCTGGGTACAAATCCAAACTCCACTAACCACTAGTTGTTTGATCTTGAACAAGTTATGTAACCTTCTCTAAGCCTGTTTCCTCAGCTATAACGTGGAGATAAAGTAGAGTTTTGTGAAAATTTTAAAGTGATACGTAAAACCTTAGCAAAGTATCTGGCATACAGTAAGGGCTCAGTAAATAATCTTTACTATTAAAATAAGTTTTAAAAGATAAACCAATGAGATATAGATGAAAGCAGCTTTCAACCTTAAAAGTATATGTTGCTATTTAATACTAATAATACATTAGTATTTGATAAAATAATCGTTTTATGTTTTTGTCCTAGCTTAGATCCTAGTCCCCAGACTCCCTTTACATAATAGATTGTGTAGTTTTTCTGACTCCCATTTTATACATCAAAATTTATTCTCCATGTTATCTTTGGGTCACTTTT
The DNA here is from genome assembly GCF_020740605.2 of Lemur catta. Taxonomy (NCBI): domain Eukaryota; kingdom Metazoa; phylum Chordata; class Mammalia; order Primates; family Lemuridae; genus Lemur; species Lemur catta. Next base: position 36,716,508 of record NC_059139.1, read on the forward strand.
CAAGGCCAAACTTTAGAATGTTAAATTCTCTGATTGAAAAGCTTCCACAGCTTCCTGTTCTTTGCAGAGTCAATTCCAACCTTCTTTATGTGTTAAATAAAATCTTCTACCATTTGGATGCAATCTACTATTCAGCTTTGCCCTGGACAACTGATCTTTCCTACCCTATAATGGCAGCCACACCATCTTACACACCTTGCCCCAAATCTGTTCATGCTGTTTCCCTGCCTACAGCCTTTCACCTTCTTCCCTCTTCCCTGCTGAGTATACTTCCCACTCAGATCTAACATAAACATCAGTAAAGGCCAATGAATTCCAAGAAAAACTCAGAAGCTCAGCCTCCTTGGCTTGATTCAATCTGTGAACATCTTGGGTTAATTTTGATTATTATTGTTATTTTTTTACTTATTTATAATTCATTTATAGTGTATAGCAACATACAATAGAAATCACAGGGGCATTCAAGTCCCACAGTCACTGTTCAGCCACTGATTTTGACTGTGTGACCTTCAAAAACACTCTCTTTAAGGTTCAACACAGCCTTCTGCAAAATGAGGACAATACACACACCTATCATCCTCCTACAGTTCCTCTGTGATTAAATGAGAAGCCCTTCCTCTCTATCACTCTCAGATCTTTGCATATGTTTCTTTGGCAGTATTATCCTTTTTCTCTTTTACTTCTCGTTTTTTTGTCAGGAATTAACTCGGGCTACTCCTCCAGTCCTGCTGCTTTGTAGTCTGAATTAGGTACTTAGCCATGCAAACCTCTAGATTCCCGTCCTAATTTCTCTCGGAGTATTTGTCAACACCATATGGTGATCCTCTCTTCATTGGGCTAACTGTAGGCCACTAACTGGAAACTCCTAGGGGAAGGGATTGTTTTACCATCCTTGTTTTCCCAGGGTCTGGCCCTCAACAGACACTTGGGGCTCCATAATGCTGTGAGTTCCTTGAAAACAGGGAACGGGACTTAGTCTTCTTTGTATTCAGAGCACCTAGCACAATATCTGGCTCACAGGGTGTCTGCTTAACAACAGAATAAATCCCTGGTCAACAATGGCAGATAGGCCTTTTATAAATTTTCTTCCTGTGCCCTTTTGTGGCCTTCGCTTCATGGCTAGAATGAGATTTCCAAAATTGAGTCTTGCCTCTGTCTTGTTTTCCATAATCCTCTATCCTTAAAAGTTACTTTAGATGCCTTCTTTGCTAAAAAATAAGTTCTTACGGTATCTTTACAATAAAAAATATTCTCCCAAAGAAAGAGAGACTAGTTGGTATATGGAAATATGCTGGAAGAAGTCTTAGGCAGGAACTGAGTCGACCCCAGCATCATGATTGAGAAGGAAGAGATTCTTTCTTAAGTATTCAGGAGAAATGGCCTTAATCTGGAGAAACTATTATGCAACGTGCTATTCAACCCAGATAGAGTATTTGAATTCTAATAGGGACCTTTTGGAAGCTCAGCTCAAAGGAAATGACTTTTCCAGGAAGAGTTTCCCCACATCTTGGCAGGACAATGAGGAGGCTGCTTGTGGCATCTCATAAAATCTGCCAAAGTCTGTCACCAATCTGCCTGTGAATAAGATGGCTGTTTCTCTGGGTGTAAAGGCTGCATCCTGGCCAATGCTCTAAGAACCTTATTTGGAGTCACTAATAAGTTTACATGCATTAGCACATTTATGTTTATATCAACCACATGAAGACTTTGTATATCCATTTATCAGATGAGGGAGCTGAGGCACACAGAGTGCTTCCCCAGCAATGTAGTGGAAGAAGCAAGTCAGAACTCAGGCCTTCTGGCTCCAGAGGAGGCGATCTGAAGATGACAGAAAGAACTCCCATTTATCAAGTGTTCACCATGTGCCAGGAACTGCGTAAGATGCTCCACATATGTTCTCTCATTTAACATTTAGAACAAGCTCATGAGCTAGGTGCTATTATTTCCTCCATGAAACAGTCCAGGAAACAGATCTACAGGAGGTTAAGTAGTATGTGCGTGGTCTTAAATTGGGGCTTAATCTTAGATTACCAAAGTCAAGCATCACCTGTGAAAACCAAGACTTCAAGAACTAAACAAATAGCATTAGAAGTAGCATCTGAATAGGAGGATAATTCTTTTAAACTTGTTTAAGGAATTCTTTGATAAAGATGGATGAATTTATCACCATAGTCATAGTTTTTTTTATTTTGCACATGACATTGAAATCATTTTTATTCTAGGAATCATGACTTTCAAATATTTCAAGTATTTAGATACCAGTGTATATATAAATGCGGTATTCAAAAGTAACTTTTTAAAAAATGCATTTTATTTTACTATGTTGTTTCTTTCCTTGAAAGGAGAGACTAATTTACCTTCCTATTTCAAAAATGATTTCTGTGAGTATATCATTGTTTTTAGCTAAAATTTTTTTTTTTTGAATGGACAGCTCCTGTCTAAGGGATAGGAAAGCAGACTTAGATGCTATTTAATCTGAGCTGTATATCACTCTGTGTTCTTCCGAGGAGAAAGACAGCCTGTTCATTCCAAGCATGCAGTGACCTCTAAAAAACTACTCACAAACAACGTTGAACTGTGATTTTTCAGAGAAACTGCTCTACTATGTTGCCTGTGTTCTTAAAGGGAGTGCTTTGTCTGATACTTTTGCAAAAAAGTCAAGTCTTAAGTATGGTACTTGGCAGAAGTTGCTTTATGGAAAGTTGAAGGCAAATGAGCTAGAATAGATAATGCCAAAATACTTTCCATTTTCAGGGCAGATTGTTATTCCATATGGGGAAAGAATATGAAAAAGCTCTCCCACCCAAGTCCCTGTAATTTAAACCTTCATTCAGCTGACAGGTCCTCAGTGAGTCAGATTCCTCCAGGATTTAATTACTCCCTAGCTGACTCTCAAGCTTCTCTGCAAATAGTTAACTTTTTTGTTAAGAGTTACCTTATAGTAATTGCACATTAGAATTAAAGTGCAGTGATAAAAAAATCAATAAAAATTAAAAAAACATAAGCCATTTTAAAAATAATAATTTTGTAAATGGCAACTAACTTAGGCAGGGCTGTTTCAATACTTACGTACATCTCACTATTTCTCATATCCAACATATTAAAATGGACTTACTTTCCACATTATAGATTTTTTTTTACTATAAAAATCTAGAAAGAGTCCTTATAATTTTGCTTTTGAAACTATGTGGCTACTATTAAACTTATGTAACTAATGATTGGCCCTGATTTCTTTGCAATCATCCAGCATGCTTGGGAATACTTGCAAAATGAAAAAAAAATCAGCATGTAAGTTTCTTTCAAATTTAGTAAAATTTTTATGAATACTCACTTGACAGCTATTGAAGTTGACATAATGTTATGCTTTGAATATTTAATTAAACATTAATCTTGATTTCGCAGTTTTCTTTTTGTATTTTGGAGTCAATTATTTCATTTTTCAGTTATCAAACATTTTTACAGGCCCATTAAATGCTCATAGGCTCTAGGTCCTAAGGACCACAGTACCTGCTATGGACAAGAACCCTGGAGGTGGGATTTGGGAGGAAAGGGAATTGCAGTAAGAAGTGATTCATGCAAGAAGACGTATTTAATATTTCCAGATAGGGTGCTATTTCCTGTATTACCTCGACAATTATGAGTTACCTTACTTTGCTAATGAGGTGAAGTAAGGAATTAAGCATTTACTGTTCAGGTTCTTACTCATAATCCAGCTCATACTCGGTATCATAGATGATAAAAAAAGAAGTCTAAATTGTCGTTGCCACCTTAGAAGACTTAATAGTTTGGTTGGGAAGAAAAATGCTATTCTCCGATTTCCTCTAGAATAATTGAACACATGAGATTGTAAGATAATGAGTCTGGGGTTTGGCTACTTGAATGACTGAACTAAAACAATATTAGGGTTGCCTGGTTTTTATTAAATCTTCAGTGCTATTGACTTGGTGACTAAGATAGAGTCTAGGAAGCATGAAGTCGCTGGTGGCCCCACCAGGAAGAGAGTCCTTATGAAAGAGCAAACATAGCAGGAAGATCATTTATTTTTCACTCAATCCCAGGGATGTAGTTTTAACCTGGGGTTAGGTTCCTACTCCAACTAGAGAAACTTGAAACATGAAAAGATTTGAGCCCTAAGTAAAACAGCTATATCAGAGTTTCCAACTCTGACTCTCATTCTGCTCAATTGCTCAGTGGATATGGTCAATATTTTTTCTCTGAAATGAACTTCTTTTTTTAAGGACATATGAAATGCATTGTTTTGCAAATAGAACAGGATAGTCAACAGAGGTCTGAATGACCAAATGCTTTTTCTTCATTATTGTTGTTCTTACCTAAATAGGCCCTATAATGGAAATAATAAGGCTTTCTGTAAGTGGGCTGGGTACATGTGCAGGTAGGCCGTAAGGCCAAATTTCAATGCTTGAGCTACTCTCCCAATTCAGTGGGAGTCACACACCACTGAAGGCAGTATCTGGCTGCAAGGTCACCACGTGTTACATCGGAGGATGGTGAGTCACCATCTCATACTAAGCTCTGCAACATCATGGAAAGGTCACCACCACGTTCACCTATCCCAGTGAATTCAACCTGTAAGCAGCCTGCCTCCAACTCCTTAGAGATCATTTCTGAGAACATTTGTCTGCCACTATTGCCTGACATGACACAAAACAGAAGAAAAGGCTGTAGAAGGTTTAATTCACCCAAGGAACTGCCTAGCAGTCTTTGGATTATGTATAATTGTCTGTGGGATCTTAATGTTGACCTTTGATCCTAGCACAAAGAGAGACCTAAGGAGAAGCTGTTTTTTTGGGCAGCCAATCTCAGTGAGAATCATTTAAGGGAATGAAGAGTCAAACTCTTTTGTGTGAGAGATCATTTTAATAAGGCCACTACATGTCTGTGTGAGCTGCACATTGCACAACTCCAGGGAGTACAATTTACACAAATCACAATTTGAACTGTGCTTTTGGAATTGTGGAAAATGGTGGTCCTGTCTTTCTGCTTCTCAAATTGTAACACAATGTAACTACATTTTCCATCTTTAAATAGATCCCAAAGGCTCAAGTTGAAGCCCTGAGGCTAACATTTGTCCCCAGAGAAAGCAGTGTGTCAGACTGTGTTTAGGAACATCTTGGAGGCGGACTGCCAAGGTATAAATCCCAACTTGCACCTTACCCCGCCAAATCACTTTACTCCTCTGTGTCTTAGTCTCCTCAATTGTAAAGTGGGTGAAATCAAGGAGGTTGGGAGAATTAAATTAGATAATGCAGGTAGCATGCTTGAAAGAGCAGTACACACAGTCAAGGGCTCAATAAATGGTAACTCTTAAGACAGTGTCTCCCTTTGTTCAATCATTATGATTATGGAATGAGTAAAATTAACCACAGCTGTTTCATTCTGATTCTGGCTTAAGAATATTTATGGCTCTAGAAGAAACATTTTCTGTGTGTCTTTAAGGCTAAGAACTAGGAACAGTTTAACAGAATGTTCTCAGAGAAAATGAAAAAATAGAATTTTGTGATTGTCATTAAGAGTTTAAAATAATTTGTTTTACGGGGTGTGTCTGCTGCGTACTTTCAAATGTAATTATCAATGAAGGCTAATAGAAATCCCTGAATTTTCAGATATTGATAGAAAGTGACAGGCATTCCAAAAATAAATGTTGAGAAAAACCACAAAATTAATATTATACCCCCTCCCCTCCTTTAGTTTTTTCAAATGACAGTGAACACATGACAAAGGGTCATTGAACCATTTGTCATTTTTTTGAAATGTCATTTTTTGAAAAATTTGTCAAGATTTTTATTGGGGTAATCAGATATCTGTAAAAAGCTACTCTTTAAGAAAGCTAAGTAGCTTTTTACTATTGACTAATAAACTTTTCTAATAATCTTCAGTTGTATTTAATAAAATATTAGATGTGGTTCAGTTTCCCAATCTTAAAATACTGAGTGACCCAGGAAAAACATGAGGGAAACCTGAAGTGTATGGAAGTTGAATTTGGTGTTGACTGAATCCTTGGTATCAGCCCAAGGCAAACTGTAAGGTCAAAAGTGCGACTTTCTCTTTCTGGTCTTGACAGGCCTATGTTTTGATAGACTTGTTCTCATCTGCATCCCCTACACTGCTTCTAAGATATCCAGGTGGTTCTTAGGGTACCCAGGGGGGACACAGGACAGGGTTGACCACTGGGTGTAAGGCTAAGAGCCATATGAGAAGGTATCACCTTCAGACTACCTCCTCTGGGCATTCTGTTTTTGTATCTTTTCATCAGAGATTTAGCAATCATGGCAATATAGTTTTGTTAGTTACTGATGTGTTAAAATGGTGGCTCTCTTAGAAAAAGTGCTCTACTTTCTCTGCTCCCCCTTGGCACCTTGGCCTCTCTCTGTCTCAGAAGTCAGGCTGTGTTGTCAAGGAGGGAAGCAGGCTGCGTATAAGGAAAAAAGAAAACAGCTTTGGAATGATGATGGACAACAACTCATATTTGTTCTCAATGTCAGAATAGTAAGGACTATCAGGCCAGGAACATTGAAAATGCAAACCGTGGAAGGAGGCAGCTGCTGTTTAGCTTGCTCTTTCTCCCAGGAATGAGAGCTCAACATAGCCAACTTTTCTTAGTTAAGAGAAATGTGAAATTTTATGTGCAATCTTTCCATTTTAAATTGCAGTGCTAATTCAAATTTGTTTGTTTCTTTGTTTTGAGACAGAGTCTGACTCTGTCACCAGGCTAGAGTGCAGTGGCATCCTCATAACTCACTGCAACCTCAAACTCCTTGGCTCAAGTGATTCTCCTGTCTCAGCCTCTCCAGTAACTGGGACTACAGGCGCACACCTCTCCGGCCTGCTAATTTCTTCCATTTTTAGTAGAGATGGGGTCTTGCTCTTGCTCAGGCTGGTCTCAAACTCCTGAGCTCAAGCAAATCCTCCCACCTCAGACTCCCAAAGTGCTAGGACTATAGGCATAAGCCCCAGTGCCTGACCCTCAAAATTTAAAAAAATATATTGCCTGGCCAATGCTGTAAAAGCCAAAATAAGTTTGGGGTGGAGGTGGTGGTCATATTACCAGATTTTCTTTTAACCCCTGTTTAAAATATACTGATTTACTGTTTTATTAATCTCTAAGAAACTCATTTTATGCAGAGTGGCTAATGCATCAGTAGACTAATACTTTATATTTTAAATTCTGATAGTAGATATAGCAAATAAAAATAACAACACAGTAGGATGACTTTACAATGGTAAATATTTCAGGTCTTCAGGGAGGAAATTTTTGAATTGGAGAACTGTGTTAAAATGGCAAGTACCTATTCTATCCATGCATAAAACTAATTCTGGTGGACTTAATTTTGTTAAAAAAATCCCACATTGTTACTCTTTAGCTAATTATTAACCAAAGTCTGAGTGACCAGTTGAATGAGTAATTTGGTTAGGTAAACCACAGAAGACAGAAGGAATTTATTCGACATTTATTATCCACTTGGTGCTTTATCTCTATTTTCTCTTCTAATCTTCAAAACAACCCTATAAGATAGTTGTAATTATAACTTATTCTTTATTTTGTAGCTGTAAGTTGATGTTTGGAGAGGGTATGCCTAACTCCTTTGGACCATGCTTTTCTATTATACAACGAATGTTGATGTTGCCAAATATTAATTCAGAAGCTGGTACAGTTAGCAATTAGTAACACACACACACACACACACACACACACACACACACACACACACACAAATCCCAGCATTTACAAACAAGGTTTAACTCTCTAAATTAGGCAGTTAGCTGCCATATGATAATCCAAAGAGAACAATTCTGTGCTGATAAAGAGAGCTTTTTTCCCCTTAACTGAGTCATCTTGTATCATTGTTAGGTACTATAGACAGTGTATACATTAACTGGGATCTGATACTTCTTTTTATGTATCACAAAAACCAACAAAGGGCTGAGTGTAATTAGTTGTAAATAAGTGACTTAACCCTTCAGATCTTTCTAAAAGAGCCATAAGGGTCTGATAAGGTTGGAGTGGGAGGGGTCAACAGAGATTGGAGGACAATTAAGGGCTAGGGAAATCTTTCTGGATTCCAAAAGGAGTTAAGGACAGAGAGCTGAAAGTGAAACTGGTTCATACATTTCCATGCCAGCTTAGTAGTTAACCCCCTATAAGGGAATCTACCAACATTGTGACATTTATTTAAGCTTCCTCAAGTGGGAAAATGCATCCTTCCATTCAATATCAAATGTAATTATAGCATTATCAACTTAATCCAACTTCACATAAACCCCAAATTGATTAAATCTACTATCCATTTAGAATAGTATCACATACTTATGAAGATAGGTTGATAAATATTTTTGAGTCTCTGTGATAACTAAATGCTAATAAATAAAAGAGGTAGTACTTGCTTTAGGGAGTTTAGAATAAAAATAGGGGATGGGTGGTAAAAGACATAATGCCCACAAAAGCCACTATATTATTGTGTTTTATTTGCTTCACAGTTCTTATATCTGAAATTTTTTGGTTCTTTATATAGATCTCACCTACTAGAATGCATCTTCTATAAGTGCAAAACTTGCCTGGGTTATATGCTCCCATATCCCCAGTACCTAGAATAGTGCTTGGCAGATAGGAAGCACCCAATAAATAATGGACAAATGAATGAATGAATGACACAGATCATGAATGTTACGATGAGAAAGTAGGGGAGGAAAAAATCCTACGGGCTGGGTACTCAGAGAAGGTTTCAAGGAGAGGGCTCCTAAATAAAGACCTTAAAAGCTGGTGGAAGAAAGGAGGCAATTTCCTTGTGACAAATGCCATAGACAAAAAGGACAGGCAAGGGTGAAGACACACCTGGGCTGATGGAAAGTGCTACTCCATCAGTAAATCCTGGTGAAGAGACATGGGGTCACGTGAAGAAGACCTTTCTATTAAAAATGGCACATCACAGAGATACATGACATTATCTATGAATATTACAAAAATCTTTATGCACACAAATTGGAAAATGAGGAGGAAATGGTCAAATTTTTAGAAACACACAGCCTTCCCAAGCTCAATCAGGAAGAAATAGAATTCCTGAATAGAGCAATATCAAGAATTGAAATTGAAACAGCAATAAAAAACCTTCCCAAAAAGAAAAGCCCTGGTCCAGATGGGTTCACACCTGAATTTTACCATACATACAAAGATGAACTGGTGCCCATCCTACATAAACTATTCTTCAATATTGAGAAGGATGGAATTCTTCCCAACACATTCTACCAAGCCAATATAACATTCATACCAAAACCAGGAAAGGATGCAACAAAAAAAGAAAACTACAGACCAATTTCTCTCATGAACGTAGATGCAAAAATTCTCAATAAAATCCTAGCAAATCGTATCCAAGTGCTGATTAAAAAAATAATTCATCACGACCAAGTAGGCTTCATCCCAGAGATGCAGGGGTGGTTCAACATACGAAAATCTATAAATGTAATTAACCACATAAATAGAAGCAAAAATAAAGACCATATGATCCTCTCAATAGATGCAGAAAAAGCATTTGACAAAATTCAACACCCTTTTATGATAAAAACACTTAACAACATAGGCATAAATGGGACCTACCTAAAAATAATACAAGCCATATATGACAAACCCACAGCCAACATCATACTGAATGGGGAAAAATTGAAAGCATCCCCACTCAGAACTGGAACCAGACAAGGCTGCCCACTGTCCCCATTACTTTTCAACATAGTATTGGAAGTCCTTGCGAGAGCTATCAGACAAGAGAGCAGAATCAAAGGTGGCCAAATAGGGACAGAAGAGATCAAACTCTCACTCTTCGCTGATGACATGATGTTGTATCTGGAAAACCCCAAGGACTCAACCAAGAGACTCCTGGAATTAATTAACGAATTCAGTAATGTCTCAGGTTACAAAGTCAATACACACAAATCAGAGGCATTCATATATGCCAATACCATTCAATCGGAGAACCAAATTAAGGACTCAATACCTTTCAAAATAGCAACAAAGAAAATAAAATATCTAGGAATATATTTAACTAAAGAGGTAAAAGACCTCTATAAAGAGAACTATGAAACGCTAAGGAAGGAAATTGCAGAACACGTAAATAAGTGGAAATCCATACCATGCTCATGGATTAGAAGAATTAACATCGTTAAAATGTCTATACTACCCAAAGTAATCTATAGATTCAATGCAATTCCTATTAAATTACCAACATCATTTTTCACAGATTTAGAAAAAATAATTATACACTTTGTATGGAAACGGAGAAGACCCCGTATAGCAAAAGCAATCTTAAGCAATAAAAACAAAATGGGAGGTATTGATTTGCCAGACTTCAAACTATACTACAAAGCTGTGGTGCTTAAAACTGCTTGGTATTGGCACAAGGGCAGGGACACAGACCAGTGGAACACAACAGAAAACCCAAATATAAAACCATCCTCATATAACCATCTAATCTTTGACAAAATAGACAAAAACATACTCTGGGGACAAGAGTCCCTATTCAATAAATGGTGCTGGGAAAACTGGATAGCCACATGTAGAAGACTGAAACAGGACCCACAGATTTCACCTCTCACAAAAATCAAATCACGGTGTATAACAGATTTAAACCTTAAATGGGAAACGATTAGAATTCTAGAAGAAAATGTAGGAAAGACTCTCACAGACATTGGTCTAGGCAAAGAATTTATGAAGAAAACCCCTAAGGCAATCGCAGCAACAACAAAAATAAACGAATGGGACCTGATTAAATTAAAAAGCTTCTGCACAGCCAAAGAAACAGTCACGAAAATAAACACACAGCCTACAGAATGGGAAAAAACTTTCGCATACTACACATCAGATAAAAGACTGATAACAAGAATCTATTTAGAACTCAGGAAAATCAGCAAGAAAAAATCAAACAATCCTATCAAAAAATGGGCAAAGGACATGAATAGAAATTTTTCAAAAGAAGACATAAGAATGGCCAAAAAACGTATCAAAAAATGCTCAACATCCCTAATCATCAGGGAAATGCAAATCAAAACCACAATGAGATACCACTTAACTCCGGTGAGAATGGCCTTTATCAAAAAATCCCAAAACAACACATGTTGGCGTGGATGCGGAGAGACAGGAACACTCATACACTGCTGGTGGGAATGCAAACTAGTGCAACCCCTATGGAAAGCAATATGGAGATACCTTAAACAGATTCAAGTAGACCTACCATTTGATCCAGCAATCCCATTATTGGGCATATACCCAGATGAACAAAAGTCATTCTTTAACAAAGACACCTGTACCCGAATGTTTATAGCAGCACAATTCACAATCGCAAAGATGTGGAAACAACCCAAGTGCCCATCAATCCACGAATGGATTAGTAAGCTGTGGTATATGTATACCATGGAGTACTACTCAGCTATAAGAAATAACAATGATACGACATCTCTTTGGTTCTCCCGGAGAGAGCTGGAACCCATTATATTAAGTGAAGTATCCAAAGAATGGAAAAACAAGCATCACATGTACTCACCAGAAAACTGGTTTCCCTGATCATCACCTAAATGTACATCAGGGAAGGATACCAATTGGATATCAGACTGGGATGGGGGGTGGGGGGAGGGGATGGGTGTATGCCTACATGACGAGTGCGTTGCACACCCTCTGGGGAATGGTCATGCTTGAAGGTTGCAGACCCGGGGAGGTGGGGGGGGCAGGGGATGGAGGTATGACTACATGATGAGTGCCAGGCGCACTGTCTGGAGAATGAGAACGGACGCGCTTGGGACTCTGACTCGGGGGGATGGGCGGGACATGGACAATGTATATGACCTAAACTTATGTACCCCCATGATGAGCTGAAATAAAAATAAATAAATAAATAAATAAAAATAAAAAAAATAAAAATGGCACGTGTTCCCTTGGGGTTGGTAGTAGAGGTGATTTCTGTGGGGAGAGGTATTGGAGCCATGAGTAGAAGACCACACAGCAGATATAGGACAGTGAGCAGTGAGGGCTGAGGTGTGAGTGGAACTTTTAAATTCCCTCTAACCTTGGTATTCCAGGCCTTTCTTTTGGCCTGGTTGCTGAAATGATTTAGGGAAATTTTTTAAAATCTTAAAAGTAGTTGTGAATGGAACTTTGTTTTCTTCTTCCTAAATGAAGAGAAAGCTAAATTGACCATAAGGGTCATCTTATATTTGGTGAAACATTATTTCTGTGTGTGGAGAAACCATTGTTTTACAACTTAGCTCTAAAAGGGGTAAGTGAGAGTGACATTTAGGAGATTATTTTCTACAGATTTCAGAAGATGATTAATCATTTTGTTTTGAAGGTTTATGATATGATAAAGTATTTTTAAAGCACATAATTAAACAACTTATAGAAAAATATCTCTAAATCTCATCCTATGGAAGGTCCTATTTCAAATGATAGTCTATAGAAAACTTCCAGTAAAATATGACTTCACATCTGATTTTGTGATAAATAATTTGCTTTCTATTTATTAAGATCATTTTGAAGTTATAAATTCAGACACCTAAATACCAATACAAAAACAATAATAGTTTTAAAGTTTCCAAACACACACAAAAAAGAGAAGCCTTGATTCAAACCTCGTACCATATAGACAAAGGAACAAGTAACTCTGTCCATGATTCTCACAGGGGAAGGTATTGGTGCCCATATCCTCTGAATACCCCCCTTTCAAAGCTGGTTACTACAAAAACCTGCAGCTTCTTGCCTGAGGGTTTTTAATACCTGGGAGTCTCTGCCCAAGGGCTATTTTCTGGGCATGGTTACAAGCTTGGCCCATGCACAGATAAACCAGAAGTGGTGGATTGTTAATGATCCCCAGAAACAGATGATGCACGGTGGAATTGGTGGAAAAGCACCCCAGCTTCCTCATCCCACAGCTGGGATGATCTGAGGTGTGTTCCACACTGTCTTCCAGAGCCCTCCAGTGGGACCGGGCTCCAGGTTCACACTATGACAACTGGCCTGATCATATATGTTCTACTTGCATCCTCCCATTTCCTGTCTCAATTCCCTACTCCTGTACTCATGTTTCTTGAACTTTCGGAATAAACTAATTGTAATCCTTGTTTCAGGGTCTACTTCTGAGGGACCCTAAACCAATACATGGCTCTTCCATTACTTTGTGACACCAAAGAAAAGTTTTGATTAGGACTTGGAAACTATATATGAAAGCTGATCAAAATGAGATGAACGATTAGGTCTGTTTGTTCTTTGTAATAGTGAAATGATGGCATTTTATTTTAGTAAATTGTCAGATTTTCTCAAGTGCCTCCTTTCTCTCTCCATATCCCTGCTCTTCCCCATCATTTGACCTTTTCAGTCTCTGGAGCACACACCCATGAAATAGGATGCCATGAGGTAGGCCAATGAGAAACACTGAAATTAAAAAAAAAAAAAAATGCTTACAGCTTCACAGTGCTTATCACATGAACCCCAAATAGACTTTATTATGTGTGTGTGTGTGTGTGTGTGTGTTAAAGGATCATATGGATAGATCACAAGTCATCAAATGAATATTCTAGAAGAAATAGAAATGTCAATTTATTTGCATGGGCCTAAATCAGTGTTACATTGAAATCAGGGTATTTACTGACAGTGTGAACTAACACATGCAAACACATACATATACTCACACACTCCTCACCCTATACACGTGCATGTGTACTTGACATATACAACTTAATCATATGAATAGACTAAAGATACTGTCAATCAATCCATATAAATCCTAAATTCAGAGTTAATGTCTTTGCCATATTCCTTTTTGAACAGTGTTTGGGTGTCTTAAGTAAAAAAATTCAGGAGCTACCATAGATTCACACATTTAAGTTAGGTTGGTCATCAGTCAACACTATTTAAGAGCCAGATATGTCAGAACAGCTCCTGAATCTATGATTATTTATAGTAAGTATTTTAACTTGGGGAGAGGGAAAGGACAGATTTCTTTCAAGTGTCTGCGGCCAGTAAAGAACCTTTATGCCTCTTTTCCTCCCAAAATCTGTAGGAAGGAAGAAGTCCACTGTGAACTGGGGAGGAACGGATGGAGGGGAGAGAGATTGAGAGAGAGATTGAGAGACAGAAGAAGAAGAAAGGAGAAATGAGGAGAGAGAATAAAAAGAAGAAAGAAGAAGGAATAACAAGAAAAAAGGAGAGAACCTCTGAGAAGGTTTAAACTGTGCCCAGACCTTTCATAATCACTTAAATATTTCATCAAAAGGTATATAAAGATGATGGCTCCACCCCCCATATTATGAATGTGTGTCACATCACAGCTACGGAACTTTGCAATCACAAAGGCAGATTATAGCTCTGGATTTGGATTTGGAATCAGTACAATCATAAGGTTTATGAAATTTTGAAAATGACATTCTTTACAAGTTTATGATTACCAAAAGTAGTCCTATTAAAAGATTCCTTTAGTCTTTGAGCACAGAATATATTTTTTAAGTTACAGTGACAGCTTAAATAGTTGATGATCATGTTCTAGAGCAAGTGGGTGTGGCCATATTTGGGGGTTGAAATGAAGAAAAAGGAAATAAATGTTTAAAGGATGACATGCCTCAGCATCTTAAAGCATCATAAAGCCCAGAGTAAATTTCCATCTTGTTGATTTGTACATAAACCATGCTCAGATAGGCGGAAAGAAAAGTGGGGAAATCACCTTGGCTTACATGGAAGAGGGAAAGGCTGAATCTAGTTCATTGTTTAAAACTACCTGTTAACATATCCACAGACACAGCTCTGCATAATGAAGTCTAGAATGTGGTTAGTGTCAGCAACAGTTGGGGATGGCAGAAGCAACCTCCACCAAATGCAATTGATGATGGCTGTGGAAGTTGGCATGGTGATGGGACTGAGGTGAACAGCTGCCATAATGACTGCTGGGCACCTGCCCTCTTCAGCTCTGTGAAAACATCTGCCACCTTACTCATGGGTGGAGGTGCAGAAATGAGAAAACCTGTCCCTAGATGCTTAACTCCAAAACCTGCTGCCGGGTTAAAGTGCTGCCTTCCTGTTTCAGTGGAGAATTTCCAAGTCTATGCTAGGGAAGAGACAGTGGTCACTCCAGAGGCGCTGGTTCCAGCATCAGTGCTACAGGCAGACACCACCTCCAGCAGCTGTCAACCCATGCTGGTAATTTGAGACCTAGCAGCTGGTGACATGCCCTCTCCACATGGCAGCTGCCTCTAGCAAGCCAGCGCACGTCGGAGCCAAAGCTAAGTTGCTGGCATTTGCCTCTATGTTGAGAGCACCCACTGGCTTGGTGGGCACCAGTTGGCAAGAAGCGAGAACCCTAGCCAAGGAAGGTTTTCGAGAAGGCCACGTGCTGGCCCTTCAGAAGCAGCTGCTTTCGTACCCCTCATTAGAGGAGGCAAACAGAGTCCGCATCTATGTGTAACCTGACTTCCTTAGGCAGTGGGAGGGAGGCCAGTTAACAACTTTTTTTTACCTTTGTCAAAATCAGCTACCACATTGCTATATTTAGATAGTAGTAACTGGGCACAGGGGACCAGCAGGCTTCCCTAACAGCCTTTTTATTAGGAGACATACTTTAGGCCCATCCCACTTTATATGTCTGCAGCATGACACCCCACATCATAGGCATAACAGTGGAACTAGAACTAAGGGCCACAGCCGCTTCGGGCACACAGAGCCAAAGTATGTCTGACTGAGTCTGTTTTTTCTATTCATAAACAAAACAGCTCTTTCCCTTGTGTAAGAACCTGGCTTGCCAGGCACACAGTGAACCAGCAGGAAGACTACGTGAGGACAATGGAGACACGGGTGAGACAAGGGCAGGAGATGCACTGTGTTGCTCATAGGAAATGAAAAGCTCTAAAGCCCAAAGCATTTCCCTTAATTTTTTCCATGTAGTTCCCTTGAGTTTATGCAGCTGGATATTCTCAGGGCTGAGAGCAGACTGGCGCACTTTAAACCATTCATTCTACCTTCAGATAGATTCAGATCCTGTTATGACGGTTGACTCAATTATTCCTAGAACCGGGGCATATGCATGTAACATTCTCTGATCTTAACTTCTTGAAAGGCAGTAAAATGAGAGAACACATGGAATTTTGTTTGTCACTTACTCCTTTAGAGATAGTTCTCCTTTATATGTAAAATAAGCCTGGAGTAATAGAGCTTTGACAAAGGACAGAAGGGATGGATTTCTAAATTAACTGGTGGCATATACCATGAGAAGAAATACATAATAAACGTTTTAGCATAAGCCACAGATTCTTCTGGTCTGGGTACACTGGAGGTATTTTTTATAAATATAACATGGTTTATTGATAAACCTAGTGAATTGTTTAAAATTGGTGTTTTCTGTCATATTAGAGGAAGTTTTAGACTAAAAATAATACTAGCAATAAATACAGCATTTAACCATTACCTACTATGCATTTTATCCACACTTTATGGATGAGAAAATTGAGGTAGAGTACAGTTGAACAACCTGCTTAGATCACAAAGCTAGGGGCCCATGCCTATTTACTAGCAAGGATATAAGACTGAGTTTGTTTGACATGCAATAATGAATTAAAATCATAAAGTTCTGTCCATTCTCCTTGATTTTTGAAAGAAAAAGATGTCTGTTCCCTGAGAGGTAGCTGCTTATAGAATATATACAATAAAGTTAACTGGAAACTACTTCAAATACATTAAAGAAACCATTCAAAAAAGAAAAAATGGTTTTGAAAGAAGAGGAAATATTTTCTTACAGTCACTGAAGCAGAGAGCACAACAGTTATACATTTATAGACTGATAACTTATGGAAAGAGAAAATATATAAAGAAATATGAAAAAATGTTAACCATAATTATGTTATCATGGTAGGATAATAGGCAAGATTTTTTTTTATTTCTTTTTCCACAATTTCTGGATGCATGATTGTTTTTTTTTTATAATTAACAACAATGTGTTAAAGAAATAAACTGTAAATCCAGCCTCTTTTTGCACAAGGTGGCTGCTGATGTCATAGAATTTTAGCTCATTCTATATATAGGTGCATTATTCTGATCTTTTATTTTATAAACAATGAATTGGGAAATTCTTTTTCTTTTATCTTAAAAAAAAAAAAGAAGACCATAGCCTTTATGTTCATTTTGGGCAGTCATTAGTTAAGACAACACACATAGGAAAAAAAATAGGTTATCAAATATGAATAATATTTATTTAAAAAAATCACTGCTTTCAAAATGTTCATAACCTACAGAAGAACAAGTTAAGCTCATCATAGAGCTGGTGCAATAACCTTACACTACATGATAATATCAAATATGAGAGTGTGTGTGTGTGTATATATATATATATTTTTTTTTCCCCAGAAGCCTTTCTACTTCCCCATTCAAAGCAATATCACTCTGTTGAGGAAAAATAAACAAACGAAAATGGTTTGGGGTTGACTGAAAACTCTGAGTATTTGAATTCTAATTTGGTTGTAAATTCAGAAAAAAAAATCTGCCCTCCTGGTATAATACTTTAAAGCAAATGGAATCCATCAAGCATGAAAAACTAATCTCTGACCTTTAATGGTAGTTTTACCTATTGAAAAAAGTTTCAAACACTCTGTTGTAGAAAGGAAACAGACTTTTGTTCACAGACTGTGGACTCTGGCTCAGTTGACAGTAATTTTCCATTGATGGGGAGAAAATCATGGAAATTACATAGCTAAGGTTGGCTTTGAGTTTGTCCTATATAAACAGCAGCCATAATTCGGTGTTTATTCTTTTGTGTGGGTAAAATATCAATAAAGTCTCTATAAAAAGATGTTACTAATATCTTGGGGTGACCTATAATCACTATGTATGATATAGTTGTATCTCTTTGATTCATCAACTATGTATTTTATGCATTTGTAATACCTATACAAGCAGTTAAAATTGTGCTAGGAAAAGCAATAAAGTACTCTGTTCTGAAATTGTTTCTACAAATGCTGCAGTAAGAGGTTTTCAATGACTTTAAAATTTCTGTATCTGGGAAAGTTTTAGAAATGTATTTTTCCAAATGCAGGTGGGAGGATGCCTTCTAAAGCTTGAGTCAGTTCTACAGGAACCAAGAGAAACACCAAAGAGTGAAATAAATTGAAACTCTTCACACCATTTCTAAAGCAACAAAGCAAAACTACCTCCAAGGGTCAGTGGAGGAGCCAGTCAGAACACACCCATAAATGCTAAGATAGTCCTGGTCACATCCCCAGCCATACCTTTTTGAGGCTCTGTGGCCAATCTTGCATTCTCATGTCCTAGAGTTCCATAAGAGCCAAGCTTCCAAATGCAAGAGTGTGCATGTGCGCATGTAGGCAAACTCACTTATTAAGGGTGAGGTACTGATAAGGTGAGAAAAATACTAACCAAACAGGCTAAATGAATTAAAACAAGTAAAGCCCTTAGAATAGTGCCTGGTACTTAGTCTGGAAACAGGCTATACATAATATCAAAACTGACAACTTCAGTCTGTTAAGATATAAAACATAATCTATCTTTCCAGACTTTATGGACACCCTATGTACTTATATAAGTATAAGCCATTATTTGTGAGAAACCTATATACAGGAAGAAAGTAGGATGAAATACTTTTAATCATAACAACTTATTGAATTTTAACGTAAAAGCATTTACCTATAATTACACTTATTTGATATAATTCCCTATCCACATTTTGTCTCCAGCAACCTGTAAAAAAAACTTTAAGTGACAACATTGTTAATCATCTCTAAAATTCAAAAACCATTTTATGAACAGAGCACATTGAGATATGACAAATCTATGAAATAAAAAGTTGGTCCTTTGAAAAGATAAACAAAATTGATAGACCTCTTGCTATATTAACCAGGAATAGAAGAGAAAGGACCCAAATAAGCTCAATCAGAAATGAAAAAGGAGATATTACAAAAGAATACCAGAGAAATACAAAATATCGTCTGTGAATACTATGAAAATCTACATGTACATAAACTCAAAAACATAGAGGAAATGGACAAATTCCTGGAAACACACAACCTCCCAAGACTCAATCAGGAAGAAATAGGACTCTTGAACAGACCAATAATGAGCAACAAGATTGAAGCAGTAATAAAAGCTTCCAGCAATAACAAAAAAAGCCTTGGACCAGATGGATTCACAGCCAAATTTTATCAGACCTACAATGAGTTGTGAAGATTGAAAAGAAATGCGTACAAAAATCTGATTGAGAGTACAATTATTAATAATCATTGGCATTTTAAAATAGTAAAATTAGAGCACATATATTTCCCTTTCCAATCTCCCTCCCTTCCTCCTTTCTTTCCTTCCTTTCCTTTTATTTGTTATTCAGCGAAATCCTACCAACCAATGAAGTAACAATTATTTATTGAAGGCTTTTGTTGCTTTTTCATGAAAACAAACCAACTAAGTAATCTATTTTTTCAATGGATAAATTTTTTTGTTGAAAATAAAATACTTTAAAGGTATTCATCCAAAGTCTATTGCTCGAAGGACCATCTCAGGGTTAAGCGCAGGAAAGCACTTAACCCAGGGATGGAACACAGGGTCCAGTGACATTCATGTTAAACTTGACCTGACTCTGTCTGTACTTTGTTCAGTCTATTGAGCTTTCCTTCCCTCTCTCTCTCTGATTTCCCTTCTGCTCTTGTTCCTCTAGCTTGGCACCTTCATGGTTTTTCACAATATATCTGCCATGTTACCTAGTCTATGTCTTCTCCCTTGCTCCCTGGAAGCACACTCCTGGAAACTGGACTCAATCAGGAACTTCTTCCTATCACATGTGTAATGATGAATCCTCCCATCCAATTGTACTGCCTGGACAAAATTTTTATGCTCGTGGTTGTGGTGATCATATTTTTCAAGCACAAACCTTGTGACAGCTAGTATTTAAGGGTCTCAGTAGAATTTAATGTGTAAAGGATTAAACATGAATATACTTCTTAAATCCAGCTTCTTGCTCATCTTGTCTTTGTGTTCTCCCTGTTATTTCTTCCTTTCTGTCAAATATTTCTATTAATATTAAGAAGAGTCAGGAATGGACTGGTAGTCATAAAAGAGAAGCTAGAGTTTTGCTCTGAAATGTCTATAGGATGGTACAGAAAGGAGCCTCAGGACTGAACGGTGCCTGGAAAGGCACCTCTTTCTTCACTGCATTCAGCCTTCCTGAGTCACTAATTGCTAGCAGCACAGAAGTCACAGAATGAAATGAGAAAAAGTGCTGAGTGGAATTTGGGAAGTATAGAGAAACAGGAGATGAGCTTTCCTGGTATATTACATGACCGTGTCACCAGTGTCCATATTAAAAGATGACCTTCTAAAAACAGAGCATACATACATGTGCACATGTGGACACACATTATAAGGTCTAATCAAGCCATGAGACTATTTGGGCTTGAGAATGTATGATCGATGAAACACAATCTCAGTCATATATCTTTGATTCAGGAATTCAAAATAATGGCTAAAATCTCTTGTTTATGAGGCAATTAGGTAGTGATTTAGAGGTAACATAGTTTGAAGATATCTTCAAGTCTTAAGTATGCAACTTAGCTGTGCAATGATAGGAAAATTATGTCACTTCCATGGGCCACATATATTCTCAGAGCTAATTAAGACACTATTGGTACAATAACCAGCACAATGCCTTAGTTTGGCTTTCATAAATGTGCAGAATTTTTGGAAGAAGACCAAAAACTACATATCAAGGAAAATACTGCAATCATTTTTTATTGCTTTAGTTTTTAATCACTCACTCAATAGTGCTAGTGAAGGAGGCAACACCAACTTTACTCACTCCTATGGGAACAGACTGATACTGTTACATAAGACCAAAGACAACTAATCATGACCATGAGATGGTCCTGGAGTAGCTCATTCTGATTCTGGCCAGTCAGCCAAATGAGCAGTTAATGGACTCATGCCATCCCTTTTGAAAGTACAATCATAGAGCAAAAAAAAAAAAAAAAAAAAAGGAAAAGAGGTCACTGAAATTAAGGTTGCTCTCCTGAGTTTGTCAAGCAGCCCATTGGGCACTCAACAGCTGGGAACTTTTGGTGTTCCACCTTTATGGCTGATGGGTCAAATCCAATGCTATCTATCCTTAAGTCATGTATTAGATTATTGTTCAGTAAATATTCACTGTTCTCTTCCTCACACTCTCCTCCCTCAAGGATATTTAGCTTGGACATATTCTGTATTTTGACCAACAGAATGTGGGCACAAATGATACTGGCTCTTCTGAGGCCTCACGAGGTATCAAGTGTTTGCCACTCGCCACTCTTGGAATTGTCAACTGTGCCATGATAAGAACATGCCACGAGAAACTGTTTGTCAAAGAAGGAGAAACATGAGGAACAAGCATGAAGGCAATCTGCAGCCTGAGCAGTACTATCTTGACTCACTAGCAGACCTATAGGCAAGAAACAAATGCTTATTATCATATGTTATTGATATTTGTGGTTGTTTGTTATGTAGCATTACTGTAACAATAGCTGACTAATACGCCTTGTAATAAAAGATCAACATAGATAACCCAAGGGTTCTGACCGATTCAACTAGTCCACAAACTTTCTAATTTATTTTACCCTTTCATATGGGCTGCCCTAGCAACCTAGCCTCTTAGTCCTCAAATCTTCCTCATGCAGAGTATGGTGTCCCCATCTCTCTATTATTCCCATCTGCCTAATCTTTACATGTAAGATTCAACTAAAATTTTTACCTTTTATAAGGAAATTTAGATTCTTTTACTAATTCTACCTCAAGGAGAAGCAATTTCTTCTCTAAAATCTTTCATCCCTCTCTTGTTGATCACTTTCTGCAAAAAATTCCAGTACTCTTAGTACTGTCCTATATTACTTATTGGTTAATATATCCTTTAGCATATGAAAGTGCTGTAAGGACAGGAATATCTCTCTCAAATTTCAGACAGAATAGGCCCATTATTAACTACAATTTAAAATAATTCACTTCCCTTCTGAATCTGCTTTTCCTTTGGATATCCTGACTCAATAAATATCATTGCCATCCTCCTAGTTGCCCAAGCCAGAAATCTGAGTGCTTATTGATCCCTACTTCTTCTCTCGTCTCCTATTAACCAGGCCCGGTTTAATCAAACTCCTAAATATTCAAACCTATTCATCTCTCTCCAGCCCCACTGACATTATCTTAAAGTTCTTTACCACCTCTGGTTTTGACTTTATACAACACAATTTCCCACAGTAGCCAAAGATTTTTTTTTTGACGTGCATGTTTAATTATGATATTTGCTGCTTAAAATCATTTACTGACTCCCCACTGCAGCAGAATGAAGTACGCATTTCTATATGATGTATCAGGCCTTTCACAAATCTACAGTTTATTCACTAGCCTTATTTCTAACCAATTACCCAATTTGTGCTCCATACCTCAGGCAAATTAATTTTTCTGCATATCCTTAAACCCACTATATTCTCTCTTATTCACCGTTATTTGGCCTTCATACTCTGTCTACTTGATACCCTTTCTCTCCTCCCACCATCCTTTCTTTGGCTAACTCCTCTTGCCCTTTATAATCTAAGGTCAGACAACACTCTCCTCCAAAGTCCACTTGGATGCTCTCCTTTCCCCCTTGCCCTGGCTGGCCTTGCCAGGTGCCCATCTTGTGTGTTTCTACAGCAACTTGCTCTTACATGATTCCCTGTAGCACTTACTATACTGTAATTTCTGATTACTTGTGGCTGACTCTATAGGTAGCCTACCCAAGGGCCATTCCTCCCAACTAGACTCTTGGTATAACTCAAATATCCACATATCTTTGCAGCCATGTGCTCACAGGGAGGTGGGCCTCAGCCCCAGCCCCCAGGAAGGAATCATTGTGCCAGCTAATAATGGTGGTACCATTTCTGTGGTAGTGAATTGTTATGACATTGCCATGTGAAACAATTTTGTCCAATGAGACATCAAAGGGAAATCAGCCAGGGGGAATCTATCTGGGCTGGATTTTTCCTTTCTCTTATAAGAAGACATTAAAAAAAGAAGATCCTTCTGTTTCCACTGGTCATAGTTGTCTGCATCTGACAGCTAGAACTATAACAGACATCTTGAGATCATGAAAACAAGCCAGAAAAATCTCCAACACTTGAGGATGGCAAAACAGAAAGATGGAAAAGACTCAGGCCTTTGATAACATCACTGAGTTACTTAGGGTTTAAGCCAATTGAATTACAGTTTTCTGTTACTTATAGCTGCATTACAAGCATTCTGACACATGGCTATCTTCCTGACCACACTGATATTAGTAGGAATCTATGCTTGGAGATGGAACTGTAAAACAACTAGGAATTTAAAGAAAACATCTTAGGAGCCTGCATGCCTTAAGGTAACTGACAAGGAAAACTTTATTAATGAGATATCATATAGAGAATCAGAATCAGCTTTTAAGGAAAAGACTATAGAAATCTTCTGCTTTATTCTCTAGGCCTGAGAATAAAATGAAACTATAATAGACTTTTGAAAAGCTAGGTTTAAAATGGTCACAGGGATCCACTGTACCAAATTCAGAAGCTTCTAGAAATGTGACCTAATTTAGTTTCTTCCCTGCTCTGCCCCTTGCCTTTCCATTTCCCATTGCAGCTCCAGTTTTACTTCAAAAGTCCAGAAACTTCAAAGGGGGAAAGACCCACCAACTCCAAGAAAAAGGTCAAGGTGATATCCAAACCCGCAATTATATTAATCTTTTGTAGATCTGAACATTGAACAATGCAGTAGTATCTTTGCTTCTGTAGTATTTCTCATTAGAAACAAGAATTTGAAAAATTTCACGAAAGAAAAATTCTCTTCCTACCTTCATTTTCATGCTTTTACTATTATGTGCTTAGCCAGGAGGAACTATGCAGCAGTCTATTAAACAGCAGTACCTTTCTATTTTTCAGTAAGACAACCAAGTCTCCATTTCTTCATTTACATTAGGAAATTTAAGACAACAACAGGTAATATGGATAACCAAGATTATTGTTTGATTATATTTTGTTTATAAATTAATGGACAGTTTAAGTTCCTGTTGTGCTACAAATGGAACTGATTGCATACTTAAAAACAGCTACTTGTAAAATGAGATGATTTGTATAAGGTAGACGTTATCTTTTCCTTGAAAGTTTGCTAGAAGTTGTATATAGAACCATCTGAGCCAGTGGTTTTGATGGTTTTCTCATTCACTAATTTGGGGTGGGTGTCTAAAATTGTAACTGTGGATTCAATTTGTCTAATGGCTATAGGTCTACTCTAGTTTTTTTTTAAAAATATAATGTTGAGTTGATTTAAGTTTTAAAAAATATGATACTTTTACATTAAAATCAAACTTTAAAAATAAGTAATAATAAAAACACTGCAGCTTTAAACATGCATTGCCATTCACCTCCTCTTCCATGATTCTAAGGCCATGCTGTCTTTAGGTTAGCCCCAAGACACAGGTAATTATTAAATACTTGAAACATGGCTAGTCCAAATTCAGATGTGTCAAAAGTGTAATATATGCTCTGGGTTTTGAAGATTTAATATAAAAAATACAACTGGCTAAGAATTTTTATATTAACATATTGAAATTATAATATTTTAATATATTAAGTTAAATGAAATATATTGATAAAATTAATTTCACTTATTTTTTAACTTTTAAAAATGTGGTCACTAATCAGAATTTAAAATGATATAAAGGATGTGCATTATATTTCCACTGGGTAGCACTGTTCTAAAGCATTCATCAGCTCTTCTCACACTATGCACTGTGCTGTAGATATTGACATATGTGTAATCTCTGAAGCACATGTTATGATGAAAAAAGCATACTCCTAAATAGATGTATGATCTTGAAAAGGCACATAACATTTTTGCATTTCCATTGCTTCATCTTTAAAATAAAAGGACTACATGAGATGATTCCAAAATTCCTTTCCTATTCCCATATATTTAATGACTTTATCATTTCTTCAACAGACTCCAAAGCCAAGGAATACAGTTCATATGAGAGCGCATCTCAGTTTAATAAATATTTCTAGAGCATCTATCATGTGCCAGGTCCTGTGATGATGTAATTTTACATCTGAATATCCTTCAATTTATTTAGCACTATTCTTCATTCTTGACGACTCTGAGAAATATCTATACAATGAATGAATGCGTTATTATTCTGCTGCGTCTTACATGTTAATGCAGAAAGGAAAAATTCACACACACACACACACACACACACACAGACACACACATGCGTGCGCGCGCGCGCACACCCCAAACTGGCTGTAAATGAAATACTAAAAAAAAAAAAATTAAAAATTGAGTTGTGATTCTTTAGCAGAAACTCAAGTAGCCATACAACTGAATAGTCTCTGAACCTGGCAGCTAAAAATGCTTTACTCCTTCTGAAAAAAGGAAAATGCATTGTAACTGTAAGTAAAGAACAGTCCAATTTTAGCTTTGTCCTCTTTGAGACTTACCTACGTCAATAATTATCAACAGAGCTTCAGGGACTGAGGGAAGCAAGAGGATGATGAGCAAATGCAAATGAGCTACCTTAGGAAAGCAACAGCAGAAAGCAAGAGAGCCCTTGAAACCTGTACTGTCAAAGCATTCGGCTTAGCTAGGCCAAAATATGAGAAACTGAAAATTAATAAGCCGGAACCCAGCTGTATGTGCTCATGTAATGAAGTCTACTGTTAATGTAACACATTTTCACCCTCTACTGCAGCAAACACTTCTAAAATTACTCTAAGCGTTTCTCAAAAAATGCTTCTCCAATTTTGCTTGGGTTCTTAAAATTCATTTGTTTTCTTCCCAAACTGTAAGAGAAAGAAATGAGGAAAGAATCTGATATACTAGAAAGAGTGCAGGACCAAGAGCCAGGAAATTTGATTTCTAGTCTCAGAACTGCTGTACAGACTTGTGATGTGAAGCTGAACACGTTGTTTAATCTTTTTCGGTCCGTTTCTTCATCTGAAAAAACATGAGTATAAACCTCTATGTTTCTAATGGCTGGTAAGGGGATCAAATGAGATAAGGGCAAAGAAAAACATTTACAAAGTATAAATGTTCTATAAATTATTTTATACCTAATTATCATAGATATCTCTTGTGAGCTAAAAATCTAGTAATATTACATGTGCTCTTAGATTCAAAAATGAAGACTAAGAAAAAGATATACATAATGAAAATTATGTCTTTTATCAGAAATAGCACAATATCCATAAACTATTAATAATATTTAAAAGCATATGGTGTAATGGTTAATTATACAGACTAGAAAGACAGAATAGAAGACAGACTGGTCGGATTTGAGGTCCAACTCTGCCACTTACTAGCTGTGTGATTTGGGGCCTATTACTTCAGTTTTCACATCTGTAAAATGAGGATAATACTACTACATCCCTCGTGTTTGTTGTGAGGATTAAAGGACTTAATATATATAAATTACTAGAATGGTACTAGCAAATAGTAGGTAGTACACGAGTGTAGCTATTATTTGGGATTTAGGAGTACATTCTATGATGCTTTAAATTCTAGGCCAACTTTCTGGCTGGCATTTGTTTTATCTTCTTTGAAAAATAGCATGGATTTCCCATATACATATCAGATGTTAGAACTGTCACAAGTGCATGCTGGGAGAACACAGAAAAGCAACTTCAGGACATAATTCACAAAAGGATAGTCTAGATGGGCAATGATTTTCAGAGGGCTGAAAGAGAGGGTGAAATAAAATACAGTCATGGGGGGGCCTGGGTACATGTGTGGCTCTTTTTGTTTTCACATTTTCCTCAGGTACTGAAAAAATAATTAAAAGTGCCTTGTATTTGCACTGTGTTTTTTTTAAATCACTTTCACATTCATCACCTTATTAGAAGTTCAGGGCCATTAAAAATGGACAATGAACTTACTTTCACCCTCACATATCTCTGTGAGGAATCAAGTCAATTCAATACTTGTACTTGAGAAAAAAGGTGGGCTCTTTGCCAAATCCTTTCTGGCAGCTCCCAGCCTAAGTTTTTCATCTGAGCCAGCGGCAGGCCTGGAGGGGTCCAGAGGAGTGACTCATCTGCTGGGCAGACCTGCCTCTTTTTGTGGCTGGCAGCGTGCTTTCCACATGCAGCTGTTGGTAGTAGGTGGATCACTGATTATGCCCCCCTTGCAAGAAGGCCATGTTGGATATTTCACCAGGGAATCTGAGAGTGTGGGGCTGAAAAAGAGACTGCCTAGTTGGGAACTTCCTCCAGGATTTTCCCATAGGCTCCGCCCCGTTGCATCATTCCATTGTTGCATTCAAAGGTGATTTTCCATGAGACTACACCTACTGAAAAGGGAAGTCTCTGGCCGTTTCTTCTCTAATTTGACCAACTGTTACTCAACATTATTGATTCAGAACCCCCAAATCAGGCAAATATAGCCCAGACGGGAATTCTATGCAAACATTTTCATGGAGTCATTTGCTAGGAACCCCCTTCCTCCCAGAAAAAAGCATGGAAATATACCTTTTTATGAGGCTGTGGTTAAATCTAATTAGAATGCTTAGTCTAGGAAAAAATTGTTCTCAGAAATTATATGTCTAATCAAGTTTGTCTCTTTTGTCTAAATGCTTATTGAAATCCTTAAATACATTATGACAATGGAATATATTAAATATAAGTTAATCTTTAAGCACAGTGTAATGTCTGCTGGTCCTGATTGGATTATCATGATAATACTTAAGGTATCAAAATATATAAAATTGAACACATCTGTATTCACTCTAGGATGAAAAAGATGATTGAAAAATTATTTCTTCATCTTGTGTGCTTTGATTTTGTTCCTTCCTCCTATAGTTCATACTTAAACCGTAAGGGTTATACAGAATGCATTAATAAAAAACCTTAAGGCAGCCTCTCCTTGTCTACTTATTCGACATCTAAATCAGTGCTTGAAACGTGGGAGGTATTCAAAAATACTTACAGAATAAATGAATATCTGAGAAGTTCGGATCATTCTGACTACGCTAATATTTTTTTATTTATCTATAGACATAATAATCTCAAACATATTAAGGAAAACTGATCAATATTAGCAACAGCAAAAATGTTTTCCTTTAAAGGAACATAATGCTAAATTATAATTCTGCAAAGTGAAAAAGTAATCTACAAATTAATTATTGAGCATTATTAAGTGAGTCAAAGCCATTCTATAAATAAATAATGCAGTGCTTTTCTAAAGGTTGTTGCTATTATGTGTAAGCCCTCAGGATGAAAAATTGGAGGCCTATTTTTAATACATGCATCACATTAATTAATAAACAACATAAACAAATCATGCAAGCACCTTGGCCAAGCATTACTCTTGGAGACTGAAGAGACATTTTCATAACAAAAGCTAAAAGTAGGGAGCACAATCTTGATTTAGAAAATTCACCCAAATTTCCTAATTTTCTCCAAAGGGTAGCATTTAAGCAAACTCTGGTACAGAAGTGAAATATATAATTGAAGCCAATTTTTCCTTGGTAAGGTAAATACTATCTTTTCAGTACTGTAAGGTGGTTTGGACCCTGTCTCCAAACTGGCCCCAGGCAACCTGCTCTTGGTGGCATTCTCCCCACCTCCTCCTGCACCATTCTCACCTGCAGAGGGAAGGGTGAATGTTCAATGCTCTCCCACTACCCACTGATGCTAATCAAATTTGTTCTCAGGAAAGAATCTAATCTCAGATACTCACACCCACACTCATATAAATTCAAACCACTATTTTACCTTTCCCTAAGATATCTGCCCTTTTGGTCTTACCTCTGTGTTTAAAAAAGAATCCAAAGATTTTTTTTTATTTTTCCTTTTTCCAATGAAATTATAAGCCTTAGATGTCAGGAAGATAATGTCTTTATTTTGTTTATTTGGTTTTGAGATGAAAGGTCTTGTCTGACATTGAAATTACTTATGCAGACTAAATCAACCAATTTAGCAGTATTATGGCAGCTACTTAAAAGGAACTGCATGATTCACTCATGTTGTCAGGCTAGGGCATTTCCCTGTTTGTGCTCACCACTGCTTCCTTGGCCATCTCATCCATGCCTTCATGTCTGACACACACTTCTGACTTCTTGATGGAGCCTCTATCCTGAGGACCTTTGCCTCCAGAAGAGGAACACAGCTCCAACCACACCCATCATTTTCTTTCACAAAGCCTTTGTCCTTCCAGATAGTACAGTTCCCAGTCTTGAGAGCTCAGTCATCACTGACCCTTCTGTCTCCTCCTCACCCCATTGTAGAAGTTGAAATGATATAATGTTTCTAGAAGCTACCTTTCCTCTATTTTCACCTGTATGAATTGAGTTTATAATCTCATCACTTTTTAAAATAAAAATAATACTTTCTCACTGTATTACTTTCTTAGGGCTGCCATAACAAAACACTATAGAATGGGTGGCTTAGACAACAGAAACTTATTTTCTCATACAGTTTTGGAGGCTAGAAGTCCAAGATCAAGGTGTCAGCAGGGTTGATTTCTGCTGGAGGCCTCTCTTCTTGGTTGGTAGATGGCCACCTTCTCCCTTTGTTTTCACATGGTCTTTTGTGTGCGTGTGCATTCTAATCTCCTTTTCTTATAAAGACACCAGTCATATCAGTTTAGGCCCCACCCTAACGACCTCACTTTATCTTAATCACCTCTTTAAAGGTTCTATATCCAAACACAATCACATTCTGAAGTCCTGGGGTTAGGACTTCAACATATGAGTTTTGGAGTGACACAATTCAGCCCATGACACTTATGTTTTCCTTGGTGCACATGCTCACAATCCAGAATATCATTTTTTTTCCAGAATCATTTTGATAATCTGTAGAAAAACTCTTCAATGGCCACAGATACATTCTTAAACAAAGTCCCTCTCTTCAGAACCCAAAGTTGGGTTGTCCCATGTTTAATTTCCTCATTCCCACATCCAAGGCCTTCTACAGCCTAAATTTATATTTTCAAGTTCCCTTTCCTACAATTCCAGTAAAACACAGTCACTCTGGATTACTCTTTCCTACTTTTGTTGCTTCCCCTTAGGTTTTTTTCTCTCTAAGATTAGCATTATCCTTCAGTACTCTAATCAAATGCTAGGTTACTTAAGTGCCACTTTCCTTAGTCTGATACACACCCTTCCAAATAACTATGATTCCTGGTTCCTAGAGCAATAGCCCATTAACCTGATCTTCCTATTTCATTCACCTTTCTCTGCCGATTTCCTAGTTTGCACAATCGTAACTATCTCTTAACAGACGGCTCATCACCGATGCTGAATAAATCATTCATTGAGTTGATTAAAGCCAGTCAATTTGACATCAAGTATTTCTGGAGTTAATATGATAAAATATCCCAAACAATTATTATTTTTTCTTGTTTTCATTTTGTAGACACGGCAGAAATCATGTTTTGAAGACCAAGAGCCAGTAATGATTATATTTATTTTTCTTCCCCAAATAATGTACAATGTTCACTTTAAACAATTATACTGTGTATGTATCTACATTTTTAATCAAAATTTTTGGTGACATTTATGAAAACTGGGAGAAACACTATTATTACCCACATTATGGGTTGGATAATCTTAGAGTCCTTTGTGAGTGACTGGCTCGCCTAATGTTTTGTAAGATCTGGCTTCAAGTTACTTTTAGATAGTTTCTAGTTTATTTTCCACTTTACTTCACACCTTTCCAAGGTTTATTTTGCAATCAACATAAAGATCTTAGTTCTTTCTTATCTCCCTGTCTTTGAGAAACCTTACCAAATTGACTTCAGGCTTTAAAAGCCATAAGTTAATATGGGCAAAATGTGGCCAACAATTTAATTGGCTAACTCACGTTTTTTTTCCCAATCTCCTTTATCCTTGCTGTCTTTATTATAGAGACTAGAAAGCCAAATATTAACTTTCCCACCCTCTTTGCGTTATAGACGACTAACTGTGTGGCATAGTTCTGGCCAATGGGCTAAAAGCTGAAGTCTTCTGGTGGCTTTGGGGAGGGCTTTTGTGATTCTGGTAAGTGAGGCAGATACAACTAGAGTTGCCCCTTCCTCTCTCCCCCACCCTCCTTCCCTCTCACTGTCTGTAACACAGACATGATGTTTGCAGCTGCAGCAGCCGTTGGACATCATGAGGAACAGGCCAAGAAAATTGTGGAGATGCTGGCTCTCTGCAAATAGCAATAACATCATACAACAGCTGAAGCACCTCCAGTAGCCACTTACTTAAAAGTAATCACCATTTGTTCAAAGTATTATAAGTCCAGGTTTCAAACATATTTCATAATCAAAATCCACAAAGGTCAAAAGGGCAAATGAGAATAAATTGGCTGTTTTCACACAAATCACTCACCATTAAGGGCATCTCCATTATCCTCTTTCTTTATATATGAAGGGCAGTATTTTTCTTTTCACTCAGGGATTATTATTAACTGTTTTCTAGATATGCCAAGAAGGGAGAAAGTTACATTAAAAATCAGATGGAAAGGAGGGACCTTGTGATTTCCTTCAATTTAAAGATTGTTGTATTATTCTGCTTTTCAGGAATGAAGGCAGTATAGAATGGCATAGAATGGCAAGGTCTGTCTGCTTTCTTTTGATATTTCCTGCACAGAATACTTCATAACTGCGATCCATAGTTGGCAAGAATCCCATTCATTTCCAACAGAAATTCAGGAAGCTTAGTGTGCCTCTCTCCAGCTCATTAGCAGAACAATTAAAATCAGCTGTTGTAATGCTGCTTTTTAGGGCTTCAGATTTTGTAATTTACGTAGCCCAAGGCAAGATTCATTTTTATGTAGAGATTTTGATTCCAGTCTTGCCAAGTCCTAAAGAGTTCTAATTAAAGACTCCTTGGGGAGTTTTTTCTTGATCTGCTATATTCAATATTCTCTAGTAAATAACCTGCTAGGATTATTTCTCGTGAGGATAATTTATCTTTATTTCAAGGTCTTAATTGTATTTTATACATATCCTGAAACCCCAGGATAGTAATCTCATTAAGCAAATACAAAATTATATGTAATATACTATAATGAAAACAATACAGTGTTAAAGGATGTATGCAAATCCTTAAACCTGAAGGTCTTGTTTATGTTGATCCAAAGCTGAAAAGTCTTCATTGCCACATATTTGAATAATAGCTATCATCATATGTTTAATGCTAAGTTATAGGGCTCTCTTTTAGGTACAAAGTTGACTCAAAAAATGTACAGAATCATTACATCTCTGAGTGTCAAATTTAACAGCGTCTGTCTACCAAAATCTGATAGCCCTTGCAGCATTGGCAACTTGTCTGACAGTAGCAATTCTAAGGGAAGGAATTAGGGGTAACAAGCTGGAGAAGACCATCTAGTGTACTTTATTCGAAGCTGTGTAGCTGTGTTTGCACTGTAAGCATATTAGTTACACTGTATTTGGGTTTTGTGTTAGTTATGGGTATGCACATGGAGAAAACCAATGCCTCCCCACCGCCCTTGGTACCACAATTGTTTTATTAAGGTTTGCAAGGAAAGCAGAACTATGTTAATATGGGAACATAACTTTAAGCAGGGCTTCCCCTGATTCCTGGGGGAAAAAAATCTTCTTATATTCTATTAGCTAATTACATTCTGTATCTATCTCCCATCAAAGAGATAAATCTATCAGTCACTCCTTAGTAAGTACGATAGAAAGCATCTTGTTCCTCCCGCCTCTTCTTGAAATGTTACTGGTACATATTTTTCCCTCCCCCTTCCTGAGAGGTACTTCCCTCTGCTTTTCACTTGGCTAATTCCTATTCATCCTTCATTTCCCAGCATATATATTGTTTCCTTCCAGAAGCTTTGATTTCCCATCCCCATATTAACCAGTTCTCTTCTTTCTTGGGACTTTTACTTCTCCTTCCATGCACTTGATCTAATTATCCGAATAATCACAGGCTGATATGTTGCATGTTCGTCTCCCTTGTTCCTCTGTAAGGCTCCTGAGAGCAGGAACCGTATCTGTTATGCTCACCACTGTGAATATCAATCAATGAATATCAGTAGTGAAGATCTCAGATGCCTTCCTGTGCTCAAAGTATGGGAACCAGCCTGGAAGAGCAGCAGTAACAGGATCCTTCAGACAGTAAAGTGCCCATTTCACAGAGGAGAAGGCTGTGAAGCCCGGAAAGTGTCCAGAACCAGGGAAAAGGGAGGATGACAAAGAATAGCATCTATCTCACAGTCTTGTTCAGGGTCATGGTGGTGGCTATTAATCTTAGCCACTGAAAATATATTTTTGTCCCTATAGGTGGTCAATGATCAGTCATTGCAATGAATTTGAACTATATAATCTACATTCATCACTTTTATCTTAGGACTAACTTAAAATAAAGACTGATACAAGTAAAAGAATGATGAAGGCTATTTAAAAAACAAAAACACTCTGCAGTACCTTTATAAGTGTCTCCCTCTCAGGGATGAAAGGAGAATTGCTCCCTTTAAAAATATCTTTCTGTAAAACGACAGGGGAACTCCTGAAGATGGAAACAAAAAAAGCTAGATGGCAGCAGACTGCCTTTCCATGTCCCTACCAATGAATGGCTGTGAGCTTACTAACCAACAATCAGTGGCAGTATTCATGTAAATAATATAAGTCGTTTAAAAGACTCCAGAAATAAATTCCTAAGCCACTCCCAGCCATCTGGAATAAGTGTGGCTTGGAATTTTCCCCATTTTTGGAATTCTGAGAGAAATGGTCTAGACTAGATGTCTGTGACTATATTCAGATAATTCTTATTCATAAACCAAGAATAAAGAATAGACCAACTTCAGTGACACTGCTGGGAGAACAAATTGGCTCAAGAAGTAACAACAGCAACAACAAAAAAAACCCTGCTAAGGCACTTCAGGGTAATCAATTTAGTTGTATCGCTTTTTGCTGTGACTGAAGAAAGCTAATTTAATCTCTGAAAGTAGTATCTTGCTGCCAGGAATGGGTACTCACAAGCTTCAAATAAACTACGCCATGAACTTTAAGCTGCCCTTGATAGAAAGGACACAACCAACTCTAAGCCATTAGGGAAGGTACAATTTCCCAAGTCCAAACAGCCAGGGAAAGTGATCCTCAGACAGAATATTTTGTAGAAAAAAATTTGCATTTCCGTCTCCTTATCCATCAGTAACCTCAACAGAGAGATTTTTTGATTGTTTCTCTTTATTCCTATTTATGACTGTTATTACATTTTTGAAAATTTTTTTGCTGTTGTTAATAGAAGCAGGTATAGTTAGTAAAAGTTTAGCTATGGAGCCAGGCAGCCCAGGGTTCAAAGTTCAGCTTACTAGCTACTTCTTAGCTATATAACCGTCAGCAAGCTGCTTACCCAGACCACCTGCGTTTTCACAGCTATTAACAAAAGAGGGCAGGCAGCGATAGTAATGTTCACCTCACAGAATTGTTGGGAGGTTTTAACCAAATTACTTCTGAAAATGCCTGGCACAAAGTCAGGCTTGTAGTGCGGATTTAATAAATCTAAATCTCATTCCTTTCTCTCTTTTTGGGTCTTCCCTTCTTCCCTGGTCTTTTCCATCTTTCAAAGACCAGCCTTAGTAATAGATGATTAACTGGAGCTCCTGCCCAGCCCCCACCCAACACCCAGCCTACCTCGCCCCCCTGCCCCCTAGAAGTTCTGTGATCTGGGTGCCTGATACAAGATACAGCCCCATTAGGGCTAGTCTGTTTACTCAATGCTCAGTTTATGTTGAAATGCAAACGATCCTGGAAATAAAATTAACTCATGTCTAATTTGCCTATTTACACTTTCAGTGTTTCTTCATTTTGTTACGATTTATGGTGAGCAGATTCTACAAAGAATATAGAAAGAACAAAGGCTTCGGCTTTGAGAAGGAACTGTGTGTCAACAGGATAAGCAGGGGAGAAGAATGAAGGAAGAAGAGAGGAAGTTCTCAAAATCCAAGCTCCTGCATCAGTCACTCTATTGAACCAGCCCACTCTAACTTGCCCAGTTCTTGGGTAAATTAAGCTTGCATACTTCTTAAATTGTTACCTGCTAACTTTTCATGGTTTTTCAATGTTTTTTAAAAACATTTTTAAAGACATGGGTACAAGTGAAAGGCATTTATAAATTCCCCTCTTTAAGGATGATTGTCATGAATAGCAGTAGTCATCAACAGCTAACATTTTAGTGGTACTTACCACGTGCCAGATGTTGTGATAAGCAATTTACATGACTATCTCACTGAATTCCCACAAAAACCGTATAAGTTGGGCATTATTATTTCAATTTACAGATGATGACACTGAGGCAGAGAGAGAGTGTATAGCTAGTAAGTGGTAGAATCAGCTAATAAGCCACGAACCCATCTGTTCTGACTGCAGGGTTCTATGCCTCTCTTGGGTGAGCAGTGGAACTCCATAGGACCTGCACATGGTTATAATAGAACATACAGCATGATGTCATAAGGTCATTTTTTTCCCCACCAAAGTGAGTTGGGGAATTCTGAATGGGCATGGGGAAATTTTGAGAGCCCATAGGAGCATTAGTTTAAAGCTAGCAATGGCATGGGAGTCTTCCCCATCTTGTGAACTCTCTTACTGACGGGTTTCATTCCCATTGAAGGCTTTTAAAAAACACATGACTATGAACTGTTTTTCTTTGGTAGTGGGAAGGGATGTTGTAGGGAAGAGACTCGGGGAAGTTCATAGATTAAATAACAGAAGAAACGCAGGTTTCATACATGGTGTTATGTAAATATCAAAGACGACCTCTCAAGAATTCTTTAAGGTTTCATTAATCTATGGGCCCTCCCCAAAATATTGCTTCCCATCATAATACTTTGTATTTCTATATTATTTCACAGATAACGTATTTTATTTGATTCTCACAGCCAACTTATGAAGTGATTAAGGAAGATGACAATAGTCCTGCTTTATAGAGGCAAAAGTGTGGAAACAAGGCTTTCTATGGCTCAGCAGAAACAGAACCCCAAACTAGCATCTAGACCCCCAATCCTAGCCAATAATGATTTTCATCAATACAAAAGTTCTTCTGCTATAACAGTCTATGGCTTTCTTGGTGAAAACAATCTTCTCAGTGAACTAAATTTTGGATAGGAAACTAAAGGCTCAGCATCGCATATTCTTGTTTGCTGTATCTTAGGAATCATTTATATTCAGATCTAAAGGAGCTGGTTATCTGAAGAGTGTCTGGCTAAGCAGTCCTGGGAGACTGTGTGCCGTGCCATTACCTCTTGAAAGTCATTACCGCTGAGCTCATGTTCCCAAATTCTTTCTTTCTGAGAGGAAGGCAGAGGATAGTACTTGAATCTAAGATAATCGAAGTATGGTACACATGAAAGGGGTGTGATTAGGATGGTAATCAGGAACTCCAGCTCAAGTTTCTGTAGTTGCCAAGTCCCCAGGGAACAGAGTAAGGGCAAAATTGCCTGATTTGAATAGAACAGCTAGATATATAATTTTTTTTTGTTTTACTTAAATTCTTACAAATTCCTCACTGCTATAGCAACTATTAATGAAAATCTGTTGTCATGATCCTCCATAGCATTTTAGCATAATTTATAGAAAAAAACTCAGAAAATAAAAAATAATGTAAACATAAGAAATGTTATGAAAATATCTCATGAAATATGTTATGAAACTTTTGTCCATTATGTAACTAGTGCCAACTTTGCAACCATTTAGGTTTCTAATGGTGATAATGTATTTATCTTGCCATTGCTTTTCCAAATCCCAAGTCCTTATTTATAGAACTGTAGCTTCAACCAGAAGGCAAGCCCTACTTTTTGTCAAATGCAAACACAGTCCAGACAGTGATGAGCCTCACTGCAGGCTTTTTGGGATCCCTCTGGACCACACACTATGGATCTAAGAATAACTAAGACATGTGTCCAAGTATGTATATTTTAAATTCTAGGTTTGATTTTTCTGATCAAGCTAAAAATGAGCTGAGCATCAAATTATAGATTTTCCTGAATATTTTATATTTTATCAAAGTCATTTTCCTTAGTAATAAAAAATGGGAGATGATAGAAGGCAACTGAATATGTTTTAGCATTTCCAAATAGTGTTCTATAGAAGATTAGTTCCAGCATGTAAAAGGTGATAAATCATATATAGATACATGAGAAGGGGAAGATGTGTTCTGTGGTAAAACACATTTGAGAAAAAGATTTAACAAAGTTAAACAGTTTTTCAATAATTCTCAGTGCCTTTAATATGCAAGTGAATGAAGTTTCACAGGCACACGCTGGGTCACATGGGCGTGGGAGTGACACAGAACTGAATCCTGTTACAGCTCAGAGGAGCTGTGTGACCTTGAGAGAGTGACCGAAACACTTTAAGCCTCAGTGTCCTAAGGTTAACAAAATGTCATTAAACTAAAAAATACTGGGAAAACTACATTATATTCTTGATATTCAAATGCATCTTCACTAATCTTGTAATTCACTAGTCTCACTCTACCATCTACTTTTCCCTCAGAAAATTTAGTTTAAGGAAAAAAAAAAAAAAACAAAAACGAGGGGTTGAGGAAGGGAAAGTTTTAGATGAAAAGAAAAAACAAACCAACCATCATAGATGGGGTGTAATTCCAAGGGAAAAGTGCCTGGACCTACAACAGATTCCACAGGAAGAAGATGCAGAGCAGAACAAGAAGGAGCAAGGTATCAGCAGAAATCAACCCCCGAGAGGCTTGGAGTCCAGTGAAAAGGGTAGGTGGAGCAGGTTGTTTCTCCCTCTCTCACACCTCTGGTAGTCAGCAGGCTCCTGAGCTGCTGGGGAGCCTTTCTAGCCTCACAAGCCCAAAAGCTGCTGCTGCCAGTGAACTGGGAACTTCCTCAGGAAAAGGCACCAGGCTGCCAGCCCCCTAGTGGTGCTTCCCATCACCATAGACCCAAGCGGACATGCACGGCAGGTGCCATATTGCTTCTCCTCCCACCATGTGCCTTTGTCCTCCCATGGGGCTTCAGCCCCTCAATTTTCATCTTGCTAATTCCCACATAAACATTTCCCAACTCTGGCCCAGACTGCAGGAGCCACAGGGGGCCGATGGGTCCCTGGGGATCTGTGTGACCCCAGAGCCTGGATGTTCTGGGCGGGCTGCGTTCTGGAGACAGGGACAGAGTGCTACCTTTCCTCATCCAGACGCTTTCCCTCTCCTTCCCCTCCCCCTTGGCTGCCAAGAGAGACACTTGAGCTGGGGCTCTCAGGAGCAGCTGCTTCCCCTCTGTTGGGGCTTCCACAGAGAGTGATGCTCAAATCTTTTCTCTTAAAGAACTGCAGAGGGCTAAGGGGTGCTCAGACTGTGAGCTTCTTGCTCACAGCACTTCCCAGTCCTGCTCCATCAGAGCAGGGCACACCCCAAAGTGGAGGGACATTAAACCTGCTTGAGCACCCCATAGGCAACTCAGGACCAGCAAGCTTCTCCCTGGCATGGTCAGGGATTGATCTTTGGGGACCCGGGGACCGGCCCTCAGGCCAGATCTCATACCTCCAGGACTTGATTGCGTTGCTTGGGGGCACAGAGGGGAGATTTGTGAACTACTCTCAGGAGCAATTGAGCCTGCATGGGCAGAACTGAAAAGAGGGGGCAGTGTGGGTCCCAGCCATAGGGCACTTGTGGAGTATCTCTCCTTCAACAGGAAGGCCACGCTCTCACCCCAAGGTGGGATCCTGGAAATAGCTCCTAGCCTACAGTGCCATTATGGGGAAGCTCAGCTAGTCTGAGCTCCTGCCTACTGGCAGATGTTGCAGGGAGATAGTAGAGAAGGGGAGGGGGAAGAAGAGAGAAACCTGTTATTGACAGCCAGATTGTGAATCTCAGATGGCCCTGCCTCCACAAGCAGACTTTCTGGGTGAATGAGACCACTTCAGCCCCTCCCTGGTGGCTTTCCCCAGAACCCTGGGAGCAGACCTTTGACCCCCACCAAAACAGCTACCTTACCAGCTTTTGTGGAGCCTGAGGGCAGGCTCACCCAACCTAGCCCCACCCAGCCTCACTCCTTCACACACTCCTGCTTGGACCTGGGGCATTTGAAATAACAGCTGCTCCAGATGAGAAGGAATCAGAGAAAGAACTCCAGAAGTATAAAAAATCAGAATGAAAGGACACCCCCAAAAGGAACACCAGCTCTCTAGTAATGGATACCAACCAAAATGAAAACATTGAAATGACAGATAAAGAATTCCAAATATGGATTGTAAGGAAGCTCAATGTAATCCAAGAGAAAATGGAAACCAAACTCAATGAAACAAGAAAAACAATTTAGGAAATGAATGAAAAATTTAGTAAAGAGATCAATACATTAAAAAAAAACCCAAACAAATAGAACCTCTGGAAATGAAAATTTCATTTAAGGAAATATAAAACGCAGTGGAAAGTTTTAAGAAAAGACTAGACCAGGCAGAAGAAAGACTCTCAGAGCTTGAAGATAACTCTTCCTTTGAAACCAGAAAAGAGCCTAAATAGCCAAAGCAAGCTTAAGCAAAATAACAAATTTGGAGGCATCATGTTAGCAGACTTTAAACTATACTACAAGCCTATAGCAACCAAAACAGCATGGTATTGGCACAAAAATAGAGACACAGACCAATGGAACAGAACAGAGAACCCAAATACAATGCCATCCACATACAGCCAACTGATCTTTGACAAAGCAGGCAACACACTCTGGGGATAGAAGTCCTATTCAATAAATGGTGCTGGGAAAATCAGCTATATGCAGAAGAATGAAACAGGATCCATATCTTTCACCACTCACAAAAATTAAAACAAGATGGATAAAAAACTTAAATGTAAGGCATGAAACCATAAAAATTCTAGAAGAAAATGTTGGAAAAACTCTTCTAGATATCAGCCTAGGCAAAGAATTTACGAAGAAGACTCCAGTGGCAATCAAAGAAACTAAAAATATAAATAAATGGGGCTTGATTAAATTAAAAAGCTTCTGCACAGCTAAAGAAAAAATCAACACAGCAACAGACAACCTACAGAATGGGAGAAAATTTTCACAGGCTGTACATCTGATAAAGGGCTAAAAACTAGAATCTATAGAGAACTCAAGAAAATCAGCAACGAAAAGCAACCCCATGAAAAACTGGGCAAAAGACATGAGAAGATTTTCAAAATAAGATAGACAAATGGCCAATAAACATATGAAAAAATGCTCAGCATCACTAATTATCAGGGAAATGCAAATTAAAACTACAATGAGGTATCACCTTATCCCAGTTAGAATGGCTTTTATTAAAAAGTCCAAAAACAATAGATGCTGTGTGGATGCAGAGAGAAAGGAATGCTTACACACTGTTGGTGAGACTGCAAATTAGTATAGCATCTATGAAAACAGTATGGAGATTCCTCAAAGAACTTAAAGTAGACCTACCATTTGATCTAGCAATCCCACTACTGGGTATTTGCCCAAAGGAAAAGAAGTCATTTTATCAAAAAGATACCTGCACTTGAATGTGTATTGCAGCACAATTCACAACTGCAAAGATGTGGAATCAACCCAAGTGCCCATCAATACATGAGTGGATTAATAAAATATGGTATATGTGTGCCATAGAGTACTACTTAGCCATGAAACAATGGAGAACTAATACCTTTTGTAAAAACCTGATGGAACTGGAGACCATTCTTCTAAGTGAAGTATCGCAAGAATGGAAAAGCAAACACCACATGTACTCACTATTAAACTGGAAATAATTGATCAACACTTATATGGACATATAGAAGTAAAACACAATGGAAATCAAGCAAGTGGAGGAGGTGGAGGAGGGGTTGGGTAAATTCACACCTAATGGGTACAATGCACACTATCTGAGTGATGGGCACACTTATAACATTGACTCAAACTGTTGAAAAGCAAGGCACGTAACTAAAATGTTTGTACCCCCATAATATTCTGAAATAAAATAAAATAAAATAAAACTTGTAATCAATATAAAAATCAAAAATGAGATATTTTTCACTGTTGTTCCTACTAGTATTTGAAACCCTCTGTGCATTTTACATTTCCAGCACGTGTCATTTGGATTTGCCACAGCTCAAATGCTCTATGGCAAGTGGCTCTGTTGTTGGACAGCACAGGTCTAGATTAACAGTTAGCTTCCTTCTGGAAGGCATTTTTCTACACAGATACAACCTGTTTCTACACAGATACAACCTGTTTATCAGTTCAGAGTTATTGTATTAGTCACGGAGAGGAGAGAATAAGGAAACCATATGTGATATGGATACTAAGTGACCCACAGGTTCATTCAATAGTTCAGTAACTTAAACCCACAGAAGAGCTCTATTGTACGAGGGATCTAATTACTACTTGTCATGAAGCAGCAGAGTTCCTCATAATAGTCCATACCACAAAAGTCAAGGGGTATTGTAATTGTTTTGCAAGTAGAAAACGTAATAATAATTTAAAATTTTTACAAAATTAAATTCTGTATGTGTATGTTGAATACCAATTGTGTATTGACACTTGGCTAGGTCTTAACACTTTGAAATAGTTACCATTAATAGATAGGAGACATCCAATTTTACTGGCAAAGGTATGTATGGCATAAATTCCATCTATTTTAAAGGGTTAGTTAGTGATTATTTCCTTTTCTTCTTCTTTTTTTGAGTGATTGGCACTATAGAACAGCAGAAAATCAATCTTGTTCCATAAAAAAGTTATCTATTCATGCTTATCTTTGATGGAAGAAATTTATCACTATTCTTATGAATAATGATAGCTAACATGGGCTGATTGCTTACTACATGCCAGGCACTGGTCTAAGGGCTACACATGTATTATCTCATTTAACACTCACAGAACTCTAATGATGTAGGTACAGAGGCTCCTGAAAACACAGTACATTTAAGAAATTTAATAAATGTCATACAAACCACGAATTGAAAAGCCATGATTTGAACTCAGGAATCTCTGCTCAATCATGAAGCTAAACTACTCATTTTAAATACATTATGTTCTAAACATTCTTTAAAAAAAACAAACTCTTTTTAGATAATGATTCTTTTAGCTAATCTGAATTAGATACTTAAAAGCAATTCCCGTATTTCTTATGACTTTAAATATTGTGAAGATCTTAATGGGAAGGACCTTTGTAAAGACATAGTTTTATACTTAGCATAACCTCTCATTTTATTTCACTCCTAGGCCCACTCTAAACAAATCCAGCTTCATTCCCTATCTCTGACGAATACCAGGATCTACAACACATGGTGCCTCTTATCTGCATCACTTCCCAGTGTTTGCATTCATCTTGATGTTGATATTTTGTGGTCTAGTGGCTGCTAGAGAAGACAAAT
This sequence comes from Lemur catta, assembly GCF_020740605.2. Lineage (NCBI taxonomy): Eukaryota > Metazoa > Chordata > Mammalia > Primates > Lemuridae > Lemur > Lemur catta. The sequence goes on from NC_059139.1 coordinate 36,758,840, forward strand.
ACCTGTCGTCTTTGAACTGCAAATAACCATATTTGGATGTGCTTCTTCATATAATTTTTACTAGTTCTTTTTATTTCTCTCATGTATAAACTGAAACTTGAAAATGATCAAATCTATCTCAATAGTATATAAATATTTCTTTTGGTAATGTGACAGAGTTTAAATTATTAATAGTAGTATATAAACCAGTTGAATCAACTGGGCAAGTAAATAGCCCATTATTTTCATATTAATCCAGTTGGGTGTAAGCATCAGGAAGGTCTCTTTCTTGAAACTCCAGACTATGCAACACAAAGTAAGAACTAGTCTTCATTTTCATACCTTTCCTCTTTTTAAACATTTATTTTTAAATATTTAAATGACAAATAAAATTGAATATATTTATGGTACAGAAGATGATGTTTTGAAATATGTACACATTGTCTACAGCATACCAACCTGAATGTGCCTGATCTTGTCTGAAATATGTACACATTGTGAACTAGCTAAATCAAGCTAATTAACATATGCATTACTGCACATACTTTTTTTTGGTCCTGAGAACATTTAAAAATCTACTCTCTTACAGATTTTCAAACAGATAATACATTGTTCTTAACTATAGTCACCGTGGTGTACAATGGATCTCTTGAACTTATTACTCTTGTCTAACTGAAATTTTGTATCCTTTAACCAACATTTCCCATTTCTCTCCTGCCCACATAAGCCTCTGGTAACCACCATTCTATTCTCTGCTTCTGTGAGTTTGACTTTTTTAGATTCTACATATAAGTGAGATCATGCACACACCCCTCCCTTCTTACTTTTACTTACTAACATTCAGTCAGAAAAATAATATCAGCCAACAAGGTCACTTCTGAAAGTCTGCCAACCCCTGGTTTAAACAACATATATCAGAGTGTACAACGGAAAGTTTACGGCTTCCTAAGTCTGACAGACTATAGATACTCATATACATTTGTTGTATGAACTACTGAATTTCATATAAGTTCACAGAGGCATTGAACTATTCTGTGATTTTTCCTGGGCTTGGTGTTAACTTCATGAATGCATGCTTGATGTAGGGAGAACTATTTTGGTACATATTTTGGGTCACAGTTTTATTATACTTCCATAATGTTATTTTCATAAGTTTACAAGGATGTAGTAGTTATACAGTCTATGTACTCCATTTCAAATGAGAAGGCTGAGGGCCTGAGACGTTAAGTAACTTGCCTGGTGCTGTATAACGAGCCAACGTAAGAGTGGAAATGTAGTTCATCTGACTGCTGACTGTCCATGTGAAAACTGGTATAGTTCATAGTATAATTAACATTTGAATGTAACCTAAAGAAATGTGAGCTGGAACTTCAGTTACGACAATAATGAAAGTTTACACTAAAAATAAATTATATTTTGCATGGTGAATTATAAAGTAAGTGGCAAATAAATGAAGTCTGAACTTGGATTTGAATATTTAACAATATATTATGCCTTTGTACAATATACTGATGTTTTCTGGGCAGGATTTTTTTCACAGGGGTTATAATAAAAATATTTTCAATCTGTTCAGTCATTCCTTAGCAGTGATTATGAACCAAGGGATACTAAAAGACATACTAGCCATATCTTCCCTTCTCTCCATAGTTTACTGTCATAATAGTAAAAGATTAGTGAAAATACTGGGAAAAGTGGCACATAATCACTAAATGATTCCATTTACTACAAACTTCATGATACCTCCAGTGGTATGGGATGATACTCAGCTTTCTCAGAAGTGTAGCAAATTCTTCTCTGAGAATGAAAGCAATCTTAGTGGATGAGGGCAGGTTTCGGACTCAGTCTCTTAAATTCTTACTTTGGATATCTTGGGGGCATTTCTTCAGTGGCTTAAGTCATTCATGGAAAACCAACTAAATTTTTGACACAAAAGCAGATGTTCATTATGAACATCTCAAAAAAGAAAAATAGCTTACATTTTTTTTTTATGGCCATCTTCCCTTTCAGTACTGTCTCCTTAAGACTGTTTCTGTCAGTTGAACAAGGAGTAAACCATCAAAAAATGTGGTTAATTATTTTAAGCATTTGCAAAAATGATTTGTTTTCAGTATCTATTTTGTTAGTGCACTAGTGTATTATATTATGAAGCCTCTATTATCCTAATACAAATTAGGATTACTTTTGGACTCAGATAAAAGAATGCCAATTAATTTTTGACTGATTTCACCTAAAGCCAATCATCTGTAACCTATTTACAAAATTTATTCTATCTGAAAAATTCACTCTAGCACCTATAGCCTAAACTCCTTCTACTCAAACTGTGGTCCAAGGACCAGCATCATCACACCATATTGAAGCTTGTTGGAGATCCAGAATCCCAGCCCCATCCCAGAACCTTTCAATAAGAATCTACATTTTAACAAGATACCCAGGAGATCCATGTACACATTCAGGTTTGAAAGGCACTTAATTTTGTAGTTGTTTATAAACTGCCTTGTTCAGAAAAAGTGTACGTTTCTCTCAGGTTCTAGTGCTAGGTGTAAAAGCTAGATATTCACTCAAATATAGTAAGGTGATTGAAAAATAAGAAAAAGAAAAACCTTCCCAAAGCAAAAACAAAGCCTGAAAAATACTATGTCTTTGTTTACTCTATTTTCCAAAGTTCTAATTATTCTTTAGATTCTTTCTAAAGTACCATCTCAGAATAAGTTCCCCCCATGAAGGTGAAAATCAGTAATGCCAGGTGGAACAGTGTACAGTCAGTGAATACAGGGCTGATTATCTACTTATAGAATGATATTTGTCTCTAGTTATCCTCTTTTTCTCTGAATTTGGATATTTCATATCTTGATATCAGCCCTGGAAGCAGGCAAGACAACGGGGAATTGGAAACAAAGAGAAGCCATTCTGCTTTTCTTTAGTTGTTTTGCTAAAATATTTGATAGGTTAAATATATTTGGTTAAAATAAACTCTGTGGATTTTAATTATCATGCCATATTTATTGCTGACCCAAAATGTAACTGTCCTAAGCTGCTATTTGGCTTTTATTGGGAACTACATTTTAATGACCTGAAAGAATTAATGACTTTCAAGACCCAGGGAATTATTTAGTCACTGAAGAATGTTGGGTTTGAGTATTACATTTTTAGAAAAACCTTATTTCCAAAAAACCTAAAGGTACAAGTCAAATATGATAACAACTTCCAGGGAGTACTAAGATAGAGAGTAAACTTTAAAAGAGAACATAATAAATCCTTAACACTTTTCCCAATTCCTGAATCAGGTGATTCTTATGTAGAAACTGTATACTTCTTCAAATTTCATGATTTGAAGTATTTGGTAATAACATTATATATTATTTCACATCATGAAATCCCTAGAATACATACTTTCTTAATGTTCCCTTTTGTTCCCTAATATGCTGCAAATTAGAGGACCTTAGGACTGGATTTTGAAAGATTCAGGAGATAGGACCCACAGTTATTAACATGCTAAATTTTTTCAGTCATCATCTAGAAATTAATGGTTACATTTTGACATGGTACAAACTGAACTCAGGTCTACTAACGTAATTGATGTGTCAGTAGCTGGATTGATATCATCAATCAGTTTGTGATGAGCTTCAGACAAAAGAGGTTTATATATCACCAGCATCTTGACATTAATAAAATAAAGACAATGATGACAAAGAATGAAGAAAGCGAATAAAGGAAAAAACTGCTCTACATACATGGGTAAAAAAAAAAAATCTTTGAAAAAGCAATACACATTTATTATATTACAACTTACATTGCCCATGCATTTGCCAGTGTTAAACAAGTAGTTTAGGAAAAGTCCAAAATAATTTTTCCCGGGAATAATTTATGGGAGAGAAAATCTGGTTTAAAGTGAGCACAGGATATATAGCTAGAACTAAAAGTATGAGATGGAAATTTTAAAATAGAATAAAAGATCATTCATTGGTTTGGCTAACAGTAATTATGGTTGGCTTAGAAAATAAATCTTGAAAAATTGTTAAGAGTAAGATTATATACTTAAATTGGATATGGGCCAAATAGAGGAAAAATTCTATTTCTGCATATCAGACCAATTTTCCTATTGAGCCACTTATTTCACAGTTATGTACTATTAATCATGAGTAGACATAGACAGAGTATGAATGGCTCACTATACCTACACCATTCCTGCAAAAACAGGTCTTAAAGATTAGAAGATCCAACTCTATAAATAAAAGGCATGATGGCATTGTTATTATTAGGCAATAATTTATTAAGATGCTGTCATTGAAAATGGAATACCTACCCTTTGGTAAGAATGTAGAAAACTGGAACACTGCTTTATGGGACACATAAATGGTGCAATCCCTTTGGAAACCTATTCAGCAGTAAATAAAAACACATGCATAACCTTCAGCCCAGAAACTCTACTCCTTGGGTTATACCCAACCTATGTGTATGCAATGCACATAAACATATACATACTACATGTACATTTGTTTATCAAGTGACATATCCTAGAGTGTTCATAACATCTCTATTTATAATAGCCTAAAACTGTAATGCCCAAATATCCAACAACAGTGAAATGAATAGGTAAGCTGTGGTATCTTTACTTGGTACAATACTGTCACAATGAAAATGAAGAATCTACAAGCACACAAAACAATATGAACGAATCCCACAAACTCAATATTGACTGAAAGAAGATAAAATAAGAGAGTTTGTATTTCATAATTCCATTTGTATAAAATTCAAAAATAGGCAAAACAAATCTATGCTATTGGAAATCCGGATAGTGGTTATTTTTGGGTGCAAACTGACTGGAAAGAAGCATGAAGGGTCCCCTTGAGAGCTGGTGATGTTTTGTTTCTTGTTCTGAATGTTCGTTATATTATTAATAGTGAAAAATGGCTGAGCATTTTTTTTCTCACTTAGTGGCACATTCACACCCATCATTTCATATCAATTAGATCAGAGAGTCTAAGGGTTACCTGTAAATAATGTAATGAAGAAAGAGAGTCCTTTTCCTTCCAACCAACACTGGGACGACAAGATATTTTTTTAAAAAAGAAAGTCAGATAGTGTTAAAACAAACATTAAGCCTTTCAAATTCACTCCAAAACACAAGATAATCTGTCTCCCCAGTCAGTAATTTCTTCTTTTTCTTTCTTGGCATTTCTGCAAGTCAGATGTCCCTGATGTTTATGTTGTCTTAGTCCATATGGATTTGCTTTAGGAAGAGAAACCTGACATTTCTTGTCCCTGAGTATCTCAAGCAAAGGTTTGAAAAGCAGCACATATAACAGAAGTTGTACAAAGTCATCTCTGTCCTCCTCAGTAAGGAAGAACGAAGAACAAAAATGTGTCCACTAGTAGTAGCGCCATTGGCAATCTCTCGACTATGTTTACTCAAGACATTTTGAACTTTACAATCAGCAACTAAGGAAAGTTATAGTGGAAAATATCTAGTCATTTTCTATGAACCAGTAAGACATGAAATAAAACAGTTATTTTAGCAATGAAATGTTTTCATCTTTTAGTTCGTCCGAGATCAGGGCAGTGATACTTCATGGAAGCCACAAACGAGAACTTTTTGTCATGTACAACCTAAAGATGGCAGAAGAGGTTTTGCTGTTAGGCTTTTTCCTCCACTAACATGACCACCCTTTCACTAGGGAATGTACTTACATCATCAAATCAATGGGATTCTTAAACAGGACATAAATCTTTCTTTTGGATGGGAACACTAGTTGGATTCAGCTAATTTTTCATTCTCTATCTAAATATTGCCATTATGTGAAAAGAAAAATTCTTAAAAACGAAGGCAATTTTATTGAGTTAAACCTCTCCTCCCAGCCAATCTATTTTGTTACCCTATATAAACAAACTCTGCCATTACATTCCTTTATCCATAGCAACTTCCAGTGGATAATACACAAATCAATTAAAGGCAAGTTAATTGCCAAAAAGGATCAAGCGACAAGCATTAGAAGCATAATATTTACAGGCACCATCCTAAAAATTTATGTGTCAGAGAATAGTTTGGTCTGGCTAGCTTTCCTTCTAATGCAAGGTTTAAAATTTGTATGATTACTTTTGAAAATCAAAAATACATCACATAATTACTCTTAGCTTATGACATCTATGTTTTGCAGGCAGACACGAACAGATATATCAAACCAAAAAAAAAAAAAAGTACTATAGGGCATACTACTGCTATTGAATTTTAACTTCCAATTTATTTTACTTTAATATTTCCTACATATGAAACTTTCTCAGGATAGGATGAAATAATGTAATAGAAAGTATGTTATAAACTGCTCCTTCTCCTTCCTTTCTCTTCCTCTTCCTGCTCCTCCTTGTATTTTTACAGTAAACGAGAAATAAAGGCAAGTTCACTCAAGAGACTGGAGTCTGATCCAACTGAAAACAAAGTCAGTAATGAGGTCAATATCCATATGGCTCCATTGACCTCGTGCAATTCTGAGTGCCGGATTGTCCACCTAGAACTACAAACGGTATGTGTGGATGTAAGGAATGGGTATGTTTCAACTTACATGCAAATAAATTGTCATTTTCTTTATGAAGGCTTCCATGACTTCTGCAAGCAGAACCCCCCCCCATACTAGTCCCTCTTTCTTTTATTTCTTAACTTGTTTATTTTCTGCCTTCCTCCACCAGAATGTAAACTTTATGAGAGCAGAGACCTCATCCATTTTGCTCCTCATTATATCCCTGACGTAAGGTAAATATTTCTAGGTGGTTAATAAAGTATCAGGCACAGTGATGTGCTGCAGAGTCTGTACCAATTGGTGAGAGCCAACTGATACCTTTTTAGGAGTATTTGTAAGTTGGTGTTATACCCAATGGCTATTAAAACTTGAACTATATAAGCCTACAATTAAACAAATTATATTGAAAACAATGATAATATATACTCAAAACTCATCATGTCTTGATAATTTGACTATATTTTACTACTATCTATGTTTTTGAGGTAGTTTATATGTGTCATAACTGCGTGGTGGAAACACTGTATGTGCTACCACGTATCTCCTGCCAACTCCACATTGAGTGACCTCTGCAGCTTGAAATGGGCTGGTGGGAGAACATTTCACACAGAAATCAGCAAATACTACAAATAAGCTTTTTGTTTTTCACAGAGAGCTGGCTGTTAAGATTTATCAGCACACCACTAACCAGGCACATCATAAGCATTCAACCAATAGTCTCTGAATAAACGAATTGATCTTTTACATGTATTATGATTATATTGGAGATCATTCTTCTTCTTCTTTTTTTAACAGCATTTATTCCTTTTACCTCAGGACAAAGCTTATTTTTTTTATTTATTTATTTTTTTAGGTTAACTCCTCCAAAGCTTTCTTTGGAATGTGGCTTACATACTTGTTCCTCTTGAAATGTCTATCTTTTGCATTTGAGTGACTTAACATAACTACAGTAATACCCATTTATTCTGTTCACAAATCTATCTTTGCTCTTTCACATTTTAGTTTTTGCCTTCCAAATTTACACTATTATCAAGTATTAAATTACACAACTTAACAAGTTTTAAAGTGCCATATTGTATTCTCCCTTGCCAATGGAATTTTCTTTTGCTCTGATTCAAAGTAACTCTGGGTGCTTATCTAACCCCGCCTTACAGACATTCAGACATCTCTCTTCAGCCCCTTGTTGTAGATTTTAAAAAGGCGTTTCCATTATAGTTGAAGGGTAAAAAAATAATGGAAGTTAGGAGGAAGGAGAGCCAAGGTAGGAAGTGGCAAAGAACATGATAGACACTGGGGTCTCCAGAACAAGGAATAGTAGGGTACAATGTGCAGAATTGAATGCTTCCTCTTTTTTAAGAACCATTCCTTATTTGCTCTGCCCAGACCAGGCAAGTCTTAACTGGGCCACTCAGTCAAGGCTCCATCTCTTAAAATCATTTGATGGGGGCTCATCAACTTCGTGACCCAAAGACAAAAATGTACTAGTTGAAAATCATAAAATCAACATTTTGAGAATGAATACTGCAAATATTATGAACTAATTAAACATAAATATTCACATCTATTGCACATTCAAAAATGGTATAGTTTTAACTATAGTATGGCTCTCACAATGATGATCAGAAATATCCACAAACATCATTATAAACCCTTAGCAGTGGGAAGTGTCTTTTCTTCTTTTACCACCTTGATGTTTTTACATCTTTTGTCAGTCCACATTTGACAGTGCTCCCCTGTGCTGGCCTACAGCCCACCAGGCTACCTTACAGAAATGGTATTTTTATATTTAGTGCACAGAGTTCTTAATCTTTCTGTCTATGGATGCTCCATATGCGTCTTGATAGCACAGAGAATTCTCAAACTGTATTTCCTTTCTCTGTCTCTGTTTCTTATCCACATTGATAATTGCACAGATTCTTTTGAATGTCGGAGATGCAGCTTTCTTTCAACTTAGAAAAATGCAGATAATATCTTCTGCAAAATTGTTATTTACAAAATGTTCCTGCTCTACAAAAACCCTATTGCAGCTGATATAAGAAGTGATTTTTAGGCTTATAGGTAAAATGTCTGAGCTTAATTTTGCCTGGAAGAGCCTTATTATTGAGAAGTCTGCCCTTCCATGGTCATTGCCTAATTATGACTCTCATTTTCTACCCTGGCTACAAGTAGGCTCCAAATAATTTATTCCCTTACTTATTTACTAAAGGCATTGAATTAGATGGGATCTGTACTGAAGTGAGGGGTGGGACATTGGAGCAAAGGTTTTTGCAGAAGCATGGGTTCTAGCTCTGGCCACAGCACTATGAAGTTGCGTGAACTCAGGGCCTCTCAAGATCTTCGAGTTCTTCAGTGTAAGATGAATGAGTCTGAGCAAATGAACCATCAGGTTTCTTCAGCTCTAACCCCTTGTTTCCATGGATGTGGCAAAAGGAAGCAGAGTGTTCTCACGCTTGTCACAAATCTGAAAACATTTGTTAGCAGGTTCATTCATTCAATACATATACATCAAGCACCTACTACCTGCCAGACACCTTTCCAAGCATTGACCAAAAAGAGGTGGGGAAAAAAAGACACAAATTGCTGCCACATGGAGCTTACATTCTATTATTAATAATATCTAGCATTTATTTTAGTGCTATGTGCCAGGCACTTCACAGGGCTAACACAATCATCAGAGTACCCTGTTTTACAGATGAGGAAACTGCAGCACATGAAGTTAAGTAACTTTCCCAGTGTTTCATAGCTCTAAATTATAGTGTGGACATGCGAACCTCAGCAGTGTGGTTCTAGAGGCAGCCAGTTCTCAATCATTCATTTGTCCACACCACTTTTCCAAGGGTAGCCTGTTTATATGCACAAGTTGCTTTATAAGCCAGCTGCATTGTGCTATTCTGTAACCAAGAGTGATCCCAATAATGATGGTTAACTTGCACATGTATTTGACAAAAGAAGTTTCACAAAATTTGTGAAATATTAAGGAAAACTTGGAAAATGCTATACAAGAGGTGGTAAGCAAGCCTGACTTTATGAACACATTTTCATTTAATCTGCACAATGGCCTTATGAAGTAGGTATTTTTATTTGCTATTTAAAGACTTGGAAATGGATCATGGAGATTAGGAAAACTGCCCAATCAAGAAAGCAGCAGAGTTGGCATTGAACCTTGCTCTGTTGAGCTCTGAGGCCAACGTCCTCCTCCTACACCAGGCTACCTCGCCCCACAAGGTGCAATGACTGTTAACACTACTGTCATTCTTGCCTATAGGGTAATTATTTTTTCATTGTCAAGTTAGCCCATATTACTCAAATTTGGAATGTCATTAAGAAGGCTAGTTTAATAGTCAAGACAATGACAGTAGAATAAGTAGGCATGACACAGGATGAAGTTGACCTCTCTAGCTCAGAGAATTTTCTGGCTCCTCTGAACAGCTGGCCAAGGAGCAGTATTTTGGCAGTAAAATATCACCACATGACCAATGTTTTTGGCCAGATGAAATCAGCCAGATGGAAGCCCATGAAGCAAAACCTGGGGAGGGGATGGAAGCAGGCAACATAAAAGTACTGATTTATTTCCCTTTTTTAAAACATAAAAAATACTTTTATTGGGATGCTTTTGCTTAATACTACTTTAAACCAATATCAGTTAGGTTAGTGGACAGCTGAGATATTATTTAATAGGTTTATATTGTATTTGCTTACTAAATCTTCTATGTGGAATTACAAAATGTTCTCTCTTCAGAGAAAGATGTGGGTTAAGTAGAGGAAGGTAGTACGTATATTAGCATCACACCTCTCAGTATGGGATTCCTCCTGTGTGGTGACAAGAGGATCCCAGTCAGGAAGCTGGAGGTGGGAGAGTATTTAGGAGTCCAGGTTCTAGGACAGACTTCCGGGTGCATACCTGTGCAAGTTTCTTAACCTCTCTCTGCCTAGTTTCCTCATTTGTAAAATAAAGGTGATGCTAGAATTACTTCCTGGGGCTGTTCTGGAGGATACCATGCATGAGATAACACATGTATAACAACACTGGGAACACTGCTGGGTGCATAGTAAGTGTCCAACATAAATTAGCTCTTATTATTCTTTCTTTGGACTTTCTCAAACATCTGAGTGTGGTCTCTGGTCTTTGAACCTACAATTCTTCTTATATTATTAAATGTTTGACAGTAACTATAACCATCCTCTCCACTTACCCTAAATAATTAAATGAAACGAGTTGTGGAGCACTAAAAACAACAGTTGTCACATCTTTTACATCTGAAAAGCTTTGAAAAATAAAAAATGCCTTGCAATAGGAGGTATTCTCGTGGTACTCAGAAAGTTACATCCCAATGTATCGAGTTGTTGGTGGCACTCATTCCCCTATTGAGATGTGGGTTCTAGCCAGCATTCTCTAGTGGGCACTGTGAAGTTTTATTCGAAAACCATGGATGTGCTACTACCTAGGTTTTGGGAGTGACAAAGAGTAGTTATGAGACCATGCTCTCCTATGATCCCTGTTTATAGCTGCTACCATGACCCATTCAGATCAAAGTTACAGATGTATCTTACTTTCCACGGGTACAGGGGATGATTTAAGGTTCTCCAGATCTTCTTCTTTTGGAAAATATTGCTTTATCTTTCTACAGCCTGAATATCACTTGTGCTTTTGTTTCTTGGTCTGATGGCCAATCTCCCTTCTTCTACAGTTCAATCCATGTCACACGAAACAAATGTACTCCTTAGCCCTTCCACAAAAGGTACAAGTATGCTCACAGGTGTTTAATCACCTCTTTGGCAGCTTTGCAAAAATGCTGGGTAGGGAAAGATGTTGAAACAACTGGCAAAAATGAGATTTGGAGATGTTTCCGAGAATTTCAATTATGTCCTGTATCCCATGACCCCTATTAGTATAAAGGGCAAAGAAACTAGAAGACACTTTCTGTTTCTAGCCTGTGGAATGCTATGGAATAATCTCTGCCCTACATTTAAATATACTCTGAATGGCTTCCTTTTCTATTTGCATAACACTTATCCCATAGTCACTACATAAAATGTTCCTTTTAACATCTCCTTTTAAAAAGCCAGAAAGCAGAAAGTTTTGTGATTTGTTCTGGTTGGAAGACCAGAATCTTTAAACAAGGATGCCAGGACCTAGTGTGACAAATCAGTACCTTGCCTTTCAAAACAGTACTCATCTTTGTAAACAGTGCCCAATACTAACACCGATCCCATTACTTAAAACATCATTGGCACTCCATTCTGGATCCACAGAGGAGAATCAGCTTCCTTATTATGTAATCCCTCTTTCTTCCCTCTCTTCCTCACCCCCCTTCCTCTCCCTCTCCCTCAAATCTAATTTAGCTTAGTAATCTATGCATTAGTCATTGGTGGGTTATTATAAAAGTGTATTTTATCCACAAAAGACAAAAACTTGTCATTGCCGAAAAACCGCTTTCAAGTCTATTTTGAGCATTGTATAACAGTCTAAGATTATATTTCTCAGGAGTCAATACTCATCAAATGCATATGATTTTGCTATTACTTTAATAAGTCAAACTCTTTAACTGAATTTCGTGTCTTATAGACTTGACATACCTTTAGCCTGAACGATTCCAAAGAATGAAAGCAATGCAAAAGAAAAATATTCCAGCTTAAAGCTAAATGTACCATGCTTTAATATCCATTTGATATTCAAAGAAGAAAAATGACAGTGCACTAGGCACATTTGAAGATTTTGCAGAATATAAAATATTGTTCTTAAGCAAACAATCTTATAAGGTAGAAATCCAATGAGGAAATGTTGTCTAATGTCCAGTTCTTTCAGTTGCTTCAACAGTGGAATCATATTCAAAGCCTCTTAAAGGTCAAGATAAGCTTAAGTTACTTCTATGTTTTAAGAATCTCATATATTAAACAGGAAATGAGGACATGAAAAAACAAAGTTGTAAAATAATAAAATATTTTAAATGTTTACATTAAACAGTTTAACACCTTTAATGCCAGGAATGTTATACAATAAAACTATTCAGAAGATAATTATAGCATTTAGGTGTGTGTATATGTGCCTGTGCACATGTGCGTGTGTGTATATATACACACTCAAGTTGGTTATGGCAATAAGGGCATTATGCAGTAATGCCAAATAAGAGTATAGCAGGACACTTCATCAAATAGGCATTAATGGCACTCCTGTTGGATGGATGTAAGGGAGCCTCTGACCTCAAAGAGTTTGCAGTGTAACAAGGAAGACAAAATAGAACCCACAAACAGTACAAATAAACAATCAAATTAATTATTATATGGGCAATTAATATTCAAATTAAGGGGAAGTGAATTCTCAAGCTCCCAAAAAAGACTGGCTCATAATGGCTATTCAAGATGTCATCCTCACTTCTTAAACTTGTTACAAATGAACCTTGTTAAAGTTGCTAATGTGGGGCATTCAAATACATGCAAAAGTCATCCTTAGCTATGCTAGTGCCTTTATTTTGGAAAAGGCCAGAACTTAACCAAAGAAAAGTGAAAATATCTTTGCTAGACTGAGAAGGCGAGGTTCATAATATATTTGAGAGTCATACAATAGAGCTTAAACTCCGAATGTTGTGAGATTTCTTCAGCTCTTTAGTCCATCAAGCTATTGCGTATCTTCTACCCAGCAGTTGGAAATCTATGATATTAAAGAACTTTCTATCAGATCTCAGTGATGAACCATAATGTTTACAAAACTTTGATGCTAAGTTATGAGCATACAATGTAGCACATGAGTATGAGATGCAAATAATAAGCATAGAATCATGCTCAGTAGAATGTGAAGCATATAGTAGGCATATATTTTTAATGTTAAACTAAATTAACATAATTAATAAAAATAAATGGTATTTTGTTTTGAAATAAAAGCCAATGGAGGTACTACTTACACCTTTAGCTGGCAACTTATAGTTACCCCTTGTCAAAGTTTGCTCACACATTGTTACAAGTGAATTTTATAACTTGATTTCTCTAATTTTATAGTTTCTTGAAAATTTCTGAGAGCACTATCTTCCTTACTGTCTAAATCAAATAAATAATTCTTGTAAATTAGTTTAATCCAAATTTTGAACTACTTCTATATAAGCAAAGCAGAACACATTTTAATCTAGAGTTAGTATGTATTTCAACATAGGCCTGGCAGCTTACAGATACATTGCATTTGGTCTAAATAAGAAAGACTTTATTCCCAAGATTTTGCAAACAATGTCACTCCTATTTACTATTGATGAAATAGCTTTCAGTGCTATAGACTGTAATCAATTAGAAACAAAAAATTGTAAAGAATCAGTCTTTTCCTATAAATATCTAGAATATTCAAGTGAAGAAGAAAATCCAATATTTTTCTCAGTTTCTTTCTTTCTAGTTATTTGGTTAAAATGAGCTAACTTTGATGCAAAACAAAGTCACTGACAGTTTAGTGAGATCAAGAATTTTCATGTGATTTTTTTAGAAAAACCTTTAGAAATAAAAGATTAATAAAATATTTACTTTGAATTCATGGTATCTAATTCTTCTGGACAAGAGTGAAACTGTGAATTATTAATACCACCTAGAACATAGAGACAGTTCCAACTTTTCCATGTGCATGTGCCCTGAAATACTTATCAACAAGGTAGTGTTTTTGTTGTTGTTTACTTGTTTAATCAAACAAGAACCCTTTCCTAACATTTAAAGAGTTGGTTATATTAATCCACCAGGCAAGTTAGTACACTTGTTTTCCAGAGGACAGTAACACGAATGCTTTTTGCAGTTTGCCATTTAACTCTCACAATTAGCTCGTAGAGTTAGCCAACTTCCTTCTACTTCTGCAGGTTCTCACATACCCTCATTTCAAGGTTCACATCTTCTTAGCTCCTATTTCCTATACTGTCAATTTAACCAACATTATGAATTAAATAGATCCACACAGGGCAAAGGTTTATTTGCAAGAGACCTAAGGCAGTTTACAAAAGCCCTTCCCAGCTACAAAAAGGAAAGAGCCATACCTGTAGGACTTTGAGAAACGTAATCTTGATTGGGCTCTTGGAGACGGTCCTGGCACTGTGGCTCCCAGAGGATCCCAAACAAAAGCCATTTGTAAAGATGGTGCCAAGATCCAGAGGAACGGGGGAAAGTCAGAGTTGGTGCAGGGCCCTGGGGCCCTGGGGGCTCACACGGAGCAGGAGGCACTTGTAGCCGAGTGAGGGCATTTCCTCTGTGTGGTGGTGGTATGTGCTGACAGAGAGGTGGCAGGCAGGCTGAGGCAGGGCTGGAAGGGATGGCCAGGACTTCCTGCTGCATGACACTTGCCCTTTGCGACAGAGCTTGCTTCACTCAGACCTTATCTCACTATTAATGCAAGAAACACTCCCTCGAAAATGTGTTTTTAAACATAGCCCTGATTAAACAGCAGAGTCACATGCCACTCCTAAAAAGCACAATACATACACACAACGGAAGGTATGATTGGAGTGGGTGAACCTTTTGATCAAGTGTGTACTTTAAAAAAAAGGTAAACAGAAGATTTTGTTAAAAATTTTAAAAAAGTAAATACATGCCTATGACTGGAGAGTTCAACAAAGATTACTAAATTTCACATGGCTAGCTGCCCAATATCATTTTCCTTCTTTCGACTTCTTTGAAAAACAGGGTGGACATAATGATTAGCAAACCTTCCAAAGGATTTAATTGGCTTGAAAACACCGGTGCCTGCCTGCAAGTCAGTGTGAGAAGAAAACAGGCAGATCACTTTCAAAGCTTTTGGCAGCTTTTCCCTCAAGGAGATGCCGTGTCACTTTGGAGAGTGAATTACAATGCATGACTTTGACAACAAAATCAATTTTCATGTCCATTTTCTGTTCCCTAGAAACATTTCTTAACTCTCTGATAAATCCCTTCAAACGACGTTCTTTCAAATTAAAATGATGAGAGACAAATCGAGCCCTGCACACGTTTTATGAGCCCAGCACCTTTTGGGGAGGCACATACTCCAAGACACTGTACTCAGGAGCCAAAGGACTCCAGTGCCGTCATCGGTCCTCACCACTGAGTGCTATTTAATGTTAACACTGTGGCATAATTTCATCAGTCCCTGTCCAAATATTGCCCCGAGGGTGACCTCAACTGTAAACCAAGGCAGAGCTCCACTTCGCCAGGATAAGATTAGAGAGGCCCCAAGTGCCCAAGAGTGAATTTAACCCTCTTTGAACCGGGCAAAACTGACCAATAGTTGACCTCAGTGAATGTTACCATAACTACCAAATGCTGAGACCCTTAAAACTCAATCTATTTCTTATATACCAGAGGGGTCTGAAATATTCACGTAAGTCTATAATAGCTCAAGATATTAAGCATGATGCTTATTTTCACAACAGCACCCAGCACACCAGGGGTTCTTGAGAATGCTACCAGTTCCCTATCAGCATTGGGGATGAGTAACAGAAAACATTTTTACAGTTTAACCTCTTTGTTATCTGACATACGGGCTCAAAGAGAGTGGGTGAGTGATAGCTGCCCCGAAGAGCAGCAACCTTAGAGGAGCTGAGAGTTCAAAAATAAACACATTCTCTCTGAATCAACTTGCAATATTTTAATGCTTCCCAGACTTTTGTATAGGGAGTGACATTTCACATGAGCCAAATGGGTGGTCACCTTCCTGGTATACTTTGAGAAGAACTGAAATGTTCCCAGAGTTATGCCAGTCTGCCCCTTTGGTGTATGAACATTCCACTATTATCATTTCACTCCTTATACTCTCTAATTTCCATTTGGGGGCAGCTCCTAGGAAATGTGAACATTCCTGGCAGATTTAACACAGAGCTGAACAGCTTGGTGCTTAGTAGAATGCCTTCATCTGGGACTAAAGTCAGACAGTGTAAGAGAACTGGTCATCCGGCTAAAGAGGGGAGGAGGCCCTGGCAGCTGGAGGGCTGGGGTGGACAGGAGTGCAGGGGGATGGGGGGGGGGACGGGAAGACAAGCCACAGACCGTGAGAGATGGTACCCGCGATGCAAAGCCAGAAGGAGACTTCTACCTGGCAGCATTTATAATTTGATAGGTGAAACAGCATCTTCAGCTTCTGAGAAAAGCTACAGTCTATATAGACAGCTTTGGAAGCAGAAAAATGTTCCTTTCATTGTTATCTCAATTTCATTTCAAGAAAGATAAACACTATCTCCCCATCCAGGCTAAAGCTAGCAATAGACATTTTCACAAATAATTAATTGCCTTTGCTTACCGATTTACATTTTAAAAGTGTTCTATTAATGGATAGATAACTGATAAACTACAAGGGAATAAGAATAATCTAGAATGAAGCTGCAATAGAATGTCTAACTTTTTCTAAAAATGTACAAGGAAGAAGTGACATTGTCTTTTTCATTATTGCTAGAAACCTTTCTTCCTTCTTCTCCCCCCTGCTTCTTAAAAGCAGACATCTGGAACAGTTAGGCATGACCAAAAAAAAAAAAAAAACAATAGACCTATAAATGTGAAATTATGAATAGGAATAAGGAAGATCTGGTCTTTTTTCCTAATATGAAATAATATAAAGACACAAGAAGTGTCTGCCAGTGTTAATATTATTTTTGCCCTAAATAATTACTTACCGCCTCCTTTTCATTTCTTCTGTACAAGTTACACATAATCCCTCTTTGGTTACCAAGCCTCAACAAGGTCATAGAAATAAGCTACTTATTACTGAGATTAATCATAAGCAAAGTTAAGCCTTGATTTCAAATATAACTATCAATATTGTTTTGAGGAACTGGTTAGCACTTCACTGCCATGAGAATTTTGACAATTGGAAAAAATAAAAAATAAAATAAAATGTTTCCTAGGATGAATCTTTGCTGTCGTTTATATTCCAACCAGGTGTTTATAATTTTCACTTCACAGGTACTAAAGGGTAGAAAAGAACTAAGTAGAAATCTTTTGAATATTTTAATTACTGTCCTTTTATTATTTATTTTTCCAGAAGAATTTTAGTAAAAGCATGATTGAATAACAAGGAGAGATGTTCTATCCCTGAGACAAACTCAACTCTTCTTTCACAAGTTGAAAACTGAATTTATATCCCAGGGAAAACCAGACTGTGAAATCTAAACATTGTTTCCATCCAGTTGTTACCCACATAATTCCTAGCCTCCCTAAAATATTAACAAAATGCCCACCTCCTGCCAATAACTTAGATCTTCTGTTTCTGCAGAGCTCTAAATAAAGCATCATTTTTTTGCCTCTTAAATATTTCTCAGATTTTGGTTCCAAGATTCCAGATGTGACAAATGGCAAATTTGGGTTTTGGTGTTGACTCAGAAACTCAGACTTTGCTTTAGAGGAGATAGATACTATGAATCAAATTGAAACTTCCAAAATTAAAAGTGGGAAAATTCAAACACAATCCACATAGGCATTCGTTTACTTTCATACCAAGTCACTAGTTGACAGGTTGAGGGGGGTGGTTTGAACTAAGCTTCAGAGAAACAAAGAGTTACATTAGTGGGGTTGCGTTAGGTTGAAACACATTGCTTCAGGAAACCAGAGCAGGCAGATAGATGGGTTTCAGGATAATGCTGTATTTCGAAATAGTCTCTGGTCACAGACTCAAAGTCAGTAGACGTTAATGTAGAAGCAAATAACAGACTTCTTTACCAGCTACTTCTGACGGGAGCGTCACTGTAATAATTCTATTTTCAGAGTGATACATTACAAAAGAGTATGATAAAAGGAAGTTTGACAACTGCACTTATATACTTCTTAAAACTAGTGTTCATTCAGTACAAATTATTGTGTTTTAAAAAAGGCTTTTTATCACCTTAATTATCATAATCAACTATAAATTATTTCTTCAAATGGAACTGCTGTAAAAATAATGCTAGAGTTTTCTTTGAATTGCTTTCAAAAATTCATTCTAAAACTTATATGAGTCTACCTGACTTACAGGTCAATTATTCCATGTTCTGAAATGGGGGAAAATTATTTTATGAGCTGGAACGCAGTGGAAAGCTAACAGAATTGAAGGTACCCCATAGTATCAAAAGCATTAGGAAAACATGCTTCGTGTTTTAAGCTTTATGCATTCTTTACTCGTGTATGTCCCAGAACACAGACAGAAATAATTGTAGTTAAAGAGCTAATACCACAAAGACATAAAATAAAAGATTGAAAAGAGGCATGCTTAAATGTAAGAAGAAAAGATCAATACAACTATAGATTATGAATTAAAATGTTTTACTATACACTAAGGTTTCTGTCGATATTATTTTTAGGAATGCTTTAGCAATTTGGAAAATAATTAAGTCAAGCCTCTTCTATTCAAGTCAATGGAGCTCCTCCTAAATACTTGGAGAAATGGGGTTGAAGGAAAGAAGTCAGGGAAGAAAAGGCTGATGGAATGGACTGGAAGAGTAATAAATTTTATGTTTATTAAGTATCCACTAAGTGACTGACAAAGTCTTCAAAAGAAAGTATTTCTAGAATCAAATTCTTTAAAAAAATCTTGCAATTAATATAGGCTAATCACTTGAAATCACAAACCCAACATGATTTTTTTTTAGTGTGTAAAGTCTTCTGGGGTCAATAATTATCTAATTGTCTAATTCTCTGTACATAAAGATTTTAAAGGTCAAAAAAATTCTTTCTTTTCAATATTGCATTCATGAATACAGCCTGAAAAATATCCAGCTTAGTTAATGATTGGCAAGTGAAAGGGGGTGGGATACAGGATTTCATCTTGAAAGCCACTTCCTCCCGAAGCCTTCCCTGCTCCCCCAGACCAGGTGATGTCTCCACAGCACGGTGTACTTCCTCTTTGTCAGCGTCACTGCGTTTGTAATTACTTTCTCAGCCTCTGGCTTCCCTGATGGACCTAAACATTGTGTGAACACGATCACATCTGCTTCCCCTCTGGGTCCCCAGCGCCTAGTGAAGAGTCTAGAAAAATAAAACCCATAATCATGTTTGTTTTATAAAAGAAATTCTCAGGGCTTCTTGAAAATAAGATGCCTCATCTGCATTATATTCTTTTATGTTCCTAAGTAGTGGCAAATATTTCTCCACAACTAATTTATGTAGCCCTTACTTAATTTTTCTTTCCTTAGATGTTCCCTCTGACAAAGTCAAGGTTGTTGCAATAAGTGATAAACAAATAAGAAAATAAAATAACCAGAAAATCCACTGTCACTGTTATGACCAAATGAAGTAAGGGCCTGTCTTCTCAATATATGTATATGTATATTTTTTAAAAGAAGCACCACTGGGCAAATATTCGGGGCAGCATTGGTATAGGAGATTAGAGATTATACCAGGAATTACACCATTACACCATGAATTGCCATGTGAACAACTTGAGCACTGTTGCTTGGCCTTGTTGAGTTTCAGAGTTTCCATTTGTTTCTCATTTGAGAATCACTGCAGTTTTTGAGATGATTGAATACGGTAATTTACATGAAAACATTCCAAAAACTCCATGCAAAATTTTAGGCACTACTGCTGACATTGTTTGTAAGCTTTTGGGGGAGGTATAAAAACTATTTTCATATTGTTGGAAATATTTACAATTATAAAAATTATCTTCTAAAATTGGTTACCTTATGAGCACAGTAAGTAGGCATATCATTTTATCAGTTTCAAAAAGGGTATCAATCCTCAGTTTTGATAGGTAAGTTTTTTTCTCTACTTAAAATATTTTTATAACACGTGTGTAAAGATAGATTATCTGCTGTTCTACTTTAAAGGTTAATTCTATAACAAAATCTTAATGTTTTATTTGCAGCATGAAAACCCTCTATCGGTTTTTGTTTATAAGAACTAAAAAAATTAGGTGGAAAGGAATTCTACTAAAATTAGTGGATGGAATTTTTCTTGATTGTTCGAAATCCTAGACTTCTCCTAAATATAGAAACATTTCCATTTATTTTTCAAAAACTTATGGGATTCTGAAGACAGGTTGTTTAATTGGAAAAGCATTTGCAACACTGACTCCAACTCATGCTGCTGTCATTGTTGACCACACACCAAATAAGGACAAAAATGGCTTCTTCCAGCTTTTTAGAATTATGTTAACAAACAAGCAAAAGCAGTGAGGAAATAACCAGGCTGAGATACAAAATTGCTCCCTTGGGAGAAAGAAATAAGACCCCAAATACCAAGAATCCCTAAATAATAACAATCTCATATGCTGAATTATGGTGCCGTGAATTTTTTCCATGACTATTCAATATCTGGCTACATCTGGATTTCCATTTATTGGAGCCAATGGTCATAACTTTTCCCATTCCTGACCACGTATTGTTGACCTGTCACCCTCAGATCCCTTTCCTTACCCAGACACTTCCTGCGCATTGACTGAGTTTGTGAACCTAACATCACCATAAGGTCAGGATAACTTTTCTAATTCCTTATTTTATTATGATGATATCAACCAATTATTTGGTGTTTTTTGTGTGTGATAAGTGTGTGACATAAGCTATATTATCCTCACAATAATATATCTATGAGCTTTGTATTAATTCTATTCTGTTTTACCACTGAGGAAATGGAGGCTTACAAAGTTGAAGTAACTCGACCCTCTGATCACACACAATGAGTGGCAGATCTGAGGTTAAAATTGAGGTCCCCCTGATTGCAAAACCTATGTCTTAGCCAATATGTGCCTAGAATATAAATGAATGAAGGAATGAATAAGGTCAGGTCCCTTTCTTTGGAGAGTTAAATCATCAAGGAGGTCTTGGATTTTCACAGGAAAAGGAGATGGTGTCAGGTAAAAGATTTACATAATCTTATTTAATCTACAAGCCTGCAGGCAGACATCATTATTACTGCTTCATAGATGAAAAATCTGAGGTTTGGAGAGGTTAAGTAACTTGGCTGACACCACAAACTGAATGTATGACAGAGGTGTGAGACCAAATCCGTTTTGCCTGCTTCTAGATCACACCTCCATTGCAGCTGGTTCATCCAAACTCTTTCAATTCCTAATTCCAGGGACAAGATTGGCCTGCAAGCCCCAGGTGGGACTGAGGCTGCAGGCAGGAGCTCATCGGGCTCAACTGTGAAAACTAGAGAGTTCCAGAGGCAGGGAGAGGAGGGCTGGCACATGGTAAGGCTTGAGGACAAGGGACAATGTCAGTGTTTGCATGTACTGTGCATTGCCCTGCATTTTCCCTCTGAATATTCTACATAGAAGAGAAACATAAACTCTTTTCAGTCCATCTGATCCACTGTAGCAATTCATTGGGGGCTAAATTACAAATCTGGATATTTGAGTAACAGTGAAACAAAACAGCTTGCTATTGCTATTTGCTTTTGTTTTGTAACAGGATGTATAAAACTTAGGGTGCCATTTTCTAGCTATCTCTCAAAACCACCTAAGAAATTATAACAGACATTTACATAATTGGGCCATTAATAGGTAATAAGGCAGGGTCTGGTTTTTGCTTTCAGGTGCTACCACTAATTTTATTTCTGTTGGTTCAGTGAAGTTAAGTAAATTTCCCAAGTTTGGTAAGTGGTAAGTAATGGTCCTTTGATTAAAACTTTAGCTTACCTCTAAATTTTAGAGAATAAGCCATTTCTATATTAGGGACTTTATTAAACTAAGATATAGAAGTAAATTTCAAAACACATAATTGTTATTTCATCGACCAGGTGGTATCAAGTAAAATGATTTATAGCAAAATTCTGAGTTAAATTGGAAATACTTTGGTTTGATATATATGTTATGGATAACCCTTAAAGGATTCAAGTTACGTTCGAAAATAAAACAAATTGCCACCAAAGAAACAAAATCATAACTATGTATTTTAAAACACTGTTGGACCCTAGATAATGAAATGTTTGGGGCAGCAAGTATTTGCCTAGATATTCTAAAAGTGACTAACTAAATCATAAAATCCTTTGAAATAAACAGAGCTAAAAGATACAGCCTAGTAAGCTAGTTTCTATATGGAATTTTGTTCAATAGCTAATCCAATCTTCCTTTCTTCCTCCCTCCCTTCCCTCCTTCCTTCCTTCCCTCACTCCCTCCCCCCTTCTTCCTTCCTTCCTTTTCTTCCTTCCTCACTTCCTTCCTTCCTTCTTTTGTCCTTCTGCCCTCCCTTCCACACACAAATACACATTAGGCATCTACTACATGCCACGTGCGATGCCAGCTACACGGTGGTGATTAACGGTGAACACAATTCATGCCCAAGGGAAGCTTAGAGCTGAATGAACCGAAAATTGAAACTCAAGGCTTATAAGATATTGGACTGGGCTTACATTTTTAAAAAGTATCAGGGCAGGAGGAAGAGAAGGATACAAAATATTTATAGAAATAAAAAATAACTTGAGCTGTTATTTATGAAAAAAAAGTATACAATTAAAAAGAAGGTGATTTTTAAGATCGTCAACATTAAAAACAAATCAAATGAGCTATTTGTGCTGAAAATATAGTTCGTAGCACTGGCCCAGGGGAAGAATACTTGTCTTCAAACAGTCAATTCTTAACATTACGTTAAAGTGGGAAAGGCACAAGAGAGATACATTAATACAGAAGTTCCTACTTCAACCAGAGTGGGTCTAAATCAGGGCTGGGTGACCCTGGGTACAAAAGAAGGATGAGACTTGATGTCTCCTTACAGATGCTTGCAGCCAGAAAGAATCTTACCTCAGAAGGGCATCTCTGTAAACTGTGGTGGTAATCTTTTTCTCAGTAAAACCTATCAATAGTGCTTAGAACATTAAAATTGACTTTCTTGTACAAATAAAGAAAAAAAAATAAGCATGCTGTACCTAGAGCAGTCAGCTCCAGAACAGTCCAGAGTGAGCTGAATTACAGTGGTCCAAAACAAACTTGACAGGGCATGTAAGATTAGTTTCAGGATAAAAATTTAGAATGATTCTTGCTATATCAGGAAAGTTTTTTTTTTTCACAATTGTATTATGAACATTTTCAAAAATGTAGAAGAAGCTGAAAGAATTTTACAGTTAACACCTGTGTATCTACCACTTAGATTCTACCAGTAACATTTATAAGACTGCTTCTTCACATGTGATTATCATATTGGACTTGAACAGTAAGAACTGTACTCCTATAATAAGAGTCATCTGAACAGTATTTAGGATTGTGCCTTATGTTGAACCTAAAATTATAAGTTTCTATGTTTTCTTATTGAGACTATTTTAAAGGGTAGATTTTATACAGGCAAAGACTATATTTTTCTATGTAATGTGAACACAAAATAAATTTGAATTTTTAAATTTTTCTAACAAAAATAAATTAATGACAAAAGGTAAATGTTAAGATATGTATAAAGATCATGAATTATCAAAATCATTATCCATTTAAGTGATAAAAACTATCAACCATATGGTTTTATTCCAGTTTAGTCTTAGGTAATATGTTTTCTGAATTGTTTGATACAGGGAAATTCTTGGTAAATTATGAGTTAGTCAAGCACTTGGGAACGAGATGACTGGGAATTTTCCATAATTACTGATGTTGTACAAAATATCCTGTAAAATATAAAATCAAGAGAAATTTCAATAAAGTAGAACTTTTTGGTTTTTCTATGAGTTTTTTGTTTCCTTCTGTCATATTTTTAAATAAACATTATATGAATTTTAGGCCTAGTTTGTTACAGATAAGGCAGCCTACTTTTCTAATAAATGAAAAAAAAAATCTCGACATCAATGACTCTAGTTTTTGTCTATTATTTCTGATGTGCCTAGTGTAAAGGTCAGCTTGCTAACTTCTCAGCAATTTGAAATGCAGGTCAAGGTCAGATGACTTCACAAGAGTGACGGAAGAAACCTAATTTTAGTCTCCATGAAACTGAAGAACTCACACGAATGATTACTGAACACTCTTAGCCTATGTTTGGAGCCGTATACTTGAAAAGGAATCCCATCAAGGAGGAACAGGTACTGGAGAGAGTCCTGGAAGAAGCCAGTGTTCTCTCAGGTGCTCCAAGGGGTCAAGGAGCATCTCAGATTCAGACAATTGACTTTTCAGGTACATTTAAAGGATGCATATTTGCAACTCTAGTACAAACTAATTAAAGTAGAAATTCAGTGAAAACAGTCAATATATTTAATAGCTATAAACAGCACAGAATGGCAATTCCAAAAAGATGTTAGGGTTAACACTTTGTTAAAAAGTGCATTACAACATTTTTAATACTAAGTAGAATCCAATTACTTCTCAAAAGCATTTATCAATTAAAACATATTAGTTAAAATATGCACCAAAATGTTGACAGTGTTATTTCTAGGGAATAGGATCATAGGTATTTTAAAACTTCTTTTCCATAGTGTTCATATTTTCTACAACAAATAAAATTACTTTTATAAACAGATAAAACTAAATATACAGTACTAAAAAACTTAGTCAAGTTTCTTATTTCTTACCAGGTGTTTCAGGTTAAAAGTTAATTAGATTTCAACCAAAGGTTACGAACAAAGGCTTTTAAATTCATATTAAATTAAACAGATATCACAGATATTTTACACGTTGCTGAGACGTTAAAGGGTCTGAGAGAGAAGTCCCCAGAAGCCAGACAAACCATTTGACACCTATGAAGACACGATTTAAAATCCAATTAGATGCAGTGTGATGTAGTCTGCAGAAGCATAACTAGAGAGGACAGCATAGGCTTCCTTCCAGAGGTGGAAGAGGAGCCACAGTCAGGAAAAATCAAAAGAAAGAAGCAGAGCTCTTAATACATTTAAGGAAATCCACTTTGTGCCAGTCTGCAAGGAAATTCTCCTCTATGAAGAGAGATGTTTGCACAGCTGCACAGCGCCCCCTTGTGGCGAGGTTTAAACAACTGTACCTTCTCCCTAAGAAAAAGCCAAGAACCTTCAATTAGCCTTCCCCGGCATTCGCTTAGCTTTCATCAGCGGATGACTGACTTCCAAGCCTTATTGAGGATGCATATGTGGGTATAAGAAACACACTGACTTGATATTCTGCTCCTCTGTTATTAACGTGTACATAAATATTCCACAAGGTTGTGTTTCTTAATGATAATGCTTGAAAAAAACCTTCCTAAAATAGAAAATACGCAAGTATGTTTGTCCCCACTACTTGTGAAATTTGATCTTTTGCACAGATGAATGCTGTTTCTCCACTTGACAAAAGGAAATTGAAAACTGGGGACAATATTAAAAATCAAATATTTTCCATTCATCTTAAAAATATGAAACCATTTGTTTATGAAATGTTAGTATGCTTATGAGGGCAATTTGGAAATGTATTAGTCACCTGAAATTTCATATGATAGCCAACGATAAAAATATTGCCATTTGAGTAATGTGAGAATTAGGGGCATTTTGATGTGCTTGATTTAGCTCTTTAATTTGAATAAGAATCATATTGTAATTCATGTAAATGATTCCACTGATTTGTGATTATCTGGATAACTGCTCAGCAGGAAAAATCAAATTCTGGATGCTTCTTGGAAAAGGGAAATTAATTTGGAATGTGATATAATCTGTCTAAGAAGAGCTGTGCTTTATTAGACATTCTGACTCAAAACAGGAGAGAAAATGAACAATTGATTGAGAAGTGAGTACAGTCTTCACTTTGCCTGTTGCTGGCTGTATTACATAGTTAATGAGGGTCTCATTCGTCTCTACTCATCTGCCTATCCAAACCATTCTACAAAACACGCTCAGCACCTGAGCCAGGAGAATGAGAAAGTGTGGCTTTGCAAAAACCATTATTAAAAAGCAATGACAATACAAAAAAAAATGGCTCAAGTTGCCTCTCCATAATCTCCACTAGCTTTTCCAAAACTACTCCAAATAAACATATATAGAAAGTAAAAATAACATGCTTCCTATGCAAATACAGAGTCAAGATAAGTCCCCAAGATCCCCTTCCTTTCAATCAAATTGTCATCGCTTCTCAAACAAGTACGATTTAGAAATTCTACTGTGGCCTCTGCTGAAAGGTCAGACTGTTCACTGATGAGCATCATTGTGTTTATGTGGGAAGGAGAAGATAAAGCAGAGAAGGATGGAAACAAGTCTGTATAGGAACCCACTCATATTCAGGTCTTGTGCAATGAACTTTCACATAGGCTTGCAAAAGACTGATGACTCCCAATTAATTACATCTCCATCCCTGATACTTTGGCTGGTTTCCAGAACAGTATATCCACCTTCTTGAACATTGACATTTGTATATTTAATAGTCTTAGGTTGAATCCCTCCCAGGCAGACTGTACAAAGTCCTGGAGTGGTTAGTTTATTTGGAAAGGAGGCAGGCTGGTGATCCTAGGAAATACAACTTAAGGGGGGGGGGAGTGGAACAATGAAGGAAGAAAAGTTAATAGGGTGTGTATTAATAAGCAGGTTACCACTGTGGGTAAATGGGGCTTAATCTTCCTGGGGACACCTTGAGGGACCATATACACATGCCTTGGGATTGCCCCAGTAAAGAATGTAGAACCTGGGGTATACGAGCACCAATTCTGGCCCTCAGTGTTTGAGGGTTGCCACTAGAGTGTTAAATCCCGTGCACAGTCTAAGCCAGCTCCTTTGTACTGGAGAAAGCCCCCAGGTGCCTGAGTTGTGAAAGTGGCTGAGCCCACTATTGCAACAGGTGAACTCTGGAGTAGTTGGACACGAAATGGGGCAGGGCTCGAGGCTTTTGCCCACAAATAGGCCTCTCAGAACTTAAGATGCCAGAACTGAACTACCCTACCACTAAACTTGCTACTCCCTTATCTTCCCCAAGCTCAGTAAATAAAAACACAAGTTTTCAATTTGCTCAGGCTAAAGTCCTTGAATCATCTTTGACTCATCTCTTTTTTTCTCACCCCATGTAACAATCCATCATCAAATACTATCAGCTCCATTTTCAAAACATATCTAGAATCTGTTCACTTCTCATCAGCTCTGCTGCCCTGACTCTGGCCCAAGTCCCCCTTATCTGTTGCCCAGACTGCGGGAGTGGCTTCCTCACCATTTTCCCTGCTTATACCCTTGCTCCATGTCTATTCGGCACAGAGCACTCTGTGATCCTCTGAAAATGTACATCATTTCTGTGCTGAAAACCCTCTACTAGTTTCCCACTCCACTTGGGATAAAATCCAAACTCTTTACCATGGCCTACAAAAGCCCAGTCCTCATTCTCTGGCCTCTTCTCCTTCTACTCTCCCCCTTGCCCACTTGGTTCCAGCCAACCAGACGTCTTCCTATTCCTTGAACACAGTGCACCTGCTCCCACCTCAGGACCTTTACACCTGCTCCTTCCTCTTCCTGGAACACTCTTCCTTCAGATACCTGCATGGTTCCTTCATTTCGTTAAGATCCCAATGTCAGGTTAATAGACATAACTACCTATTCTGACTATTCAATCTAAAGATGCACTCCCATCACTGTTCCTTTACCCTGCATTAACTTTCTTCATACAACTCAACATCACGACATGCTACATATTTTGTACATGTTTGTGCATTTCATGTGTTTTGTACTATCTTCCCCCACAAAAATTTAAGTTCCTTTAGAGGAGACACTCTGGTTTGTTCACTGCTGTTTTACCAACAACCAGAATAGGGCCCGACAGTGATAGTGGTTCCATACATATGTACCGAGTGAGTTAATTCACTGGTCTGAGAGCCATATGAGATAAATATTCATACTTATCACTAGAACACTTACTACACACCATGACTGGTGTTGTCCTATCCCAAGTGTAAGCAGCCCTTGCTCTTCAGAAGCCTGAATAGCCAAGGTGTGGTGGAACCGTCGGAGGTCAGAGCGGAAATGACTGTATTGGGAACAGTGGTATTTAGGAAAATGGAGGAAAGCGAGGTTGAGACTGAACTGTGAAGAAACTTGAACGCTGCATTAGGAGTGGGACCTCTGCTCCGTTTAGAAGTGAAAAGTCACCAAAGTTTCCAAGTAATTAAAATGAGATTTAATTAATTAAAGTAGGATCTCAGAACAATTAATATTTTGATTCTACTCACAGGGACTTGAGTAGGAAGAGAGACGGACGGCATCATGATTTTTTTTCCCCCTTGAATCCTTTTTCCCCAATGTACAAGGCACTGGCATAGATAATACTACTTGCATCTTTTTGACATAGTTTGTAGACTACTATATCAATATTTTTCACACTCAGTTAAGAAGCTTTTTGACCTGATAACCTAATAGTTAACCCTAATGTTAACTATTAGGTTATCAAGCATGGAATGTCTGATTTCCTTAAGCGCTAAGTTTGACAATTGATCTCTCTGACATTTAACTTTGACACTGCTTGTTTTATTTTTATTGTGAAAGTACATCCTCAGTCTTTCAAACACACGTGTTAGCTTGTGATTATCTTTCAAAATTTTTTTAGAAAAATTAGTTATCTGGAAACTAATAACTAAAGAATTCAAAAAAGATAAGATTGGGCAGAAATATGCTATAGGTTCTCTGGTGAGATATAGACATGAATAAATGGGAATAAACATGTCCAAGGCATCTGTAGTGATTAGCAAGGATTCTTTAGAGCTATAATTTGTTTCTTATCTCGGGCAAAATTCATATTCTAGTCTTCTTTTCTCTGAAGGAGTGCTGTGAAGGACAAGAGTGCTATATGCTTGGTGCTCTACTGGCCCCTGAACCTCCTGGGGCTACATATCCCTGCGACTGTCCAGCACTATAGGAGATAAATAAACACATGTAAAATGAATCTGTCAAATTTTTTAGAAGACAGACTCCAGGAAAATGTCATCATTTTGCTCTAAATTCTGCTTTCCTTCATGTAATGAATATTTAATTCTGTTTTGTTCCACAAAGGATTTAAGGCTTCTATGTTTCCTTTGGTAATTAGCTTAGATAAGCCAAATTATCCATTTCTTCACCTGCCAATGGACATGAGCTAATGCTTACACTTCTCACAGCTGTATTTGCGCCTTGATATGTTTGAGAATCTTTCAGATACATAAACCAGCCATTATCATTTGACAATATAAACTAGTAAACTTTAGAATGTTGTACCTAACTTTCTAAACAATTCCAAATGACTGATTGAATCTGTTAGCTGATTCAGTTCAAAATTTAAAGATGAGAAAATTGCATAGGAAGGAGTTTAAGGAACAAGGGTTGTTTGATGGAATTAGCTAGTCTCAATTCTATATTTTCACTCAGTTCATCCAATTATTTGCCAAGTAAACATGCGGATGCACTTCTCAATCTCCTAGGCACTAGATTAAAAAGCTCCAAGGAACCCGTTTAAAAAAATGCATAGTGAGCTAAGAAAAAATTATTCCTTATATTAATAGTTTCAACTTTGCATCTTTTACTCATGCTATGTTCACCCTTTTAGATATCTTTTTTACAAAATGAAAAGGAATAAATTACACATGTTTAGAGGATAATTCATGCTACTAAAACAAATCATGAGGAAAAGCTGAAGTGAAACTAGTGACAAGCTTTTGCTTTGTGTCCTACTGCTGTGGCGTTTTTGCCAACATCATGCATGGGATTGCTTCCAGCATTTTATGCCAGGACATTCCTAAGGAATCCTGTGCTCAGGACAAAGTCCATTTCAGCATCTATCAGTCTCCCTCTGCCTCTCCAGCTCCTCTGCACACACATCCATTTATGGAGAAAGGCAAGGGCAGAAGGCAGATTTTGAAGGGAAAAGAAAGGGTAAGAGGAGTGACAGAGAGAGAGAGAGAGAGAGAGAGAGAGAGAGAGAGAGGTGTCCTGCTCCACAGTGCAGGGAGCTTACAGGGTAGTTCATGTTCGGTATCAGCGCCGCAGGCCTCTGCAGCCGGCCCTTGCTTCCTTCCTGGTCTTCTCCATCAACCTCTGTTCCCCTCTCACCCCGCCGTGCATGGCGGCAACTCAGCCACAGCACAGGAGCCAAGACAAACCACCCCATCCCAAGTTGAAATGGTGACTTCAGTGATGTGTCTGCCTAGTAATCAATAATTCATTTAAGTGGATTTTCTGATGCAGAAAATAATGTCCTTATAACCTTCTGACTTATTACTAGCACTGACCTAAGAATCACACCAAAAAAAGTGCTGTCAGAATGCAGAAATAGTTTTCTGTTTGAGTAAGTTATTTTTATGACTATATAAATGATGAATATTCATGATAGAAAGTTTAGAAAATGAAAAGAAAGGAAAAAAAGAAAGAAAAAACTATCACCTACACTCAGAGGCAACTTGGAAATCTAGTTTATTTTCTTCTGAAAATATTATATTTAGTGGTTGATAAGATTCGCTGGATGTAATATCAAAATTTATGTAAACATCAGTTTATGTGGAAGATTTAGAATATATCTAATCTCTCAATATTATAAGTTCTTTTGTGGTGAATATCTTTGAACATAAATCCTGCAGTACCTCAAATTACTTCCATAATCCAAATATCTATAAGTAGAATTACTAGATTAAAAAGTAGGAGTATTTCTGAGGCTTGAAGCTCCTGATGATTTTCAATCATTTTTATGAAATAAAACTTTTAAATTTGTTCAAAAACCAGTGTAAATATACATTATGCATTATTTTATTGTGACTTTTCTTTAAAGATTAATAAAACATAAGATAATTCAAAATAACTTATTTACTACAAAGAGGAGTCTCACCACATGAAAATTAGTCAGAACCTAGAGTAATAAAAATAATGATTCTTATAAGATGGAAAAAATCCCACCATATAAATACTTAATTATGGCCATATTTTATAAAAAGGCCAAAAACAATGAAAGAAAGAAAAGAAAGAAAGAAAAGAAAGAAAGAAAGAAAGAAAGAAAGAGAGAGAGAGAAAGAAAGAAAGAAAGAAAGAAAGAAAGAAAGAAAGAAAGAAAGAAAGAAAGAAAGAAAGAAAGAAAGAAGAAAGACATATGGCTGTTATTATAGCAATACACAGTTGGTCAACCACTTCAAGTTCTTGTGGCCGGTGAGGTCACAGGAGCTGCAGGCCGACATTTCAGACAAATTATGCACACTGAGGTCATACTGCTCTACTTGAGGCAATTTTTCATAATTGTAGTGTTCTGTTTACAAAAGGTCCTTGACTTAAAAATATCCTTTTGTGCCCTCTAGTGTTTAAATTCCTCAAAACTTTGGGAAGTTTATGTCTTACTTCTAAACTCCAGTTGAACACCATTTCATTCTTACTTAGACCAAATGTCTATCTGTGTGTGAAAGTGGCCAGTGTACATACTGTTCAGAAAATGTTTAAGTTTACTTAAAATTCTTCATTTCAAAGAGAGCTAGAGCAGGGGTTAGAAAACTACCACAGGGCAAATCCCACCCGCCATGGTTTTTTTGTTGTTGTTGTAGTAAATAAAGTTTTGTTGGCACACATCATGCTCATTCACTACAGACTCTATGGATAACTGCATTTGCTCAGCACAGCAGAGCTGAGTTGTTACTACAGAAAACTCACGGCCTGAAAATGCTAAAGTATTTACCATCTGACCCTTCACAGAAAAAATCTGCTGACCCCTGGGCTACAGAATCCCTCTGATAATTAGATTAGATGCCATGATATTTTATAATGTCCCTTAATTCTACTCCCTTTCCATCAACCACCAGAATATGAGTTAAAACAAAGACTGTTAAGTGCCAGTCAGTTAGCTTTGTGGTTCATGTACCAACTTTATATTGTTTTAGTGAAAATATGTTTTTCTTGATTTTTGTAACATCCACTCAGTGTGACAAATATCGACTCCGTCCTGATGACTCTGGCATTAATGTGATTATATAGAAGAAAATATAATGAGATCAAAACTCTTCACCCATCAAGACCAGGAATTGAAAAACTTTCCTACCTCCTTTGCCACCTCATCTCTTACTGATTAGCTAGAACTTAGATGAGGAGTAGATTAATATCCCATCCCTCTTTATTTTTATACATCTAATATTAAAGCTTGCAATTACTTTTAGAAACACATACAGTCTTTCTGGAATAAAGTAAACATACCATTTATAATTAATATGGAATTTACTTAAGTTCATGCTTGATTCAAATCTCACACAATCACTTCTTCTACATACTAGTGAAAGCACAGTGCACAATAATAAGTCCTTAGTACCATGTGGTCAACTTACAGGCTACCTTCTTTCCCCAGAACAAATCTCACATCTTTCTAAATCCCTCTAATATTTTATCCTCTGTTTTGTGCTTCTAGAAGCTTTATTGAAATTTCTTACTTCTTATCTGAATTGGTTGATATATATATAGTTCGTTAGACTTTTTCCATATGGTTTTCAGGAAGTGGATCTCTTTTATCACTTTCTAACTTAAAATTTGGCTTCTGTTTCAAAATGATTACAACAATTTTTTTTCAAAGATACACATCAGCAATAGCCTGGCCAGGAGTTTTGTACAGTTATAGGAGAAAACACAAAATCATGGGCTGAGGAAAGTGAATGAAAACAGGCTTTGGTTGATTCTTTTCCTCATGAGACAGCATCCTTGTCTGGTGACATGCATTCATGGCCATCCTAGATTACACGCCTGGAGCTTCCCTTCTCAGCCTACAATGTCTCACTGCATGCACATCCTTTACTCTGCTCTTTATAGTCCCCCATTTCCCTGCCCCCTGATACAACCCTCTTTGTCATACCTGACACAGAAATCATTTAAACACAAACCCAAATACAAACACTGCATAGACTTACTTTGTGGAATCACATACTTAAAACTTCTGAATCAAATAACTTATACTCACTTTTCAAATCTATGCAATAACAGCAACTAAACAGGTAGTAAAACACATCATCTTTCATGCTCAGTGTTAAAAGCAATTTTAAAAAACCCAGAAAAAAGTACACCATACCTCTGTTCCATAAGCAAAAAATATCCAAACTTACCTACAAAAGAAAAGAACAATAAATCTCAAATCAGAATACATTTGAATTCTTTCCTCTAGTAAATTAGTCAAAGTTGTCATCATGAATATAGTTAATTCTTAATTATTGCTATGTGTATCATTCTCTCTAAATAATGCTTTTTAGTTCTTGTAGATGCCAGCAACGCTGACAGTGATGTTCTCAAAAGGCCAATTCTCACTGTGCAGAGAGTCCTTTCCCACATGTAGTCTGCTTAGTAAGAGCGTTTTTATAACAAAAACGTAAATAATTCCCTAGACAAAGGAAATGTGTGCATTACAAGACATATTTTTGGGAGTCAAATACAAACAAGGGAAGAAGAAGAGGTTTGGAGTCAGACCAACCTGGATTTAAATCCTAGTTCCACTACAGCCTGATAACTCAAGTCATTTTATTTACCTAGTGGGATTATTGTGAGCATTGAATAAGGTCATCGTTTTGGTATGTTGTAAGAAGCTCAATAAATATTGTCTTCTTGCTGTCCTGTATGTTTTATTTTATGCCAATACTTTGCTGAAAGATAGATGTTTCATGCAGTATATAAAGCATGGAAAAGCTTTAAGCATTTAAAATAGAAAAGAAACAAGTTCTACATTTCTCTTTGTATTGTGACCAAGTTGGTTCATGTGAAATATTAGTCATCTTCTAAATGCTTGGCAATTTATTTTCTGGTGCAAATTCAGGCATTTCACTGAGAGTTCAAGCCATTAACGGAGAGTACAGCAGTCCTTAGCATGGCTTCCACATCCCACATATTCACACTGTGTCCCCTATGGTGTCCGCTTCACTCCCTCACTGCAGCCTCACAAGCCTTGCAGACATTCCAAAAATACAAGGATGCTCCAGCCTCAGGGTGTTTGCATTCACTGCTCCCTCTGCCTAGGAGGAATCCACACTGCTCACCCACCCTTCGATCCTTGCCTCAATAGGCCCCCTCAGCAAGGACTAACCTGATTTCCCTACTGAAAATTCCAACCAGGCTCTCAGCCTCTATTTTTAACATCCCTTCTTTTGCATTATTTGTTCCCCAGCACTTACAGCCTTCTAACGTGCTACATAATGTATGTATTGAGCCTCCCTGTCCCTACAACCCAATATAAGCCACATGGCAACAGGTGTTTCTGTCTGTTTTGTTCACTATCGAATAGCCAGGACCTGG
Organism: Lemur catta; assembly: GCF_020740605.2. Classification (NCBI taxonomy): domain Eukaryota; kingdom Metazoa; phylum Chordata; class Mammalia; order Primates; family Lemuridae; genus Lemur; species Lemur catta. Next base: position 36,793,312 of record NC_059139.1, read on the forward strand.
AACAATACCTGGTAAATAGAAGGTATTAAAAAAAAAACATTTGTTTAAGGAATCAATAATGCATATATAAAAGAGCCAAATATAAAACATAAATTTTACCTGTATATACAAGTATTTTTATTTATAGATTTATATAGAAATGTTAACTTTATATATTTTACTTTTATAGATATAAATTTGTTACAGAATATTTACATATTTATCAACTATATGAATATTTAATATTTAGTTAAATTTTTAGCTAGAAGTAAATCATCTTACTTTAACTTAACACTTTTTGTGAGAGAAACTGTGGTAACCGTTAGAGCTGCTGGCTCACTCTTTCCACCTCCCTACATGTAGGTGCACTTAATACCCCTCTTGTGGTTGAATGGAGCCACGTGACTAGTTCTGGCCAATAAGTCAAGTGTGGCCAAGCCCTGAATCGCTGGTGGGGGACTCTCCACCCCTTCCCATCTCTCCTGCTGCCAGAGGGACCAGCAAAGTCCATGATGAACTGTGTCGGCTTCCCCACTAGAGTGAGGAGGCTGAGGAGCACAGCCCCCAGTTGATGACATGTAGCATGAGAAAACAACTACAACAACAACAACCTTTGTTGTTACAAGATTTGGAGGTAGTAAAGGCCATTTAACTCACCCAATACGACAAATAGAGAAATTACGCACATATAATTTAAAAATTATGCAGAAAAACTTTAAAAAAAAACCCACAAAAACTACATTATATGTATTCATTTTGAATGCTCTTTCCCAAATCATTTTGTTTCTGCTGGTATTTAACTCTATAATTCTAAGTAATACGCTTACAGTGGTTTTTTTTCCTTGATTTTGAAAGTTTTAGCCATCATCTATTCATTTCTTGTTTAATAGATAAAGATTTAATTCTTTTATATTGATTTCCCATCCCCTCCTTTCACCTAATTACATCACAATTTTTAGTTAAATTTACAATTTCCATTTACATATTTTTACTATATAAATCTTATTTACTATATATGCAATATGGTCATATTGCTTTATGGCACTTTGTTTTGCTTGCAGTTAATAATTGCCTTGGTTTTTCTCCACATGGTAACTTATATCTGCCATCCCCCTCAAATGGTCTAGCAAACTGGATAATCTATCAATTCCATTTTCTCCTCTCCAGCCTCCTTTGCAGGACCTTCTGCTTGCTTGCTTCAGTCTGTAATTCTGGGCTAGTTGCTTTCCAGTCCTTCTAGAAATCTGACAGTTTAACTTTCTCTCTGTTGTCTCCCATTATGATTACTGGATCCCATGACTTCTGCTTTAACAGCTTCCTGTTTCTCGTGGGTCCCATTTTACAGAAGCTTAAGTGGAAAACCAGTGATTAGTATTTAGCTTTTTTCAGATAGTGCATGACTAAAGATGGCTTTATTCTGTTTTATACTTGTTGATGGTTTAAATTGCTATAGCATTCCACATTGGAAATAAAATTCCTTCAAAATATTGAAGCCAAGATGCCATTGTATTGCAGCATCTATAGTTGTTTTTTAGTATTCTGACATTAATCAGATTGCTTTCATTTTTGGTGGAGGGGAGAGGAGAAGGCTGAGGATTTGGCATTCATGATACAACTGTACTGGAAGCTGAAATGTACTACCCAGGTTCTCCTCAGCAGGTATTTCTCCAGTAGAGGGTGTACCATGCTTGCCCAAGACCACATGCCTCTCACACAGAGCGGTCTGCAGACTATGGCTAGGTGACAGAGAGGAGGGAGGTGGTATAAAGGCTTAAGCCCCTTCCCTCAATTTTAGAAGCCCCCATTGGACCAGATGAGGCCTCCATTGACCCTTTAATCATCCTCCTCCTCATCATCCAAAGGTGTTCATCCTGAGAGCACTTCCGATACCCACCCTGCACACCAACCTCTATCTTACAGCCTGCTTCCCAGGGAACCAGACCTGCAACACAGGCATTCCCCTTCATCCCTCGTTTCATCCCCACTCCTCAACCCCACAGTGTGCTACGTCTGCTTTCTCAGGGTCCTGAGCCTCTCCAAGAACATTTCGTTAGAAAATAAACCTTGGATATTTCTGTTAGGCACTGTGGGTGGAAATGGGGGCCTTGGGGGAGGTAGTCTTCTCTCCTGTTCTTATGTCTCTCCTTTTAAGTTCCTCTATTTAATTAGAGATAATATGAACACATGGGGTCAATTCACTGTGATTAAATAGAAGTCCATATTTTTTAGATTACCAGTTCAACTGTTCATCTCTATTAGCATAGACTATAAACAATTTTATGTATTAAAAGCAGAAAAAGGTGTCAGAATATTTCCCTAACTGCTGCATAAAATCCTAGTTTTTGAGATATTCAGAGTCCAGTTGAATAAGAAAAGTAAGAAAAAGACTAGAGAGTCAAACAATTTGGAAAATATTGGCTTGACAATTAAAAAAAAACCATTTTTTAAATTACATGAGTTCTAAGAGCTTTGAACATACTAATTGGAACGTGACTATACTAGAAAGTGGAGAGCATTTGCAGAGTAATTGGACCATTCCCTGTTGGACACCAATTAATATCAGAGTAAGCCACCTTTTAGAATATGACATGGGAATTGCCACACAAGTATCTGAAACTAACTTTTATGGTAATCACAGTGCTTCTACTACTCCTACAAGAATTCCTTTACCTTAGCTGGAGAGGTAAAGTGAATTGCTAATCACTTGAAAAATAGCATGACTGTACTGAGGAATAAAACACACGTTAACTCTAAACTTGTTTCAGGTGAGTGCTTTCTCCATTACATCAAATTGCCTGCTAAATTAAAACTAATCACAATATCTGAATTATCATTTAATGTAAAAAATTTCCTTTCCCAGAATATTCTACCATAGAAGTCAATTTCTTACCATCCTGAAATTTGTTCAAGCAATCTGCATATATTTGTAAATCTTTATATCTCTCTAGTTTAGTATGTGCCCCAATGTTCTCTGTGGAGCACTCAACCCCTTTAGATACTCTGCAAACAAACAAAAAAGTTACATGTTTAATAAAGTTTGGAATATTATGCATAAGTATCTCCTTCCCAGAGACTTACGATATTCATTTAGCTTGTTAAAGACTTTGGAAATCTTCTGGTAATGCATCAGTTTAATTTTGTGAAGCTACGGCTTATTTGACCACAGAACCACTCTGCATGTAGTGCCCATTAATATTAACATTCCACAAAACCTACTTTGGGAAATACTAACCTAGACTACGAACCTAAGAACCTAGGTTCTTAATAGCAAGAGACGAAGAAAGCATAAATTACAGTAAATGTTAATAGAAAAAAAAAAAAAGAGCTCCAATGGTCCTAAGAGTGGTAATTTTTGTGTAGGCACTTGATTTCTCCATGGAAAAGGAAAATAGAGAACTAGTAGTTCCATTGCATTTATGTACTTAGGGTGGAGTATGGTCCAGAACTCCTTGCTTAAATGTATCAACCTCATCCTGTCATGACCTCATTTACCCAAGGCTAAGTTGTTATCTCAAAATACATCTTTTTTAAACTGACAAATAAAAATTGTATATATTGATGGTGTTAAGTACAATATTTTGAGATATATATATATACACACATACACACATTGTGAAATGGCTAAATCAAGCTAATTAATGTATGCATTATCTCATTTACTTATCTTTTAATTTTTTTGTGAGAATACTTAAAATCTACTCTTTTAGCAATTTTCAGATTATGATATATTGTTATTAACTATTGTCACCCTGATGTACAACATATCTTTTGAACTTATTCTTCCTGTCTAACTGAAATTCTAACCAACATTGCCCCTATTCCATTCCACCCCCCATTCTTGAATGAACTGCAGGAGAGTTGGTGAAGCCCCTGAAATTATATGTAAAATTGTGTGTAAATTTGCATTTTTCAAGAGAGTGGAACTATAGATTTAATCAGACTTTCAAAGTACCCTGAGACACCCCAAAAAAAGTGATATTAATAGATCCTTTAAGGAGATAATCTTAAGGATTCCTCTTTCCTTGCTGATTACATTTTTATAAGATTTCTTATGGAAAATATTATAAGTCATGTTTACTACATTTAATAATTTCTGGGACCTTCATTTTTAGATATTCAAGAAATTTAAAAGACATTGCAGAATACAATTAGTTTATTGGGGTTGGTTAAATATGCTTACTTTAATAAAATTTTAATTTTTTTTTCTATTCTGCAGCTAGGGAAAAGAAAGTCACTTTAAAAGATCTCATTTGATGCTGATGAGGATGTAGAGAAAAGGGAACTCTTATACACTGTCAGTGGGAACCCATATTAGTACAGCTATTATGGAAAACAGTATGGAGGTTTCTCAAAAAACTAAAAATAGAACTGCCATATGATCCAATGGTCCCATTACTGGATGTTATCCAAAGGGAAGGAAATCAGCATATCCAAGAGATACCTGCACCCCCATGTTTATCACAGCACTATTCACAATAGCCAAGATATGGAATCAACATACATGTCCCATCAATGGATGAACAGATAAAGAAAACATCACACACACACACACACACACACACACACACACACACACACACACACACATATATATATATATATATAAGTGTATATATATATATACTCATAAAAAAGAATGACATCCTATCCTTTACAGCAACATGGATGGAACTGGAGGTCATTATGTTAATGCCATAAGCCAGGCACAGAAAGACAGATATCACATGTTCTTAATCATATGTGGAAGCTAAAAAAGTGATTTTTTAGAGGTGGGAGAGTAGAACGATGGTTACCAGAGGCTGGGAAGGGAGGGAGGGGAATGAAGAAAGGTTAGTTAATGAGCACAAACATACAGTTAGGTAGAAGGAATAAGTTCTAGTGTTCGATAGCACATTTGGGTGACTATGGTTAGCAATAATTTATTGTATATTTCAGAATAGCTAGAGTTGAAATGCTCCCAACACAAAAAAATGATAAATGTCTGAGGTGATGGATATCCTAAATACCCTGATTTGATCATTACACATCTTATACATGTATCAAAATATCACATGTACCTCACAAATATGTATATTTATTATGTATAAATAAAAATATTTACAGCAAAATAGAGATTTGAATTGTAACAAAAGAAAGAGATTCTATTACTTGTGCAACTTTAAAAAAAAAAGGTCTTCTCTGAGTGAGAAACTCACTTGCCCACAAGATGGCTCTCTATAATCTTGGATATGTGAGCTTTCCAAACCAATTTCTTAAGAAGCTATTTCTAAAGTCTTCTCTTCACTAAAAAATAACATATTTATTAATACAATAAATTACTCTCCATCATTACATGCTTGAACATCTAGCAATGCCTGACAAAGTATGTTTTAATATTTTTTTGAGTGAGTGAATTAATGGATGGATGGATATTTTGGACATTCACAGATTATTTACTAAATTTCTGCTATATCCACAGCCCTGTACTATACATGGTGGTGGATTTAAAAATAAACATAAGGAGTTAAAGTTTAAAGAGTCAATCATATTTCAGGAAGATATGATTTTTATACCCAAACTTTCAGAGTACATTTAAATGCATTGTCTTTGGTACAAAGAAGGGAAGACATCAATGTTGAGTTCAATTAGGAAAAAGACCTTATGAGTTGGTTTGATCTCTGAAGAACTGCAAGGTTTATATGAGAAGAAGGTGAAGGGAAGATATTTTAGGAAGGGCAGACAGTACAAGGAATAGCTTGAAATTATGTGGCCATCGCATGCAAAAAATATGGCCTCCCAGTAGACAAGGCTAGATGAGTTACAGAGAGTGTTCCAAAGGGAAGGAAAGGTAGTTAATATTTACTGAGGACATAATATGATCTATGCTGTGATTAAATGATTTTTTCCCCCAACCTTGAAAAATATATGTGTGTCTCTTATTAAAGTATTGGAATTGTGGTGCTATATTTAGATCTTTTGAATAGGTTACGTTTCCCTAAGTGTTGTACTAAATCCCAGTATACAATCACCAGAGGGAAAACAATGTCCTCAGAGAGGAAATCAGAATTCAGCAGGTGGGCCTTAAGTAGGCTTAAGAGAAGATTAAACTTCTCTGCATTGATTCTCCATCTCTTGAGTGAAGGCTGTGTCTTTTAGTGCCCTCTCTGCAGAAAGGTTAAAGATGGCCTCAGCTGCCCAGTGCAAAGTAAGAGTAGGAAGGAAAGCTTCTCATAGGAGACTGAATTGGAGTAAAGTATCTCCTATGATAGGTCAAACTATTTAGTTTCATGTTGTTTTGATTTTACATATTTCTTCTTGTAAGTCTTACTTTAAAATTCCTGCTTTATCTCAACTGTTCCACTAAGAAAAGTTGTTTTTTTAAATTGATATTTGGATTAAATTGGGTTAAGAAGAACAGTACTCATCTGTCCAAAGGATGATGGGAGTAAAAAAAAAAAAATTAAAAACACCCTGAGAAAAAGAATTCATCTTAGGTGAAAGAGAGTTGAGACATGTGGTCTGGCTGCCTCACTCTAAAATGAGAATTTCTCTCCATTCTAACTTTAAACTCTAAACTTATAAGTTAAACTGTCAATTCAACAACCATACTTGGCTTTCTTACAGACATCTCAACTTGCCATGTTCATAATGAAGCTCGACCTTCCCTCTCCAATCCCTTTTTTCTTATGTCTTGTATATCTCAACTGATGGCAATTCCATCCTTCCAGTTGCTCAGCCCAAAATCTTGGCATAATTCCTCCCTCCTCTCACTACATCACACACCCAATCTATAATGAAATTCTGTCACTCTCCCTTCAAGATATATCCAGAACCCGACCACTTTGTACCCTCTCCACTGCTCCATCAATCCTGGGCAGCCACCGTCATTTCTCACGATGAAGCCTCCTCATTGGTCTCTCTGCTTCTTCCCTTGTCCTCCCTAAAGCCCATTTCCAAGTTAGCAATCAGAGTGATCCTGTTGAAACCTCTTCAAAGATCCTTGCTTGATAAGGCCAAAGTCACTAGTAAGATGGCCCTCCATGAATTGCCACTCACCTGCTCACCCCCATCTCCTAGCCCCCTTATGTTTCATTTCCAACGTTGTTTCCTTCTTCACAAGTTTGCAACTTCACTCCAGTCACCAGGGCCTCCTTACTGTTCCTCCATCATGGCAGGAAGACTTTTTCAACCTCCTTCATGTGTTCACTCAAATGCCACCTTTTGAATGAGATCCTTCCTAACCCTAATTAAAATTCTGCGCCCCCCCCACACACTTGTTAATCTCTTCTCCAATACATTTTTATTCATAACATTTATCATATCTCTTTTTCTGGTCTCTCTATGTGTACATACACACACACACACACATACATATGTATATGTATATTTAAACTATTTCCCTTGTCTTTCTCTTTCAACTAGTACGTAAGCTCCATGAGGGTAGAATTTTTGTCAATTTTATCCACTGCTGTATCTCTTCCAGTACGTAGTAGAAAGATCTAGAATAGAGTATGCCTTTAATAGTATTTACTAAATAAACTTCTTTTTTAAAGTCTGGATTTCTGTGTTCTTCTGACAAATGAGAAAATCTGCCAACACTGTCCTGTGTTTTCACATGGCAACAGCTGTCAGGAGCTTAGAAGCAGCTGTGCATGCAGATGAGGATGGGGCCTCCCTGGGATCCTCACCTGTTTTCCCCAAGCATCACTCCTGGCTCCCTGCGGATGTGTGAGTTGTGACCTCTGCTGGGAGAGTCCTGAAATGGAGAGTGACAGGATCAAAGGAGGACTTTCAGTATGGCATCTGGGAGTAGGGGGTAGGATGGATTTAACGAGCCTGGGTGTTGATGCCTGTTAGTATCTGTTGTCCAAGTACAGGCATGAGTGGACGAGGACCCGGGCAAGGTTAACACTAACACCACCGAAGAATTTCCTTTACAAACTTCTGCTCCATTTAGAAGGGAAATAGAGTTTGAAGGAAGGATTAACCCTCCTTCAAAGATAGAACCTGAGGATGGATTGATTACATATTGAAGATGAAAGAAAAGAAAGAGTAACGATGACTAAAATTTCTGGACTGGTTGATTAGGAGAATGATAATTACTGATGTAAAAAGAGAACTTGGAAAACAATCAACCCAGGACAGAAATGAGAAGACCTACACATGGAAAGAAATATACTGATTTGAGTGAATAAAAGTAAAGTATGAAAACACAGATTTAAGGGTATTTGATAACAAAAAGGGACTTTGAGATCAACGCCAGAGATGAGGATTCAATTTTGCATACTGTTTATGTATTGCCTATGTAAAGGCACTTTATTATGAAGACTATGTCAAGAACAGAATATATGGAACAAGGGACAAAAATGGGGTATGAAAGAGAATATTCCCAAGTATAGGTCAAGTAGTTGCAATGAGATTTAAAGAAAAAATTCCTCTCCTCTTCCCACTAAAGTACACACATCTACACAAACATAAGTGTTAATAATTTAATATGTTGAAGTTGGCTGCTTCCACACTCTATGTGCATCCCACCCTTCCCCATTCATACCTAAGATATCATATGCTAGTGAAGACAAGTTATAAATGACATCAACAATATTTGGGGGAGGTTCCCTCCTTTTCCTTTTCTGAATTTATATTTCCAAACCATGTATACCCCATCAATGCCTCTGAGTGAAGAGAAAATATTTCAGTCTGCTGGATTATAGAATAATAATTTTAAAAAGACTGGTTATTTTAAATTCAAACACCATGCAAAACTCATCTTCAACAGAGGGCAGATGCCAGGCACAGCACCAAGAGTGTAATAGGTGGTCTCTCTTCTCTTCCTTTCCTTTCCTCTAAAAGTTGAATAAAACTAAAGTTTTGGCATTTAAGAAAATAAGAATAAAAAAATAAATAAATAAAATACCATGGAATAGTACTCAGCTATAAGAAATAACGGTGATATGAAATCTCTTTGGTTCTCCTGGAGAGAGCTGGAACCCATTCTATTCAGTGAAGTATCCCAAGAATGGAAAAATAAGCACCACATGTACTCACCAGCAAACTGGTTTCCCTGATCATCACCTAAGTGCACATTTGGGAATAACACCAATAGGGTATCGGACAGAGGTAGGGGCTGGGGGGAAGGGATGGGTGTATACCTACTTGATGAGTGCGATGCGCACTGTCTGGGGAATGGACACACTTGAAGTTCTGACTGGGGGGCATGGGGGGAGGGGATGGGTGCATACCTACGTGATGAGTCCGGTGAGCACTGTCTAGGGAATGGACACGCTTGAAGCTCAGACTCGGGGGGATGGAGGGCATGGGCAATATATATAACCTGAACTTTTGTACCCCCATAATGAGCTAAAATAAAAAAAAAAGAGAAAAAAAAAAGAAAATAAGCCCTTTAATTAAAAGAGGAAGATAAATGTGACAAAATTTCCTTTGAGCTCTTTAAAACAAGTTCAGTCCATGGGGATTGAAAGTATTATTTTTAGTCTGTTATTAATATGTAGGGCCATTGCATTGTGGGACCTAATGTTTTAGATTTTGGATACTCATTTGTTTGGATTGAAGGTTTCATAAGGTATTTTCCACCTTTGATGCTCTGCAATGGTTCCCCTTGCATTGCTAAAATATAGTCTGTCCTTTTGGCTGCCAAATAGACTCACAGAGGTCTTCTATCTGTATTGGCAGATAAATTGCAGCAGATGGAATCCAGCCTGCATCCTGTCTCATCCGCAAGCCTGCAGCCTTAGAAGAAGGAATGTGCCCCTAAAGCATTATGCAGGTTGTTCATCTGGCATCAGTGTCACTGTCATAGTTGGTGAAGGGGAAATTGGCAAATCACTATACATAGTAGGCAAAATGCCACCCTCTCAATTTCTGGATTCCTGTAGGCATATTCTCTTCACTCATATCTTGTCTTTTTGCTGAAGGCAGGCTTCAGGGCCAAGATATTTTGCCAGCCTGGAATTTTTTTTGCCCAGTGTACAGAAACATAGTTAATATTACCACTAGGGCATGCATTGCCATTAATATCAATTCACTTAGTATATTGATATATTAGAAAATGAATATAAAAGTGAATTAACAACTTATTGAGCAAATGCTATATTATAGGTTTCCTATACCACAATTGTGTTTTTTATATTACTATAAGTGAAAAGAACGAAAGCAAACACTTTTATATGTTGCTTACAATACACAAGGCACAGTTCAAAGACTTTAAAGACTATTAGATTTTTAAATCCTCACAACCTTATAAGTTTAGCATCAACAATCTCATTTTCTATATAAGAGAAAACTATGATAACAGCAACACCAGCAGTAATAGGTAACGTATGAGTGTTTACTATGTGTTGTGTACTATTATATATACATATGTTATATAAACGTGTGTATATACAGGTTGAGCACTTCTAATCTAAAAATCCAAAATCTGAAATGCTCCAAAATCCTAAACTTTTTGAGCACCAACATGAAATAGTGACACCTTTTCCTACTGATGGTTCAATGTACACACACTTTCATACACAAAATTATTAAAAATATTATATAAAATTACCTTCAGGCTACACATACAGGGTAGATACGAAACATAAATTAATTTCACATTTAGACTTGGGTTCAATCCCTAAGATGGGGTGCATATGCAAATATTCCAAAATCTGAAACACTTCTGGTACCAAAAATTTCAGATAAGGAATACTCAATTTGTATATGCATACACATACATGCACACATATACACACACATATACACTCATATGTATATATTGGGAATATACATTAATTCTTTCAATTCTCACAATAGCCCTGTGAGTTTGGCATTACTATTCTCATTTAGAAATGAGGAAACTAATAACAGTAATAATGAATAACACTAATAATAGTAATAACAACTAACGCTGTGAGTTGAATATGTATCAGCAATTGCAGACATTATCTCATTTAGTCTTCACAGATGTTGAAATTACCATTCTGGTTTCAGAGATGACAAAACTCCAGGAATTCAAGAACAAATAACTAATAAGTGGGAGTCTGGGTTTTTAACTCAGATGCTGAGTCCAAAGCCTGCCCCTTCACCAATGTGCTAGATACAGGCCACACATTCTGGAAATGCAGACAGATTGCCACCACAAGGAATTAATACAGAGTGATGTGTGTTTTACAACATAGCGCATCAGTTGGAAAATGCAATTTAACATCTGTTTTCTGAGGGCCTACCATGTGCAAAGCTGTGTACTAAGCAGTGGGAAAAATGCAAAGACAGGAAATACACATTTTACTCGTGTATCCTAGGAACTTGTGAGCCCATGGGGAAGATCACTCCATGAATGCAAGAGAGTGAATGAGGTGGGCAGAGTGGGGTGTGTGTGTGCAAGTGAGAGACAAACTCTATACTGGGATACTAAGCTTATGGGGTGGAATTCTAGGATATTACGCTGAAATGCTAGGGGTTCTCACTGGGCTTTTTGTGTCTATTAAACTCCACTTATGTTTAGCTCTGCTGATGTTGTTCTTGCAGCTATTGGTTTTCTCAATTAACAGAAAAGGGAAAGAGAACAGCACGAATTACGGGCTGTTGCTGCTCAGCAAAGGGACTGTGCTACTCTGGAGGGAAAAGTCTGGACATCGTGTGATCCTGTTTGTTCACTCTATTCCTGACACGTCTTTCAGGAAGACCGGCAGTCCAATAAGCCGAATGAACGCACATGCAGGAAAGCCTTTCCTTTGGACAAAATACAGGGCTTTTGGGCCAAATTGTGGAGCCCTCACAGCATGTGTTCTGCCAACCACCTGAAGGCCACAAAGATTTTCTGAATGCTTTGAGGCAAAGGGAATTCTAAACCTGCAAACAATAGCCTGGGTCATGGTAATTCTGAGAGACAAAGTGTGACCATAAAGGAGTCAGATGTATTTTGCAAGCTGTGCATAGAAAACCAAACCTTTTATGCTATTGTTTCATGAAAGTAGAGTTAACAATGACAAGGAAATTATTGGTTTTATTTTATTCTTCCTAAGGGGGATTGTGATTGTTCGAAGTGTGAATTCAACAACTCATTTTAGTGATATAGTGACTTCTTTTTATCCTGATTGTTTTATGTAAGTATCCTGCTTACTAGAGCATTAGTTATAAATCATCTTTACAGTAAGAGCTAAAGTAATCTAATACCTGAACAGCACAAACTGCCTTCAGTATCTGCAACCTCACCACCAGCACTGAATCTGCTGGTCTGATTGGTCACATGTACACATCTCCTCTCTCTCCTGAAAGGTCAAGGGTAGCCAGCCCCATTTCTGCCAATAAAGAACACCACTAGTCCCTATTCTACATTTAGTGACAGTATTAAACCTATCAAATATTAAAGGGGAAATGGAACATTCCATGCAAATATTGAACAATACCGATCTAAGACATTTAACTATGATCATGCCAATAAACAGATGACACTTATCATATTTGCAAATTTGGTTGCTGTGGTTCCCTTTAAATTTAAAAAAGAATTATTACACTAATTTTGCCCCCAAACTGTACTACACAAGGCTTAGAACAAGATACAGAATCCTGCAGTATAGGCTTTATATACATATATGTAAAAAAAAGAACAAGATACAGGAGTCTTTTGTGCTACTCCTCTCCAAGAGACTCTCAAACTCTTCTCTTTTTTAAACTCCATACTTCTAACTGGCTTCCCATCATGAACAATGAAGATTTCACATGCTTTCACCATCTCACTCCTCCACTTCCTTCCTTCTGTCCTCCCAATATAGTTACATAACTATTATTAAATAAATATTCAGGTCTTACCTTATTTGTCCCTGCAAAAGAATGTTTGCTAATAAGCCAAATGGTGTGTCATGATTATGTTTCATTTATTAGACAATGCTTTCTTTTTTTCTGGAGCTATAAATTGCCCCCTTTTTTTTTATTTGCTTATTTTTATGTGGTGTTATCACTAATTCTTCCAGAACTCTCTGAAATAATTTTTAAAAGCCCTTGTAGAATATTTTCTGCCTAAGTCAAACACATCAATGATCTCATCAGTTTCCTCATGGTTAATTGGCAATTTTGCTGGGTTTGGAAGTCCAGGTTGCAAATCATTTTCACTTAGAACTTTGAATGCATTGCTCCATTGTGTTCGAAGCATCAACATGCTTTTGAGAGGATAAATCAACACTACATGAACCCTTATCAAAAATGTAGTCTGTGGCATTTTTTCTTTCTCTCAAGAAGCTTTTAGGATCTTATATTAAATTTGCAGCCAGTGTTCTGAAATGTCAAGATGTGTCTCTAGTACGGGTTTTCCTTCATTGTGCTAGCCACTAATCTGCCTTATAAATGTGGAAAATTTGTCCTTCAATTTGAGGAAAATTTGTGTTATTTTTGGATTAGTTTATCCCTTCCAGTTTTCTCTTTTATTTCTTTCTCAAACTCCTAGTAGTCAGATATTAGCCATAGAATTGGTTTTCTAATTTTCTTAACTCCTATTGTCTACCTTTTTGTCTTTTAGTTTTACATACTGGTAGATTTCTAAAACTTTATCTTTCAGCTCTTCCCCTGAGTTTTTAGTTTTATCTATCATTGTTTTAAATTCTACTAACTCTATTTTGTTCTTTTGTTAATTTTATATAGTATCCTTTTGTTTAATTGATATGGTAATTTCACATCTAAGAATATTAATTATATTTTTCTAAAACTTCTGTTTCTTGAACTGTTTCACTATAATCCTAATCATTATTATTATTATAGTTTTGTTTGTTTGTTTTAGACTTCACATTGGATTGTTTCCCCAGAGGTTTGTGGAACCTTGGCTCTCCATTCATTTTATAGAGGGAGACACTAACATGCTGACTGGGAGGTCCACATGGCTTAACTGGGCTTGTAGAGTCTCGGGATTCATTATAGGATGAGTGGGGAAGAAAGACGCTTGCCCTTTTCACTAGGAAACCATCTAATGCCAATATCATAGTTTTTTTCTCTGGACAGTGATTCCATTTTTCCAGAAAAAGATCCTCCTATTTCATGCCTAGGCATTATAAGCATAACTGACAGAGTTCTTGTTCCCAAGTGCTATTACAGAAGCCAGAACTGTACGATTTTGTTGGCAGACTTTTATTTAATCTCCTACCTTCCACTGTGCCTAGTATCTCCACGTAGAAACTATTTTTATTTAATTTTTTTGATAGAATAGATTTCCATGCACAGAGTGGGATTGGTCTCCTAGCTGAGCAGGGTGAGAGAAGAACTTGTGGAAGAGCCCCCTTTGTGTATAGATTTTCTATGCATCTTGCCGTAGGCTTAAGGGTACTTGGCTCATCAATTCCCAAGTCTTTTCAGATTTCGACAAAGGGAATTGTTAGCTGCTCCTGGCATCCTCCTCTATGGGCAGTTTCTAATTAGCACTCTCAACTTTGCTAATTTTTTTTCTCCCCTTTCCATTTTCCAAAATCCTCCTGTCACATCTCCAGTTGTCTTCTCTCTTCTCCCTCTATTCCTGGGAGTTTTTAGTCTCCTATTCACTTACTATCATTTTAAGAGAGGGCTGTCAAAGGTAGCAAGTGAAAAAGGTTGCATTGATTTGCTAGGGTTGCCATAACAAAATAACACAGATTGGGTGGCTTAAACAACAGAAATTAGTTTTGTCAGTGTTCTAGAGGTTGGAAGTCCAAGATCAAGGTGTCAGTAGGTTTGGTTTCCTCTGAGGCCTCTCTCAGTGGCTTTCAGATGGCTACCTTCTCACCATGTATTCACATGGCTGTCCCTCTCTGTGTGCATGTGCCTAGTGTCTCTTTGTGTGTCCTAATTTCCTCCTCTTATGAGGAGTCACAATGGATTAGGGTCCACCTTACAGACCTCATTTTAATTTAATCATCTCTTTAAAGACCTTATCTCCAAGCACGGTTCTATTCTGAGGTACTGAGGGTTAGGAATTCAACATACAAATTTTGAGGGGACACAGTTCAGCCCAAAATAAAATTACATTTAAAGCATCAAAAAAATTAACACTACTCCAGACATATTGAATGTATTTTCTATTCTTTTACTTAAAGGCAACAGAATCATCTATCCAAATTAATAATGTTCTCTGTGAAAGAGAACACTTTTCATTAATTCATTCTCTTATTCATTAAGTAACAATTATTGAGCATTGACTTTTGCAAGGCTCTTGGTTTAGCAGCACAAGGGATGCGAAGCTAAGCCAGGCCCAATCTCTGTACTCAAAAGGGTTTTATTGAGAAGGATACAAGCAGGAGGCTTTTTCTTCTTGTGATAGATTTTTATAGGATAGTTTAAAACATAAAACATTTGTCAACTCCTTCTTGGTGATTATTTTGAAAAAAACTTAAAAGAATCTTGTCAAAGGGATCCTAACAGAGCTCATCCTTTACAATAAATGCGAAGTTTTTCACTTTAATTTTGTAAAAATCACTTTTGTTACCCAGAAGCCTGGCACTTATAAAAGTTGCCTCATATTGCTTTTGCTTGTCACCATTTTATTTCAGGGAACATAACAGCTCAACTTTCAACTGAAGAACAGAAAGTGAAGAATTGAACAGCATGAAAAGGATGTTCCCTCTGCTACCCTTACACACCATTTCCCTCTCCTTCAGGCAAGCTGGGAGCACTGGGGTGGGCGAAGACCTGTTTGCAGGAGAGCTGAGGTTGTGCAGCACATGATAAAGCTCCAACGGATCTGGCCCACAGCTATTCTCACTTGGCAAACATATGGCACTGAAGGGCACTGGGCATCTCTTGATTCTCTGGGGTATTGATCCATGGAAAAATGTTAATGATTAACCTAAACTTAAGCAATACAATGAGAGGTTGTTACTTTGTACTGGCAACCTTTGACTGGACCATCTACACACATCACATGCAGAATGAATATAAAGCATAAATGAAATGATTGTTTTATTGATTTGTAAGTTATCCTGGTCCTCCATCAAAACATGAGGACCCCTTTGGGTATAACCTGGGATTCCTCTACCAAAAGTCACAACTTGTTATCCCCAGAATGTTCTGTGTATGTATCTCCCTGTTCCCCATTGGCTACAGCGAATTCTCTATAAGGGATAAACTTTTTAAATTCCTTTCATTGTAAGATTTTATTGTCATTTGGAGGGCTATGCAATATATGCTTGATTTTCAAACTAGACTACAAGTGTCTGGGCTACAACTAGCACTTAGTAGAATTGGGAGCAGACATGTACAAACAAATATATATACAAATACATGTATAGATTTGTAGATACAAAAAGAAACAGAGAAATTTTCATGTATATTGACTCATTCAATCCCCACAAAAAGCACTGTTCTACGAGGAACCTTCCTCTCCTCACCACCCTTGCCCACCATCAAGTCAAGTCCTTTGATAATGTCCCTATTTTACCTCTGAAGAAACTAGACCTGAAGAGTTTGAGTCCCTCCCAAATCAATCCAGATCATAAAGTGACAGAAGCGGAAATTCAAACAATGTTTACACAACTTTCCCAAAGGTGTTTCATTTTATTCTTTCCCAATATCACGTCTGTGACATTCTCTGCCTAGATCAATATGTATGCTAACCACCTGTCTATTTTTATCTACAGGCAATTGTACCCAGGTTCAGGGATTGTGGGAGGCAAGAAGGGGAGATGGTTGTAAGGACACTGCACAGCACAGTAGGCAAATAAAGAATACCTTCAACAAGACAACCATGGCATTTTTGTTAGGCCTCTCAGCATTGATGTTAAGAATGGTAAATGATGCTTGAATTCCTTTTTCTGAGAAAGATCAAGAACAGTCTATTGGTAAATACATAATAAATATACATAACATATAACAAGTTTTTGCTGCAGGCATCAGTGTTCTAACTAGAAAATCCTAAAATGTAGATGATTTTCCTCTGAATGCTCTCTAGCATCAGGCAGACAAGTTTAAATTAGGCTGAATTTTATATCTGGACTGTAATGCATCACAGGCTATGCCAAAATATAGAAAATCACCCATGAAAAACACACAGTAAAGAAAACTCTGGATAAATTATCATCTTAAGCTCATCCCATAAAGCCCATAGTGCAGGATTCTGTATCTTGTTCTAAGCCTTGTGCAGTATAATTTGGGGGCAGAATTAGTTGAATAATTGTTTTTTAAATTTAAAAGGAACCAAAGAAACCAAATTTCCAATTAGTCTTACTTAATGTTTATCAATTAAAATTAAAATTTAAAAACTGATAACTGATTCAATTATTGGAAAACCTTTAAGTATATTTTGAGCAACTTGGGTAAGTGAAATTACACTTATAATTGTAAATTTTATGAGATCTAAATCTCAGTCAAATAAAGATCAAACAAATAAAGATCAAATATGTTCAAGGATAATTTAGCATCAAAATTAACAAGTGATGTAAGTAAAAAATATACACAGAATTTCAATGCCATAGTATGAAGAAAAAATGTTAAATACCTCATTAATAATTACATGTATTAATTACAGGTTGAAATAATAATATTTGATATAGTGAGTTAAATAAAATATGTTCCTAAAGTAAATTTTTCCTGTTTCTTTTTGCTTTTAAAATGTGGTACCAGAAAATTTAAAATTACAGAGTGGCTCACATAATAATTCTATAGGCCAGCATTGACCTAAATCCTGAGACATACATACATGAGAGGTCAACTGCATGAGACAAATGACATAGTTAATGAGACAGATTATTCCATTTTCTATTCTAGATCTCTATTTTGGGGGAATGTTTGTAGAGAATACCAAAATTGTCTGAATTCAATGGCAAAGTGAACCCTAGACCTGATCCCATTGTTAATCTCCCTTTTCTCTTGTCTGGGTCAACTCTTTCACAATTTTCAGTAAAAATAAAAACTCTAACTGCCCTTTATTGGTATATCTTATATTTGTTTACCTCTTGAAGGAGAATTATTCTGCTCACAGCTGTTTTCAATCTTTCAACCACAAGCTCTATCTTTAGGTCAGTCTTAGTCTAGAGCCAATTTTGTCAGAGAATCCCAGAGGAGAGCCCAACAAGAGCTTCTTAGAGATGGCCTAAGAAAATAGGAGCTAGAAAACTAGGAGCTATTCAATATCAATGTCTAACCTGTATTCCTGGATTTATTCCTTACTGGGGATTATAGCTTGATAGTGAAATCTAAATGGTGTCTTTGAGAACTGTTGACAATAATCCATTCTAGACATTTGCTTTTCTAAGAGTTACATGCATGATAAATTAAAGGTAAAAAATTTTAATTAAATGGGGGAAAAGTGTTATAGCTAAGTACTTGTAAATCTTTGAGTATTGCAAAAATTAAGGAAATGTCATTTATCAAAAAAAGAAATCTAAAATTCCACCAATTTTCAAGCATTGAGTGCATATGAAGCAGTGTGTCCCCAAAGTTAGAATCATCCAGATATTTTAAATTGGTCAGAGTAAAGATTTGCTTCATCACAGATTCACCAAAGTCAGAAGTAGAAAATTCACATCTACTTGCAAGCTAAGGAGAGTAGTGTTTTTCTATTCTCTATGCCAGGTCTCTTGACATACTTAGCAGCATCTACTCACCAAATAATTCAGATCATTGGATTTATAGTCAAAGGCCATTATAAGAAGTAGTAATAAAATCATACATACATATTTGTTTGATATACATATATGAAATATTTCATCCTCCAAGAAATACTCCGAATTTTGAGAATATTGTAAATGAAGTCTTAGTGCCACAGGTAAACTGGTTTACTTACTCCTTTTTAATTTTTATTTATTATTTTAAAGTATTGACTATAATCCTTTGTAACAATCCTTTATAAAAGAGATTTTAAGCAATAAATTCTCTATGAATTTTTATTTATAAATTATATATGGTATGTATCATGTTAAAAGTATGTATTATATACATAAAGTGCTGCATCTGTAAATTATAGCAATGAGGTCCCCACATCCATAAAGCAAATGAAAAGTAACTTCCCTGGCCAAGAGCACTGGAGAAAAGATAAGCAAATCCATTAGAGAGAACATTAAATACATGTGAAACAGCCTCCATAAAAATACCCAAGCTTCTGGGAAAATAATGTGTCTAACTATTGATAAAACTGTTTTCAGAACTACTAAATACCCACATCTAAATACTCACAAATGCCTACTTCTAGCCAAACAAGACAATTGTGAGTCTATTGAATTTCCAATAAGAAATGTTTGGTTAAAAAGAAAAAAGCCATTTTACCTTTTTTTTTTTTTAAAGCAAGTAACATAATAGAGAGTGATAGAAGCTCATGGCTAATTTTCACTGTGTGGCCATAAACATACTTCTTTCTTGTGACTGGATAACAGCACTATATTTTTGTTGGTTTCTTTTTGTTCTCCTCCATAATTCCAAAGTTATGTACTTTTGCCCATAGTCAACAAATCTCTAGCCATTATGCCAGTTTTGGTTGATTTCTGGCCATTGTACCAGTTAAACATTTGTATTTATTGCTGAGACTGTAATGGTAGGGCAGAACAGTATAGCATCATCCATGTCCTGTTCTTAATATTCACTTTTTGTAAGCATTTGTTGGTTGAGTTCAAGATTCAATACCAGGACTAATGATGATTTGATTTTTTTTAATTAAAAATTCATCGTCAGTTTAAAAATAAATGGCACTTTACAAAGTACTTGCAATATATGTATCTTAAAATTTATCCAAGGTCAGAGTGATCTCAGCAATAAAATATTTCGGAATAAAATATGATGTATTTTGGACTTTTTTGTAAATTATTTATCTTCTATTTAAGCTTCATGGAAAAGTCTGCACAATATAGCACAAGGTGAAAGTAATGTTCTGAATCAGAAACAAATTAACAAAAAGCGGATTGATTGTGACTTTGAAAACCATAAGCATTGACTGTCAGCAACCTCAGCTTGGCCCTCTTCTGTTTTCACATCTCCAGCCCCCACCACTTTTTACTCTTTGCTTGATATTTGTTTGCTTATCTCCATTTATTTGTCCTGCCAAATTCTCAAAATCAGTTTATCCATCAATAAGTCATTATTTTTATTCTCAAACCTGCTGCTCCTCTTCCTAATCCCTATCTCTGTCAGTTGTGCAAATCCAGGATTCATGATGGCGTTCAGGCATCATCATGGAAATAGCTGCTTCTTTTCTTTCTTACACAAGTTTTCAACTCTTGTCAATCTTTCCTCCACAATGACTCTAGCAAATGCTCCCTCCTGTCCATTCTATTACTATCACACACCATTCCATGTTAGGTCCTAATTTCCAGCTCTTTTTGAAAAATAACAACAGAACTCTTTACTTTTCCTGATAAACTTTTATACAGCCATTGCAGAAAATATAGAATTTAAAAAGAATAACAAAAATGAATACTGTAATTCATCACCTGTGTTAGTTACCATCTTATTATTTCCAGAGTAGATTATTGCTATGTCCCCCCAACCAGTCTCCTTACTCTAGTTTTCTGCTGTTCCAAAGTTGTGTCTTCATTGCTGCCACTTTATTCGGTTTTTAGCAAAGCTACAATCATAGAACTCCCCTGTTTAAAAATCCTCAAGAGCTCACCTTGGCTTAGAAAATATTCGTTAGCTTAATTTTCATCACCCTAAAAATATGGTCTCATTCTCCCTTTCCAATTTTATTTGCCATTATTACTTCTCAAATTCATTAAGTTTTGACCACACTCAATTTTTTTCCTATAAACACTTATTTTACCACATGTATACCTTTGCCAGATTGTTCTCCTGATCTGAAATGCCTTTCACCCTCAACTCAGCACTACTAAATGAAAACCCTAAGACCAAATACCATTTTGCCTAAGAACCATTCTATGATACCCCCAGCTGGAAGTAAAGTTTTCCTTCTCAAGAGTGCCAAAGCATTTTACTTCTACTTTCTCCATGGTACTTAATAGAATACACAGTACAAAATTTAGAGACAGATGTCTCGGGATTGAGTCCCAATTCTAGCATTTAACTATCTTTATTGCCTTGATCAAGACCTTAAAACTCTGTGGGTCTTAGTTTTCTCATCAGTTGATGTGATGCTCAAAGGACTCAATATATGAAAATCTACTTTGCAAACTATAAAGTGCTATATAATAAATGTGTGTTCATTCCCTGCGAGTCATCCCATTTTTGGCACTGCCTTTCAGAAGAATGTACCATCCTCTTTCAAGACCTAATTTGTAAGAACTACCCTGAATAGTCCAGCTGGTGGTAGTGTTGTGTCCTATGTGCTCCTAGAGGACTATTAAAGTCCTTACACAGTTATCATTTATTCTTTTCTTATATTTTTGACTGAGTAGTTAGACTTTGATCTTTTTGCATGCTGGGAATTTGTCTTTCTGAGTTTTGCATTCCTAGCAGAGGACTTTGAACTTAGTTCCTGTTCAGTAAACGTTTGCTGAACAAATGAATGCATGAGTGAATGAATAAATGAATGAATGAATGAATTTACTGATAGCTTGATCTTGTGGAAAATTTACTTATGTGCAGTCCTTGTCATCTCCTTCTAGAGTGTAAGCTCCATGAGGGCAGGTATTTTGTGTGATCCATCTTCATACCCTTATAGTTCCATGTGCATTATATAGAATAAATACTTGTAGAAAGCAGAATAGAAAAAGGTAGCTAAGCTGGGTCATGCAGGGAGATCCTCCTGTGTATATAGAAGTTTCCCACAAGAGTGTTTTCTTCTGATGTGCATGCAATCTTAATATCTGCTTAACTTGCAAATGAGGCTAATTATATTTACTATTGACATTAGCATTTCTTCTCAAATTGAATAAAAGAGTATCTATAAACAGAGATACATCTTTTGAGGGTACAGTTACACAAATATCAGTGGAGTCATGTCTTACTCAGGTTAAGTTCTGACATTAGTCCTTGTGGCAAAAATCTAGTACAGTCAATATTACCATGGAGGGTCTCTTGAATCACCCTAAGGTAAGGCAAGATGTCCACACTAAATAGGCCTGTGGGAAACAGGATGGACACAGAGTGGCACATTCACATTTCCCACCTTACATTTCCTAGTGAACATACATCCACTGCATGTGTTGGCAACTGTAGCAAGGGGAACTGCTCTACGTAAATTGCTCTTTCTCTCTTCTCTATCCCTCTTATTTTATGTAGTGTATATATTTGTATTTGCATTATTAAGCACTTGGATGGTGCAACTCTATTGAATTGTCCTTTTACAGTATTAATCAGGTTCTCCTATGTCACAGTACATGTAAAATCTCTCAATAGCCTAGAAAGATTAATGGGTCTGTTTAAATCTCATTATCCCTTGAGTAATTTAACCCCAATCATCCCCATTATAACTTAAATCCTAGTCTGACACAGAGAGTTTAGTATTGTGTAGTCAAAATGGCAACTTCGCTTTAAAAACTGCCAGTGATGCAAGGGTTAATGTTCATCTTCCTAATCTGTTTTGAGGTGATTTTGAACATATACTGAAGTCAGAGATGATGGCAACCCCAGGGCTGGAATGTCCTTCTTCCATAAGACTCATCATACTGGATTTCTGGCATCTATCAGCCTTAGAATTCAAATGAGTTTTCCCCCATAGGCAAGAAGACTTTGCTGACAAAAAAAAATATCAGACAGAAGCAAAATCTTTTGCAAGTTAAGATGGCCAAGAACTCCTTTGCTAGCAGAGTATAAATCCTACCACAAGCAACAGAAAGGGCAAATTAGATCGTGTTAGTTTTGGTGTCGTAGTCACTGGATTACTAACTCACACACAAAAAAAGAAACTCAAAGAGAACAAAGAGCTGCTGGTATTCATAATGTTCTTGTTATATACATGATGGATCACCATGGTAACACCAGTATCACATGACTCATCTTACATCGGGTCCCAGCATACTTTGTTCAAAAATAACAGCACAAACAGGAGCACATATTTTCACTCACAGAGACAGGGGGCAGGAGGGCAATTACAAATTTAGGAAAACTGCATATCCATCATAAAGGTACATTGAATAAATTATGATTGCTCAACAGACTTTGAGATGCACGTATGTGTGTGTGTGTGTGTATTTTTCTAACTTTTGCCTGGATTAAAAATCAGTGACTAAATGCCACATGCTTACAGTAATCCCCCATGTATCATGATAAACTGAAAGTTATGCATTTTGTGAGCTCATTTACTGTGAATTCTCACACAATCATAAGCTCAGATTTCAAGAAATCTTAGAAAAATTTTGAAAATTTTCGTCATGAAAATTAAGCAAATTCATTGTTTTCTAACTCAGCTATTGCTCAGAAAGAAACATCACAGAGGTAGAATTTGTATTTTTATACTTGAGGTCAGCTCCAAAACTTTGGAACAGAGCACCCACTACCAAAAGGGTTTTGGTGCAATTTACTAGTACTGAGAAATGTGAATATCACTATAGCAATGAAAACAAACCAACACACACACACAAAGCCCTTTTGGGTGGATTATATGGAAACCAGCAATGTGGAGATCACTTAAGAGGCTCTGACATTATTTCACATTAATTGGCAGTATCAATAAAGACAGAGCATAAGAGATTGATGTAAGAATTAAATAGGCGAAAGAAGTGAAGAGGGAGGGAGTTAAGACAAAGGAAGGTGACTAAGGTGACTCTCACATTTCTAGTTTGGCTAACTAGGTATTAATCAATCAGACAAAGGAACAGAAGAAAAAGACCAGATGAGGAGAACTGATAAAATTTTCAACAGTGAGTATAATACAAGTACAAAGGGGAAGAAGGATGGTCAGGACTCGAGATGTTATGTTGGGAAGTTGCTGAAATGAATTTAATGTTTCTCCAAAAGGGGATACATTTATTTACTGTCTCTGATTAATTTCTTATTCCTAGTTGAAAAAAATGAATTTTACAGGAATTTACTAAATGCCTATTATGTATCAGGTCCCGTACAAAGCACTAGACACACTGTCATTTAAAAAACAGGGTTGGACCCTGTTCTCATGGTCCTACGATTGAATGTAGGAGGCCAACAAAATATATAAATATATGACTGCACTTGTGAGAACTGTTCAAAAGGAGACAAGAGCCCAATAAGAGTATCAAAATAGGTGGCTAAAATAGTGTGAGCGCTTAGAGAATGTTTGCCTGGGGATGAGTAACAATATGCGCTCCTAAGAACATGAATGAAGGCTTGACCATCTTTTGAAATTCAGAACACATTCCATCTTGTCTGAGAAGTGATTATCTTCCCCTTGGACACCTGCAACAGCCTTCTCATCAAATTTCTTCACTTTGGGGTACTTCTCTCTATCACCACTGGCAACACTATCTTCCTTGCTGGAGCAGCCTTCTTCTTAGGGCCGTGGAAAACACAGCACTACAGATCGAGTCCAAGGCATTGCTCTTGTGTCAAAGGCCATCAGTAGACCGACTTCCTACCCCTGCTTTTTGCCTTGGCTTCTTTCAGATCTTTTATGTAAATACATATTCTCTTCGAAAGCAAATTGCCATCCTGAGCCTGGGATGTTTTGTTAGCATTCACTACTTCATTTATCGCAGCTTACAAAGTAAAATGAAAGATGATAGTAGAAGCTTTCCCTGTGTAGTTCAAGTTTATCTATGTAATAATTTTGTTCAATACAAGGGCAAAGCCATGGAAAACTAAAAAAAAAAAAAAAAAAAAAACAAAGGTTAAAAGTGTGGTTAAGTAATTTCATGTCTCTAATTATATATATAATAGAAGTGTGACTAACACGTGTAGTCTCCGGTACATCACTGGCAGCAAACATTCTAAGTACTCGAAGGAGTCCCATTCCACTCCTTTTGGCAAATGACAGACTGTACAGTTGGGTGATGGGGGAATGCTGAGCAGATGCAGGAGAACCAAGGTTAACATGTATGACTGTTTTTATTAATCTCTAGCAGTTGGGAATGGATTAGAAAACTGACCCATTCTTTTTTTAACTTCAGTTGGAAAATATTACCTACTGTTTATTTCAATGTTTTAAAATCCTCAATTATAAACAAGACACAAAGAATATATTTTTAAATTGTACTGCAAACTAATAAATCAATAAATTAAACAATCACTTAATATTTCTCTCCAAAATGAACATGAAGAATTATTTGGTTAACTCACTTTTCAAAAAGAGTAATCTCTCTTGCCTACCTTCTCCACTTTATTTTTGCCACTCTCCTCCCTGCCTCGTCATACTTCAGAAACCTACCTTATCCTCTTAGTTTCTTTAACGTTCACACTGGGGCTTCATTCACATGCTTCGCAGTAGAGCATGTTGTTACTCATCCCCAGGCCTCATCATCCCCAGGGAAACATTCTCCAAATGCTCAGACTATGTTAGGTGCCCATTTACATACTTTTATTGGGTCCTTGTCTCCTTCTGAGCAGTTCTCACAATTGTCATCACATATTTAAGTATTTTGTAATTGTAATGAAGTTGTCCCTGTCAGGATTTCACACTGCTTGCTTGTGTTGGTATAGGGATTCGCTCTTTTCCATTCTAATGTATGCAGCACGTCATTGCCAAATTCTTCTTTCTAAATAAACTGTTTCCATCATGCCACTCTTAAAGGGGAGGAAAGATAGAAAATATATAAATAATTTGGATTCGTTATGATAATGTAGTAACAGACATAGAAGAAAAGGAAAACAGCTCGTTAAAAGAGGTACTTTCATATAGAAATAGGGAATTATGAAAGATTTAATGAAAAAGATCTGTGGGATGAGTTAGGATTCATCACAAAAGAAGGGGAGAATGGAACTCTAGGCAAAAAATAGGTATAGCTAGTAGGTCTTTATACCTAAAATACAGAGTATATGCAGGTACGAAGGGTAATTTATAAGGATAAAGAGATGTAGAAAGGAAGTAGATCATGACGGTTTGGAATTTAGGATTTTTTTGTAGGCACAAAAGCTAGTGGTATAAGCATGGAAGTGTCATGATGACATTTTAGTAAATAGATCTGTGGATGACAGGAAGAGGATGATAATAGAATAAAGAGACCATTTATGAGGCTGGCAGTTTTCAGGCAAGGGATGAGGGCTAAACCCAAGATGGTAGCAGTGGGGGGTCATAACCAAAGGTGACATGAAGGAGGAAAGTGCACCTGGAGCTGGTTGGTGGCAGTGTGTTTGGGCTGAGGGAGAGGAAGCATTTAGGATGACTTCAGGGTCTGTGGCATGGATCACTGACGACAGGGGAGACAGCGCAGGTCCCTGGGTAATTTTAGTTTCCAATATATTGAGTCTGAGTTCTTTGGAGAACATCTGAATAACAGGCAGTTGGATACACAGCTCTGCACTGAGAAGACAATGGGGAGCTGGAGACATACATTCAAGTTAGAACTGTTACTGCCAATAATTTTTGCCCAGATGTAGGGAGGATTAGAACCAATTCCGAGGATAATTAGAAGTTTTATTTAAAGTGAAAAGAAGGGCCTCTTGTCAAAGAAAATATTCCCTTTTCCCCTAGAGCTTTTCCTTTATAAAATTTGCTCTTTGCCATTAGGATGAGCGAGTTATGATAAAAATGCACATCTGGCCCACACGTTCACAATAAATGGGACCAGGCACGTAGGCACAGGGATGGGTGGCGGGAGTTCAGCAGAGCTTCATACACCAGGCCAACAGGATGAGCACTTAATATTTTCTATTTTCTATAATATGTAACTTTGTCTAGTATTTTTCACCTCTTCTTGAAAAGCAGGTCAATGTTTATCACCTAGCCTGGAGCTACAAGTATGTGTTAGACCATTTATTCAGCTTTCTTTAATGAAATCTTAGTAGTACCTCTACTGAAAGAATAATAAGCCCTAAAAACACAATAAAGCTGCTTATTCAGACAAATCAGAAGACAGGACAGCTGAATTACTGAATACTTTAAATGATTTTAAAAAGGTAGCAGTTATCTATTTTTAACCAGGCTAAGAAAGCATTATCTAGTGGTTATCACAAAAAAGGTAAGAGAAAGTATTTGCATAAATACATTAAGAATATCAGTTGTCTGTATATAAATAATAGTCTTCAAAGATACCCAACGTACTCCCTAACCCAATTTGTTAACACAAGGTTTTCTCAACCTCACTATTGACATTTTGGGTCAAATAATTGTTAGTTGTAAGAGGCTGCCCTGTGTATTATAGGATATTTAGCAACATCCTGTCCTCTAACTACTTGATACCGTTAGCTATGCCTGCCACTTGCTACAATAAAACATGTCCCTAGACATTGCCAAACATCCCCTGGGTCGGGGCTGAAGGGTAAAATTGCCCCAGTTGAGAATCAGTGGTTACCTTGATAATTAATTTAATACCTAACCCTCACCCCCACCACACACACACACACACACACACACACACACGCACACAAAGAAAACTGAGCAAAAGCAAATGTTGGTCTAGGCCCTGTTTGAATGATCATAGTGCAGAGTCCAAATTAAAGTGATTCTATTTGATAAAGATGTATTGTTCACAATGTACACTTGTGTTTCTTTGGTACAGAAAGTGGGAGGTACCCTGCTGTACTCTTCAATGCCTCCCTCGTGCAGGTTCACGCTCATTACTGAATCCACTTTTACGAACACGAGGTCACCATTTCTTCAGGAATCACAGTCCAATTCCTATCTCCCTCCACAGTCACTATCAGCCAATCAGTTCTATGGACACAATATGTTATGGGCTGCATTACATCACCCACCAATTCATATGTCGAAACTTTAACCTCAGAATGTGACCTTATTTGGAGATGGGCCCCTTAAGGAGGCCCCTAAGTTAAAATAAAGCCGATTGGGTAGGCCCTTATCCAATCTAACTGATGTCCTCATAAGAGGAGGACATTTGAACACACAAAGAGACTCCCGGGATGCCTATGCACAGAGGAGAGGCTATGTGAGTACCCAGTGAGAAGGTAGCCATCTGCAAACCAACAAGAGAGGCCTTGGGAGAAACCAAACCTGTCGACACCTTGATCTTGGACTTTCAGCCTTCAGAACTGTGAGAAAATAAATTTCTGCTGTGTAAGCCACCCAGCCTGTAGTATTTTTGTTATGGCGGCCCTAGCAAATTAATATACCACTTGAGTAAATGAATAGCCTGATGATTGGTCAGAAATCTAAGTGCACAGCTTTGTAATCTTTCCCTAAGGAGAAAGCAGGCTGGTTTACATAACTCAAACTCAGGGAGCAGGAGCAGGCCTGTCACCAGCAGCCAGGGCCATCAGTGTCAAGCTAATGAAACACCAGGGCAAGAAGGCAGCGGGGTGGAGGCTCAGCACTGTCCTTGTTTGCAAAAAGTAGCGCTCAAGAGCAGTTGCTTTACATCAGTTTGGGGAGCTAGTGACTACTGTCTCACCTTATTCACTGCTCCTAGTTTTTGTTTTTTGTTTTTCCCATTTTGATCAAAAAAATTTTTTTTGGCTTTTACCTTATAGCAGGACAAACTGAACTGGGGGCTTCAATTTCAAAATATTTTTAACTGATTTTATGAACTTTTGTGGCTCTATAACATTTCTTACAGAGTTGCAATATTATTTCCCTCTAGAAAATCCCGCTCTGTGCCCTCTCATTCCTTTCTACTACTGGAAGCTATATATTAGACACACACTCTCTCTCTCTTTCTCATGAATACAGAAGTGAATTTCAGATTCTGCTTTGCTGGCCTGGTAATAACACAATACATGATCCCCAACCACTTAAGTCAGTGGTCTAAAGTCAGTGCTGCATACAGCTTCTATAAGGAAATAAGGAAGGAACTTAACTGATCCAAGAGAATAGCAGAGGCAAAAATCTTGCCAAAGACTCCATACTGTGGCATCGGGGGAAGTGAGATATATACCTATGCCAAAATATGCAGCATGAACTTTCTAATCATTTATTTACTAAACAAACATTTATTGTTTAATCTGTGCTGGGCTCTATGCTGGGCACTGAGGAAGTTAACAGTGCATAAGGCAATGATCCCGACGCTCAAAAAGCTCACAGCCTAACTAGGTGAGGAGAGGTTAGAAGAGCCAGATTTTAAATCTGACTTTTAAATCTTTGTATTAAGATTGAGACATCTAAATTTTATAAAATTAAAAGGAAATTGCATTCCCCATAAAAGTAGAGGTCTAGAATTTGAGGAGGCAACTAAAATTTAAAAGGAAAAAAAAATTTAAATCACAAATATAAAAAATAATTATAATCACAGATGGTAGAGTTGTCATTTTCTTCAACATTAAGCTTGATGAAGATTTAGTAGTGTTAACTGCTTTGTTAAAGGCTTCATTTTCACTCTTGAGATAAAAATTGAGAACTATTAAATGACCATGTGGCCACGCTTCTAATACAGCTAATTTTCAATTTGGAAATCATTTCTCTGTGTTCCAAGACAAGCATGGTGTTCTTTCAATAAGTCATTATGTTATAAGGATATGTTTAAATTTAAATTGAGCTATATTTTACATTTATGTATTAGATTTCCTACTTTATTCTCCCCATGGATATTAGTGAAAAGCCAAATTTCTTTTTATCACCACAATCTTATGCTTCATTGGAGAGGTTAAAACATCAACATATAGCTCCTCTTCTTTAGAAGTTTTCTTCCTTCCTTCCTTTCTTCCTCATAATTTTTTTAGTAATTAGAAAAGCAATTTTCTTTCTGCCAAGAAGCACAACCATGACTACATGAAAATAAATGTAAACATATTGCTTTAGATAAATCTTAGTCCCAGCCAGCGTCCTGAAAACTAAACCATTTAATTTGGGGTAGATTTTAGTGAATCTAGGGTGATGATCCTACCATTCCAGGTGTATTGTTTTCTCAATAGATTAAAAAGAAATTGAGGTTTCAAAATTTACAACTTAAAAAAATGAGTTACAGAATGAAAAACATTCTCTATAATTTGGATGTTCTTTCATTCACTCATCCATGTCCTCCAACCAATGTTTTCATTACACATTTGTTGTCATATTTATACTTCCATGGGATGAAAACTCCAGATGTAATGATTTAAGAAAATCTTTTACACAAAAGTCATTTAATTGATTTACTTGCTGGATATAAGCAATGTATTCTACTAAAAGAAAAGTTAGATCTGGTATTTTTACAAATTCTAAGGTCTATGCTATAAAAACTAGTTCTTGTAAAATGCCTTTCAAAAATGCTTGCTTGCAAAATGTATTGTGATGCCCAAATTTAAAACTAATTGGGGATATATCTGAAATTTCCTGAGTATATGCATATACCCAGCAACTTACATAAAAATAGAATTCAACTGACTTATACAGAAAGTTGATTGCTTTTAAGCAGAAAAAATAAGGTAACACAAATAGGGGCATAGTATATACACGTGGTTTTGGCAACTTGTATGGATTTGTAGTATCGCCCACTAACTAGAGAAGGGATTGGGGTACCCGACAGTAACTGAGCCATGTTGGGTGTCTGAAAGTACCTGAAAATAGTTGCTTGTTGCTGTGAGCCTGTTAGAAATTCAAATGGTGCTAGAGCTGGGCAGAAAAACATTGATATTCTGGGGAAAAGAATAAAATATTGGCCCTCACAAAAATCAAAAAGCTTATTCTCATCAAATCAAAAATCATTTTCACAGTTGAAAAACTAAGCCCTAGGCATTTCTGAAGGTTTACAAATCATTTTTTTTTAAATCACTCAAATGTCTAAATGTTCCTTCATGTTTATGATAAGGTCAAATCTGGCAAAATGTATTCTTTGTATTCTTTGAGTTTGTGTGTGTATAATTAGAAAAAGGAAAATTCAAGAGTAAGATGATATTAATAGTCTTCAAGTAAAATACATTGCTTTTAGAATTTTGGATTTTCATTCTGGGAATTCATAAAATTAAGGAAAACTGGAATTTTCACAGAGAGAATAAAACATCTTTACACAATGCTTCTGAAGTTCATTGTTAATTGCTGAATAAAATGAGTTTGTATAAAACCAAAACTGAGGGATGATTTTTGGACACAGTAGTCAAATATATCATCCCTATTCCGACATTGCATAAAAAGGATAGAGGGTAAAATGCTGATCTAACATGACAACTTCTTTATAGGAAATATACGTATAACCCTGTTCTGGATTCCTAAGTGACCACATGAAAATGACTGCTTTTTGTAGAATGATAACACATCCATTGCACCTTGGCATTAAGGAATGTTACATATAGATGATGAGCTATTGGGCATCTGGTACTAATAGCTGTTAGTAAATATATCCATTATTTGGCTAAATCCTGTTTTAAATTGTCATCATGGATAATTCTGAGGGTAACGCAAGCACTAATAATCTATCAAATTCTTACCGTCTACAGACCTTGAAACCGGATTAGCTTTTGCTAAATAGCTAAACTAAGAATATTTCCAGCTTTCCTCTCTGGTTAATATTTTTCCAACTCTCCAGTATGCTGAATTTAAAAACTAACCTCTCACCCTGACCCTCCCAGCTCAGCAGACCTCCAAAGCAGTTACCAAAGGGTAACAAAACACATTTTCACTGACAAACAACTAGAGAAAAGGAAAGCAGTTACCGTCTCCTCTGTGGCTTAATATCAATCGGCTTGTTGATTGCATAAGGCGATCCATGACCAGAAGCGCTTCGGAATCTAGGCACCTTCCCCAGAGTTAGGTACTCACAGCTGGTTGGCAAACTCATTATATCCAAAAGGCAAGAAGCAAAAGCAAAGCTTAGCAGTCAGACCAGCATTCCTGGGAAAGCTGGAAAGAACGTGTCATATAATGGATTTCAGACATATGCTGCTCACTGGTCGCCGGGTGCTTCTTTTCTTCAAAAGTAAACGTGTGTTTCTCAGAGGCTACACGCGCTACCTTGTTTTCTGTCCATGGATACAGGAAGCTTGTTGCTTATTTCTAACCAGGCTCGTGCTCTGACCAATTATTGGCTGAGCAGATGAAATACAAATTCTGTAGCTCCACAGAAAGCCTATTTCCACTCAGACCAAATCTCCGAGTGAGCAGCAAGGTTTAATCCACTTTTGTGTAACGTCTAAAAGAACGTCAATCTAATGTAACAGCGGTCGAGTAACCACAGTTATTTACCTATATATCATGCATGCATCTGAAGGGAAGGAAATAATAAATTATTTGCCATATTTTCAAATGAGGAAAATTGTAGCTACTTAGAAAACGAGATGGGCACATGGAAATGATTATGGGTGTTTTTCCAATTTTCTGGTCAAAAAATTGTGGGTTCTTGTTCATAAATTACTGTTCACAATAGGACATAACTCAGCCTCTCGGGAACATAAAAATTGTAAGCAAAAAGCTTTGTGTACTAACACTTTTGACTATGATACTGATTTTTTCCTTTGTTAGGAACATTCTCTCAGAAATGCAGCCTCTACCTGCTCTTTAGATGAAGATCTATTGAAAAATTGATGATGAATTTTACAAATTCTCTGTAAGCTATTTTTTCATAACAGTGAAATAAATATAAGTTGGAGAAATTAGAAATGTTACTGAATAATTCTACCTGAGGCAGCAGAGCCTCAGAGAAGTGTTACAGCTTTAAACGGCCCACAGTTTTACTAGCCCTCACTCCATTTTCTAGAGTTACAGCAACAAAACCACAGAGGCCCTTGCATTAGCCTCCAGATAGCAGGTGTTTGGAATACTGTGCAGAATAATTTTTATATTTGAAAAGTGATTTCTTGTCCAGGATTTGAATATACACATCAATGTATTTAAGAGTCCTGGGACCCGGGGAAGCACAAAGTATGTTGAAATAAAGCTATATTTTATTCTACAGGGGCCAAATCCAGACACTGTTTGTTAAACAGCAGATGCTGTTGTTTTGTTTTTTTTTTTTTTTTTTCCTTTTTTTTTCCTTTGAGACAGAGTCTTGCTCTATCATATCACCCTGGCTAGAGTGTAGTGGCGTCATCATAGCTCACTGCAACCTCAAACTCCTGGGCTCAAGTGATCCTCCCCCCCTCACCCTCCCAGAGTGTTAGGATTATAGGCATGAGCCACCATACCCAGACTAGACACTGTTTAAACTCAGAAATTTTAAGTTTGAAAGGGTAGATAATTTTCTATTTGATGATAAACCTTTCCACTCAATAATTTTCTTTTTATATTTCATTTTTAAATTACAAAATGGTACATGCTCATTTTAACATGTCAAATATTTTTTGTTTATACAGAGGTGTATAAATAAAAGAGCTTATTGTCTTTTCCTTCCCATTTTCCCACCCTTTCCTTTACTCTTATTCAACCAAATATATGTATGTATTTCTGTGTGTATATTTTATACATATGTGTATATATATATACACACAATATATATACACATACTCATACATATATAGGGCCTCTCCTTCCTTTATTTGTAAAGTAGGCTCATATTATATACAATATCCCATAAAAATTTTTGTACTTACATCATGGAGAATTGTTTCAATTAATACATAGAGATCTAATGTGCTCTTTTTAATAGTTATATAAGATTCCATGGCATGGGTACACTATTATTTATTCAACCAATCCCTTATTGATAGACATATCATTCTGGACTTTCATAAACAATAAACATATTTATTACTATATTCTTACTGATTGGTGCTTTTATTTCTAAAAATGGGTTGCTAGATCTCAAATTGTGCCCATTTTCCCCTTCATTACGCTATAGACAGTTCACACTTCCACAGCCATATAGGAAGATGTCAATATTTCCCCACACTCTTGACAACACTATCTATTGATATTCAAGTCCATTTCTCTACAGCATTAAAAAATGGTAGCCAACTCTTCCAGATGTCCAGTGATTGCATACGGTTCTTGCTAAAATGAAACTCTAATGAAGGTGCCTACAAAGGTAAGAGCAGCCTACCTGAACTGAAATATACTGGAACATAATGAAATGGTTTATAAAGGCTTTGCCCAGGTGTGGAAAGTCAGAAGTCTGGAGTCTTATCAAAAGGAAAGAATATCCCAAGCAAAGTTAGTAAATACTTAGCAAATAATTTTTGATTGATTTGCATAATTAGGGAGATAGTAAATATAGAGGAACTCCTGCTATGCTTTCACTCTTCAGTATATTTTTCTTAATCAGGATATTTCATAATTGGGGTAAACATCACTAATTTTATAATATCAAGGTAGTGCCTAATGACTGTCAGCTAATTGTGATGTATGTGACTGTGTATCATTTACAGTTTTTGAGTTTAAGAGGCTCTTATGAGCAACTCCTCTCTTTCAGAGTCTTAAAACAAAAGCACAATAAAGCATTTTTACTGCAAGCTAATTTAGGAGTCCACCCAGTAGTAGAGGACACGAGCTGCTTCACATAAGAATTTCCTAAGAGGGGTAACAATCAGAAACTGAAGGGTAAGACATAAACCTCTGTGGAAGAGAAATACGTGTCCTCCAATGAGTAAAATTCCATGGTTTTCTTAGCAGAGGCATTTTCCTTGCACCAGACAATGATTTACCAAGAACCTGGCAGGGGCCCCTGGGGATTATTTGTACTTAAATTGGGATGAGAGGGGATTACTGCTAAAATCCAACCTGCCAAGAATGCAGAATCTGTGAGAACTCTGGCCCATCAGCAGGGAGTGGCCTTTAAGGGAAAATGGAATTTTCTTATCTTCAACAACTCCCTTTCTCTGGAGCTAGACAGGTAGTTGGGGACTTTATCTTTGGGAAAATAAAGTCATATTGGACAGTTTAATTTTATCTAAAGATTAGAACCACACTCTGTAACAGGCTTACCCCAAAATAGGGCTGAAATCTCACTAAGGAATGAGCAGGTTTCTCTACCTATGTTTTGTTTGTTTTTGCATACTGGGATTTCTGTGGCAGACAGGTATGGGGTCTAGCACAAATCTCCTTGTCATCCCCATGATTCTAAACTCTTGACAACATTAAAACAAAGGCAGAAATCCATCAAGGTATCTGGAGCATCAATTTTAGTCATTGGAGGACACATATTTCTCTTCCACAGAGGCTTATGTCTTACTCTTCAGTTTCTGATCACTACCTCTCTTGGGAAATTCTTATGTGAAGCAGCTCTCGTCCTCTACTACTGGGCAGACTCCTAAATTAGCTTGCAGGTCAAAATGTTTCATTGTATTTTTATTCTTAAGACTCTGAGATAGAGGAGTAACTAGGTCATAAGGGTCTCTTAAACTCAAAAACTGTATACTAGAGGTTGCAACACAAATAACATCCTGCATAGCAATTAAAACCAATTGCTTGTAAGTAACAATTTGAGGCCACAGGTCTTTTCTTCTAATAATTGTAATAATATTTATTAAAGAAGGTTCCTTCAGCCTTTAGCTCTACCCTGGTCTGAGTCTGGCAATTTGAGAAGCTGGAGGAACTTCTTTCGAACACGAGGGTATCATCTGCTCATGACCATATCAGAGCACAGGAATCTTTTCCCCTGGCTTGTGGCTGGGAAGGACTCCCTCCCTCCCCAGCCCTTGTGTTCTCCGCCCATGCCCAGACTGGAGAGCAAGGCTGCTGCGGTTCCAATCTACCCTCAACTCTCTGGGCTCTTCTTGATTCTGACCTTCACACTTCCTGGTCAATACACCTAATCAAGTGCTCCTTATGTGCTGAAAAACTCCCACATCTTTATCCAGAGTCCACATCTTTCTGCTGTTATTATCAACTACTCATGAGAAAATTCCATTTGGAAGTCACACAGGTACTTCATTTGAACATTTATAGTGTAATTCACATCAGCTCTCTTCTCCTACCCTCCCCAAACACGTTTCTTCCATATTCTCTGGGATCATTTAGCCAATAATCTGACAATCACTGCTAATCAAGCCACAAATCCTAGAGACGTGAATAACATGGATGGTAACAATAATATTTATAGTAACAATAGATAATAGCTAGCACAGATCAGATGCATTTAATATGCTAGGCACTGTGGTTGACAGGAACTAACTCATTTAATCCTCATAAAACCACATGAGCTGGGCAATATTATTATACTAATTTTTCAGAGAAGAAAAACGCAGCACTGAGGGGTTATGATGCACACCCCAGGTCACACCGACTGTTAAGTAGTCCAGTCAGAGTTAGGAACTAGTTCATCTGGCTCCAGAGACCAAACTATATGCTTTGCCTGTCTACACATTGTACTTTCCTTAGAATCTCTCTTATTTATTCTCCCCCCATGTTTTTGCTTAGACTTAAGACTTCCAGTTTTCCCTCCTCAAATCTATCCTTCATCCTTCACTTGCCTGCCATGATCATTTTAAACCAGAAATCTGAACATGTGAGTCTCTTGGTTGAAATCATTCAGCGAGTCCCTGTTACTCTAGTGATACAATTCAAAATTTAAGTTCCAAAGGTCAGCACAGAGATGCTCCATGGCCTCTCTCCCTTCCTCTCCTGTACCAGCCACAAGTAACTTGGTAGTGTCCTTCCCATTCAGTCCGTTCTGCCACCCCTCTGGGTCTTCCGAGACAATAAGCATTCTCACCACAACACTTTTCTCTCCCTCCTCTGGCTGGCTAACTTCTCTTATGTGTCATCTCTTCCAGAAAACACTCTCCATTCCTTAGTTTTACTTAGGTCCCTCTCATCTATTTCCTCAACTGTAACTCTAGTACACTCTTTCATAGCTGTTCACAGATTTATACATTTATAACTTTTCCCCATGGCACTATAGTTTCTTGATGGCAGGACTTCTGCTTTTTTTGACTTTGCAATCCCAGTACCTAAAACAACACTTTCTTATTAAATAAGGTAGCTGAAATTGTAAGGTGCTGACATTCCAAAGACCTTATTAACTCTTCCCTTAAGTCCCTTCTCAGTTACTCTCCCCAGAATAATAACTAAAAATATTAACTATTAAAATGCATCAGACATATTAGAGCTGTTCATTGTATGCTATCAAACAGAAATATTTTGCAAAGAGTACCCACTGGAACATGAGAGAAACATCTTTTCTCAGGGAGCAAGGGATGGATATAGGTTTAAATTGGAGGTGATAAGTTTGTGCCTGCTTGGGCTAACAGTTCCAGTTCAATAAATAAAAATTGTCAAACTAGTTATTCAAACACTTGAGTAAGCACAGTATTATGCCTTTATTTATTCACGCTCTGTTTTGAGAATAATTAGTAACAATTAATTAGTTAGTAAATATTCTTCAATTAAGAGTTAGCTACCTATGTTCATACAGTAGACTTTCCTGAAAATACACTTCTTAAACACTGTACACAATCAGAAGGAAATGCTATGAGTGCAGATGAAGTTTTAACTAACATTAAGGCTGTCACAGTGTTTTCCAAAATAATAAAAAGATGTAAACATCCTTAATGTCCAAATACTTAAATAGGTATGGAATAGCTAATCAATGTGAATATCATAAATCCATTAAAATGATGACATTGAAAATCTTCCCTTGGTACTTACCCAAAGAAATGAAAAACTTACATTCACACACAAATCTTCATCCATTGAAACAAATGTACTATTCTGGTGGAAGATGTTAACTTTTTGACCTATAAATTGTTTCTTGGAAATTTTATTAGCATGACTCAATCCCTCAGATTGTAAAAACCATTAAGACTGAATTGTACATCTTTTAGGACTTGAAGAACATAAAGATTAATAAATCAGCTAGTCAGCAGGCCCAGCCAACTTTATAACAAGGATAACTTTTGATTAAATCAATCAACTGATTCATTTTTATAAGAAGGTAAATTTGAGAAGAATGAACCATAAGTTCTCATCTTTTTAAAAGCTTCCTTCTCCATCTAATGGAGTTCCTTTGAGAACAATTCCTCTCAAAATCTTTTTTTATCTATTAACTCTCAGTTCCTCAAAATCATAGCAGAAGCCTGTTGATCACATAAAGTTAAGTTTCAAACCTACTGGAGCAAGGGAGAAGACCACTTGGACAGAGGCCTTAGAAGAGGAAGTTAGCGCAGCAGGTAGCCAAGTGAGTTTTGTTTGGTCTCAGTTTTGTTAAACCCAGGGACAGGAAAGCAGTCCTGGCCCAAGTGCCCTTTAACAGAGACAGGAAATTATGTTGGTTTCAGTTCTCACATTCAACAAAAAAGCCCATGATTACTGATGAATCTTATCTCAACAAACCTATTATATATCCAAAGTTTAGGCTGAGCTAAAGTAGCAACAAAACCAACTGAATAGAATGATGCTCATTCATTGAAGTTTCCAGGTAGGCCCACACAATTCATATCTCCAAGCTTTTTATAAGCTGTTTGAATGTTAAATGGAGTGGAATTTTGCTTTAGAATATATGGAAATGGAAACAAATGAGTTTAATATACACAACAGGCTTTGACAACATGACTTCTTCAACAGATGTCCTATACTACTTCCCACACTTCCATCCTTAAAAAGCACAGTCTACTTGCCAAGATATAAACTGTTGCCAATGTTCAGCTGCAAAAGAATTTTCAACAGTAGGAACCAGTAGAAAGAATTAAAACACTTTAAGCTTATTTTCAAATAACCAAATATCTTGTATCAGTATAAAGTCACAATATGAAAAATAATCATGCTCTAAGTCTACTCTGTCAACTAGCCGGTTGACCAGAGAGGCAGTGTCTTTGACAAACAATGCTCTACATTTGGTTTCCAGATGATTTTTAAAAAATCTGTTAATTCACGCTTCTGCCCCAGCCAGCCAGCTAACCAGACAGGCAACATTAGTTGAGCATCTCCCATGTATATACACAAGAAGTGGATTAACTCATGTAATTCATTTGAAGTTCAATTCATGCATCATAACAGGACTCACTTCAATTGACAACATTATGACGTAGAAACAAAAGTGACAAAGCATCAGTGATCCTATTTGAAACCTTGTAGCTTGCTAACATCACACCAAGCTTAATTCAGCCCACATCATCATTTATTGCCTTATATTTTTAATATAGTTCACTCTCTTTTATAGAGAACTATAAACCCCAAGGTGGGAAGATACATGGCTTATTTGTCTTTGAACTCTCCATAGCACCTTGTACACTGCTCTACACACAGTGTCACAGTGCCTAGTGTATTTCTCTGCACATAGTAGGTGCTCAGTAAATATTTGTAACAAAAAGACTTGAAGCCATATTTTACCTTCATTGACTTTTTAAACTGGGGGACTCTACTATTCAGTTTTCCTGAAGAATATATAGCTATTGTCCTGGAATAATGATTAAAGAGTGCCTCCTTTTACCCTCAAAAGCATCATTGTTTGAATTATAAGTTATCCAGTTATTATCTGGCTCGAAACTACGTACTTACAAGGTTGCCTCAGCCACTTGTACAAAAGTATCTCAAAGGCAAAGACTGAGGCTTACCTATTATATTGCCTCTCCAAATCTATCTCTGTACCCTACCTCTTCTAGGGTCTGCATTGATGACCCAAGAAAAAATAATAGAAAATGGAGAACTCATGGTGAACTAAATCAGATTGGACAAATCTAGAGAAGAAGCAAAAGTGGTCCACATGGAGATAAATTAGGCAGGTAAATATTGACCTAGATTTTCTCCTACACAATTTAGGTAATACAAAAGTTATCTCCCTGCATTCAAATCCATATAGCAGTGAAATATCATTGTCATTGTCAAATACCTATGTATCTCTGAGTTCGTTCAACACAATTATGGAGTCATTTGGAATAGAGGGAGAGATCAAGAATGAGGATGTTGATTTCAGGGCCAGGTGACTTTGGTTCACAACCCTGCACTGCCATAAATGGCTTAGGTAACCCTGGGGGAGAAATGACACCTTTCTACTATCAGTTTCCATGACACTTAAGCTTTATTCACTCATTTGTCAAATATTTATCAAGTTACTATTCTAGGTTTTAGGAATCCAGTAGCAAAAAAACCAGACAAATATTCCGGCCTTTATGGAACTAACATTCTAGTGAAGATAGGTAGATTGACATAAAAATAAGTAAAATATATAAGAGACGGGATGTGGAGAAAAATACACCAGCAAAGGGGCACAAGTTGTTCAGTGAGAAGGATGAGGAGGGAGACTGCCTCACTGCATGGAGTCCCGGGGTGCGAGTCTGGGGGATGTGGGATGGCTGAGGGGCTGTCCTTCCTGTGATAACCAACTCAAAAAGAGATAAAGGGGGAAAAAGGTGAGGAGGCAGGGACAGGCATGGGCAGTGCTCAGTACAGTGTTTGTTAATGAATAAGTGAGTGAGTGAGTGAACAAATACCTTCAACAAATATTAGCTGCAATACTAACAGATAGCAAATCTGTCACCTGAGGAAAAAAAATCCAATGATGCTAACATGACCTAGAACTTAACCATTATTAACATTTTGCAAGTTCCTAAACTGAAACATCCCTCTTAATTAATGGAAGAGATCCATTTTTTTCTGACATGATTCATTCCTTTGTTGATAGACTATTGCTATATGAGTCACTAGATAATTTAATATTCGCAACTGTGATTTAGCAGTCACTTAGAGTTTTCCTGTTAAATTTGATGAATTAATCCCAAATCCAGGTAACATAGAATGTAAAGGCAATTACAGAAAACATAAAGTGGTAATAAATTAAGAGTAAATCAGTTACAAGTTGCATATGACCTTATTAACTACCTTACTTATTTAGCAACAGAAAGTGGTGCTAAAATTTTAAACAGCTTTTAAAAATTTTAAACATCTTGACTTATTCCCCTCAGACAATCAGTTGCAAATTCATGGAATAGTCATCACTGGTAACAATTATAGCAATATCTATTCAGCATTTACTTGGTGCCATCAAGCACTATGCCAAGAATTTTTCATGTAATAGATTCTTATAGTTGAAAGGTTCATTGGCAGCGATGGAAATGTAGTCTTCCTCTGATGCATGAACACTCTCCAGGAGAAACAAGTGTCTGGTCCTGGCATGAGGAACGCCTTGCTTCATGGGGTAGCTTTCTCATCTTTGAGCAGATCTAATGTTGAAAAGTTCTTTGTATCAAAATAAATTTCACCTTTCTAAAAGTGCTACTTTCTAAAAGAGCCTAGATCTGGAGTCATTCAAAAACAAGACTGATTGTTTTTAATATGACAGCCTGTGATTAGCTAAAGAGAACTTCTTATTCTCTCCCTTTTCCAGGCCACATTAGTCTCACTTTTGATTGTTCATCATCCTGGCAACATATTTCTGGACTGATTTCTGCTTATTGATACCTCTTAACGATATCTGAAATTAATCTAATAGCCCAGGTGTGATATGACTATTGCAAGATGGAGAGAGACATTCAGATTCATTTTTCTGTTCACTGTACATCTATGAACGAGGATAAGACAGAATTCCCCACATATACTTATTTCAGGTACCACCTCCCTTAGGCTTCAACTGTCCAATTCAGAGTAATTGTGAACTTGAAATTACAGTCATTTTTATTAGTAAGCTTAAATAACTGTTGATCCTGACTTTGCATTTCAAAATATTTACTATCCCTTTCAAATTCAGGTTTCTGTATATTTGTTTGATTGGATGAATAATCTTCCATTCAGATAAATATTTATTCTTTATTCAGTATTCTTCATCTATGTTGTTAAACTGGTAACAAATATATTTAACTGCATTTTCATCCAGCCCACACATCCATTATATCTACAATTATACCACAAGAGACATTTTCAAATACCTTACCAAAATAAATATATACTATTCCTACGTCATATTTCCAATTTACCAGACAAGTCATAATGAGATTATGACTAATTTTGTGTAAATTTGGAAATGCAAATGATAACAATGGGCTTTGGGACCAGACATTTTAATTAACAAGACCGAATGTTTTTTGAAAGAGAAGTAAAAGAAATAACAGGCAGTATCTTGGAAGATCATTCAGATATTAAATTGACTCTGTACTATGAGAAACCAATTTAATTGAGACCAAGGCAGTGTAACTTGTGGGGAACATCAAATAGTGAACACAAATTGGGGAATGAAAGCGTGGTTTGACAACATCAAGTATGTATAACAGATAAGTTAGTAACAAATCAGCAAGTTAACAGCTTAATACAAAAGCGAGGAGGTCAAATTGTAAAATCAGGGTCTTTGAACTCATTCTCCCTTTACGGACTCCTTGATTATATGAGAGCCTATACTCAGTGTGAAGAGTGACACTCAGAGGAAATTCATAGGGGTGTATAATGTGACTGAGAACAAATATTTAAACAAATTGGTACCATTTTGCCTACAGATGAGAAGATGGGTGATTTAATGACATGTTTTGGAGACTTTCTGCAAAGAATAATAATGCCTACTGCATTCCATCTTCTCTTAGGAAATAAGGAAATGTGTGATTTTTAAAAAGAAGCAGAGAGAATAGATGCAGCAAAATAGAAAGTTTATCTGAAAGTTATTAATCACTGGACACTTGTTGCGAAAACTTTCAAAAAGTCTTCAAGGGCTCTTCCATCCACACTCTACTTCCACAGAGGATCACATAGGAAAAGCCCAAGCTAAGAATAGACAGTCTATATCTCTGAATTAGGCGTGGGTAGAAGAAGACATTGGCCTGCACCATCTTGAACATGTGCTACCAAAAGTAACTTTTAAAAACCTTTCCCCACTATTTCACATCATAAAAAATCAATTATTTAATCATTATTTATTTTATCCTTACAAAAGCCCCACCAAAGCGGGAAACTTTGAAAGACACAAAAGGAGAATAGCACCATCCTTACAAAGCTTACATTTTTGAAAATAAAATCTTACACACATGAATAAGTGTGCACTCAATGTGAGACAGTACATAGTGTGTGGCTCAAACA
This sequence comes from Lemur catta, assembly GCF_020740605.2. Lineage (NCBI taxonomy): Eukaryota > Metazoa > Chordata > Mammalia > Primates > Lemuridae > Lemur > Lemur catta. The sequence continues at coordinate 36,835,967 of NC_059139.1, forward strand.
CAAAATGTTGTAAGAGCTCAGGGAAAGTAGAATCAATATCCACCCTGAAGCAAACTAATTTGGTTTACACAGCGTCTTGTACTATACCATTCTAGGCAGGCAACAGAATCCCTGAAAAAAACTGATTGCATAGTTTCCAGAATATGAATGTGATGGTCTGATCATTTCTCTTACAAATAGGCACAAAGAAGTAGATAAAGACAACATTTTTACCCAAGGGCTTACATAATGTTACCTTCAAAGATGGCATGTATTTGCACTTTATTTTTTATTTTCCTAAAAAATGGCAGAATTCCTGAACTGCATGTTCCATTTAGAAAAAAAGCATGTACTCTGTTGTTCTCCGTTCCAATATGGGAAAATCAATAGTGTAATTACATGAAAACAGAAAAGGCCAGGTCATCTGAATTACCAATGTCATTGCTATTATGAATCACAGAGTATGGTATCTAGAATTTATTTAATGTGATTATTTTGCTATCATGAATAATGTTAATCTCCAAAAGAACAGATGGTGCAAAAATATTTTAAATTATTCAATGAAGTATCCTTTTTAAATCACAAATGTGTATTAGCAGAGTGAGTACACTTGGCATTCAACCATTGTTTATGTTTTTGCTCTCATATATTCTAAGAAGTAACCCTAGTCAACTGAGAAGTATCCTTTGACCATCTGGATACAAAGCTGATAGAAAACAGGTAATGGGGGAAAAAGTCACAGAATCTGCCTAAAGACTGAAAAAAAAGAGATAGAAACAAGAGAAATATACAACTTTTCTTGGGTGGTACAACAGTGTAACACTAAAGTGGCAGTCTTTTCTTAGCAAGCAACTAAGCATTAACCTGAGATTAAGTAGGAAAGTATCCAAACCCACTCTCTAGTGCCTTTCTTTAATGACACCATCTTTACATGGAACATATAAGTTTAGCAAGTTAACCTGAATGCTTAGAAGTTTGTTTCAAGCGAAATTTTGAGTTGGGAAAAAATAAATTTGCTATCACCTGGTCAAATTCTAATCAAAACATTAGCATCTTAGTTAGAGTACATCCTGATCTTCTCACCACAATTTACCTACCTACTAGGAACTACTTTCAACTCTTTACAAAGTACCGAACTTGAATTCCAATAGACCTGGAATTACCTCCTTTATTATGTATCAACAATTCTCTACTATATTATGAAAAAAACCCTACATTTTCATTTACCAATACAGACCTGTATTTAAGCCAAGATCGATAAATATAGTCAATTTTAGTGAAAGAAGAATCATTCAATAGCTCATTTTTCGTGGAATCAAGAAACATATATCAAGTTTATGCCAGGAAATACTTTTGCAATGGTACTGACATGTATTGTTGATCTGATTTATGGTGACACGTCTAACGTTTCTGATAATTCTGTTCCCAACATTTATATGCCATTAAATTGACCCTATGCCAACTGAACTGCCTGAATATATAGATTCTGTTGCAATTTGTCCATAGTTGTAAGGACAATCAATTATTTAACAAGAATTCAAGAAGATTATCTACATGACCTAAATAATACTGATTTGGTCAAAATTATTTGACATCATGCAGACAAGACAATGCATTGAACAAATTGTAACTTTTTAAGTCCTTTCAGGCAATATGTAGACATAGCTTAAATCCAGTATTAATCAAATGCTCCAGATTAACTACAACATCACAGTTTGGGAATTATGTTATATTGCTTATATAGGCATGTATCTATTTATTTATTTACCTCTATATGAAAAGACATAAATCAATTTAGACATAAATTCGGCATAAATCAATACCTCTTTCTGCCTCACAACATAATTTTCAATAAATAAATACTAGATAATAAATAATGGCTAGAAATACTAAAGAAAAGCAGAAATCATAATAAACAACAATGATTTTTAAAGCCATCTTTTGTCACTATCTTCACCCACGTAGCCATAATGCATAGCTGAGTGTTGACTAGGTATAAATGAATTCCCATGGCTGGCTTAAAGATAAGAGTTCTCAATACATAACTGATCTAGTATAATTTGTCAGTTTTTGTTTCTGATATAACAGAGGCATTTGTTTAAAAGCACAATATGGAAATATTTTATTGAAAACAGCATCAAAAATAATTCCATTGGGTCACTGTGCTATGTGTGTATATATATATGCTATATATATTATATAATATATATTTAACATAATCCTTTATGTATAAAATATTATATGGACATATATAATCTACAGATCATTACAGTCATTTTAAGTAATTACTAAGTAAACTACTTATAAAGTAACAAGAGTTATTCTTCAACATATATACCATTTTCAAATTCAAATCAATATTTCCTAAATGATTTATTTCAATAGAAAAATAGAGTTTGGTTGCTGAATGAATAGATGTGTAAATGCTATTAGGACTGAAGATATTTTTGGCAAACTCTTTGGGAACTATCATTCAAAGCCATTTCCAGTATGCACAAAAAAACTGCCTCTTAATTTTATAGTTACTTCCCATTTTGACTCAAAATAGCATCAGCTAACTGGATCAACCACTTTAATCATCAGACTTAATGTCGAAAGTCTTTTGGCAGCTTCATAGAGCAGCTTCAGCTGATGGAGATTTGCCATCAACGGAATTAAAAAAACATGTTTAGCAAAGTCTCTGAAGGGAAGTTCAAAAGACGAATCCCTGAAACATTTGAAAAATGGCAATATCCCTCAAAGACCTTGCTAGAGCAGAGCTCAAAATCCATCAGATCAACGTGTAAGTTATGCTATGTACTAGTCAATCTTTCTCCTTCTTTTCTCTTCTGTTCATACGTATGTTTAAAAATAGTAAAGCAAAACTGTGTAATTTTCAGAGTCAATGTCAGACATTTACACTCTATTTAGACTTTCCGGTAGGGCAGATTTTAATTAATGAGTACATGATCAATAAAATGTCACATCAGAAATGAAAAATAGTGATTGCTTTACACATTCCTTTAGCGACTTTGCATCATGGTGTAGGTGGATTAAGGATTTGTTTTGGGGGGAACTTAACGAAGGTCAGACTTGCCAGACTGTGGATGTGACGTTGGCAGTCTACTACCCCAGTTCTCTGCGGCTGTGAGTCGAGTCAGACTTTGGCAGTGGACAAGCTTGATGATACATGGACTTGAGTTAATGAAGCAAAATTCAAGAATCTTATCTTCACTCAATAAGACTACAAGTGAATCCATCAGCTTCTCCTTCCCTGATTTGCCTCCCTATGCTTTTTCATCTAGCAAACTCCCAGTTAACTATTCATCAAGATTCTACTGTGACTTCTACTCCATCTGCAAGGTAGCTTGCTGGTTTGGTGATTTCTTGCTTGGTGTGAAGATGGAGAAAAAAGCTCCTTCCTTTGTCTATTAATTCACTAATAGTTAATTAATGCTTATTAGGGTGTCTGTTGTGTGCCAACCACATGCCAGGGTCTCAGGGATGACTATCACATTGCTCCTGCCCTGAAAAGATCCACCATTGAGTGAAGGAGAGAGACAAGTAAACCAAGCACAACACATTGTGCAAAGCACTACTGGAGAGATATGTGGGGTTTTAAACATAGCTAAGAAGAAAAGGATGAGTAATTTGTCAGAATGAGGAAGTAACATTAGGTATAGCATTAGAGGTAGTATATGCTAAAAACTTTAAGTAGCTTTTGTAATTAATTTGGAAAAATGTGATATGCTGTGTCGTTGCCAAAATATTTAAGAGGTTTCCGAACCCATTTCTGTGCAAGGGTTATACTTCCTGCCCCATTGATGCCAAGTTGGGCCGTGCAACTTGCTTTGGCCAATGGCATGTGCATGGAAGAGATTTGTGGTATATCTGAATAGAAGTTTTAAAAGCCATTTGGTGGCCCTGCCACCTCCCCATTTCTTCTGCCTTCTCAGAATGGACAGTTCATTTGGGGTTGGTTCTAGAATGAAAAGAATAAGAAACAGAGCAATATTGACCAGCCAAAGTATGCAACAAGAGCAGGAAATAAAACTGTGGCCATAGCCACTGAAATATCAGGATTTTTTTTTTTTTTTACCTTAGCATGACTACTTTTAAACTGACTGAAACACAGAAGCTCACAGTAGTCAGGGGTCAATTGCAGGAAGACATTTGCATTTTATTTAAAGCAGACTGACAAATGGATTTTGAATCGGTAAAGATTAAAGCATTTTGTAAAATAAAATGATACTTCCTCTAACTTTTCATGAGGCTTTTGATAATAAATTTTAGGAAGATTCTCTAGCTGTGATTTGAGGCAGGAATCTCTGTGCCCTGCTCCAACGTTCCCTCAATCATACTGAGGAGGTTTTACCTATTTCCCTTCTCCATGTTCCTTTCCCTGTACTCTGGGCTCTATTCTCCCCCTGCCTCTCCCTACTGTTACTGCACTAGTCAGCAGTGCTTGGCAGTGCAGGCTGAGCTGGGCATGAAGTCCCTTGAATTTTCAATCCATCAGGGTATTGTTTCCAGTATCCATCATTAAGACAATAAATATAGTAAAATTTACAACAGAAGTAATTGCAGTCACAATTCAAGGAACAATCTTTTCAGTAGCAAAGTCTCAAATGTGTATTTTTTTTTTTTTTTTTTTACCCCCCAAGCTGACACAGAGAGCAAAGGGGAAAATGCTATAGTTTGGGAACATCAACAACAACAAAACCCTTTCCCCAGGTGAGTGGGTGATAACCCTGTACTTCCCACTCATATGTTGTTTCCTGACCCAAATCCAGGTTGAAAGGCCTGGCTTCACAAATGTGAAAGATTACCCATTGAAAAGCAATGCTTTTGATGCACCCAAACATACAAATACTAATACCATTTGCAATCTCAAGCTCAGATGTCAGCCGCTTCAACGGCCCCTCGCCCAGGAGGGTTCCCTTTGGTCCAGTATCTTCCTGGTTTACCTGAGATAGTCATGCTTTTACCTGTGGCTGGGCTTACTGTTGCTTTAATGTGAAATTAGTAATATTTCCCCTTTTACTTCTGGACAGCAAATTATTCAGTCTCCAAATCTAGGAGATTTTAGGCCCAGGAAAAGTTTCTGCCAGGAATTTTCCAGAGCATTGTCGTCTAAGAGGCATGTGTAGTTTTCTTCCTGTCTACCTCCCCTGACAAAAAGTTCTAAAAAAATCTTTTAAAATACCCTACTCAACAAAATCTTGAACTTACGGTACAAAGTACTCCTTATTCAACCTGAGCACCTGCGTATCAGTTGTTCACACTGAACTCCCCTGCTTCCCTCCCTTCTTTTGCCTGTCACACATAATTCTGCTCATACAGTTCATGGCTTCCTTCAAAGGACAGAGAGATATGTCAAGTGATTGGGGTTTGGAATTCAAAAGAATAACCTTCTTTTCAGTACTTTAAAAATACCTACATTTTTAACTCAGTTAAATTGTGTAGGTTTTCTCAGTCTATGCCTCTTGTTGGGGGGAGGTGTGGTGTGTAACAAGTTGAGAGTAGCAGGAAAAAGCCACTTACACACTTACTTCATGCTCTACCCTCACTCCCATAGAATGACTTGATTTCCTCGAATCAGTTTGATTTGTGGACACTATTTGTAAGACTTTAAAATTTTTTATTTATTTATTTTTTAAATGACAAATAACTGTACATATTCATAGGGTACATAACGATGTTTGGGTACATAGTGATGTTTTGATATATATAACGTATGGTGATCAGATCACGGTAGTTAGCATATCCATCTTCTCAAACATTTATCATTTATTTGTGTTGGGAACATTCCTTTTTCTAGTTATTTGAAACTATATGACATATTATTGTTAACTATAGCCTCCTACAGTTAGAACTCTAGAACTTATTCCTCCTATTTAGCCATAATTTTGTATCCTTTAACAAATCTCTCCCTATTTCTCCCTTTCCCCTACCCTTCCCTGTCTCTAGTATCCTCTATTTGCAGGATTTTTAAAAAGCAAAAATTTGGACTAATATCTAACATTTCAGTCACCCACAGTAACACATATCTTTATCAAATGGCAGCTGACTAGCAGAGTTCAGTTTCAATGTGGTATTTGCCATTTAGCAGTTATTTTTCCAACATTCCAGTTATATGTACCATACTGACATCCAGAGCAATTCAATTTCTGGTTTATTTTAAGATAAAATGCTAAACCAAAAGCTCTATTCTGACTGTGTAAATGATCACCTAGTGCCAACTGATTAGCATTTTTAAGGCAAAGAATTTGGAAGAGATGGTATGTTATGCACATCACAGTGTGAAAGAAAGTCATGTATTTGCTAATGTTTTTGTGGCACTACAATCTTTCTCTGATCTATAAACTGCATGTAAAATCGAGAGTTGTGTTATTTAGGGTTACTTTTCTTTAAAAAATGTCTTAATTTGTATCAAGTTTACTACTCAATTCATCAATCTGTCAGTATTGGCTGGTAACAAAAGGAACCTGGCAGATGATCATTTTAGCACTGTTTCCATGTAGTGGTCAAAAAGATGACTTAGTATTCTAGAGAGGTTTATCAGGATATGGAATAAAGACCAGAAGGCAGGGCTGCTGCTATTGCTTAAACAGCTATAACCCAAGCACCATGCATGTGCTTTTAAATTCTAACAACTATTAATCAACTCTCTTTCCCATTTTCCCTAAAGACTATAGCAAATGTCCTTTCTTTCTTCTCAAACACTTGAGTCCCCACTTCCCACACATAGCAGATGATATTCCTACTCAAAGAGAAAATAGTAACCATCGAAAAGGAACATTCTCTATGTCCAGCCATCAAAGAGACAAACGCATCTACACCCACATTTCCATTTTCACTCCTGTTACCACCTCGGGCAAATCCTTCCACCTGTGCTTTGGACCTCAGTCCCCCTCACATGCTCCCTCAGCTTCATCCATCATTCCCTTACTCTTTTCTCCCTCTTTACCAAGTCCTTTCCATAAGAATTCAAATGAAACCGATTATTCCCACTGTAAATAAAGTCCCCCTCAATTCCTACTTCTCTGTCAAGATGCCTCTTACCTCCTCCTCACTCTGAGCCTAATTTCTTGAAATAATTTCGTTTATAACCACTGTCTCGATTCTCCCTTCATACTTACACCTCAGCCCACTTCAATATGGTTTCTGCTCCCACTACTATGGAAATTTTTCTCACTGGGTCATCAACCTACCTACATTTCACTAAATCCAATGAACATTTCCAAAACTGTTGGCCACTCCCTTTTTTCCAAAATACTCTTTTCCCTTGGCTTCCATAGCACCTTGTTTTCTTGGTTTTCTTTGTAACTCTTTGTTCACTTCTTTGTTTTTTGTTTTCAGTTTCTTCTTCCACCCTCCCCTTCCAATGCTGGCATTTCTCAGGGCTGATGCAGGGCTCTCTTGCTCTCCTAATCTTGCACACCCTCTAGTTTATCTTCTTAACTCAAATAACTTCCATGACCATCTGTGGATAGACAGCTCCCAATCAATTTCTCTGGTTTGGATCTGTTTCCTGAGAAACATACCCAGCGTACCTAGCTCCTGGACACCTGCACCTGGAGATGTCCTATCTATACCCTAAGCTTAACCATGGAAATCTCCCTCCTCCAGTATTTCCTCTTGCTGTGAATAGCAGCCCTTCTATCCAGTTGCCCTGTTTTGAATCCTGGAAACAATTATAACTCCTTCCTCAACCTTGTGTCCTAGAGCCTATCAATTACCAAGACATGCAGACTCTACCTCTTACCTCCACCTCTCAAATCAACTCCCTTTTCTCCATTGCCTGTGCCATCATTATGTTCCATGCCAACATCTGCTGTCTGCAACAGTCTTCTAAATGGTTCTCTGCCTCTGTTCCAAACAATTCTATACAATGCAGCCACTGACTTTAGAAAACACAAATGCTCATGTCATTCGCCTGCATGTCTTCCACCTGGCTTGAGAGCCCTCTAACATTCTTGCCCCTCTTCCCTCTCTCATGCTTCACACACCAGTTATCCATGTCTTTAGTCCCTAAAATGTGTCTCATTTCTTCTCCCCTTGCACATGATCTAGAATATTCTTTCTTTTCTCCATTGATAGATTTCTGTTCATACTCAAGATTTCAGACTAAGTTTTATTTTCTCAAGTAAAATTTATTGACTATTTCTGACATAGAGTTTACCTCTACCACTGATATCAAGGCTGTATCCAACAGGATCCAACTAAGAAAAGAGAAACACATACATTTCAAAAGGAGTGAATTTAACAGATATAATGCATTACACTTGTAATGGAAGAGTTGAGAAACCAGAAAGGGGGCTCTGTGGCAACCCAGAGATTAGGAACAATTGAAACTACTATCAGCCCTGGTCTAGAGGGAGAAAGGATGGCTGATGTTTCCAGGGCATAGGGTCACCTGACTTATGCAGGAGTAACAGAGGAAACACAGCTACTGCCTGAAATACTGCCTCAGGCAGACAGGGGGAGACATTCTGGCTTCTCTCTTTCTCCCTCTTTCTAAATGCCCACCAATGTGCTGCAGCCATCTATCAGTGGGCACAGAAGCCTGGAAACCACAGCCTTCAGAGGTCAACCTCTAGCAATCAAGGACAGAGAGAAAGGGAAAGGTATAAATCTGAGAATAAACAGGCCAAAGGGCACCACAAAAGCATTCATTACATTTAATGTCATTACTTCCTAAAATTTTTTTCTACCATAAACTGTAAGGTCTATAAGGGCAAGGACTATGGTTTGTCTGGCTTCTTAGGTTTTCTCTTTTAAATAGCAAAGTAACTGATATAAGCATAACTTACTTTGCTGCATTTCATTTTATTGTGCTTCACAGATATTTTATTTTTTACAAATTGAAGGTTTGTGGTAATCTTTCGTAGAGCAAGTCTGTTGGCCCCATTTTTTCCAGCAGCATGTGTCTGCTTTGTGTCTCTGTGCCACATTTTGGTAATTCTCACAATGGTTCAAACTTTTTCATTATCATTACATTTGTTATGGTGATCTGGGATCAGTGATCTTTGATGTTACTATCGTAACATGAGCCACACCCACATAAGATGGTAAACTTAATCCATAAATTTTGAGTGTGTTCTGACTGCTCCACAAATTGGCTGTTCCCGTGTCTTTCTCCCTCTCTCCAGGCCTCCCTATTCCATTTCAATATTCAACAATGTTGAAATTAGGCCGATTAACCCTACAATGGCTGCTAAGTGTTCAAGTAGAAAGGAAGAGTCACAAGTCTCTCACTTTAAAACAAAAGCTTGAAATGATTAAGCTTAGTGAGGAAGGCATGTCAAAAGCCAAGATAGGCCAAAAGCTTAGCCCTTGTGCCAATTAGCCAAGCTGTGAACGCAAAGAAAAAGTTCTTGAAGGAAATTAAAAGTGCTACTCCAGTGAACACAAACTAGAGAGAAGTCAATGCCTAACAAGGACAGGCTCTCTTGTTAGGGGCTAATATAGCTGGTGACATTAAGTTGAAGCCAATGCTCATATATCATTCTAAAAAGCCTAGGGCCGTTAAGAATTATGCGAAATCTACTTTGCCTGTGCTCTATAAATGGAACAACAAAGTCTGGATATGACAGTAAATCTTGTTTACTCCATGATTTACTGAATATTTTAAGCCCAGTGTTGAGATCTACTGCACAGAAAAAAAGATTCCTTTCAAAATGTTACTATTCATTGTTACTATTCATCATCCAAGAGATCTGATGCTCTTTTCATGCCTGCTAACACAACATCCACTCTGTAGCCCATTGATCAAGGTGTAATTTTGACTTTCAAGTCTTGGTACTTAAGAAATACATTTTACAAGGCTACAGCTGCCACAGATAATGATTCCTCTAATAGACCTGGGCAAAGTAAATTGAAACCCTTCTAGAAAGGATTCACTATTCAATATTTTATTAAGAACATCTGTGATTCACAGGAGGCGGTCAAAGTATCAACAGTAACAGGAATTTGGAAGAATTTGATTCAAACCCTTATGGATGACTTTGAGGGGTTCAAGACTTTAGTGGAGAAAGCAACTGCAGATGTGGTAAAAATAGCAAGAGAAATAGAATTGAGAGTGGATCCTGAAGATGTGACTGAATTGCTGCAATCTCATGATAATACTTGAATGGATGAGGAGTCGCTTCTTATGGATGAAGCAAAGACAGTGTTTTCTTGAGATGGAATCTGTTCCTGGTGAACATGCTGTGAATACTGCTGAAATGACAACAAAAAGATTCAGAATATGACATAGACTTAGCTGATAAAGCAGGGACAGGATCTGAGAGGACTGACTTCAATTTTGAAAAAAATTCTACCATGGGCAAAGTGCTATCCAATAGCATTGCATACTGTAGAGAAATCTTTCCTGTAAGAAAGAGTCAACCTATGTGGCAAACTTCATTGTCATCTTATTTCAGGAAGTTGCCACAGCCACCGCAACTTTCTGCAACCACCACCCTGATCAGTCAGCAGCCATTAACATTGAGGCAAGACCCTCCACCAGCAAAAAAATTATGACTCACTGAAGGCCAGGTGATCATTAGCATTAAAGTACTTTTCAATTAAGGTAAGTACATTGTTTTAGACATAATGCTATGGCACACTTAATAGACTACAGTATAGTATAAATATAACTTTTATATGCACTGGGAAACTAAAAAATGTTGTGTGATTTGCTTTATTGCTGTGGTCTAGAACTGAACCTGCAATATTTCTGAAGTATACCTGTATTTAAGAGGCATTAAGTAAATATTGGCCAAATGAGTAAATGAATGCAATACTATTGTTCAAATTTTCAGATGGGGAGAATGAGACCCAGAGAGAAAAAGTAATGGACTAGAGTCCCACAGCTAGGAAGAGGTGAATCTTTGATTTGAGTCTGGTCTATCTAAGTTCTTACTCTTTTTCCTGTACCATATTGACTTCATTATCTTCTTTGTTATCCTTTTGCTTTTTGATGTAATTTCTCATAATACATTGATAAAAAGTACTCACAGCCATTCTATGGTGGTTGTGATACATACTGCTGAGATTGCTTCTTTTATTCTTTCACTTATTTATCCACTCAACAAACATTTATTAAGCATCTAATAAGTTTAACTAACCCAAAAACTCTGTGTGGAAACTATCAATTTTGTTCATTATTGTATTTTCAGAACTTGGGATATGCCCTGCACATAATAAGCATAATGGGACTTCAGTATATATTTGGTGAGTGAGATATTGCATGAGTAAATTGTAAATGATGCTAGCTGCTTAAGGTACACAAAGAGAGCCCAACATTAAGGAATTTTTGGTGAAACTTCACTGGAAAAGACCTATGTATTAATCAAGTGATACTGAAAGATTTTGAACTTCAGAGGACATAGCACTGAAATAAAGTAGGCACTGTCTGCTTCCTGAACCCAAACTTTGCTTTGTTCATTCTCTCAGGCTCTGTCTGTGGTCAGGATTCCTACCCTTCCATTCTTGCTAAACTGCATGCTAAAAAAAAAAAAAAAAAAAAGTACATTTTGGTAAATAATTATACAATTGATTAAGCAAGGTAACAACAATAAAAAGATTGGTATTTTGTTAATCTATAACTATTTTTGGACATGGTCAATCCTTAATCTTTCCTCTGCCAAAAGAAAAGGACCATGCATAAAAAGAATACAGAAAGTTTAGCGGACATAGTTCTGTTTTAATACTCCAGATCTTCAATGAAATCTGATTTCTTTCATTTATTTAATAAATGAAACTTTCTCATGGGGACTGCAGCATCCTTCGCCAGTCCTATATTTTGGTGGCAATGTGAAAAGACATAATTTGCATGAGATGCAGAAAGTGATAAATTAGAAAAATTAACTAGAATGTTGTTTGCTAATGAAAGTTTTTGTTTATCTTAGTATTATTTACATATTTTCCTTCATGAGTGAATTTATAATCAATAAATATTCAGTGGTTAATTTTTTCATTGAGAATAAAAACTGTTCTCTAATTTCCCCCTTAACTAGACTCTTTAAGATTTGTTTCACTGTTATCAAAGCAGAATCATTTTACTTCATTCTTAAGTATTTTGAGGGGAAAATTGTGTTAATGTTTAAACAGTGGTGTTTTTAAAAACCAGCTTAATTTTTTAAAGTATTCACTTGGAGAGTATTTTTCTGATAGGTAAAATATGCAACAGGTCAGATAGAGGCAGAGGTTAGTGCATAGAATTTTCTTTTTCTATCTTGGTAGTTCCAATGACACTTATCTGTCTCATGTTCTATTCATTCAGGTGTCAAATGAAGTGATTCTCAATTTTGGCTGTACCTTGGCTTCAGCTCTAACCCTGACAATTTAATAGAATCAAAGTCTCTACAGGTCGGGCCAGGCATCAGTATTTTAGCACTATCTAGATGAAACTAATGTACAGTCAAGGTTTCAATCTAACAGGGAATTGAGACAGCTTGTTTGGTCAGATATTCTATTATACTGAAATTATGCCAAAGGTAGCTAACAAGTAGTAGTTCAAAGCTCTGGATTCGATTTTGACTTTAAATAAAATTTACTTTATGGACCCCATTAGGCATCTAATTAACCTATTCAATCTGTTCAAATCTTTCAGCTGTGGAAGGTAGTTAACTCAGTTCTGTGTGGTTCTTAACTAATCGTAGATCTCTAACCGTCTAAAAAAGCTAGACACACACCCCAGAATACTGAACATTTCTACAAAATTTTATGTACAATTTCACAATGTCCCTAGATCATGTGAAGCCAGATACGAATTCATTTAAGGCACAAGGAGGAGATCCCATGTTCAGACACAAAACTAAGAACAATACTGATTTATAATCAAACTTCAAATCAGTATAAGTAGGGCTGCTAACAATTACAGCTGTCCTATAATGTAATGTTAAGAAGGTATTAAATGTAAAAGATGATGACTATGTGGAAATGATATATAAAAATATTTAGAAAATGAACAAGCAAAAAAGTATAGAACAAAATTATAATATATACACTTAGATTAAATGTGTGAGTTATATGGATAAGGATGAGAAAGAAATATGAAAATGAAAAAACCATAAGAAAATGGATTAAGACTTTATGGAGAAATTCTTTTAATAAAATTATAACAAATTTTCTATATAAAATTAAAATAGAAAAGTATCCTGCTAATTAAAAGGATGATTTCTATTATCTCTCCTTTGTAGAAGACATAGTAGGATAAGACAACACTAAATTACTTGGAAGAAGGTATTTAAGAAATCAACTGTGTTAGAAAATTAAACAGTTATCACCAAACCACTAGGTGATGCCAAAATATTAGTTCTGTTACTATTCAAGCCTACCCCAAAACAATGATTTACCAGGAGAATTCGGGAAGTGGTATTGTCTGAATATGACTTAGATCGCTCATGCTAGGTTGTTGGACAATAAACTGTTGGCAGCATCCCTCTTCTCTCATCTGGAGAGGCCTCCCCAAACCCAGCTTCCCATGAGACTGGTGACTCTCTTCCTGGAAGAGGGGGCTGCAACTTCCCATGCTTTCTTAACATCTCCAGGGCTGGGCAGCTGGCTTTCCTAGACAACTCCTAAAAAGAGATGACATCTAAACCCAGCAATCAAGGGGTTAGTCTGTACCTGCACCGAGAAGATTCCTCTTTACATTCACCCTACAAAAGGGAAAGGCAGAGTGACGATGCAGCATCAGGGACTGTAAACCTCCTCTCTTCTTGCCAACACTTGATTAATAAGTCACTCGGAGCCTGTTCCTTAACCCCATACTGAGTGGTGTTGCGGCACATGAGCTCTGCCAAAATATGTGGCAACCAGGAAGGAACACATTTGCCCCTGAGGTGGGTTAGGAAGGATGGTAGTTTTCTCAAGCAAAGCCAGGCATAAATTTACCCTACCATTATGGGCTACTCTTAAATACCTAGGGCTCCTCTTGGGGAGTATATTGCTTTGTTCTGTTTACAACTTCATAAATAGAGCAACATGTATTGATGTAAATAGCTGAGAAGTTTAGCGTAAAAAAAGTTTGTTGAAAAGCATGTAGTAAATTTCCATTTCAGCAAAAAATTATACATATATATTCACATATACCAAAAAAATCCAAATATTTATACAAAAACTCTTAGAAATCATTATCTAAGGGGAGGGGAGGGAAGATGATAGGCACTTTATGTAAGTCTTACATTTCTGCAGTGTTTGGAATTTTTGCTTACATAATCAAGAAAAAATAAAATAATTATCACAAAATTACAACTATTTAGGTTCTTTTTGGATACAGTTTTGAAACTTAATTTCCCAAGGGACACTATAAAATAGAGTCATTTTGTAATTAAGACATTATTCTGTAGACCATCTGGCTGCCAAAAGGTTTTGACCCTTTTGCCTATATTCAGTTCAGCTAAGAACAATGCAGGCTGAAAACCTAAACAGCTTACAGCCTGAACTTTATATTTTTTCTGCTGAGTCAACCACCTGCCTGATTTTGCAGCTCAGTCAAAATGTTGTAATTGGTTTCTTCTATTCATGATTATATCAGGTCCCTATTTTTTGTCCATTTTAATGGTTCTTAATAGGATAATTGTTTGGGATTTAATGTGAAAACTACTAGCATTTTGTTAACAAAGATATAGGCCTATGTTTCTGGTATTTGCAAGCTCTCATTCTTAAGAATTTTACTACTCTATGATGGTCAGGTTAAGTAATGGAGACAAATAGCATAAGACAGCATTCATAAAATTGTTTAGAATCATCAAATTAATGCATTAGTTAAAGCAGTTATTTTATAATAAATTGTTCTTTTTCTAAAAGTAAAAAAAAAATCCACTTCTAATAGCAAGTAGAACAATTTAGCCTAAAATATCTCCATTTCCCTTTCCCAAATTATTTTAGTCTCAGTTACCTTATTGTATCATCTGCCAATTTTGTCACTTGGCAAAACAATATTCTAAGATTCTACCAATTCACCCTGGCAAGATTATCTAGTGTCTCTAGGTGGTGCCAAGATATCCCTGGTGCGTCTTGGTTCAGGCTGCCAGCTAAGCAGACACTGGGGTGACATACATCAGCCCAAAGGACATTCATGCTGGTCCTTCCAAGTAGCATCTCCAGGACATCAGAAGAGCTCTGAGAATCCTGGGATTTTGTGAGAGTCAGAGTACAATCCCATGTTAACTTATGGCCATCTTTTTTCACATAAGCAAAAGTCAGTCACTGTTAAGCAGGTCAATTTTTCTTCATAAAGATAAAAATATACCACCAGTAACACTTTGTTTTTTTGTCCATGGGTAGAATGCCCTTGCAGATGTTTGACTTATTTAGGTCGACATCCAGCATGAAATCTACTAAATGGTACAAAGAGCAAATACAAAAAAAGCTGGGCTGGTGCACCAAAGATATGTCTTTGGATTTAAACCTTTTAATGATGCTTTATTTAACAGTAGAATGAACTGAGTCTTTCATATGTGGAATTGACTTACTATTTTCTGACATTTCATCATTGCTAATAGTATGCCATGACAGTATTTTAAAACAAAGGGGGTAGGATGAATAAAAGGTGAGATTCACTTTTAATAAGGTAATTATAAGCAGTCTGTGGTCAAATTTTCCCTTTGTCACTATTTGTTTAAACTTCACATTTAGAAACTCCTGTATCTTTTACTCCTATATCCTTTACATATAATTTTTTCAGCTGTTGTAATGACTAAAATCTCCATGGTTAGTCATTAAATTCAATTAATATTTGTGTTTGTCCAGAGGGCATATATCATAGTTCAAGGTTAACATAGGGGCCTGGCATTAGGAGTTACATGAAACATTGTATTTATTAATTAGACTACATAACTTGGTGGGCGAGGGAAGAATACCCAGTTGAAATGATAGGATGGAAACGCATTCACATCATATTGAAACAAGAGCTTTGTTGTGAAAACATGTACCATGTGGGAATCCTCCAATTTCCTATACCTCTGATATGAATCTGTATTGATTATAATAACCATTGTTCCAGATGGTTGACATAGAAAGCTAGTGAAAAGAAGTGAAAAAAGAGGTTACACTCGCATACATACCATCTCCAAGTAAGGTTTGCCAAAGGTTTGCATTATTAAAATCTATGACTGGTGCCAGGCTGGTTCACAGACGTTTGGAGGATTAAGAGGGGTAACACTCCCTGCACTGAATCACTCAGTAAGCTTTCTCTTAAAATCAGGTGCCTGGGGTTCATCTCTGATAACAATGGCCCTCCAAGGGAATTATGACAATCATTCTATTGTTTAAATTTTCCACTGCTAGATTATGCAAATGCTCAGTGCAGAGAGATTTCCTCAGGAAATTTTGCTAATTAAGTTAAATTAGCAGCTGCACTTGTATGTTTAAGTCAACATTTCTTTTTTAAGTGTCATTGATTTAGAATATAGAATATAGAATATGTCGGAACCTTAAAAGATCTCAGGTTATTCAGCAACCACATATGCAAAAATAATGTAATAAAAATACACCTATAAGGTAACAAACATCTACATGCTTTCTATAAATATACATATTCTGAGTTTATATCTTCTGGACAAGGCATTGCAGGACAAACAAAAAAAAATCTTTTCAAAATACAAATGAGAATATCTATGTACCTTACTTTCCCACCCACTAAAGCCTCTTATTTGGCTTCCCATTGATCTTAGGGTACAAGACAAACTCCTTAATATAGTCTCTAAGGCTCTGCCTCAGTTGGCCCCTACCCTCCTGTCCATCCTCTCCTCTGGATAGTCTTCCTGTTAGCTCTCTGCATCCCAGCCGCACCAGCCTTCCTTTGATAAACCATACTCTCCATACAATACTGTTTCCCACATCAGGGCTTTGCACATCTGTTCCCAGATACTCATCTTTTTATTATCTCATTCTCCTACTTCTCTTCTTCTACCACCACTACCCTAACCACGATGACTACTGGAACACATACACAAATGCATGCACGTGTACACACACACATACACGCACACACACACATACCTTCAAAATCTGCTCATTGTTACATCCTAAGAGAAATACTCCATATATTCCCAGAAAAGAAAAGTCTCTCTGTTACAAAATCTCCTAGCATTGTATACATTTACTTCATAACACTTATTTTTAAAATTTTACATGTATTTTTGGACATTTTAGTTAATGTCCATCTCTCAATGAAAGTTGGAGTTGCATGTTTCTTCCCATCATTATTTGCCAAATATCTAGCATGAAACCAGGATACACAAACATTGTTTAATGTTGATTCAATCAATGAATCAATCAAATCTCCACTCCTCTATTATAGATGGATGATCCACTGGGCAAAATTCAACCTGAAGGAGACGGATAAAGGAAAAGAATAATTCTTGAGCTCAACTATTCTGCAAGGGCAGAGCTAGCTGCTTTGCATATTTTAATATCAGCAATTACCCAGTAAAGCAGGTATTCTGATTTCCTTTTTACAGATGGAGAATCTCTGACTCATGTGGGCTTAGTAACTCATCCAAGGACTCCTGCCTAGGAAGAGACAGTAACATGGTTATCCTGAAGTTTGGTAGGTTTTGTATTTTCTTAGGATTTTCTATGACATTGTGGAGTCACCTTTACATCAGCATTAAATCATATTTGCATAAGTTGTATTTAGGATGATCCTATCTTAGCACAGAAAATACTTTTGAATATTAGCTATAAAAATTATGAAAAATGGAATATAATAAAAACTGAAAAAAGTCATACAAACTGAGCCAACATTTTAGCACTGAAAATTTAATGAGGTAATCATCTTACATTTAAACCAGAATGTGTACAGTTAGAATTATTAGTAAGAATTAAGTATGTTTTCAGAATTTAAAACATGATTTCTAGAACCAAAATTTATTTTAGTTCCAGAACACCCAATCTACTATCTTATGACTATAAATGTGTTCATGATTTTTCCCTCCAAAAATCTGCCTCTAGTTCCGAAGACTCCTAACTAGGTAATTATTTTCCACAAGCCCAAATCCTTTTCTGTGGTTTGTGGCTGGGTTCAACACCTTTTACACTTTTGCCCATTTGCAGAGATCAGCATTTCCTTTCACCAGATGCCTCTGCTGACCATAATGCTCATGGAGCTCTCAGGGAAAAAACAGAGACAGGTCATTTTTCCACTGCCTGATCTGAGACCTCTGGTACTGGTTTCTTTCTGTCAAGATAAGCATGCTAAATTCAGCAATAGTTATAAAAAGGACTCTCATTTGGTTTCTTACTCTACTCTTTCCAGTACTTTTAGACAACACATATGTAGTATTTAATATTATGTGCCGAGCCCTCTAGGTACTGGTGAACAAAGTAAAGGAAATTCAAAATATGATCAGTCCTTATCTTTGATGGATTTGTGTTCTAACTGGGGTATACAGAATGAATATACATGGAATGATTAGAGTAATCAAGTGAGAAATTGTAATATGGACTGTTAGGGGCTGAACTGTGTACTCCCAAAATTCATATATTGAAGTCCTAACCCCTCATACCCCCAAAACGTGACTATCTTTGAGGACAGGGTCTTTAAGGAGGCAATTAAGTTAAGATGAGGTCATTATGGTGAGCCCTAATCCAATATGACTGGTGTCCTTATAAGAAGAGGAGGTTAGGACACACACATGCAGAAGGAAGCCCACACGAAGGCACAAGGAGAAGACGGCCAACCACAGGGCAAGGAGAGAGGCCTCAGAAGAAACCAGTGCTGCTGACACCTAGATCTCAGATTTCTAGCCTTCAGAATAGTCAGGGAAAAAGTTTCTATCATTTATGCCACCAGTCTACAGTCCTTTGTTACGGCAGCTCCAGACATAATAACTTGGCTCTATTCAAGAATGATTTTAGGGCAGGGAGAAACCAGCATGTGTTGGAAGACTTGAGGAAGGCTTTGTGTATGACATGGAGTCTGAGTTGAATACAGAGAAAAACTAAACGAAGCAGAGGCAGAGGGATGACGTTCTCATTGAGCAGAAAACTGAATGAGGTATGCACAGTAATTGGGAGAGAAAAGATTTAGTCACTGGCACCTGTCTCTAAAACCTTTGAACCTTTGCAATTTGTTCATCTTAAATGTTAATGTATTTTTAATAACATATTTGCTCACTTATATTCAATAGATAATTTCAATTTATGGTAGAGTTAATATATTATCAAAACAGCTATGCTGACATCGACATGAACATACTATTTACCACACGTTTAAATCTTGAAATCCATAGCAATATAAAAACGACTGCAAATATAGGCAAAATACCATTATAAATACAATTGTATTCTGTACGTTATTTCATACGTACACAGGAGCTGTACATGTAAAATAAGAAAGAGAAGACAGCTACAAAATGTGGAATAAATTATGTTTGAGTTAACTGGTATTTCTCTCATTTATCCAGATTATACACATTTATTATCAAAAGCTCTGAAAATTTTACTAGGTGAAGCTTATACATATATTCATGATCATATGTTCCTACACCATTTAAGTATATGGCTTCATAGTTAAGCAAGCAAAAATTAAATATTAAAAATATTATTTTTAAAATTTTAGCCCTCTTTTAGAAACAAACTGACAGATTGAAAAAAAATCCCCCAGCATTGCCCACATTTGTTTCTATTTGGGATTTTCAGAAAATATTTCAAAGTTGCATTTAAGTGAATAATTTCCAGCTTGAGAATGATGAGCCAGCTCAGAACCATAGGCTGTTCATCTCACCAATAAGCAGGTGTGAATGAATATTTCATAAACATTCTCTGTAACCTCCTTTCTACTTGCACAGCAACAATCCCGCTCCACCCAGCCCCCACGGCTAGTCCCCTCCCTTAGAAAAGAGAGGGCGTTCCACTGTGGCTTAGAATCCTTACCAGCATCAGGTGGTGTTATTCTTTATTGTTCACATTACATTTTTATCTTTTGGTTTTTGTTTTCAAAAGCCATTTGTTCTACATCAGGCAGATGCATTTTCCTTCAGCATTAAGGAAGAGGAATACCAAAAGTACTTACCTAAAAAACAAAACACAAAGAAATAAGGATTAAAGTGAATTCACGAGCATGCGTGGTTACTTGACAAAGGACTGAAGTGGGGATAAAAACACCTCCAGCACCTCATGATGCTGAACCACATGGCCAATAAGGCAGGCAAAGCCACCAAGGAACACACAAAGAACATGCATGCTTTTCTGAAAGTTAAGAGAGCAAAGGAGTGTGCCTTATTTATTTAAAAAAAAAAAATGAACAGGTGAGGCAAGGTTTTGATTTTATTTTCTCTTCAATTTTCTAAACAACTTACATCATTACAGACTCCATCCTAGGGAGTATCATCTCTCTCTGTGCTTTAACAGGTTTTGTTAACTGCCTACAATAATGCTTTAATCATTATACGCCAGAAGACCTTGATTCTAGATCTTACATCTCCTCTAAATCAGAGCTTCAATGCTGTGTCTCCCAACAGCATCATGAAGGGTGGGACACGGATGTACCAGACACTGGTAGGTCATGAGAGAAACAAACAAAGGCTTTGTTAATAGTCACCTTCCTGACCATGAGCCCATGGACCTCCTTTACTATGATACATTGCAGTGTTGGCAGAAGGGTCCACTTTCTGAGGCTTTTGGGCACTACTAACATAGATGACATCAAAGGTAATACACATAATCAGATGCAGCATACAACAGAGAAAAAATATTCATACACACTTAGGAAAAATTACATGTAAATCATAAGTGGTAATGTCAGTGTTTTTTTTTTCCCCAATGTGTCTGCTCTATATAGGTATGAGGTCTTTGAAAGTATGCTGATCACAGAATGCCCTCCGCACAGGGAAGGCAGGACATGGCCTAGAATAGCTCACAGTGAGTGACAGTTTGGGAACAGGTGAGAGAAGGCACAGGACACACCAAGTGAAGAAATCTGTTCATTCTCTCAGTTATCAAAAGCCAAAGAAAAAAATTCCTTTAGAAGAAATGATGTTTCCCATTCCATCCTTGACAGGCAAGTTCCAAACAAGAGAAAAAGTCTCCAAGAGAAAATGGGACTTTGGGTAGAAGAGAAGAACTCCCACTTACAAAGAGGAGAGAACATCCATGTGGTGATGGCGGCAACACGTAGAGCCGTCTAATCTGGTGCTGCCTGGGCAAACCAATGCAAAAGTCAGAGGCACAAAAAGCCACTGCTCCTCAAGCCTGCAGCGCATCACAGTCGCCTGGGCTGCCTGGTAAAAACATGGTATTCTCAGGGCCCTCCGAGACCTATTGAACCAGCATCTCTAGAGGTGAGATTTTGGCATTTCCCTTTTAAGAAGCACCCATGGTGAATTTTAACTAGTGAGATGGGCACCAGTCTGCACATATAGTTTTAGGAACCACATACTAGAAGGTTTGAGTCTGTCTCCTTTTTAGGAGCTGCTTGTCAAAGATCTTTCTCTGAGGAGGATAAGCTACATTATTCCGTCAGAATTTAATCAAACATCAGGGACAGAGATAGGGAATGTGTGTTTCTCTCCCTTATTTACTTTTTCCTCATCAACAAACTGCTGATAAGAAAAAAAATCTCACATAAAATGTATTGTTTTATTGGCCTGTGCCACCAATCAATGGGATTTTCTTTCCCTACTATATTCCGATTCTTATTAATAAAATGCATTCTGCACTCCGACTGACAGAGGGCGCTGTTTTCTTGTTCATTCTGTTGCAGGTAGTTGATAACAAACAAAAACCTATAATTCCCTCAGTGAATTAGGACTAGAAATAGTTTTGAATATTGCAGTGTATATATTAATAGTAAAATCTCTTTAGTGCAAACTCCCATGAACCTAGGTTGATTAATTTCTAGAATTTCTTGACCTATGATACCTTCATTTTCATTAATACTGTTTGGCCAGCTCTTGAGCTATTTTTATTTGAATAACACAAATTTAGAAATTGATTTATTTTGTTTCTATCAGAATATGTTTTTATTTCATTCTGATATTTCTCTGCTTTAGACGTTTAGAAATATTTATTTCACTTCCAGGTTATTGTGGTATATTTAAAAGGATGAAAAAGTACTTCACAAAATTATATCAAATTTAATACTATATATAACACAATGAGGTTTTTTCCCAGACTAAGATGCTCCACTACTAAGTGAAATGTAACTTAAAAAATAATCACAATATCAGCAAACTGTGAACTGACCTCAACATTAATATTTATATTCATCAGAGGCTAAATGGAAATGCCTTTATGTCTCATAATTGCAAGTGAACCTGTATTGCCATTTTAAAAGATTTTTCCAAATGTCTATCTTGGCAAATCAGCATTCATCTTGTATTTTGCAAGTGAGAAGACTATGAAGATTAAATCAAAGAAGCTAACATGGTTGGTCAGGAGCCGGAAGACTTGGGTGGGGGTTGAGAGGAAGATGGCCATTAGAAGGATTTTTAAAACATCTTCTATATCTTAGAGCATAAAAATGGAGTGAAGATGAAATATTAACTGACACAGAGCACAAAGCGCCACAAAGCAGCACAAATAGCTTTAAAGGCTTCTATAAATCCTAAGGATCATCACAAGACTCACATCCCTCTATACCCACTTCAAATCATATTATTCATTTCCTTTTCCCTTTCCAACTGCACAAGTGACAATAGCTACAAAATGTATCATCCAAAAGGAAGACAGTTTAAAAGGCCTGAAGAATATAAAGTGACAAGCAGTTTGTCCCTAATTGTGGCCTTTCTCTAGTAGCACAGAAAGGGTTGTGTTTTTTAAAGTAGTGGTATAATATATTACAGCCCTAGACCAACTAAAGCCCCAAAGCCAAACTTCCAGAAGTAGCTACTCTGTGATTAAGATAACTCCTTTATGGTATAGAGTCCCTTTCTTAATTATGAAAAAAAAAGTTAAAGAAAACTATACTTGCTTTATTTTACATTAAAATGGTTTAGAAATAAACAATAACTAAGAATATGACATAAATATCCCTTCCAGAGGAAGGTCAGAGCATACATGACAGCAGGTAGATGAGAAAACACAAGAAAACAGAAGCAAAGGGCTAATTTTTTCAAAAAGAGAAATCACATGTTCTTCTAATATTACATACTGTCTCTGAAAGCACAACATTTTATTAGGGTTTAATTAAGCATACATTGTTCCAATTTAGCCAGTTAAAACAGAGAGAGTAAGTAAATGCGAATCTAAGGTAAAATATACCTGTTTACCAAAACATACAATGATAATCTTCTTGTTTAAAATCACATCAAGTGGCCAGGCGCAGTGGCTCCTGCCTGTAATTCTAGCACTCTGGGAGGCCGAGGTGGGTGGATCGCTCAAGGTCAGGAGTTCGAGACCAGCCTGAGCAAGAGCGAGACCCCGTCTCTACTAAAAATAGAAAAAAATTATCTGGCCAACTAAAATACATATAGAAAAAATTAGCCAGGCATGGTGGCGCATGCCTGTAGTCCCAGCTACTCGGGAGGCTGAGGCAGGAGGATCACTTGAGCCCAGGAGTTTGAGGTTGCTGTGAGCTAGGCTGATGCCACGGCACTCACTCTAGACCAGGCAACAAATTGAGACTCTGTCTCAAAAAAAAAAAAAAAAAAATCACACCAAGTATACATATGACTGAGTGGAAGCCAGGTGTGGACAGTGCTCTTCATAAGCAAAAACTGATTTTGTGCTGGTCACAGGAAAAGAGGGAGAGTTGAAAGGTCCAAAGAGAGATGTGCCACATTCAACTCAGCACCTACCAAGATGGGCTTCATTGTTTTCATAATCATAAATCATTTCCCCAAACGCAGCAACACATTTCACTTGCTGACATTGCTCTTGAACAACCTGCCTGGCAAGTAGCTTTCTCATTAGCTTTCAAAGACATCCTATCTATGTCGTTCATCTCCTGTAAATGCATGAATATAACCTTTCCATTACCTTGACTTTTAATTTCCCCTTCAAAATAGGAATTTTGTGAATTGATTTGACAGGTCATCTAAGTCTCTCAACACTATTCATAAAACTTGCCTTCCAATACTCTTTGAAATTAAGATTATAAACCAGTTCCATATTATCATACTTATGCCTACCTAAAACTGACAATAGCTGGCTAGCCATACTAGGCTGAATTAAAGGACTAACATTTCACAAAGAATTAAAAAGTTACTTTAGATTGAATACTACTTATTAGCAGCATATAAAAAGAACTCTGACTAGAAATTTTCTCAACATAGGAGGAAAGTAAGGGCTAAAAGCAGATTTTAGGAAAAGGATTACTTTCTTACTTACATGAGATATTCCCACTGTAATCCCATCAGACACTGTGAATAAGTAGAAGTTAATCCAGTAATAAAAATATGGATTTTATTGTCAGAGCTAGGTTCATGGCCCTTAATGTATTTATACCTAGTTTGAATCATTCTACTTTCTCATAAAAAAAAAAAAGAAAATACAGAAAGAAAGAATGACCTAGAAGAAAATATAGAACATGATACATACTGAAGAAAGACTGTTCTAGGTCTTTTGTTTTCTCACATGAATCAATTCAGTAAGCCTATTTACTCTCATAGTTTCAACTATGCTAATGCCTCCCAAATATATAGTTTAGATTTTAATTTCCAACCAAAGCTTCAATCCTTAATTTGCAGTGGCCAGAATAGAGACATCATATAATCCATCATCATACTATAGCAATAATATAGGTAATGCACCTAGGAATTTTTTAATGATGATATATACACTAACAATTATATTAAAAGTCTGTAATTAATTATGTTATTTAGAAGATTATAGTCAATGCCAAACCACTCCATACAATCCACCAAAGGCACCTTTCCTTCTGCTAAAAAATGGTCAAGAAGACTTGGTTAAGAATTCCTGTTTATTTTGCAAGAAGGAGATTTTTTGTTTGTTTCAGCTACCTTTCCAAAACGCCTTGTAGTACCTCTGCTTCTACAATAACAGCTCTGTACCAGTGATTTTCAGTGTCCAGATTTCCAGATGTTATTATTCCTGACAAGGAATCTGCATTTATTTCAAATGTGTTTAAGAAATCTGTGAAGCTAGAGCTCATCTAACCTGTCATCATCACTCTTCATCACCCTCAAGCAAATGGTCAGGCTGAAAGAATGATGCAGACCACTAAGGATGCCCTAAAGTAAACTGTTAGAAGAAAATGACAGAGGAAATTTGCCAAGCTTCTCATCACTCAACATGTCATTCCACGTGGGACAAAAGGAGTCAGTTCTGCTGAATAAAAAAAGGGAGCAACTTTGCAATTGTTCCTTTGACAGTTCCCATATAAAGCTTAGAATCTATAGACAAGCCAGTATGTATTCTGGGTATTGTATTGATTGTGAATTCATTTGTCTATAAGGATTGGTCTTGACTAAGAATTTTTAAGGTGATAGAGCAGGGCATGTTCCTATGTACTTAAAATCACTGTGTGTGTGTGAGAGAGAGATAGAGAGAGTGATTACAAAAGCTAGACTATACATGATCAAAGGTAGCATAACACCAGTAAGAGTGATTCAGTGCTGTCTTCAGTTTTTCAAAATTCTTTTTTTTGTATTTTATTTCCTTTAAGTTCATTATATGCCATTGTGTTCCTACTTATTTTAAACTCAGGTACATTATATTACATAGTTAACTAGAGCATTTTTCCCATCAAAAATATGGTTTTAGAAGCTTTTTTTCTGCTTAATATCAACTAAATCTCCAAAAAGTTAGGAGAACTTGGAGGGGAGTCCAGAAGAGAGTGAATGTGTTTACCAAATAGTCCAGGCTCTCCTCTTTCTGGGCACATGGTAGGATTGCCCTAACACTCTCCTTTGATATCAAGCATGGTCATGTGATATACTTTGACCAATGGATTTGAGCAAAAGTGATATGTGTCACTGCTGGATGAAGGTGTAGACAACCTGAGACTGATTAATTATGTTATTTTTCCCTGTTGAGGAAGCCAGAGTTGAGAAAGAACATTAACCAAGCAGAGCCTCTTGCCAATCCATATTGAATATTTAGGAAGAAATCAAAACATAAACTTGTGTTATATTCAGCCATTGAAATTTTGGATTGCCTAGACTATCCTGAATTGTATAACAAGTAACCAAAATAATAAAATATTAATAACTGCAGCCATGAAGGGTTTCATACAAAAAGTTAATTATGTGCCGTATTTATTAAGTTCAAAAATGAAAGACCAACTAACGGTTGACTTAATTACTATCTTCAAGAATAGAGACAGGGTTTATTTGGTTGGTTTTTCTTCCCACTAGAAAACTGTTTACCATTTTCCAAGTTATAAAGATATTTAACAAGAGGAAACTAACTTGATCCAAGATAATTTGGGATTGTAAGTAAGAGAAAATAAAAGATTCTTCTGGTCATGGAGGAAGAGGATAAAACCAAGGAAGGGGTAACAGATGAAGACTGTGTAGTCTCCTTCCCCAGACAACTGTCATAAGGGACACATCTCCTTCACTCTCAGATTGTTTCCATTGGTGAACTCTAGAATTTTAGAATTTAGAATAATAACTTTAAATAAGGCTCAGGGATTCCTAGAGGTATTCATGAATTAGCTTATGGTGGGGTCTATGAATTAACTAAGCCAGTAGCTAAAATTATCCATTTCTGTGTACACTTTTCAAAGAAGGCCTATAACTTCATTCAGATTCTCAAAAAGGGTCTCTAAACCCAAATAAGACTAAGAGTCATGGTTAGATGTTAGCCCCACATAATGTAGGGAATTATAATGCATAATCTCAGTTTTCTTTTACAACTCTGGTAACAATGGCAAATCTATAGCTTTATTTTCACCCTCACAGCAATGCGGAACATGGCAAGAATTTTTACAGCTGCCACCTTAAAGCACAAATTAGCTCTGCAAAGTAGGAACCATAACTTGAATTCTAACCAAGAAGTTAACTAGGGTTGACTTCAAAGGATTTAGAAGAAATACCTTAGAGAGGCTGGGGGTTCTCAGTTTGTTACTCTATCCTTAAGGCCTACTCTTGTCTTCGCTCTAGAAAGATTAACAAAGAAAGGTTGGTGTAGCCTTCCACATGGTGCTTTTTTAGACAATCAGAATCTCAGATTTCCAGACTCTGTTGCTGAAGGAAGGGCTCAGGCTTGCAGGTTGCTGCATGCCCCAACGTCCCCAAGCTCCCAGAGCATTCCCACTGACCACTCAAGCCTAAAAGGAAACTAAGGACAGGGTTGTCTTTTAAAAACAGTCTTTTTTTCACATTTATGGTTGTTTCCATTTTTTTACAAAAACCATACAAAATAAAGTTATACAATGAATGCATAAAGGACCCAAACTAATGTTTCAAAAACTTCACCAAGCATGTCACTAAAAAGACACAAAGCAATATTCTTAAAAGATACTTATGCTGATCATAGTGTAAAGGAAAGAATGAGAAACAAGTTTCTTCCCATCAACCTATTCTCCCTTCCTTCCTCCATTTTATGAAGAAAATAGTGACAATAAAATTTAACTGAGTTCTGCTTCTGGCTATAATGAATTAGCTTACAGAAAAGCTGTACTTCCACCAAGAACACTAAAGTTAAAAAACAAAACAGACAAAACCTAACCTAATGTGATGGGGTGGGGAGTAATTGGAGTGTGGCACCAGGGGCTTCTGGGAGAATTGGTCATTTCTTAATCCGGATGGAGGTTACATAGATGTGTTCGTTTTGCAAAAATTCATCAAGCTGCACACTTGCAATTTGGTACTTTTCTTTATGTAGGTTACAGTTCAATAATAAATTTATCTTTGAAAAATGCTCACTGCTTTCAGTAGGACTGGTGAATGCCTGGAAATACATCATTTGCAAAATGCAAGCATATATACATTTTCTCTTAGAGCCTTAACTTTTGGACATTCACTGAATTTGTTCAAATTTATTGCCATTGGAATTATTCTCTTCTGGAAGTTTTACATTAGCCCTAGCCATAGATGGCATCCTCTGGTAAGTTCATGAGCAACATGGTCTTTCACAATGCAAAGCCCATTTGATACTGCATTAGCCTCAAACATGGTTTTTGGTTACATACTTTGGAAAATTGCATTGCATGTGGCCAAATGCCCATCTCTGCCTACCCCTGTGATTTATTTTATCAGTTTCATAATGGGAGAAAGAAGAATATTTTCTAATCTATCCAGCCTATAATTACAAAATAAATATGCTGCACTATATTTTAAGTAGACAAACTTTGAAATATTGCTTGCAAAGTATACTTCTTAATAGCATTATAACTAACAATAAATCATTTTAGAAGGCAATTGAATTAAATCTCATAAGTTTCAACAATTTATAGACAAATATTCAGAGATAATAGTAACACATGAAAAAGAACAATAGTACCATCAGTCTACAAACACACACTAGGGAACACAAAAATTACACAATTATCAAATACAAGAATTTGAATTTCTATGCACAATTGACAGAATATTTTAAGGCAGCTGTTGAAACCACCTACAGAAAATTAAAATGAGAATATTAATTCTGCTTTAGAAAAAAAGACCTTAATAGTGACATTGAGAAAAAGATTTCTATAACATTTAATTTCACTGAGCAGCAATAGCTATTAAATTGATTTTACTCTTATTAAAGAATAAATTCACATATTTTATTCTTGAACAGAAACAAAGGGGCATATTATTAATGTTATAAAGTATTGAGGGCATCTTTGTAAGAAATATGCTCACTTATGTATTGAATAAAATAAATCAATGAAGGCTAAAATGAAAATATATATAATTCAATAAGATGAAGAGACATAGATTGGTTAAGTTCAGATAGCAAACTCTTAAAGAATTTAAAAATATAGCATTCAGTTGATAGTATTTAATAATTATTATCATATAGGAATATTCATATCTCCTCCTTTCAGCATTAGTAATTTTTGCCAGAGTATTATCTGATTAGAAATAGTAACAATCTATATAAGCACAGATTTGAGGTTTATAGCAACATTACTTTTTTGTGATAGATTACAAACATCAAGACTAAATTAGAAATAAGACTGCAGAGGAAATGTTAAAATTATATAAAAGAACAATCTATTTTTAAGAAATTCTGAAGTGTCTGTTTATATGTGAAAAATGGATATGCTAACTACAAATCATTTTATATTATTTAATTGGGAGCAGAAAGAGGCTCAACACTTTAAATATCTAAATTAGTTTACTAAATGTTCGAGACACTTCTACAAAACAGTTCAACAATTACAGATTAAAAGCCATAGTTTGTGTATGTATGCATATGTGTGTAAATTTAAATTAAAATCCATGACAAAATTATAGAATTCATTTTTGTTTTTGAAAGATAGATAAAATAACAAGATTATTTAAGTATAGTATTTAAATAAATATAAAGACTCAAAACTATCTATTTGACTTAATTAGTTAACTGGGTTTCTCCTGAGCCATATTCAACTAGCAAAGTAGTACTTAACATACAATGTGCCCCTGTCAATGGATTCTTTATGAGATTTTTAATAAACAGATCACAACTATCACATTTTAGTAATAATTATCTTAAAACATAAGGTTCAGTAATGTGCATAATAGTTTGCTCAGTCTAACCTCAGTTATGTTTCAATATCTATTGCTCTTGGGTGATGAACATGAAGCTTCTCAGAAAATATGACAAACAAAGAATTGTTAAAATGACAAAAGTATTCATGGACTCTAGATTGTTGGTGATGGTTTGGACCCTAGGTTCATATTAGAATTACCCAAGGAGCTTCTTAAAAATACTGATGCCCAGACCCTGTGATCAGAAGATTCTGATTCACTTGGCCTGGAGTTTCCAGGACTTCTGCATTTTTACAATGCACCCAGATCATTCCAAAGCACTGCTATGGTTGGAACCATATGGGATGCATGCCATAACAATTCTTGGGTATATTCTGTAGTAGGTCCGTGGTCTGTCCTTACTAGCCATGGCTAGGCCTAAACTATTCCAGATATGTAACTAACTATATTTTAGACTAGTTCCCCTTTATCTGTCCTCATAGGAAAGGATGGCAAAATTACACATATTTTCTTTTTTCTTTTTTTTTTTTTGTTATGCAACAGCGTCTCACTCTGTTGCCTTGGGTAGAGGGCAATGGTGTCATCATCATCACAGCTCACTGCAACCTCAAACTCCTGGGCTCAAGCGATCCTCCTGCCTCAGCCTACCAAGTAGCTGGGACTATAGGTGCACACCACAACGCCTGGCTAATTTTTCTATTTTTAGTAGAGATGGGTCTCGCTCTTGCTCAGGCTGATCTCGAACTCCTAACCTCAAGTGATCCTTCCGCCTCAGCCTCCCACAGTGCTAGGATTACAGGTGTAAGGCACATATTTTCTGTTTTTTAACCCTTCCATCCTTGATAATCATTCCAAATTTTCCATTTACATTTTTACCTTGAGTCAGCATATTTCAAACTGTGGACTCATGACTAATGGGAAGGTTGTAAAACAGATTCATTAGGTTGTGACCAACTTTAAAACTAACAGAATATATTAGAGATCATCACATGTAGTAAGAGTAAGTAGGATTTGTGGAACTTTTGTCTTGGTTAAATGCATGTGTGTGTGTGTGTGTTTGTGTGTGTATGTGTGTGAATACATATGCTGAGTGGTAAAATAAAGTGTAGTTCTGCAATAGACTGTTGAATTCTCAGCCAGTTCCAGCTGCTTATCTTTTTCTCAGTCAGAAAACTGAAAAACTTCATGTCATGAAAATGACATGAATGACAAAAATGTCATGAAAAGTAGGAGTTTACCCAGTCAATTTTAATCGAATTAGTACTGAACTCTTAAAAAAATCTTGCAGTATAATAGAATAAACATGGCATATACCCTGTAAATGCAGATTGGGGTGGGAAAGGTGTACAAATTAACTTCTAATCTGTACTGCTAAGGATTATCTTGCCTCTTTCTCTAAATATCTTACGTCACATAGATTGATCTTCCTGCTTATAGGAGACATTTTTTGGAGGTTATATTTTTTAATTCTTCTTTTCCCCAATACCTAAAATTGTTATGGGTTTAAACACTTCAATAACTTCATTAAAGGAGAAATTCTCCAAGATTTTTGTTCATGAATATTCTAATATTCCAAAGCTTATGATATTTTTATGCAAACCATTCAATGATAGTTTTCAGTTTGCAAAGTTATCAAAAATGGGTGGAAGTACATAAAAGAAAATGATGCTTCTTTTCACATTGTTGTCTACCTACATGGAAAATTTATATTGTTCTTTGAAAAAAATGTCCTTTCAAGAAGGTTGTATAATGCAACAATGAAGATAATGCTCCCACATACTCTCTGGTTGGTCTAAGACTTAATAAAAAGCCTGTCTGCTAACGTCCCAGGTTACCTCCCTTATCTTATTTTCCCCCTTTGCTGCCCACACCCAGGTTCTGGTCCAGTCCTGGCTATTCAAGAATGCTTCCACTTTTCATGATGGGCACTGTAGCCACATTGTTGTGGTGTGTGGCCATGTGGGGTCATTGAGATTCACCCCCAGAGGTTAATGGAGCCAGCATGCTGGGATGGGAGTATTCTGTGAAGCCAGGCATTACTTTGTTGCATGTCATGTCATTTCATTTAAATTACTTTGTATCCTTCCAATAAATTTCCTTGTATTGGAGCCAATATTAATAGGTTTCTGTTCACTCATTCACTTATTGAGCACTTACTGTGTGCCAAACAGGTAATAATAATTGGCATGGCATAATGCCTTTGTGGAGTCTACTTCCTTACCACCAAACTTGCCCTGATTAAAATAATTTATGTTATTATTTTCCCTTGAAATGGACTAAAGTCAAGGCCCATGGGCTTTAGCGTTTGCAAAGTAACCAGTGCAGCAGTGACTGGGACAGCTTGGTACACAAGATCTCAATAATCACTTGCATAACAGAATGTTCCTGAAGGCTCTTCCTCTTCGGTTTCAGCAAAGCTCCTAAAAAGGCTAAGGGCAAAACAATAGGTGGTGAATACTCCCACACCTTGGAGCTGTAGACCTCCCATAGGACTTGCAAAACAGCAGCTCTTCTGACCCTTAGCTGGCATCCCACATGCAGCTTTTAAAAGAGGTCAGAGGGACTAATGAAGGAGAGACAGGAAATTCAAGAGAGGATTTCTTTTGAGAGTGTTGTTGGCATGTTGAGTCTTACCTCTTTATTGGATTTTAATGTCAGTGGAAAGAAAGACAAATGTTTTCTGACTGTGCTCTATGAGTCCTACTTGCTCAACATGGCAGTTATGGCAATTATACTTTTTAATAGATTGAGGAGTAATAAAATATAGTCAAAAAAAAAAAAAGAGTATGAATCAGGAAATTACCATCTAGCTGTGTGTCTCTGAATATATCATTGGTCTCTCTGAGACTCAGCTACCTCATCTCCAAACTGGAAGTCGAATTCAGCCGATGAAATCATTCAAATGGAAATCTCCATAATTTCTGGCCTCTCCTTCCTGCTCTTTGGATGCTTTTGGGTGACAGTAAGGAAGGAGAGTCTCAAGGGCACAGTTTTAAAATTCCTGAACCTTCTTGAGTCCCTGAGCTTCTGTGGTTTCTTCCAACATTAAGATTCTAAGATTTGACTTTTTTTCCTTTTTAATATCCCAAGAAGCTCTAAGATAAGACTGTTCTTGAAAGTAAAGCCCTTTGCTAACTTTGGTATTCCCATCACTGTCGTTATTTACCACGTTCTCTTTGTTGAAACCATTCCTCAGCTGGCAGGCATAATTTTCTCTTTATATCCTTCATGCATACTAAACCCACTTCTTCAAAGAAGGAAAACACCAAAAAAAAAAAAAAAATTCAACTCTCACGTTCTGAGTCCATGACTCAGACTCTAGTCTCCTACACCCCCATAATACTCATACTGTCTCCAGTTTGTCAACTAGCAAAATGACAGACATTCTCTCATAGTTGAACTTACTTGAGGCTTCTTGTAGTCTAGAACATTACATATTTTAATTGCTAAAAAAAATACTTTTGGAAAGTTGCTTCAGTTCATTGAGTGATGATGTGTTTGTTGAAATATGACGGTTTAACCATCGTCTAAGGGTCTTTTCTTCCTAGGCAACGACTGTAAGGGCAAAGAGAGGCATTGTTCTTTGAAATACTCTCTTTAAAATGTTCTTGTTCTACAGTGGTGAGTGCTAAAGGAAAGCATTTTGCAATGCCATTTCAGATATTCAGACAAAAATCATCCCTGTAAGAAAAGGATATTCAAGATTTTGTATGAAAAATGTATCAACATAAGTCAAAGAAACAAAAGGAAAAAACAAGTGATTCTCTCTTGCTCTTTTGGAAGCCACAGAGGTTATTGTGATGCCTTAGGAAATACGAACTATTTTTAGAATGGTGTACACATCATTATCATAACAGAGCAAAATTTTCTGACTCTTGCTTAATGGTCAACAGCAATAATGTGCTCCTAATCACAAATTACCTTCTTATGCTACTCTCTAATAATATTCATCTTTTTTCTAATAATATCACAGAATCCTATATGAATTCAGGATTCTAATAATATCACAGAATCCTATATGAATTCAGTTTTACACATGAATAAATATACATGTTGTGATTAATTTTATGTGTCAACTCGACTGGGTCACTGGATGCCCAGATATTTAGTTAAACATTATTCTGGGGGCACCTGTGAGTGTATTTTTGGATAAGATTAACATTTCTTTTTTTTTTTGAGACAGAGTCTCACTTTGTTGCCCCGGCTAGAGTCATCAGCCTAGCTCACAGCAACCTCAAACTCCTGGGCTTAAGCGATCCTACTGCCGCAGCCTCCCGAGTAGCTGGGACTACAGGCATGCGCCACCATGCCCGGCTAATTTTTTCTATATATATGTTTTTAGTTGTCCAGATAATTTATTTCTATTTTTTTTTTTTAGTAGAGACAGGGTCTCGCTCAGGGTGGTCTCAAACTCTTGACCTTGAGTGATCCACCCGCCTCGGCCTCCCAGAGGGCTAGGATTACAGGTGTGAGCCACCACGCCAGGCCTAAGATTAACATTTCAATTGGTAGACTGAGTAAACATAATTGTCCTCCAAAATTTTAGTGCCCGTCATCCAATCAATTGAAAGCCTGAATAGAACACAAAGGCTGATCCTGCGTAAGAGGGGACTCCTCTTGCCTGACTGAGCTAGGATATAGGTTTTTTTCTTGCCTTCAGACTTGAACCGAAACTTCTGCTCTTCTTGGGTATCACGCCTGCCAGCTTTTGGACTGGAACTTACATTGACGGCTCTCCTGGGTCTCTAACCTGTTGGCCGCAGATCTTGGGACTTTTCAGCCTCCATAATTGTGTAAGCAAATTCCTTAAAATAAATCTCTTTCTGTGTATATGTAGATCATGTTGGTTCTGTTCTCTGGAGAATCCTGACTAATACATATGGAAATAAATTTTTAAATCTTTAAACAAGGAAATCTGTGACTATCTCACATATATAAACTTTAGCCCATCGCTTCTCTGGAATTCTGTTGAAAAAAAAATCCATAGCCTTTAAAATCTTTTACTATTCCAAGGATCTTCCCAGGGCAAGCAGACCAACATTTTTAAAAAATTTTTTTTTTCTTACAATTTCTTTTTTTTTGGTGTGTTTCTCTAGGAGAAGCTACTAGGAGAGCTCTTCCAACATTGCTGATATTAAGGTAATCACCCTGCCCTTGCTCCTTTGTTTTGAATGGCTCATTACAATCAGGGATTGGGGTAGTGGCAGAGGGGCAGGAGAGCACGAGGGGGCTCTGGATGGTGACAAAATGACCACACATAAAGCTTATCTGCATGAATGACCTGCTAAGGCTGGGTGCCCGGCCACAGTGCTCTACCTACACAGTGCTCAGGATGCTAGCTGCTTTTTAGGGACATCCTGCCACTCCCTTTACCTTTAAGGCTGATTCTGACACTTCCAGAAAGAAGTATACCCTCTTCGTCCATATTAAAGCTAATCTTAATGATCATTAACTAAGTGGGCCAATGTCAGTAGCATAAACAGTGAAACTGAACCAATGCAACAAACATTATCATGGTCTCTGTTCAAGGGACAGCATAACTATATTTTAAGGGGACACAATTTATTGGGGCTTAGGGACAGGCACAGTGTGGTCTCCACTTGGGCCTTGTCCCCTGAAGGAGCACACGCAACTCCCAGCTCCCCTGGTTATGCTAGCTTCCCAACACCATCAACTACTAAGAACTCAACTAGGTAAAACACCTCTGGGGAATTTCACTGGGGTCCAGGCTTCCCCATGGTAGGCACAATCTTAGACAGCAAGTTAAAACTATAATTGTCCAGGGGCTTCCAATCCAACCCAAATGTTTTCATCTTAATACCAGCCCTAACTGGTGATTTAGTATCTGATGAATAATGCTTATATTTTTATGCTCAACATGTAACAGACTGTGGTTGTCTAAAGCCAACCACTTGGCATATCTTTATCTTTCCAAGTTGGCCCTGTAAATGCCATATCTTTATGGATACTCAACGTCCCTACCATTCAAGACTTGGAGTGCCTATGGAGTCCCATACTTTGAGAAATTCTAGGTAATCTTAGACCAGTCAGGGTCCCCATTGAGACACCGTGTAGGGCCAGATCCTATTTCCTTATTGTCCACACCCTCATCATCTTCCTCCTAGAACAAACAAATGCAGCAGGTATACTAATGTTGTCTGTGCCCCTTTCTTCAGTCAATGGCAGCAGCAAACATAGTTACTACACCCTCATTCCTGTGACACCAATTTTAATATAACAACATTTTAATCTTACTACATTTAATTTCACTCTATTTCTGAGATGGGGTAACATACACACTAGAAAGAGCAGCAGACTGCAAGTTAGCAGCCTGTAGTTTAAGCCTCAGTTCTATAGTTTGCCTGGCTCTGGTGAAAACAATCATTTGTTTCACATTTTCTCATCTGTAAAACGTAACTTGGGTCAGCTCTGAATGTCTCTGAGAGTTCTAAAATTCTGATTCAATGATTCATCAACCACCACTTGACCACCAGTAATATCCACCATGATGCATGCGACTCAAGCCAGTAAACCAATTAGTTAAAAATTCTAAGAAACCTCAGTGTCTCCTAGGGAAGGCTAGGAGATAATAGATCATGAAGATAACAGAGATAAAAGCAAATTATGATAATATCTGGCAATATCTGGTGGGTTTTTATTACCCACCTAGCCACTGGCAGAGTGGCTCACAGACACAGTATTTACTTGTTATTTGATGGAGGGATAGATAAAAAGATGAATACTTTCTCATCTATTAGTATTCAGGAAACTAAGGAATGACTATAGTGTATCCAATCATTTGTGCAATGTGTCAGACATCTGGGCTTTATTTTCACTATATGCCATTGTTATTTATTAAAGAGTAGAAATGATTAACACTGAGACATCTGGCCCTGCTTATACATCCACACTGCAAGTTTTAAAAAAAGATATACCCAGGAAATTAACATTCGTATCTGGACATAAAAGTCTGGATTGAATTTTCTTTTTTTAAATTTAAGTCTCCACCAATAAGGTAGAGATTTTACAAAATAACCTCTCTTCTCAAGAGCAATGCTTTGAAGAAAAGCTTCTACGAAACTTAGCAGTTACATATTTTTAGGTTTTTACATTAGTAAATGTATTTATTGTCTACCTATATCCAGTCTTATGGTGAAATAGTTTTTCTAAAAGAAACGCCCTTATTGAAAACCAAGAACATAAAGTTCCTAAATGCTTTCATGTTGTATAAGATCAGAGCCAACACTGTCAGAAAATGATTAACACTCAGACATTCTCACTATTGTCAAAATACTGCACAAAGAGGCAGAATGCAGGATTGCCTCGGGCATTCCCAGCTCCCTGACGTCAATTCAGATCAAATTCAGATAACTTGCTGTGCCAGCTGCTTGATTCTCCAATTCTCTGAAAATCTATTCTCTTTAAAATACCATCAAAGCTACTTTGAAATATTGGGAAAAGGGCTTAAGGTCTTTTTGAATACTTTTAACCACCCTACAACAGCAAGCCTATAGAAAATGATCAACTCTTTCTGATTCCTTTCAATTATGATTGCTATATTGATATAAAATATTTTTTCTGGACTCTATAGTTTGATGTAGAGTAAAAAACAATCTGCAGTCTGTTAAAATTGAACTCATATAGGTTCATGGATATGATTTGGTTGCAGACTCTGTAATGCATGTGGCCCTCTGGGCTTCTGAAAACAGTGTTGCCTAGGAAACCATACTATTTGATTGTTTGCTCCCTACCTCCCAACCCCACTTTCACAGTCTTTTCTCTATGTCACTATCTAATGCCACAATAGACTTTCCATGGTTGCTCTTCAGAAATAAAAAAAGGCTTTCAATTATTTTAAATAAATATTACCTTAATTATTGCCCCCCTAACAGTTATAAACTTTTCATCTTAGTATAGGTGATTTTCTGTGCCATCTTGTATTAATTCTTTACAAATTAATAATAATAGGTAACACTTATACACTACTTACTATGTGCCCTACTGCATGGTTTATACATATGTATTATTTCAGTTAACTCTCATGACATCTTTGTGAAATAGATATTATTATTATTATTCTCATTTTATACGTGAAGAAATATAGGCCAAAGTTGTTAACTGACTTACCTGGTGTCATGAAACTTACAAATAGTGGTGCTGACATTTAACCATGTGGTCAGATTAAAATGTCCATGTATTAACCATTAGGATATATTGCTTCCCTTTCTGAGCATAAAAAGTACAAAAGAGAAATGGCCTATGAACCTTTAAAGAATTAAATATCCAACACCCTGTGTGGCTTGACTAAAAACACTATATTATTATCAAGCATTTATTGTAGGTCAATTCTTAACATGCCTGTATTATAGTGGGAAATAAAATGAAAGTAATAAAATGTTTGCTTCCTGCGTCAAGAACTTAACTTTATAAATACAATTTTATTTTGCAAAAGTAGGTAATACTCCTTCTTATTTTAGTTTCCAGCCCAAGAGTTGTCTAATTCAAGAATGCTTAGAAGAGGAAGTAAGATAAAAGGACCATAGTTTCATCATTTAAAGTTTTAAGATTCATCTTTTTAATACTTGTGATAGAAAGTAAAGCAAACAAACGAACAAAATCCTGGTCAGTATGGAGCTAGGGGAGAAAGAAACTTCTTTACAGACAATAAAAGGCAAAGCAGAGTCTGATAACAGACATAGCAATATGCTCTTTGGGAACAAGCAGTGCTTCATTGGAAGGTGTTTTCACTGTCCGTGGAAAGGTGAGTAGAACTTGTACTGGGTGTGGAAAGCGGGCAAGAGGAATTTCAAGCTGGTAGAACATTAAGTGCAGAGAAATGGAAATAGGTGAAAAAAAATCATTTGAAATTTTCATTTGTGCTCAGTTAATCAGAGACTGAGGAAACGGGTAAGTGAGACTGGAAGATGCAGACTGGAAGCCAAGAACCAGGTTCACAGCCCCTCGCACAAGGAACTTGCTGAGTGATCTTGGACAAGCTACTTAAATTCAGCTTCCTCATGGGTAAAATGAAGCTCTCAACCATATCATTTTCCTAGTTAATTATCAGCCTATTTAATTATGCACATTGTTATTCCAGAAAGGTTTTAAACTGCTTTATAAGGCTACATAAGCTAAAGTAACATTAATAAAAAGTAATCAGGAAGGAGAGGAACACAAAAAAGTGCCAGAACTGAGGCTAATCCAAAAAGGCATGTCACGAAGACTTATTCCTTGGCTATGAACTTGACTCGAAGCTTTAGAGCAATCTCTGAACAAGTGCAACCTAATGAGTTACACAACTCAAGAGAAGAAATACTTGCCTCCTAGCATTGTAAGGATCAAGTGAGATCCTGCATGCAACAAATATTAATTTCCTTCTCACTCCTCTAGGCAATGATATGTAGTACAGGTGCTGGGAAGGAAGGAAGCTGCCAAGACTGTCCCTTTAGAGAATCACTACAAATTACTGTCTGTCACTCCACTTCTTACCTGCCCTCTTCTCCTCTGCCCATCAGACACACAGTGTGTACAACTCTCCACTCAGCACTGTGGGAAGGATTCTTGAACTAATTACTTAGACTTGAGCTCTGGGTGCTCCCTGGTTCTCTCAGGTTTCACCCAGGTCACCATTTACAAGCGGACAGACATCCCAGACGTCTGACATCAGCAAGAGCAAATGAATGTCTAACAGTTGAAGCAAAGTAAAATATAATGGATTTAAAAGCACCGCAATTTCTAAGGCCTATGGGCCACCCAGTCTATAGCTTTCATTTCCTTTTTTATCTCACATTTTCATGCTTTACCAGTACCAAACAATTTGAGCTATTCAGCTGACGCAAGCTGAGAAAGACACAGTGGAGAGATGCACATCTTGTAAGATTTGGAATACAGCTATTTAATCTCTCAGAAATGAGTTTAGAGTAGATAAGCTGTTTAAATATGCATTTGAAATACCATTAATGGGAACATCTCTTCTTCTCTTTGCTCTGCATTGTGGCTCTTTTAATAAAATTGCCAAGGGTGACATTAGTGTGTGCATAGCTGTGCACACTGTGCTTAGCAACAGTTACTTAATGCCAGGATATTCATTCATATGAAAAAGAACTAGATTCATATTCAAAAGAGCAATAAACTTTTTAATGAAAAATAACCATTAGAGATAATATTTTTTGGAAGGGGGTCTTCAGAGAGCTTTCTAAGTACAGTGGGAATATTCCACAATTTTGGGAAATTTGTAGCAATCAAATACAGTAGTTTAATGTATTACCATGATAAAATATTTTTGGATGTATTAGGTTAGCTGGTAAGTAAAATTTTAGGATGAGTAGGAGCAAGGCAGATCCAGAAAACATCTGTGCTTTCAAACTGAAATGAGTCAAAAGGAGAAAAATGACAAACTTCTGTGGTAAATAAGCCTTGAATTGTTTTCTAGTCCAAGGCAATTTTTAAAATTTTAATATTAATAAGAACTGTTGCCATGGTCCCTCTGTAATACCATTTTTCTCCTGAGGCTTCTGCTTGCTTAGGCTCTTTTGTTTCTTACAAAAGCATAAGCCCTCTAGAAAATATTAATTAGTTTCTTTCTTGATATGTCAGAACTATTCTTTAGTTAAATGCTATTTAAGTTGATAAGTGGAATTACTTTCTCTGCTAGACCTCCATATTTCTGGGGAGAGTTACAATATTTAAAATTCATATCTTGAGGAATCCCGGTTGGAATATACAGAGTTCTTTAGTGTAAGAATCTGAGATATTTGTTATTTTAACAAAAGCAGATATATAGTGTTTCAGTATTCTTTTTGCTTTATTGGTTCAATATTCTCAACATTTGAATTAATAAGACTTGGGGTGCCTTAGCAGTATGGATGAATTCTTATTCATTTCCTTGTGCCCACATTAAAAAGGGGCTCAAAATGACTCGTTAATGAGAAAGGAAACTTAAAATGAAAGAATTGTTTCATGGTTGCATCTCTAAGGGGACCCGACAATATCATGCAATTTTCAGTTTTCTCCCCATTTCTTTATATTCTAATAACCTACAAGTGTTCTAAGGAACATAGCTTTCCCCATGCAGTTGTTTTCTCACATATATAGCAATGATAATAGTTGTTGTAAGACTTCAACTTTTTAAAAGTATGTGTTTAATAAAATCCCTGGTATTTCTCTAGAGATAATAATATTATAATAACAGCATTGCCTTAATAAAATAATAACACTTTGGTTATTACCACTAGTGTAATAAAAATATTATTTCTCAAATATGTGCTTACCTCCTTTGACTCTCTCATATGGCCACAAAAATGAGATACCCTCAAGTAAGGTAAGTTGATTTTTTTTTCCTCTTTTTTCTAAAGTAACTGTGGAGTAAGTACCCTCTTAAAATGAGTCTCCATA
Source organism: Lemur catta (assembly GCF_020740605.2). Taxonomy (NCBI): domain Eukaryota; kingdom Metazoa; phylum Chordata; class Mammalia; order Primates; family Lemuridae; genus Lemur; species Lemur catta. The sequence goes on from NC_059139.1 coordinate 36,876,847, forward strand.
TGCCACATGATTTTCTAAAAAGCAGTTGGTTGAACTTAGTCAAACAAAAATATTTACTATATTGGCTGTTTTCCAACCCCACCATTACACTGAAAATAGATTGCTTTTCAGGTAACCGTAACAAATACGTACTAAGTAGTTTCTTTATGCCAATCACTCTATCTAATGCTTTTATATACATCATCTCATTTCTATTTGAGTCTTCTGAGATACATATTATGATCTCCATTTTACAGGTGATGCTGGAGAGGTAAATGACAATTGTACAAAAGAAATAAACTAAAAATAGTTTCTAAGCTTAAGAAAAATCCATTCAGAGAATACATGTTCATGCACAGAATTTAAGCCACTTAAAAATATAGTATTGTAGGCCGGGCGCGGTGGCTCACGCCTGTAATCCTAGCACTCTGAGAGGCCGAGACGTCTCTACCAAAAATAGAAAGAAATAATTTGGACAGCTAAAAATCTATATAGAAAAAATTAGCTGGGCATGGTGGCGCATGCCTGTAGTCCCAGCTACTCGGGAGGCTGAGGCAGTAGGATCGCTTAAGCCCAGGAGTGTGAGGTTGCTGTGAGCTAGGCTGACGCCACGGCACTCACTCTAGCCTGGGCAACAAAGTGAGACTCTGTCTCAAAAAAAAAAAAAAAATACAGTATTGTTTATTTATTGCACTCTACCTTTGTCATTTTTGTGCATTCCTTTATACACCTGCATTTGTGTGATATAATGACTAATAATACTAAATTGAAGTAAATTAAATGACTATAACTAAGTTATTTTGTTCTCTTGATGTGGTACAGAAAATAATTAAATAGGTGAACTTATAATACATTATAATGTGCCAAAATTAATTGGCAACTGATAAGGTACCACAAAAGTAAAAGGCTCAATCATTTCCCCACCATAAAGAAACTCTACAAAATATACCTCTACCCAGGCTGTCAGTCAGTTAGGGAGGACAGAGGAAGTCTGGATAGTGGAGGGTAGAACTTGAGCTCCAGAGCCCACTAATGGAGAATCAAATCTTGGCTCTACTTATTAGCCAAGTGAGGTTGGCCAAATTCATCTTTCTCTGAACTTACCTTTCTTCAGCTTGAACATGTAGGGGCTAAAAACTATTTCAAGCATATCTATAGTATTTTATTTCTATTTAAAAATTACCTGAAGCAAATTTGAGTTATGATGAGATATTTAACATTAGTTACTCTTGGGTAATGGGTATATATGTGATTTTCTATCCTTCACTGCTCTTTTCTATATATTTGAAATATCTCATTATTCTTGCAAAAGAGAATAAAACGAGTAAGTACATAACATAAAAGTTGACAATAGCTACTTTTAGGGGAGGGCTGAGATGAATGTTAAATTAGATAGCATATACAAAGTGGATAACCCATAGTAGGTACCTCTCAAGTATTAGCTCCCTCTTTCTTATAGTTACTTCCTTGGCAATGCACCATTACCTTCTGCCTCAACAATTTCATTCACAAGATTGAGCAGTGATTTTTCCAGTGAAGCAAGTTACAATATTTGATGTCAGTAGTGATTGATAAAATGCTAACTAAGTATCTACTACACAGGAAAATCACATAACATTGAAAACAAATTTTATTTAAAAGTTTTAGAAAACTTTCTCTGTTACTTTCATTTTGAATAGTAACTTAGGTTATGTAAAATTCAAGTATTTTTCTCAGTATTACTCTGGAAAGATGATATAAAAATTTATGGCACTTTCAATATCACTGTTTAAATGTATGTATATTCACAAAGATCCCAAAGGTTCTTGGATACCTTATTTCTTACTTTATCTAATTATACCAATAAATGTTATGGTTCAATATAATGTATAAGATATGGAAATTGGTCTTTATTACTATTTTCTTCCTAGTAAGATAGCAAGAAATACCGGATGGATTTTGGGTTGCCCAAACAAGAAGTAGGACAAAAGAAATAAGAAAAACCCGTGGCTTTATTTACTAAAGTTAAGATATTATAGATGCTCAAATGTGCAACCCAGGTAAACCATCCAGGACTGAGGCACGCATTCTCCCAGCAGCTGGAAGTGTTGGCAGCTGACAGCTCTCAGCTAAGTCCCTCTCCTATAATTGCCTTGAGTGGAAGAGAGCTAAATCCTACTCCCTTCACTCCCCCAACAGGTGTTGATCTTGAGAGAACTGTGCCCCCTCCCCCACAACAAATTTCCTGTCCCTAAGTCTCTGTCTTGAAGTCTGTTTTCCAGAGAATCCAACTTATGGGATGTTGCATTACCTCTTTCTTTCAAGGATGCCTTTAAAAACCTTGAGTACAAGTCTCCATGATCCTGGACATGGAATTGGTTTATATAAAAATTTACTGGGACTATCCTCTGTGTACTTTCACTGACAATAACCTACATAGAGCATTCACAATTTTGAGTCACTAGATAATCCATTGATGATTAACCACTCTTATGATATATTAATCCAGAAATAACATAAGAAATGATGTCTGATTAGTGAAGGCAAGGTTGCCCACCCTTGACACCTAACTTCCCACATTTCGCTTGTGCCTGCACCTACCTATATTTTACTATCTTTAGAAGAGTTAAATGTAAGTACATAAAAACATTACACATTTCTGTTTATCCAGAAAACCTACTATAGATTTTTTTTGCATAAGAAAATTTATCAATAATAAATTAATAAATTAGTGAATGTACAAATGAATCAACCAATGATCTATCAGGGATTGAATTTATCTGATTCTACAAATTGATTACAAATGACATTAGCGGTTTAAGAGCCAGTAAGATGTTGGTGATATCCCACAAACTCCACAATTTTCCTCCAATGCAACAAAACAAAAAAGATGCCCAGTCTGATTAAACACCCAAATTAGTATAAGAGTATATGGTTTCATTTTCACTACTTCCCAATTGAATTCTGATTATCTGGAACTAATTTTCAGGTGAACATGTACTATGGAAATAATACCAGGGCAGTTTATTATTGTAGGGAATTGATAGGCCTATATATTTAATTCAGTGAGAGATGTCCACAGGCTAAAGTTGTTTATATACATTTGAAGCCTCTGTTTAAAAAATTTAATTGTCAGTTTGGTACCAAATTATGATTTTTTATTTCAATAACTTATTTTAGGCATTTTGTCAAAATATCCTTTAGGGACCTAGAAAGAAAAGACTATTCTGAACTGTTTATAAAGCAGTTAGCAATGCATCTCTGAGGAAACATACTCAAATACAGCTTTTCTTATACGTAAACCCTTCACAATAAGGCAAAATGGTAAAGAATAGCATAAAAAGCATATTCTAAATACTTGATTACAGAGTTCACTGTTTAGTAAACAGTTCAATATATTGTAATAAAGCAGCTCACAATGTATAAAAAAATTAATGTAAAGTTGTTGAAACACAATAAGGCCTTGTTTTTCCTCTTCTCTCATTCTCAAGTTAAATTGCCTATTAAATAACCAGAATCTCACCCAGTTATAAATAGAAATTAAGTATTTTTTTTCTCTAGCAAACAGTAACTCAGTTCTAGAGACCAAATGATAGATGTCCTGGTGATTTAAATACATAATTGCAATGTTTTAATATGTAGGTAAATTACTAAGACAGAAACTGAATGAATAACTAGTGATTGAGTGGCAGGGTATTTTAGGATCCACCATAATGGGTAGGGAGACTGATTCTATTTATTTGTGAAAATACATTACTGTTTAATTTAGATTCATGAAGTCACACAATCCCAGGATATTAGAGCATTATGGGAAAAGGTGGAAAATATGTCTGGGCATCAAACAATGATCTGATCACAACTGACCACATTACAAAACAGTTATTTTTTCCAAGTTATAATACAAATTGCTTCAAAAATCAAATGGCTTAATATAAATGCATGGTAATAAGATTAGAAACAACATCAGCTTTGTGAACTTGGTTTTGGCCTTAGATCCCCAATTAAAGATAGAGAAACACTTCCTTTGTCACTCTGTGGTGTGGTATCAAAAATGCAATGCACATACAGTAGTAACATTCATCAGGTGTAGGGCAAGTGGAAGGGGGGAGGAAGGGATGGGTATATTCCCACCTAATGCGTGTGGTGCCGCACCGTCTGGGGGATGGACATGTTTGAAGCTCTGACTTGGGTAGGGCAAAGGCAATGTATGTAACCTAAACATTTGTATTCCCATAATACGCTGAAAAAAAATGCAATGCAACCTACGAAGACAGACAATGTAATGCTCTGAGTGTTGCTACCTGGTGAGTTCAGACTAACAGCAGCAAGCAAAATATCATCTAAGCTGCTGGAATTGTTTCTGCTCCCAATTGTGAATTCACAATGTGTCAAACATGTAATGAAGGAGCTTCCTAGTTGTTAAATAGCCATTAAACTTCTGAGGCATTGCCATGTTAGTATAATGATGCATTATAGATTTCAAAAATAAATACTAGCTAGAATTAGGATACAAATTCAGCTCCCGAACATCTGTTAGGGAAAGTCAGCGTCCTAATTTCACATGAAAATCAGATCTGTCAACTCAAGCATAAAACCTGGAAACTTCTTTCCTGGTCCACACAATCTCTTATGAAAGTGAGACATCAGGAGAAAGTTGAAATGTTAGTCATAGCTTTCATTTATTTTGGGTGCTTTATATGCCCAAGATTATGCAAACATTTTTTCTTTATGAATTTCATTATTACAAAGAAATTGGATCAAGGTTGCACAATTATCTTTTAAACTATTACTAACTATCGCTAATCTCCATCTTCCAAAAGACCAGAGAAAGTTCTAAATGTCTAGCAACAGACCCCATGCACCTGTATTACGACCCTGAAGTAGCCCCACCAGTGGCCTGATTATCCCAACAACATAATCAAAACAATATTACTCATTGACTGGGGAAGACTTTAAGGTGCACCCAAACCTTATTTCTCACTTGTAATGCTGGCATGAATGGATTTGTTCTATACAGTTCTCCAACAAAACACTAGTCTCTAATACAGGTTCCTGTATTTGAATCCCTTTCAGGCCACTCTCTGCAGTTACTAGCGAAGGCAGAAATTCCTCTGGCTGCTTTCGTCAGTATGTTTTTCCTATCTTACCCAGCCCAGTTTGGCCTTACCTTCCTCACCAACGATTACCTCCCTGGGAGCCTTCCTGGGGTCTTCCCTAGTCTGTGTGATACTGTGAGCAAACTCACATACATCCTTGATCACTTCTGAAAATAACTTGTTCAGCTCCTTGACCACACTGAAATTAGCCTTCCCCCACCTCCTGATGGCACTAATTTTCAAAATGTTTTCCATCAGAAGTAGTCTCCTTCCTTACATGCTTCTTGTAGCACATCAGCCTACTCTAATCTTCAGCAAGCCTTCCTCATGGCAAGCTCACCACATCTACTGACACCATTCTCTCACTGTGTCTCATTTATCAACCTATGGACCCATTTTTAACTTTCTTGGTGGAAGTTATCATCAAACGTCAACAAGCTTCCTTATACATCCTGAACCTCCATATCTCCATTCCATTCCATTTTCATCCTTCAGGAATACAGACACCTCTATCACGTCTAAATGATGAGATTCATAAATGTTAGCCTTTCATTTCTCCTTTTTTCATCCCTTCTAATCTTCTCTCTTTCCCCACTGCCACTTCAGTACTGTAGTCCTTTCCTATTTTTCCATACTTTAGCCTCATCTGCTAGACCAACTTATTTTCTTTCTTTAGTGTAGATTCCAGAATGAAATTTTCTAACCAGATTCACGTTAACACTTTTGAATCTCTTATACTTGGTTTTCAGAATTCCCACCTGTGAAACCCAAATCGTCTTTCCATCATTGTATTCTTCCCAATAATAACAAAATTGTATCTTTGAATACTTGTAATACATATTTTCCTCAGTCTGTTTGCCTTCTCATTTTGATTATATTTTTTGAGGTAATTACTTTTTCTTTATTTTTAGTTTTTGGGTAGCCTAATATGTCAGCCTTTTTTTTTTTTCTATTTTTTTATTTCAGCATATTACGGGGGTACAAATGTTCAGGTTACATATATTGCCTTTGCCCCACCTGAGTCAGAACTTCAAGCATGTCCATCCCCCAGATGGTGTGCACCGCACCCATTAGGTGGGAATATATGCATCCTCTCCTCTCCCCTCCCACCTGCTCAACACCTGATGAATGTTACTACTATATGTGCACATAAGTGTTCATCAATTAATACCAATTTGATGGTGAGTACATGTGGTGCTTGTTTTTCCATTCTTGGGATACTTCACTTAGTAGAATGGGCTCCAACTCTATCCAGGGTAATACAAGAGGTGCTAGATCACCACTGTTTTTTGTGGCTGAGTAGAACTCCATGGTATACATATACCACATTTCATTAACCCACTCACGAATTAATGGGCACTTGGGCTGTATCCACATCTTTGCAATAGTGAATTGTGTTGCTAGAAACATTCTAGTGCAGATGTCTTTTTTATAGAATGTCTTTTTTCTCTTTAGGTAGATGCCCAGTAATGGGATTGCTGGATCAAATGGTAGTTCTACTTTTAGCTCTTTGAGGTATCTCTATATTACTTTCCACAGAGGTTGCACTAGTTTGCAGTCCCACCAGCAGTGTAGGAGTGTTCCTATCTCTCTGCATCCACACCAACATTTATTGTTTTGGGACTTTTTGATAAAAGCTATCCTCATTGTAGTTAAGTGATATCTCATTGTGGTTTTGATATGAATTTCCCTGATGATTAAAGATGTTGAGCATTTTTTCATGTTTCTTGGCCATTAGTCTGTCCTCTTTTGAAAAGTTTCTGTTCATGTCATTTGCCCACTTTTTAATAGAGTTGTTTGATATTTTCTTGCTGATTTTCCTGAGTTCTATATAGATTCTACTTATCAGCCCATTATCAGATGTGTAGCATGCAAATATTTTCTCCCATTCTGTAGGTTGTCTGTTTGCTCTCGTGATAGTTTCCTTGGCTGTACAGAAGCTGTTTAATTTGATTAGGTTCCATTTATTTATTTTTGTTGTTGCTGTGATTGCCTGTGGGTCTTCTTCATAAAATCTTTCCCTAGGCCAATGTCTATAAGAGTTTTTTCAACATTTTCTTCTAGAATTCTTATAGTTTCATGCCTTAGGTTTTTCTTTCCAATAAAAACAATTCAGTAGCATATCCTTTATTTGTGCTGGGATATGAAGATTATATAAATGAATTTGGAGTTCAAATTTGTTTACTTCAACAAACGTCTATTAAGGATAGCTACCCTAGGTAGAGTAGATATGTTAAAGAATAGCCTCTGGCCTTAATGAGCTTGCAATTTTTGGAGAAAAATAAACACATACATAAATTATTTCAATATTACTTAGCAAGTACAATGAGAGATGGATATCAGCATATGAAAGCACAAGGGAAGGTATTACATGTGTCTTAGAAGGCAGAAAAGTAAGGTAATGTATCCAAGGCAGATGGTATGTGAGTTGAATCTCAAAAGGCCAGAAACTGGCAGCTGGGAAGGAAAGAGGAAAATAGATTTTCTGGACAGAAGAAAAGAGCAGATTTGTACAAGAAAATGATGAAGACCTAAATTATTGCAGTCATAATACAATTGATAAGAAGGGAAGGAGGCCGGGCGCGGTGGCTCACGCCTGTAATCCTAGCACTCTGGGAGGCCGAAGCGGGTGGATTGTTTGAGCTCAGGAGTTCGAGACCAGCCTGAGCAAGAGCGAGACCCCGTCTCTACTAAAAACAGAAAGAAATGATCTGGACAGCTAAAAATACATATAGAAAAAATTAGCCAGGCATGGTGGTGCATGCCTGTAGTCCCGGCTACTCCGGAGGCTGAGGCAGAAGGAATGCTTGAGCCTGGGAATTTGAGGTTGCTGTGAGCTAGGCCACGGCACTCTAGCCCAGGCAACAGAGCAAGATTCTGTCTCAAAAAAAAAAAAAAAAAAAAAAAAAAGGAAAAGAAGAAGAGAAGGCCTTAAATATTCAGAATATAAAATCATCATATTGTGTCGACTGATTGGATGTACCACCTAACTATACTGGCCAAATACAGGTGCAGCAAGAGATCAGGGAAGTGATGTGAATTCAGGTTCTGATAGGTTGAGGCTGAGCTGCTAATTGGAATGTCAAGTGGAAATAGACAGTAGAAAGTCTAAATTTTAAGGCAGAATTTAGGGATATGGAGAAAACCTGAAGATGCATGAGAATCTTTGTGATAGCTAACATTCAAGGTAAATTCTAAACTTACCTAAGTTTCCCCAGGAAATTTAAAAGTGCCTTTGAAGACCCATAGAAGCTGTCTTCTTCAATTAATTCTTTTGTCACCCTGCATTGGTGTTCCCCTCTAAATTATAATCTCCCTGTAGATTCAGGCTGTGGTTTCTTCATCTTTATATGCCTTACATCTCCTAGCATAATGCATTACTATCAGAAGAGAGCAATCACTTAATAAATGTTTATTATTAAAAGGTTCTTAATAGCATAGACATATAAATAATGGGTAGATTAAACTTATGGGGAATACCAGGGGACAACAGAATACCTATATGCAAAATGTTCTATTCATAGATAAGTCTGTCTGAGACTATAACCCAAAGCAAAGAGAAAGAGGTCAGATATTTATGATATGACTTTCAGATGTAAAGAACCCAAATAGTTGCCTAAAAGAACAGATCTCTGTTTAGTTACCTTCAACCTGTGGAGGTGTCAGATCAGAAATAGAAAGCTATAAACATGGCATCTGAGCAATAGAAGTTTCTTCCATAGACTTCCCTCCAATTAAAACTTGAAGTGAATGTTGAAAATATATAGATATTTTGCTCCCTTTGGGACAAGATGGATAAAACTTGGATAATTATTTCAATTATGAAAATTGAAAGTACCATTATTTTTTACTTAGATAACTTCATTATTCTCAAAGGTATTATGTTTTTCCCTCCTTAGGGAATATTGCAGGCATTGTTTTTCTTTACATTGACATAAGCATGGAGAAATTCCTGTGGAAAGGATGAGCTAACATCTGATTCCACATTATTTGTAACACTTATTCACAATATCTTGATGGGATAAAGGTGTTTTATAGCAAATAAATAATGAGTGGATTAATTTTTTGCTAAGTTTCTTTTATTTGCTTGTTTTTGAGGAGTTGATCTTAATTTTCAAATTGTTATTTAAATTTAATATAAGTTTTATATTAAGCAAAAGAGTCTAGAAGGATCTGAAGACAAGTGTATAGCTTCATTTAAAGCATCCAGAAGTGTAATTTAAAGAGGGTCTGCTATGAAAGACCCTTCAATTCAGTGTTATTCAGGGTAGGAAAAAGGAGATTAGGCCACAATATTCCTAAATATTTATATCATGCTCAGGAACTCTTAGGTAATTTTACAGAATATGGCAAAGTGATGGAAGCTCAATAGGTCTGTCATCTATGACACCCTCTTGGAGAACACAGGAAAAACTGTAATTAGATCCCCAGAAATTTGTGCTTTCAAGTAAAGGGCAAATAAAAACAGTAATATATTAATAACTCCATGCAACTGCTGGACATGCAGAGGCAGGTTCATTCAATGGAAGTGCTTTCACTATTGGTTCACGGCAATGGTTCCCATGAAAACTAATACTGCACAGTGTAATGGTGGTACTGTCTACCCAGGGATATCCTGCAATTAACATAAGGAGATAAGGACATTTAATCTAAAGTACTTAGGTACCATGATCCATGGCTGTCTATAAATGACAAGAGCAGAGTAGAATGGAATGCATAGAGAAGAGTTTATTCCAAATTCATTTAACTTGAAATTTTGTTTTTTCACTTTCTAAACATTTTAGAGTATATGTTTCTGAACTCTTCCACTATGTCTTGCTGTGATTTTCAAATTTGGTTTCATTCTGGATTATTACGTTTCAGTGAGCTGGAGCAGTAATGAGGCCCCAGGTATACTGGGTAAGGTCACTTGAAACAGAAGGTAGTTTACTCTCTTGGTATGAGCAAATGCTATCTTTGGGTCAGCACTGTCCAGAACAGCATGTGATGGAAGATAAAATGAGAGACAAATACGGAATTAATGACTTTCTTCACCATCACGATGCATCTATTCTGTTAAAATGCATTTATGTGTAAAAGTTCTGGAAATCTAAAGCAACATACCCAGGACTTTAAGCATATGTCTCTACTTGAAATCTTGTAAGATCACATACCTTTTATCATTGTGTATTCCCATTTTTCACAAAATACTATGGACTTCTTAAGGACAAAAAATAACTATAAAAAGTTATTTATTTTTATATATTGGTTCTGGGATGAGTTGGGGGAACAGTGAAATACTTGTTGAATGAACAAAAGAAATAAATAAACAATATCCAATCAATAATCATAATGGCATGTTCTAGATGCAATGTTTGCCAGATCTGACAACAGGTCATAAGAAAGCGATAGAGAGTAATATAATGTAAGGCCCCTTTGAATCCTAACAATGGTTTGTCATCCTGTTTAAGAAGGTTACATACTATGTTATTCCAAAATATAATTGGTCTAAGTATCTGTTGTATACATATGCACATTTAACCACAATCCATTTTGTATTTGTTAGTAATAAATAGTATATTATTTTGCATAATTTAAAGCAAACATAATTTTTCCTACTTGTATAACTGAGTTCCAAAGAGAAAATCCAATATCCCCACCCAGTTAAATCTGGCTAAATAGCGTGTGTCAATCAATACAAACACATGCTTATAAAAAGCTGCTCTAGTTTTCATTTCTCAGAAACACTGGTTGTGTAGCAATAGGGGACATTTCTCTGTTCTCATACATTTTGGTCTCTGTAATAAGGAGTCTGACTCCATTTTCTAATGTTTGACTGCTGATACCTATTAAGGCTTACCCCTCCCTCTTCCCCTTTGCCCCACATCTGGGAAAGCTGATTGGAAAGCCCAGGTGTTCTCTCCTTTGGTGCTGGTGAGAGATTCAAACCAGATAAGCCTCTGCTATGGCAGAACTCTCAGCCTTGCTCCACCCTCTAAAGCCCATAAAATCCCACAGCCAGTCATTTTTCAATGCTGTCATTTCAGACCTTCTTGGGAGGCCTGCCCTGCTCTGTCCAGAAAAAGCCTCAATTTTGTAAGTAATAAATGTTTTTATACCCTCTCGGTGTGTGTGGGCTGGGTCACTCATTAGTCACACATTTGAACCAAATTTGGGTGGAGTTTCATCTGAAACTACACAATGGTTACAACAGTCTAATGTTCTAGATCTTGGTTATTTAGTTGTCCTCCTCTGCTCTTCTCCTTAGAAGGGACGTATAAGGTAAAATACATGTTCCTGGATCACATACAGAAGCTAGCCTAAGGGAACTGCAGCTTTAATACAGCAAAAAGAACTTAGAGGAGAGTGCAGAAGTGATATTGTTATTAGTAGAAGTTGAAAACATCCACCTGCCTAATTCTGAATTGGCTTTGGCATCAACAGTCTTTCTAGACTATTTTCAAGCAGCATTATTAGCAAAGGGTGCTGTGAAGAGCAGGAAATTATTCTTTTATGCCTACATTTGATTGGCCTCTTATAGTGTGTCAATATAAGGGTACGTGGCACCATTTTCAAAGCTAATGTTAAGGAAATTAACATGGACAGGGGAAAAGCAGATTTTCTACATTTAAATAGCACATTCTCAAGAGGAAAAATGCCAATCGATGGCTTATTCATAACACAATAGCTGTTTAAAATACAGCTTAGAATTTACCATGTGCCAAGCACTGTGCTAAGCATGTTGCACACATTACTGCATCTATCATTATAAAAACCTTATGGGTTAGATGTTATTATTGACATTTTACTGATGGAAACCAAAAATAGATTGTACAGCTAGCCCTTGTCGGAGATAGAATTTTAACTCAGACTTCCCATATCCAAAGTCTGTATTCTGACTCATGCTACAGCTTCAAATCCACATTGTCAAGGCTGTGAATCTTCTTGCTTCCTGATAATTTTTGAGAGTGCAATAGGCCTTTATGAAGCTAATTAGCTGGCAAGCTTGAGAAAGGAGCACCTTTTTTTCTATGGGATGTAGGGAGACACTATCTGTCACAGCTGATCGATGAAATATACAAAAATACTGCATGGTATGCTTTATTCATTTCAGCTACATTACCCTAAATAAATGTACACCATTAATTGAGATTCAGAAAGAAAATGGAATAAATGCTTTTAAAATTTTTCAGTAGTTAATTACTGGATTATGTCAAAGTAAATATTCTGGGATCTGTGAGGAAGTAGAGAAAGGTAGAAGTCATGTTGCTGAACACCATGTTCACAGTACACTTGAGAAGACAACATGTGACTCAGTAGTTTGTCTAGTTTTTAAGAATTTTAAAGTATTGATTCACCACATTAATATAAATGATTTTATGAGTAAGATAAATACTTTAAAGTACTAGTTTTTTTTTAAGATTTGATTTTTTTAGAGCAGTTCACAGAGAAATTGAGAGAGTACCTGGATTTCCCATATATAACATTCCAGGTTTTAAGTATTAATTTTAATATTTATGTCCTGAGTTAGTATCTAAACTGATTTGCTACCCTAAGTCTTTGGGACAACAAAGTGCTTCTGTTTAAAATAGCTTATGGCTAAGAATCCATCATTTTAAAGCTAATTATGTATAATCAAGAGGTATATAATTTAAATGGAAAACAGCAGGGGGAGCTCAAAGACAGGTTGAACAAATTAAAGGTTGCCTTCAAGAGTACTGAAATATTATTTTAATGCAGTTTTGAAGCGAGGAAGAAAGTTAACAATAGAGATACACAGTGAAATTATTAGATGATATTTTCTACAATAACTCCCAGCAAAACAGCTACAGAGGAATATTTTACTGCACAGAGCATTTCAAAAGACCAGATACATTTTTTTTTAATGCACAGAATCACTAGACATCAGGAAAATGAAAATTAAAGCTACAACAATATACCACTAGAATGGTTAAAATGAAAAAGATAGATAATACCAAGTGTTGGCAAGTATGTGGAGCAACCAGAAAACTGAGACAGTATTGGTGGGAATCTAAATTGAAAAAAATACTTGGAAAAATGAGCAGTGCTAAAAAAAAAATGCATGCCTCATGATAAAGCAATTTTACTTCTGGTTATATGCCCAGCAGAAAAGTATACTTATGTATACAAAAAGATATGTACAATAATGTTCATAGCAGCATGATTTGTAATAGCTTCAAATAAAACCAAAACAAATGTTTACCAACAATAAAATGAAGAAATAATTTATGGTATATTCATATGAGGATGCAAATGAACCACAACTACATATATAAGAACATATAAGATGAATTTTCCAAATATAATGTTGAGAAAAAGAAGCCATGCATTAAAGAATACATTCTCTTTAGTGAGTAGTATGAATATGATGTTAGAAATCAAGATAGCAGTTATCCCTGGGAGGCCACGTCTATTATAGAAGGGGACCACAAAAAAGGCTTCCACAATTTGGTAATTCTCTGCTTCTTGATATAGTTGCTGGTTACACGGGAATGTTGTCATTATGAGAATTCACCATGCTGTACACTTAGGTTTGTGTGCTTTTTTCTATCATGATATAATTCAACAAAATTTTCTCTAAAAATTATACTGGCTGATTGTTTTAAATTAAGAGTTTTTGTGGCTTGAAATTAAGAAAGCAGTTCCACAGGGATAAGTATTAATACTAGAGCTGGTGTTTTCCCTGAAGGTGTCTGCCAATCTTTTGTGTGCTATGGAAAGAATTGAAGCAAGGAGCCTAAATGGAGAAGGAAATTCTATTCAGACTCTACAGGAAGTCTTACAGCTGAAAGTCAACACCCATACTGGGTGTACTAGATACCAACCTTTCATGCAGAAAAAGATATGCTTTGGTTTTAGGATGACTTATTTAAAAAAAAAACAAACAAACATGTTTCCTTCAGAAATTTCTGATCACAGGTATGTACTCACATGGACTTGAGTACTTGTGTGGCCCAAAAGTTGAACATTTAGTTTAAAGCAAATCCATGGTTGTCATGGTTGTTAGATAATGCACTTACTTAAATTATAAGCAAATTTCCTCTAGAAAAATACACTTTAAACACAAATAATCTCCACTGATAAAATACTAAGAAGCATGAGCTCGCGTACATCAAAAAATCATGGAACACATAAAGAAGTAAACTTCCATTAGATACGATCAGCAGAAATAAACAGTAGAAGTAGACCTAAGAGATTAGAGATTGGAATTACCAAATTACTAAAATAATATATTTAATCTATTGAAAGAAATGATAGCAAATTTAGCAGATGAGTAAGAAGCCATTAAAAAAATCAACAGGTATATTTAACATAAAAACAAATAGAACCTCAAATAGAACCTTTAAAATTGAACATCTAATAATTGAAATTAGAAACTCAATAAACAGGTTAAACAACAGATTAGACTCAGATGAAGGTTGAATTAGTGAGCCAGAAGGCATGTATAAAGGAAATATGCAAAATGCAGTAGAAAAGAGATAGAAAATATGAAAGGGGGGTTTAGAATAGTGAATGACAGAGTGAGGTCAACATAAGCCTTATGAGAGCTTTATAGGGAGAGAGTAAAGGAATGGTAGTGAGGCAGTATTTGAAATGATAATAGTGAAGAATATTCCAAAATTAATAAAGGACATCAATATTTCATATTTAGGAAGGCCAATAAATTTTAAATAGAGTGGTTTTTTTTTTTTAAATCAACCTCTGGACTCATTAGAGTGAAATTGTACAACAACAACATAAAAGAATTTAAAAGCACCCAGAAAGAGGAGTCAGAACAAAACACTTGCCAGACTAAAAAGTGATTTCTCAAAAGGCAATTTAATATTATCTTTAAAGGGCTGAGAGAAGTAGTTGTCAACTTAGTGAAGCATATACAGCAAAACTATCTTACAAGTGCAAAATAAAGATTTTAAGAAAAACAAACTTGAGAATTTTCACCTATTGTACACTCATTAGGGGAACTTCTAAAATATATTTGCAAAACCAAGAATGTCTCAGATGCAAAAAAACAATATTGAGCAAAGAAAATGAAAAATATGCTAATAGTTACACAAATTGGTTTAATAATATCTAATATGTGAGGTAAATATAAAGAAAATGAAAAACCATTCTTTTGTACTTGGTCAGGAGAAGGGTAAAGGTATTATTTAACCCAAGCATTTATTAAGTCAAATACTCAGGGAAATCTTTTGGGGGTTAGTACTAAAATAATAGAGTTAGAGTTGAAAACTTACAAACCAGAGGAAAAATACAATGAGAAAAGAGAGGCAGTCACTTTGATCAAAAATAATACAGGAAAAGAAGAGAAAAGGAAACAAACAAGAAAGCAGGAAAAATAGGAAGCCTATAATAATATTTTTAATATTATAATTATAATTAATCCAGTGTTCATGAATTAACTGATATTTCATGAAATAAGCTAGTTTCAACAAATGTTGGAGAATGGGTATTATATAGATACCTTTTCTGATAACAATAGAACAAAGTTAGATATTAATAATAATAGAAATATAAAAATCCCCATTTATTTGGAAAATTTTTAAAAAACACTTCTAAACATTTGAGTCAGAGAAAAAATTATAAAAGAATTTATAAAATACTTAAAGCTGGAAAATAAATATATTACATATCAAATATATGGGATTTGCAGCTAACTCAGTAGAATTAAATCATTATATTACAAATAAAGGCTAAAACACACAAAGCAACTTACTTAAGAACTTAGAAAAAATAGCAAAATAGACCCAAAGAGTGTAAAGAAAGTAAATAATTATGAGAACAGATACTAATAGCATAGAAAAGAGAATACAATAATAGAAATTTATTAACCAAAAATTAAATAGACTAACAAAGTAGTCTGGCAAATTGACAAAAAAAAAAGATATAGAAATAGAGGAAGAAAGAAGATGGTAATAATTTTAAAAAAGGAAGAAAACAGAAAATGAAGGGGCAAAATATGAGACAGAAATAGATAAACAAAAAAGATTACCCACTTAGAGGAAGCATGAGGCATGATTTACCTGGAAAAATAGAGAAACAGAAAATTTAAATAAAATAATTTTCCACATATATGGAAAATGCAGGAAAATGTGATGCCTCTTAGAGAAATCACAAAGCTCTCAGTGAAAACTGTTACGTCAAGTAAAGCAAAAGGAGTGCCCATGAGAAGTGGCAGCACCACCAATTCCAACAGACATGGCAGAGAAGTCTGAAAATATAACTCTAATTTCTGTGACGTAAATCCTTCTTCTAAATTCTTTTTTTTATTATAAAACCTAAATCTAAGTAATTACCAGTACTAATAAGATCTAATTAGACAAAGATAGGTGGGGCTCATTTATGATAGAAGACAAAATAAGATTAAAAATAATTTATCAAGCAGGGAGACATAAATATGAGAGTAGAATTTGATCTAGTAATTCCACCACTGAGAACTTATCTTGATAAAATGTGTAATTTAAAAGATGAAGAAAACCTCTATAGATGTTTCCTAGAACCATGATATCTTTTTTTTTAAATGTGCCATGACTAAGTTTGTTTTGTATAATGAAGTAATTCACCAAGTGCAGTATGAGGGTTTGTAGCTGCAAAGGGTACTCACAAATCCCCAAGCTAGAGGAATTACGATTTGGGGGTAAGCTATTTCAAATAGTAGCAAATGAGAAAGAAAGCTTGAACATCAAAAATACAGAAATTTTCAATCAAGTCAGAATATTGTGTAGCAATCAAAACGATATGTGTGAAAATTATGTCAGATGACAGAAAAGTATTTAAAGAGTAATATGAAGTTTTAAAAGTAGAATAAACTCATATATGATTAATATTATAGCTACAGAAACAGTACCAACAGTAAACATTGTAAGGAAAAGAAAAAATGAAAACTGTTGTATCCTGGTGGCAGAATTATTGCTAAGTAATTTTAAAAATGTATTTTGTATATATATTTGAGAATAAAAAAATTTTTTTTTAAATTTTACTTGTATCTGTTGACTAACATGCACAATGGTAGTAGGGACAGATCATTAATTATTATTTTTGTGAATTCACAATACAAAATTCACAAAACAAATATAAAATTCTTTAAAATGAGATCTGAAAGTACAATAATTATCTTGCCTTTCAGTTTCACTTAGATAAATATGAAAATGAATACTAATTTTCAAAATATGTCGAAGAGCACAGGTTACAAGGAAGTACCTGATACAGCTTTATAATGAACAGATAGTGTTTAATCAGTTCAATTCCTTAGATGATAGAATAATAGGCCAAATTAGAGCCAGTTGGAAAACATGGCTTCTGAAACTTTCCCACGTGGTATTCTCATTAGCAATAAAAAACACTGAATATCTGTTCCATAGACTTAGTACCTCATGACACATTGCTAATAAAGCTTTTGAAAATTGTGGTAGTTTAAGGCCTGAACTAAGTTCAGATATGCAAGAAAGTTTGGTGCTCCAGAATATAAAGAACACATAACATGGGTGTAGGTGTCTAAACTTATGACTATATCCAATCTGGTTTGTATGCTCAACTGTTTAGAGTCCTGTAAAATGTCTAAAATGTTAATGACTCAGTGTTAAGTGAGATAAAAAAAAAGTAAGCTCTTTTTATTACCAGATTATACAATCTTCATATTTTAGAGATTCTAAAAATATCTATAGAAAACCCCCTTTTGAATGATGTGGCAACTTTTCTCCTAGAAGAAGCAGGCTAAGCCAAAAGACCTGAACATATTTTCTCTGCTTCTGTTTCCATTAAGGTTATATTCCTCTCTGGGGCAGGGATATCAAACTCCCAATGTGTATGCCTAAGGCAAAAATCACTTATCTATCAACATACTCTTCTCTGCCAAGTCTTGGAGCCATATATGTCTTATAATCTTTATAAAGATATATTTTGGAAGATTACTACCAATCAATGAAAGCTATTGTTCAACTAGACCTAATTAAAGAGAAGATGAATATATGAATGAACATGAGGTAAAAGTTTTGAAATGTCTCTTCAATTTCACTTCAAGAATGTTCAGCCCCATTGAACTGGTTTAACCAAAACTCTAGACGTACAGGTAGGTGTAGGCTTCATCTTTATTGAAGGGTTTAACATTGGATTTCCCATTTCAAATGAATGGAAGCCGAAAACGTAATATTCATTCAGAAATCAGTTGATGTAAGTGCAATCAAGGGACATTTGTAAAAAAGAAATTAGGTTAATGTTCAAGCAAAGATAGAGACATTTTCTCTCATAAAACCTATTATCACAGAATAGCAACACCACTAACAAACAAATATGAAGCAGTACCATGGACAAAGAGAAAAAGTTATTTCCATTTTTGAAAAGAGGTGAGGTCTAGTTTAGAAAGAAAAACATGTCAAAGTATAAAATTCAGACATTTTACTTGACTGTACAGTTTAGGTTATTTTTCTCATTAATGTACAAGCACCTACATGTAGTTTCCAAAGTCTAAATGTGTTATTTTAAAAACCAGTGATGAATATGAAAAACAAAATATTCATCTTAAACAATGAGATAAAAATATAGAGGTTTCTCATGCCCGTGTCTTTTTAATAATCAATGATTAAATTGTGAGCATTGATTTATTGTATGGCTATTTAGTTGCATTTGATTTTTCTTAGAAGAATTTAATGTTTACTTTTGTACTTCACTAAATTTATCATTTCAAAATTGTCAACAGAAAAAAATTGTCAACAGCAATATGCCCAAAAGAATTATGAAAACTTGGAAATATTTTGTAATTCTTTACCATATTAAAATGAGATATAAAAATGGAGTCAAGAATGATATTGACAAAAAAATTAGGCTAGCATATTGTCTAGATAATGGGTTTTCAATCTCCTAGGAAAAAAATACATTACATTAATTATGCATATTTATGCTTTAATGAGAAAACATCGTGTAAGGATGAACAAAATCCTTTAACATATAGCTCGTAGGGAGGTAAGAGACTACCTAGTTCAGCCTCTTTGCACAAATGAGGAAATTGAATCTTTAAAAGATTAAATGATTTGTACAGTTCATACACTTCATGAGCAGGACAATGTCTCCTGTATTTTTCTCTGTACCAAGATATCTATATAACAAAGGAAAAATGTTCTTGAGTTGTTAAAAGTAAAATGTCTTATACTGAAAGGTATTGCTCCCACATGCCAACAAATAAGAATTTAAGGAAAAACATGTGGTAAGGAAATGACCTAAAAGGAATCAAACATTGAGTGGTAGCAAAATAAACATGTTTCACTGTGTACCACAGATTTCATGAAAGATAATGACAGTCTCTTCCTTGTTTCTGAAGCTATGAAGAGACAGGTTTAAGTCTCAGTAGGAGAGATTGAGATTCAGTTATAGAGGAAAACTCCTTAAAGAGAAAGTACACTAGGGCTAAATGATTTCCTGAAAGGTTATAAAAAAGGATAGGCATCCATCTGTTATTTAATTATGCTAAATCACTGCTGAATTCAGTGAAAGGTCTGTAAGTTAAATGAAATCATTAGGTAAATCAAGCTTTTAACGTAGGCCATTAAGCTACAAAAGCAAGGAAAGTGTTTGTATTCTTCAATTCAGAATCCAGAATCCCTAGGGCATCCTCTGGATGGGGTGGGAAGCTGCTGTTACAAATCACCAAGGGCCAGGATTTTGCTGGTGGCATAAAAAAGTTTTTTTTTTTTTTACCCCACCAGGGTCTAAATCTGTTTTTAGTGGCCTTGAAAACTCTAAGACTGAATTGCTGAATTCAATTCAAGACTGAATTAGTGAATCAGTGATTAAACAAAAAAACTTAAAAAAATATCATTCTTTTCATGTTTTTGTAGACACAAGCAACAACCTTTTATTTTATCACTTACTAGCTGTGTGAGTTTGGGCAAGTTTTGGAAACTTTACCTCAGCTTCTTCATTAGCAAAATGCTGATAATAATAGAATATATCTCAAAACTTATCATAAGAGATGAGTTAAATGTAAAGAGCTTAGAATAAGAGGGTTTATATCTAACTCATTTTATGATACTTAAAAAATTAAAAATTTTCAAGGATTATATGAAGCTGATCTGAATCATAAAGACAAGAACTCTAAACCAAATGTTAGTGAATAAAGCAGTAATAAATTAGTATTTATGCACATAAATATATGTATATTTATGTGTGTACAATATGAAAGGCTATAAACATTAGAAGTTCTAATAATTTATGACATTAATAAAGGAGAAAAACCACATACATATCTCAACAAATGCAGAAAAATCCTTTAATTCAACAACCATTCATGATAAAAATTTACGGCAAGTTTGGATCACAGGGAACTTACTAAACTTACTAAAACTGTTAAAAGATATCTAGTCAAATATTTATAGCAAATATCACAGTTGATGATGAACTGCTGAAGCAAGCTCCTTAAATTTAGAAACAAGAATGTTTGTTCTCTCCATTTCTATAGTAGACTAACAGTCTACTGAAAGTCTTGCTAATATTTTGGACTAGCATCATCACTACTCCCCAGGAGCTTGTTAGAAATGCAGGCTCTCAGGCCCTGACCTACTACTGAACCAGGATCTTCATTTTAATAAGATTCCTCAGTGATTCATATATATATTTAAAATTTGAGAAGCACTGGCTTAATTAGTATAGCAACACAACAAATATTTTTGTAAAGTGGTATATAAAACGTATACAAATCAGAATGGAAGAAACAATTTTTTTTTCTTATTCAAAGATGCTACAATTGTCTACATAGAATACCTAAAAGAATCAGAAGAAAAATTATTAAAAGTGCAACAAAGTTTGTCAAGTTTTCTTGATATTTGAACAACAGAAAAATTATTAGATTTTTATATAATGGTAGCAAGCATTTAGAAAATATGACTTAGAAAATCGTTGTCATTTTACAATGGCAACAGAAATATACAGTGTATACAAATAAAAGATGTTTGAGATCTTTATAACAAAATTTATAAAATGTATTGAAAAAAGAGACAATGGAGACATATGCCATGATTGTAGATAAAAAGGTATTAATAATATCCTGAATATATCACTTTTTCTTAGGTCGATCTATAGCATCAATGAATTTCAATCAATATCATGGTAGTTTATTTCAAGGGACTTAATAAGCTGTTTTTAAAAAAAAAATTATGGAGGTGATAAAGACAAGGAATAGCCAAGACATGACTGAAGAAAAACAGATCAGGCAGAGGGAACTTCCTACCTGATATTGATTATGATAATGCACTGAAATTAAGACCAGGTGGGTTTGGGACGCAGATAGGAAAAAATATGCAATGGAACAAATGGAAATGCTAGAAATAGACCAACAGTACTAAGAAACACAATGCATGTCAAAGGTAGCACTAAAACTCAATCATAAAAAGAGAGCCCAAGAGAAAAATGAGTAAAATTTGGGCAGAAATTAAAAAATCATGAATGACTAATAATCACATTTTTAATGTTCAAACTTATTAGTTATCAGGGAACTTAAAATTAATACTAAAATTAGTGTCTGTTTATAACCACTAGATTGAAAAAGTATTTGTCTGACAAAGAAAGAAGCACTTAGGACAGCTTTTTACAAACTATGTATCAATACATGTCCCACTTGCTTCAATGCCCATTGAGAATTACTAAAGTTTACACCCATATATCACATACATACACATACACATGCATATATAGTCATTCAAGACTAAAATATGATAAACATTTCCTGAGTCAGTTAAAAATTATTGCCTGTGTATTCTTCATGTAGAATGTTAAACTCTTTCAATGTTTGAACATAATGGTTATTGAGAAATGAGGAAAATGATTAAATTTCTGGATTTAATATAGTTAATATTATTTATAAAGGAAAGAAATAATACAGCTGTGTAACTTTGGGTAAGTAACTGAGCCTCACTGAGCTTTGGTCTCCTCACTAGTAAAATGAGGCTCAAAGGAGCATATACCTCATAGGGTTGTAACATTTAAATGTGTTAAAACACTTGAACTACTTAGAGCAGTGCCTCATTCCCAGCAAGTGATCTAGGAGTGTTAGCTATTGTTACTCATGTTATTCACATTTAACAATAAATCATGCTTCAGAAAATGATGTCAATGTAATGATCATTTCAGGCAATCTAAGTTGCTTTTGTTCTTGATGGCATTTTATACCTTTAAAGTTTCCAATAAAAATATAATGTTAACACCATTTATAATAGTAAAACAGGGGAACAAATATCTTCCATGACAATTAGAATATCTACATGTATTAGTTAAATAAATTTATTATTTATTGTTTCCACTTCTGTTGAAATGTGCCTGAGTAATCGTTTTATGAATGGCTTCCTATTCTGTCCAATATTTTTAGCAGGTTTTAATTCTCAAGCATTCAAATTGGATGTGCTAGAATTTGGCTCCTATTAACTCATGATTTTGCCCTAGTGATTACTTTCTCTTATCAGATTGAATAAATATGTGTATTATATATACTAGTGGCAAAACAGTGATTTCAGTTTTGCAAGACAAAATGATATTTGCTCTCTATCATCTTTCTTTAGCTAAAAAAAAATGCAATAATAAAGCATGCTTAGATATTTTTGCTGTCTGAACACTCCTTAACCTCATCCCTTATTGGATGGATGAGTCATGATGAAAACCACAAATACATATTGTTAATGTTCTGTTGTGTCAGTTCCGGGCTGTGCACTGTGGTAGTTGCCCCAGAGGAGGGGTGGCAGGACATGATCACTCACATCAAGGACACTATATCAATTTAAGAAGACAGAACTAAAAGACCCCAAACAGTAGTGAGCAATACCAAATAGTTTCAGGTCAACCTATGATAGTGTACACAAGTCTATAAAAAAAATAAAAGAAAAGGAGGTGAGGAAAGCAATAGTTGGGGAATGTTTTATGGCTGAAGTGGGAATTGCAATGGACCTTGAAGAAAAGTAGAATTTTTGTAGGTCAGTTAACCCCAGTTCAGGCATTTGATTACCAGCTTCATGATTTTGCCGTATCCACATGTCTACTTCATGATTTTTGTCATATCTGAGTTCCCTCTATATTATTATTTATTTTAAAAAATTCTGACATAGATTAATCTTTAAAAGCCTAAATAACTTAAAGAAGAAACTTTATAGCATTACTATAAATGGAAAGTCAGTACCTCTTGCCATAAAAAAGGGAAAGGCATCTGAAAATAAACACAGAACAACCTTATTAGTTTCTGTCCAGATAATGCTGACTTCTAAGGGCTCTGGGCTAGAGGCCAGTTGTGTCTTTGTTTAAAAGATATATTAAGCAAGTATTAAGTAGTGTTAGCGACTTACTAATAATACTAACATGAGACTTTCTTCTGTCCTTCCTTCCTCCCTACCATCCTTTTTTCTTCCCTTCTTGTCTTCTCTCCAACCTTCCTTCTTCCCCCTCTCCCTCCCTCACTTCTTCCATATTCCTCCATGTTCCTCTCTCCTTCCCTTTCTCCTTCCTTTCACATATATTTGTTGAGCACTTCTTACTGCCAGGTACCATTCTAGGCACTGTGGAAGTAAGTAACAGTGAAGAAATAGACAAAAGCTCTCTTGCTCTCATAGAGCTTAAATTCTTGATAGAAGAAGACAGTCGATAAACAGAGAAATAAGAAAGGAGGTAGTAGGCCATAGATGCTATGAAGAAAAATGCAGCAGGGAGTGTTAAGGTAGAAAGGAAAGCATGGACAGGAAAGGATTACTGATAAAGTGACTTATGAACAGAGATCTGAAGGTCAGAGTGGAACCAGCCATGCAGATATTTAGAGGAAGAGATTCCCTGGCATTGGGAACAGTTAGAGCAAAGGTCGTGATGCAGAACATTCTTAGCATGTTCTGGAGAAGTGAGTGGGTGAGGGGAGAGTGGCCTGAGAAGAGGTCAGATCCAGATGGCTTGAATGAGGATGGTAGCAATTAGATCACATAGACGTGTAAAAGACATAGCAAGAATTTGACTGACTCTAAGTGAGATGGGATGCCATCGGATGGCTGTGAGCAGAAAGTAATGCAATGTGACCTAATTAATGTTTTTGTAGAATAACTTTGGTATGTGGAGACTAAACTGGATGGGACAAGAGTATGAATAAGAAAACTGGTTAGGGGGTACTGCTATAATCTAAGAGAAAGATGATAGACTATTTAGTACTGGGGAAGCACTAGAAGTAGTCAAAAATATTGGATTTGTTGAGTGAAGTATACCTATACCCCACTACATAAAAAAAACCTCTATTTCAGCACCTAAGTATTTATAGCTTATAAATGAGGCTGTTGATGGGGCTGTTCTCCCTGCCCCATGTTTGTTACCAGTGACCAGCAATCGTGCCTTATTCATCTGTAATCCTTAGTGTGCTGACCCCATGTCTGACAAAGGTGCTTAAAAGTTTTGTGGAACTGATTCCTAATGAGTGCAGGAAAGAAAGGCACAGAGGCAAGAAGGCTCATGGTAGGTATTGGGGACAAAAAGACCCACGTGGGAAGAGCAGAGAGGCCATGAGCATTGTGGAAAAGTGCCTCTCAGGGAAACTGAGGCTCATATTAGAATGTGTTTTACATGAAAGGAGACCTAAGAGATGTATAAGACGAAAGTAAATTTAAGATGATGGGATAGAGGCAAAGTTTCATAGAATTCAAAGAAAAATTCCATATGGGTAAGAGTTAAGAAAGGACTCAGGATTTACTACATAACTTTTATGTTTAAATCAGTGAAACCTTCTTAAGTGCTTAAATTTCAACTACCAATTCATAGAATAATGCCAATATTTTGATTATTTTGCTGCTTTAAGAGATAAAAAAGAGCTGTCCACAACCACTGAAATATGTATATGTATTAGAAACTCCTCAGTTTCTAAGACTGGCATGGAATTGTTCCTGTAGACATACTATGAATCTTTACATTCCTGGGATAAAGAGACATGATGGCATCATAAAGGTTTACCATGGTTAACTAGGTGTATTTCAAGGAAGCCAGAGAGACTACAGGGGATCATTACTAAAAAATCTCCACTGCAAAACAAAACAAACAGGAAATGAAGGCAGGACTGGGACAGCAATGAAGAATGATGTGCTGCTGAGAATGGGGGAAGAGGAGTTAAGGCAGGAAGACCTGCGGGAAAGGTGTCTGGAGGGAGCAGAAGATGTCCCGTCTCTACAGAAATGTGTTCCTGATGTTGCATCAGAGAGACTTGGCTCATCTTGCATGAAGTAGCCAAGTCAGAATCAAAATGGAAATAGATGCATGACTGCCCAGAATCTTGCTGGTAACTTGGGGACCTCAAGCCTGGTATGCAAGGGAGACAGAGCCAACAGTCATTTTTACAGGTGAAAGACAGAATTTTTTTTTTTTTGGCTAATTCAGGTCCTCTTCATCTCTTACCTTCACTTATAGACATGGCCTCCTACTTGGCCCTGTCAGTCAACACTTGCCCCTCAGCACTCCATTCTTCACCAGCCAATACTGGCCTCTAAGTTCTTTTTGAGTAAATACCAAATATACTCTTTTCCCATCTTCCAACACTCCACATTCCATAACATCCTGGTTAATTCTTTCAAAGTTGCCTTTTCGAACACTATCCCCTACCCCATCAACCCCACTTCTATAATTAAGTTTATGCCCTCCTTTTATTTGATCTGAGGCACCTTCCAACTCTCTGTTATAATACTTGATAGACTTGTAATTCTAGATCTGTGTTCCCTAGAAGGTAGAAAATTGTCTGGTACGTAGTAAACACTTAAATATTTGTTCACTATTGAAGGGTGAATGTTGACTATTGATGAACTTGAAGATAGGAAGATAGTAGCTGATCATTTACTGAGAATGTAAAAGCTTTTACATAAATGTACATTTTAAATAAGGTGTAGCTGGCTGTCAGATTAAACAGAGTTCTGAATGAATAGGAAAAAGCTTTCCTTGAGACTAAAAGAGAAGTAAACTCAGGATTGGAATTATTATAGAACATCATATAATTTCCTGTACTTGCAAATTAGAAAAATAAACACTAGGAGTGCAAAAGCCTCATCATACATAAACAAATAAATAATAAAAAACATATTACACTTTAACCAAAACAGAGTTAATGTAAAGTATACTTGTGAATCAGTTCAGTTCCTTAGAAGAAAAAAAAATTAAAATTTACTTGGAATAGTCCATTGAATGGCTATCATTTAAATATTTGTTCTTGAACTAAGATTAACCATGTAGAAATGTGAGAAAAATTAAATTTAAAAGGGTGTTTATTTGAAGTGTACTTTTAAAGCAAGTCTTATGAATCAAGGCAAATACTCACATACGTATGCTCATGGTACTGGAGTGCACTTTATTCTCCTATAAACCCAAGACTTAGAGACAGTTGCTAGCTACACACAAACAGCCACACTACCCACTGTTTTACACGAATGGCAATTGAGTAGCCAGAGAGGCTGATGTCCCCAGTCCTGAGCTACTTCCGGGTGTGTGCCAGATGTTTAAGCTGCACAGTAACTCATTTAGGCCACCAGAGTAACTCTTAATGTACCAATGCTGTAATTTGAGAAGACCATTTTATTTCCAAGAGCGCTAGAGAAATCAGCAGCAATTTTTAACACTTGCTGTTACTAAAGTGTGAATTCCAGGCAAAGAATCTTGTGGTGTAGTGAAATTGCTTATGCCATTTCACATTGACGAGCTACAAGATGTACTTCTGAAATGCCTGCCATTTGCAGTGCATTACACATGGAGAGCTTCCTCAATTTACAGAGGGGCTCTGTCACTGCAGGGATGTGTTTCCGTTAACGTGAGTAAGAATTACCCTTAAAAAGGATAGAAAAATTTAGGAATGGAACAACACTGACTTTCTAAGATTCACAAGGCAGGCAGTTTAGAAAAAGTTTTTAGCCTTGAAACAGAACATCTTCTGTCATTGTCAGTATGAATATTTATGAAGCACTATCAGTTGGTTTAACTCAGTCCCTGCTCAATTAGCTTATAATTTAATTAGTCCTAAATGCAAATCCTCTAAATTAGGGTATTTGGCTTTTGAAACAAATGTCAACCAATGCCATTATCAATGGCTCTCTAACTTTGTCTTCTCTCTCTCTCACCTCTCTTCCCCTCTTACCTTATTTTACATTTTGCTCACACACACCTGCCCCTTAAACTGAAAAGATGCAAATCAAGGTACACCTGCAAAAGCAGAAGCCTTGTGGTCCACACAGAGCTTTAAAATCCATCCTAGTGTTTTGTACCTTAACATTGTAGACATAGTTTGTGAATTATTACAGATAATCTAACACAATTTATAAAGTTATCAAATACCAGTTTTGAACCATGAAAACAAATTTCTAGGATATTTATGCAACCTGAACTCTAAAATAAAGTTCTCTGTTTCCATCTGAATTTCACACAACTGGATTTCCTGTATAGTCTCTGAGAGAGCTTCCTATCTGTCCTAGGGTTGGTCCATTGCACGGGATTTCTTACAGGATTAGGTGGTGCATTTTATTCTGCGCTACATTCTCTCTTAGAAGACCTCAGTTGTATTAAAATCGCAGAGAGTCGCTCACTAAGATAGAAAGTAGAAAAAAGTCTGCCCCTATGAAAACTACTTAATAATTTAAATAAGTTTCTCTTTTAAAAAAAGGTATTTCCTTTTATCAAAAGCACACTCTTGTAGTCATAAACATTTTCACTTTATAAGAACCATCAAAAATAGGTTCAGGAAAAAAGTCATTCCATGGCTTCCTGTGCCCTGTGCTACACCATGGAGCACTGCAGTACGCACCAGAGATAAACATTCTCAAACAACATTACAGGGCAAACAGACCCATGGAAGTGGACTCCCTCAAATCTCTCTATGGTTCTCTGCAGGCACTCATTGATGACAGCTAAGGGACCACACAAGAAAAGACACAGACCGACATCTGCTGGCTACCGTTTTCCTTGTGGTTTAAATAAAGAACATTAAACCTGAAATATAATGTTTCAAAAATAAGTGTACACTTGCTTCCATGCATTTTTTCCTCATCACCTTTATTTTAATGTTTAGGAAAGCTAAACTCATATATATTTTGATTATCTATAACAATTGCTATTTTAGGTAGTTGGCTTATTACGTTATCTAAAACCACAGGAAATCCGAATGTCGATTAACCTGTACAACAGCAACAGGAATTTTTTCCCATTGCTTCATTTTATTTGTTACTTGTCCTTTTTTTGTTTATGTAGCCATTCTCCTATTAATAGACATTTTGTTCATTTCTCTTTTTCATTATTACAAAGAATGCTTTTGGGGAAATTTTTAATTAAACATTATTTTTAGTTGTGAGTTTACCGCTGAGCCCAACCCCCTAATCCCTGGAGAATATTACTACCGTGTGAGCACCATAGTGTTGATCAGTCAGTGCCAATTTGATGGTGAGTAGGTGAGCGTTGTAGAAGGGAAGGGCATGCCTCTAATCCTTGCTTGGGTGAGGCAAAGTCATAAAATGTAACCAAAATGTTTGTACCCTCATAATGTCCTGAAATAAAAATAAATAAAAAATAAATTTAAAAAAACATTATTTTTTCTTCTTATGCCAAAATAAGAGCTTAGAACAGAAAATATAGACCAAAAATGTTAATATTTAAAAGTATCTGCAATCCTACCTACTCTGAAATAATCATTGAACAGTTTGGTGGTGGTTATGGTGTGTGTGTGCAGGTGAGTGTGTTCATACATATATCCTTTTCCTTCTGACTATAAATAAGCCAATACACAAATTTATAAAAATTGGACGGTACTAAACATACTTTTTATAACATGCTTTAAAAAAAATCCTATAAGGCTTTTAAAATATTCAAACACTATACATTTTCTAGCACTATCTTCACAAATGATTCCTTTTTTTTTAAATAACCACAGAACAGTATATTATAGCAGGCAGGCAAAGAAGAAGTTTAGTTGAAAGTTATCTTTCTAACATTTGAGAGAGACTAGAATGGATGAAGCTTAATGTACTTGATCCTGATGAGATAAAGTAAACATTCCAATATTTCAAGCCTCCATTGCAAAGTAAAATATGACCTATTCCTATTACTTGAAACAAGTTACATGCTTAAGAAGTTAAGGTGTCTGCAGCTGAAAGGAATAATGTTATAGCCTTGCTTCTAAATTTTACAATTCCTTTTGTTATAATTCTGCTGTCTCAGATAGTTAATTAACAGAGCCACTGTAGCAAGGGGTTTATCTATAATTTTATGGAGTCACCAATTTCTGAGCCATCTAATTCTGGTTTGTTTTAAAATCAAATGGCTAATATACAATCACTGTGGGCTAGAAACATAAAGAATAAGCCAGTTATAGCCTTCTTTGATGTGCCCCTACTTTCATTTGAACCTCCTATTTTGCTGACAAAAGTTAGTGTATTATTCATTAAAAGGTATTTCTTAAACATCCCTCTGTTATATCTGAAACACCACATCCTCAACCCCTCCTTTTGTATTAGCCGGCCATCAGCCATCAACCATCATCATCCAGCTAAAGTCAAAGATATAAACTTATACTTAAAGGTAAGCAAAACTGAAAAGAAGAAACAGAAGACCCTTGGTAAGCTAACAGGAGCATGGCGTTTAAGTGACATATTGAATAACACATACACATGTGCCAGAAAACAAATCCATACTGAGTAAAATCAGCTATAGAGATCCTATCAGACATATGACAAAGCTTGTTTAAGAAGGATTGAGGGAGCAATGACAGACATTATTAGGTAAAAGAATGTGGTTTGGGAAAAGAATACAATGACTTCAAACTGGGAAGGATAACTAATAGAATGAACGACAGAATCAGGATATAAAAAGAGTATAAAGGCCCAAATATAACAATACAGAGTTAAGTAGAGACACATTTGAAGACCTGCCCTTTGTCTAAAACAGAAACATCTAATTGAGCAGCTACCAAGAGGGAGGGAGATGGTGCCTAAGCTGAGTACTTTTAATTAAGTGCATGATGTGACAACAACTGGATGTGGCCGCCAAAGAGTCTATGTAATCTGAAGTCACATTCATTGACAAATAATGCCCAGAATGACCCCCCCCCCAAAAGTCTCTATGGTTCTCTGAGCTAATTGGATCATATTGGAAATTTATGTTTTCCTCTGGGCCACAAAATTAAAAAAAGAATGTTATAAGATAGAAGCTAGTCTAAAGGAAAGTCACTAGGACAGCAAAAGAGATGCAATAGTATAAGGGTAGTTAAGGAATAGAAAGCATAGGGAACAGATGTAATGGTGACACACAAAAGAGTGATATGTGAAACTGGAATTTTACTTGCCCCATGTGCGTCCAAGCTTCACAGTAGGAGCAACGCTACTTGGAAACTTTAAGGAGGCAGAAGATTCAGTGAAAGCAAGACCACACCAACAACACAGAACCAGCCAATAAGACATCGGCACTGCCTGGGAGAATGGTGAGCTCTCTGTGTGAGCAGCATCACCTGAGGATATAATAGAAGCACAAAACTAGGGGTTCTATTGCAGATCCACAGAATTGAAAACTTTGGCTAAGGAGCCCAGTAATGTGTGTTTTTCTGGCCATTTCCTGTGATTCTGATGCTCGCTAGTGAATGTGCTTTTATTTTCTTACTCTAAAATGTCATCCCTTACTTCTTGTTTGATGGTGTGTATGGAAAAGCACAGCTACTTATTAAAAGGTAAAAATCTGAGTCAGCAATTGCAGCTAAGTCACATCTAAAAATCATGTGGGCAGATTTTGAAAACTAGATTATTTCAATCAGCTGAAAACGTGACAGGTCCTCCCCTGCAATCCAAATTTAAAAGTTTTATTTCTTCTCCAACAGTTTGTATAAATAACCCATGCAAAATAAGCATTGTATGTAGACTAAGAAATGCTTTTCACATATTAATTGAAATCTCTCTCATTTTATTGGAATTCTCTCTCTTATATTTTAGATATATTTTCCAGAGATTGATTTGCTCTCTGAACTGGAATTTTGTTGGAAGCACAAAAAAGCAAAACCAAACAAACAAGCTAGCAAATAATATCCTCATCTAATCAACTATATTTTAAAAATATGGATATTTCTCCCTGTGAGTTAAACATAAAACAAATATATTGTATTGCATATAGTTTTATTTTAGTAACTGGAAATACCATTTTACCTGCATGATAATTGTTATAATAAAGGTGAAGCCAAAGTGCTGAGAGAGCCCCAAGGATGTGGCAGCTAATTCTTCCTGGATTACAAGGGACAATGTCTTAGAGGAGGTACTGTTTCAGCTGGGTTTTGGAAGGTGTTTCCAGGGTAGGGAATGGGGTTGGGGACTCTCTCCACAAGAGCAAAATAGTATGTGCACATAAGTACCCCATCACCAAGGGGCTTTGTGGGGTGAATCTACAAGTGAGAGAGTTACACCATGCAGGACTTCTAGAGTTAAGGAGTTTGGGTTATCTGTAGGCAATGAGATTGCAGGCTGTGGATTTACATACCACAATCTCTTGTTATGAAGATGGGCGCTGGCCCATAAATTGAATCATACAAAGACTGTTGTCAGGAAATTCTAGCAATTTCTAGCTTGAGAAAAGGCAGGGCCAAAGCAATAGTGGCAATGATGAGGCCTGGGATTGAGAGACATTTGGGCCTGGTTTGAATGTGATGGCCAAGGGAAAAAATAGGGAACAAGGTAGAATCTTGAGCTTCTTATTAAGTATTTCTTAATATTGGCAGTGATACTTATTTTGCGTTAGTTATTCATTCAAACTATTGAAGCCAAAATGAAGGTTTTGTGTTTAGATGCAAAGGTGCCTCTATCATCTATCCAGCTGGTTCAAATCATCAGTTTTCAAAATGATAGAAATAGGTGGTGTTCCTGGAAGGCAGAGCAGGTGCCGATGCATTTCTTAACCAGCAGCTCTCTAAGTGGAGGTCCGTGAACATTTACAGCATGGAGTCATGGGAGACCTTAAAAAATACTGTCAACTGAGTCCTGTCCCCAGAAAGTCCAGTGTCATTGGCATGGGTGTCTGGTCCACGCATCAGATTTTTAAAAGTTCCTCAGAAGATTTAAAGAGTAAGAACTGGCCGGGCACGGTGGCTAACGCCTGTAATCCTAGCCCTCTGGGAGGCCAAGGTGGGTGGATCGCTCAAGGTCAGGAGTTCGAGACCAGCCTGAGCAAGAGCGAGATTCCGTCTCTACTAAAAATAGAAAGAAATTATCTGGCCAACTAAAAATATATATAGAAAAAATTAGGCGGGCGTGGTGGTGCATGCCTGTAGTCCCAGCTACTCAGGAGGCTGAGGCAGGAGGATCACTTGAGCCCAGGAGTTTGAGGTTGCTGTGAGCGAGGCTGATGCCACGGCACTCACTCTAGTCCGGGCAACAGAGCGAGACTCTGTCTCAAAAAAAAAAAAAGAGTAAGAACTATTGCTTGAAAATATAAGTAAAGGCTTTTTCAATTTGACAGTGTAACTTTAAATTTCATTTAAAGTTGATTTGCCCAACAATGTGTTGTGATTCTGATGAAATCAGTATTATATCTTTACCTCCTAGGGAAGATGCAAAAACAAATGAGATAATAAGTGTGAAAGTACATCAAGCTGATACTTATTTGGGCACTACGATCAGCACCACTGTGTCAAAATTTTCCTAAAGGGAGTAAGTACTTACATAAATCACTGGGAAACTACAACAAAGTAGCATATTTTCTTCCATTTTAGCTTCAACATGTGGGCTATAAAACTGTCATAAACACTATCTGCCACAATTTATAATAAATATTTTTATTTTATACAATATGAGCAAATACGTTTTTAAAAGGCATCAGAGGGACTATAAATGCGAAGTTTCTATAAATGCCTGAACAACATCAGCACACGTGACCTGTTGATATAGTAAAATAATAGAATATTGTTTGGGCTGGGCTGTGCTGAAGAAGTTGATCTCTTCCCAGCCCTGAAGAATAGTGACTGGAACTTGGCAGTAGGAAAATCTGGGCAGATGTGTAACCAAAGTGCTTTGAAATAATTACGATGTCTAAAACAAGGAATAGAAATATTTTTTAACACATGGATGAAAATATAATTTTAAAACTCATGAAGAGAAAGAAGCCAAAAAAAATGAAGAAAAAATAATGTTGGGGGTCAAAAGAAGGAAATATGAAACAGAGAAAACATCAAAGTAAAAGGCTAAGTAGATTATATTTTGAAATAGTAAGGATGCAGGAGAAAAGAATAGATCATGGATATGGTAATTTGGATACACAAATATGGAGTATATCAAATACATATACAGTTCTATCTGTAATGTATGAGATTAGAAAGAGTAGTTTTAGCTACTTTGAAATAATTTCAACATGATTGTTGGAACTACCCAGGTCTAACTCCAAGTAAGATTTCTTAGCTCTATGCATTTACAATATTTAACTCCTCTGACTTTTTCCAAATCTCTTACATTTAAGCTTTTATGGCCCATTTCTTAGGCCTTTATTCAACTTAACCTTACAGAAGTTTTAAAAGACTTTCTTTTCTCTTTAATATGAGATTTATTGTATACCTTCAGCACTGCATGACACTATGGAAAAACACACATAATCTGTATTTCTGTATTCTTTGTGAATGAGCTAAATCTAATGTTTACCACCATAAATTTGGTACATCCTACATGAAGACGTCAGTTTTAAATACAATACTGCTTCATATATTATGAGAAATACATACTTGGTGTATAAACCATTTGGTAAGCTACAATAAGACCCACCCCAAATTTAAGCAGGCTTATCTGAAGTTTACAGAAGATTTAGTGTAATTTACTGAATGGCTAAATATATATATATATATATGGGTGTGTGTCTGTGTGTGTGCATGCATTTTACTGATAGGTTAAGGAAGGTAAAAGCTATGATAGGACATGAGGATAAACACTGTTGGCTGGAATAAACCATTTATTACAGAGAATCAGGGTTCTGAAGACCTAACTAGGACAAAGGGCACAGGAAAAGAAGATGAAATTTCCAGAAAACAGGCTTTGATAGTTTTGACCAAGCCCCAAGCTGTCTAGCTATCATCTACATTTTGTATGAGCAGAAAGTTTATATTTCAAAGAGAAGCTTCCAATTATTAATTAGAAAAAAAGTTTATATGTGGAATGTCATGACTAAGTTTAATTGTTCACGGAGTAGACCAAAGTAATGCGAGTATTAAAAAGACTATGTTCTCGGAAATAAATTACCCATGCCTCCTAACTTTTCTAATTTGATAATTTGAAAATATTAATGGGATTTGGCCATCTTTAATTGTGTTGATAATTCTTGTTCTTTATTCCTCAAGGCTAGTTGAAATTTATCTGCCCTTATATTAATTTTTCTGACAATCTGTGGTTTCTTAAAAGTAAAGAAGTTTCATAATTATGGAGAAACTTTAGGTAAAACTTTACAGAATGGTTTAAAATTTATATAAGATTTTTCTTAGTTTTTGACAACTATCACTTGTATATATAATTATTCAGTAAACAGATGGCCTTCAATAACTTGTTTGACATGATAAAAGAAACTTCCCTTTTCTTTTACATTTTAATTTCAATATTTTATTTAAAAAATACAATGCTATACC
The DNA here is from genome assembly GCF_020740605.2 of Lemur catta. Taxonomy (NCBI): domain Eukaryota; kingdom Metazoa; phylum Chordata; class Mammalia; order Primates; family Lemuridae; genus Lemur; species Lemur catta. The sequence continues at coordinate 36,911,491 of NC_059139.1, forward strand.
ATTACTAGAAAATTAAGAAGAGTTGTATGATAAACATGATCCTTGTTTTTCAAAATGGGAACACTGATTTTACCCTCTATTATATTCATCTAGTTATTTTTCAGTATTGCTTTCACCAAAAAACATATAGTATATAATTTACATTTGACTATTACAGGGACATGATTCCTAATGAAAATGAGGATAGAGTGCTCAAAATGGGGTCAGATCATCCCAGTTCTCTTGATTTTACACTGTTGAAATAAAATCCCAGCTGAAAGTAATAGGTCTTGTTAGTTGGTAGGTAGGTTTCATAGAGTAAACCAAATTACCTTCTAGGATATTTTGCAGAAAAATTCCGGAGCTCTAAAATTCACTTAGTACTTAAAACTGGCATCAAGAGTAGTGCCAAATCACTATGGGAGTAACCAAGGACCATAAAGAAAGTTCTTAGGCCTCTGCTGTGAGAAAGCCTGGAGAATATTTGAGGACAGAGAGGTCTAAGGGAAGAGCCCAAATCACTTGAGCTCCAGGCCTGCGCTACATTCCCAAGAGTTTATTGGATATCTCTACTTGGATAACCACAGATTTCACAGACTTTGCTTCTCCAAATGGAACACATAATTTCACCCCCAAACCCTCTCCCCTCCCTGGGCCCCGAGCTCAGTGAATGGCCCACTATTCGTCTAGTTTTTCAAGGCGTCTATATCTCCCTCGATCTCATACCTAATGAATCACAAGTTCCCACTGATTCTATTTCCTAAATATCTATTACCTAATTCTTCTCACCTCACTCTATCCCTGCCTTGCTGTTAGTCCAAGCTACGAGTACTTTTTGTCTGAATCATTTCAGCAATGTCCCCGCTGGTCTGCCTTCCTCCAGCTTTGTCCTTCCCCATTCTAGTCTCTACAGTGCAGTCAAATTCTATAACCTTAAAGGCTTCCCATTTTCCAGAACCCTTCACATGGCTAGAAAGGCCACCACTGTTTTATATTCCCTGTATTCTCTGCAGCTTCATCTGCTGTTATTCTCCAGATCCTCTGCAACTGACCCCTGCACCCCAAGCCCTACCATATGGAACTGAGTTCAGTAATGTGACGGTGTAAAGAACTCTCTACCTTTGAATGTTGCATATGTTCTTCTCTCTGTCTGCTCTGTCCATTATCTGGCTAATTTATATTCATAGGCTTTAGTGCCTCTTCTGTGAACCATTCCCGACCACCCCCATGCACGTGCCCTCAAGTCCAGGAGAGCTGCTCACATATAGCATACAAATGCTGTCTCATCCTGAAAGTTAGTACACTTCATTGTCATTGCCCATTTACTTATTTAGCTTTCCTGTTGCACCTCTGGCTTCATAAGAGTCATGGCTGTGGCTGCCTTGATCACTTGTACAATCCCAGCCCATGAGAGTGAGAAGCCCATGATAGGTGCTCCAGAAATGTTTGTTAAATGAATGAATCTGAATGCAGTTATGTGCAGAGTTCAGATTTCTGTTTTTGCCCTTAGCTATCTCATCAAAGTACTGCAGGAAACAGTACATGATAATTAGCTGTCAGCTTATTACAAAGGACCTCCCTGCTATATAGCTCCACCCTCTCCCCACTCCCCCAAAATCCCAATCACTAGTTAGATTTAAATCTATTTGACTCTAGTTCTTTCAGCCTTGGTAAAAACTATAGCAACCACCATTGTATTTAAGAAGAGAATTAAATTACTAATATTGGTCTACCCATTTCTCTAAGAAAATGAAATTACTTCTCTACAGAATTAAAACACCATTTCCTTGAACTTGATGAAGAAGCCAATTTTCTTTTGTGTTTCCTGCCTCAAAAAAGAATATATGTCTAGACAGAATATTAGTGAAGTTTTTCCATGAAATATCCTTTCCTGCTAAAACGAACTCCATTATTTCTATAAAATTACATAAGTAGCTCAATTGCACCTCTCTGTTTACACACCTTCTTAATTAAAAAACAACAACAACCATAAAACAATAAAACTAGGTGGAAAAAAGTCTAATCCATATTTCCTAACATCAGAAACACACAAACTATGGATTTCTATACCCTTCCCCACATTTCTAAATATTATCAAATTCATTTCCAGAAGAGCAGAACTGGTTTCATTAGCTTACATTTGTCCTGTGATATTCTTTGCATCGGTGGGTCTCAGAGTGTAGCACACATCAGAAGCACCTGGAGGTCTTTTAAAAATGCAGGTTGCTGGGCCTACCCCCAGAGTTTCTGATTCATTGGGCCTGAGATGGGACCAGAAATTTGCATTTCTAACAAGCTCCCAGGTGATACTGATGCTGCTGGTCTGGGAACCACACTTCCAGATGTGACATATACATATAACTTATGTTGTAGAAGCACATTTTGTTTCTTTCTGTGCAGTTATGTCAGTCATTTTGACATGTACTACCCTGTCCTTCCCTCCCTTTTATTTTTAGTCACTAGTATATAGCTCAGTATTACTCCCTAAATACATAAAGCATGAATTCCATGTATTCCTTCCAGCACAAGGGTACATCACTTTCTCAAAAAGAAATTAAAGGAAAGAAAGAGGTCTATTTCTGCAAGTTTAAAAAAATTAAATGAAAAAAAAAAAACCAACTAAAAATTTGTTCTAAGGGGGTTTTGCTTTCAACACAAACATGTTTTGCCTCAGTCGTGATTTCTTTGTTCAGGAGCCAAGCTGGCAATTAAGCTGGCACAGGAGTAGGAGCCATTTGTTTAATATGATGATAGTGTAGCCCTTTGTAAATCCTGGAACAATAAGGGCCCACACATAAGCTCATTCGAAGTTCTAGTTCCTTCTTTCCCCTTACTACTCATTGTGAATTCTCATAGCCACAAAGGAAAGGAAAGATTTTCAATGCTGTCACATCCTTCCTCATTTAAACCATTTATAGCCTTAACTTATAGGAGCAATCTTAAGTAAACTTCTTTAAACACGTTGTGGAAGAGATTATCAAGCCCACTAACAAACTGGCAGTTTTGAAATCTCTTTTGTTCCAAAGGCTCTCCATTAATCTCTATGCTCCTCTGTCATTATCACTGTGCTGAGAAAAGCAAGTTGAAAATCCAGTCTTGACTTGGGTTTGGTAGTATAGTTATTTTATATCTTATAGATTTACTTCAATCTTCTTAGGAAGTTCTAATTCTCATCAGTTTTGGCATAAGCTAACTCATGTAAGAGGTCTCAGAATTTAAAGAAAGTGATGCCTGTAGTAATGGCTTCTGAAGAAATAAGATACACCGCACTGTGACAATTGCAAGGGTCTACATATGTTCCCACTCTTCTGCTAGGTTCTGTTAGGGTGGGAACTCCATCTTGTTCACTGCTTCATCCCTAGAATTTAGAATAGTGCTCAGAAAATAGAAGACACTCAATATGTAGCATTTATTGTCTGACTGGCTCTCATTATAAGTATCACAGGAAATGCAAAACAAGAATTTTAAAAGTATAACATGACACTGAAGTTTATAAATTAAATATTACCAACAGAGATTGTTTCTACAAATGAAGAAAATTAATCAGAAGAAATCTTTTTAGAATATAACTTCCTTCAACCTCCAGTCTACAAATATGTAGCAAATGTTCAAAATAAATACACATTTACATTTCAGAACTCAAATCCTTAGTTTTATACTCAGACAATGCCCACATGAGTAAAATAGTTTTCACTTAAATTGTCTGCCAGTTTACACTACGAGAAGGAATTTCCCATGGGACACCATCTCCTCTCCCTTTGTATAAGGAATATTGCTTTGGCTAAATACTTTCTCAGATTGTGTAGAAAGAGCATATAATTACTAGGCTGATGAACATGATTGCCATTTCTTTTTAATATCAATGGCTTCCTAAAGGCTGCTTTTTATATTTTGCAGGTGTACCGACTTATAGTTCTTTACAATCCCTTCAACTGAATCTACTTACTGCAGGCTCAGCCTATCTGAGCTCATGAAAGAATCCTGCTTGGGAGGGACCCACCATAAGAACTTCAGCTGCAACTAGGTCATGCTACTCAGGTCTGGATCTAGGTGTGACTACTGGTTTCTGCATGATCTACTCTTTTTCCCAGGTTATCCAATCCCTGAGATCTACTTCACAGACACTAGACCCTGTGTCAGATGTTCAAATTAGGATAACCTCATACCACAAAGTTTTATTGTCTCTCCTAGCTTTGGATTTCCTATAATCCAAGACAGGCTCTCTTATGTCCTTTGGATACTATTCTTCTAATGACTCCCAAGACCAGCCTTTAGGGATGAGCTAGTTCTCCCAGGTTTCTTCTAGTATCCCAGTGCTATTTTTTCTGCCAGGTTCTGATTTCTAGTCCCTGTTGCTAAAATCCCATTGAATCCCTCACAGACACCCTGCTCCTGACAAGGTTTGATTTTTCTGTGTTAAGTTCATTTCCAGGGCTCAGTGCATAATGATGACTAGTCATTCAGCACCCACCCAACAAACACATTGTACAGAAAGTGCAGACATTGGGATGGAGGAAGGGTGTAAAAGAGGCACTTGGTACTGAAACGTATTTTCACAGAATAAGATAATTGGTGAATTCTCATATCCAGTGAGGATCAAATTGATGTACTATTTTAGCACTCCCACAAGAATTCTCCTACCTCATTTCTGCACAGAATTTCATTTTATAGAAAGGTTCCACGATTTTTGACATACTATAGCATGCCCTCACATCAAGTAGTTTTGTATTTTAAGAATTATAAAATGCATTCATCAAAAATTTGTGGCACACCATGTGCTATATAGTACATGTTTATATATTTTAAAATTCCAGAACAAACCTCTCTTGAGGTTCTGTTCAAAATACAACCTGTGCTTGTGCAGTCAAGTAGGACAGAAAAACAATCACCTCACAGAAGACCAGCACCTGCGCTACGGGTACTATAATTTGAAATTTTGTTGAAAGTAGCTTGAAAATTAGTTATGCAGTCTATAAGAACAGAGACAAGCTACAATATTCCTCCTACTGGACAACATTAAAGCCTCAGAAGTGAAATGTCCAAGCCTTTTCCAGATATAAAAATCAATTGAGAAGAGAAGCCCAGAAAGCATTAATGCAGTCCGTCTGCATGCTGCCATCTAATTTACAATCCATTGCACGCAGAGCCAAGTGACACTTATTTACATTTGTTCTTCTGGGATAAAAGAAGGGATGAACCTGAAAAGGATCTGCTGAATCAGATCACGTTTGACTGAGGAGTGACAGAGGAGCTTTCTTCAATTAATAGCCAGCTGCATAATTTGAGCTAATGCCAGCTGCGCTTTCATCACGAAGTGACACAGAAACAAATAATTCTATACTCAAGTGCTGGCATGGTGAAGTGAATTAATCCACCCAAAAGTTGGGAGAGAGAGAGACAGAGGGACAGTGGATTTGCTATCCAAATTTTATGAGCACATTTTAGCAATCATTTCAAGGATATTGGGTTCATCCTAATTGTTAAAATGTCCAAATGGATCCATTGAGGCTCAAATACTTGTTTGAACAAATTCTTAGGGAAAAACCAAATGGAATAGAAATAGTCTCTCACCAAGGTCATGGTGATTTCTTTCACTGATGAGTGAAATCTCCATTAATATTGAATTCATCGTCAAGGAGGGAGTGGGCAAAAGGGGTTTTATTAAGGACATCCACATGGGGGAATTTTTGAAGGGGGAAAAAAGATGACTACAATGACACAAAAGGAATTCAGGTCAGGTTTAGAGAGGTCAAATGGCTGCTAGTTCATTCAGAAAACATTAACATGCCCAGCTGCTGGGAGTTTTCTAGCTAGGTGCCTGTCCTGGTGGTCAGAAGTCCGTGTGTCTCCTGGCTGCCTGGCCACACTTCCGTCTGTCCGGATGGAAGAGCACCCACCCACAGGCCAGACCTTTCCCTTACAGGAAAGTTTCTGAGGTTTCATGTCAGGCAAACTTCGCTCACCTATCACTTCATGTAAACACCTCTTCTCTGGGGAGTTCTCAGAGAAAAACCCACTTGAAAGCAACTAACCAAAGCAATGAAGGTCAGAAAAACAGAAGCTATGTGGGAATCTGAGTATGGAACACACAGGCATAAAACAAGCTCTCCAAACAAGGAAGCAGTAACAGCTTGACCTGTGAATTGTTTGCTATCTGTTTGCTCCTTCAGTTTTCAAACTGTAGCCCTGGAAATACAAACACGCAATTCTAAACATTCACAGGCCTGTGGCAACAAAATTGTACACGCCAGCTTCACAACTGGGGCGTGCAGACCATAAATTCTGTAGTGGCAGGAGGGAGGTGTGGAAATAGACTGTCATCATTCAGCACCCTGCACCAAAGAAAACTGGGCACAAGAAAAGGCAACTGGCAGCAAATTCCTGGATTCTCTCATTCATGGAAGAAGGAACTCAGGGATTGAATTACCCAATTGACGCTAATTCTACCCATGCCAGAGGACAAAAGTTACAAGACAGCCAAAGGTCATGGTTGGTTGGAATGTAGGCAGAGTTGCTTGGTCCTTGGTGTGTAACAGACAGAAGTGCTGGAAAAGGGGTTCCTCACCAAGCCTGATAATAAGCGCTCTCATTCCGATATGGATTTCAGAGAAGGGCTGAGGGGGCAGAGTCCCGAGCATTTGACCCTGTAAATCAGTCAGCACGGGAGATAAACCTAATTTGGCCACATGAGACTGATGAGAAACAGTCTTTGCTGCTGATATCACAGAAGGGAAAGGGCAAAACAAGAAAGTCATCACTATTAGTTACATTTGGAGCAACAGAGAGAGAATCCTACACCCACGGGGCACCTGTACCATCACTGGTTGGTTAGTCCGGGGTACCCTAATTTACTAGCTGGAAGCTATCTCCACGGTGAATATTGGGGGAGGGGAGCTGTTAGGAAGCTGAATTACAAATGCTATTTCAAGTGTTTTATGGAGTGTCATTGTGTGCCCTAAATGTAACTCCCTCCAAGTCAGCAATTTATAGCCCGAACATAAGCACAATCTCTAGATGTGAGATTGCATGGTATATCCCAAGTAGTAGTTATCTTCTTTCAACACACGCTTTTCACATGAAGCACATTATCTTTATTTCCTAGCACTCTCTACATCACACCCGAATGTGTGGATGAAAGCAGAAAATTCTGATCATTAATCAAAATGTTGTGTAAGAGTCTATTGCTTTGTCTTGTTTTTATAATCTTTGTTATGGAGTAGGTACAGCCTCTGTTTCTATGCCTGGGATAAATGGTACTTTTGGATGTATTAATATTAGCAGACTCTCTAATTAAAATACTCATGTTTTATATGGAATATTATCTCTTCATTCAGGGACTAGTTATATAATTGATGATTTGTTTTTCTTCAATCTTTTCCTTTTGACTTCTTTATCAGGAAAAAAAGAGGAATGATGGAATTGCAATCTGTTGTGCAATGAGCATGTCCCCAGCCCTATGCTAGATAAGTTTTATACATTACCATCTGTAAACCTAACAGTCTTTTGAGATTAATATCCAATTACACATAAAGCAAAAGAAGATAAGAGGTAAAGATACAAGCCAAACATCACCGTGTCCTAGTTTTACCCCTGCATTTTTATCATTTTTTTCCATAACTTTTCATTTGCCCATGATCCTTTAAATTGTAATTTCCTTGAAGGAGGGAACAGCATTTTATTCATCTTTTCATCCTTATTCCTGGAACAGTGCTTGGATACAAGCAGAAATGTGAGGAGTAAATGTAGGCCATGCAGCCAGCAAGCAAAAGTGCTGGGTTTTCAATCCAGAAATGTCTGATGCTAACACCTCCCAGGTAAAAAAACAATGTGGTAATTTATCAGTGATGCTTGGTAGAAGAATGGGCATTGAAATTAGTTTATCTAGTTTCACTCTAGGTAGTTCACAACCAGGAGGTTCTCAAGAAATACTTGTTAACAGAACTCATGCATCAAGGTTAGCTCAGTTTCCCCAAACCATGGATAACTGGAAACTAAAAATTTAGGTAAAAGTCAGGCTCAATGGAAGGAACAAGAATTTGTATTAAATATCAATGAGCATTTACTTTGTTAAAAGATAGGTTGGCTTTGCACCTGGATTACAAGAAAAATACTCCAACATCAATTTTACTTGGAAGAACTACATTGAGTAAAACCCTAAGTGCTCTCGGCATGAAAAATTCCAGTTTTTCCTTACTGTAAAAATTCACAATGTAAATATAATCATGATGGCATTTTCTTTCACAACACCAGTCATTTAAAAATACAAATCTCTGAAGAGCGAGAATTTTTGACAAAGTAAAATAGCTTTAAATCCTGTGGAAAAACTGCGGGCACAAAACCTGAGAATTTTCAGGTATAGCTTTGCTGATGGAGTTGAATACTCTCTTACACCAGCCCCCTTTTCAAACTCTACCTCCTCCCACTCCACTTGTAGCAACTAACGTTAACAGTAAAAACACATTTAAACTAGAAAGATGAACAATAGGCAGAAAACAGTTGATGGTTTACCAGTTTCCGCCACTTCACAGCTTAAAATGTAAACAATTTAGCTATGGAGATGCCAGCTTAGTTTTTCCAATAGCACAGTAGTCACTGTGCCTAGGGCCCTTGGTACTTGTGGAAGCTCATGAAAATGATTGCATTTCTTTAAAAATCAGAAGAAAAATCAATGTAATACAGTTTAGATTATGTTTATGTTTATATTGATGTAGTTGTAAATATAATTTTGTATTTTTTTGTGGAGGAAGGGACCCAGAAAGCCAAAAATGCACAGGGCCTATAAAGTCACAGTATCCCTTGAGCTATACTGTTTTTAATTTTTATAAATTTGCTTTGCCATTATTATTTGTTGGTATACTAGGAGCACATTAATATTACATACCTTTTATGTCTTCTCTCCCACCACAAAAACCAATTCCATCAAAAAAGACAAAAGTCTTAACAATTGGATTGGATATCAATATATCAATGGATATCAATCACAAATCCAATTTAATTGGGCAATGAAAGAAAAGGATTTCCTAAGAAAACCTTGCTTTTCCATATCTCACATATTTCACCTGGAAAGCAAATGTTTAGAAATAATCACAGTTTCAGAGGAATGAAAGAAAAGACAAGCTATTAATACTAGAATATTGTGCCTTCATAAAAACACTAATTTAGAAATGCTTACCCACAAAGCTTTTTTTTCTTTAACACTGATTAGCAGATTCAATTGAATAATTCCTCAATTAAGGTGGGTACTTTGGTATGTAGTCATACTAAATTACTGAGTTAGTACTAAATTAGTAACCTTAAGTACTCAGTTAGTAAAAAGGCTTGTATCAAAGCCAATGTCAAGAATCCATTTCTCATACAGTGCAATACAACAATATTGGTTCATGTGGACATTGTGTTTTCATGCCAACAAAGCCATACCTTGATTTCCTTACTGCTCTGCCTGCGAGTTAGTTCTATGTTTGTCCACTAATAGGATGTTGACTTAAATATATTATCTGATTGTTCCTCTAGCTCTAACTGTTCTGTGGAACAGAGAGGAAATGATAAGAAGTGGGAATAAAATACCTTCAATTTTGGAGTCTTTGTTAAATATCTCTTGGTATAGAAAAAGGCAAGAAGTAATGGTTGAAATAAAGTTTTAACATTATCTATGAATTGTATTTACCTATGACCTTCTATAAATTTTTTATAGGAAAAAGAAGTGGCATTATATATACAATTCAAATTCAAGTATTTGGAACAGAAAATTTTAGGATTTCTAGCACATTCTAAGTAGTTTCCTTTTGAAAAATATAAAAGAAAATTAGAATTTAACACCTTGCCTACATTAATAAGGTATAATAATATAGAATTATATAAATCATATAAGACAAAAACAAGTAATAATAACCTCAAGTAAACATTCACTTTTTTCACAGCCAAAATTTTGACTTTTTAAATGCTTTTTAATATAGGAAAAAAGTTTATTTTTTTTCCTTTCAAAATATAATTTGTACAACTTGCTGTTATATATGTGGTCACAGCTAATATTATAAGAAAGCAGAACTTAAAAAGATATGGAACTGTATTCTGCCTCATTGTAATGAGATAGTCTTTAAATATGATTTTTCTTTTCTGGTTACAGTGCATCTCTGCATATTTGTCCTGCATCTTTTCCTCTCATTCTGATAGCAGAACACAAATTTTACTTAGAAGAATCAACCTCCACATGATGGAACTGCCCTCCACGGCTGAGATCCAGAGGCCTGATTAGCCAGTCACAGTTGACTCAAGACCGGCCTATAATCCAAGTCCATCCATCTCAAGTCAGCCCTGAGTCTCCCTTGGAACCACTGCGAGGGATATGTGCTCATGTCAAAGGAATTACTACAGGCAGGATTATGCCTGGTGCTGCTTTAGCTTTCTTTGCCAATACATAGGGGAAGTCTGAGAAACACAGTGCGACACAGTGAGATGTGGGTGGGGGGAAGGTTGGGAGGAGAGAAGAGAGAGAAAGAGAGAGAGAGACTCTAATGCCCTAATCACATCATGAGAGGGCTTCGAACAAGCCTTGCAACCATTTAAAACCAGCTGCACTGCTTGGATTTTTTCAGTTTCAAGATGCTGTAAACTGACATTTTGTTTGTTTAAATCAGCTTAAATTGGGTTTCTATTACTTGCAACTAATGGAAGAGAGAACATAATAGAAATTTTGATCTGATGCAAGTTCACTCTTGCTTATTTACTCTTTGCTGCCTTTGTATTTGATTGACAATAAGGGACTCCAACTGTTTCTTGTTGCACCACTGGGGCACACTCATTCATTCATTCATTCCTCCACTTGTTCATTCAACAAATGCTTGTTGCACACCTATGATTTGCCAGGGACCCCTCTAGGTTCTGAAGATTCATAATTGAACAAAACAGACAAATGGTCTACCTTCATAAAATTTACAATCTGGTGGGAGGGAATTGACTGTTAATTAACAAACAAAAAGGAAAACCGTGTAAGTATGTTGGATAGCTGTATGTGCTATGGAGAAAACTAATGCAGGAAAGAGGATATAGAATGTCTGGGCTTGATGATGAGTTTGTTTTGTTGCTTTTAAAATAGATGGTTCAGGAAGGTCTCAATAAGAAAGTGGTATTTGAGCAAAGATCTGAAGAAAATGAATCCCTTACTGAGAAAGGTATGGGTCCTAGAACAGACTATAGTAAGGCTCAGCTCTACAGGGTATATGGTAAACATTCCTAACACGAGTTTACCTAGTTACATGAGAAAGAAACTCCCATTGGTGCCCCACTAGAACTCTTTGCTGCCAGCTCTCTGACGGAACTGGGCATATTTGTTTTGTTTCACTAGGCAAACAGAAATATGGGTTAGGGATGGCTGTAGCTTCCCTGAATAATTATTATTTTCAGTGTGCACTCTCAGGCGTAAAGGCTGTGATGTGAATTGCTGACTAATTTTATAAAGCACCTGGAGCTCCTCAGGGCAAAGGCACTATGTCAACACCAACATTAAACAAATAGCAATAATTGGCCAAATCCTCTGGTGGTGTAAGGCAAATAAAATATGTTCCCTCTTGGAAGTTCATGACGTCTGCCAGGTTAAGCAAGAATGAGGCAGAGCATTTTTAGAAAGCCACTCTTGCTACCATTGTATATGGCTTTCAGACAACTACTGTGAAATGTTAAGTATTTAACAGCAAATTAAAACAGAGCATGATTTTTTATTTCATTACCACAACAAGGTACTGAATAACTACTTGAGATATTTATTGTACTTTATCATTTTCCAGGCAGTTTTACTATTAGTCAAAAGTAAGAGTAGAGTGACATTCATTAGATAATAAGAGCAGAACAATTTTCCACCAATTTTTAGAGCACATGCAACTCTCTATTTAGCAAAAGGACTTTTTCGAGCAGTGCATCTTTCATAGTTTCTCAATGTGAATTTTAATTAAAGAAACTTACCCAAAGAAAGAATGAATTATAGGGGTTCAAAGGGTAGACAAAACACTAAGATGTATATAACATATTAACAAGATTTCTTTGTATTTCTAAGAATTCTATAAGGAAATGTACCTAATTTCAATGCAAACCTGTACCCACCCCACTCCATTCCACATCAAAAAAGGCATTTGTGAGGGAGAAAGTGCAAATATACATACATATATATGTGTGTGTGTGTGTGTGTATATATATATATATATATATATATACACAATGTATAAATAAACATTGGGATTTTAACAAGGAATATCTCAGGATAAACCTGGTTTTACTGTATTAACTCCAAAGTTCAATGGGAAAAAAAAACCCATTTTCTCAAGGTTATTAACCATCATTGCTCATAGAATTATTAAATGCTGTTGCTGAAAGCCCTTAGAAATAATCTAGTCTGACTCCTTTATTTCACAGATGAAGAAACTAAGCACTAGAGAGGTCACTTCTGCAGAAATAAATTACATATTAAATATCAACTATAATATCTTAAGCCACAGCTACTGTTAATATTTTGGGATATCCTTTCAGATGTTTTTCTCTGAATTATTATATATTTTTTATATTTAAAAATGGGCTTTTCATTTAACATACAATGAATATGTACCATGTTAAAAATTAGCCTTATGCATCAGCATTCTATCATCTGCATTTACCTTGATATATTGATATTTTAAACTAATCCACACTGCTGGATATTTGGCTCATTTACTTTTTTGGCTCATTTTCAAATTTCTACTATAATAAGCAATGATATAGCTAAATTTTTTCATACATTCTTAATTATTTCCTTAGGATAAATTCTTAGAAGTAAAATTCCTGGTTTATAGAGTGTGGCTTTTTTTAAGGTTTTTGGTAGTTATTATTGAACTGTCTTCTAGAAGGCTACTCAGAATGTATACTTCCACTGCTAGTGAATGAGAATGTCCTGACTTGAATCAATACATCGTTATTATTAGGCTTTGGCTTTGTTTTTTAATCTTTAACACTTTGATTTGAGAAAATATTAGTCCACTGTTGTTTAATTGGCATTTCTTTAAGGTTAGGTTTTTATTCATGTTACTGGCAAATTGTGTTTCTTTTCTTATGAATGAATTGTGTTGATTTTTTGGAAAGAATAGTCATTTTTTCCTTATTGATTTCTAAGGATTTCTAATACATTAAAATTAATGCCCCTTTAGCAACTTTGGAAATAGACTTTCTGGTTTGCCATTTGCCATTATATTTTATTTATGGGGTTTTATTTAAATTTCAGAATATTATGGGGGTACAAATGTTTTGGTTACATGGATTGCTTTTGTACTGCTTAAGCCAAAGTTCTAAGTGTGCCCATCACCCAGATAGTGTACATTGTACCCATTAGGTATGATTTCACCCATTCCCTCCTCCCCCTCCCACCTTCTTGATTTCCATTGAGTTTTACTTCCATCTGTGCACATGAGTGTTGATCGGTTAGTTCCAATTTGATAGTGAGTACATGCAGTGTTTGTTTTTCCATTCTTTAGATATTTCACTTAGGAGAATGGTCTCCAGTTCCATCCAGGTTGTTGCAGAAAATATTAATTCCTTTTTTTTCCCCATCTGATCTTTGACACAGTAGGCAGTAATATACATTGGGGAATTGAATCCCTATTCAATAAATAGTGCTAGGAAAATTGGATAGTCACATGCAGAAGATTGAAATAGGATCCATATCTCTTACCACTCACAAAAATTAATTCAAGATGCGTCACGGACTTAAATCTAAGACATGAAACCATAAGAATTCTAAAAGAAAATATTGGAAAAACTCTTCTGTATATTGGCCTAGGTAAAGAATTTATGAAGAAAATCCCATGGGCAGTCACAGCAACAACAAAAATAAATAAATAGAACCTCATTACATTAAAAAGCTTCTGCATATTCAAGGAAACAAGCAACAGAGCAAACAGACAACCTATAGAAAGGGAGAAAATATGTGCATGTTGTACATCCAATAAAGGGCTAATGACTAGAATCTATAAAGAACTCAAGCAAACCAGCAAGAAAAAAATCAAACAACCCCATTAAAAAGTGAGCAAAAAATATGAGCAGAAGTTTTTCAAAAGAACATGAACTAAGAGCCTATAAACATATGAAAAATGCTCCATATCACTAATCATCAGAGAAATGCAAATCAAAGCTACAATGAGATATCACATAACTCCAGTGAGAATGGCTTTTATCAAAAAGTCCCCAAACAGTAGATGCTGGCATGGATGCAGAGAAATAGGAACACTTATACACTATTGGTGGTACTGCAAACTAGTACAACTTCTATGGAAAATAGTATGGAGATTCCTCAAAGAACTAAAAGTAGACCTAAGATTTGATCCAGCAATCCTGCTACTGGTGTATTTCCCAAAGGAAAAATAGTCATTTTACCAAAAAGACACCTGTACTAGAATGTTTACTGAAGCACAGTTCACAATTGCAAAGATGTGGAATCAACCCAAGTGCCTACCAGATCATGAGTGGATGAACAAAATGTGGTATGTATATACCATGGAGTACTACTCAGCCATATTTATGCTGTTTTAGATGTGCAGAAATATTTTGATTTCAAATCAAAAGTAAAATTTATTATATCTCAAATAAGAAACAGTACAATTAATCAAAGTATGTGTCTAAACTATTGACATAGTTTTGCCATCTTAACAGTAGCTTGTTTATACCAGCAGTGAAGAAGCCTGGAGAGTGAGTGGTGATGAAATCACAAAAGGTGTTTTTCACAGCTTCTTGGGAATTGAATATTTTTCCTTGCACAAAGCGGCCCAGTCTGGAAGAAGTGTTAGTTAGTTGGCGCAAGATCTGGTGAATACAGTGAATGACAGAAAATTTCCAAGTCCAGTTTCTGTAATTTGAGCAGCATTATTTGGATGACATGTGGTCGAGAGTTTCTTGAAAGAGGATTGGCCTGACTCTATTGGCCAATCTTGGTTGCTTAATCACAAGCATCCTCATCATTTCGCCCAATTGGTTGCAGTAGTCATCAACTGTAATGGACTGACCAGGTTTCATGAAGCTACAGTGGATAATACCAGTTGCTGGATCACCAAACAGGCACCATTAGCTTTTTTGATGAATATTCGGCTTTGGACTGTGTTTCGACACTTCATCTTTATCCAACCATTGTGCCAAATACTTGGGATTGTCAAAAATCTATTTTTCATCACATGTAACAATACGGTATAGAAATGGTTGGCCTTTATGTTCTGATAGCAAAGAAAGGCAAGTTTTGAGATGATTTCTCTTCTGATGCTCATTTAGTTCATGCGGTCATGCAGTAACTATCTATCCAGTTCTTTACCTTGTCGATTTGTTTCAAATGGTCCAATGTTGTTGGAATAGTAACATCCAGTCCTGCTGCTAATTCACATGTAGTTTGAGATTGATTCGCTTCCACAATAGCTTTCAGCTCATCATTATCCACCTTCGTCTTAGATCACCCATGTGGCTCATTTTCAAGATTAAAATCACCAGAATGGAACTTCTTAAGCCATCAACATACTCTGTGTTCATTAGCCACATCCTTCCCAAACACTTCATTGATATTAGCAGCTGTCTGCACTGCATTGGTTTCATGATGGAACTCACATTTGAAAATAACATGAATCTTTGACTTATCCATGGTTTCACAAAAATAGCTCTAAAAAAATTATAAAGATAATCACAAGCCAAAACATGTGTTTGAAAGACTGAGAATGTACCTTCACATAACAAGAAGTGTCAAAGTGAAATGTCAGAGATATCAACTGGCAAACTTAGTACTTAAGGAAATCGGACATTTCATACTTAATAACCTATATTTGATTTTTAATTTACTCCTATCAGACATTTTCTTCATGCTCTCTAGTTTTGATGATATGCTTTGAAATACCTTCCCTACCTTGAAATTTAGACAAATATTCACTTCTATTTTATTTTAGTTGCTTTATTAATAAAATTATGTATTATATATTAATAAAATATTATCTTTATTTTAATTAAAGCCTATCCAATATATAATTTTATGCAAAGTATAAGAAAGGAATAGAATTTTATATTATTTTCCAAAATGATTGGCTGTTGCCTCAACACCATTCATAGAATAACCCTCCCTTTTTCATTGAATAAAATGCTACTTTAATCATACATACACCACACACATACATAAATATATACATAAGTCTTGTTTGGAATTGACAGTCCTTTCAAATGACCTCTATATAATTCTGCACTGAACCACTGTCCTAATTCTTATAGTTTCTATAATATAATTTCTTGGATGGTGAGTTATATCTCTTCAACTTTTACCCATTGTGCTTTTCTTCAAGTTTTTCCCGATTTTCTCATGTATTTATTCCTTTAGATGAACTTTTGACATATTTCATCAAATTCAAAAGTAAAATCTCATTAGTATTGACTGTAACCAATATAAATATAAATAAATATTATAGATTATTTAGCAAGAATTGTTTGTCTTTTAATTAAGATTTACTGTTTTCTTTTTAATAAAAACACCTTTGATATCTTATTATTTTCATTTATAGGTATAGGCATAGTAATTTTTGTACCTGGAATTTTGTGCTATTTAGAAAGGAATTTTATTTTTTTCATTATAATTTCTAACTGATAATTAGTTTTTTATAGAAAAGCTATTGGTTTCCTTATATGTATTTTATATTTGGCCACCTTACTGAATTCCTGTATCATTTCTAATAATATTTCAACTAATTCTTTTGGCTCTTCCAGGTAAATACCCATGTTGTTATAAACTCACTTTTCATTTTACATTTTATGTTTCAAAACATAAAACTGACTAGAACTTCCCAAATGTTACATGAAAATATTATATTATATTATATAACAGTGCTTATAATGAAATTGACTTTAATAGAAACGATTTGTGCTTAAAAATTTGTTTTGCTATTGAGTTAAACACTATATTCTTCCACTGCTATTTCACTGTGTCTTTTTTCAAAAAAATGATGAATGGATATTAGATTTTGCTGAAATGCCACACTAGCACCTGTCATTACAAACCTGTTGCTTCCTCTTTTAATCTATTAATATGATGGATTCTGTGAGCAGATTCCCTCACCATGAACCACGTGTGCATTTACAGAATCAACCTTATTTGACGTGAGCATGAATCTTTTAACAAAATGCAGGATTCAATTTACCAATATTGTACTTAGGATTTTATCTCTTTATTTAATAATAAGATTGGTTGTGGATCTCCTTTTGCACTTTGGTCTATTTCACATAATAAATCGTAAAGCTGAATTTCTTTTCTTAAACTCAAGTTTTACATAAGATACTATTTGCTCCTTAAAAGTTTGGAAACATTTTCTCAGAAATTCTCTGGGCCTTATATGTTTTGGAGGGTTGTTTGTTTAAAGCAATTTTCCAATTTTTTTCCAACAAATATTGCTTTACCAAGTTATGTACTTCAATTTGTGTCAACTTTGGGAGTATATATATATTTTTATTTATTTTTGCAGAAAGCCATAATTTAATCAAGATATTCTGTCTCTCTCTCGCTCTCTCCCCTTCCATATGTAGATCTTTCTGACTCATCTTAGGTCCTCACTTTCCCCCACCTCCATATAACTGTTTCACCAACTGTTAGGTGTGACTGCTGTTTCATTCTCTCTCACCACAGAAAACTGGGAAAGAAATTTTAGGAGGTGAGAAATAAAGCATCATCTCTCAACTTTTCGCCACCCCCCAAGTGAAGCACGTGGGGTCTCCATGCCAACAGTGCACTCCTCTGTGATCCCTTTCCCTAATCACCCGGGAGTAACTTTCCACTTTTAGCTTTAAGAGAGTGAGCAGGGCTCACCTTCCTCATAATCTGGCTGCTAGGTGAATTAATAGGTGTTTCAAGAAATTCAAACACAGTAGTAAGATTTATAACAGAAACACTTCTAAACTGTTTGTCTCCATTCTCCCAGTCTGGCTCTGGATAGCGGGAGTTCTTTGGGACTAGTTTCTGAAAGAACATGTACTTTTTCATGTTATATAACATTTTGAGCAACATTTAAATGAATGCTTAATGAGAATTTTCAAATAGATATTTGTGGTATTTTAAGCCACTGACTGAGAAAGATTAACAGCTATACTTGATATTTTAGGAACCAGTATAGTAAACTATTGTTTAATAAATAAAAGACAAGGCAATTATTACAAAGTGAAACCTGGAGAAACTAAAGCTTCTAAAATAATTAAACCTTCCCTCCAGCAGACCCTCCTGGAGCACTACATCATTAACTGAGTTTATAACAAATAGAGGAAAGTATAGAATATAATAATAGCTAGAGTTTTCTTGAATACTGGCTACATACCTGGCACCATGCTAGGCGTATACACATCACCTTCACGCCTCACGACATCCCTAAGGAGGCACAACAAAGGAAAACTGACATTGTCCACATGTCCTGTAAGCCAGGCACCAGGATCAGTGAGTTCGCAGGAACTATCTCCTTACATTTTCACAAACATCTTGCAGAACAGCTATTATTGTCCCCATTTTTGGAGGTGAGGAAACTGAGTCCCAGATCCTAAGGCCATAGAGCTAGCAAGTGACAATTCATAAGGTGAAGTCTATGATTTTGACATTGTACCACTGTTTCAAGTTTGACTCAACTTGTTTCAGAGAATGACGACTAATATTTTATAGTTGCTCACAACATGCTAGGCCCTGTTCTAAGTGCTTTACATGTGTCATCTTCTTGAATGTTCATAACAACCTTATAAAATAAGTACCATGATTGCCCCTTGTCCCCTTCCATTTTATAGAGGAGGAAATTGAGACTTAGAAAAGTTGCCCTGCACCTAGACTGTTTATTAATAACTCCAGACTCTAAGTTTTTAATCACTACACTTTCAGAAATATCCACCAAGAAAGATGACTGAATTTGAGGAATAATATTTATAAGGCAAGTCTAAAGGAACATGAATAAAAGCATTGGGAAGAGAAAGCTATGATTTCTAACTCCATGATTGGCAGTTTTCCTTAGATGTCATCTACTCTAATCTCCACTCGGGAAGGAGCACAATGAAACACCAGTGTAACTGTGCCCAAAAGGTTAACTATGAAACAGCCGTAGGCATCTCAGTCAGAAGCAGGTCTCACTTTACCAAAACAGGTCAGTCATGCTTGACTACAAAGACTTTAGGATACTGTTTCTATCATACGTTCAACATAGTAATTTGGAATGATGCGGTACAATAAGAAAAACAAAGAGTAAACATGCATCTGAATAAATGTGTTTCTTCTAAACTTCTCAGGGGGTAGGGGTGTAAGAAGATGAAACATGCCAGGCAAAGGTAAATTTATTTGTAAAAAACTTAAGGAAAGAGAGCAAAAGGAAACACTGTTTCCTGGCAACAGGTATAACTCTTTCCTTAAGGTCTCCCTTCTTTTTATCCCTCATCCCCAACTTGTTGAAAAACTGAGATTATTGACTCTCTGTGAACTCTGGGTCTAGTTATCTCTTTCCATTCAACCTTGCGGGGACTCAAGCAAAAGGAGTCCCTGGCCCTACTGCCATTTTCAGATTCCAAGGTGGCTGTGCTGATTGTCATCTTCCCCCCCTTCTACTCCAATCTCCGATCCTCCCTTCTCCTATAAAGGGACATCACTATGAAGCAACCTGATTTTGTTCCCAGCTAGTATTTTCTGAGCCAGAGCTTCATTAGAATGTGACAATATGAGCTCCATGAGACCTTGGTCACCTCAAATTATTTGCTGGAAGAGGTGGAATAGTCCTACTTCAGGTGAATATATTGCTCAAGTTTCTCAGTTTTTCTAAACTTAACCCAGTGTCTTATGTACTTTCTGGCTGGTTTTCAGAGTTTATGGGCCCTGTCCTTGATAACCATTATAAAATAAGCTTTCTATAGAATATAATGTAAAAAGTATGCTATTTCTTCACTTCTCTGACTATGCTAAATTCTCTTGATGGGCAGTGAGTGTCATATTACACTACTAGTGGCCTGCACACATGAGATAGAGTACCTCTTTTGTACCTGGCAGAACTGTGACTTAATTCTTACCCTGGGTATAATGTTCTGATTTTGACTTTTTATTTCAAATTCCCTCTTATTCTCTATATGTTTCTTTAGCACATGTTAGGTGTCCACTGTGCCAAGTAGCTCTCTTTTAACCAGCACAGCAACCCTATAAGGGAGACACATTTTGTATCCAAATATTAGAGTGGGGAGAACAGAGGGGAGGTGGGGAGGTTAAGTGATTTGCACGTGGCCACATCCTCACCTTGGGAACCCTGCTTTGTTGTGAAGCCGTAGTAAGACATTGGCTATTAGAGCACTCATTGTTCAGTATCCAAATATTAATAGTATCCCTTAAGGGAATGAACCTCAGGGTTTGGTACAAGGAAAACTTTTTCTTCCCTGAAAATGGATTTTGTGTTCTTCACATCTAATATTTCTCTTGTTTTCCTGCTAAGTTTGGCCACCATGTAACTAGAAGACAGACTTCCAGGCTCCTTCAGAGGAAGCACGATGACTCTTATTACTGGAATATCTACTTTCTCTTCATCCAATTTTCTCTTTTTAAAATTCTGCATTTAAAACAATAAACCTTTAATGGCTTTGTAGTTTTTGTAACGTCCTGCAAATCATTTTTGTAAATAGTCAGGGCATGAATAAAGGAAGGAAGACAGGAACAAACAGGCAAGCATATAAAATGACTTACCATTTATATTTTTAAATGATTCAAACCTTTGTTTTCTAATAAACAAAACCTTAATGAAATGCCATCTCTAGAGAGCCTTTATATAAAGCTTTTCAAATAATAAAAAGAATAAGGGTAAAATACTAAAATGAATAAAGTTTTTGCAGGCAGAAAAGTCTTTGATCTAATGTTCCCTGTTCACTACCTCTCAAGGTCCCCCCAGAGTAAACATACCACGAGGATTTTTGCTAAAGCTAGTCTTAAAATATAGACTATTCTAAAATTAAACTTTGTATGACTGTGATTTATAATTTTATCCCTAAGGCCATTTATATCACTTTAAGTAATGTTGTAATAACTATTGAAAATACCATATACTCTGATTTTACATAAATTTGCAATTTATATTATCCTTCCTCACCCCCTACATTGGTAGAGACTTATTCCAATGATATCACATTGTGGGTTTTATTTTCTTGCCAGGTTGTCATCTTCAGATTTGGAATCTTTCTATGCCAGCCCTGCTATCTTTGGTGACTGGCTGGGTGTCTAAAAGCCACAGAGACACGGAGCAGGGCTAACGACTGTGGCCAGCCTTTTGCACTTTCTCAGATGTTTAAAATACAATGAGGGCTTGTCGAGTATACTTTAGAAATAATTTTGTCAGTAGATTTATGTCTACTAATGTATGTCCTGAGAGTTAATATGAGCATTTTACACCATTGTAGGTGGTATACCCTTCTTTTAGTTGCTGTATCCTGAGACAATAAGGCATTTTATTCAATTAAAGAATGAGGTAAAATATCAATGTAGAAATACAGAAAGTAAATACTGAAGCTACATAATTCTAAACACAAATAAGCATCGCTATATTTGCAAATGAAGTCAGCTAAAGGGAGGAAAGTATAAATTGACCAGGCAATGAATACATCAACGAAAATGAGAACCTATGGAGGAAAGGAGCCCAGCAGTACCTAGGTTTAGCTCTTCTAGTAGGAAAAGTCTGGCAGCATTAACATCCTACTTCTTTATAAAATGATGTGCATTTAATATGAAATATTATTGGTGGCTGTAGAGAGCATATACCTGGTTGTACAGGAACCATAGCTTTAGGAATATTACTAAACAAGGAATGTTTTCAAATTTACTACAAACCATTTTTCCATTTTTCTTCCTACAAATCCTTATTAAATATCTACTATATACTAAATGTTGTTCTAGGCTCTGGGGATACAGCAGGACACAAAACAGACCAAACTCCTTTCCTTGTGGAGCTCATATTCCAGTTGGAAAAATACAAATATTAAACAAAATAAATAGGTAAATTATAAGATATGTCAGAAAATGATAAGCACAATGGAGAAAAATTTAGCAAGAGAGTCTTTGGGAGTGGGGGCTAGGGATGAAGACTACAGTTCTTAATCTGACAGACAGAAAATGCTACACTGAAGTGACTTTGGGAAAAGCCTCGAAGGGAGTGAGCCATGTAGATATCTGGGGAAAGTGCACTGTTTCCTCATTTGGATATAAACGTGCTGGGGGAAAAAAGTATTTTCTGTACATAAGGCTATGCCTCCGAAGCAGTACCATGTAGATGACAGAATTGTAGAAGAGGATCCAAGGCCAAAAATTCGGAAAAAAAAATAACATATTTTTATGTTGAAACAAATATAGAAAAGCAAGGGATTGAAGACAGATTTTTAAGATAAAATTGGAGGTGTTAAAAAATTTGCAGCTGATACCATAACTCCAGGCTACTCTTTCCAGACAGCAGGCATACATGTTCAATTTCTTCTGGCATGAAAAGCTCCAGTGGAAAAGTCAGAGAAGCTCTTATTAATATCTCTTTGCTGGAACAGTCATGTTAGGGTGGTTACTGAGTTGAGGGGAATTAAAAGATACGAATGCTGACTATATAAAACAGCACAGATGCGAGTATCCAATTTCAGAAGTAGTAAACAAAACACATGGATTTTACATAGGTCTAAGCCACATGAGGTACGTGTGCAAGAGGGTGCTGAACCTCAGAATTACAAGCTAGTCACTTTTTTAAAAAAACGAAGTGCAGGCTTGACTGATGGTAATAGGTGGAAAGAGAAAGAGCATGAGCCAGAAGTAATCAAATCATGGCTCTGCGCTCTGTGGTCATGAGGAAATTACTTAAAACTTCAGTTATTTCATTTATTAAACAAGTCATTTAACAATAATACATGTCAGATTCCTAACATGGTGCCTGTCCACCTTTCATTTTACAAGACTACTTAGTGGTTCAACATCTTTTAAGGAAAAACATTCATTGAAAATTGAAGAAAAAAAGTCTGAATATGTGTGCCCATTATGCTATTTACTCTTAAAGTTTTAAATAAAAAGAAAATGTGAAAATAATATAATGCTTAATTTGCATGAGCCATGTTATAATTCCCAGTAATTCTGGGCCCATGGATATGGGTGATTGATTACAATGTTCTCCAAAAGAAATGATTTCGTTTATTATACGGACTTTGTAAAAGGAAATTAAAAGAAAACATTTAAATGTTTGTTTTGGAGAGGTTTCATGCTGTTAACTTCAAAGCACCTAAGCCTCCAGTGGCCCTCTTTAACATAAGCTACAGATACGAGCATCAATGACTGTGGTTGTTTTACATGAAACTTTCTGACATGAAAACATTTCACCTGTAATCTCAAAGGTCAATGATAGCTGATAGCTCATGAGTATGTTTCCACAATACTGAATATTTTGGTAAAATACTGATGAGAAAAGATTAAAAAATTAAAAAGGTTTTATAGGATTATATCGGAAATATTGAGAAATTTCTTACTTCACTCAAGAAAAGTTTTTATTTGTTTTCTGGAATGATGTCATCAAGGATCAATCACGTTTTTTACAAGGTAACTCTATTCACCAAAGGTCCATTTCTCTATCCAAAGCACATGGAAATAATTTACATATAAATGAAGAAACATGCCACCCTTTAAAAATGTCAGTTTCTTGACATAAGTCCAATGAATTGCTGCAATTTTTAGTCTTTAATAGATTCGAGGTGAAAGAAATGGCATGTTATTTGAAAGGGTTTCCAAAACACAGGGGCAGCCTTGTTCTACAGACAATACTTTCTAAACATTTGGTTTAGAATATGGCACCAGAGGCCTTGGCAGTGTATACTCTGAAGAAATGCAAAGTTTAATGGATCCATGCAAATCAGTCCCAGA
Source organism: Lemur catta (assembly GCF_020740605.2). Lineage (NCBI taxonomy): Eukaryota > Metazoa > Chordata > Mammalia > Primates > Lemuridae > Lemur > Lemur catta. The sequence continues at coordinate 36,935,366 of NC_059139.1, forward strand.
TGTGGTTTATGAAGGACTTCATACTTTCAAACACAGTCTAGCATGATAAAGATCAGAAACCAATCTATTCCCAGTGATAAAACGGTAGGTAAATTCAATTCATTTAAACATTTATTGTGAACCTACTCCATGAAATATCCATTTTATGTCTTACAGCTGTGGTCCCCAACCCCCAGGCTGCAGACCAGTACTGGTCCATGGCCTGTTAGGAACTGGGCCATACAGCAGGAGGTGGGTGGGGGGTAGGGCGGGGGGGGGGGGGGGCTGTGAAGCTTTGTCTGTATTTACAGCCACTCCCCATCACTCACATCACCATCTGAGCTCCACCTCCTGTCAGATCAGTGGTGGCATTCAATTTTGCTTTATGGTGAGTTGTATAATTATTTCATTATATATTACAATGTAATAATAATAGAAATAAAGTGCACAATAAATTTAATGTGCTTGAATCATTCCAAAACCATCTCCACCCTGGGTCCATGGAAAAATTGTCTTCCATGAAACTGGTCCCTGGTGCCAAAAAGGTTGGAGACCACTGTCTTATAGGAGGTAACAAGATGTAAGAAAAACATGCTGCCCTGAAAATACAAACAATCATGTGGAGTAAGGCATGTAAAACCCATTCATTTGTTCATTCATTCATTCATTCACCTAGTATGTCTTGGTATGTATTGAGCCCTGATTCTGGGTTAGATACTCTTTTGGTGATATCAGTGTAAGTGAGATCTGATTCATGCTCTTTGGTACTTTTCATCTTTAGTGAGGAGGAGAGACAGGTAAATAGCTTATTATAGCCTAGTAAGAATTATGTTAAAGTTTGCACAGGGTATTAATGAAGCTCAGAGGAGGGGCCAGAGCAATCAATAGTCCAATCCTCAGGTCTGGAGCCTGGAGGAGGTGGAAGAAGAATTGCCAAAGGAGACAGGGGTTGAGAGTAGTTAGGGAAGGGTGATCTCAGCAGATAAAACAAACTGCAAAGGTAGGGAAAAGCTAGCAGGACACAGGACACACTAAGTTCATTGTTCCTGGAGAGTCTTATGGGACATGGCAAAGAGAGGGAGGTGGGTCCTAGCGAGAGAGGCAGGTGCTGAGTTCTTGATGGCCAAAAGGCCCTGCTAAAGAGGTTGTGTTTTATCTTCAGGGCTCTGGGAAGTTGTTGAAAGATTTCAAGCAAAAGATTTTGGAAAACATAACAGTGTAAGACAATTTTATGATCCTCACTTACAAATTATGGCAGATATTTCAACTGTTCACCAATTTCCAGTTTCTGTCCCCTTTGACCTCATAGGAAAATTATACTTCCCTGTCTCCTTGAGGCTAACAAAGTTGCAACACTATGAAAAATGAAATATGGTTCACTTTTCTCAGTGGAAGCATTTAATTGCTGTTGTTTGGATCTCTAACCTTTTCTTCTATCATGGGGATGGTAGACACCTGTCGTTTATATGGAGGTGCTGCTCTAAGTGATCACATGGAGACTATTGGCCCACCAGGTTCCCATATCCACTGTGGGATTGTCTGTTATTGCAGTATAACTTTGCCTACCTTAACTGATACACCTAACCAAGTAATGGGGATATTCTTGTAATTAACAAACTACAAACTGCTTTGTAATTTGTTCAATTAGAACAAGTTAAGTATGTTCCTTCTTAAAATTATTCACCTGTCTAAAGTAAATTTCTTGTCCTGGTAAATCAAGTCACCCTTTCCAGATCTTATAAGTGGTAATGAATAGAATTTTTGCTTATTTATTTATTTATAATTAATTTTGGTTCTGGAAATTTGAAAAATGAAGAGTAGAAAGAAGAGGGCATGCGTTTATGTTACTAACTTTTAGAAAGTAGTATGTTAGTAACATGATATCAGTATTACAATATTTTAAAAAAATAATCATGCTAACTACTGAAAGTGAATACTGTACATGTTTGTATGCATTTTATTCTTTGCACTTTCTGACTGCTGATTGCTTACTGTCGTCCTCCTGGCACCAATTCATCTCTACCTCACATGCCAATAAATGTTTAGGAATGCTGGAGAATGCAGAGGATGCCAGAAGTCTTCTTTCTCAGAGAGGTAGCTAAGCATCTTCCCATAAAATGGGAGAATTCACTGATTGGCCATTCTTTGGACAGGCTTTTAAACCTTCTCTACCAGCAGGGATTTCAGATTAGTAGGACAAAAGAGAAATTGCTTGTTCTTATGCTTACAAAATCAGATCTTTTATCTGATCTAAAATTGTACAGGGATTAGGTCTCAGGGAAGGAATATACTATGTCTATATAGTATACAATAAGCTATTTTGAAAAGATAGTAGTGAAGGAAACACTTCCTGAAATGGTAAATTTGCCTGTAAAATCAGAATGCCCTAACCAATCCTTTGAGATCTGGCCAGGATGTTCCCCTAGGTAAGGAACCTAACCCTTTCAAATTGCATGAAAATTAGAAGACAAATGAAGATGTTGTAGACGGAAATTCATTTCCAAGTAAACCACTAAGATAGAAATCATTAGAATAATAGCTAGTTTCAAAAAAACTATGTTTTGTTTGTCTTTGCAAGTCACAATTATAATATTTTAAACATGCGCACTTTATAGTATATTTGTCTAGTTAGGTTGAGTCCTGTTTTAGAAAAATTCCTCAGTTTTTAAATGTTATTTTAAGGAAAAGAATACAAAATAGTATAAAGCAAGTAATACAAAGTAAAGCAGAACTTTAACATGAAACTGATATTGGTGGTCAAATAAACCATCTTATTTTCTATTACGTATGTTCTTTGTGCTGGGAAGAATCCCTGTGTCTCACTTTCTCACATAGTAACTACATCTCAGTAGAGTTAAATCCTCAGGACAACAGAGCATGTTATGGTGAGATATTTTACATACGGCTTAACCATTTTGTAAAATCAGAGATAGCGATTAACCCAGAGGCTCTTTCTCATTTCCTTTTCAGTGGCATTTAGCTATTGATAAATATTAAAGTGCATCCGATCTGGCTGACAAACATGGAGAAAGAAATGTCAGAAACCTGTCAGTTTGCTGAATCAGTTTGCTGTGTTCCCAGAGGGCTCTGGGCATTGCCAGGTCACTGAGGCAGTGACGGGGAGGGGTGGCAACAAGTGACAGACATGCTGCTGAGCCGATGATCTCAGCAGGCCTGAGGACAGAGGAGAAGGGTTACCACACAAAGTGCTTAGCAGCAACCCCCGAGGAATTTCAGCCTCAAAGAGATGTGAGTGGAAAAAGGTTTCACAACATTTCAGTTACCCAGGGCTGGAGCAGCAGGATTCATTGATAGAAAGAGAAAAGCAAATAAAAGCCCGCAACAATTAATATAACACTCAAATAAGAATGCAATTCCTCGCAGCCACAGTAGCCTAGGAAAAGATATCCTGAAACAGTCATTTTACTGAGGTCTAGGGACATCATCATCGGGATGGAGAAGACCCCTGCAGGCTCTGAAGGAATTGTAAGTGAACTTTACTGAGTGGTCATTATGTGCCAGACACAGTTGCAAGTGCTTTGGGGGCATTAATGCATTCAATCTTCACAACAACCCCTTAAGGTAAGTATTAATATTTGCCCTATTGTATAGATGCAGAAATGGAGGCATAGAAAAATGAAGAAACTTGCCCCGGCTGATCCAGCTAGTACAGGGGAGAGCCAGAATATAAACCTAAGAAGCCTACTTCCATCGTCCATGCACTTAACCACCAAGCTTTACCATCGCTCAGAGAGAGGAAATTACAAAGCAGAAAATTCCCAGTCTTTACTTTTTAGAGGAGACACAAGTTATATACATGAAAAGATATTGAACATAAGAATATAGAAAATGATATAGATGCCAAGTGAGTGCCAAAAAATACATAGCTGTTGAAAGAGGGCCATTGCAAAATAGATTGGAAGAGCAGAACAAAATTGAGAAGTGGATCCTTGAAATGGATATGAACAAGTAGGGCAACGTGGCATGGAGGAAGGGAGCCTGGACCGTATAGGAAGGTGTTAGCCTCAGAGGGGCCTGGGTTCAGATCTCAGCTCTGCCACTTACAAGTCATGTGAGCACGAGTCAGTTACTTAGTTCTTTGTGCTCTAGTTTTCCTGTTTGTAGGGTTAGTTAATCCTATCTCAAAGGTATTCATGAAGATTAAACAAAATTAGTTAAGTTCAGGTCTTATCATAGTGCCTGGTACAAGGTAAACACTTAGTATCTTTATTATTATCCAGTGGGGGGAGATGGGAGGGAGGTTTCAGATGAAGGGACCACCACGTGAAATGATCTGTAATAATCAGAAATACAACTTCCGTTGGCTCAGTTCAAGCTGACTGGGTAAGTCAAGTGTCTGACATGAACCTGGAGGTGAGAGAGATGCTCCCATGGATAGTCACCAAGGGGTCTCCAAGCTGTGAAGAGTTGCCATGTGGTCTGTTTCGTGCAAACACACGAGTGTAGGAGAAAAGGTAGAGACACCAGAGTCAGAAAAACACACATTTTATTTGTGGTGAGACAGTCTGGCTGGAGGACACTTTTACCGGTTAGAGCTCTGCTTATCCAGATGAGCACAGAGAACTTGGAATGATTGACCGAAAAAGGAGACAATACAGATTAATTCATTAATCAAAGAAACTTTTGTCAGGTACCAAGTAGCGGGCTCTATGCTGAGTGTTAGGGTATACAATGAATGAGGCAGAGATGACAGGAAGCTTCCAGGAAACTCTCATTTTTCTGAGAGAAGCAGACAAGAAAACAGCTGCACTATCCTATTGAGAGGTGATACTTGAAACACAAAACTGATGCCCAGGCTGCAGGGGACGCACAGAGACTTGGAATGCAACCCAGGTGGGGTGTGAGGCTCCAAGAAGAGACCGTCTTTCCTATGAACCTTTGGGGAAGACGCAGGTCTCACCAAGCAGTGGGCGAGGGGAGCTGTGGGGAACTAGCCTGGACAAAGGCTGACGAATGGAGCCGAATGACACATTCACTGAAGGAGATGCAAAACACTTCCCACCAACAGAGTTTAATTGGGGTGTGGCTCACAAGGTTGTGAAATCAGGCACTGAAGATGCTAGAAGAATGTGTATGAGAGATGAGCTCAGCTTTGCTCCTTAGAGAGGTCCCCACAGAAGGCAAGAGAAGGTGAATGGAGTAGGTGGTAAGGTTGGAAGACTGTACATTATTTACATAGTTACTGCATGGAATCCAGGCAAGAAATAGTTGCCATCATCATTGGGGGACAAAAGAGCTGTGGCATAAGCCTAGTGAGGAAAGGTAAAGCACTCGACACTCCTTAGCTTCATGTAAAGAGGGCAGAGTGATCGGGTAGGTGAAGGCCCTAGACAGGTGCTCCGGATGTTACAGCTTCAGAATGCCTAAGTGCAGCTGTCCCTCCCTCTTGTTTTCTAATTCTCCTATCCTCTTCCACACTGCCCTTCTCCTCCCTCTGAGACACCTCCCCTGATCTTAGAATCAAGAAATAGAAGTGGAGAACATGAGTAGTGGGGAGACGGCCAAAACAGCAGAGGACAATGAAGAGAGAACAGGAGGTGGAAAACAAAACTAAAAAAGAGACTGGAAGAGACAAGTTGTGCTTTTGCTAATGCCACTAGAAAAATGAAATGTGAAAATAAGATTTTATATATAAACACAAACACATGCATACGTGTGGGTGGATTAAGCAACTATACTCCCTCTTAGCCAAAATGATCTCTTCTAATCAGATTGGGAGATGGAAGTGTTAGAAGCTTGCATAGGTAGCATTTGATTTTTCAAATGCTGTCTTTGAAAGATGGGTCATATTTTGATTTTTGGAGAAACACAGAGGGGAACTGTATTCTTGATCTTGGAAATGCAGTGGCTGTCCCTCACTTTCAGGGTAATGTAAGGATCTTTAGCCTGACTGCTAAGGCCTGGATGGGCTGGCCCTGCACATCTGCTTACTCTATGCCTGTCTCCACCCTGGCATTTTTGGTTTCCTTTATATTAACCACTTGTTCATTCACCACATAATGTTCTCTTTCTTGGCTTTCTTTTCCTGGCTAATTCTTATCGATCCTTCAAATCACAGCTTAACTCACCCCTCCCAGGGAAGCCATTCCTGATCTCCCTGACCAGGTCAAAACCCCCCTCATAGGTTCCTATGCTGTATGCCTCTCTTCCATAGCACCTGCCTCAGTTACAGCTTTTTGCGTGTGCATGCACATGTGTGTGTGTGTGTGTGTGTGTGTGTGTGTGTGTGGAATTTGATCGATTCCACTTGATTGTAAACGCCATGTGGGCAAGAACCGTGTCTGATTTTGCACACCAGTTTGCCTTCAATGTCTACAAGGAATGGTGAATGAATGGTGAATGGAGGGATGATGTCAGGGTGCGATAAAAGGTTGAGGGAGATACAGCTAAAAAGGGTGTCAAAGATCAATTCAATCTACTGACCACTTTGCCTACCCTAAATATTATGTCTACCTTATATTTCTTCTTTCTGGACTCAGTGGGAAAATATGTTTGTTTGTTTTTCTCAGTTTCCTAAAATCTTAGGCTACAAACAAAGGCACTAATGGGTAGTACACTTTTGTTAGAGCCTAAGGGGAAATGCGTGTGCCCTTGAGTCTTATAATTTTTACATTACATGTTTTCTGTATTAGCTTTCAACCTAATGCAAAAATTAAGCGCAAATTGGAGGCATACTAACTATTTTATGCAATATCTTAATTTTGTTTTCCTTAGGACATTCATTGAAGGTATAACTCATTACTGAAAATCTATTCTTCAGTGTGTTTCTAACCCTCTAGCCACTTCAAAAGGAGTTGCTTTAATGTTTTAAGACAAATCCTTACTTTCCTTTGTGATTCCAAGGACTCTTGGTAAATCAGAGTATGGCCAATGACAAATTGCTAAAGGTGGATGGTAAAAGTTACTCCTCTCCCTGAACTACCAGTAGGAGACAGTCAACATGCAATTCTTTGGTGTCTCTCCAGAAAGTATAGAGACTTATAGGTAAAGAAAGTAAAAGTCAAATTAGTCAATTTTCTTTTTATAGATATAGTTGTCATTTGGGGTGTATGCTGGTTAGAAAAGAAGGTGAAAGCAATAGAGAAACTTAAATTGTGGAAATACCTGAGAATTTCCATTATCCATGTCCCAAATTACCGTAAATAATACAAAGTTGACCATATCAATCTTCACGTAAAGAAAAATATTTGGGACATTTTAAAGTTCTAACAGTTTGCAGGGTAAAAAAAATGGGGGAAAATAATACTGAATTTTTCTAAGGCTTTGAGAAAACTACAGCTTCTATTTCGGTATTTCTACTTTAGTCAGGATAAATGGAACAACTTCGCTGGAATTGAACGATTAAGTAAGCAAATGGTGGCTGGTGGGAGCCAGGGTCTCACTTTTAGAATGGAAGGTTACAGGTAAGCAAGAGGAAGAAGCCAGAATGATGCATGTGGTAATGGATTAGGGCTGAAAACATCAGTATGAACTCACGCTTATCTATCTATCCATCCATCTATCCAGATGGTTACATACATAAATATTTGTAGATATGTGTACATACACAAGTTAGTATATACAAATTTATTTCCTTGCTCTTTCAGCCAAGAAAGCCTAGAAGAAATGACATCCCAACAGCAAGGAGCACACCTAGCACTTAAATCTTGGTTTTTAATATTAATACCATTCTTCAATGAAAGGAACCAGGACTCCTTGGAGAAGTGAGGAACTATATTGTTGATAAAGCTCGAGCATCTTGTAATGCCAGAAAGTATGAAAGTCCATCCAAACAAAACAAAACCAAAAAAAAAAAAAAATAGAAAACAAAAAGCATCACAATTATGAGGATTTATCAAAGGGGCACAAGAACCAACCAAAAGAGTTCCCAATAGCCAAACCTGGAATGATTAGAACAATACAATGAATAAAGTAATATTGGAATATAACCTAAAGTATAATATGCATATCCATGAGTCCACACTGATACACAAAAATAACTGGATAAATAATTAAGTAAATGAGGGAGAACAGGCAAATCTTCCATGGAAAAGAATTGCAAACATTGGATATAGATACGCTGCCTTCAAGGAGATGAAGCATAACTCCCTCTTGAGTGGGGGTAGTTCACAGTGACTTTCTTCCAAAGAGTGAAGTATGAAAATAAGGAAAAAGAGTAAGTTTATAGTGGAAAAACCTAACCAAAACCATCTCAGCCAGGTGAACAAGGTTAACATCTTTAGTCATGTTAACAGTGCAATGGACAATGGCATTTTACTTTCTGTGGTCTTTCTCCCCCAAACACAAAACCCTAGGATACCCAATTAAGGGAAATTCTACAAAATACCTGACCAGTACTCCTCAAAACTATCAAGATCAAAAATAAGGAAAATCTGAGAAAATTCTATGTAGCCAAGAGAAATGAAAGGAAATATAACAACTAAATGTAATGTGGTATTCTGGATGGGACCCTAGAATAGAATAAGGACTTTAGGTGAAACTAACGCTATATGAATAAGTATGGACTTTAGTTAATACTAATGTATTGATATTGGTTCACTACTTGTAATAAAAGATCATACTCACGGAAGATTTTATTCTGAGATGAAGATGGTGAGGGGTATATGGAAACTCCCTGTACTATTTTTGCAATTTTTCTGTAAATCTAAAACTGTTTTAACATAAAAAGTTTATTTTTAACAAGCCATGAAAGTCTAGAAATTTAATTTAAACTGGTACGATTAAATAGTAAAGTCTAATCTTACTGATATAAGATAATATTTAATTCTCTAAAAAAAAAAAAGAAATAGCATTCTCCATGCATTAACCTCTATGACCATTTTCTTTCTCTACATTTCTTTAGAAGATAGTAGACCATGCTATACATCATTAATTAAAGCCAGGTTAAAATGTTAGGGAATTGCTGAACATATGACTCAATTAAGGCAAGATTTACTAAAAGGCAGGAACCAATTTACAGGAGATAGGCATTTTCTATAGGGATGTATCTCTCAAGAAGATAAAGAAAGGAATCAAGAATAGCTCAGTGTTCTAAGATACAAACAAACAAACAAAACAGAGGGTAAATGAAGGATGAAATATAAAGTTTTAAACCAAACAGAAAAGGGAGAAATTTCAGCAAATTGACAAGATGTTATCATCTACTTATGATTTTTGATCCTTGCAAACAATGCGTATTTGTCCATCCCTACTTCCCCACCTGGACCAATGCAGGCCATGTGCCATGAAATGCCTGTTCTGACCATTAGAACAGCCAGACTCATTCTGGGGCCTAAGCTCTCTTACTGCAGATGCACCCACTAATTACATTTCAGATTAGCAGCCACAAAGAACTTGCGTCTTCCAAGTACCTGTCCTTCAATTACTGCATAATTTTCTCTTGTAATAATCGCAGTCCTTCAACCACTTTATATGTGACAAGGTGTGAGTTTGCTACCTCCCTTGTCATTCTCCTGAGTCTTCTTCAGCTTGTCTACAGCCAGAAGTGAGCACAATACTTAAGCTGGGGTCTGAATGATGCAGGGTCAAGTGCACTCATTACCTCTTTATTTTGGGTTATTCTATTAATGCAGCCAAAGATGTTATGTGAAATCTCCAAAATAGGTTCCATATTTTATCTTCAAAAACATTTGACAGACACAAATACTACATTGCCTGTGATTACTGTGAATGAGGTTAATACACTACTATTTGGTTGTGAATATCATACTTAGCTTCCTGGAGGGTTCGAGTATTCAGGTACCATGGCCCTCCTGTGATGACACAGCCAGCAATGCCCTCAAAATGGCATAGCCTCTAGCCTTCCCTTACTAAATATCCACATCCTTTGCTCCAGCTACACAGCTGTAAAGTCAGAACTGAAAATAATGGCGGAAGAGAGTATTCTTTAAACTCAGTATTAATCTCCTGATATTTTCTGGACACCTTAAAGTACCTGCATTCCCATGAGAAATATTACTGCCTATCTAATAAATGAGGATGTCATACAAAATTACCCAATTAATAACTCAAGAACACTTTAACGTTCAAGTGCCAAAGAATATATTTTTCTAATATTTATGGAAAATATGTAAAGTAATATAAAAATTTCATTTGCAAATTGTGCAAACTGTGTTGGAACAAAATGACAGTGAAGATAGGAGATTTCCTTAAAATGCTCTTCACGTCCTGTTACCAATCCATTTACTTCGGGTCTATCAAATCTTCTGACTAAGATATAGTTATTTTAAACATTAATGCTTTCAAGACTATACAACACTGATAAATGTGCAAAAAAGTTACAAATCTCCAAGAAAAAAATACCAAGTAATGAACACTAGCCAAATTGTTACCCAAACCAAGCTAGCTCAGGGATATTATTGGTATCTTTAATCAAGAAAGATGAATAACATTAATTTTTAGTGGACTTAGATTAAATAATGCAATTAACAGCTATAGAATTTGTAGATGAGAATAAAAGGAGAGAAAAAACACATTAATCAAGTAGACATGTTAACAAAATAATAGATTAGTCAAGATTACCTTTGAATAAATTGAGAAAGAATAAAAATACATTAAAATATCTCATTTGTAGACTTCACAAAAGAAATAGTACTGTTTGTTTTACAGACTAAATCATACATATGTCCAATAAATACTCATTTTCAATCTTCATATGCACTGTACTGTTTATAATGTATAAAGCAAAAATTTGCTCCTCCCTAAAGTATTTTGGTTTGAGATTTATTTTTAATATAACATTGTAATGAAGGAGATTCTTTTTCATGCTAGACATAAAAGTTCCTAAACACATCATTTCATTGATGTAAAGCACATTTACAAAAGGCATTAGGAACCTCAGTTTAAGAACAATAGACACAAGGCTGATGTACTGGTTGCTTCCTAAATACTATACTCAGCAGTTTTAGAGCACTTAGCAGTGATGAATTGGCATGAAGAATCAGGTACTAAAAAGCCATTTCCTTGGAAATGAAACCCTTTTTAAAATTCTTTTATCTTTTGCTTGTCTTGATTGCAGCTCTGAAGAAACCAAGGATACAGAAGGAGTAGAGAAAGCATGCCACACAGATTACCCAAAGGAGATGCTCATGAGTCTGAATGAAAATAGATTCTAGGGAGAGGAGGGAGGAAAGCGGCCATAATCTTCAAAATTCTTTTGATGTGTTACGGCTCTCAAAGTAGTGGATTTTCTAAACGTAATGCTGTTGAATATAGATGAACTCATCTGTCAATCAAACATCTTTTACTAATGGCCAAGTCAAACACTTGATTATTCTAGTATTGGCATCAAACTCTTAATGCCAACATGAAATAGCCAATTCACCAAGCTGGGAAAAAAGAAATGATAGGAAAATGAAAAAGTGCACTGAGCACTTACATTCTATAATCTAGAACTGCATTCTTTATTTTGTGTAGTTGTTTTTGTTTTTTAGGGGATTTTTGTTATTTTTTGTTTTACCACCAAAGGAATTGTTTTAGGGGGTAACAGATAACAGCCATATCACATATTCCTGAAAAAACAACTTATTGGACCTGACCTCATAAAATGTAAAGTATTTCATAAATTCCAGAAGCTTTCTTATTTGTCTACAGCTCTTTCCAGACTATGTGTCATTTCATAATCATTTTCATGGTTCTCGTTTTCCTTATCAATTGAATTTGTGTTTGAAACATTTCAAGCATAGGAAAGCAATCATGTGAGTTGACATATCTTGTCCGGAGCGGCCTTGCTCAGAATTTTGACTGACGCATCCACTCTCATCCATAACAAAAGTCCATGTACAGACTCAGGAACATTTGCCTCAAAGATTCGGGTGTCCTTAAGGGTCACACAAGGTTGTGTCACCCTTTACTACTGCTGTCATTAAAAATGGCACAGGACTCAGGATTCTAAAATCTAGTGCTACGATGGGCTATGAAAGGTCTCAAAGTACATGAGAATGTTGTCCTTTTAACCTCAAAACAGTAATTTATCAAGACTGAGCATATTTTCTATAAGGAACATATTTTTTATTCAGATTATTCTTTTAGAGACACCTCAATATCTTCAATAGTAGTTAATCAGATGATAATGAAATCTAATACATGGGCTTTCTTTTAATTATGAATCAACAATAGTATTTACAATTTTCATAGATCTTTCAAATATATTACAATCTTCACAGAAACTTATGGGGAAAGAAGGGACAGGAGGGGAACCAAAATGTATCAAATATCTTATGTTTATCAGGTGCCTCATTTTTACGTATCGCTTTCCTCTTTATGCATACCTTAGGACAAATTTTACTTTTGATTTTAGTTTCAGCAGTAGGTGTGCTTCCCCTGAGCCACTGAGTTGTTTATGTCTAATGGACACTGGGATTTGTATTTAAGCTTCCCGATTTACACTGGCTCCTGGGAAGCTTAGCGAAAACTTTATGCCCATCTGGCACACCCTTGGACTTCATGGTCTGCTTAACTCCTAGAAGATGGAGGGCCCTCTGCCTCTTTTGAGATCTACACAAATTTTTTTTGAACTTCCCAATTTCATGACCGGTAAGATCTCCAAAACTCATCCTTACATTTCTGATAATTTCCTGGGGGCAGGGCTCATTGCCTTTTCTTGCCAACATAACACAGCTCATTTTTGATTTGTACACCACCACCACCAGAGTCACTTACTTCCAGCCTTGGGAGGGCTGGAAGTAAGACACACGCATACATTAGCAGTCTTTTTCTTTTTCTTGTCACTGGGGAGGGATCTGTTTATGGAGTGAGCACACAGTTCTCAACCTTCCCTGGGCTGCTTCTACTCTTCCTCTCCCCTTTTCTAATCTCTCCTCCTCATTTCCATCATTCTAGTTAGTTGTACAGCACCAAATTCTCCCTCTGATATGCAGAGTAGCTTTCACCCTCACAGCACCTGAGCACCTACCTGTAGCCAAACCCTCAAGGAACTCTCTTCCTACCCCAAGGGCATCTTCAAAGTATCTCTTCCAGCAAAGGCATTTCTCTTCTCCTGCAAAGATTCTGGTGCCATTTAAGGTGTGTGTATATATACATACATACATATATATATATATGTTTTTTTTTAACCTCACTACATATGCATGTGAGTAGGAACATTATACCTTATTTCTCTTTGCCTTTCCCTCATTATTCCCATTATAAGTTCTGCATATGTATCTTTGTTGGCCACTTTAAATGCTGTCTGGGGCTAGGCAGGGTTTAAAAAGGCAAATAAATAGGCCAGGCATGGTGGCTCATGCCTGTAGCCCAGCACTTTGGGAGGCCATGGCAAGAGAATCCCTTGAGGCCAAAAGTTTGGGACTAGCCTGAGCTCCCTAAAAAAAAAAAACAAAAAAAAAAAAACAAAAAACAAACAAAAAATTAGCCAGGTGTGGTGGTGTGTGCCTGTATTTGCAGCTACTTGGGAGGCTGAGGCAGGGGGATGGCTTGAGCCCAGGAGTTTGAGGCTGCAGTGAGCTACAATGATGCCACTGCACTCTAGCTCAGGCAACAGAGGGAGACTCTGATTAAATAAATAAATAAATAAATAATCTATTATCTCATTGAATCCTTACAACAAATCTGGGCGGTTGGTACTATTATATTTTTCTTTTATGAATGAAGAAAGTGATATTTATCAAAGTCAGGTAATTTGCTCAAAATCAGCCAGTCAACATCAGAGTTGAATCTGAAGTATTTCAATATGGCTGTAAAGAATGGGCCCCTTTCTCCAGCTGAGAGATAAGTATGAGACCCCTCAAATAGTTTATCAAAATACATATGCCACCTCCATTTCCTACCCACCCCTCAGGCTCCAGGTTTTCATACTCCTTGTTATTGGGATGAGAGAATGAGAGCTGAAATTTTGTACAAACTCTTGCAGACATTTCTGATAAATGACACAACTGCCTTCTTTAATGACATCTCCAACCCTCAGCATCTCCATCATGATGAGAACTCTGGCTCTACATCCTTAAAACACCTAACTTGGAGTTAATTTTCCAGGGTGTTCACTGACCAAAAAATATATAAATATATAAAATAGTTATTTTTTTTATCTCACAGATTCCCAGTGCTAATAAAATAGTTCTCGATGCTCTTTCACAATAAAGCAAGAATAAAAGTACAATTCTAATGTGCAAAGGGACTTCAGGTTTTTAATGGCCATCTTAGCTAATAGACATGACTAATATTCTAAATAAAATATGAAAACTATGGCATGTGCTCCCCATTTCAAAGGCTCAACTGAAAAATTATTTTTATACAAAATCTCAATATTTTCAATATTTCAAATATGACTTTCTCCTGAGAAGTAATTTAATGCCTTTTTAAAAAAATAATTAAAATCAAAAAAATATCAAAATGAAAAACTAAAACAGAGTAATAAAATGTCTAAAAGTCTAAGGTGTTGATTACTTCAGAATCCAAGGAATACAGCAGATCCCACTGAATGCACACCTACTTCTTGAGAAGAACTGTGCTGAGCATTTTGTGTGCTATATCTCATTTAATCCTTACAGCAATATGATGAGGTAGGAGTATCAGCCATATTTTTTCTGCATGAGGAAAAAGAGATCAAAGTAAGCTATAGAGTTGCCCAAGGTCATCTAGATCATAAGTGAAAGAATAAGGATGCAATCCTGATTGTCTCCAAAGCCAACACACCACTGACTCTCAGTATTTCATAGCATTTACTATGTATGATGTAGCTAAGTTTGTGAAAAAGACAAAAGGTATATAAGACATGGATGTTTTTGTTTAGTGCTCATACATTTGTCCATTAGAGGACATCACCTGGCAGCAGATAATCATACACTAAATTGCGCAGTCTTTTTGAGTTCACGAGACTTCAGATAAGTGAGCTATCTGAGGCCAAAGAGAGTTTCATGGAAAAGATGAAGTGTTGCAGTCTTGGGGGAGGGAACTTGAAAGATGGTGAGCTTTGGACAGGCAGAGCAGAGGGCAGAAGAATCCCAGGTAAGGAAATCAGATGGGTGTGTTTGGGACTAGTGAGAAGGCTAGTATAACAAAGGAAGGGGAATCTTGTTGGGTAACCGTGAGAATCAAATAATCAAAAATAAAGATAGATTAGGTGAGACACTTACAAAGAACTTTGAGGGTCAAGTTGAAAAATCCCTTTGTTAAATCATTCACAAAGATTTACTGATTCCCAGTACATGGGCCAAAGAAAATAAAAAAGACAGAATATAGTAGATCCTGGAGAATTCTGGCCACAGTCCTGCAGCAATCTCTGTCAAGGCCCTGCTCATATCCCCTTGGCTGTCACATGCCATGTGGAGGGTTGATGAGGAGTCAGGCTCCAGCGTCCTCAGCCCTTCTTCAAACGTGTAGCATTTACATAAAGCTGTTCATCAATAGCTGTCATATCTATTTTATGTATTAGTCATTGCTTAAGCTTTTATTTGAAGGGAGGATTCTGTGACTTCAAAGTATATGTTTGTACTGAGTACACCAAATTCAGGTGAGGATGTGAAGCAACAAGGACTCTCATTCATTCCTGGTGGGAATGCAAATTGTACAGCCACTTTGGAAGACAATTTGGTAATTTATTACAAAACAAAGCATATTCTTCCTATATCATATGGTCCAGCCATCATGATTCTTGGCATTTACTCAAATGAGTTGAAAACTTATGTCTGCACAAAATCCTGCACATGGATGTTTACAGCAACTTTAGTTATAATTGTCAAAACTTGGAAGCAAGCAAGATGTTTTTCAATAGGTGAGTGGAGACATAAACTGTGATACATCCAGACAATGGAATATTATTCAACACTAAAAAAAAAGGAATGAACTATCAAGCCATGAAAAGACATGGAGGAAAGTTAAATGCATATTATTAAGTGAAAGAAGCTAATTTGAAAAGACTACATGCTATATAATTCCAACTATATGACATTCTGGAAAAGACAAAACTTTGGAGACAGTAAAAAAGATGCCAGGTGGAGGGGAGAGAGAGAAATGAATAGGCAGAGCACAGAGAGTTTTTAGGGGCAGTGAAGCTACTCTGTATGATGCCAAGATGGTGGTTTATACATTTTCAAAACCCATAGAATGTACAATACCAAAAGTGAACCCTAATCTAAATTATGGACTTTGGGAGATAATGATGGGTCAATGTAGGTTCATCAGTTGTCACAAATGTGCTACTCTGATGGAGGATGTTGGTAATGGGAGCGACTATGTATGTGTTGGGCCAGGGAGTACATGGAAAATCTCTGTACCTTTGAGCTCAATTTTGCTGTGAACCTAAAACTACTCTAAAAAAATAAAGCCTATTAAAACAAAATATATGTGTATGATTATAACCATTGCACTAAAGAATGGATATATTTAAAAACTCAAATATAGGATATGTATGCTAGAACAATAAGATAAATAACATTAATACTAATAATGGCTAGCACTTACACAACAAGATTAGAAAGACAGAGGCCAGATGAGGCAGAACCTTATGCTGTATTGTATGCAACACAGGGCCAATATGTTTTCTTGGCAAGTAAACAGATACTATGAAGATGATTTTTTAAAGCTTAGTTTAACAGTGAAAGATGTATGAAAAGAGAAAAAAAGAACCACACGTGGAGGCTGGTCTATGTCCTGAGGACGATATCATCTACTGTGATGAAAAGTAATTAAAATGTAACATAAATATTGTAAATGCAGAAAGGGACATAATGAACCATTAGAACCAGCTGCACAGTTAATTTACAGACTTTTGTCATGCCAGCAAGATAAAATATACACATCTTCAAGGAAAGAAAGATCCCTATGTGAAAGTGAATGAGCTGGTTATTGGTTTTGAAGAAAGAGTGTCTTAGATAAGGTGATTTGTAGCAGTAGCATTCGGATTTTGTAGATAAACACAATTCAGCACAACGGCTGCTTCTGCAAATTCAGTTAAACTCTCCCAAGTGCCAGAAATCAAGATATGTGGGAATTATTTATGTTCAAGATGACAATTTTTATAGAAATTTTACCTATCCAGAAAAGCATGGACTATCTCTTGAAAAATTGAAATTAATCTTGAAAGCATTAACTTCCAGGAACACAATTCTGGAAAAGTATTAATAATTTTCACTCTGAAGCATTTATTGAGCATCTACCATGTGTCAAGCACTGTGCTAGGAACTGAGAATCTAATGACAAAGGACCTGGATAAGATAACCGTAAAGGGAAAATCCATCCTGTGGGAAGTAGGTACTGATTCAACATGGGGGGGCACAGCAGTTTCATAAGGGCAAGTGATTCTCACTGAGGCTTGAGAGATGAAGAGGAATGAATTACTCTCCATAATTCAGATTTAGCCCAAGGTGTTCTCTAGGTATGCACTGAAGAGTTCCAAGAATGTAATACAGAAGAGGCAGTTTAGTCCTCTAATCAACCTATAGCTAATGGGTAAGATCTAGGATGGAATTGGCCTGCCACTGAGCAACTCGATTACCCTAGGCAACCTGGTTAACCACTCACAGCCTAGTTTCCTAATCTGTACAATAACAATAGCTACCATTTATTGAGTGAAAGATGCCCTTCTAAGCATTTGACCGGTTTTCTCATTTAATCTTCACAGCAACCCTATGAACTGAGAACTATTTATTGTCTCTATTTTACAAGTGGGGAAACTGAATCACAGAGAGTTTAGATACCCAAGATAACAAGGTTGTACCCTCCTTATCTTGTTAGGAGGCTTGTTAGAAGTCATGGATTTGGGGGAGGATTAAATGAGATAATGTCTATAAAAAGGTTAGTCTATACCTGTCATTAATAACCTCTCAAATGTGATAGCTATTATTATCTTTATTAAATATTATTTTTATGCCCTAAGCCCCTACCTCATCTCAAAAGATGGTACAATAACATTATTTGAAAAATGTAAAAGGTTATTTAATTAAATTATTCCCTAGCCATATAATTTTTGTTACTTATTTTTTCTGTGCACAGTTTTTTTCTTTAATTTTTTTTATTTCATCATATTACAGGGTACAAATGTTTAGGTTACGTATATTGCCCTTGCTCCACCTGAGTCAGAGCTGCAAGTGTGTCCATCCCCCGGAGGGTGCCCACTGCATCCATTAGGTGTGAATATACCCATCCCCCCCTCCCCCCTCCCACCTGCTCGACACCCAATGAATGTTATTACTATATGTGCACATGTTTAATAAGAAAAAATTTATAAAGTATCTTATTAAGTGCAACATTGTGCTGGGTACTAGAAGATAAAGTAGACCAAAGCAGTCAAGGTGGCTACTTCCATGAATAGAACAGAATATGATTTATTACTATGAAGTCTCAAAGGCTAGTTTGGTCAGAGAAAGTTTCTTGAAGCAGAAGACTGTGCAATGTAGACCTCATAGGGTATTTTTGTCATCCTTTTAAATGGTGACATCCTGAGGCAGCTTAGCATTCAACCTCTCTTGAAAATGAAATCTTACATGGATTATTTTCTAAAAAATAGAATTTGTTTAACAAATATTTTCTTCTTTTATAATCCAGACACTCAAAAGTATAGGGCTCCAATGCCTTACTATATGACTTGTACGTGGTCTCTTCCACTGCTCTCAATAACACTACGGTTTTCTCAATTTGCCCACTATCAGCTTGCTACCTTTCCTTTCTTCTCTAGAACAGCAAAGGCCTCTCCATTATTGTACCAATTATTTATTTAAAATTTACTGAGCAACCCAACAAGGTTCCTGATATTGAGAACTTTGTACAACATTATTTCTTTAGACTAGATGGGGGTTAGATGGAAAAGGAAGGGCCCGAGACTTTTATCAAGAGAAAAGTTGGGAAGACATGAGGAATACACAAATTATATGCGAGATATGTTTTCTCAAGTACTGTGGATATCAGCATTAATAGGCATAAAGTTGCTGTCTTCCCAATGAAGAAGGCTGCTAATTTAAAGTTAGGTTTTGTGGAAAAGGAATTAAGTGAAATACCTAAGGCTGAGAGGCCAAGGGTTTCCTATAGGAGGGGCCAAATACTTCAGAAAAGCATCAGAGCTCAGTCCTAGAGTAGTTCGTTTATCAGTGTGTATTGTTTCTGTGCATTACCTTTAATCAAAGGACAGTTAGGCCTAAACAAGACAGAAATGAGTAAATTAATTAGATCAGATATAGACCATAGATTTTTATAGCAACACAGTGATCATTTTGTCAACCCCCTCATTTTCGGATCTAGAAAAGAAAAACATGGAAACTCAAGTGAGAGGAAGAATGAAGTTCCCTTATAAGTGATTAGGACTGTTTAATACCCACCCCATTTAGGGTTTTAGAGCCACATCAGAATTCCCACAAAGAGAGCCCTGTACAAAGTAATGGTGAGCACTGAATGCCAAGAATATCAAAGAGGAAGCTCTGTTGAGATGGACAGAAGAGATGAAAGGAGTTCATAATATTGGCTAAAGTCATGGTACCCTCCAGGGTTTATTCCTACGGCCTATCAAATGATAAGGCTATTTAATAATGTCCCTTGATTAACATCTTATATTTTTCATTTCCCTCTATTTATCATGGAAACATAAAAGAGAATTTAAATTTATAAATATTTAAACAAGGTTATATGAGTTCTGATTAAAGTCATATTATGCTTGGTCATTTTCAGTAAGTTTC
Organism: Lemur catta; assembly: GCF_020740605.2. Taxonomy (NCBI): domain Eukaryota; kingdom Metazoa; phylum Chordata; class Mammalia; order Primates; family Lemuridae; genus Lemur; species Lemur catta. The sequence continues at coordinate 36,954,988 of NC_059139.1, forward strand.
CCAGAGACTGGTGATGCTTTCAAGTAAACTTCACAAGGGTTTTGATTGTAAAAGCAGGTTACATATATATGGATTTGTGACATTCTAACATAAACCACAGAAAGGTTCTTATTAAAAAAGGAGCAAAGCTGAATCATTTTGCCTTTCCTTCCCACTGTGATTTTCATTCATTTGAAGATAAAATTCAAAGCAAACATCTTAGAGCTTCTGTTTGTCACCCAAGAGTTATTTCAAGGCAGCATATGAAATCTCACATTTCTAAAATCAGGTCATGTACTGGAACTGCATTCTAATTAATATGTTCATAAAATGGTTTCTATCACTGCCAAATAAAAAACGACAATAAAGTCAACTCTGTATTCCCTGGAATCCCAAAAAGCACAATCAATAGGAGAAATCCTAATCCTAAAACAGTTCCTAATTTAGTAATTAAGAGCTATAACATTTCTCTCATATCTCTACCCCTTTCCCTGACATAATACTTTGTGTAAATAAATTTTAAAGTAAAGTAAAACATCATTTATTGACTGAAGATATTCTTTTGGCATCACTGACCTTTTTCCACTTGCTTGACCCCCTTGTACTTCCCTCTTCAGTAGCCTTTGCAATTCCCCACAGTAGCTGTTATAGAACCTTACTAAACTCCTCTACCTGCTCCTCCAAGGTCCTCCTTCTGAGATGTGATCTTGAATTCTACTTCCCAGAGGAAAACCCAAAACTCCCCCAGGTTCTCCTTCCATTTACCTAATCTCTACATTACCTGCATCCTCCATCCTATCTCAGAGGAAGTCCTGTTCCTCTGCTAGTTCCCCAGCTCTGTATCAGGGTACTTCCTTCGGGACATGCTCCCCACCCTTAAAAGCGTCTGGTGTTCTTCACGAGCTACTGGGTTTTCCTCCCTCTTACTTTCCCCTGTCCTCCCCTTCCTTCTCTCCTCCTTCTGTCTTTCTTATCCAAAATTTTTAAAGAAGTGGTTTGTCTTACTTCTCTCTGCATTTATAACCCTTGAAATGTAACTTATTCCCTTAAATTCCCTTAAATAACTCTCCAAAGTATTACCAGTAACTACTTATTCTCAAATCCATTGAATGTGTTTTTAGTCCCTCATTTCTAGACTTCTGCAAGGTATTTAGATCAAGACAGTTAAGTTGCTTCATCCTTTGGACTCCCATAACACTTCGTGTACAGCTGTATTAATATGCTCCCTACTTTACTGTAATTATTTGTTTTGGTAGCTATTGTCCTCACTAGGCTATGAGTATCTCCAACACAGGACTCATCGTATTTATCTGGGCATTTATGTGTAAATATATTGGTATGTTCCACCTGTTCCAATATGATTAACTAAGCATCTCATTTTCCAGCAATTCAGATATTGGGCTATTTTATGATTAAAATGCTCCTTTAGCATTTAGCTCTGATTTCAGATAATGCTAATATGCTTCACCTGCCCACAAAGTAAATTTTAAAGACCTATAATAAGTTAAACCTTTTGAAGAATGTACTAACAATGGCAACAAAACCCAAAACTTATACGATCTTTTACTATAGGCAAAAAGCACTCTCAAAAACATTTCAGCTGACTTTTACAAAGTCGAGGTGGAGCCTATGTCAAAGCAGGGCCAGGGCCGAGCAGTTTGGACGTGGCCCAGCCACGCCCCGTAGAGATGGTGAATGGAGCTGTGTGTGCCCAGAGAAAGGGGTGCCTTTTGCTTTGCACGGATGCTCTGTCCATTCACCAAGCACCGCAGTTTGCATTTCTACTTCCTCTGTCCCAAATGTGGCCCCTTTGCTAATGTATCTGCCCAGAAAAGTATCTTTTACTAATTCACAGAAAGGGTCTTATTGGCCAGAGTGGCCCTGGGAATACAGTTCCCCACAAATTCCTTGTAAAACTTTTCATTCTGAGAAAACACAGAAAGAGCTGCTGACACAGCCTAAGTACAGGTCATGGTTCTAACACGAACAGGAAGAGTTTCTCAAGGAAAAACCATTCACATTCAGTAGGCATCCTACGTATTTACCCAACTTGCTAAACAACAGGGTGAATCTGCTTATTTTCTCTGGTTTACTGCTAATCTATTTTTCCAGAAGATCCCTGGGTGGAGTGCTAAGGCATCTGCCACAAGAACAATAAAGTGGATTAAAAAGACACTGGGCTTTAAAATCAGGCTAGACCTGGTTTTGAGTGGGTCAGTTTTTCTAAGTAATGGATATGTGACTTTGAACAAGTTATCTAACCTTGGTGAGCATTACTTTCCTCATCTGCAAACAGGGATTACAGTAAGACCCACTTCAGAGAGTTACTATTACCATTAAATGATGTAATTTTTTTTGTGAAAACATGCCAAACACACAGGAGAGTTTGACAGTACTGATCTCTTCTATGAAGTATACAATAGTCATATTTGCTACCTGTTTAAACGAAGATTTACTCAAGAGATTTTAGCATGCCGTTGTTAACATTCTAATAAGTTATTGTTACTAATGTGCTTTGAGATTTTTTTTTTAATAGTCTACTCTTTAACAAGAAGTGGATAAATATCTGCTGCAATCATTTTCAACCATGGTGAAAAGCTCAGAGAGCTTTCACAAGGTCACACAAAACATTAACACCAGAATTGGAGTTATATATATATATGTATATATACACACACAAACGCACACACACACACACACACACATATATAAAATCTCCCCAAATTTGTAGGCTGGTACTTCTCAAACAACTGGAAACATCATCCAATAGTCCATCAAGTGATAAGCAGTTGTAGTAGTTAATTTACAGCTCAGAGACATTTTTGAGCTATCATAAAAAGGGTGGGATGATGCTATAGCTAGACAAGTACTAATGAACATTAACACTGTGGGATGTGATTGAAGGAGGAGAGGAAGGGGAGAGTGGTTTAAAATAAAAAAGAAACTTTCAACCTGTGTCAAGTGAGAAAACAGTTGTTCAGTTCTTGAGTTCTTCTTTCATCTCAAGTTTCTAAACTATTTTCCTTTTTCCATTACTTCCCTATTTTTTTCTGAACCCAGATACCTCAGCATTAGTGGGAGTAACTCAATAATAGGCAACTAAAAGGGTGCAGCAAATAAGGAGTGGAAAGTCAGAAATTTAATGGAAGCTAAACATCCCAAACTCTTGGCTATTAATTTTCCTATGATGGAGAATATTTTCTTTTCTTCTTCTTGTAGGATAGCTAAGACCTCCCTGGCTTGGACCACCCCCTTAAATACTACAGGGACTAAAAACTATATTTAATTTCCTTAAGTTGTGAGCACATCGATATGACTAATGACAACTTTCCTCCTCTATTATACCATTCCTAATCAATTTTTTAAAAATATTAAAACATAAAAATATGAATTTTTATTTTGAAATTTAAATTCCAAGGTATTACTAGCAGAAATTAAGGGGAATACCACTCAAGAGAAAAATTATATATTTAATAAGATCAATATTTTATCTAATGGAAAATCTTTGGTATATTTTATCTAAACCTGAACTTCTGCCTTAAACAATAACTGACTTTACTGTTGAGCCCCAGGGATTGATGAACAAAAGGAGTTTGTTTCCTTCAGAGTAGAGGAGGAAAAAAAAGAGTTTGCATAAGTATAAGCTCTATCTAAATTTTATTGGTCATAATGTTTACAAATAAATTGTGTTTGACCCTTACAGGAATTCAGAATCAAGCTGGGAGTCTGGTATTTATATTTTAGAATTTTGTCACTCAGAGGAAGAGATGGTAGAGTCAGCTATGTCCTGCAATTTCATTAGAAGATAAGCAGACACTGGAAGAAGTTTAGGTTGACTAAAATGAACAGAGTTCCATTATCTTACATGAGACTTGATACATTCTGTCCTTCGATACACATATAGTCATCAAACTCAATTTCTCCCACCCACTCAAATCCTAATAAAATAAGTGAGGTTATTATACTGGTCAAAACACAAACTCTAGAAAATGTACTTCTGAACTGAGATTTTATAGTTTCAATGTATGAAGAAAGGAAAATTTTAAAAGATGAGACTCTAAGAGGCTCGATAGAAAGGATTATCCCTTCATTAAGAAGCAGGCCATCTTGCCTTTCTCTGCATATTTATTCATTAGATTAGTTGTTTTAAACATACACACAAACATAATGAATGGATATATAAATATTGTATTATTGCTATATTGATTTATATCTTGCTTCATTCCATAAAGGATTTAGATCAAATAGAACAAAACAAAATGAGTTAGTTTACGAGTTGAACCCTTGGTCTACAGAGGAACAGCTAAACTGTGATTTTCTAGACTAAATCTTATACAAACCGGCAGGAAAGAGAAAATCTACAGAAGAACGTGGGGGCCTAGAAGAAGAAACAAGAAGCCTCAATTTGAGTCAAGGTGCCATAATCACCCCATTTTGCCTTTTGATTGGAGTCACCTCTCAACATCAGAGGCAGTTTGATAGAAGCATTTTATGTCTGATCTTTAAAAAATTAAATTGTAAGCCCTAAATAAATAAAATAAATAAATAATCACTGTCCATAATCACTAGTCCCAAATCTTCTCCTGGCTTCCTCAGAGGGGCCCTCAATGGCTGGACTATATATATAGCTTCCCCAGCAGGGCCCTTTAGCTTCTCTCTTCTACTCTCCTTTCTCTGAGCCATTTGAGTCCATCATAAAAAGGATGCAAAGGTATGCAAATAAAATGCCCTCCCAAATTCAACACAGCCTCGATGTTTCTGGCATGAAATTATAGCATTTTTACAAATCAGATTATATAGAGTTGTGATATAGCTTTTAAGTAAGGCCCCAAACTGCAAATATATGTTAGTCACACTGTGTAAAGTCATTCATGTTAGACTCTTGCATGTGATTCCATGTCAGAAAGCTTCCAAAGAGTCCCCTTAATTGCTGCTAGGTGAAATTTAAATTCCTAGAAAGCTGATTTGCATTTCCTTTCTTTCCACCACGTAAGATCCGTTCCTGAATTGCCAGGCTACCTTTCTCTTCTCATAACTAGTCAGAATAAAAAATAAGAAAAACTATATAGTACTTATTTACTCAGTGAGGCAAACCCTTATCTTTGTTTGGCTTGGCAGTAAAAAGGCTGAAAAGTGTAATGGAAAGTGGCCTTCGCAATAAAATCCTCCAGCAAATATTTTTTTCTTGTAGCTTCAAACAAGAAAGACACATTCTTCAAACCACTCTTTCAGCACTCAAGGGGTAGTGTTCTATTAAGCCAGGTAATAAGACCTCTTATTAACTTTAACCTGTAGCCAACAAATAGTGAATTCTTCAATGCTATTGCTCAATTATCAACACACCATCTCTAGGGCAGGAGTATGAGAGTCCACGTGGGAACTCTGCACAGGCTCTGTTTCTTTCACTATCTCTGATAAACTTTTGAAAACTACTCTAGACCTCTTGTGTCTCAATTTTCTCTTATTCTTGCTTTTCAAAAAGCAGAAGAGAAAGAAGCCAGTGCATGCCACATCTTGCCTCTCCAAAGGGTTTAGAGCCTTCCTAGAAATGAGCTAGGACTCATGAAACCAAAGTACACATCTCCTTTAAAATGTTTATTATTCCCTGGCATTGGTCTGTTGCCAACTTCTGATCTATCCTTTGTGAAGAAAAAGATCTGTATGTGAGAATGAGGAAAGGGGGAGTCTTTGAAGATGAGATGGAGAACAACTTAGCAAACCGTCTCTTTTTTGCATAATATTTCATGAGTATGAAATCCGATCCAATAGGGGATCTTACAGTAGGACAAAGGGAAAGAAGGTTCTCTGTCAACAAACACCTAGAATCTCTTACTGCAGTATTGAAAGGTGAGGTTATAAATAAGAGGCAACAACAATTGGGGAAGTTAAGAACCAAGCACAGCATTAATTAGGTCACCTGGAAAAAACCACCACCTTCTTCCTTGGAAACCAACGTCGTATGAATGAATCCTTCTAAGGGGCCCAGAGAAGAATAGACACACAGAGCACCCTCACTCCACATTGGCTCAGTGTGGCCCCAACAACAAATTGGCATACCATGCAGTGAAATGGATAAAGGGTTACCAAGCTCCAAGCACAAAAGAAAATCACCAGGACTCCAAACTTCTCTACACAGCTTTCAAACATATGTATTACAGATCTGGAGGAGGATGAATAAGCAAATTTGCATTCTTTCCAAAACTACAGAGTTGAATAGCTCATTTCTTTCTAGTCAAAATTAGAGGTGAGGGTAATGCAATAAAATAAAATACGGTTATAATGTTAGACAAAGAGAACATGCATACTACCTATTGCAGCATAAACAAATGGACTCGAACAACAGGATTTAGGTAGAACAAAAACTGTTGCTTTATAGCAAGGTATACTTTATGAGAATGGCATTTTTCCCCTCTAAATAAATCTTAAGAGGTATAAAATTAACCATAAAGAAAGGCATAAGGAATAGAAGGAAAAACAATTGACAAATGCCTACTATGTGCCAGAAACTGTTTCTAGGATCTTTTAATTTCAGGATTAAAGACTATTGATGTGAATTTTTCTACAGGGATGACAAGGACCTCATTGCTGATGCCCGACCCTCACCACCAGGACAAGCAAGGCGATGGCACAAAGACTCCCACTGAGTTGGAAACTCTGGTGATGCAGTTGGAAGTGGGCCACTGAGGTTTGCAGGCACGTCACCCAGACTCTCTCCCAAGCACATTAGAGGCTGGGGACGGTGGCTGTGGTCAGAGAGAAAGAAGATACGCCACAGCGTTGACTCTGGATGTATCTGGTGTTGACAAAAAATAAGCACCTGCCTTGAGTGACAGAGGATGTCTCCTACCCTTTTCTGCAATAGATTTTTAACTGAAAACTGAAACATCTGTAACAAACCAGCAGGTGCTTTGGGTGGTGCCTTAATCTCTCAGGAAGCTTTCATTTGAGACATTGTTATAAAGAACATTTAGAAAGCCCTCAGAAACCTGTATTTGGATATCTATTACTTATCCTGAGTCCAGTCAAAATATTTACCTGGAAAATATACTTTCAAAATCAGACACGTTATAATACCCAAAACAACCCATGTTTGTAGACACAAAGCCTTAACATGTGCCTTTATTATACATTCACAAAGTTTCTGCTATGAGAGACTGAATCCAGAGGACCCTAAAGGTATGGTAAAAACAAGCAATTTTCAAATACTGACCTTTTCTCTTATAATACCCTCAGCAATTAGTTCCTATACATATTGAGTCATAAACTCTAATAAGAAATAGTACATGATATCACATGTCCAGGGACTTTAATACATTGCAGTGAACCTTAATACATGACCAAAAATCAAGACATTAAACAAGTTCTATGAGAGTCTGAGCACTTCATGACTCATGTGTTAGACTTCTACTAGACTTCTATTGGTTCATTATGGTAGAAATATTTCTTGAATAGCTAAAATATTCTTAAATGTGAGGCACCATCACATCTTAGAATTATTTCACAATTGAGTCAACATGCTAAGTTTCCCTTAACCTTCTTTTGGAAATTCAGGTAAATTGTATTAGATGTCAGAAATTTCATGTGTGCCCTTCCCCAGGGAATTTTTTAAATAAAAGAAAACAAAACAGCAAAATACAAAGCCCAAACCTCCCCTTTTCTTTTATTTATGAGTTAAATAGTTGCTATTCTCAAAGTTGTTTTTTCTTTTTCTTCCATGAAATTTGAGCAATTGTAAATGTCCTCATACTTGACTTATTTTGAGATGCTTTATATTAACAAGTAATTTTTCATTGCATAACCATTACTTTCTCAGACATTTGGTTTTACACATTTTACTTTTCATTCTCACTTGATACCAGTATTCCTGTTCAAGACAAATCCTCATCCAGTCCCTGTCATGGAATTTTATAATTCTGAGTTTTACAAACTGAAGGGGTATTGATTACTCACCATATCCAGGAATGCCTTCTAAAGGGGAAATTATTCACGTGCATCATGTTCGCAGATCTTCTGTCATTAATATTTTCCTTGTCTCCTATGTTACATGGAGTGGTTTTCACAGATGAATTTCAACTCTCTTGTTTGAGCAGCTATCATGGGCAATTATTGCAACAAGTATTAAATTCCAAAAAAATCTCCCCCCAAAAACAAATAGCAATAACAAAAGCCCTTCCAAGATTTGAAGAAAGAAACATCACAGAGCACTGCAGGTATGGGTCCATCCATTTAGGTTCCACTAGTTAGTCAACACACTAAAATAACCAGTTCAACCGCTAATCCTAAATGGTGGCAAATATTGTCCTGGTAAAATCTAACTGCCTTGAGTGTAAGTTAATGCATCCTCGCAGGAAGGACTCTGGAATGTGGGAAAAGAGGAGTCAAAAGACAGTTTCTTGTTATCCTTGTTAAAGAAGTATTAGAAGGGAAGTGGAAAACTTCAGGTTGCTTTGCCATGCTGTCCTTTAGAAATGAATATTGCTTTTTCTTCTTTCTTAGGCACATATTCACTTTAACGCAGTGCTACCGTCTGAGACGTGTCGGACAAAGACCTGGGCAGAGGGGCTAGAAACCATGTATAACCAAAGCCAACTTCTTTCCCCAAACCTCAGAGTTGCTGGCTTCAACTGCAAAAGTAGGAAGGCAACGAGTAATTTCTGCTTTGCAGGACAGGATTTCCATTAGCTACCATCATGACTTCAGAAGGTGCTGTCGTGATGAAATTCATTTCTGCTGCCTATCCCCATAGTAAGTCTGTCTGCTCTCTTTAAGTAAAATGACTAAGCTATTGATTCTTTCACTGCAGAATCCCCTTTAATTTGTTATTATCAAAACCATGTGCGGGCTTTTCATATTTTGCCTTGGAAAGAAAAGGAATTTCACAGCTGCAAGTCAGACGTTGTCTAAGAATTTCTTCCCCGCTGTCTTTCTTTTCTCTTCTCTCTCTCTCTCTCTTTTGTTTTTTTCACCCCAAATTCAGTTCCCCAATAGGTGTCATTTACTCTGATGCTCTGACATCTTCTGAAAGATTCTCATGCCCAAGCTATACAGACCTTGCATGCTTTTAAAACACAATGGCAACAGGCTCCTGCTGGAGTCCCCCAGCGCCGAATTTCCAGCCCAACCTTTGGAATCGTCGCAGCCGCCTTGTCTGCCCTGGGCTGTGCCGCCCCGGCTCTGAGCAGCTCAGGACACTTGCAGCCTCCTTGGTACTGTACATTAACTCTGCAGCAGCCCGGCTCGCCTGCAGACACTGCTGCCTGACAGGGGATGTGCTGGCGTCAAGGGGGCCCTCTAGGTGGGTTCCCAGACACTGCAGAGCCGCGCACTCCCTGCTAGCCTCCGAGGCAGGGTGAGCAAAAGGGGTTAAAAGGCAAAGCTCGCCCCGAAAGGGCAGATTTCTTTCAGTAAGTAAGTACTGGGCAAGAAAAGCTAAACAGCAAGAAACCTGTAAATAACCTCATAGGGAAACGACACCTTGAAAAAATAGATATTACGGATGGAAGATTTTGCTTTTTGTTTTGTTTTCCTTCTTACCCAATGAAAAGAAAGGGACTAAAACAAGTCCAGAGCTAATTTGCAAGTGATAGGGTTTGGTGGATTCGACTCCTTTAAAGAAAAAAACAACAAAATTATTGGGGTGGGGAAGCCTTGCTTACTCAATGATTTGTAACCATTTAGCTACAGATGACCATAGGGTGATTTTTGGACAGGAAATCCTATGGAAGCCAGTTCTGCAGAAGTCAGTTATATACTTCAATTGCAGTTGCGCATGCCATAAAGCTGCTTGTTTGATTAGGGGGTGTGTAGATAAGAGAAGAGCTGAGATAAAACATTGCAACGCCCATTTTTGCATTTCCTCAAGCTTGCCCCTTTGTTGTAAAAATTCTGTTCAGTAATCCCCTGAAAGCACCCCATCACTGTTGATGCCATTTTGGAGCAAGCATAAAATATTATAGTAAACTCTTCTAATAGTAGGTTGGCACTTAAATGGTGTTCCTTTGAAATCAGTAGAAGAATAGACTTTACAGTAGAAGTGTACTCAATATTAATGTATCACTTTTAACTTACGTATTTTAAAAGCCTGTTATGTAATTGCTTAATATTAAATGGAATACTGGCAACACTTAATATATCATGCTATTATCTTCAGTTAGGATTTCCCCAGTGAGGTCCTGTCATTGCAGAAAGCAGTACCCAGTGTTGGGGGGAGGGGCATTTCCCATAAATTCAAAACCGGGTATAAAGGAATCTAGCAAGTCTTGAAAACTGCCATAATTTGGGGGGGGATTTTCATTTTGATTAAATGATGATCCTAATAGAAGCATTCCTGGGAGAAAGAAGAACTGAGTGATTCCTTTAAAGTGATTCCTTTCTGAACTTGTACGTTCAGAAAGATGGCACCACAGCATAAATGGAACCTGAGAATATTTGTCGGGATTTCCTGTCCTAGGCAGGACACAGCCTAGGCAGTGTCCTCATGACCTCTTTTTGCTAAAGGGTCTAAATCTCTACCATGAGGTCATTTGTGATCTGACCCAGAAAACTTTAGCCTAAATCGTTTTAAACAAGCTTTGAATGCTTTGAATCAAGCATCACAGAGTAATTAAAAATTTGATATTATATTAGATATTTAAATATTATTATTTAAGAGCTAGGAAAACTTACAATTTCCCAGGTCCTATTCTAAGAGCTCTGCATTATTAGCTCATTTAATCTTCACGATACTATTAGGTAAGGACTGTTATTAGCTCTGTTCTATGGGTGAGGAAATCCAGGCGCTCAGATGTTAAGGAACTTGCTAAAGGTCAAATATCTAGTAAGAGTCACCATCTGAATCAAGGAAGCCTGTCTCCAGAGACTGTATACATTATCACTGTATTCTAGCACCTCTGTAATGGTAATAATAACAGCTTGCATTAGCGTTATGCTTTCTAAAATGATTTTTACATGTATTATTTTAGCATCACAGAATCATGCTGAGAAGAGTAAGACATTTGTTACGCCCATTTTGAAGATGAATCTCCAAAAGGATTTTATGTGATCATCATCCCACAGCATGTTAGTAGTAGGTCTGGAAGAGAATCCAGATTATTCGACTCTGGTTAGTGCTCTTTGATGATGCTGCTGCTGATGATGACAGATACTAATTTAATTATTTCAAAACCAACATTTAGTCCTTATACCAGAAGAGTAGGTCTCCATGGAAAGCAGCAAATGCAAAGAGTTTTAAGAAACGATGTGGAAATGTATTTTCCCTTGTCATGAACATCATTTATCTGACATTTCTTTATTTTATTTTTTTAGTCCATTCTATTATACTTTGTTTATATATCAAAGTGTTTCCTATGGGAGATATAATAGCAAGAATATCTCTGAATATTTCTCAACTACTACACAGTACAACATGTAATACTTGTTAGCTATGCTTCCATTTGTGGGCAATGACATAAGCAAAGCACTTTACAAATAGAAATACAAATAATTTAGTCATCAGATCACAAAAGGAGGTTTAAAATTAAAATGTATTTAAACTAAGAGGAGATTTTAATTGAATATTTTTAAAGTAAACTTTTCTTAGATTTTTATATATTTTTACACAGGTAAAAGTCTAGAATAAAAAAATAACAAATTAAAACAAAAGGAAACACAATTGAGAAGCTGGGATAAATAGAAAATCCAAATTTCTGCTTGAAGGATAACAAAGAAAAAATGCAATTTATTTCACAGTTCAAGACTACAAACTAATAAAGAATCCTAAATTGAGTACTTTTATAGACTCAAGGCAACAAATATAAAAAAATAGGTTTGCTTATAGAATAGAAATATCTCATTTCCAGCATTTTTATTCCATCTATATTAGAAACAGGGTCTTAAGAGTTATAATCACTAATTTACAAACTGACACTTCACAAAACTTAATACTTCATAAATGTGTGCCCTTCAAGCAATAACAGTTTGGTTACATGTTATGATTGCCTGAAATAAAAAAAATAGGATAAATAAATAAATAAAAGAAGTAACAGTTTGGCAGAACTAATAGGTTTGTAATTTAAAAATAAGTTCTCAGAAATGAATAATGTTGATGGAGACGGGAAATACTAATCTGTTTGGTTCTACTAAAAGATAACCATCCTTTCATGGAACTTCTAAGAAATAAAAGAGTAATCATGAAAGACCACTTTAATGGCTGATCTGAACCCCATTATTTCTACCATCAAAGGAGTGCTAACTTTTAGCAGGGCACCACAGATTGGTACAACCTTGGTGAGGTCTCTATAGCTATCGTGTAACCTCCGCTCTACCAGCACACCAGGCTTGGTTTTTTGTTTTGTTTTTTGTGGTTTTAAAATTTTATTCCCACAGCAAGCACATGAGTAATTACTTTTTCAGGGATGGACTTACATTATCCACCCTTATATGAAGCTGACGTAAAGAAAGAAAAAAAAAAAACAAAGCATCAATTAACTGATAAACTACAAATTCAGAGCAAACCCAAATAAAAGATTGTTAATAAAAAATAAAATTTAAAAGATAGCTGGTAAAGTATTGAAAATGAAAGTGATAACAAAATTTAGTAAAAAAGTTTGTCAAGTCATAAAATCAAAGTCATGAAATCCTTAGTATGAAATTAAAATCCTGACAATCAAAATAAAATTCTGCTTTTGTACCACTATAAAAAAAAAAGATTGTTTAGTGCAAGCAGAATCAGAGCAAGAAATATTAACTATCCAGTGTCCCCATGTCCTTTGCTAATGAAGTCTTTTTCTCACAGCTAGGATGTTATGCTCATAAGAGTGAAAGTTTTCAAACTAAATTCCTGGGAACCCTGTGGTTTTGCAAAGCTACCAAAGGGCAACTGATAGGTAAAGGGAAGCCAGGTTCCAACCAGAGAGCCCCTCTGCTTTTACCAGTTTGATTTCAAAGTTTGGTTTGAAAAAGGGAGTCTGGTTCTTTAAAAAAAAATGTTTACAAAAATGTAACAGTAAGAATACAGAATTAACACTTTCTAGGCAAATTCTTATCCTCACATTATCAGTTTCAAGACTCCATCCTCTTCAAACCCCTTCAATTGACACACTTCCTTCACAGTAAACATAATGACTAAGTTGTACATTTATGCTAATACAATCATAGTGTAATAAAGTCACACCCAGTCTCTTCACTTGGGTGTTTCCTAAACTCTTTACCTATCAGATATTGAGGGAGTGATGACTTGCTTCATTAATTTTCTGTTTCATTTTTAGAAAATAACTTTAATTTCAATTGTTAGGGTATATCTTTCTGTCACCATCAATCACATTCTGGTATAATCCATAGTTAATATCAATGTTTGCCTCTTAAATAGCATACATGAAATAAAATTAAAACTCCTCTATATTTAGACATGAAATGATAATATCTAAAAGATGAATTTTTTTAGTAATCTTATATGAATACCATTGATCAGTGCAGATATTTTAGAAAAGTCCCCATTCTTTCAAGAGGCTGGATAAATTTTGTCCCTTAGATGTCAAAAGCAAAAACAAAACAAAATCATTTTGTCCCTCTATTCTACATATTGAGTTTGTATAAATATATTTACACATATACATATCCCTATATACTTTGATTAGCACATTATATACATATAAATAAAACAAATATCACCTAAAACCAACAAATGCTCTGTCAGAAAATTTCACGATTTAGCTAATATAATAAATCATTTTGGGTCATATAACCACAGCTTAAATCTTCTAATCTTTAATGATAAATAAATGTATTTACAGAAAAATAATCTTGCATCATCAAACACAATGGATTTCATAATTCCAAGCAAATAATTTCATGTATTTCATATATCCAAGGAAATAGAAGCTACAATCACTTGGATATCTTCTTGAAAGATGTGATTTCTCACCTAAAGCCAAAAAAGCAATGTATTTTCTTTCTTTTCTAATAAACAATGAAATTTACATGTACTTTTCATACATGTGTGTATGTGTGTAAATACACATATATTTCTTTTTATTGCATACATCAACTAATAAACAGGTGAGAGTAGCATTCCAACATGTAGAATGAGACCCAAGATAACTGCACGCCCACCCCACCTCCCAGCAGGAAAAGAACATTCAAGATCAAACCCTTTCTCCCACCATTATAGAAAACCAATCCCTCTGGAAAAGAACAGTGCCTTCCTGTGTGTATTTATAACACCAAAAACATTGTTGGCATTCAGTAAATGCCAACTAATAACAATGTTGATAGTGATGACTTTTTACTTCTGGCATGTTCTAGCAAAGTCTGAAGACATGCCGTTCAGCACATTTATAACTGAAATAAGAGAAGCCCTCATGAAGTCATAGTTTCAACTGCTAAGAGTCAGGGAACTGCATCATGTTTCAGGAAGTTGCTAGTACATTCAATTTCTACATATTCTTATTATCAAGGGATACAACACCAATTAAAAAATGAAAAATAAATCCCTTAAACACTTAGTTTGATCACCTAAAACCAACAAATACTTTGTTGGAAAATTTCATGATTTAGCTGATATAATAAATCATTTTGAGTCATATAACTGAAGCTTAAATCTTCTAATCTCAAATGATAAATAAATGCATTTACAGAAAAAAAATCGTGTATCATCAAATACATTTCATAATTGGAATATTTAGAATGCTTGCTAAATTCCACTTTTAATATTTTTGGAAGTAGAGGAGTTAAAATACCTAATGCTACAACACAAAGAAGGCACTTAATATTCATATTCAAAAATCTAACTTGACAATAAGTCCACAGCAAGTTTGAAGAGGAAAAAGATGAATTTGCATTCTGTCTTGGAGTCTCAAGATGTGCACCTTTAATTTTAGGTTCTTTTACTTTTTGTGTAATTTTGGCTCAGGAAACCTCTTTGAGACACAATTTCCTTATCTGTAGCATAGAAATAAGCTCATAGGTTATTGTAATTTTTAACTTATTATAATTTATAATTTTTAAATTATAAAAATGTACTTTGTAATAAAAAGAGAGCTCTTAAAATATTGTTTAGCTATTCTTTTAAATTTGCTTATTAAAAATATAATAAAATATAGATCTTCACTCAGTCCACAATTTACTTGAATCAAAATGGAATAATGAAAAGCAAAAACAAATAAAGCAATATTAAAAGTAACTTCTGAAATGAAATCATATTTCATTTCTATCTTAAACTTTTCTAAAGACTTTGTTCATATTTTTTCAAAAATTCGAAGGAATAAAAATATTTCTCATGCAATAAGAGAAAGCCCAGTTTCAAAATATACCCATGTTATAGAATATTGTAAATTCCTAAGAATGACTTGGAAAAATACCTGAAATAATGCTAGGTAAAATAATGCTAAGTAAAAATAAGAAACAACCCTCTGCTTTGTAGAATAATATCATGAGCATAAATTCATCAATTTAAATGTATGTGTGTGTTAATATATAAATTTATGTTAATGCAGAGAAAAATAACCAGAAGGATACACACCAAACTATTGACAAAACTACCTCTGAGATAAGGAAGTAGAAGTAGAAACATTAAAAAAGGATTTCTACCTTTTTATTTTTTTACATATTTCTGAATTGATTCATCTTTTAAATGAGAATATATCTATGTATTACTTGTACAATTAAAACAGCAATGAAGAGAAAAATATGTTTAGTATTTATTAAGGAAGAACAGTCATTCTTAATTAACACCTAAATATTGGAATATCAAACCCAAGTTTCTAACATTTACCAGACAGACTCTCTGACTCAAAGCTGAATAGTCAAATTCAAAATATATATTCAAGAATTCAAACATTCTATTATTAGTATTAAACCAATATCAAGTCTTACAAATAGAAGTGAATAGCTGATTTATTCTTTTTCCATGTCCACATGAACACTGTAGCTGGGCCCAGACGCAGTATTCATTCAAAGTCAGAACTATCAATGTTAAAGCTATGTCTACTTGCAAAATAAAACATCTGATCAAACTTCCTGATTATAGTATGTGTTTATTTCACTCCAGTTCAAATATTTGGGCATCTGCAAACCTGTGGATGCCAGGCTGACCTCTGGCCCTCTTTAATATGGATCGTAGTGACTGGACACACACAGCCTTTACACAACCATACCCAGAATGGGGCAGGCTAAGAACAATGCCATTTTGAGTAGCACCAAGAGAAGTGTTGTAGGAGTACATAGTTGTTCTTTCTTTCATGGATCCTAGCTAATTAGATGTTTCCAAAATAGATTTTCTCTCATTGGTAATTTAATTGACTTATATTTTGATTGATAATTTAATTAAACCCTTGATGGCAGTTTTTCTGTCACTCATTCTCCCAGTCAAAAAGTACACAGGTAGGGTACAGTGACTTACTCCTGTAATCCCAGCACTTTAGGAGGCTGAGGCTGGAGGATTGCTTGAGGCCTGAAGTGTGAAACCAGCCTGGACAACATAACAAGACCCTATCTCTACAAAAAATAATTTAAAAAAAATTATTCAGGCATAGTGGCATGTGCCTGTAGTCCCAGCTACTCAGGAGGCTGAGGCAGGAGGATCGCTTGAACCCAGGAGTTTAGGCTGCAGTGAGCTATCAGAGGGCCTATTTACAGCAGTTCCTTTTACCCACTATGTGTCCAGCTTTCAAGAAAATATTACAAGGCATACTAAAAGGCCAAAAAACACAGTTTAAAGAGACAGAGCAATTATCAGATTCAGATAGAGTTGCTGGGATTATCTGTATGATACAATAAGGTAAGTAAATGTCATAATAAATTTGTCCAAACCCACAGAATGTACAACACCAAGAATGAACCCCTATTGTAAACTATGGACTTTGGTGATAATGATGTGTTAATGTAGATTTATCAATTGTAACAAATGTACCACTTTGGTAGGGGATATCGATAATGGGGAGACTATACATGTGTTAACATTTGGGGTATATGGGATAACTCTGTATCTTCCTTTCAATTTTGCTGTGAATCTAAAGTTGCTCTAAAAAATGAAGTCTTTTAAAAAAAGGCAACATGACAAGTATTAATCTTTTATATCCAGAATATGTACGATTTTTATATAATTTCAAAATTATGGATAATAAACTTTCTATCAGTCATGTCAATAGATTCCATTTCCTTTAGTTTATAATTGCTTGAAACAAAAGTAGACCCATAATTCTCTCAAGAATGTTTATTTTAACCTACATTTTAACAATCTATTTATAAAATCTGAACCTTATAACACAGCTTCTTTTTCAATAAATGAGATATCATTTAAAGGTTATACTTAAAAAATGAAATTTATTATTTCATTTAGGAAACCATGCAAGTTCACTATGGAAAATACAAAGGTAAAAAGAAACACGAAATATGGACAGAAGAATCAAGCCATCCATAATACCACTCCCCAAAGATAAGTCAGTGTATTTCCTTCTGGTCTTCCCCTCCCTACACCAGGATTAGTGGGGTTTACCACTGATTTTTATATTACTGTAGAATATTTAACTGGCCTCTTGATTTGGTGAAAAGTACTGCCTGAGAAAGAACTCTTTTATTTACCAGATGGCATATGGTAAAGAAATTACCTTGGAGATAATCAAACCTTTCCCCTCTTACAGGGTAGGCAGTTCAATCAGATTGAGCTACAAAGGTTATTATTCTCCCTGCACAAAAACCCTTATGATGGATTTTTACTGGTAGATAGTCTCAAGAGCGCATTCATTCAGGCTTTTCTGTTCTAACTGTTTAATTTTGATCCATCTTTGAGTCTGCTGTCATATTTCTTTTAAAAAAGCTTAAGATAGTTCATATCTACTATAGCAGCAGTATATAGTAGATGTATTTTCTGGTTCTGGTAAAACTAAGAGATTATTTGACCTACTTTTAGAATGGAATGGGATGGGTGGCCTACCACTGATATTTTCAATCTAATTCACTGCTTCTTTAATATTTTGGCAGTGAATCACCATCAGTCCTGATTTTTAGTGCTTTTTTAAAATTGTAATTTTGGTGGGATAGTGTTTCTATGGTCATTTTAGTAGGAAGTTGGAAGAGGCTGCATTATATGCTGCAAGTAAGATGCTATTTAAAATCCAGAGGTTCCAACCACCACTTCCAAAATTCGCACATACATACTTGCACTTGACAGTTAACAGAGTTAGGTATAAAGCAAATATGACTTTTACATACAAGTACATATATTTGTATATATATTCATAATATATATATTACTTATATTACAGACACATATACATGTATTTTTATTTCAACATCTTGTATTTACTATGTGGAGACATTGCTACTATATTACTTTTTTAGTTATCTGTGAAATAGATGATTAAAGATTATCATTAGAACATAATGCCACAGCAACAGTGGGGTTTGGGGTCTGTTTTGTCTCTGGCATATCCCCTAACGCCTAGAATAGTGTTTGGTGCATAATAAATGCTCAGTGAAGTATTTGTTGAGTCAATTACTATCAGAAATAAATCAGTCGCTATACCAAACATGATTATAGGCAGACATACTGCCTATAGCTCCTTTTAAAGAGCTGGCATTCCCTACGCTCTTACCCTTATAAAACTTGATTGGAATAGGTATGAAAACTTGACTCACTGCCACCTGATTCATTCATTGGACATAAAATATTAATATTCTGTCTTTGGAATGTGAAGAGTCCTAAGTAAAACTGAGACTCTGATCAGTTTACGGTGGGGTTGAATCAAAATGTCATGTAGACTCAGGGACTGAAGTTGCCATTTTGGGTTAAGTACAAACTGATAACTAAGGAGAGGGTGGCAATCACAGAGAGAAGACTGGAAAGAGCAGAAACACAGAGACCAGAATAGATGACTATATGGACCCAAAGAGAGTGGCTGCCCTGAATCCAGAGTTTTCCAAATCCAGTAGGACCAGCTACACTTGTTTCTGTGAATTTCTGTATCTTTATAGTAACTACATTCCCTTCTTTTTTATAGGTGCTAGTCTGAGTCAGTTTCTTTGTCTTGCAATCAAAATCTTGATGAGTCACCATACAAAAAACCTTATTTTGACATCCATAAATTCTTTACTTCCCTCCAAAAGTAAAGCAATTTAAAATTAACGCTATAGTGTAATATTGAATAGCCACAATAAATTGACTTGACATTGACTCAATGGTTGCATGATCAGGGGGCGTAAATGAAAACACACAGGGAGTGAACAATGTGTCTACATCTACATCCACTCTGAGATATTCTGGAGAGAGTTTCCTCTTACTCTGACTGACATCTATTATACTTCCAGTCAAAATATTAGCTTCTTATTTTTCTCAAACCTCTCTTGCAGTCATCTTTACTGAATGTCAATTAGTTTCAGATAAGGAGGCATGAGAGAAAGTGAAAGAAAGAGAGAGAGAGAGATTAAGGAAGAGGAGAAATACTGTGATCTTTTTTTAGCTTTATGGATAAGAGAATTTAGTACTCCAAGGCAGAATTCCTTTTTAGGGAGAAAAAAAGGACATGTCTATGATTTTTAGAAAATAACCGTTTAAAAGCTTAAAATATCAAAATATGTTAAATCTAGAACCCAATATGTTAGAGTAACTAATAGTTTCAAAGTTATTATGGTGTAATTAAGTAAAAAATTCTTTAAATACAAAATAAATTCAAGGTTAGTTATTAAATCCTAGTTTTCCACTTTAGACAGATAGCCTTTCATTCACCTAGCATTTTACACTGTTCTCTGCTGTTTTTAACATTCTGACTCAAGGATAAATCCATAATTCTGAGTACTTGAAACTTTCAACTAGCCTGCCTCTCTCTGTAATTGGCATATTCTACTCCTAAAAAAGAAAAAATCACTATAGACTACACAAATCACTTAATAGATACAAACAGGCAACTCATAAACAATACATGTCCAAAACTGAGGAGACATAAAAATATTAATATGAAATTTAATTGCCTTGCTATATATCTTATCCTTTTCTCTCTGGGAAGCACAATATGAGTGGGAAAGAATTCAATGTGGAATATAGTGTGATTTTATCTGTTGTTCTTAGTTCCAAGATTTGAATGGATGAAGACACAAAGGAGCTTTAAATTTTTCCACAAAATAAAGTATCAAACCTGATCAAATAGTAAATTTGCTTTTAAGATTTCTTCTCTTTTCTCACTGACCTTTTCCATTTAGATTACTGATCAAACAGGGGTTGGAGCAAAAATAAAAAGCAGGAAGGGAGTAAGGAAGCACCCAGTTTTTTTTGTAAGAACCCTCAGAAATTTTATTGATTTTTCAAATCTTCACTTTACTTTTTAAAAAATGGAAGTTATACAAGAAGCAAGAAAAAAGTCAATGAAAATATAAACTCGCTTCTCTCTCTGTCTCCCATAATTACTCACTGATTAGAGGCACAGGCCATTTGAGATGAGGCTGCCAGTGTGTGTGTGGGAGGATTGAACACTTTTGTTCTGGAAGGAGAAGGATCAAGCAACTGTTACAGCTGGAATCTTTGCTGGCCTCTCTGCATAGACTGTAGCTATAGAGAGCAGGTGACAGTCCTAACCTCCCAGTCCCAGGAGTCCAAAGAGAGGAAGGAGTGAAGAAAGACAAAGGAAATTCAAACAGTGGATTGGGACAGAAGGACTTTACTATTAATACCAACATTCCCATCCCCTCAGTGACCTACTGCTTGCTACATCTTTAATGTAGATCTATTTTGGGATCTGTTTGCTGGGGCATAGGCATTTTAAAAGAGCAGAAGAACATTTGCTGGATAGTATAAATAATTTTCCTTGGTTTCCCCTCAAATATTAGAGGAAGACAATGGGGAAACATGCAAGAAAGGAACAAATGTAATGTGAGATTGTCAAGGTATTTTAAAGAATATTTGTAAATGGATTATCAGTATTGTAACACATTTGTTGAAAATAAGGACATGTGATATATATTAAAATACATTTTATTTTGGTTTTCTACTGCTCCTTTCAGTCTTTTGGGTTTTTTTTTTTTCCTTTTTTTTTTTTTTTTTGAGACAAGGTCTTACTCTGTTGCCCAGGCTGGAGTCCAGTGGCATGATCATAGCTCCCTGTAACCTTGAACTCCTGGGTTCAAGCAATCCTCCCACCTCAGGCTCCTGAGTAGCTAGGACTAAGCTAGGACTACAGGCGTGCATCACTATTGCCTGGCTCACTTTAAAAAAAAAAACTTGTAGAGATGTTGGGGGTCTCATGATGTAGCCCATGTGGGTCTCAAACTCCTGCCCTCAAGCAATCCTCTTGCCTTGGTCTCTCAGAGTGCTGGGATTACAGGAGTGAGCCACCCTACCTGGCCCTTTAAATTTTCCTTATGGAGAAAGTCTTATGATTTTTCTGGGCACTGTAAGGCAATAGAGAGCTTTATATTCACTTTAAACCATCAATTCATATTCTTTTTGGAAATTAGACTGCCATTCCAAATTATAATTCCAAACTTGATTGAACTCATTTCTTCTTCCCCCTCCCAGCTGGGCCTATTGCAGAGTAGCTGCTTGTGGCGGGTGAGTGGGTGGTATTGAGGGTAGGGTTTATCTTCCCAGCTGTTGGTACTGACTGCTCTGGGATCGGAAAGCATGGAAAGAGATGATGAAAGGAAGGAGAAGATTTTGGGTTTTTTTTCCCCCCCTTGAATTGGCACCATCCTAAGATGGCATATCATGTTGGGACCTTGCAGATGTTGAAAGCTGTCTCTTTGTCTCATGAGCACTTTTGTGGGTTCATTAGTGGCATCCCTGCCAGGCTCCCTGGCTGCAACTCCTATGACTCAGGCAGAGCCTTGTTTTCCAAATGCTGCTGGTTAATCAGCCCCCCACCAAGCCCTTGGTTTTCTAATGGTCCACTCCCTGCAAACTCTTGCTACTGGATCCCAGCTGCCTTTCCCAGATGGTCCTCATGGGAAGAACATAAAATGGCTCAAGACTAGGTCTCTCTTCTGCGTGTGGCGTGAATCTGGTCCACAGGAAAAAACATCACCATTGATGCCTCTTTTTCTATGCTTGATGTGAATGAGATGACTATAGCCCTCTTTGAGGGAAGGTAGGGCAGGATTCACAGCACTGCCCAGTTCTCACTCTCTCAAAAATATATTTTCATAAATTTTTGCACAGGCAAGAAAAGGTTCATTTTCTGCCATTGGACCTTGTGTCTGGCTAAGGCCATCTATCTTGTGTTAATGAGGAGATTAAGTCTAAGTAAAAGGACAAAGTGCTAAGAATGGCAAAGCAAAACCTGGGCGATGTGTGTGTACCTCTTAATAACCATCTCTGGAATAGACTACCTTGAAACATCATGTTATAAGACAGTAAATTTTCCTTATTTGCTTGTATTAAGCCATTAAGTCGGGAGCTCCAAACTTACAGCCAAAGGCATCTTCATTGATGCAGTTCACCATGAAATATTTACTATAAGCCAAACAAGGCCACTTATCAATAGGCAATCAAGTTAGACAGGAGAGGGAAGCTTATGTTTGCTCACTTCTTTTTTTCTTTCTAAGTAGCTGGTGGGTGAGCTCATCTGCCACACAGAGTACTTTAAAGTTAGATATTTAAGTTAATTTTCAAAATTGCAGTTGCTATTCACTGAATTGAAACAACAGTTGTGATGACACTTGTGATAACAAATGTTAAGAAAAACAAACAAAAGTTTTGTTCACTTTGTGACTCTATTATTTATAGGTAGGGTTGGATCTCTCTTAGAGTTCATGGGGAGATCAAAGAGGTTTCTAATATGACATGATATTGTCCATATCCAGGGCAATGATCACATTCCATCTGCCAGAAAATCAGAAGATAATATGTGTGCCAAAAACCTTTTGGAAATCTAATCATACTTCATGCTGAATTCCATTTAGAGGATCAAGCGAGGATGCATTTTACTGTTCCATACTATGATGTGGGTGTGCTTATATTAAATCACTTTCAGAGAAACACTAGGTGACTAATTTGTGACAACGATATGTTTGCAGACTAACACATTCATAAGAACAGCAGAATAATGAGCTAATTTGTAAAGTACCAGATGGAATTTACTGAAAGCCAGTGGCCTAAGCTATCGTAATTGTCCTTTATACTCTAAGAAGACATTTCTAGTAATCTTGCTACCCACAACTTTGCTTTTGGATAAAAAGGCCAAGGTCTAACTAATCCTCTTCCCACGAAGGCAGGCCTGTAGTATTTGAATATTCTTGCTACTGGAGACCTGCGGTGGTGTGTAGTTTTGCTTTTTTTTTTTCCTCCACTGTCTGAATGGCATCACATGAGGAATCATTAATCTTAACTGTTCTCTAGCCCATGTCATTGTTGTCGGGTTTTGCCATGTTGTTTCTCTGATAGTTTGCAAACAGTGAGGTATATTCACTTTTATACTCGTACTGTCTTTTTTTATTTCCTCTATGTTTGCATGTTCCAGCCCACTGGAATAGGCACTGTATCCTCAGCACTTTTTGAGATTGCCTTTTCTATTTTTTATTTCTTTTTCCCAAATCAGTCCAGGGATGACTTTATCCCTCTACAATTAGTATCATTCCCCACTGCTTTAGTCCCCAACCAAAACTTGAGATTGATAAACCTAAACCCCAACTTTGGCTCTTTCTCCATTACATCTCCTCACAGCCCCAAGTATAAACTAGCTAGGTGAATAGTTTTTCTGAAAGAAGAACTAATAACAATTCTCAAACTTTTCAAAAAAATCGAAGAGGAGGAAATCATTTCAAATTAATTTTATGAGGCCAGTGTTACTCTGATGCCAAAGCTAGACAAGGACACTGCAATAAAAGAAAACTACAGGTCAACATCCCTGATGTACATAGATGCAAAAATCTTCAACATAGTACTGGCAAACCAAATTCAATGGCAGAATAAAAAGTTCATTTACCATAATCAAGTGGGATTCATCCGAGATGTAAGGATGTTTTAACACATACAAATCAGTAAATGAAATACATCACATTAATAGAATGAAGGACAGAGACCATACCATCATTTCAATAGATGTAGAAAAAGCATTTGACATTCAACATCATTTCATGATAACAACTTTCAACAAATTAGGTATACAAGAAATGTACCTCAACACAATAAAGGCCATATATGACAAACACACAAGCTAACATCATATTTAATGAGGAAAATTTGAAAGCTTTTCCTCTAAGGTCCAGAACAATATAACTTTTATTCAACATAATACTAGAATTTCTAGCCAGACTCCACTAAAAAAACTGTTAGAACAAATTAATTCAGTAAAGTTGCAGGATACAAAATCAACATAAAAAAAATCAGTAGTGTTTCTATACACTAACAGTGAACTATCTGCAAAAGAAATTTTAAAAATCAAATTTATAATAGCTACAAAGAAATAAAATACTCAATAAATTTAACCAGATATGGAAAAAAATCTACACTGAAAACTATGAAGAAATTAAAGACAACACAAATAAAAAGATAGCCCATGTTCATGGGTTAGAATGATTAATATTGTTAAAATGTCCACACTATCCAAAACAATCTACAAAGTCAGTACAATCCCTAACAAAATTCCAATACCAATCTTCACAGAAATGGAAAAAACAATCCTAACATCTGCATAGAACCAGAAAAAATACCAAATAGCCAAAACAATTTTGAGCAAAAAGAACGAAGCTTGAAGTATCACACTACCTCACTTTAAAATATACCACAAAGCTATAGTAACCAAACAGCATGGTACTTGTACAAAAACAAACACATAAACTGATAGAACAAAATAGAGAACCTACTAATAAATTCATGTGTTTATGGTCAACTTAATTTTGACAAAGGTACCAAGAATACACATGGGGAAAGGACAGTTTATTCAATAAACAATGCTTGGAAAAATGGATATCTACATATAGAGGAATGAAAATAGACCCTTATCTCACACTATATATGAAAATCAACTCAAAATGAATTAAAGACTTAAATATAATACTCAAACTATGAAACTACTAGAAGAAAACATAGAGAAAAAGCTCTATAGCACTGATCTGGACAATAATTTTTTGGATCTGACACCAAAAGCCAGGTAACAAAAGCAAAAATAGAAATTGCATCAAACTTAAAAGCTTCTGCACAGCAAAGAAAACAATCAACGGTGTGAAAAGACAACCTACAGATTGAGAGAAAATACTTGTAACTATACATCCAATAAGAGATTAATCCAAAAAATATAAGGAACTCAAACAACTTAATATCAAGAAAATAACCTGATTGAATATACATTTCTCAAAATGAGGCTTACAAATAGCTGACAAGTGTATGAAAAATTGTTCAACTCACTAATCATTAGGGAAATGCAAATTAAAACCTCAATGAGATATCACCTCACACCTGTTAGAATGGCTGTTATCAAAAAGACAAAAGATAGTAAGTGTTGACAAGAAATGTAGAGAAAAGGGAACCCTTGCACACTATTGGTGGAAATGTGAATTAGTACAGCCATTATGGAAAACAGTATGAAGATGCCTCAAAAATTTAAAAATAGAACTACCATACAATCCAGCAATCTGACTACTGGATATATACCAAAAGGAAATAAAATTGGTATGTGGAAGAGATATCTGCACTCCCATGTTTACTGAGATATTAGTCACATTAGCCAAAATATGGATCCAATGTAAGTGTCCATCAGTGGATAAAATGATAAAGAAAACATGGTATATATACCTAATGGAATACTATTAAGCCATAAATAAGAAGGAAATCATGCCATTTGCAATAACATGGATGAACCTTGAGGACATTATATTAAATGAAATAAGCCATGCACAGAAAGATAAATATTGCATTATCTTATTCATATGTAGAATCCAAAAATTTTGACCTTACAGAAATAGAGATTGAATTGGTAGGGGCTGAGGTGGTTGGCAGTCGGAGGGGTGAAGTTGATGGGATGACGTTGATCAAGTGACACAAAATTTAAGTTAGATGGGAGGAATAAATTCAAGAAATCAATTGTACAACACAGTTACTAGAGTTAATAATGATATATAATTTTCTTGAAAAATGGTGAGAGTAGATGTTAAATGTTCTTACCACAAAAATAATCATGGGAGGCAAAGCATATGTTAATTAGATATATTTAGTCATTCCATAACATATATGTACTTCAAAACATGTCCATGATAAATAATACATACAATTTTATCATAAAAGTAAAAATATATATGATAACAAAAAGAAAAAACTTTATTTGGATGTATATCAAGATTGCTGTATGTTTGAATAAACTCTTGTAAAAAAATAAGTTTTTCTGAAGAAACTATGGTTTGGTGAAAGGAGCACAGGTTTGTAGTATCATCAGACAAAGCCAAGGTCTCATTATCACTTGATTTACATTGGGCTCATTTCCCAACCTTCACTGAGTCTTAATTTTTTCATCTGGAAAACGATATATACCTCCTAGATTCATTTGGTATTAGATTAGAAGGTACATAATCTGTACCTGCACATGCAGGAACTCAACACAGTTGTTTTCCTTGACCTCCTCAAATGTTTGCTATCTAACCTGCTGACTGCAATGGTGGGAATGTTAAATTAGGAAAGAAGGAAAATATATAACAGTGTAGAAATATGAAGAGACTGAATAATGTAAGCTTCACAAGCAATCACTAATGCAAAGTGAGTTGGCAGGGTCAACTGTCAACATAGCCACCGTATAATATCATTTGCCTTAAAGTGAGCCTATAAATTAATTAGAATAATACCAACAAACCAGAAGAAAAATGGGAAATGGATGCAAGTAAGGATCACAAAAGGAGAACTACAAATAGCCAAGAGCCATTCGAAAAAATGTTCAGTCTCACTAGTAACCAAAATTAATTAATTAAAAGTACAATGAGGCATTTTGCCTACCACATTGGTTTAAATTTTTTTTTAAAGATCAAAAATGTCCAATGATCACGAGGGGGTTAGAAACAGGTACATGCATACATGTTGGTAGAAACACAGATTGGGAAAGACGTTTTTGAAGTACATTTTAGTGGACTTTTTAAAATGAAAACATATATACCATTTGATAAGCAATTCCTGTAAGAGTCTACCCTATAAAAATGATTGCTCAAGTGCAAGTACATGTGCGCATGTGCATGGGCACATGTGTGTATACACACACACACACACACACACACACACACACACACCACACGCACTCTCTCATGGGTATTCATTTCGGTATTTTTTATAAAAATAACAAAAATATACTGTTTCTGTCTCTCTGACCAGATGCTGAATTCCTGGAGAGAAGGCCAGAACTTTATACCTCCTCACCAGTAACTTTCAAGCTTCCAAACATATATAAATAATAGGGTTGAAGATGCTTAAAATCCATACTGGCTGACAAAAGATGAAAATATTTTCATTATGTAAAAAGACAACTATATAGATTTATGAAATTTGTAGGTGCTTTGTTGTTTTCAGAGGTAAAAATAAGTATTCAATAATTGGCAATCCAAAAGTTTATTCTAACCATTTAAAATTTGGGGAACACTTATACAATAATTGATTTTTACTCAACTCTCCAAGCCCATGTATAACTTATTTATATTTTTATCATAAATTTGTTATTTCTAAAGTCATAACATATTTAAAGAAAATCACAACATCCCATCAAATGCACTTTTGTCCTTGAGTCTTTCTTTCTTGTTTTATTCTCTACTCCTGCCCCCCATGGTATATACAACACTTTGCTTTGCTGCCAGACTTCCTCCAACATTCTGAAAAACATAGGAAACCCTGTCATTATAGGCCCAAACTGATCTCATTTATCCCAGGTGTATAAAAATGTCCTGTTACTACAACTCTTGGGCCCTGTTCCCTCAACAGAATCTAATTTTCTTGCAATATGGAATGGGGAGAAGGGGGACAGTGTCTTTTAAATACAGAGATCATGTTCCTGATATCATCAACAAAGAGTGCCTCTGGGTCACTTTATCAGCAGTGGGATTGGGCTCCTTCAGTCATACTATCTGGACCAAAGTGGCATGAGTTTAAGTGTACCCATTAGTGAGCTGTCTGTCTGACCTGGCTATAAAACAGATTAAATGGAACTAATCCACCTAAAAGAGAAATTCAGTAGACAGGGAGTCAGGCCAACCTGGCTACTTTTTATATTAGATAACTAAAATCCAATATTTAAAAATGAAATAGTATCTTCTTTTTCAGGGACAGCTATATTAATAAGACAGAAGATGTACATATGAGGTAAGAATGTTACCGTATTCTCAGAGCAATATGCTAGAAGAAAGTCCTTGCATCAGTGGAAACCCCAGATCAGTCAGTATAAATTCTGTGTCTGTCTATTTTTAGCAATATAAATTGAGCTGAGCTTCTCAAAAGAATACATTGTATTAATTGAAGGCATTCAACTAATAATTAGCATAAGAAGCTAATTAGCTTCTTTCTACACACCATGTAGAACTGCAGTCTGCAAGCCCTGTGCTGTGGACCGGTACTGGCCTATGGCCTGTCGGGAACCGGGCTGCACAGCAGGAGGTGAGCGGTGGGGGAGTGAGTGAAGCTTCATCTGCATTTATAGTGCTCCCCATCACTCACATCACTGCCTAAGCTCTGCCTCCTGTCAGATCAGCAGCGGCACTAGATTCTGCATTGTGGTGAGTTGTATAATTATTTCATTATATATTACAATGTAATAGTAATAGAAATAAAGTGCAGAATAAATATAATGCACTTGAATCATCCCAAAACCATTCCCCACCTCATTGTCCATGGAAAAATTGTCTTCCATGAAACCGGTCCCTGGTGCCAAAAAGGTTGGGGACTGCTGACTTAGAAACATGCCCTAGCACATTGGAAATAAGAAGAGAAAAGTTAAATAAAGTTAACATTTTTTAAAGTCTCTCTTCTGTGGAAGGCTTTGTGAACTGAGCTTTACACAGGTTATTTCCTTTGATACTCACAATAACCCTATAAAGTGAGTATTATTAATATCCCCATCTTACAGATGAGGAATCTGAAGAACCTAGAAAGGTTAAGTTACCTTGCCCATGGACCTAGGGAGTAAGTGTCTGGGCTGTGATTGGACTATAAACCCACCTTTGCCCACCATACTGTGAGACCAGTGTTGTCCTGTGGGTTTGGACATGGCCAGAAGGACTGGCTGGGAGCAGCTGCCACCACAGAGACAGTAGAGGGGGTGAGAAAGACCAGGAGCTTTGCAAGCAGTAAGTGCCTGGCACAGTGCTAAACACTTGACTTGCCTTGCCTCATTTAATCTTCCAAAAAGTACTACTAGTTTGTCCATTTTACAGTGAGGAAACTAAAGCACAGCATAGTTAAGCAAGTCGCCCAAAGTTACACAGCTAATTAACAAACAAATCCCATGGTGAGTTCATAATATTATTTGTTGTTTCTTTTCCCCATATCTCTCTCTCTCCTTTGTCTATTTCTTTCTTACAGAGGAAAAAATAAAAACCAAGTGAGTTGCTTTACAGTCTACTGATTTCATATACCTTTGGGAGTTTTAGTGCCTTTTGGTTAAAAAAAAAATAATAATCAATACTGTCCCAGACCTTTGGGATGCCAAGAGGCTATTTGGGGACATTGGAAGGCACTTTACTGACGTTCTGCTTATGTCAACAGACACGCACAGAATTGGGCTGCGGTTTGATTCCCAACCCTATGGGTGACTTTCTAAACTCTCATCAAAAACATATTCTAGTTCTCCTATATGCAAAATTAAAATAGCTAGGTGTCTGTTTAAAAATGCTAATATATGATTTGGGAAAGGCTGACACTTTATCTTGTTCCCCTTGGCTGGCGTTTCAGTCTTATTCATCTGGCAGTGAGTGAGTGCCCAGAGCCTGTGCCCCTCCCCTCCCCTATTTATTGTCAGGCTGCTGCAGTGCAGCGTTGAAACATCTGGTCATTTAGATCATTAAAAATCAATCCAATGACCAAATCGTTCTGTACATTTTAGAGAAATGACAAAAAGTGCAGCATTAGATTGCTATTAACTTGCTCCGGGTTTTCTTTTTACAGCTGCCAGGAAAGTCATTTGGTAAAATTGATTAAACCAGCATGCCAAGGATGAGAGAGGAAAAGAGCAGAGAAATGTAAACACAGTGAGCTAAGAGGGGAGGGCAATGATTTTCTTGGGAACGCAGTGAGATGTCACTGGGGGAGACAGAAGTGGGCGGGTAGGAGGAGCGACCTTGCATATAGTGAGCATACTATAATTTGGGGCATAAGAGATTCAAGATGGTAGAATACAAGCAACCAAAATGCAGAAACAATAGAGAAGAAGGAATGAAGGGGAAGCAAGCTATCCATGTGCTTCTAACAGACTGTCCGCACTGGTCACACTGCACAGTTTGGCTGAATTAATCCAAGAGACATCACTGGTAAGAAGCTGATTTGAGAATTTTAGTAAATAAAACTCTTTCAATACCAGGAGAGAGTAGGGAGGAATACGTAGTTCCCTGCACATTGGGGTTTATTTCTGTAAGAACAATTAACAAAGAAAGGAAAATAAATCTCTCTGTTTTTGCTCAATGTGACCATGACTGCACAAAAATTCACACATGCATTCCCCTATTTGTCACAACAGAGCCACACATAGTCCCTCCCTCCAAATAGGAACTGCCTTCCGCTTACAGAATTGCATTTTTCTCCTCATATCTTTCAACAATTTCTTGATTAATCCCAAAAGAACCCTGGTATGTGGAACCACACAGTGCTGACAAGGATAGATTTTAATGTGGGCTTTCTACCACTGTGCCACTATTTCTAATTCCTCTCAGTGTCCTATTTAAAGTCACACTTACTCTGCCATCAGAGGGTACAGGAGAAAAAAAAAATAAAGTCACACTTAGCTCACACAAGTCATGCTTTTCTAGAAAAGGGCAAGAAAGACCATCAAGTATTTATCTGCTATATATAATGTATGCTACCATTTCAAGTATAACAGCCACCTAAACACAGGGACTTAAAATAGCATTTAAAACATTATAAATAAAGCAAATGTTCTGTGGAAAAGTATATGTACTTCCTTGGATACTGGGCATAGAAAATGATGATATAAGAACCATTTACTCATATAGGATAAAACCGACACTAGTCTAAATGAAGTGACCCCCTCAAGAGATGTTTTAAATTGCCCTGACACCATACTGGGCCTGCTGCTTGGTTGAAGCTGAGACTCAGACAGCGTTTATTTGCAGGCATGGATTTGCATGGGAATAATTAGAGTTCCTGAATGAGAGTGGTAGCCAGCTTCCAAGATGGTCCCCAATTACCCACCTCCTGGTATTTGCATCTTTGTATAGTCCCCTTCCACATTTTTCCAAGGTTGGTATCAGGCAGAAGCAATGGCATGTCAAGATTAGAGATGATTAGATTATAAAAGACTGTGTGTGCCTTCTGTCTTGGGCTGTCTCTCTCTGTCTCTGCCTGTCTCTCCCATTTCTCACTCTGGGGGATACAAGCTATAATACTGTGAAAAGCCCCACAGAGAGGTCCATGTGGCAAGATACGGAGACCTGCCAACAATTTTGAGTCGCTATGGAAGCAGCTGAGCCTTGAGACAACTGCAGCCCAAGTCAACAACTAGTGAGAGATTCTTAGCCAAAACCACTAACTAATACAGGGCAGCACTGAGCCATTTACATGACTGAAGGTCACACATATAGAGCCATATCCTAAGGGGCAGGAGTGGTAGGGGAGAGTAGAAGGTTACAGAAGAAAAATTTCAAGGAAGGAGATATGATTATCATTAGTGCTGTCTTCAGCATTCCCAATTCTCCCTCTGCAAGGCATATGGCAGAATTGCACTTTCTCATCCCTTTGAAGTGAGGCATGGTCACCTCACTTTGGCTAATAAAATGTGAGCAGCACTACAAACAATATCCATCTCTCTAATTCGTATAAGTATACACATATAAATGTATGTCTTGAATATTACTATGACTTGATAAAATAAGACAACAAAAGAAAAAAGAAATATGAGCAGAAGTAATACATGTGAATTGTGGGAGAAACCATTAAGGTCTGGTGTATTATGTCCCTTCTCCTCTGCCACAGTGACTGGGAACCTTCCAGATAGTAGTGTCTCCCATCATCTGTGTTCCTAAGTAAAGAACAGAACCCTCATCCCTCCACCACCAACCTATTACGAACATGTAGCTTGAGTGAGAAATGAGCCTCTACTGTTTTAAGCAACTGAGATTTTTGTGTTGTTTGTTGTAGAATGATACAGCCCATCCTC
Organism: Lemur catta; assembly: GCF_020740605.2. Lineage (NCBI taxonomy): Eukaryota > Metazoa > Chordata > Mammalia > Primates > Lemuridae > Lemur > Lemur catta. The sequence goes on from NC_059139.1 coordinate 36,987,216, forward strand.
ACTAAAACAGAAAGTGGGTCTATGAGTAAGAATTCACTCTATGAAAAAAAGAAATCTGGTATGATAACCAGACTCAGCTATGAAGCTCAAGGTTCCTGAAACATGTAGTGATTCTGGGTAGATTGGGGTGATTGGCATAGGAACTCTCCTTATTGTATCCTGGAAATACAAAGGTTTGTGTATGAGAACTGAAAGAACTTTTTTACTATGTTCCTAAAACTTGAGAGCTCAAGGAGAAGCACAGCTATTGACTTCCCCGGAGAGAATAAGAGGAGAGAATGCATTCTCTGTACTCTGCAGGCAAATAATGTGCTGGTACTGCCCTGGATGGAATAGAAAACATTAATAGCTGGAACAAACTGGCTGGTGTCTGCTATTAGGCAGTCAAGAGACTGATGAGCATGGGTCGAGGTCATGGGTGGAGCAGAGGCCAACACAAAGTGGGAACTTGAACAGATTAATGTAGAGGCAACTGCAAGGTTCTCCTAAGAGTCTCAGAGATACTTAAGTGAGAGAAGTTGTATGAGTCATTGGTATTTATGCTGGAGAAGATGGACATAGAGATACTAAGATTGAAGAATTAATTTTAATGTGACCTAATTTATAGCCACCAGCTTGGAGATTAAATACCTAAGACACTATTGCTTTATTATTAATTAATTATTTGTTATTTGTTTGTTACAATAATTGATCCTACGTCCACACTGTATCATGTGGCATTATGTGGTTCTACCTTGATGAAGTCTCAACTTAAGAATTTAAATTCTTTTTGCAAGTGTTACAGCCCTTTTAGAATTTGTCTAACAAGTTTTCTGGTTTTCACCAGGAACCCCCTCCCACCCCCAGAAAAAATTTTAAAAAAGAATAAAATCCTTTTGGCAAGAGCCTTGTTTTAGTCTGGAACAGTTTAATCGATTCTCAACTGACACCTATTATCAGACACACATATTCATTGTTTTAACATTTAGTGGCTTATAATTTAATACAAAAAAGACTTGGGCGTCTGAAGCGAAGATGTGAGCAGTTCAGCTGATTAACATTTTGAGTATATGCACATTCATCCTTTGGATGGGCTCATGCCTCAGATACCCATTAAATACACCTCAATGAAACAATAATTAAACAACGGGGAACAGGGGACTAAGGGAGGTTTTCAGCAGTGAGGAAATGAAGTCAGTAAGGCTGGAGAGCAGAATTCAAATGCAATACTTATCTTTCAAAATAGGAGAGACTTGATAATGGCAGAGGGCAAAAAGTCAGTGGAGAAAAACAGAAAGGGTTGACAGAAGGAAACTGGGCTAGGGGTATAAGTTCTCTCAGAAAGTGCAAAAAAGTGGGACCTGGACCACAAATCCAGATGTCTTTACAGAGGATTTGCATACATATCTTACTCAAATAAATCATGGATTGGTATTAAATCTTCAGGGTGGCTTTTCATGACAACCTGGTTGTCTTAGTCCATTCAGGCTGCTATAACAAAATACTACAACATGGGTAGCTTACAAACAACAAAAATTTATTGCTCACTGTTCTCAGAGCTGGGAAATCCAAGGTCAAGGGACAAGCAGATTGGGTATCTGGTGATGGCCTGCTTTCTGATTCACAAACAGACTTTCTGATTCACAGACTTTCTGATTCACAAACAGCTTTCTGATTCATAAACAGCTTTCTGATTCATAAGCTCACATGGCTTAAGGAGCAGGGCGTCTCTCTCAGGCCTCTTTTATAAGGGCACTAATCTCATTCATGAGGGCTCCACCCTCATGACCTAATCACCTCATATGGGTGAGGACTTCAATATATGAGTTTTCAGGGGACACACAAGCATTCAGACCATGGCACTGATATATTACATGTGGCTAGTGTAGTTCTCTCCACCAGCACCCTCCTATTTTTCCTTCTCAGACACATCATAGTCTGAACTTATATATTCATTTGTCTGTCTACGTGTCTGTCTCCCCAACTAGGCTACAAGCTTCATGGGGGCAGGTTTCATGTCTGCCATGGTCACTGTTATATAATCTCCCCAGTACAATGCCCAGTACACGGTAGCTATTCCATAAATATCTGTGGATTGATCAAATCAGGATAGGCAAAAGAACAAATTTAAGACTATTTAACTTCATTGATTAAAATTTTAATCCTGAAATTGTCCTGATCTTTCTCAGGCCTCTTTTATACTTTATACCTACCTGCTCTTCTCACTTAAATGAAGTCCTAGAATGAACTGTGGCCCAGTAGTCCTTATACCTGTGTAAAATTACAAAGGTTTTCAATCCAGTTTTGATAATAGAGCAGCCAAATCTATCCACATCGCTAAACCCAATCAACCAGACTGTCATTCTTACTCTGATGCTATTTAGAATGTGCAATGAGCCACCAGATTCTACTTCCTAAAAACTAATTTCCCTAGAGCTTTTGCTCTATTATTTTATCAATGCCCCTGAGGTCAGAAACTATGATTTCGTCTCTCCTGAACAGTACAATTTCTCATTAAAACTTCTTCCTATAAGCCTGAGAATTTCTTTAGAAATGCAAGGAAGTTTCAAGGATCATGAAGGACCTTTGGTTCGATAGCAGCTATTTTTAGTGCTTTGAGAGCAACAGCACAGTCAAGTTCATTAATGACCTAGAAACAATTAATTCAATATATTTGTTCTGATTCCTTGATTGACAGAAGTTGTTGCTGTTTTTTTAATTGTTGTTTTGGTTTTTTGTTATTGTTAGATTTGAAAAACACAGTGTTTGGTCAATCTTTTAAAAATGTATATTCTTATATTTGTTTTTATATATCCCAATAACCAAGTTAGATTATCATATTTACATATGAATATGGGCAAGTCTCATAATCCAATAATTTATATTTTATATTTCCTGCTTCTACTCAAGGATAGGCAGATGGGCAATACTCATTTATTCATTTTTACTGACTGCCCCATGTTCCAAGAACAATGCTAGAGGCCAGGGATACAGCAATGAAGTATGAAAAAACTAGGGGCCTTCATTCTAGTTGGGGTAGGAGACATGAAAAATAAAAAGTCACATCTATAGATGGTTATGTGGTAATAAGTTCTAGGGAGAACAATAAAAAAGGAGAGAGGGAATGGGGAATGCCAGGGACAGGGATGATGTGGTTGTAATTATTTTTTTAAAAAAAGGTGGCCTCACTCTGAAGACACTTGAATAAAGAATAGAGAGAGGTGAGAAAATAAAACTAGGGGATATCTGGGGATGCAAGTTCTGGTTGAAGGAATAGAAAGCATAAAGTCCCAGAAGCAGGACTGTGCTTGGACAGTTGGAAATAGAAGGAAACCAGCATGACTGGACCAGAGCAGGAGTAGCAGGAGCTGAATCAGAGGTAACAGGAACCCATAGGTAGCAGGCCATTGTAAGGATTTTCGTTTTCATTTTGAGGGAGATCAGAATTTATGGAAGTGTTCTGGGCAAAGAAGTAACTGACATGACTTAGATTTGAGTAGCCCACTCTGCTGATGTGTGGAGAGTAGGCAGAAGCAGGGACGCTGGTCAGGACATGGTGCAGCAAGCCAGGTAAGGATAGTAGGTGGCCTGGACCACACTGGTAGCAATGGAGGTGGTGAGAAACTGTCAGATTCCAGGTTATCTTTTGAAAGAGAGCTGGGTGGATTGGCTGATTGGATTGTAATTGGGGGTGTGAGGAGAAGAAGAAAGGAATCAAAGGTAGGTGCAGAGTTTAACCTGAGATGGGGGAATCTGCAGGAAGAACAGGCTTGGTGGGGAGAGCAAGTCTTTGGTTTTGGATGTGTTAGGTTTCAGGTTTGTAGGAGACATCTAGGTGGAAATGGCTGGGAGGCAGTTGCACATGAAAGTCTGTATTCAGGGGAGAGGTTCAGCTTGGCAGAAACTTAACAGACAATGGCATACAGAGTTTAAAGTCACGTAAGATTAGATGAGATGTAGGAGACATGTAGAAAGAGGATGAAAGAGTGCAAGGACCAAGCTCAGGACGTGTCAATGTTAAGAATTTGGGGAGCTGAGGTGGAAGTAGCAAAGGAGAATGAGGAGTGACCAAAGAACAAGGAGGAAACCCTGGAGAATGAGATGCCTGGAAACCCTAGTGAAGAGGGGCTTTCTTCTCTGAATGTTGTCAAGCAACAGTGTAAAGACACCTGCTTTGTAATTTTTATTTGGTCATAAGATTCACACACATCAACTTTCATCTGGTTTAACATTCAATTTTTTTTTTCAGTTTTTCATTAAGCTTGAACACATTCAATTTAATTTGCATATTTTGGAGAGTCAAGCAATTTATGACAGAGAAAAAAAGAAGGAAGAAATGCCAGAAATTATGAAATATGCAAGATTAACTGGTTATATACTAGTGAGACAAAATGAAATTATATTAAGATAGTTGTTAAGTTAGGTCAGTTTTGCTACACAATAGAAATTATCTTAATCTTTGGCTCAATTTTTTTAAATGAATAATTTGAGTTAGAGTTTAAGTATTAAGGGGAACATACTCTTCACTCATATTTTGCAGCATATTTACATAAAGTTAAACTTATTTCCAGACATCTACATAATTTAAATAAGTTCTGGACCATTTCTTAGTTTCTGCACTGATGGAATTGACCTGACCATGGAGCAAACATTAAGTTCAAAGAACACTCTGCACTTAGATTAGCCCCATAGGAACAGGCCATTTTAAAACGCAAATATACAGAATTAGGAGGGAAGAGAATCATGCTGGAGTAAGCATCTTATTTCGGGATAAAAACTAGAACTGAAGTTTATGCCAATTATAATATTCAAGCTTTGTGTTATGATTTTGTGCTTTTTTTTTTAACTAAAACCAAAATCAAAGGTTTCTTATAAGTATGGGAACAGTGAATTTAAAAATAAAATAGAGCTATGTAGATATATTCAGCATTGCCTTTACTATTATGCACAATCATAGCTCAGAAGTATAACACAATCTATAGTACTACAACTAAAGCAACAACGTGCAAAGTTGTGTGTAATTCCATTTCCCCTTTTTAAAATGGACATAGTTATACCAGTCCTGTTTGCCTAATCAGAGGAGATTATGTATTTTGAAGCATTTTTAAAACTTCAAAATATCACACAGCACCAAAGGATGAATCCAGCATGACTTCCCTTTAATGGGTGAAAATTTTTAAAGCACCAGTTATTTTTCAGTCACTAGGAGGGCATTTATCTTTAAATTAATTAACACATCCTTAGGACACTGTGCTGATACTCAAGTTGAGTTATTCAAAAGGTGGCTTTTGGATGTTTTTAATGTTGGGCATTCTCATTCTAGCCCTGCACTCTTTATGTGGATGTCATTAGTATATGCATATATATGTCAGACCAGCATTTTAAGTTTAGAAGTTATAAATCAACTCCAAGGTTTCCTAGAATATATTAGCAAAAATGAAACTGATCCCCCAGTATATTTGAATTCTGAGCAGTCCTACTTCACTATGATTTTCTGGTTCAGAGATAAAAGCCTTAAATGGACTCTTAAACTTTAGGGTTTCTTAGACATTCAATACCTCGCTGTGTCATTTTGATGAGTCTAGTGTAAATGAATCTTAGACATGTGGATTGAATTTCCATGCAATACTCATAGCTATGAAACATCTAAAAAAAAGCGTTTTGGCAAACAGACAAATATGTTTTGCTGACGCATCAATATTTTCAGGATACTCAGTGGACATAGACTCAGTAGGCATATTCAACATAAGAGTGACCAAATTGTCCATGTTTGCTCTGATGTCACCAGTCTTCATGTATCCTTGGATTGTGAGGAAGAGAAGCCCTTCAACATTACAGTTCACATTTCAGTCTCAGTGAGCTGGGGTAATCTGACCTCCTGATTTTACTATAGGCTTATGTTGAATGTGACCCTAGTAGCCTCACAATTCTTTATGCTGCCTACCTTACACTGTTCACTAGCTAGTTAGCTAAACAGAAATGCATTTCAACCAAAAGAGGACTATCTTGTCATAAAGTGTAGGTAGTTTCCAGTATGTTTAGTAAGGTATCACAGTAAATATATTTAATATAAGCATCCACAATCTGTCTCAATAATAAAACCAAGCACTAACATCTTTTTTCTTTCTGTGAAAGTTAAACCTATTGAAAACATGCTGTTTTTTTTTAAAAAAAAAAAAACAACAATATTTTAGATTGTGATTTGTAATGGAATTTCACCAATGCAGCCATTTCCATCAATTTGATTCTTATTTCACTTTATGTACAAACAAGTTGTTTTTCAGTTTTAAAGTTTTAAAGAATTCAGCCCAGTATTTTAGTGTTTCAGCACTTTCTTTCCATTTTGAAAATGAGCCAAGTATTGATGTGGTCAGATCTGTGACTCCTCAAACCATTAGAAATTATGACTATGATAAATATAATGTAGAAGTTTTCCAATTTGGCAACTCATATTGAATTTAAGAATAGGAGTTACCTACAAAAGACAATGGCCGAGTCACCACAAATCTCTCTCTACCATAGCGCCATGCTTCCTAGCGATGACCCCAAATGGTGGAATGAGGCACGTGCCTTTGTCTTTTCAATCCTATCTATGAAAATAAAAGTAAGCTGCTAGAGTTAGTCTAAGATTTTGTACTCTGACAGGTTCCAAACAGAATTTCTTCTGTGTTTTTTGGTATGAAGTTATTCCCATGGAGATTATAATCCTGCTTTCCCCCCCATTCTATGCATTTCAAGAGCTAAATATCAGTGCAGGGAGCTAAAAATCATGATGTACTATCTTAGTTGGAATATATATATATACACATATAAAAAATATCATATTATATAAAATAATCAAGGGTTTAACTTAGTGTATTACTTAGACCTAATAATGATATATCCATGTAAGATTTTAAAGTATTGGATAATATATTTACATAGGATTTGGAACTTTTTGTCATTTTCTTCATTAAATTATCTGTCAGTTTTCCTCATCTCCAATTGCTGAGGATGTACACTGTCTTCTCATTTGTTGTCAACATTATGACTAAAAATATACCCTCCAACATGTGCACTTGTCTTATTTTGGATAGGTGGGTTTCAAACCTTGCCTTGCCTATGGGCACATTAGGTAAAGAGAGACTAGTATGGCTGAGGATGTCTGTCATCCCCTGCCTCCAACCTTGGAGAGCTCAATTTGGAAATCAGTGTGGTAGCCCTACATAGTGAAAGTCATTTGCTTACTTCTTTTCCATGAATACCATTGTGAACACTATGCTACAATGGGGACTACTAAATAAGAGATTAACAGCTAATAGTGAATGAATGTCTGACAGTAATAGCACCATGAATAAACCCATGAGTCTGACAATACTTCATTAATTGGAACTTGACATGGGTTGAATTGTGTCTCCCCCAGAATTCATATGTTGAGGTCCTAATCCCTACTGAGAATGTGACCTTATGTGGATTAAATAGGCTTGTTGAGGGTATAATTAGTGAGGCTACAATAAGGACATATTGGAGTAGAGTAGGCCCCTAATCCAATATGCCTGGTGTCCTTATAAAAAGAACACCATGTGAAGAGACAAACATGCACACAGGAAGAACATCATGTGAAGACTGCAGTTTTGGTGCTACAAGCAAAGGAACAACCAGAGCTAGGACAGAGAACTGGAACAGCCCCTTCCCTAGCTCCTTCAGAGGGAGGATGGCCCTGCCAACACCTGATCTTAGACTTTTCACTTCCACAGCTGTGAGACAATACATTTCTGTTTAAACCACTCAGTTTGTGATACTGTGTCACAGCAGCCCTAGCAAACTCAGACAGCACTCATTCCTCAATTCCCTGCATTCTTCCTTCAACTCCTACTATTCCAAGGAAATGCTTCTCACTAAGCAATGACCTTTTTCCAGGTCAGTCAACTCTTTCTATCTGGAGCTTTTAGGCTATTGGCCATCCCTTTTTAAGTCTCCCTCTATCATTATTTTTTGATTTTTTTTTATCTAAAAGTTCTGAATATTCCTTTTCATTTAATTTCTTCAATAGTCATTGAAAATTTATTTGTCATGTAAAACGTTATTCTTCAGTGAAAAAAAGTAACTGTGTTCAAGGAACATGAAGTCAGGAGGGAGAGAGAAGTAAATCAATGAGTAGAACACAGTCCTGTGCATAATATAAGAATTTATATGAAGCTCTTTTAAGTCTATTCTACAGGTTTAGGCAAAGATTCTCTTGTTCAAATTTACTTTTATTTTTAATTATTATGGGTACATAATAGTTGTATATATTTATAGGGTACATGTGATGTTTTGATACAGGCATACAATGTGTATCAATCAAATCAGAGTAATTGGGGTATCTGTCGCCTCAAGCATTTATCATTTCTTTGTGTTTGGAACATTCCAATTTCACTCTTTTAGTTATTTTAAAGTATTCCATAACTTATTGTTGACTATAATCACTTTGTTGTGCTATCAAATATTGTTCATTCTGTCTAACCATCTAACTATATTTTTGTACCCATTAACCATCCTCATTTTATCCTCCCCTCCCCAATACCCTTCCCAGCCTCTGGTAACCATCATTTTACTCGCTGTCTCCATGAGGTCAATCGTTAGGCAAAGATCCTTTTAAATGGTAACATACGTCCTGGGACATAAGGAGGGTTAACCTGGGCAGGGATGGAATATGGGAGACCTGAGCCAAGAGAAGAGGGAATTCTAGGCAAAAAGAACGACAAAGCCCCAGAGACAAGAGGAAACAATGAGGATTCAGGGAACCCTGATCAAAATTGTGTGCAAAATGCAGGAAAGGCTGTGGCAAGAGAACAGAACAAGGATCAGGACCTAATGGGCCACGTATGCCATGTTACAGTTGGACTTTATACTGAAAGCAACAGACAGTTACTGAAAAGTTTTAAGCAGGAGCTATATTTAATCATATTTACATTTTAGAAAGAAATACGCTGTGTATTATGTGAGGAATAGATGAGTGGGAGTAAGCAAAATAGAAAATAGAGTGTACAGGTAGGAGGTGGTTGTAATATTTCAGAAGAGAGAGGAAATGATGGTGGCTGCTATGGTTTTAATGTTTGTCCCCTCCAAAACTCATGTTGAAATTTAATTGCCATTTTAACAGGATTAAGAGGTGCAACATTTAAGAGGTGATTAGGTCATGAGGACTCCATCCCCAGGGGAGAGCTAGTACCCATATAAAAGGGCAAGTTCAGCCTCTTCTTGCTTTCTCTTGCCTTCTCACAGCAACAAGGTCCTCTCAAGATAATGGCACTTTGATATTTAACTTCCAAGCCTCCACAATTATGAGAAATAAATTTCTGTTCATTATAAATTGCCCTGTCTTGGGTATTCTGTTATAGCAACACAAAATAGGACTAAGGCAGTGGATTAGCCAAAAGTAGTACCTATATTTATGGAAAACAATGGAAATCTTTGGAGAATACTAGCGGTGGAACAGATATGACTTGAAAATTGATTGAACATGGGTCATAAAGGAAAGAAAACAATTCAAAAGTGATAAAAAAAAATGTCTGTCTTGTAGAAATTTGATGAAGTCTGATGTCATTTATGAAGATAGAGACACACAGGGAGGAGCAGACTGCACGTGATGGGAAAGGGATGGAGGCAGGGAGGCAGGCTTGGACACGCTGAGTTTGGACATTCTGAGTAGACATACCTAGAATACAAGCCTAAGGGCTAGGGGATCCAGCTGATGTTTTGATTGGTAGCTATGACAGATGCCTGTGAAGGCATGGGTGTAGACCAGACCACAAGGCTGGTTCTCATACCAGCACATCAGAGTCATCTGTGGAATTTCTAAACAATGTAAGTGCCTGGACTCTACTCCCTAGTAATTCTGATTCAGATGATCTAGCATAGTGAGCAGACGGCTGTGTTTTCAAAGGCTTTGCAAGTGATTCTGAGGCCTAGGCACAGTTGAACACCTCCGGGATAGAGGGTAAGAACAGAAAGGGCTGGGGACAAAACCCAGAAGAAAAATATCATTGAAGAGATGGGAAGAGGATCAAGAAACCTCAAAGACTGACAAATTGCAGGCAGATGGCTAGGAGCCTATGGAGGAAGGGACTGTTTTAAGCATACAGAGTGGTCAACACTCTTCAAATACTGAGTAAAATAGAGACTAAAAAAGTCCTCTGGATGTACCACTAAAAATGTCAGTATTCTTGGTGTGGGAAAATGCAAAATTGAGAGTAAGAATGTATAATAAAACTCTTTGGCTGTGAAGGGGAGGAAGGCAGTATGCAAAGTAGGACCAATGAAAATTTGACTTTGCACGGTTTTGTTTTGTTTTTTGAAGGGAGTGTTCTGAGTATCTTTAAATGCCCATGCTAAAGACCTGGCCCATGGGGAAGGCTGCTGATCCAAGAGAAGTGGCAGGGGAAGGAGCACATCAACTGAACAGGCAGAAGTGGGTGGATTCAAGATCCAGGGGCAGGTTTCCGCTTCAAACAGAAAAAGGGTGGAAACTCCCATCTGACAAGGAAAAGGGGTTTGACATGGGAGAAATGGACATGAGGCTGACTAGAGAAACAAAAGGGTTTTTTGGCAGATTCAAGGCTTCTTCCAGTTGGGTCTAGAGAGGCTGAACCTGCTAAGCACTAGGAGTAAAAATGGAGAGATCGCACAGGTGGATTAATCCTGGCTTGTAATTTTCCTACTTGGGTACAGCAGAATAACAATGAAGGATTTAGCCAGAAAGCAGTAGAAATATAAGACTACTAGATCTTTAATATAATAAGAGGAGCTAGAAGGAAAGGAAGCCACATTGAGAGTGTGGGATTTTTGAGTTTAAGATTTTGAGGTTATTTGGAGAAGTTCTGGCTGATGACAAGGTTTGAGTGTGGCCGTGGGGGTGAGTTGCCAAAGTAGAACTGAAGTCAAGGTCAATAGATTTAAGGAAGGGGAAGGCGAGAAAATAAGGCTGTGATTCTCAGCCTTGGCTGCACATTAGGATCACCTATAGCTATAAAATCTCTCAAAACACGGGACCAGTGAAATCAGAAGCTCTGCAGAGAACCAAAGCATGAATATTTTTTATAAGTACACAGGTTGAGAACCACAGAACTCAGTTGTTGCCTGTTTTGTCTAATTGAATTCTGAAGTCACTCAAGATGGTAAATTATATGGATACTTTTGGTTTTCAACTGGTACTTAGGAAAACATTAAGAGAGATGAAGGGAGTGGCAAAATAGCCAGCATGGGGAAGTAACAAGGGGTTCCTCAGCTCTTAAAATATTCTGTGGTTTATTATTAAAAATAAATGGAACTAGGGTTGTATTGAAAGACTTCTTTCTAATAAAAATGTAGACAATTCTCCTACACTCTCACTTCCTCTTTTTCTGTCCCCTACAGTTGGAATTCAAACACATCCCACTTTCTTTCTTTGTAAAAGTTCAATCAGGCAAGTTAGAGCTTTAGGCCTATGGAACACTGCCAGACTCAACTTCGCAATTTCCATCCTCACATTTCGGGTTGCTGTCTTGGATTCTGTTTCTTAGACTAAGCAAAGCCTGCTCTTACTAGTTTTTCAATTATTACCCACTCCCAGAGACTGGGTAATTGATCAGATCCCCTCCAGAGGTTGTGTATTAGAATTACCCTTTGGTTCACAAATAAAAGCTCAAAATTAACAGATATCCTTTATGTTTCCTGGAATGAGCACCTTTATCTGGGATGCACTGAATAGGAAGCCAGCTGAGTTCTTCTTGTCACCATGGTGATGTTACCATCCCTGAATTATAGGTTTTTGTAGGAGTTCACCCAGGTGAAAGCTTTGAATATAATCAGAAAGCAAATCTGCTAGGCCTATAAATGATGCTTCAGCTAATGAAAGCAGAAAAAATAATGGTTGGGTATTCCTTGGCATAGTGGCTAATTTCTAGTAGTTTCTTGCTGATTAAACCTCAGGAACATTTTTCTTCCTGTTCTCCTTCCTGCAGCGACAGAGGCTTTCCTGAGAAATCTATGGTTGCAAAAGATCTTGCTTATAAACAATAGCAGTGATAATATTGTTCCTAGCAAGACCGGCTTTTAATTTATCAAGAGTTCCCTGGCACTCAGGCACCCAAATCATTTTACCTGATTTTTCCCTTACCTAATAAATCAGCAAAGAATAGGATATGTTGTTAAACTAGGCTGTGCAACAGTGGAAATCAAAGTTTTAAAATTTTTTATGCCCCCAAAATATGTGAAATCTGAGAAATCCGCTCTAATAAATTCCAATAATGACTTAAATTTACATCATTTTATAATTCAGAATATTTATACATATTATAGTTTATTTTTTCATATCTTTTATTTCTTTTGATCTTTAAAAGAGTTATGTTAAGTATTGCCCTTTTTTGTTTTTTTAAAGAAAGTGACCTATGGCTTCAAAGGATGAAACCAGCCTGAAGTAAAACCTGAAATGAAGTGTCTAATGGGACTCCAAGTTCAAAATCAGATATTTTGACTCAGAGAACAGAGTTCTGTCTACTACACTGTTTTTTAAATAAAAAATATATGTATATATGCACATATACACACACACATATGTATGTATGTGCATACATATATATTTTAAGAGAAAATACATATAATTCCAGGTAAAAAGTATTATGGTAGGTGTCAATAACCATCTGAAATAAATGTAAAAGGTCTTCATTCTAACTTACTCTTAAAAGTAATGCCAGACTTATTATAGCATCAAAAAAACAAAACAAGCTAAAGAAAACAAAATTCAGCTCCAATCCAACATGCCTGACTTTCTGCTGAGATTGGAACTGTGTAACTCATCTCCATCCAAGCTCAGATCTCAAGTCTAAAGTGTTGGCTACCTTGATATATGGCCACTGTTACCCTGGTATTCCCAATGGCTTTTTCTTTGTTTGGGGCCCACCTCTATCTCTCTCCCTTTGTTCTAATTTTCTCCATCCAAAAGAAAAGGGGTACCCCTTCAATACTCACCTCTCCCATGCCCAATCTTAAGGAAGCTATGCTGTAGGTGCCCAAGCCAGGTGGTTGCTTAGCACCACCTGGGAGAGTACTTTAGAATGACTAATGTCATTAGCCTGAGACCGTCAACCCAATTCTCAGTCAACAGAAGGCCTGAGAATCCAGCGTAGGGTACTATGGACCTATGAAAGTATCTTAAGCCATGGCAAATTCACCATCGCTCTAAAGTTCTGACTAGTATCTTCGTGATAGTTCTTTCTAAATTTAGCATACTTCCCATTATCACAACATCTCTTCAATTTTTCTGTCAAACTCCTGATTCTTTACTTTCTGATCACTACCCGAGATGAAAACCCCTCCTTTGGCCTTGTTCTTACCATATTTCATTGATATTAAAATGCCACTGATTGTGAGATGCATCATCAATTGGTTAACAGTTTTTCAGGGGAAAAAAAAAAAACACAACCTTATTAAATGAGTACATCAATTGGATGACTCATCCTGATTTCAGAAATGTTAAAATAATAATAGAATGCTTCAAAGTTGTCGAAATACAGAATGCTCTTGCTCACACCCTCATTTAGCATAATTTCTTCTGCTCCAATATTTTCTGTAAGACCCCATCCTCTCACTTTTCTGTAACCCTAGTACATTGCTGTCCAGCAGAATTTTCTGTGGTGATGATAATGTTCTAAAATCTATGCTGTCCAGTACTATAGAACTGAATCTTATGCCTGGGCCACAGTTTTTCTTCTTGCCCTAGCTTGTACTGTTGCTCTCAATAACAACCTTAATCATGGTGACAATTTCTCCAGATTCACCTCTACTTCACCTTGGAAAGCCAAAGTCATGGACTTGGTCATCTCCAAATCTGCTTCCCAATGCTTGAAGATCTGCCATTCCTCCTCCAACTTTGAGGCTTGAAACCCTGTTATAATTTCCTCTCTGACTAAATCTGTTATCATCCAACCACTTAACCTTCCTAAGTCATCCTGAACTTGGTATGTACCCTCATGAGAACAACCAGATCCCCAGAGTTCCAGTCTCTGACCTTTTATACACCTTGACATCTATTGTTTTCTCTGTACCTTCTGAGCTATTAAGCATTATTAGAAAGAAATATTAGCCATGTTGACTGGATGATCCATTAATAATATTATTTATTTCTACAGGGGTTTCAATGTTTTTCAGCAATACCATTATTTGATAAGTTATTAAACGTCTTTATATTACTTTTAAGTTCACAACTTGACCCCACTTTCCTTTACTATCACTAGAAAATAATAATGGCAATCATACCAAAAATAGCTAATATTTCTGAGCATTTATAATGTGGCATGCCCTGTTTTAAGCATGTTATATGCATTATATCATTTAACAGTCATAAATATTATTTGGGCTGTGTTCTATTGGGCCTACTATTTTTTCTCACTTTACAGAGAAGAAAATATATATAATATGGCTGCATTTTGCAATGAGAGAATAGAAGCCACCTTACATGAAAGGGCTTTTTTATTTCCCATCTTAAACCAGTACTCATTCTCTGTCCTTTTCCTATATTTTAGAGAACTGATTTCTCCCCTTTCCAAATTGAATGGACCTATGCACGCTCTTAATTCTATCTCCTTTCCATCCTGCAGGACCTTTCTCGTAATTTTATCTACTCTTCCATTCTCTGGGACTTTCTCATGTCTCTGACATCTTCAGTCTCTTTCTTTCTTCCTCCACACACTCCTGCCCCCTCCACGTTAGTCAAAATGGTTCTTCCCACTTTATCTACAAATTCTCATTTAAAAAACAGAAAAACAAAAGATCTTCTCTCAAATTTGTCTATCTTTTTTTTCAGTCCTCTCCCTTTCTTTTCTTCCCTCTTTAAACTTCCTGAAAGAGTAGAGGGACAAGGTGACACAGTGACAAGCATGCTCCCAAGCAGGAGGAAGAAAGGTAGCTGTGTATATGTTGTGGCACAAATATTAATATCATAGTACTTGGCTTTCAGTTGCAATAAACTAAAATGTCCAAGTACATTGATGCATAGAGGAATTATACAGCCTCTGCTTTCTGATCCATCTATCAAGATATTTAGTCTATACCATATTGTTAAGAATTATTTCTTGTAGCTTTTCAATTACATGATCATTTCTTCATTTTGCCCAGTGGTTCTTCATTTCTCAAATGATAAAACTCTCAACATCCCTTTAAGCCTTTGCAGTCTAATGTCTGTCATTATCAGTTCTGATTGCTATATTCCAATTCCTAAAAAGTCACCATGTTACCAAGTTTTGTGGCCATTATTGTTTGTTGATCATTTAAATATAAAGGAAAAAGCTATCTAAATAGTCTTTCCTTTTTAATATTCTTTCCATTGTTTAAATTTATTGATAGGAATTACACATCTTGGCTGATGCAGAATTCTCAGATGGAGTTTATTACTTTCGGCCCTGTTGTTATTTCATGATTATATTACATGGAGAAAGGGATGCCTGTAGATGTAATTAAGGTTACTACTAATCAGTTGACCTTAAGATAGGAAGATGATCAGAGTGGGTCTAACCTAATCACATGAGCCCTATATAATCAGAGGATTTTCTTTGGCTGGAAACAAAAGAGGAAGTCACAGAGATGTGAAGTGTGAGAGAGGAGGTTCTCCTTTGCTGAGATGGAGATGACCAATGGGGCAAGAACCTAAGAGTAGTCTCTAGGAGGTCACAGGGGGCTACAGCCAACAGCTAGGAAGGAAAGAGGGATTCTTATCCTATTAGTGCAATAAACTAAGTTCTTCCAACAGTGACAGGAATGAGCTTGAGAGAAGACCCTGAGCTCTAGATAAGAGCACAGCTGGCCAAGCCCTTGATTTTAGCTCTCAGCTTGAGACCCAGAGCAGATAACTCAGTCCTGTCATCCTGGATTTCTGACTAAAGAACTATGAGATAAAAAAAAAAAAAGGATGCTGTTTTAAGTTGCTAAATTTATAGCAATTTGTTACTCAGCAATAGAAAATTAATATAGCCAAAACATCTGGATAATTTGTTGCTGCATCCTTCATATTGAAGGGTGACTGCTTTATAGAACAAATGGGTGACTTAACTTCTTAATTTGGAAATTTTATTATATATTTTTGGGTAATTTAATTGCAAGTTTGTAGTTTTCAAAAATGGAAACAAAGATTTTTAATAAAATTTACAAACTAAAATAAAAACACTATAGAAAACATTAATATTTTAATGGTGAAAGGATGAACATTATTTTGTTTACCTTTCAGTGATTAAAAAAAATATTAAGATCCAAATCATGTCACAAGTTATTTGCAGCATGAGAATAGAGTAAATATTTTGATAAAATAAATTAAGGTAATACCTTTAACGAGCAGTAAGCTAACGTACCCAAACGGATTGATGAATAGAGGCATTTCTAGATCTTGTAAATGTATATGTTTCTATTGCTTCCTGTGCCCCACACATAAATAAGATCTTTATTCTAAAGAATTATTCCTGATAAACATGCTCCTACTTTGCTTTTGTTAGTTCCATAATCCTCAAATGATAATGCTTCTGTGTCTTTTGGAAAGCATCCCAACGGACCTATCAAGAAGCTTTGTATTTTGCACACATTTAATTTTCCATACCTCCTCTCTTCAGTCTCTAGGGAATATAGTCTACTCTACAACCACATTTAGGCAATAAGAACTCAGTTATGTACCAACTTAGAGTCTAGCCCTTCTAGTAGTATTTTTAATTCTCCGGGATAACTGTGTCTTGACTCACTTAAGGTAATCAATTACTACTGTTCCTCAAATTTAACTGGATGGTGACGAGTTTGAAGATGTGAATAGTAATCCAGTAGAAAATACTCTGAGAAGACTTTTTCTTTTCAGGAGAGTCACTAAGCAGGTGACACTGACATTTTGTTGCTATTCAAAGATTAAAATGATAGTAATAGAGATTATTAAAAATGCACTGAATTCTAGGGTTTTATTTTATAATTCTTTTTCTAAAATAGAAACACATTGTAAGCTAATTGCCACACATATTTCATATTTCATTCTTAACTAGGCACTTAATTTTATGTAAACAATATGCTTTTCTATTACTTTCTAACTGCATTATGTATTAATCATGCCCTATACCCCAAAGCCCTTTATTTAGCAGGTTATATAAATGAATCCATAATTTCAGAGTATGGTTCAGGATTCAGTAATGTATTTGAGTATGTGCCATAGCCTTAAAGCATCAGATTTTTATATGAAGCCAAAAGAGTTTTCACAAAATAGAGATTGTTATTCATGGCAATGGTTTTTACTAGCAACCATGAGAAATGTTTGATAGCGTTTGGTTACTTTCTGAGCATGAAATCACCCCACCACTGCTTGTCCCTCAGGCAGGGGCTGAACAAGGATGATGAAAATCCATATACTTCCTGGGATTGAGGGAAGAAATGAGCCCACATACAAATACCTGCTGCCTCCTTGCTAGCCTCACCTGCACCTGAATCCATATTTTATCCTCGGTAAGAAATAACTCAGTTCTTTACCCTTAAAGACCTGTTCTCAAGGAGCCATTCTTAAAGTTGTGTAAAATAGTCTGTAGATTAGTCATCTATGCCTATTGCTTACTTATTGGAACAGCAAAGAGAACAAGAATTAAAATAAAAAATTACTGCTGCAGAATCCACAACAAATATGTTAATAGGATTCTTTGTAGCTTTTTAAAACTTGAAGTTATATTTTTACTTTAATAATGAAAGAAAAGAATGTTTCCAATACACCTGTACCATAAGAAAAAACAAATCAAGGGGTGCCTGTTCAATGATTAGGGAGCAGCGATGCCGGGCAGTGCTGTGGATTTCATCAGGCAGCACTGGGCTAGAACCGAATCATCTCTAATATCCTCATCTAGGCTTCTATGTCCAGCGACGGTCCATAGAACTTTCCGCAATAGCTGAAATGTTCTATATCTGTGTCACTAATTAATATTTAAATTTAAATTTACTAAAATAAAATAATTAATTTCTTTCATATGTGACTAATGGCTACTAATTTAGATAGAAAATGAAATTCTTTTTAAGGATAGTTATACCACCTATCATTTATTGAGCAAGCCCTGACCTTGAGCTAGACAGTTTATCTTTTGTTTCCACAAATATTTATTGAGGATCTGTTTTGTACCAGGCACTGTTCTGTATGCCCAGAATACAACAATATCTGGGACAAGTAAGTCCCCTACCCCATGGAGTTTTCAGGCTAATGTGGAGTAGAAATAGAATAAGAAAACAAATACATCTATGATTTACTTTTATGTAACTAGACATATCATACATGGCAAGGGACTGAGCATGTTGAGAAGGGGTAGGACCGTTCTTAGAAAATGTGGTCAAGCAAAGTCTTTCTGAAAAAATGACCTTTGAGTAGTGTTAGGGGTTGAATTGTGTCCCCCCGCCCCACAATCAAAATTCATGTGTTGAAGTCCTCACCTCTCAGTACCTCAGAATGTGACCTTATTTGGAAATAGGGTTTTTGCAAATGTAATTAGTTAAGATGAAGTCATGCTGGTATAGGGTGGACCCTACTCCAATGTCACTGGTATCCTTATTAAAAAGAGAAATCTGGACACAGAGATACATGCAAAAAGAAGTGAAAACACAGGGAAAATGCCATCTATTAATACAAGCCAAGGAGGGGGCCTGGAACAGATCCTTATTCACAGCCCTGACAAGGAACCAACCCCGCCAACAACTTGATCTCAGACTGCCAGCCTCCAGAGCCGTGAGATGATGCACTTCTATTGCTTAGGCCATCAGTCTGTGGTACTTTGCTATGGCAGCCCTAGCCAACTAACACAAGTAGAGACTTGAATGAGGAAGCCATGTGAATTGTGCATGTCATTTATTCCTTGCAGCCACCGTATGAATTAGGCATTGGTGTCTCTATTTATTAGATAGGTATTTTGAGTTTAAAAAAATTAAAAAATTTGCCTGAGGAAATTTTACTCTTATGTGGCAGAGTCAAGACAGAAATCCGAGCTGGCCTAACTCCTGAACCTAAATGTCTTCTTAATTCAACTGTCTTTGCCTGCTTTGGCTTATTTTTTCCTGGATCCACCCATATCTGATTCAACAACCACGAAATAATTAATTTTATGTGTAAATAAATTGGCTGTATCTTTATGGCTATACTCTAGAGTTTCAGTTAAAATGAAATTTTAAAGTCCAGCAGAAATGTCTTATTTAGCTTTTTGTTTAAAACTAATTCTATATTGATTGTCACATTTACTTGTAAATATCAGCCTTTGAAGTATGGAGATATGCACACACACATGCACACGTGTATATACATGTGTATGTTTGTGCATATACACACATATGCACACATACATTTTTATATAACATTTAGGCTATTTTATATTTTAGATTAATTTAAATAGTATTATGCAAAATCTACAGTACTTTTCTCTTGGGCTTTTATCCCACTGTCTTTCCTTGTTTTTTACATGTATGTGTTGACATTTATATTATAGTGCTTCAGCAGACATCTACTTGATCAAAGTCATATTTCCATGAAGACAGACAATTCCTTTATTAATGAATGAGTGTGAATGTTTATAGACCCTCACCTTTGTCAAGCGTCTTTAATATTTTCTTTTCTTAAGACTATAGGAAATTGACTTCTGAAAAGGTAAATTTAACACCTGCCTTCCTGAACATAGGGGTGGCAGAAAGTCCTTATGAGAAAATGGCTCATGATTTTGTTTGCTCAATTGGTAAAAAGAAACTACTTCAATTGGCAGAAATGTTTCCCCAAATAAGAAAGGCTTTATAGAAAAGTTCTAAATATGGCCAGACTTTAATCAAGCAACACCATCTGTTCGATGAATGGCAAGGTCACAACTTTTACAATACGAACAGCATCCAGTGCCAGAAATGAACATGCAGAAGTCCAACTGCTGCCTGTACTAGCACAGGTCTCCCTGTGTTCCAGAAGGCATGCACATCTCTCTTAGCTTCCAGTATGACCTTTATAAGAGGCACTTTAATTGATCCTGGTCCTGCTGTTGGTGGGTTGCAGACCTTTGGCTGAGTCACTTAACTTTCATGAGACGCAATTTCCTCCCTAGAAAATGCAGCTAATAATTTATATGTGTCATGTTTTTGGTAAAGATAAAATGAGATCATATTTGTGAAGGCACTTTGTGAACTGTAAAGTGCAGTGTAAGCAAAAGGCACAGTTTTCCTAACTGTAAGTAATAGCTCCTAGAATAATAAAACATGATTTTAAAGTAGCTTTTGAGTATTTATTTTGTACCAAGGACATGGCCATGACTTTACTTGTATTATCTTGTTATATCTCGTAGTGACACTATCAATTATGTACTACTATTATTGCCATTTTGCAGAAGAAAAAACTAATGCTTAAACAGCTTATGTGAGTTGCCTAAAGTTTACCAGCTAGACAATGCCAAAGAGTGAATTTGAACCCAGGCTGATCTTACTCCAGAGCCTATATTCTTAATAACACTTCCTTTCCCACAACCTACAACCCCAACAACAAAAAAAAACAGAGTAGCTTTTTTACTTAAACTTTAACACTGAGA
Organism: Lemur catta; assembly: GCF_020740605.2. Taxonomy (NCBI): domain Eukaryota; kingdom Metazoa; phylum Chordata; class Mammalia; order Primates; family Lemuridae; genus Lemur; species Lemur catta. The sequence continues at coordinate 37,007,738 of NC_059139.1, forward strand.
AAATTTGCTTCCATTTGTGGAGACAAGGATTTTAAGATTGTTAATTTTTTAAATTCTAAAAAAACCCTAATAAAGTTTATGTCAGATAGATGTATGTATATATGACAATGTCATTGCTGCCAATATATTTCATAATAAAAGAGATCTGAGTGTGTAGGGAGGATGGACAGGAAACGCAAAAGAGAGTAAAGTGATCTGAGAAGGGATTAGGTCTAATTATCTTTTTTTCTGGCAATGATTAAGATATTTACTGAGGCAATTGATTATCAAAGTGGAAAACAAAGAAACTCCTAACATACCACATTTAATAAAATTGAATAAAAACATGTCTGTAAAAGTGATGAATAGCCCTACCAGTGTCAAAATGTGTGCAAATTGCAAAGTTACTGGCGGTGGGGATGTGCATGGGAAAACACACAAATATTGGGCCTTGGTCTTGCAAGCCTTCCAAAAGAGGGGGAAAAAATAGCTGATTTACCAATTGATCAAGTCTGTATATCACATCAGACTCTACTATCATTTAAAAAAAAATCACCGTAAATACTACTTAAAAGACAGTGAAGGAGCCAAATAAATTTTGAGAATAACTAACTCTTATCAAGGACTTTAATTAAGAGATAGATACAGAGTTTAACCTGTGGGCAACAGACCTTGGCCAACCACCACCTCCCCACCTCCCATCACTTTTCTTTGGCCTTCAAAGATATGTATCGACATAGATTCTTTTTTTTTTTTTTTTTTTTTTTAAGAAATATAAAGGGAAAGCATAGTTGTAAATAGAGGGAGTAAACCATGGTGGACTGAAAGGACAGTGTGTGGTATATTAGAGATTCTACAAAAAATTTTCTTTAAAAAACAAAGCAGATATGGGATGTCCTGAAGCCTCCAGTTTTTATAACTTTTAGGACTTTAGTAAATTTGTTATATGGCATTTTACAGGTGTTGAGTTGTAGGATTTTGGTTGGTCATTGAAATTTTTGCCGTAATCACGACCTTTGGTAAAGAGATACATAGCAGGGATTTTGTGCTATTTTAGTTTCACTTTGCATTTGTTTTTTGGTAGGGTGGGACTAGAAAAATTCTTGCTAAATTTCATCACCTAGAAACCTTTTTATAGTATAATATATTCTCTTCAAACTCTACGCACATTACTCAGTAATTTAATTTTTATCATTAACATTGATATTATCAGTGGTTTTTCAAATTATTAAATACAAATCTGTAATGCCAATTCAATTACTATTGTATAGTCATTTGATATAATTAATCCCCTCTTTGAGATATTTAGAGTTCTTTCCTTTTTTTTCCTTCTATTATAAACAATACTGTGATGAACAGCTTTTTAACATATATCTTGGCTAATTTATATGAATAGACCCTAAAGTTAAATTCCTATAAGGCAGAGGAAGTCTTGTGTTTTGGAAAGATAATTGGTGTTTTTGAATGATAGTTCTTGGTGGTGGGGATATCTTGGTAGCGGGAGAGAGGAAACTAAACACTGAGAATCCCATCACCTAAACTCAGGTGGTGGTAACAGAAGTGCGGATTTGGGAGAATAGAAAATATTCAGAAAGTGGAATTGACAGGATGCGGAGACGGATCCACATGGGGCACAGGAGAGATCTGAGGAGAGTGGAAAGTCATGGGTGACCCGAAGGCTTCTAGCTTGAGCAACTGGGGAGTACATAATGAGTTCCAAATTGAACATGCTGAGTCTGAGGTGCCTTCCAGGCATCCTGGTAGAAACAGACAAGGGGCAGGGATAGAACTAAATAAATTCCCAGGACACAGACCTACACATACAAGACAAACAGAATGAAATCCAGTTTTACAGTATTTTATATTTATTTTATTTTACTATCTATCATATGCCCATCTGCTAGCTTCCATTATCTTCTCCTTTCATCCCCCCAAATTTTAAGTGTGTATCGGGGGCAGGGTGTGGGGTCAGGATTACACAGGAAGTTTTTCGTTTGTTGTCCAAAGTCATTGCATTTGATGGAACAGCTCTTTTTGAATATTGATGCCTCGGCCTTAAAGGATAGCTTTAGCCTTTTTATAGAGAATAATGATTTAAAATTTGCCAGTTTAAAACAAGAATGCATATGGAACAAAAACATTATGGGAAAGTAACTGTCAATCAATCAATGCTCCCACTGAACGGTAAATGTCATCTTAATAATGCTCCGTTATTTGCAGTGTCTATTATATTTTGAAAAAGATTTACACATGCACAAGACAAATTAATTTTTACCATAACCTCAGAAGTTTCACAAGTTTTTATTACCAATTTACAGATCTAAGGACACTGAGGGTCTGGAAAACTAAACAATTTTTCTGTTATTTCACAGCTGGTAAATGTCCAAACTGGAATTTGAGCTCTGGCTTTTAGACTCTGAAATAAATAAATAAATAAATAAATATACAAATCTCTTTACTGCCTCTTTTTTCTCTTCCTTTTTCTTCTAATCACAATATTTTGATTTAAGCTTTGAATTCAAAGTTTATCTCATTCTTATAGCAAAGAAGGTTTCAAGTCATTTCACAAAGTTTTATACATGTGTGCTTAAATAGCTGAGCTGGAGCACAATGCTTTCAGACAGTCCCCACTGCGGAGACACAAGGAATACCCCATTGGACTGGGCTTCAGCCCCGCTGCCTCACGGTGCTATGGGCAGCATCCGGCAGCTTTTTCCAGTAGCACGTCCTTCCCTTACATTCTTCAGTCACCTTCAACTCCATAAATCCTGTGTAATAAGTGTGTGTGTGACTCAAGCTCACACTGCTTTTTGGAAACATTAAATAGTCAACTCCTGTACTGAAAAAAGAAAAGATTTTTGAGACTGTGTCTTTCAATACTGTCCTCTAAAAATTTATGATAAGGCCATTATCATTCTTTCACTACACGGTTCGGATATAAAGCGATTCTGTATCTTTTTCTTTGTCTCTTGGGTAGTCTCCACTCTCCTGCATTCTCAGAGCTTTCTAGACAATTATTCCCATGTAATGCTACTGAGAAGTCAAATTTATTTTTTCAGGTTTTTTAGGGTGAATCTGACTTGAAAGCACTTATTTACTGGTTCAGTTTCCTTATTCTTTTTTTTTTTTTTTTTTTATATATATTTTTTTTTATTTCAGCTCATCATGGGGGTACATAAGTTTAGGTTATATACATTTTCCATGTCCCACCCATCCCCCCGAGTCAGAGTCCCAAGCGCGTCCGTTCTCATTCTCCCGACAGTGCACCTGGCACTCATCATGTAGTCATACCTCCATCCCCTCCCCCCCCCCACCTCCCCGGGTCTGCACCTTCAAGCATGACCATTCCCCAGAGGGTGTGCAACGCACTCATCATGTAGGCATATACCCATCCCCTCCCCCCACCCCCCATCCCAGTCTGATATCCAATTGGTATCCTTCCCTGATGTACATTTAGGTGATGATCAGGGAAACCAGTTTTCTGGTGAGTACATGTGATGCTTGTTTTTCCATTCTTTGGATACTTCACTTAGTATAATGGGTTCCAGCTCTCTCCAGGAGAACCAAAGAGATGTCGTATCATTGTTATTTCTTATAGCTGAGTAGTACTCCATGGTATACATATACCACAGTTTACTAATCCATTCGTGGATTGATGGGCACTTGGGTTGTTTCCACATCCTTGCGATTGTAAATTGTGCTGCTATAAACATTCGGGTACAGGTGTTTTTGTTAAAGAATGACTTTTGTTCTTCTGGGTATATGCCCAATAATGGGATTGCTGGATCAAATGGTAGGTCTACTTGAATCTGTTTAAGGTATCTCCATATTGCTTTCCATAGGGGTTGCACTAGTTTGCATTCCCACCAGCAGTGTATGAGTGTTCCTGTCTCTCCGCATCCACGCCAACATGTGTTGTTTTGGGATTTTTTGATAAAGGCCATTCTCACCGGAGTTAAGTGGTATCTCATTGTGGTTTTGATTTGCATTTCCCTGATGATTAGGGATGTTGAGCATTTTTTGATATGTTTTTTGGCCATTCTTATGTCTTCTTTTGAAAAATTTCTATTCATGTCCTTTGCCCATTTTTTGATAGGATTGTTTGATTTTTTCCTGCTGATTTTCCTGAGTTCTAAATAGATTCTTGTTATCAGTCTTTTATCTGATGTGTAGTATGCGAAAATTTTTTCCCATTCTGTAGGCTGTCTGTTTATTTTCATGACTATTTCTTTGGCTGTGCAGAAGCTTTTTAATTTAATCAGGTCCCAGTCGTTTATTTTTGTTGTTGCTGCGATTGCCTTAGGGGTTTTCTTCATAAATTCTTTGCCTAGACCAATGTCTGTAAGAGTCTTTCCTACATTTTCTTCTAGAATTCTAATTGTTTCCCATTTAAGGTTTAAATCTGTTATCCACCGTGATTTAATTTTTGTGAGAGGTGAAATCTGTGGGTCCTGTTTCAGTCTTCTACATGTGGCTATCCAGTTTTCCCAGCACCATTTATTGAATAGGGACTCTTGTCCCCAGAGTATGTTTTTGTCTATTTTGTCAAAGATTAGATAGTTATATGAGGATGATTTTATATTTGGGTTTTCTGTTCTGTTCCACTGGTCTGTGTCCCTGCCCTTGTGCCAATACCAAGCAGTTTTAAGAACCACAGCTTTGTAGTATAGTTTGAAGTCTGGCAAATCAATACCTCCCATTTTGTTTTTATTGCTTAAGATTGCTTTTGCTATACGGGGTCTTCTCTGATTCCATACAAAGTGTATAATTATTTTTTCTAAATCTGTGAAAAATGATGTTGGTATTTTAATAGGAATTGCATTGAATCTATAGATTACTTTGGGTAGTATAGACATTTTAACGATGTTAATTCTTCCAATCCATGAGCATGGTATGGATTTCCACTTATTTACGTGTTCTGCAATTTCCTTCCTTAGCGTTTCATAGTTCTCTTTATAGAGGTCCTTTACCTCTTTAGTTAAATATATTCCTAGATATTTTATTTTCTTTGTTGCTATTTTGAAAGGTATTGAGTCCTTAATTTGGTTCTCCGATTGAATGGTATTGGCATATATGAATGCCTCTGATTTGTGTGTATTGACTTTGTAACCTGAGACATTACTGAATTCGTTAATTAATTCCAGGAGTCTCTTGGTTGAGTCCTTGGGGTTTTCCAGATACAACATCATGTCATCAGCAAAGAGTGAGAGTTTGATCTCTTCTGTCCCTATTTGGACACCTTTGATTCTGCTCTCTTGTCTGATAGCTCTCGCAAGGACTTCCAATACTATGTTGAAAAGTAATGGGGACAGTGGGCAGCCTTGTCTGGTTACATTCTTTGAATTAAATGACAAAGGTGACACAACTTATCAAAATCTATGGGATGCAGCTAAAGCAGTCCTGAGGGGAAAATTCATTTCCATAAATGCCTATTTCAAAAAGACAGACAATTTACAACTAGACAACTTAATGAATAGACTCAAAGAGCTGGAGAAAGAAGAACAGACTGACCCCAAACCCAGCAGAAGGCGAGAAATTATTAAGATCAAATCAGAATTAAATGAAAAAGACAACAAAAATACTATAAGGGAAATTAATAAAACAAAAAGTTGGTTCTTTGAAAAGATAAATAAAATAGACACACCACTGGCTAGACTAACCAAGAGCAGAAAAGAAAAATCTTTAATAACTTCCATCAGGAACATGAAAGGAGAAATCACAACCGAAGCCACAGAGATACGTGACATTATCTATGAATATTACAAAAATCTTTATGCACACAAATTGGAGAATGAGGAGGAAATGGACAAATTTTTAGAATCACACAGCCTTCCCAAGCTCAATCAGGAAGAAATAGAATTCCTGAATAGACCAATATCAACAACTGAAATTGAAACAGCAATAAAAAACCTTCCCAAAAAGAAAAGCCCTGGTCCAGATGGGTTCACACCTGAATTTTACCATACATACAAAGATGAACTGGTGCCCATCCTACATAAACTATTCTTCAATATTGAGAAGGATGGAATTCTCCCCAACACATTCTACCACGCCAATATTACATTAATACCAAAACCAGGAAAGGATGCAACAAAAAAAGAAAACTACAGACCAATTTCTCTCATGAACGTAGACGCAAAAATCCTCAATAAAATCCTAGCAAATCGTATCCAAGTGCTGATTAAAAAAATAATTCATCATGACCAAGTAGGCTTCATCCCAGAGATGCAGGGGTGGTTTAACATACGAAAATCTATAAATGTAATTAACCACGTAAATAGAAGCAAAAATAAAGACCATATGATCCTCTCAATAGATGCAGAAAAAGCATTTGACAAAATTCAACACCCTTTTATGATAAAAACACTTAACAACATAGGCATAAATGGGACCTACCTAAAAATAATACAAGCCATATATGACAAACCCACAGCCAACATCATACTGAATGGGGAAAAACTGAAAGCATTCCCACTCAGTTTCCTTATTCTTAAAGGTTAAAGTGACTTCCTTCGGCTTCCTAATTTATTTTAGATAGCCATCGTAACTGTGACAGGAGAAATCTAACCAAAAAAATATTCTGATCAAACTCAATTTTTACTTTTGGCTGAGAGCTGTTTGTTGCACATTTGGTGCCACTTTTAAAAAAATAACAGTTTTATTGAGCCATAATTGAGGTAAAATGAACTGCGTATATTTAAAGCATACCACTTGACAAGTCTTGGCATATGCACACATCGGTGAGACCATCACCACAAGCAAGGCACATATCCACCACTCCTGAACTTTCCACTGCCTTGTGTTCCTTCGGAACCCTGCTTTCCCCCTTCTCTGCCACATAATTCTGAAAAGAAGACAATATTGTAAAGATACCAAATTCTCTACAGTTTTTCCATAAATGAAATTTTATTCCAATAAAAATCACAACAGGAGTCTTAAAAAATGTGACAAAATTATTCAGAAAAAAAACCTTGAAATGAACTGTTGCAAAAAAGAATATAAGAAAAAGATGAACACATCCAATGTATAACTAGGCCAAATCCATAGGCAGAGAACGTTCATCCCCCCAAAATGGCTGATAAACAAATTGAAAGCTAACTAAAAATCAGAGAAATGACAATTAAAATAATAGAAATCCATTTATGTTAATTTATTGGCAAAGACTTAAAAGATAATATAATGCTTAAATGTTAGAATGGCTTTTTGAAAGCAGATACTAATATATTGCTGGAAAAAGTTGTACAAATTTCTATGTAAATATTGCAATATTGCAATATTAAATGTACATTTTTTGACCTAGTAAATTGTCTAGAAGTTGGTGCTAAGGAAATAACCAAAGAAATGAACAAGGCAAAAAGTCAGGAGCAATATAAATGTCTATCATTAAAAAACTGGTTAAATACCATGGTTCGTCCATATGATGGAATCACTAGATGGCATTTAAATGGTAAAGTTTATCTGTATGAATTAAGTCGGGAAAAAAAAGAGAAAAGGAAATATGTACAGAATTATTTCTTTTCTTTTGCATAGAAAAATACTCTAGTGTGTTTTTGCATGTACAGAAAGAACTCTAGAAAGAACTATATAACACTTAACAGAAGTTTCCTCTGGGAGTAGGAGTAAAAGTACAACAACTTTCACTTTTCACTGTGTGTGCGTATATATATATTTAATTTTACTAAGAAATATTTACTATTATAATTTAAAATGTTTTCATTTAAAAAACAGTATGCATATGCTCTTATTAAATTTATGTAGCTTTCCATATTTCTCTAAACATATGCATTCAGAAAAAAATTCTAAAAAAGTACTACACAATGTTGAGAGTCCTTCTATAATTACAAGTAGTCTTGCACAAAGTTTTTGTTATTCTGGATGTTTCTAATTTTCTTACAATCATCTGTTATTAGTTGTGCAACAAAATACTTCTAATAAACTTCTACTTAAGCAAAATCAAGATAATGAAAAACATCACTTAAATAATATAAAATAATCAATCTCTGCAATGTTCTTGTTTTCACTGACAATAAAATCAAGTAAATATCATCTCTGGGAAGCTTTCTGCTTCCTGCCAAAAGGAGCCAGGTTTATGCTCCTTCCAGAAAGAACTGCAAAATTGGACAAAATGTGTGAAACAACAGGCAGCTCAGCACAGTGATAAGAGAAAAGGGAGAGGACAGGAGGCCTGTGATTGTCTCAGCTTACCACCTGCAGAGCTTCCAGGTTGCAGGATGGGGAGGGGAGCCCGCCAAAGACAGCAGTCTCCTTAAGTTGGGGAGATGGAGCTGGGAATTGGGGAGGTCAAGGCAGGTAGAGTTTGCTGAGCAGAGTGACAGAGGAGAGAGTGGCGCAGAGAGAGAACCTGGGGGACATCTGCACAGACTCCCTCTTGAGTCTTCAGCTGAGCATTGATCAGCTTGGGGAAGGTGACAGATGGGGGGAAAGGCAGGAGGGAGGAATGAAAAAGGGGCAAGAGGAAATGTTTTGGGATGGTATGTGTGTTTGCTATCTCAATTTTGGCAATTTTCTCACAGGTATATATATATATATGTATATATATATCAAGATTTACTAAACTGTGTACTTTAAATGCCTGAGACTTACTGGATATCAGTTTAATTTCAGTGGAGTTTTAAAAATAATTTTGTAAAGAAAAAAGGTATGATGAAAAATGGACCGACGGGATAGGGTATTGCTCAAATTAACTCTTTGTGTATGTACAGCACAATTTAGCATCAATTGACATTTACATCTCTTCATGGTATCCAATGGTACCACAAGAAAACAAGTAAGAATGCTACCAAAACACCTATTATGCTTTGTATCCAGATGTAGAAAATTGCTTTGAAAAATCTTGGCAGTTCTCCATACTGGATCAAAGCTTGCCTACCATGTGATTATTTAATCATGACTTACTACTCTAAGAAACTGTAATTCACTAACAACACATAAGGCCATGGACCGGGTCTGCCCTCCTTCCCCAATACCAATAATGCATAGCAACTTTAGAAGGCCCAGCAATATTATGCTTCAAGAAGGGAAGTATTACATGTCAAGAGAGATGTAATAATGCATGGAGTAGAGTCCAGGAAATTTGGAACAAGCCTTGGCTTCACTGAACATTAAGGGCTGTTCCTTGAGCAGGATATTCGCAGGAAAACAAGAACGCTGGGTGACCACATTACATGGGGAAGGCCCAAGCTTAGTCTACATCGTGGGTGAATGTTTCATGTTCTCTGAATCAGCAAATTGTCAGTGGGACATATTTATCTATATTGACTGCTCTCACCAGCTTATGTGAGGTAAAATAGTATCGTGGCAACCAGCTGAGGGGATTTTTGGTACTGCATTGGTCTAAGTAATGTATTATTGATCTACAGTTAGACTGAGCTGAAGGTCAGACTTCTAGGATTTCTCTCAGGCTCACATTCCGAATCAATTGTTGTCTTTTAGGAATGGCTATATCAGTGGTTCTTGAGTCAACTTCAGCCAGAACAACAGGAATAAACCTGGTATTACAGTATGTGGGCCGCAAATATAACAAAATTGGTGCTTCTATATTTTGCTTTGCAGATTGTTCTTGAATTATGGTCCCACAGTCATGCTGCATTGCTCACTTGAAGTTTCTATATTCAGAGAGAATTTAAATAACTCACTTGTTTACACTGAAACTTAGTTCATACATTCTCATCAGTGTTTATTTCAGGTTTTTCAGGTGAAATGTCCTACTTATTGATATTTGAACTTATAGAATTTTTATTTGTATGTAAATATGTGTGTGTGTGTGTGTGTGTGTGTGTGCATGCATGTGTTTTAATCAATAAAGCACTGGTGGATTCCCAGCTTCCTGAGGACTACACTGAAAAACCTAAAGGAAAGTCCAGATTACAATTAGCATATTCTACTCAGTAAACTGGGTTTCATGCCATTATCACACAATGCCATTTGGTGCTTTAAACAAACCAAGGGAAACATTTCACATGAAAGGGATTACTTCTTCTTATGCAAGTCACAATACTGAAAAACAAATGAGCATTTAAAGCCTTCTGGAGCCCACCCATATCTCCCCCTCAAAAGATTATGGTATTCAATGACTGGAGTGATTTAAAGAAGTAGTGTGAAATATTGGCTGTCAAAATGAACTTGTAGAGAAGAATGCGTAGTAAGAACTTCAAAGAAATACCGTCTGAGAAATGGTGCTGAACTCTAGGAAAAATAGAACTATTTTTGTAAAATGGTGAGGCCAGCTTCCTTTGTTTCCACAAGCAGATTTCCTGTGGTCTAAACATTTTCCTGTCCACTAGCAGTGGATTTATTGTGAAGCTAAGAATGGTGAAGCTTCAGGGTCCCTCAATCGCATGGGCCCCTTTCCGAGGCTCTGGACGTGGGTCTAGCGGTGGGTTGACACCCTCATATGCTTTTGGAATTTTGTGAGAGTAGCATAGCTTAACTGCAGTAGTTTAAGACCAATGTCTACACACTGATTTTGTCTCTGTCATGCTTTATTCTTGAGTTAAGTGGCATAGGGGTGACTGTGGGCCTTTTTGGGATCTGGCTAATTGGAAGTTGAATGAAAGATACATTCAGTTTTGGTTTGGTGTGATTATATCACTATGGTTCTCAGTATCTCCCATGTATCCTTAGGTTACTGCTAGCTGTCCTGGTGTAGAGATAGTTTTCAGGGACATCCCTGATGACCACTGTGATGTCAGCATACCCAGGGCATCAGGCACCAGAGTCTGTGTGGAGTGGAAAAGATACAATGTTTAAAATACATAAAGCCAGGAACTAGTCTTTGAAAATTCTTCCCAATCTTCCAGTTTAAAAATGAAAGACATTTAATAGAGATATTTCCAAGTTTGGCCACAGTCCTAAGAACATACATGCAATCACCAATAACAAGTTAAAAAATTTGATGTGACTTTTATTTTAATTTTAATTTTTAATGATTATGGGTACCCAATAATTATATGTATTTATGGGGTACATGTGATGTTTTGATAAAGGCATACAATGCATAATGATCAAATCAAGATAATTGGGGTAGCCATCACTTTAGGCAATTATCACTTCTTTGTGTTAGAAACATTTCAATTCTACTCTTTTAGTTATTTTTAAATATACAATAAATTATTGTTAACTATAGTCACCCTATTGTGCTACAAAATACTAGGTCTTATTCTTTCTGTCTAACTGAATTTTGTACCTATTAACCATTCCCATTTTATACCTCCCTCCCTGCTACCCATTCCAGCCTCTGATAACCATCATTCTAAAATGTCAGGCTATAATCAATCATAATAGAGAAAAGATTGCATTATCTTGTTATTTTTTCAACATAGAAAATATAATGGAAATCATGGTCAAATGAAGAGGCAATCAGAAATTAAACAGCCAACACTACAAAGCCAAAATAAAAATCACAGAAGTGTGTCAAGCAAATAATTAATTTTTTAAAAATTATGTTAATTTTATAGATTTTTGTGATGTTTATAGAATTTTGTCAGCTTTATTAATTTTGTAATTTGTTGTGATTTCTTTTTATGTTCTAAAAAATATTCAATGTTTATAGCAAAAAATATCCATTTCTCTTAAAGTGGGCCCCTCAAATAGTATAACATCTCAGGTGCCACAAAATCTGGACCCACTCCTTGTCAACCACCACAATAACCCTGGGATATGAAGCAGTAACCTCGTTTATATCATGAGTAAGTAATAAAATGGATATGAATCTACTAGTTAAACTCTAAATTGTGATATTCAGCATTTTTAAGGGACAGATTCTGGTGGACACACAAAAATATAAATAAGCCAAATCCTATTGCCAATCGATAAATCAATAATTCATATAAGACTGTATCCTCTTCTTGATTGCACTGAAATAAAAATATTATATTCCTTATGCTACATTTTGAATTTGATCCACCTTATCTGTGTTGGTTGTATATGCATAGTACTCCAGAATTATTTTTCAAAATCTTTATATATAAAATCGTTATGTTATCAATGTAATGTGTTTTGAACACTTGTTTGGATAAATAGTCACAAACATAAAAGCTAGGAATGACATTGCAATAGGCTTCATACGTTTCTTACCAAAAGTGATAAAATCTGTAAACAATATATTTCACAAGTCTGTCATACTTGTTCAGCTCCATAATCTTTCCTACAAAATGCACACAATCTGGCATCTTCATAGCCTTCAAGTGGAAATGAAAGCTTTCGTTACATTCAGCAAATTACACGAATCACACATGACAAAAGACAGCTACCACAGGGCTGGTGTTATGGATAATTTTTGTTTAATAATTTGTATATTAATATTGGTAAACTAAGGCCAAATATGTAAAAGAAACATAACATGAATCAAACCTTTAGCTAATAAGGATAGGATTATTTTTAAAACTTTAAATTTGGATATACTGAAAATCTGTATGATTCATGTTATTATCTCCTATCTTTCTTTGTACATTAATTGCATATATACATTTTAAATTTATTTTTGAAATTGAGGATTCTCAAGGTTGTTTTAAAAATAAGGAAAATTATTATTTCAAATATACCTATATCTGTTTATTTATTTATTTTTTTTTGAGACAGAGTCTCACTCTGTTGCCCAGGCTAGAGTGAGTGCCGTGGCGTCAGCCTAGCTCACAGCAACCTCAAACTCCTGGGCTGAAGCGATCCTACTGCCTCAGCCTCCCGAGTAGCTGGGACTACAGGCATGTGCCACCATGTCCGGCTAATTTTTTCTATATATATGTTTAGTTGGCCAGATAATTTCTTTCTATTTTTAGTAGAGACGGGGTCTCGCTCTTGCTCAGGCTGGTCTCGAACTCCTGAGCTCAAATGATCTGCCCGCCTCGGCCTCCCAGAGTGCTAGGATTACAGGCGTGAGCCACCGCGCCTAGCCGATACCTGTTTAAATATATCTATAAAATGTGCAGATTGTGACACACTTTAAAGAATTAAAATTTACAATATCATCTACCATATCATTTATATGTGCAGAAGATAATTGCAGATAAGACTAAAGAAGGTTGAAAGTTGAGGGTTTACAGAGAAAAAATATATTTTTGATATTTTCGATTATGACATTATTTTCAGAAGAAAAAAATTGTATAAGATTATATAAATGTATTCACATTTAAAAAATTCAATGTTCTGTAAAGATTTGAGTTAAAATGAATTTATGAAATAGCTTTGTCTTAAAAGATTACCGAATTAAACACATAACTTATTAATATGATTTTGTTTTTATATATCTTTGCAGGAAAAGACATATGTAAAATGAGGTAGACCCAAATCAGTGATTCTGAACCCAGAATCAGTACTCTGTAATGGGAATATGGATGGAATTTCAGTGGCACATGTACTTCTATATTAAATGCAAATTCTTTGTGTGATTATATGTACATGTATATATACACTAGATCTAGTTAGATTCTGAGAGGATTTCAGAACTTTTAAAAGAGTAAAAAACATAACCCTAAGAACAAAAAAGAAACTTTAGAAATAAAGTTCTAATTGTGTTGGTAATGACCCAATCCCACCCACACATCACAGATAGGGAGAAAAAAATATTCCAAGAAGGATTTGATGTTTTCAAGGAACAAAGTGCTCAGGAGACATACTCACTGAACAATTCCCAAAGTGCTCATGTGTGAGCAATGTGAAAATTCTAAAAATACTGTTCAGTGACATCTCAATAGTTCTTCAGAAATACCAGACTAAAAACCAAAGCTTAAATATGGTTACACATTTTCTTTACACAATAATTTTAAATTGTCTTTGAGCCTATGGATACTTTTGTAACCAATATGTTTGAGTCGGAGCTTTTGTATATAAAGGACAGAGAGGATGATTAATTATTAATTTAAGGTTACAAAAACCATTAATGACTAAACATGGTAACTGATAGGCAGCATTTGGGCTACACTGACAGCAAGCCTTGTGAAGTCTGCTGATCAAGTTATTATATCAGAGGAGCAAGAAGAATATGACCATTTTCAAAAACTGCTACACGAGGAATTATTGAAGCAATTTAGGCATCTAACCCCAAATAGAAAAGTTTAATGGAGGAAGAAAATTATGGCTGTGTTCAGTTGTATTATCAAAGCAAAGAGAGATTATTAGCATTATTTGTATCTTTCCAGAGACATGCCTTATGCCAAGAGGAAGAAATGGCAGGGAAACAGAATTCAGCACAAAGAATACTTTTCTAAAAATGAGTCCTAGGCAACAAGGAAAGAACTTGTCTTATGAGTTGATGCTCTCTCCCAAAAAGGCAATTTTAAGCATCAAGAATGTTCTCGGATTTCTACACTGAGGGGGAAGCTGGATTCTTATATATAGGAAATCCCTGTCAGTACTTGAACTCTATGATTTATTAAGAACAACCGCTGGCTACTACAGAGGACACAACCCGATAACAGGGCATCTGCCTAAATAACGCCCTTCAGTGGTTATAAGTGAACACTTAAATACAAGGTGAGGAAACAGAGAGGTCATTGTAGACTAAGTTGTACACAAAACACGGATTTTAGTGAGAGTTGCCTTCATGAATTTTGAACTACAGCCCAATTAGTATTACTTTCTTCCTGGGAAGATATAAGGAAGAGAGTAAAGCTCTTCCAGGCCACATCATCACATAAATCCAAAGCATTTTCATACTTTGGCCGTGTTCCTGCCTATAGGAGTGTGAGCAGAGGGAGGAATCGAGGCTATAAGCAGGGTCAAAGTGGTGAATGCCCTTCAAGATAAGGATAAGTAGTGAAACTGGTTAGGAAAGCCGTGGGGAGCCCGGAGAAGGAATTGGAATGATGAGCAATGAAAAGTTGGAAGATGAGAAAATCCAGACAGATTACCTTGGGAGGCAGGATTTTGAAATGTTTAGAGAGAGTAATAGCCAGAGAGGAGATTGTAGAATTGAGATAGGCAACCAAAAGACAAGGATGGATAGACCTATTCCTGAAACAGGAATGATACCTTCATGAGGCCCCAGTGTGTAAATTAAAAATGATCCTTTAAAATCTCCATGTTGGAAAATAAAAATTAGCCATTAGATTGGAAAATGTTGATAATGTAAGCCATAGAGTTTCTTTTTAAGAACTGCTTAGACTTTTGCCTACAATTTCAAGAAAAGAAGAGCATCAATCCTTAAAGTCTAAACTGAAAATAGAAATTTCTTATTTTGAATTTGTTTTCAACGTACAGAAGGTGTCACATGAAAAATACAGTCAAGCTAACATTGCAAACAACATGTAATTTCAAAGAGGAAAAAAAATCCAGTATTCTCTCCTGCTTGTCAAATTAAATTCAGCAATATGATTAATTTTTACGCACATATTTTCAGAAATAAGATGAATGAATTAGAGTGGTGGTTCAATTTAAAACACCTTTCCTTTTAGTAAATCTAACATTTATGGTAGTCAATAAAAGAATTGCTATTTTAGTCAGAGAAAAGTCTCAGAAGCTCTTCTAATTCCCCTATTCTGTTGATTGATGCAAATTATCTCTAGAGGGAATTAATTTTAATAGTTAATGAAATAAGGAGGCTGAAGATGCAGAAATCAGTGCCTTGAGTTTTATCTCTATATGTCTGCAAGGGCTGAATCCACACTGTGCTGTACAGTCAGCAATGACAACTAGCCTGAACTGACTGAGGAGCAGTCTGAAAAATCCACAGAAACCTTAAAAGTCTCAGCAGTGGCTAACATCCATTCTTCAGTGCCATTTCACTGACACTTTTAAGTGTCTTGAAAATATATATATATATTTGTGTGTGTGTATACACACCCATATAAATGTGTAAACAACTTTAAATACAGAAGAAGATTTCTGGATAGTAGTTTCTATACTATGTTTAATGGTACAGTTCATTTTATTGCAATACCTTGATAAAAAATTAGTACTTACTAAACAAGGCTATTCTGTTGACAATTTGAAATATCAATCTCATATATCCACATACTAGCTTTTCCACAATTTGATGTTCTGAGGATGCTTCAAAAGCCATGCAACAGCTAAATAAAGAAAAATAAATAAACAAACAGCCAACCAAACAACAGCCCAGACCAAATGAACATGTTGTAGTTTTTATAAAATGCTATTATGATACATTGGTTAATAAGTTTTTCTTTTATAAAAAATAGTGGTTAAATAAGAGCTAAATTTTTCAAATCAATGTACTGTTTTCATTTTTTATCAACTTCTAACACAGATAAGAAAGATCTTTGATGTCACATTTAGTGAGAGCTCAATAAATATTCTTTATTTTTTCTTTTCTTTAATACAAAAGGAAAAATAATTTTATCTGGACCTTCCTTCTGGCTGTCAGGATGTTAGTATGGCATAGACAGGAACTGCCATAGGGAGAACTTGGGTCATCAGATATATGAAACCAACTTTTCCATGGAAAACAATTATGATTGTTGAGTACAATAATAATCCATATCTTAACATTAAAAGAACAGTTCGATTTTATGAAAATGATAATTTTTTTTCCTTCTTCATGATAACTAACAGTCTAGTTCTTCAAAGTAGTTTTGGAAAAACACTGGGTTGAGGGAAAGAAAGAAACAAACAAAAAGGGAATACAAGAAGGAAAGAATCTATCCACATGGCATTTCTCAATGCCTGCTGATTCCAGTCTACAGCACCATTTGTAGTGGATTCTGTGAAGATGTGGCTTCAAGAATGACTTATTTTCCTAGGTTTGGGAAGTGTTCTTAGCTGTCAGTCCCCTGCGAATTGCCTCAGCTAAAGAGCACCACCTTGTCTGAGCATCTAATATTAATATCTATTAATAGTTAACAACTCTGAACGGCATCCCAGCGTCAGCACTCCCTATTGGGTCTGTTGAGGCCTTCCTCCAGACTGCATTGCAGACCAACTTCTTCTCCCTTGTATCCTGATTTTGCTCTCTTCCCTCCCCTCCATAGACGGTAGTATGAAGAACAATCTATAATAAGCCTCTTGCTATCTGATTTCTTCCTTGGAGTTTGTTTCTCTGGAAATCTAATCTGTGAACCAATCATATGAGAACATTGAGTATACACCATTGGTCCCTGCCTCTGGCCATTCATTCTTTATAAGAGTATATCATTTAAGTTAAGCCATTGGAAAAATGAACCTTAGAAAAATTAATCCTCTATATATTTCCTTATGTACATCTATCTCCACTGATATGCCTCATAAGAACTCACACATACCAGCCTAGATTCTTTGCTTGCACAATATGTTTGTGTTGTGTGCTCAGGATATGTAATGATAAACATGTAGAATATATTAAGGGTATGTCCCCTGCAAAATATACAAAACTCGCATAACTAATATTGATAGCTATTTAAAATAGATACCAATGTTAATATAATTGAGGTGTGCACTTCACTATGGCCTTTTTAATTTCTGTATGATCATGTATTTGATAGTAGAAATCTAAAGACTTTGTTGTTTATCCATTCTTTTCTCCAAAAGAGCAACTATAAAACCTTGTCTTTTCAACTATTCCCCAAATCTCAATACTTCTTAATTTGAGCTCAGGAAACACTCATTTCAATACAGAAATTCAGATCTGATTGCATGTTGTTTTTTTTTTATTAATTCCATTATGGAAACTGTCAGAAATATAAATGCAGTTAATGTAGGATTGACAAGAGATGCTGAATTCTTTTATTTGGTAAGCCAATGATTCTCTTCATGCCAAGTAAATATCTTCGATAGTATTGCACAGTACATAAACACCGCTTATCTATTTGGTTATTCACAATGAAGTCATTGATATTTAATAATAGTAATTAGAATTGAAGTGTCACATTTCAGGAACATTTCAATGTAAAAAAGATACTTTAGAGAAATACTAATTTTTTAAACTGAAAGATATCCAGTATTTCAAAACTGAAACTTGTAAAATATCTCTGTTGGTTAGGTTCACATAACTGTATATTGAACTGGCTCTTCTTCAATTAAATGTTAAGGAAAAAAATATTTTTAAAGGCAACAATTATAAATGAGCATATAATAGGAGTGTACATCTCTGAGACATCATCTGAAATGACCACGATGAATGTGATATTTGTATGTGGAGGTAGAGTTGGGTAAAAATAAGACAATAAGCCAGGCATACTACTCAGTGAGACTGGAGACACAGTGACATATCAAAGAAACAGAAAAGATGGAGGGGATTCATACATAAAAGTTCTTCCTACTAGCAATAAGGGCACAGAGGATTTGCCCCAATTCTGCACTTTCCCAGGCATGTCTCAGAAAATACTTTAACCTCATGAAAGCAAAATAGTTACTTCCAATGTATACTTAGTTATATTTCTAAATTAATTCATTACAATTTCTAATTATGGAGGTAAAAGAAGAGGGGAGTGGAAAGCGGGAGAAGAATAAGAAGGAGGAAGAGGAGGGCAGAAGAAAATGGGGAGGGGAGGGGACAGAGGAGAGAAGAAGAAAAGACAATGACTTATCACCCAGCATTTTTCAGTGCCTGCTGGCTCCAGACTAGAATGCCATATATAAAAGAGTTCAGGGTTGCTCATATATTCCCTGGCCCTGGTAATTCTCTATGGACAAAAGTATCGGTTTATAGGCAGACTTTGTGGTTTGAGGTACTTCGCTGCTACAATTGCCTCCTATCCTGTCTCTGTGTGTTATTTGTATCAGGAAGGTCATGATTTATTCCCCCCAGAAGTATTGGTTCAATACATGGGGAAGGGTCGCTACTTAGTAAAATTGTTCCATATATTGTTTTAGCAGCTTTATGGAGATATAATTCAAATACCACACAATCTATCCATGGCAAGCATACAAAAAATGTTTAGTGACATGAGTATATTCACAGAGTTGTGCATTCATTACCACAATTTAGGATATTTTCATTACTCCTAAAAGAACTCCCACCCCCCTTAGCCATCATCAACTTCCAATCCCCCAGCCCCACCTCCAGCCCTAGGCAACCACTAATCTACTTTGTGTCTCTATAGATTTGTCTATTTTGGATATTTCATAGTAATGGAATCATGTGATGGGTCATTCTGGCTTATTTCCCTTAGCATAATGTTGTCAAGTTTCATCTGCATGACAGCGTGCACTAATACTGAATTCTTCCTTATTGTTGACTAATATTCCATTGTATGAACATACCACATTTGTTTATTTATCAACTGATGGACATTTGGATTGTTTGTACCTTTTGGCTATTATAAATAATGCTGCTATAACATTTGTGTACATGTTTTTCTGAGGGCATACATTTTCAATTCTCTTGGGTATATAGAAATGGAATTTCTGGGTCACATGGTTAACCCTGTGTTTAACAATTTGAGGAAATGCAATATTCTGTATCTTTTTCATCCATTGCCATATGTCTACAAATAATTATCTGGAAAAAAAAATCAATGCCAAGTTCTTTTAATATCATTCAGTCTTCTTTCTTCTCACATCTTAGACCAAAACTCCTAACTAAAATGCCCTTGGTTGTTCCATGAATTAATACTGTAAAAACTCGATATGCCAAAGACATTCACTAGACAGTATAAGTTATTCTTCTTGATACAACATACCATATATTTCAATGAAAATGAACTTTAAAAGGTAGAACGACTTAATGACAGATTTCTTGTCAGAATACCCTGCACGTTATTTTGTTGTTCTGGAATTTCAATATAAAATATGATATTGGAAAAATAGCATTACTGCTAATAAAAAGCATGCAATATTTTACATCTATGTAATATTTTACAGTTTATCAGTAACTCCAACCTGAACAATGTTCATTTAGCCCTTACACCATTTAAGTTAAAATTTCTTTTCTTCTAGAAATGAGAAAACTAAGATTCAAACAGGCTAAGCTGCTTCCAAATATTAAATATTATAGATAGTTACAGTGCTGGCTAGGACTTCACACCAGACTCCAAAGTTCAAGTCTAGAGAATTTCTAGTTATAACTGTTCTAGTGAAAGGAGAGCGCCCTGCTACGGTCATTTGTCCAATCTCTACTCTCACCTTTCCTTTCTACTTCTCCCTCCCTGCACCCACAACACACACAGTACTCACACCACATACTCAACTCACGCACATGCATAAACAGCACACACACATTTCCCACATACCACAGACACAGATGTACACACCTCACACCCCACCACATATGCACACCACAGAAACACACACTACACTCACGCAAAAATCTCATGCACATGACATTCATATCCATGGAGGTCTGTCCAGAAAGTATCCAGCCATTGTTAATATAATGAGAATGGTCTGTGCGACATCGATGTAACCTGGCAGCCAAGGCGTGTGGACTGGGATGTGCATGCATGAACAATGACGACTTAACTGTACTAGTCAGTGGGGTGATAGACGCCTTGAGTGAGCATGTGTACTGTGCGCCCATCACATGCAAAGCGACTGAGCAAGTAGAGCATGCATCTGCATCAAATTTAGTGTTAAGCTTGAACGTGCCTCCGCAGAAACTATTCAGATGATTCACAAGGGTTTCGGGATGATGCAATGAGTGCAGTTCAAATAAAAGTGTGGCACAAACACTTGAAAGATGGTTAAGAATCTACTGAAAGTGATCCATGTTCTAGAAGGCCTGCAATAAGTGGAACACCCGAGAATGTTGCATGTGTACAGGTTAGGTTAAGAGATGCTGGGAGAACTGTGTGAGGTTCCAAGGTGCCTACTTTGAAGGGAACTGAGGCGTCACTGTCCTATGTACAATGTTTCTTGTATCTTCTTCAATAAATGTCTCTGTTTTTCAGAGTACATGGCTGGATATCTTCTGGACAGCCCTCACACACACACCACATGCAGACCTCAAATACACATCCATACCTGACACACATGCAATCTGTGGCTGACCAGAAAGCAGTTAGAACCAAAGATAATGGATCCGGGTGTGGGGGACACATCCCTTCCTCAAATCTAAGCTATGAGTAGGACATAGCAGGAAAGGATTTGGGCATTCCTAAATCCTTAGCCATATTACCACTGCTAGTTGTGACAACTTTAGGACGTTTCTTAAACTTCTAAACCTCAGCGTCCTTATTATGATAATAATAGAATCTACCTTCTACAGTTGCACTAAGGTCTAAGATCAAAGACTCCACTTAAAATACTAGGCACATAGTAAGAATTTAATAAATGGTAGCAATTACTACTATTATGATTATTTTTATCGCCACAAAATATATACTTAAAATGTAAGTGGAACACGAGGTTTTTTTGAGAGGTTGAAAGGACAGATTAGAAAAAAAATTAAAAAGACTCCTTGGAAGTGGTATCTCTATAACGAATATGACCATTTGCTATGTTATGAATACTGTTATGAATAATCATAATTCTTTGTTATTACAATTGGTAAAATTGAAGAGTGTCTCAGAAAGTGTAATCTGGCACACTTGTCAGCACCACTGCAACTCTGGGGAATCAAACAACTCCATATAAGACTTGTGATTTTCCCCATCTTGCCAATGAGTGGACTTTCATCAATAAATTAAGGATGTGCCTGTATTGTATTCTCTGAATCTTTAGAGCTCAAATGAATCTAAATCATTGAACAAATGACAGTTTTGGATTACATTTCTAATGAAAAATAAATTTAATCATTTACTTCCTAAAAAATAACAAGAGCTCTACATGTTTCCCTATAAGCTTATAGTAATTATACCATTTATATATATTATCTAAACATTTATATCTACACAATATATACAAAACACATATACAATCTATATATTTTAACTTAATGAGGAGGTGTTGGTAACCTATTGATATTCAAATTTATGCAGAATATTATTCAATAAAATCACCATTCTTCTTCAAACTGGCTCACTCCTATGTTGTTAGTTAGCTCACAACAGTCAACTTATAAAATAATTATAAAGACACATAAATCTCCAAGCCAAAGACTGCTGGCTAATATATTTTGCATGTTATAAAAAGGCTTTTTCTGAATCACACTTTTATTGTTAAAACACTATTTCATATTTAGCAATCCAAATTTAATCAACGTTTTATGTTACTCCTTTTTGCAAATTAATACAACCCTTATCATTACATATATGGAGGTATTTGAATTTCTTTATTATATAAAGACTCATATTTACTTTAAACTGCCTATGTAACCTTACAAGCTAGTTTAGGGAAAAATTAAAATTATTCTTTGCTAGATAGTCTTTAGGGTGAAGCTTAATAAATGTTTATTGAATTGAAATCAATATATAAAAAGAATAATTATAAATACCACTTAACTGTTTATGCCAGGTGTAGAGATAACCAATTTTTAAATGGCTCATATTATTTAATCCTTAAAAAAATTGTATGAGGGTGATATTTTTTCTGTACCTCATAGATTAAAAGAAAAAGACTGGAAGATCATATGATTTGCCAAAGTCTCACACCTAGAAAGTACTGGTCCAGGGTTGTTGAATTCAAATCCCTAAGTCTGGATACTGTTTTCCATCAACCTAAGTACCCAAAATGGAAAGCTAGAGTTTAAAATGGGCATTTGGTGTTTGATCCTGCCCAGATGACTCTGATGTTCAATAATTATAAACCACCGATGCCAAAGATAATCCTTTACTACATGATTTAAAAACCCAGTTGAAGTCTTTTTTAAAAATGTGTGTGTGCATTTTAAGAAAAGTCTGATGCAACTTACATTTTTCAAGGTCAAGCCTTTAGGTATAATCTAAAGCTATGCAGTCAAGGAGATGTTCACCCTCAAGGGAGATCTCTATGCTGGGAAGGGACATGGTTAATCAGTAAATTAAAAAAAAAAGCAACTGTTGTTGATTTCTAGCAAATGCCTGATGGAAGAAAATGCTTAGAGTGAGTCATTTAGGTGGGTGAACAAACTTACTGGTTCCCCATTGGCAAACACAGGGTAAGTAGTGTCTTAATCTTTCTTTCCAAGAACTAGAAGAGAACTTTAAACAGACGGGAAAGAAAGCCCTAAAAATATTATGTCACAGAAGAAGTGAAGTAAACAGGCAGAAAAGACTTCTAAAGCTAAGCACTTAGGGACAGAGTGTTAGTAAAGAGAAGTGACTAATTGCATTTTGGTTTCTTCTGCAAACTAGCTGAATGGGGAAAACTGTGACGAAAACCAAAACCACAACTGAGAAGTGCTTTTCTTTTTAAAGTATGGCCTCCAAGTCGCTCCAGTAATTATGCTGTGAGAGAAGAAATTAAGAGTCTTACTAGGTGAGGAGCCTTAAGGGCAGTCTATGCAAAAATACTGTTTTTACTTAGTATGTTGCTCAAGCTGTGTCCTTTTCTGACAGTGTTTAGCTATGCTAACATCTATAACAAACTGCATAAGGAATTTTAGCCATATTTCAATATGTAATTTATTATAAAATTCCCTTTTTCACCCATCAAAGGGCCAGCCTTCTGCTATAGTACACAAAAGGATCTGAACCACCCCATGTCTTCTTGAGCTCTGTGTGCATCAAGATGCCAGCAGTTAGAAGACTCCTACTCTCTGGCAAGTCTCTCATAACAAACTTGATATATTTTTTAAAAGAAACATTAAACCAATAATTTTTGCATTTCAACCCTTTGGTAATACACATTTCTTCTGGAGGTGATAGTATTTTATTCTAATGAAACCTTTTTGTCCAATGTTTGGTTAAGCAGAGCTCATTTGTATCAGTGTGGGCTTCAGACAAAAAGCTTATCTTTTTAAAGTTTCGTTTTGTTTTGTTTCCATGGAAATTGCATTTAAGCACATACTTTTATTTATCTTCTCTAAGAACAAATGACCATGAGACTTAATTATTTTTTCCTCCTTTTTTTCCTCTAATTTCTTTTTTTCAAAATTAATTTATTTTCTAAAATTGAAGTGCCACCTGACAAGAGAGCAGTTACTTTAGGGTAACTGAATGTGGTTATATTTATGCCTTTTTGAGAATTAGTTCTGACTGCATTCATGTAAGGCCTGTTTTCAAGGATGTTTAGAATTCAAACCTCAGGCATTGAGAATATTACCCAGGAAAAAGGATGCTAAATAGGACTACAAGAATACTTTACAATTTGACCTGTAGATTGTATTCAATGAACGACAATCAGCAGGGCAAAGTAAAATAATTACTAAAAATATGTCTGATGGTCATATGAATGTGATAAAAGCTGTTGAAACAGTGCTTAAAGTAAGTTATCACAAATTCCAAATTCTGGGTACTGTGCCTAAATTCACAATGATGATAGACATTTTAAAAGGATACTGTTTGCTATTTCTTCAAACTCTAATTCACCAATCTGAGATCATAATGCCTAGAGTAACCCCTACTGGCCAGTCTACTTTATGGCTAGTGCCGAAAGAATATAGGAGAAAGGATGATTTCACTGATAGAGTTGTGACGTCAGGAGTGGTTTTCCAAAATTGCATTTAACAGCAATAGTATTACCTTTTTTATTGTCATTTAGCTCCTGTAGTGATCCTCCTGAAGATTTACTATGTTTTACTTTTATGAAGTTTGAATAAACATATTGAAATTTTTAAATTTCTCACAAGATAAATAATATTTAAAAATCAACAGATAAAATGAATTTTGCTCAAATTAAATAACTTTCCCTTTGTATTATTTTCTGAAGAGGGAAAATTATCAAATAATATTTCAAAACTCCATTACATGCTCTCAGTTGAGGGGCCAGACAAGGCACAGAATGAACACAATGGGGCTGTGTCATTAGGATGCTAATTGACATGACAAAAATTAACAACAGGTAAAGTGAGCAGCATGTTGACATGTCCAACCCATAAGCCTAACATTTTGTCTGCTTACAAAGTGACATACATGACTATACTTTTGCATAAACAATACTCAGATTCCCCTCTGTCTTGCATGTTTAGGTTGCCAGCAATTGACTTGTATTCTCTGGGCTAAAATTAAGTAAATAAACTTGTGCATAAGGAATTTACCATGCAATCCTATTAATTTTCCATATCAAGATACCCAAGAATGAAACAGACCGAGACAGAGTCTAGAATAAAACACACATAGGGCAACATTCTTACTTCTTCCTGGCCCATGGCATCTCTCTTGCCTTCTTTAGAGGTTTGTAAAAATCAGGTTAAAATGAACTGAGAATGGTTCATTCCATGTGGGAAAGATGATATAAATACACATGGTAGCTCAGGACAAAGCTGTAGCTAGGGGTAGGCATTTTGACCTCTCTGCTTGGGGTTGCTAAAATTATGAATATCATATGCTGTGGTAGATTGCACTATTGCTCTCAACAACTCATTCTTTTCTCTACGAGAAGTTCTGCCATATGAATTTCTAGGTCTTGTGGTAGGAGGGATATATTGCTCAGCCCTGTTGTCTGGTTAGCCACAAACTTGCTTGGGCCAATGTGAGTGGAGGTGAAAGGGCATCA
The DNA here is from genome assembly GCF_020740605.2 of Lemur catta. Lineage (NCBI taxonomy): Eukaryota > Metazoa > Chordata > Mammalia > Primates > Lemuridae > Lemur > Lemur catta. The sequence goes on from NC_059139.1 coordinate 37,033,118, forward strand.
TGTCAGAGCAAAGACTTTAGGAGCATTGTGTGCTTCCCCCAGCCTCTTGCCCTTTTCCTTCTGCCACAGTTCACTGGCCAGAGCCCCAACTCACTGTACACTGTGCAAGGTCCAGCCATTTCCTCCACCTTCTTCTAATGAATCTAATGGTCCAACCTATTGAATTGACAGGAAAACAAGAAAACGCTTTGCCTGGAAAGGAACTCTTACAGGATCTCAGGGTAACTTCTGAGGAATTCAAACTCTTTGAAAACTTTGTCAGTGGCCAAAGTTCAGGAGAAAGAATAAGGTATACTACAACATCTGGGCCTCATTTTTGCCAACAAAAGAGCAGATGGAGTGATTGTCTGTAGCCTTATTTGCACTGACCCTGAATATCTGTTATTTGTCAAAAACATTTGAATGTTTTTAGTTTCAGTTTCCCACATATATAATTGTATTACTCATAAAGTTTACTTTAAAGCAAGGTTTAAAATGAAACAGTATGAGAATTAAATAGCACTGGTGCACTAAAGTTGCCACTCCTAAAATAATTACACAAGTTCAAAAGAAAGAAAAGCATTCTTTTAAGATAACACCTTTAGCCTCTCCTTCAATTGCTTCTCAGAAACTGGGCAAATCACCCTCAATGAAAAGAACTTGTATAATTACATTTTCATAATATTTTAATTTTATAACATTTCACATGTCAAACAATGGGATAAATATTGCTGATATGTAGATCAGTGTGAGAGAGATTCCTAGATTCCAGAAACATAACTTCTGCTATTTATTACTAATTTTCTTCTTTTCAAAATAGCTAATAAATTGCAGATATTTCTAATTCTATTTGAACCCTTTTATGAAGAGATAGATGTATGTACAAACAGAATTCTCGGATTTTTAAGTGAATGATTAAATTTTAAGCTGGAAAATATTAACCCTAGTTTCCTGTACCCTATGTTTAAGAAAAGTATTTAATATGAAACCATGCTTCAAAATCTTCCTAATACTTATATAATATTTATTTCTTAATCACTTATATAGAAAATAAGATTTAGAAATTATCCAACTTTGCTTATTTCCACTGATATTTTTCAAATAGGAAATCAATTCTAAGCCTTTTCCTTGCCATATGAAACAAATATTGAATAATCATTTTATTTAATCTGATACTTGCTTAGTTATGTCATGATATTTCTAACTATTTAATATTTTTCTCAGCAAATGAACTATTTTATCTGACATTCAACCTCCCACAAAACCTCATATAATTTCCTAAATCATAGCATCTATGCAGCAGGAGGACCTATTTATAAATTCATTGCATTTTCAGTGTCATTATTGGCAACACATTCCTGAGCAATTGCTATGGAGACAGAGTATCAAAATATATGGCAGAAATCTGAACTATGTCAAGTCTGAAGGGCCTAACAAAGGTTAGGAGGATAATATAACATTTAGCTCTGCTAATTTTCTTACCCTCATATCATCTCAAAATATATATATAGGAATTGTCTCCTTTTTCAACCTCCTTCACATTCTAAAGAGAATGTAGAACTTTGCTTTAAAATTGAAGCCAATGTAGGCAATATTTGCCTATTTTTGAGCGACAGCATTTCCTTCACTCTGAGGCACTTAAGGAATAGTCATCATGTTGATAAGAAATTTATAGCCAATGAAAATTCTGATGCTAATACCAACATTTTATCCTTTTCTGCTCTCTCACTAAGTTTCCAAAGACTGATGTATATCAATGCTATAGAATCTCACATACTCATTCTTATTCCTTCACTCTCTCCCCACAGACAGATTAATAATATTTATTTATTGAGGATTTGTGGTGAGAGTGAAGTAAATATCTCAAGCCATGTGTTCTAGCTGTCATTGTCAGTCACCTTGAGCCTACAACACAACTAGATCTGACTGCTCAAGCTGCTGTATATGAATGTATTTACTTTGACAACTATAAATCATGTAATATTTTGATAAGTATAAATAATTTAATAAGAACTTTCATATATATTATTTCATTTTAGGTTTGAGAAGTAGTCAACAGTTGATTCATGAACTGCTTGTCTTTGGTGTTAAAAATTTAGGTTTTTTTCTAATAGTCCCCAAGATCTACTTAGGGACTTTTAAGTATGCAGTTTCATTTTAGAAGTATTTCTCTGACAGGTATTGAAAAATAGTCTCCAAAGTGGGGCTGGCACATCCTAGAGGGTGATCAAAGCCATCCATCAGGTATTGAGAGAAAATATAAAAGTGTGTATATGTATATACTAGTACATATATACACATGCATAATACATTCCTATTTAAATTTGATATTTGGTAATTTATGCATTAGTACCTGTATGTAAATTACAAATACATATCTACCTAAAAGAACATATTTAGTAGTTCATGTTCAATCTTCTTTTTTTCCTTTGCTGTTGATATATGGAATCAAAAAGTTTAGAAACTATTAACAAGTGAATTGGGAGCAGAAAATCAGTGAGAGGCCTGTGAAAGGAGTCCAGATGAGAAAAACATGAGCGTCTGAATTAAGATGCTAGAAATAGAGAAGAGGAGAGAGACGCACTATATATTCTTGAGATAAAAGAATGAGGGACTGACTAAATGTGAAGAGAGAGGCAGACAAGGGAGAAGGAGTCTGGCTTACAGGAGACACTGCTCAATGGAGCTCAGACTCAAGAGAGAACTATCAGTGGGAATCAGAAGCAAAGATTTTTTGTTTGTTTGTTTGTTTTGTTTTTTTGTTTTTTTTGGTAAAATGTTTGAGGGAAATTGTAGCAAAGAGGAGAAAGAAGGAAAAAGAAAGATGAATAGGCAAATCTTCAGACTCATTGCTGCCCTAGCCCAACCATAACAGTTCTGTCTTATCTATTTTTTAATATAGTTTGAAAATTATGGGCATGGAGTTCAGTACCCAAGTCTTAAAAAATAGTTAAGGACAGAGAGAAAACATGTAAAAGATAAATAATATCTGTAAATAAGGTTGCTAAATCTAACCTTTTTACACTTAAGAGAAATCCAGGTTCTTAAATGGCAAAGGAAGTTCTGTTCGCCAGACTATAATGAATCTATTCCCCTCATTATCACTATCTTCAGATAATTCCAGTTTTCTGTGGACAGAACTTTTAAAAATGCCATCCATCTCCAAAAAGGATATTATTAATGCCCAAATAAAAATGAAAGTTTGTGGAGTCATACATCTAATCACCAATGTAACTATTCTTTTCATTATCATTACCTCTTGCCCCTCTATAGTGACATGTCCCCTTCAAATTTGACCAAAATAGTTCATGCCAATGACAAAATTGAAATGTCACCAGGGGAATATAAACTGGTTGTCTCCTTAGAGTCTTCCTGCGTAACAATAGTAAATTTACCAGGGTAGAAACTTGAGTATGGACATTGAGTTCCCTCCAGGTATTTTGGCAAGCAAAGTTTAAAACAACCATGACCTTGTCACCAACGCTAATGAACAGACTTTTTGCTTTATGTTAGTATAGTTGTTAGAGTAAGGTTACACTCCTCTAAATACTGCTGTTATTGATGCTGACATTCCAAACAACTCCAAATTGATGGAGTAATTATCTTACTTTCCTGTGAATAGACTTTTTCTGCCTCAGGTCACTGAACCTCTTATTTTTCCCAACATAAAATTTCTATCCAAAAAGAAATCTAATACAATTGATGAAAAAGACTATAACTACATTACATTCAAAATTCCTCCAAGGCCCTCTATCAAAGTCCTATGATTGTTTAGTTTACATATTGCCTGTGTTGAGAGGCATGCAATTATAGCAACAAAACAGTGCAGATGAGCTGAAATGACCTTCTAGGGTCTGAATATTTGTGTCCTCCCAAAATTTATATGTTGAAACTTAATTCCCAATGTGATGTTATTAGGAGGTAAGAGCTTTGGGAGGTAATTAGGTCATTAGGTCTCCAGCCTCATGAACAGGATTAGTGCATATATACCAGAGGCCCCATAGAGGTTCATTGTCCCTTCTGCCATGTGAAGACACAGCAAGTAGATATCATTAATGAACCAGAAAGCTGCCCTCACCAAACACTGAATCTATAGCACCCTGATCCTGGGCTGTCCAGTCTAGCCTCTAAAACTATGAGAAGTACATTTCTATTGTTTCTAAGCTATCCAGTTTATGATGTTTTATAACAGTCCAAACAGACTAAGACATGACCTAAGTTATTAACAATGCTAAAAAGAGACTAATTCTTCCACCATTCTCTGGTATCTGAAGATAATTTAATGGTCTTTTCTGTAAAAATAATAATAGTAATAAACAAAAAATCACCAAGAAGATTATTTTAGAAAAACAGTTCTATGAAATTCTATATAGTTATTTACAATTTATTAAACATAGTCCTGAATCTTTTGGAATTTTTCAGCAAGTAATAAAGAATCTCTGCCTAAGCAGGTCTTTTCTTAAAAAAATATTCCAAGGAGAAACCAGAAAGTTCTGTCACTCCATTTGGATGCAGTTCTTGTGCATTTTATTCATAGGAATGCACAGCATAGCATGGCTCACTGGTACTGAAAAAGATTGCTGAATGGCAGATTTTTAAAAGAGTAAGCAACTGAATTGTAAAAGGTCCTAGCAATGATAGATTTCACAGTTCCTTAAGAATCTGCCCCCAAAACACTCCTGATGTTCGGATTCCAAGAAGAATGAAAGTGATGGCTTATAATTAGCCTGATTGTGTTAGGGGCATGACAGATGCTGCTGGCCAGCCCTGATGTCACAGTAAAATCTGTGTCTTCTCATTAATATTCAAGCTCTTTTTCTGCATGATGGACTATAGCACCCTCTTTCTGACTGCAGGTGCTAGGTTTCATTGTATGTTATAAACACATATAAGGCAGGGCCTAGGTGCTATGCAGATGAATAATGTATCTGTCGGGTCAGGTGACAGCTTAGGAAACATCAAAATAAGCAACAAAAACAGAGCAATTCTATGAAATGGACAATATGTGTGAATATTACTTTCTGTCCAATTCAAAAATTTGACTGGCCACCGGAAGCGTGTTTAGCAGAACACCCACATCGTCAGAGTGAGCCTGAGAGTTTTCGCTAGGCTGACCCAGCCTCCCTGCCAGAAATTTTTATTATGGTTCTAAAGACATTAGTTCTTTGATCCAACCCTCCTCTAGGGCCTTCTTTTTCAGGCTTTTGGCAATTTCACAGTAACAAAAGAAAAAGTTAAAATAAAAACTTTATATCTTTTATCAGTTGGCATGCTTTTGGCTTCAAATAATAGAAAACTATGACTCTCCTGGCTTTAAAAATGAAGAAATGTCAAATCTTGGGCCACCAAAAAGTAAAGAGGTCAGTGACTGCAGGTTTCATTAAAGGGACATAACTTTCGTGTGAAGGAACCATGTCCTTCCTATCATTCTGTTCCACATCTTCGGTGTGCCAGGGCCCTCTGGCCAGCTCCACAGCAATAAGATGGAGCTTGGCAGAAGCAGCCGTGGTGGCTACCGCAGCAGTAAGATCATTTGCAGGAATGACAAAAGCACAGGAGAACAGGTGCTCCTCTTAAGCCCCTCTACTTTAGAATCCCTCCAGCAAACTTAGCTGACAGCTCATTTTTCAGAATTGTGTCCCTTGCCCATCACTAAGACAATCATTTTTAAGGCAAAAGAGATGAACCTGATTGCCTATACTGATGTGCCCCCGAGCTAGGGGTAAGATAACCTTTCCTAAACAGAGTGATACCTAAAGAAACAATTGGTATCTTTGGCAAAGAAGGAGAGGGAATAGATTCCGGAACAGAAACCATTGGTGTCGGCTACATTTAGATTATTTATGAATTTGATTTAAAATCAAGTCTGCATCTCTGTGTGTTTAATAAAAAGAGAAGTGTTAGAAAAAAGGGGAATCACTAAATTCATTCCTCTTCTCTTATTTGATTCAAAACAGTGCTTCAATTTATCAATCAAGTTGACTTTAAAGACTGGATAACTATGGCTTATGTCCTCTCTCAGGACACCGTATTATTCTGGCCCCTCCTACTGTTTGACCTACTTAGGTTCACGCTCCCTTCCCTGGCCTTGCATCTACTTTCCGCTCCCCTTCTAAAGATTTTGCTGTAAACTCTCTTCTCTCTTCTAAAGTTTCTCCCAGCCATGTCAAGGGCATCAGATAGCACAATTACATGAATGTTTTTCTAATGCATGCCTCCACCCTGACTTTGCTTCCATGTTAGGCGTAACTTGCGTGGCCTACTTACCCTCAAAGTCAACAAATGGCACTTAGCATCTTCCCCAATTTAGCATCTTGTGATTTACCTATTTCTGTTTCTGGTTCATCATTCTCCCAGCCATTCAGGCCTGAACCTGAGAATAATGTCATTCTTTCTCAGCCACTGTATTAATTTGTAATAACATAGTATAGTATCTTTGAAATATCTCTAGTATATGTCCCTGAGTCTATTTCTATTGTCACCAAACTTGACTCCACATTATCTCTTGCCCAGTCTAACTCACCAGTCTTAATGTTTCTTAGACTACACGCCCAGTCTATGTTCCCATGAAACCATTCCAGATGGCTCTTCCTACAAAATTCCAGCAACATCTGCTTACTAATTCTCTTCACCCTGTACTTGAGCTCACTAGCCCACTGGCATTTTCCCCAAATTGGAACATACTTCCTGTCTCTGTGCCTTTGCCCAGTGTTCCTTCCTCTGTCTGGAATTCTGCTGTTTCTACTTCTGTGGAAATCCTACTCATCCTTAAAGTATTGAGAATAAATGTGTCCGTAAGATTACGTGACTACAGCAGTTCAAGTCTCTTTGATATTTACTTACTGATATTGAGGAAATATGTCAATTCTATGAGATTCGGGTATTTGTCTATAACTGGGGGAAGAGGATACTACTTTCCCTGTTTTTGTCATCTCTATCATAGAATAATAAAAACGAGAAAAATTTTAAGTGAGATGAATATGTAAAAGCAAGCATAAAGGCAAACATGCTAGGTACAATGAAAGACTTAGTATGATCATCTTCTTTAATGCCATATATTCACAGTATGCTTATGAGGCATCCCCCTGGGATTCCACTTGTTTTCATCACCTTTATGGTCAATACTATGACTTCTCTTTTAGAATGAATTCACCCACTTCACAGCAGGCCTGCTGAGGGTCAGTGGCTCTTTTGTAATATACTTACATATTTGGAAGACATAATAAGATCACAAACTCCTTGACACATTTAATTAGGGTATGAAAGACATTAGCTATAATGTGATCATATGGATAATTTTAAATGATTACAAATATATGGATAATCTCTCATCTCATATTTAATCTCTTCTCATGATACAAATAATTATTTTATTTTTTCATTTCAATAGCTTTAGAGGCTAGAAATAGAGTTTTGTTACATTAATATATTGTATAGTGGTGAAGTCTGGGGTTTTAGTGAACCTATCACCCAAATAGTGCATGCTGTACCCCACAGGTAATTTTTCATCTCTCACCTCCACCCATCCCCCTTCCTTTTGAACCTCCAGTGTCTATCATTATACTCTGTAAAACCATGTGTGTCCATAGCTTAGCTCCCACTTATAAGTAAGAACATGCAGTATTTGATTTTCCATTCCTGAGTTACGTTACTTAGGATAGTGGGCTCCAGTTCCATCCAAGTTGCTGCAAAAGACATTATTTCATTCTTCCTTATGGGCAAGTAGTATTCCATGGTATATAAGTGTGTGAGTACACACACACATACACACACACACATCATATTTTCTTTATCCACTCATCAATTGATGGGCACTTAGGTTGACTCTATATTTTTGCTATTGTGAATTGTGCTGTGATAAACATACAAGTGCAAGTATCTTTTTGATAGAATTTATTTGTCTTTGGGTAGATACCCAGTAGTTAAATTGCTGAATCAAATGGTAGATCAAATTTTAGTTCTTTGAGAAATCTTCATACTGTTTTCCATAGAAGTTGTACTTAACATTATGACAGGAACAGAACCTTTAATTACCATTTTAATGAGAATTTTAAAGTGCATATACCCAACATATACCCTCACACTTTCAAAACACATTTTTATTATACAAAATGTTTTCACAGATAAAGTAGAGTGAGGTACCAGCTCTGGCTATTTAGTCTGGCAACTGAAGCAGAGTTAAATGCTGTTAGCATTTCTGCCCTGGTTCAAGTCTAACCAGTCCAGTTATCAATCTAAGAGGCAATGTATAAATTGAGATCAGGTTTCCATCTGGTTAAAACTAACACCATCTGCTTTGAATTGGAGGATCAAAGGAAGAAATTATCATTGATCTAAACAGAAACTCAGACAAGCAGATTGCCATTTGAAAAAAAATAGAAACTTCTCTATTTTAACATATTGACTGCCATATGAGTTGTATTTAACTCAGGATAGTTTTGAGTTCAGGGCCTCATGAAGCAAAACTCTGCAGTTAGTTCCTGAAAATCTTACTTATTTATGTTCTTATTGTTACAATTATTATCGATAATTTAATTCTAAAAACGTGGATTGCATTGCATATAGCTCACACGCATAGAAAACAATAAAAAACTAACAAATTAGAAAGGATCGTTTTGTTTTAATAAAACACCATGGACTCAGGGGAAGAAATTTTTTTTTCTAGTGCGGTAGTCAATGTTAAAGAAGGATAACTCTTATTTGACTAGCTTGCTTCCTTTCTAATTATAGAAATAACCATGGAGTGAATGGTAGGTGATGAAAATACAAAATGGCATATAGGAGTTAATAAAGACAACAACCATGATAGTTAGTTATCTTTCCAAACAATAAAGAGAAACCAAGTATTGCTTTAATATTTTATTATAAAACTAAAATTTAAAAAAATTATTCATATTAAAAGCACTACCCATGGAATATTTAGCAAATGCTAGAATTCCTTGTCCCCAGACTTTTTTAAAGGATTAAAACTTTCCTTTCTAAAAGAACTTGTATTTAAATATATTATTCCTAAAATCAAGACTTTTTAAAGATCTGAGTTGCTTCCTATCTCTATAGCATACTCTTGCAGATAAGATGTTTCACATACTCACAGACTCTCCCTAAATCTTGGAACATCTTCAGGCTAAGAAGCAAGGCTGGAGCCCAAGTTGAGGCAGAACCTCATTTCTGCCAGTAACAGCACGCCTAGCCAGGCCTAAAAAGTTTGCCAAGACCACACAGAGACTAGATGGTAAGTTGGATTTATATTTCTCTTTGCAACTAGAAGCCATTCTGAACTCCTGCCTAAAGCTGGAGAAAGTAAAGAAGGGCCAAAACCAGAAACTATTAAGGCTCAGAGGTAATTATTATGGAAAACCAACAAGCATTTACTTAATGATTCCCCAGGGCCACTCCTAGAGGAAGGAATGAAAGGAAAAAGTTTACACCACCCACAACACAGAGAGATTCAAAGCAATCAATGAACCAAAGAAGAAAAATCCAGTTCTGAAATTTGTTAACAACGTGATATTTCTCCCTTCAAATTTCTGAATATTTGGCTATATTATAATCGGTTTTATGCATATATTCTTAAAATACAACACCCAATTAAATTTACCACTTGAGAAAGAGTGTCATCAGTAATTCTTTTTTGGATAATCTCTTTTAATTTTAATTTCTGCAGATTTTTCTGTTTCTAAGTCCACAAAAAGAATTTTTCAACATGATGTAATATAAAAAATCCAGAATACATCATAAGTTAATTTCTCTAGGATGTAATCACTACATATATAAAATGAAAAGGATGCATATAATGTTTTAAAATTTCTTCCAGCTCTAAAGTTTTATGAAATTATCATTTTTTCAAATGCCAGAAGAGAAAGGGAAGGATGTTTAATAATCTGAGCTGATGATGCCTCACCTTCCCAAACCATCTAACCATTGAACCTACACATTTATTGACAAATAGCTTTGAAATCATAACATGAAAATATTCTACAAATGTACTGTGTTTTGGCCCATTAATGTCTTAATTATATGAAATCACTATATCAGTATGTCTTCCGTCTGTAAAATAAAGGCATTGAAAAGATGTCCTTTGAGTCACTTTTAAATCAACATTTTAAAAGTGTACAATTCTATAAACATGAATCATACTCCTATAAAGAAGTCTTAACAAGTACAAATCTTTGATCAGGAAAGTTAATGGACACTCTATATACATCCCTGTGCTTTTAGGGATTAGCAATGCTTTTTTGGATGGGACAGTAAACAGCCCAACTATTTGCTTAAGACTAGGCAGAATGCAATTTATCTTCTACTTGGTTTGCAGAAAATGACTAGGTAAACTTTACAACATTCACCAGTGAGTGTTTCCATTCTCTTAAGACTTGGCTCACAGACTAGAACCCAGTTTTTCAAGCAGGTACAAGGTATTTCCTTGTTACTGATGTGTTTCTGGAAAGTAAAACAGACCTTCTGAACTACCTCCTAAAGGCATGCTTCACATTTGTCCTAGGTAATGATTGTTTCAATATCATTTACAAACCCAATCATTACAAAGTAATGCAAAGTAACATATACTAATTGTTGCTTTGATGACTTTAATATATCAAAACCCGTTGAGAAATACAATGGTCTCATCTTCTTCCAGGCTTCTATGTGAAATACTCAGAACTGCACTTGCAAATTCCTGAGAAGCTCATTCTAAGGGAAGCATGATGCCATCTAGTGATCAGATAGGAAATCACATCTATTCATTTTTCTACCAGGCTTTCTTTGTATTGTAATGAGGAATTAGACCACACATTAAAATTGAAAGAAGAGAAATATAATAAAAATTCCGAGGAACCTTACGTAGTTATTTGCTATGTGCACCATTTTGCAGAATCATTACTAAAAATGTATGGCTTGTAACAATAATAACATGGCATTCTCACTCTCTTGGAGTCACTTTTTAACTTCAACCAACCATTGGCTTAGCCATATAGTTTCCGAAATAAATGTCTTTACGTGGAATATTTAATTCCAATGAACGATGTTTTGGTTCATTCAAAGATAATGAAATTTTTGAAACATAGTTCCAAACATTGATCTGTAAAATACATTTACTTAAAAATGCTTCATTTTATTGACTCTAAGTGATGTCCTGCTAGGATGCCACTGAAATTGCTGGATATTTAAGAACACAGAGGAAAAACTTAGATGACATAAATTGCATACTAAATGATTAAAACACTTTTAAATAGGGAACCAAAAGTATTCCTCATTGTCAGGAAAAAAACATTTGACTGTATTTCTAGTTTAGTTATACTATTGTGCAGACATCAATATGATAATATCTGCTTATCTGGGCCAGGTAAGATGCCCAACCTGTTCTAGCAGATTTTGTCCAGTCTGATACACCCTTTCATCTCCACGTACTCCTACCCACCCAACCTCCCACCCACCATCCCTAGCATATCATAGGGACCCAGGATGTCTCTGTCTAATGAATCAATACACTGATTTCTCATATCTATCTCTAAAATCATGATTTGGGGGATTCTATTTACTATAGGGTTTCTACCTTTTCTATTAATATGATTATCTGCTCCTGCTCAGAGACACTCTCTGTATAAGTGGCACCTTGGCTTGATCCATATTGGGACTGCCACATCCTAAACTCTTCAGAATCTTGAGTATCCATGTCCAGATGGCTTTCTTCCCATGAGCTAGTTATCCTGCTTACAGGCAGGGCATTATTCATCAACACAGCATTTGATGAATCAAATCCAGAAGGATGGAAATCTGAACTATCATTTCTTATTTAGTATTTTCCAAGTGTAGCACTGATATTCTGTAACAAGGAGATTTCAATCCTGTATCACATAAGATATTGTTCATAGTTCAAAACAGGTGCTTTGGGCATTATGGGGATTGGGCACAATGTATAGTTTAATATTGTGTGGCTCAAAGAAACACTTTATCTCTAAATATTAATAGGAAATTTCCCTAATCATATTCTGACAGTACATTGACTTCTAGTTAAATTATGCTATGCATGTGTCACTATCAACTACATAATATCCATACTCACTTGAACTGACTGTAACTAGGTTTTGACTATGAGTATAATGAATTTCAGTGAAAACATTCAGATACTCCATTCCTCAAATAAATTTTCCAAAAACTTTTACTTTCTCTATAGAATAAAACTTGAAAAAAGTAGATTTCTCTTTCTCTAGCATTACTAAATTGTTATTCAAGTCTGTAAGTTTTCCACAGCCCATGGTAAACTTCTCATGACACTATTACTCTTGAAGTGTGAAGACTGTTACAGGGTGGGACAGAATGCTATCTTTTTAACCAACATCCCCAGGAGTACATCCAGCTCAGTTATACAGCTCCCACTCATAAAGTCACAATTGTTTATTCCCAAGCTAATTATGTGTGTATGTGGGCTGTAGCCCAAGAGTTACAAAGCTATCATTTTCCCCCAATTTATAAGTGTTTTTGAGAGATATGAAATGACAATTGACAGAGAAACAGTTATGAGATTTTGGGCAACAAATCAAGAAATATTTTTAATGGCAAGTGAAATAGCTTTGGGACCTTCTGATCTGGTTTCAAATCCTGACTCTTTTACCTTATAGTCTGAGCAAGTTAATGAACCTCTCTAAGTTTCCTCATGCACATATGGCTATGTTCTGGCTTCATCTGGAAGACCAAAAGTTCTAATTTGGGCACATACTGATCTTTAAAAAGAGCAATGATTTTCAAAGTAATTTTGAATTTTTGGTCAAAAACATGCTTGTGACAAATATAGTTTTAAGAGATCACAGTGTGACCTATAAAGATTTTAACTTTAGAGGGGCTTAGGAGCTAACTGAGATTAGGAATCAAGTCGTGTATTCAATAGCACAAGCATGCACTTCTGTTTTATGAAATAGGAGACATGGGTTCCAAGCAATGAGTGTGCAAACTGCATTTGTTTTTCTAAATAAGGAAAATACAATTAGAAGAGACTTTAATTACTAGTTTTAATAAATAAATTCACATGGTGGTGCACCTGAAAAGTGTCCTTAAAAATGAATTTTATATTTGGCATTGACGTTGATATATCTGATATTTTAGGCATTTTATATATATTACATTTATCCATTTATACTTTCATCTGGTCGATAGATATTTATTAAAGATTTTTCCCGTATAAAGCACAGGTTTGGAAATGGTCTACTTTCATTTTATGATACAGATTAAAACAAGGGGTCATATTAAATTTGTGTTCAACTAATAAGTCAGCAGAGAGCTTCTAAAAGCTGAAGAATTTTATAATTTCACAGAGCCAAAAAATAATTTTGTGTATTTTAGGTTTCAAACTACCGTTTTATTAAACTATATATAAGGTATATACACTAAAGTATGTATATGTTTTTTAGAGGTTTTTTTTTAAATCAACACAATAATTGTACATATTTGGGGTACATAGTGATGTTTTGATATATACAATACATAGTGATCAGATCAGGGTAATTAATATATCCATCATCTTATAGATTTATCATTTGTGTTGGGAACATTCAATATCCTATCATCTAGCTTTTAAAAATATGTATTATTGTTAACTATAGTCATCCTATAGTGCTATAGAACACTACAAATTATTTCTCCTATCTAGCTATAATTTTGTATCTATTAACAGATCTCTCCCTATCCCTGGCTTCCCTCTACTCTTCCTAGCCTCTAGTAACCTCTGTTCTACTTTTTACTTCTATGAGATCAACTTTTTTTAAGCTTATACTTTACTGAGCAAGAAAGCAGTAGGAAAGAAAATGTGGATAGCTTTAAAGGGGAAAACAAACAAACAAACAAACAAACAAAACAGCTATATCTCCAAATAACCCAATCTTGTAAATTGAAAAAAAAAGTTTAAAGTGTTTTTTTTCAATCAGTCACTAGCTATTTGTATATTATATACCCACAGAAAACCACAGTTAAAATGTAGGCATTATCATTCTAAGGCATATCTACAGAAACATTTAAAAATGTTTCTCTACCATTTTGCAATCTTACATCAGCAATTTAATTTATATGCCATCCATATTCCAGTGATCTGGACTTTTTTGATCCACCTAAATAACACACTACCTAGCATTTATCTAGCCTTTTCTAAGTAGAAGCTTAAGGCTCTTTTGAATTAATCATCTTATTACACTAATAGAGACAGCAACCAACCTGAACCATCAGGGACAGATGAGCAATGGAAAGATACAGAAAGTCAGATTGCACTGACAATAATTTTCTGAGAAAGAACAATGGGAGTTGTGGAGTTCTCAGAAGTATAAAGTTCAGTCAGATTGCTTTTTCACACAGAATAGACAGAACTAAGACTCAGAATGGTAGTTCTATATGACTGTAATACTCTTATTGATCAAACACTAACTTAATAAGAGCAGAATGTATACTGATATTATTATAACGGTGTTTAATACAAGAGTTAGAAATAGAAAAGGTTTCTGAATTAGCCCAGAGCCAGCCAAGTAATTCAGGGATCCAGATCACTCCAATGCCTGCTCACTTGTCCCCTGTGATCCCTCCTAGGTACGACGCATCCCAGAGAAGTTAGCTGTTAAGTTTTCTACATCCTTGGACCACTGTGTTCACACTTTAGCACAGCCTAACATATATTTTTGTATGTTTATGATTATCTCCTCCATCCTTCACTAAACTTTTAGTTTTGAGGGGCCAAAAGTCTCATTTATCTTTGCACTCTCAAGTCCTATTAAGCACATAAGTGCTGATTAAGTAAGCAAATAAATAATCCCATAAGTGCTTAAAAGTGAGGTGGCTGCATAAATTACCAAGTCACTAAAATGTCCCTAATTGTTCAAATTCCTTAAACTCAGTACAAAGAAGTGAAAAAATTAGTCTTGGCTTGCTTTAAAGAAATGTGCAATATTAAATCAAATTCTTGCTAGATTATTATTATAATATTCTTTTATAACTTTTATTGTAAAAGTAATAACATTATTTCAAAATTTACCTAAGTAATAAATATAAATACAAGGAATTAAAGAATGTCAATAATCCTATCATTCAAAATTAGTGTCATATTTTAGTATAATTAAAAACATGTAAAGAATTGCATTATGTGCGGTTTTGTGGCAAATTTTAATATCAATATCTCTATCATCATTTTTTGCAAATATATGGTTATACCACAATTTAAATAATCTGCTATTAGTTTATATATCACCCCCCAATTTTTAACTATTATAAATTTATTAATGAGCATACTTACATAATCATCTTTGCCTACTTCCGTAATTATTACCCAAGGATAAATGTCTACAAGAGGAATTGCTCTAGTAGAGTATGCATATTTTGACATAGAGTGTTAAAATTAGCTAAGTGTATCCAATTTATAGTTTCTCAAATAATATATGTACTTGTTTCCATAGCCTTTCTTGAGTATTATCAATCTTTCTAAGTATATTTCCAATAAAATTTCAAATTAATTTCAGGGAAGACTTGGAGACAAGCTTATTCACTTAATTTCATGTCTCTAACATGGCAAAGACCACAATAATAAAAGAAGTCAATGTTCATTTTTAACTCATGACATAAATTATATGATCAACCTCTCTTACAATGACATAATCCCTATCTTTATAACTTTATGGTAGGGAAAGGGCATTAAACTTTAAGTCCAAATTTGCTGACCCTAGAAACATTTTGTAGACTAGAGAATCTAAGTGTCATAGTAACAATGGCTTAAAGGAAGGATGTTTTTCCATACTAACTGAAATATAACTTGATATTTATTGATATATAATCTCGATATGTTGGCTAATTTTTCATTCACAAAACAAAATAAAATACTGCTTTGTGTATTTTGACTACATCAGAAACAGTAAGAAATTTCACTGCAAGTGCTCCAAATAAGTAATCAGATATACACCTGTGATTAGCTTACCTTCATAAACATTTCCTAGTGATCTTGCTAACTTTAATTCTGTAATATAAACTTTCTGGATCTTACTCCAATAGAAATACTAGATTATTTGCACAATAGAGAGCTAAATGTCAAAATGACAACCATTTTCTGTAATCAAACTCCTGCCAAGTTAAGTTTAGGACAAGTGATATATGAGAAAGATAATCTAATGGCAAGGCTGGCAAGCCCCTCTCTTAGGTATACTAAGCTCTTTCCCAATATCAAGTCACCAGAGATGTAATGATTTAAATTCCTACATAAATTCCTACATAAATACGTGGAATTATGATTTAATAGTTTGATTTGTATCAAGGATAAATGTAAGAAAATTTATATTTATTCATGATGAATAATATACACTTATATAACACATAAAATTACTATTAAACACATTATTGCTTTGCTTTTCATAAGACCCTAATGGGAAGTTTTAGAACTAATTACAGGAAGAAAGTTTTCTGTCTTGAAGACATAAATATTATCAAGTTTTCCTTATTTGCTATGTCTTTGAAGAAACTCAAATTTAAATTTAAGTTCGAATACAAAATATGCTTTTACAGTTGTGTTTCTAACTTAGGTTTCCATAGTCCTTTTACACATTTTTTTTTTTTAATTTCAGCTTATTATGGGGATACAAAAGCTCGGGTTATATATATTGCCCATGTTCCACCCATCCCCCTGAGTCAGAGCCTCAAGCACGTCCATTCCCCAGACAGTGCGCCTGGCACTCACCATGTAGTCATACCTCCATCCCCTCCCCCCACCCCACCACCACCCCGAGTCAGCACCTTCAAGCATGACCATTCCCCAGACGGTGTGCAATGCACTCATCATGTCATGTAGGCATACACCCATTCCCTCCCCCCAGCCCCCGCCTCAGTCTGATATCCAGTTGGTATCATTCCTCAATTTTCAGGAACAAAAAGCATGAAAAATAAATGTGCTATAATTAAATAATGGCACTGCTTTTGTATTTAATTTTGATCCTCTACACTAATAAAAATAAGAGGAGGTACAAATATTCAGCTACCAATCCCCCGAAATAAGTGCATGCACTTGCAATTTACTCAGAATTATGTTTGAAATTACTCATGCACCAACATTTGCCCCCTGCTGTTTCCAGATTATCCTGAAGTTTGTTCTAAGACAAAGTTCAGCAGATTTGTCTCATTCAGGTCATGGTTATGTACTCTAGGAAAATACAAATACCTACCTCAGTTGAGTATTTAACGGTGCTAGGCATTTCTTATCATTGTGGAAATGGAATTATTAGCTCATATTTGAAACATAGAAACAAAATGCCAGTCCTCAGACTGTTTAATTTTCCTCTAGGTAAAAACAAATTTACAAACCGAAACAAATTAACTGACCCATATTTCAAATGAGTAACACAACCACATTGAAGTAAGTGGGAGTAGGGATGAGGGGAGAACAAACCAAGTGAATTTGGAATATAGGATTAGGCACATAAAACAGAAAGAATGCTACAAAGACTCCTTAAAAAGCTTAAATGTTTCTTCTTCTTCTTCTTCTTCTTTTCCCCATACAGGCTTATGTTAGCAATTGTGAAACTACTTTCTAAAACTACATTCTTGGATTAAGCAAATATGTAATATATTGTGAATAATGGGAGCTAGGCTTCTCACTCTTGGGGAAAAGAGTTACAAATATAAAAATGGAGAAGGACAGAGAACGCTGGTAATGGATTAGAATTGGAAGTATCACTGTGAAATCATAGGTTTAACATATAGAGATACTTGGATATTTACATGGATACAGGTGTGGGAATGTATATAGATGCACACATGTATGTATGTGAGTATGTATAACGGGTCTTCAAAAAGTTTATGGAAAATGTGTCTTATGAAAAAAACTAGGCATGGATTTAAAAATTTTTTCACACCAAAATGAACTCATACTAACTTGTTATAACCTGTCTGAACAGGATCTGGTTTGAAGCACTAAGGATAAGAGTTCCTATTAGTACATGAATTCAGCTAAAATTAAAGCAAGAACAAACACCAAATTTATGACTGAGCTTGGGTGGAAGGATGGTAAAATAACTGATGCTTTATAAAACATGTATAGGGACAATGCTCCAAAGAAATCAGCAGTTTACAAATGAATACCTTGTTTTAAGAAGGGACATGATGATGTTGAAGATGAAGCCAGCAACAGTGGATCACCCATATCAATTTTTGAGGAAAAAAATTAATATTGCCCATACCCTAATTGAAGAGTGCTGACAATTTACAGCAGAAACAATATAATCAACACTATAGACATCTTGATTGCTTTAGTTTACATAAGTCTGACTAAAAAATTAAAGTTGAGCAAACTTTCCACTTGATGGGTGCCAAAACCATTGTGCCCAGATCAGCTGCAGACAAGAGCAGAGCTTTCAATGGAAATTCTAAACAAGTAGGATCACACTCCTGAAGCATTTCTTCAGAGAACTATAACAGGAGATGAAATATGGCTTTACCAGTACTATCCTGAAGACAAAGCACGATAAAAGCAATGGCTACCAAGAGGTAGAAGTTAAAGCAAAAGCAAACTGGTTAAGAGCAAAGGTCATACAACAATCTTTTGGAGGATGCATGTTCTTAGACTTGCCAGTTTCTAACACTATGAGCTAAATACAGCTCTATTCTTTATAAATTACCCAGTCTGTTACTTTATAGCAATTATAGCAAAAGAAGACAGACTAAAACAGTTAAGAAATCTATTTAGTGTGATATGACTAGCATTTTTTAATGAGCTGGAATAGAAGAAAGAATATCATAATGTATCATACTTTATAATGCTAAGTATTTGTTTTAGACACTTGTATTGCAATTATATACAATCACATGCATGTTTGTGTGTCCTGGGTCATCATGTAAAAC
Organism: Lemur catta; assembly: GCF_020740605.2. NCBI lineage: Eukaryota > Metazoa > Chordata > Mammalia > Primates > Lemuridae > Lemur > Lemur catta. Next base: position 37,051,943 of record NC_059139.1, read on the forward strand.
ATATTTCTTAGGGTAGTTCACTCTCAAAAAAACAAAAAGGGAGACAAACACTGTACTTTTCTTTTTTATTCTAAGGGCTTACCTTTACTAGTATGCATGCATGCATGTAACCAATTTACCGTTTCTTTAGAGAAGCACTTATTGAGCACCTTCTGCTTTCCAGGAAGCAGATAATAGCTACACTAGCGACAGCTACTATTAGGAAACTTGCGGTCCCTTCTACTCTTCTTCTCTTTCTTCTCTTTCTTAGAGAAAACCATGTCTCCAGAGTGAGTAAAACCAAATACATCTTAAAAGTACTCAATAGTAGATGACAATCCATACTACAAATTATAGAATCTTCATCTTTTTTAGAAGCTATATAATGCTATAGTATTTGTCCTGGTAATAATAATTTTCTCACTTTCTAAGTTGTTCATCCCAAAATTGTGCTTAAAGATATTCTGAAACTTGACTCTTTGCATGTGCTATAAAATGTACACAATAATGAGCAAACAGTAAGCTAATGTCCATTAAAATATTCAGAAGCCATAAACAGCTTGTATTTACTTTGTGAGCATGTGCTTATGCATAAGTATACTTACATATACAAATGAGTCTAACGTAAGTTTTCAGGCCATGGCACTACAGCCTTTTCTGCTCTTGTTATAATCAAATGGTTAACTTAAATGCTCTCCCATCCTGGACAACTTTAACTTAAAATATAATCTCTACACTGATAATTTAGTGAAGAATGGTATAATTTCTCCCACTTCAGGTTGCTTTCTTTAAAATAAAAATCATAGACTTTTATACAGTTCTTATAAAATGGAATAATATATTGACTTTAGGGCTTACGGAGATTTAAAGTTAGAATTGCCAACTGACATTCTGATGAAATTCTACAACTGGTTTCTCAAACATTACAAAGCATATTCACCATAAAATCCTGCTTTTTGACCTTACCCATCTGGAGTAAAACTAGATTTTCCAGTTATGTCTTTATAACCACAGAGTACAGAAAGTAAATATATGCAGAGCAGAAGATGATTATTCATGACAAATCTCACACCTGAGATTAAGAGTCTGCTAGAACTGTCCATTACATTTTGGTCTGATTCCCTATATTTTTTTCAAAGTGTGTTCTCTTCATTGTAATTTACTTGTTAGTATTTTGAAAATATAGACAATGTATTTAAATATATAGTATGATTATCTTTTTATTCAAAACAATAATCCCTTTCTGGTATGGCATAATGGAATTATTAATATATACATTAATATTTTTGTGATTCAACCAGGCCCACATGACTTTCAGGTGTTCTAAATTAGATTAAGCCTCATAGGATAAAGGCCAAACTACTTAACAAGACCAGAAGCCTCATATAGTCCAGCTTCAGGACAATTTTGCAGACTCTCCTTCCTACATATTCCCATAAGTGCCCTATGAGAGGGTTCCCTAAGAGTCCTACAAACCTTTTTTATGCTCCTTCATACCAGCATGTTCTTTAACATGCTGCCCATTCAACCATCAAACCCTAACTAGCTGGTCATCCTTTAAGACAAGGCTCAGTGTCAATTCTTATATGAAATCGTCCCTACTTTCCAGAGTACTACCTTCCCTTCTACCCTAAAAGGTCATTCTTCCTCCTTCTGTCTCCTCATATCTTTTTGCTCATACTTCTAACACTTCTACATTATATTTTAGTTAATGTATTTTACAGTATTATCTCTCCCATTAGACTGTCACGTGCTTTATTACTATTTTTTTTCTGATTTCCTCCCCCATAGGGCCTAGGAAGATGTGTAGTACAAGCACAGCTCTCAATACTCTTTTTGAACAAAAAGCAACAAATACCATTGGAAAACACAAAGAATTTTAAAAGTTCCTAAAGGGAATGGTCATCACCAGCCACTGGATTATCCAGGGTAATGTTCATGAAGAAAGTGGTAACTGAATTGGGCCTGAAGAATGAGTAAGATGTGGATCATAAACCATGGTGGGAGAGGGCATTGTAATAGAGAACAAGAAACAGAAAGCCAAGACCTAGAAGCCTCAATGTGGTGGCCACAAGAATATGCTGCACACATCCGACTATAAGGACTACAACTGGCCAACGGTCCCAGCTGATGCCTCTGAAATCCAGTGAAGCATTTGAGCTAAGACCATACCTCCCATGCTCTGTTCTCCAACAATAACTGAGCACAGCCAGGATATTAAGGCAGACACATTCCCAGGAAACACAGGACTCCTCTGATGGCTGATTTTGGCTTGAGGACCCCCATATGGCTTTGCCTAACCCAATGTCAGATACTTCCACCCAATCTTCTCTGTTATTTACTCAGAGTCAAACTTGTATCATGGTCTGAGGTTTCATTCAGCCTTAACTGGCCCCTTCATTTTCTTTTACAAGAGCATTTCCTAAAATCCTTGCCATTTCTAATCCCATTTTAGCATCTGCTTCTTGAAAGACTCAGACTAATACAGACAGTATGCATAGAGTAAATAGAGGGAATTAAAGCTAGAGGAGCAAATTAGGGCTTTATTATTGAGAACAGGAAGTCAATTCAATACTTTGCCTCAAGGCAGGATAAATCTTAATTTCCTAATAGAAATATAACTGTCCATGTAGTTTTAGAGTTCAACAGTGACAGAAATTTCATAACTTCTTTTTGTAAATTATTTCATGGCTTAATCATCTTTCACATCTCACTTAGGTCTTTGCTAAATCCCTTGTGATTTAAGGTCATTTCTTCCAGTTTGGTCTTCTATGTTGATAGATTACAGCCAAATATAGAAATACTAAATTAACTACATCTACTCTGACTCATAACAGGAATTTCTTCTACAATATTCTGTACACATGTTCTTGCAGGGCCATTGGCCACTTTTCTATTTGGCACAAAATCATGTCTCAAAATAATCTAATCACAGAAAACCTGTTCCCCATTTGTAAGCAGAAAAACAAAGGTGTGGATGTTTACCTCAAAAAGGTTTTTATGTTTTCTAAAGAAAGGAAATACTTTTTTTTTCCTATTTTAAAGTCTTTCAAATATTCTGCCTTCCACTGACAAAGTAAAAAATTAAATCTTCAATTATTTAGATTAAACATAATATTTTATTCAATTTGAAATAACAGATGTATTTTTTTTTCTGCCAAAGATTTGAAACAGAGATGGAAAGCATGTGGGAAATGCTGTTATCTTTCCAGATCTCTGCTTGAATAAAATGAAGGCATTTGTCTGACCACGATAAGCACATTGTCTGGTCCAGATTCTCCACATATGCAAATCAACATGAAAAGCTCCAGCAGCAAGACTTACCCATCTGCATAGAGCTTCAAAAATGGTGATATACTTACCTAAAATAGAAAGAAAGATGACATTAGTGACATTCATCATAGTTAGTGAAAACCACATTCTAGAAGGCATTTAGAGCATCTGTTCCCCTCACCATTGCCAAGCCCCAGTTTTAGGGCTTTTGTTTATGACACAACAGGCCAGATGGTGGTGTCTCTCACCGTCCAAGTTTTCTCTGAATACACTTCATAGGTATTTGATTAATAGATACTGAAAAAGATTCTAACAATCAACTAATCAAGCACTATGATTTAATAACAGTAGCAAATAACATTTACGGAATGCATACTTGCCTGCCAAGCCCAGTGCAATATGTTTTATTTTCTCATTTACTCTTCAGAAGATGGAGGTGAGGTAAGTACTATTATTATCTCTACTGTAAAGATAAAGTAAGTGAGGCCTAGTGAAGTTTATTAACTGGCCTAAAGTCACACAATTAGAAAGTGCTGGAGCTGAGGTTTTCATAGGCTCTCTGATTCTGGAGCACAATCTTTACGCTATACTACTACAACCTAATGGGACAACGTTAAGATATCATCTCACCCCAGTTAATCTGCCTATTATCAAAAAGACCCAAAAATAAACACTGGCAAAGATGCGGAGATAGGGGATTGCCTGTACGCTGTTGGTGGGAATGTAAAGTAGTATAACTGTTGTGGAAAACTGTATGGAAGTTCTTCAGAAATTAAAATTAGAACTACCATATGATCCAGAAATCACACTGCTGAATATATATATCCAAAAGAAAGGAAATCATTATGTCAAAGGGTATCTACATTCCCATGTTAATGCAATACTATTCACAGTAGCCAAGATATGAAATCAACCTAAGTGTCCATCAACAGAAGAATGGATATAAAGAATGTGGTCCATATACATGATGGAATACTACTGGGCCATAATAAAGAATAAAGTCCTGTCATTTACAGAAACATGGATGGAACTGGAGGTCATTAGGTTAAGTGAAATAAGCCAGGCACAGAAATGTCACATGTTCTCACTCCTACGCGGGAGCTAAAAAAGTAAATCTAATGGAGGTAGAAAGTAGAATGATGGTTATCAGAGGCTGAGAAGGGAAAAGAGAGGGAGGGAATAAAAAGAAGTTGGTTAATGGGTACAAAAATACAGTTAGGTCAGAGGAATAAGTTCTAATAATAGATAGTATTCATATAATAGCAAAATTATACTTAATAATTTATTGTATATTTCAAAATATCTAGAAGAGAAGAATTGTAATGTTCCCAACACAAAGAAAAGATAAATGTTTGAGGTGATAGATATCCCAATTACTCTAATTTGATTATCATGCATTGTATCCCTGTATGAAAATATCATATGTACCCCCAAAATATGTATAACTATTATATATTAACACAAAAAAGTTAAAAACAGAATGGGAAAGAAAGATAGGTACGAGTAGTAGTACTTTGTTAAATAATAATAATAGAACTGATCACAATTTTAGAACTTGGACAAATGAACAACGCCTGATGCATAGCAGCTACTCAATAGTATCTGTTGAATGAATAAAAGAATAAATAATAAGCAAGTGAATGTAATTTATATTTAATCAATGTACAGAGGTTATACTCCAACACAACAAATATTTGCACAACAAAGCTTTCTAATGTGCAGGTTATTTTTTCATTCTTGAGGATGGCCAGGTATCACTGCTTTATTATACTGATTACCTGGAGGTCAGAACTGAATGCTTTTAAAGGACAAAGATGGTGGATGGATCTAGAACAAATGGCCAGGGACCAACAAAGAAAGATGGAGTTGTCAGATAATCAAATGACATGTTCGTCAACATGTAAAATCCTTCAACTTTTCAAGAAAGAATTAACAAACACCATTTAATAGTTTGGTTTTCTTTAGGTTTTTGGTCATTCTCTTGTAGAGATTCTGATTAGCAATGAAATATCACAGAAAGAAGTAGCTGAGGGAGAAATAGAAATAAGAACACTGGGAATTGGAAAGAATATGGTAAATTGAAAACCAAAAGAAATCCCTGGGACCTCAAATTTGTGAAGGTATAACCATTAAGCCATTTCAAGTTTTAATATTCCTAACATACCCAAAGAATAGATTTTTAAAATAATTAACACCAAGAGCAAATTGCCCTCTAGAAATACAAGTCTCTATTTCCATAGGATGGTGCCAGAGAGAAATGAACCAACCAAACAGGGCGGGCTTCACACAAAATTCCAGAGCCCTTATCAAAGAACTCTCAATTTTAACACATTCAGTCTTTATACCTGTGATGTTTTCACTGTGTTTCTCAGTATTATTTATAGATTTGGGTTATATATTAAATGTGGTTATTAAAGTTAAGCTAAAAATAAAGGAAAGTTGATAAGATTTTAAAAGTTTTGTTTATTTGTTTCTAGGTCAAATTAGACTGCTCTGAAAAGAAAATCACAAGTATTTGTAAATTTTAGTGAAACAAATGGAACTTTTATTCTGAAGTCACTATTTGCCCTTAAAGATAATTGAACTCACTGATTCAAAACTTTAATTATGAGGTAGTTAAAAAAATGCATTTGGTTCCATTTTGACAGAGACCTTGGAGGGAATCCAAGGAGCAGAGTTATTTGTGCATGTTAGGCAATATTTGATGGAATGTACTTGTTGAATAAGAATGACCAAAAAGTATATTTGTTTTCTTTACCCACTTCCTTGTACTGATACTAAGGTTCTGGTTAACATTAGATCTGTCAGTGAGCAGATAAAGGAAAATGGTCTAAATAAGATTCACTTTCAATAAACCTGAAGTAGTCTATGGATTAGGATTCATATCTCTATTCTATCGAATATTTGGATCATTTCTAAGATATAAAGGGATATGAAAATAAGACATCAAAGATTGATGTCTTAAGGGCTGAAAGAAGAAGAGGCAAGTCAAAGATGAATAGCATTTGAATCTAAACTCAGAGAGAAAAAGGACATCAAAGAACAGTCATATTTATTCACTAGACTAAGGCAAAAATTTTTCCAGCACTAAGTCTGTGACACAATTCATTACCCCTGCCCAACCACAACCTCCATTTTCAAATACTTTTGTCATTTAGCAGTTTTTTCAAAAACAAAAAACAAAAAACCTGAGTATTATCTTATTGGAAATCTAGTTGCTTCATCCGCAAACTCCTATTAACTCAGTGTATTTATTCCTCTATAAAGTAGGTGCAGATCAGAAGAATGAGTTATATGCCAAGTCTGACTTCTTTGCTGGGAAGATGGTTAAGTCAGCTCAAGGTGAGGTCAGTATTAGTGGATTATTCTACGCCTATGCCTGGCACTGCGCAGTGAGCCCCTGTTCTTAAAGGAATCTTATTTTAATGTTCTTGAGAAGGGAAGACACTCATACTTGAAATGACGATTAAGTGATGCAAAACAACTTACAATTAAATGTAAATTACATGGTACGGAAATCCAATGCTACAGGAATTAAAAGAAATGAGGAAAAGATGTTTCAGCTGTTGTGTGGGATTACAGGAATATGTTGCAACTGGGTGGGAAACCATCAAGAGAGCTTTTGGACTTCTGATACGGAATGTGCAACACGTACATACTCTTCTCGCCAGCGTTCACAGAGTCCAGGACAGAGATTTCTGGATTAGTGTGGGAGCGCTTCAAAACCAAATCAAATACTTGGGAGAAACCATGGGTCTACAGTGATTTTTGAGGAGCAAGATCAAAGAGTATTCTATATATCATGATCATTTACTCCTACAAATTACAGACTGTTAATTGAATATAACAAATAACACATATAACACTCTATCTTTACCAAACACTACTATTAATGAATTTTGCTCAAAGATGTTCAGTTATTCACAGTAAAACTACTTGTAGAGGATCAGTTCTGTGTCATGGAGGCCCACAGAGATGCTTACAATCACATTACTTTCAAACTGTATTAAAGTCAGGCCCCCCACTTATGCCCATCTGAGTTGTTTTTATTTATACATAATCCAACATCAGCTGCCTTGAAATCTCCAAGATCTCTGGTCTTCTAGAATCTTCTTTTCCTTCAAAATTCAATAAACAGCTCAAATTCCTATCTCATATTTATTGGAGAACTGAAACATTCACGCTCCAATGATGTCTCTGTATTTTTTTAAAAATTTGGACCAACTCAAAGTTCATCTCTTCTAGTTAATTTTCTACTGCTCTACTCACTCACCCTTCATTTTTTTACTCTTGGCTCCTTACAGTTCATTACAATTGCTTCCTCAAGGCAGAAATGGTATCATTTATTGCTATCTTACCAACTGTTGTCTCTGTGCATAACACATGTTAGGTATGCAACAGGTTTGTTGAAATGACAATTATTTCATTAGTTACCCCATAGATTAATTATGCAGGCCAATGGTCAAGTCACTCTTGTTTGTGTTCTAGTAGTGATCTGCGTGACACATATTGGACCTTGAAGTCCTTTCAGGTGAACTATATAGACTGGGGACATATTTGAAAATAGTATATATTTGATTTATTCTTATTGAACTGATTTCAACTCATATTATTTGTATTTCTTAAAGTCATTCAACTTAAAAGTGTGGAACCATTATGTACTAATACTTTTACTTATTGTCTTCTTTTAAAAATGAGCAAATCAAGAATGACATGTGTACATAGGAAAAAAGAGTGAATTAACTCTAAAAAGAGCCAACAATCATTACTTACTATCAGTTTTGTGGTTTACACATATCATACATTTCATCCTCCCAACAACCCTGGGAGATAGGTGCAACTGGTAAATGAAAGGCTTAAAATAACTCAACTGAGATAATATAGCCAAGAGTGGTAGAGCCAGGATTCAACTCAGGCCATTTGTCCAGAGTCTCAGTGTATAATTGCTAATACCAGCTTCATTTCTAAATTCATTTAACAAATATCCATCAAATGCCTACTACAATCAAGCTCTTATTCTAGGGATGTATCAATGACCAATACATTCTGGCCCACATGGACCTTACATTCTAGTGGAGGGAGATGGACAATAAGCAATCATATAATATATAAGTACATTATTTACACAGCATGAAAAAGGTGATGGGTGCTACGAGATAAACTGAGTGGGGAAACAGAGGGAAAGAACGGTGGTATTCAGAGAAATGCATTTGCAATGGCAAACAGGGTGGCCAGAGGAGGCCTCATTAAAAAGGTACATCTGAGCAATTACTTGAATTATTCTTGAATACATTTATTTGATGAGAAACCAATAAAAGTTGAGGATACAGTAGAGGATGACAATTTAGGAAAGTACTGAAGCTCTTGATTTGCATCTTTTTAAAGGTTTTTATCCCATAGTCTTACATATTAGCTAACCTTGAACACATATTTTACCTCTTCTATTATTTTGTAAGTTCCTTGACTGGGACAACTATGCTTCACACATTTTTAAATCCCTCCACAGTACTTAGAAGCGTGGCTGTCATAACAACTAATATCTGTTGAAGGGAATGACAGTGGAATGGAAAAAGCTGAACATACAACAATTTAAAAACAAGAAAAAAAAAAGGTAGTGATTCAAATTAGTAGTTACAATTATCAGTACCCAAAAATAGACCTAGTCTGGAAAGAAATTCATGGAAGAGTCTTTTCTGATCATGGCAATGCAATTGGGATAACGTGTTTTGGGATAGAATGAGAGTCATTTTGTTGTTCTTGGGGCTGAAGGAGTTGAATGAGAAAGCATTCCTGATTGGGGGTCATCAGGGGTGAATCTATACTACAGGCCACATTTAAAAGTAATTTATTCATTCAATCAGCATTTATTGTGAGCCATTTATGTACTAGGCATTAGAGATAAATCAGCTAATGCAGTAGATAGTCCCTGAATTTATGTGCTTATATTCTGAAAGAAGAGATATCTGTTACAAAAAAAGTTGTGCGATCAATTAATTAGCATCATGCTAAGTGCTATAAAGGAGGCACACAGAGAGCCAAAGGGATTTACCTGGGGTGTTAGCAAGGGGCACCTGAGACCTGAAGGGCAAGTGTATGGGGGTACCAGTGGGAAAATCGGAACTTTCTATATTGACAGTACTATATCTATTCAATGAATATATAGCAAGTGTTATTATATTTCTGCACTATATGCACCCAACATATACCGTCACATTTACTCTTCACAACAAACCCATAAGTAAGGTTTTATTACACTCATTTAACCGATGAGAAAATTGAGGCTCAAATAGATAAAAATATCTTGCTCAAGATCACACAAGTTGCAAGCCCAGATTCTAATCTAGACCTGTTGAGGATTTTCCCATTTCACTCACGAACTTTCCTGCCTTTATTTAGTGATTTTTTTGTAGTGGACAAATATTGAAGATCTATAGACACCAGTTTCAGCACTGTATATATGAAAATGAATTACACATGCCCTTTTCTCAAGGAGCTCAGTCTGGTGAGGAGCCAGACTCACAAATGGATAACTGGAGTCTAATATGGCAGATGTTACACGAATATCACAAAGACATTACAGAAAGCACTCAGCCCAGTAGAAGAGGCTCATACTTTTGCCTGAAGGATTCTAGGATGAACTGGCCTTTTACCTTGAGATTGGAGTGGAATAGCTGGATGCTAGGCAGAGGGGGGAAGAACATAATTCTCTTCTGGGACAAAGGAAAGTCCACCATGTTTTTCAAATAGCAAGAGGTTAGTTGGCTGAGGTGTATTTGAGTATGTGTTGGAGAGGAGGGAGATAGCCCTATCCCTATCACATGGCAATTATCTTGACCTCTGACTTCCTATATTGCATGGACATTTGGCAAGTTGACTGTGTTGTGGTCTACTCTGTGATATAGGCCCCTTAGAGCTATTACCAACATGAAGGGTCAAGCAGAAGGGGAGAGATATGAAACACCACACATGCTCACGCTCAAATCCTATCACAACAAATTTTACCTGTAAATGGATTTGTTGTTATCTGAAAATATTATAACACTAGATGTAAAAAGAATGCCAGCCCACATATGGTACCTAGAGATATTTAAGATTTACTTATTTTCTATTGATTTTGTTTTGAGGTTGAGAGACAACAAGAACATGAAGAAATGGAATTTGCTTTATAGTCCCAAAACAAATCTATTTAGAGCAAAACCATAATTACAATTACACATGCAGTTCTGTGACAGGAATGACAGCATCAAATCAACATTCTACTTCTCAAGACCTACATCAACAAGCACTGGATTCAAGGAAACACCTTCATTAGCACAGACTATCATTAGTGGTCACAGATTTATAAAGGCCGAAAAATCTAATCTCTGTGTCTCTGAAAACTGAAAAGGCACCTTGGCAGTTACCTAATCTCCCTGAGAATAGAGTGAGCAATTAGCTTGTTGGATATATGGTGTCTTTTGTACCTCTTCATTACCACATTACCATCAGGCTCAAGCCCAACAAAAGAGCTTTCAATGTCAATGGCTTTGACCATTTGAGATCTTGAAACAGAATTTCTTAACCCATTCATTTCTATTTCTCAATTGGTCTATAGCTGGGAAAATGTAACTCTCTTGTAAGTCTATAAAGAAATTGTAATTTCATGGAACACACAGAGGTGGGATTTAAATGATCAAAGAGAAACTTTTTAGGGGGAGAAGGGAGAAATAAGAATCAGAAATATAAGTTAATTAACAATTTAATACACTCAACGTGTCAATAAATTACAGCTTCATAGGTGGTGGTTATAAGTATCTCAAAATGTTTTTAAAACTTAAAAATGTTAACTCCTCTGGCATCACCTTCCAAAATTATATAAAAGAACCCCAATAAAATTAGACTTACAGGATCCCAAAATCATTTTAAAAGTACAACACCAACTTTTTTTTTTTTTCCTGTGGGGTTCTCTGGGCTATTTTAGAGAGGCAGTATGAAGTAGAAATTAAGAATTCAGGCTTTGGAGCTAGACTGCCTGTTTCAAACCTAAGCAAACCTGAGTGTCCAAGAAGGGTTAGCTATCTATCATGATGGTGAAGGTGGCGGTGGTGGTGGTGGTGGTGATGGTGATTGCAAAAAAGAGGAAGACGGGAAGGATGAGTTGGTAATCAAAGGTCAGTGGAACATTGTCTAGGGACATTGACTTTTGCCACTTTCCTGATAAGTGCCTAAGAACCAATACTGCAGAACAGGAATATTTCATATCTCTACCTCTTCCATGCTGCATCAAAAAGCAATTTATTTTTTAAAAAATCTTCCCAAGCCTAGACTGATGCCAATTGAGTGTCAGTATATTCCTTGTTTCAATCACCATCTACTAGTTAGATTCAGTTTAGATTGTCTACCTCCTAAGAAACTCTTAATAGCTTCTTCTGCACAGAAACAGAGAGTATTGATCAGACAGCCTCAGGCAGGCTCTTTTGAGTTTGAGTGGATAGATTTAATCTAGTAGTGGGTTGAAATTCTGATAGCTGCTCTGCAGGGATCCCAGCTTACAAATTTCAATACCCTGCACAAAGAAGTTGCATAAACATTGCTGAACTCTATCCAGTTGCCAACTAGGAATATCTGAAAAATTAATAAAAGGAAGAACAAAACATTCAAAACTGCAGGGTTGAATGATTATAATCTCTATTGGTTCTATAATAGTTTAAAGAGTAATTATCAAATTAATTGCAAACACAACTAAAATAACTTTCTATCAGCTGGCTAAACAGAAAAACATTTTGTGGTATTATTATTTTACCAACATCCTAAGTTTGGCCAATTATACCTTTGACATTTTTTATTTTCCTCCTATAAATCATGCCACTAAGGTTAAAAAAATTTTAAAAACTTGGGCATTTTATTACCATCAAAATGGGAAAAATAGGTGACTTTGCAGAGATTAAATAGAAATATCCATCTCTTCATGATTCACACTTATTGCATACCAAAAAATTATATGGGAGAAAAAAATCACACGTAGATGTCAGGCATACTCATTTATAAAATAACCGATAAATGAACAAAGGAGAATAAGCTTATAGATATATTATATAAATGTATAGATGTGTTAGTGTCCAGTTATTTATTTATACTTACCTGCTAGATTTTCCCGCCAGCACGGTTTACAGGACCTCAATCTCCTTACTGCCTCCAAAACTCAGTCTCCCTCCCCCAAACTTCACCTTCTTCTTCTGTGTATTATTTATCAGTTACCAATAACTACTCATTAAATTACTGGTCCCCTTTCCTCACTACACTCAGACAACATGCCAATTATATCCACTAAATATTTGTGGATTTGCATTCTTCTCTCCATCCTTTAGATCTACTAATTGAGCTCAAGCCCTGGTGATGGTTTCCTTGAGCCACAGCAGTAGCCTCCAATCTTGTCCCTTGCATGTTTATTCTCCATTCAGTCTCCAGGATCCGATCCTGTCACATAACTAACTGCTCAGAACACTCTGTGGTTTGAGAATGAACTCAAAGTCCTTAACACGGCACACAGGTCCACAGACTTGGTCTTTATTTATCTTCAGGCTCATATCTTGTCACTTACCTACTTAATCATCCCTCCATCATCACACATACAATGATCTCTGCCTCGATGTCTCTGCTCCTATGAGTCCTCTCTGCCTTGAATGTACTTCCTCCTCCTCCATCCACCCCACCCTCATTTGTTAAGACTCAATTTAGGTCACATCTTTCCAGTCCAGGCTAGGTTCATTTTAATTGGAAATATAATGCCTAAGTTGTTTTAGATTAGGTCCTGCTGCTTTCCACTCCCATAAAGCCCTGTGCATAGTGCCAGTCATGGAATTTAACACATATTTTTCTGATAATCTATTGAAATCTCTGCTCCCCCAACCCTAATTTGAATCTGAACTCCTTGGAAGAGGGGCTTTATTTATGTTATTTATTTATACTAGTGTTTGTAGCACACCTAGAACATAGTATTATAGATATATATAAAGATTTGTTAAAGAAGAGTGAAAGAATGAGTGAATGAATGGTTTTCTCTAGAACATTTAATACTTAAAAGCAAATGTAAACAAGGTGGAGAAAATGCCATTTATCAGAATCCAGGAATGACAGTGGGGGATGAGCCTTGGAACACATAGCCAGGGAATTTCACAATTATGGAAGGTCACACTCACATGGTGACTTTGGAAGGTGGAGACTCCAAGAGGAACAGCACAGGGGTGAGGAGATGGTGCCAGCAAGATGACAGAAGGATATGTGGTACATGGTCAACAGGAATCTTCCTCAAAATTCTTCAAAGTTTTAACAAATCAGGCAAACACACATGCTACATGTTCTTGAATTTCTTATCAAAAACAGTCAATTCCTGTATAGTTTTGCATCCAGGTTTGAGGCCCAGCAGAAGGCAAGAACATGTGACATGGACACAGACGTCTGGACCAGAGAATAGCATAAAGATGTAAGGTATAGTCCTGGCATAGAGGTCATAGCAAAAGTTAACTGAATTCTTAGGGAAAGGAAAGCTGAAGGCAATAGAAATTTAACAGAAGAGAATGAGGAGGGAAGCTAGGTGATAGATTTATTCATACATCAGCAGCAGCCTCATATGGAAATGATTTTTGATTTGTTATGCATTTATTATTTATACCCTGCCTTTAAAAATATTAGAATGGTGCTGAGGGAAGAATAAAAAAAAAAAAGAAAACTAAAGAAAACAAGGTTATTCAAAATGCATCCTACAGGTATACAAGTGAAAAGTGAGCTTCTTAGCAGCCCATATGAAAAGGAAACTCAATGTCTTACGCGATTTGGAATTACTCAGAAAACATGGAGCTACCCTTGATACTGAAGCACCAGGGAGAAATGTCCCCTAGCTCCTCACTGGGAAAACACTCTGAAGCAATGAGCTTTATTTTATGAATATGGTAGGATATCAAGAATATAAAAGTTATTTTGAAAAAAAAAACCTTTTAATCACCTAAAATCTTCCTGCTCTTGCCCATAAATGCACATGGATCCATTCTCTTTGTAAACCACAAGCAATTGTCTATTTCACCTTACATTGCACATCTTACACTGTACATCTCACTTCAGCCTTGAGGCATGACTATCAATAAAAGAAACATGTCTTATTTTCAAAGCGTTTTATTATTCATATGGTTGATGGTTCTCAGACAGTAATTAACACATGGTTAGTAACACCTTCTGTGGAGGAAGTACCTTACACTTCAAATAACCCTTACCAGAAGAACAGATATACATATAGACTTATACAGTATTACAGATTGATGATAATTCAAAGAGGCACCATATAGCTTGTACTTAAGAAGGAATTTTCCCTTTGCATTTTGAAGGGGGATCTGGCGGTGTTTCCTTTGTCCCCAGCAGACCGACTTCTCAATGAAATGTTTCTACTTTGCACCCTTTGGGTTCAGTTGTTCAACCGGTTACAATTTGTTAGATTAGTAACTGGTTGAACAACTGTAACCAAAGAGTACAGATTGACTTGTTGAAGTCTACTAGAGAGAGGTTTGTTAGTGATGTTCAGCAGGGCTCTGTCTGTCCTCTTCAATGTTTGCATGAATGACTTGGAGCAAGATACAGACATTCAAGAGAAATTCATTAAACATTGATGATTCATCTAGTATTTACCTGCTATTATGACAGGGACTGAGGGTACCAAGAGAAAATGTCAGAAAATGTCAGTTAGAGCTCCCTGATGCCAAGCTGGGGAGAAGGAGAGGAAGTCAGACAGAGAAAGTAAAAGAAAAGGGGTGGGGGAGAGAGAGAGAGAGAAAGAAAGGATATATTACACAACAGGAAATTTAACACATGATCCATGGTCTCTGGCTAGAAAAATATGAATGAAAAAAAATATTTCAAAGGACTTTGAGGGAGGGAACCCTCACAATTTATGAATTTCCCATTTGAATGAACATTCTATCATTGTCAACACTATGGAGCACAAATCTGGTATTTCACCTAATACAGTATTATGTAGGTGACAATTTAACAAGTCTTATTTTGCAATACAAACAAGAAAACACAAAAGCTCTACTTTATTAAATGGAAAGAAGAGGACTCTCATCTCTCCAAGGCCCAGTCCACTCCCTGATATTAATTTGGATACTCAGGGAAAGGCATTCTTTCAAGCACCAATTGTTTGTTTATTGTAATTAGTACAACATGCTTACTGGGACACAGTCATCTGTAGTAATTACTCCATTTCCCTAATCATCTAATATTTCTACATCATGGTATACCTTGCTCACTTTATCATCTGAATTTTGAGAATTTTTTTTCAATTCTCCAGAGTTGACTAAGAATTTGAAAAATTGCCAGTACTGTGATCAAAATTGGATAAAAACTGGAAAGAACACAGTTGAGTTCCCACTTGCAGAGAATCCACTTAATCATTGGATTGCTTTGCTAAAATTCATACATCCAATGAGACTAACCGGTGGGTATTTTCTATTCAAGAAATTGATTTTTTTCCATTTGCATATGAATCATCAATGAACATTTATACCAAGACTATATATCCATGAACAAGGCATTCAGTGGGGTCCAACTCTGGACTTAAATGATGTTGTTCACGTTTTAGACTGAGCAACAATGTGATAAATAAAAGTAATAAAAGCATCATAATCCAACTTACATGCAAGATGGAAAAATAGAATTAGAATACTTCAAATATTTCCTTTGAAATGTAAGTATGTTTCCATCAGATTTATTTTAGCTTTCTAAACCTCTGTAGAACCGAATCCTCCAACTACAGATATTAGTCAAAGCTGTTTAAAACTAGGCTTTCCTTATTTACAAAAGGCAGTTTTTACAAGACAACTATCAAGAATAAACACAAAAAGAAATGAAAGCGTTTCCATTTCTAGCAATTCACCGGAGTAAACTGGCAGTACATTGAGCACAGCTGTTTCTGTGAGAGGTTTTTCTTTTTTTGGAATTTCATATTGACTGTGCTCTTGTGCCATGAATATTATAAATGAAAGATTGTTCCAGGCTTGATAAGAAGAGAGGCCAGAAACAATTGCTACCACAGGTCTTGCCCTTCCTTAATAACCAAACTGTTGTCTGGAACCTCCTGAATAAGAGCCCATGATTTGTCATGTCAATTACAACAAACAAAATTTTCTAGGACTTTTCTTGCCACCTTCCCTAAACTGAGGAAGACAGACCCAGCAGGGATGCAGTTCCAAACATATATTTAAGAGTAAGAAGGAAAGCATCAAATGTAAACACAGGAAAGAGCCTCTTATTCCCTATACTTCTCACTTTCATTAACCATTGAAAGCTGTTTCTTACGAAGTTGAATTCTTTAAAAAGAGAAACCATTCCCCCAGGCTGTGGTAAATATATTTTCTTGCACACTTAGTTTTTTGTTTAATAACACTCCTAATAAAATTAGATGCTTTTAGCAACTGAAGAAACTAAGACTTTTCCTGCTAATTTACTCAGGGCCTATCTGGGTACTAATAGGTATATTTTTTCAGGTATTTTACTTTGTGCCAGGATTTGTACACAGCACTCTATACATATTATGGTATTTATTCTTCCAAACAGTTTGATGGGATAATGCTTGGCATAGCAATCCAGTGATCCTGTTCTACTGTGATCTCTACTCATCCTTTTGTGAGATGGACTATTAAAAATGGTATAGATTATAGCACAATGTGAAAAGGCAGTGCTCTGGAGTTAGATGGTCTATATTTGAAGCTTAGCTGTGAGGAGTTGGGAAAGTTACAAAATGAAGACAATAGTACTACCAATCTCAGAATAGAATTCTGGAGATTAAATCATATAAATGATTACTTGATCCATGTCTAAACCTGTACCGTGAACCTCTGGTACTCTTCCAAATTTTTTTTGATGTTTTAAATACAGTAGAAATAAAATACTGTCCAGACCCTGACACCCCCAAAGACGCTACTGGCTTGAAGGCTAGCCAGGTGGGCTATCAGGTTCTATTTACTTGGTTATGAATAAGGTACTTCACCCAAGCCAATCCTTCTACAAAAGCTCATTTCTGTTCTTTTTCCTGCAGCTTCCCTCAGAGCCAGGGGAAGGTGTGGCCAATAAGGGTTTCAGGGTTATTTGTCCCCAGGTGGCTTGAGTGCTTTAGTTCAGGAAGAGACTGGGCCACGTGGACATGGGCACCAATGAAGACCCTGTCACTCACTGGCTAACCTGGCACAGATTCACCTTCTTGAGCAACACTAGGAATTTGAATAATTAAGTGCAAGGATATCAGACACAATGTGATTAAATCAAAGGACTGAAACAATGAAAGTCTGACATTCTGTGCTCAAATTATAATGGTATCAGATGTGAGAAGTGGAAATATCTCTCGGTTAGGCAACAATGAGAACACAGGTCTACCCAACCTAGATTTTTCTCTCATTGTGGTTTACTGCATTTGCAGGGAATTTAGCATCTTGCTTATGGATGATGCTTCATAATTTGGGAAGAAATAAATTCTAAAATGCATCCTTTGCTTACAGAACATGACTCGCACTTACAGAGGTCTTTTCCATATGGTAGAGCCAGTTGTGGGTTAGGAAGAGCATAAAATTGATCATAAGGAAATATATGTCCTTTTTCCAGCTCCCTCTCCTTATGCACACGTACACATAGTACACATACATGTTTGATAAAATAATGGTCCTTAACAAATATTACAGAGTAGTCTCCTCAAAACCTAAAGAAAAGAGTATGCTTATCAGTGATGCTCAATTGTTTTTCATTACGGACATCAAACAACAAATCGGATCAGTTATAATGAGAAACTTCAAATGAAACCAGGAAACCAGTAATGCAAACATAGCATCCAGTAATGTTTTATAGCAGAACATTAGCAAGATAGCCAGAAGTTAATGCATGAAGTAGCACCTCAGCTTTCTTAAAGCATTTCTTCTACATTCCTTGATAAAATAATTTTTGTTATGATTAATCACATTATCATTTTAAAATCTGTACATCTCCTTAGCTATACACAAGAGTGAGCCATGACTAACCAGAGACTGCTATACAAATATATTCAGATAAAAATGACAGAGTGCATGTTCAGAGATAGCAAGTGGAAAATAATGGATTGATTTTATACTTCTTTGTGAATTCATTCTTTAATTCAACAAATATTTATTGAGTTATTGCTCATCTAGGTGCTGAGGGGAATCAAAAATAAGAACATACAGTCCTTGTCTTCATGGCATGCTCAGTCTTATGGAAACTCAACCACCAAATGGTCTTTTCCAAATTTGGTCTAGTTACAGGCTTAGAAAACTATAGCCCTAGGCCAAATCAAGCCCACAGCCTGTTGCTGAAATAAGATTTTATGGGAATGCAGCCACACATAGTTTATATATTACCTGTGGTTGCTTTTGTGCTATGATGGCAGATTTGAGTAGTTGGGACAGAATCCTTATGGCCCACAAAGCCTACAATATTTACTTATCTTACACTTTACAAAAAAAGTTTGCCAACCTATGGTCTCATGTATAATACCTTTTATTAATTTAAATTAGACCTAATAGTTTTGAAATTATCACATGATTATTATCACTCAGCCTGAGACCCTAGTGAAAAAATACAAAATGCTGGACATTTAATTAACATGGGTTATGATATATGTTATGATATATTTATACAATAGAATACTGTCGAAAACAAAGCTGCTTTATATATGCTCATTAAAGGACATCCAGAAGAATTCATATGTGAAATAAAAGGTTACACACACAGTTCTTATTTATGTTAAGAAAAAAATGTATCTATACATATATGTTTTTATAGCCGTTGACTATTGCTAGAAAGTTACATAAAAATTGGTACAAACTTACTCCTAGAGGGAACTACTAGAATGTTTTTCTCTGTGTCACTAGAAATTTTTATCATTATATAGGCTAATCTCAACTGTGCCTTAAAGTATTTCAACATAAATAGTGTAGTGTGTGTGCACACACAGGCACAGCTGCAACGGTGTGAGAGAGGCAGACAGAGAAGGACACAGTGAGAGAAAGAGCGAGTTTTATTCTTTCTTTCTTTCTTTCATTTCAGAATATTATGGGTGTACAAATGCTTTGGTTACATATACTGCCTTTGCACGGCCCGAGTCAGGGCTACAAGCGTGCCCATCCCCCAGACAGTGCGCACTGCACCTGTTAGCTATGAATTAGGGGGCATTCTTTGATATCTGCTGAAGTAAGGTATTATGGAGTACTCACTCCAAACATAGCTATTTACAAGAGCATCAAGATAACAATAGTTATCTTGAGCTGCACTAAAATACTTGTTCATTTGCATAATGGATGCTAAAATTCATTTCCATAGGTAAATTGAGTGGTGTCCAAGAAATGTGGGTTGATTAAAAAATTATACCTTTATGATTGAAGAATAGGAGCACAGTAATCTAAATGGTGTCCTAAGCCTGAGGCTCTGATTAGGTCTAGTGTTCTGTCAGCTTAAGTTGAAACCGTAGAAAATTCTGACTAGAAAGGTAGCTATTTCTGCCTCAAGAACATTTTCACATCTGCCTGGCATGGGTCTCCCATGTAAGACACTTATCACAATGTCTAAGGGACAGAAAGCTGGGGGTCTATGGAGCTTATGAGAATAGGCTGTATAACAATTTGTGCCTCCTTGGTAACCAAAGTTTGTAGGTTAGCAAAATTCAGTCCAAAATTGCTTTCATTATTACGTTGTACATGATGGCTTGGTTGTGGGTGAGGAGACCTATGTACCTTATCCTCTTCTAATTAATGTAGAATATGATATTCACCAAAAAGAATCTGATAAATATGAAGGGTCAAGTTGGCTATGTCAATTCATGGTGACTAATTTGAAAGTAAATGATTAAGCTTGATAAAAGAGGTATTACCTAAGCCTCAATAAATGAATGTTCCACTTCTTAGGACATGAAAGTCATCCTGAGTAAAGACATTGGCTCAAAAGTCTTCATTTTTCATCTTACTTTTTTTTTTTAATCAAGGATTTCCCCTCTCCCCTCAAATATATTTTCAGCAACATTAATGCTAAATCTTATCTGGTTTTGAGAAGCTGTGGATTTGATGGTAAAATCATAACATTTTAGATTTGAAAGGTGCTTTAAAGAACATCTGTTTTATCCACCCCTTCTACTAACCATTTCATACATAAGGAAATAGTTTCATGAAAGTAAAGGAACTTGCCTAAAATAATCAAGCTAGAGACTGAACTCGAATCAGAGTCCTTAACACCTAACATTTCCCCTGCAGCCCCAGGAAGATTTCATACCAAGGAAATGAGTAAAAGTGTTTAATACTTTAAGCTAAGCACAAAATTCCTAAGAAGTCTTCATTCTAAACAGAAAACCTAAACTCTTAAAAGAATGGCACCTCCTTTCCTATAACACCTTTGAAGTTCTTTCACAGCTGAAAGCCTAACACTGATTCCTCAGTGGTTTTACTAAAATAGAGTTTTCTGAAAAGCAAACTCATCTTTCAAGGAAGAATATGGGATTTGCAAAAGGAAAAGGGCTAATGGTGCCAAGAGCTTGTCTACCCTGCTGAGAAGTTTCCAGATAGCAAAGAAACAGCAGGGAGTAGCAAGAAATGGAAGTTACAGTTGAAGCTTCTCTTCAGGCACAAACGGGGTTTCTGACAGCTCTAGCTGAAAAACCTGGGAGCAGCTGAACACAAACATTAATCCAGAGGCAGCCTCGGAGCTCAAGTGCTCAAGCCTCTCCACCTCAGTGTAAATATTGCAACTTCCTCTCATCCTTCTCCTACTCGGGGGAGGATGACCTAAGGGAGCAGAAGACTCAAAGGCAGCTGCAAAATGAGAATTGCTGGGTGGTGTGCAGAAAATAGCATGGTTAGCTTGGATCCCAGCACTGGTTTTCAAAACTAAAGGAAGTAAGAATGATTAGCATAATGAGAATACAAATCCCAAGCCTCCTTACTTTCCACAGAGCTCTGTGGGAGACCACCTAAGGGAAATGCGGGGAAGAAAGGAGTCTCCAATCAATTGCAGCAGGTTTACTAATTCCCTTCTGTGGGCACAGCATGGTATTGAGTACTTTGGGGATTATTAGGGAAAGAGACAATATGTTTTCTTTCCCTGAGAGCTTCTGATTTTGGATGAGACAGGGTAAATATGCGCATGTGAATACGTCACAAGTATATAAACAATTATACAAGGAAGAAGAACTATGCTGGCTCAGTACCCAGGGAAGTGGGAAGAATTCAAGTCAGGGCCTTGAGTCAGGCATGCGACAAGAACGGTTTCATGGAGAAGTCAAATTTTCAGCAGAGTTTTATACATGAGAGGGGACCTGCTTTAGCTGAAGAGTACAGGAAGGGTTTCTACTTCGTATGGGAGGCAGGAAAACAAGAAAGCCTTCATTTAAAATGTGCTAGAAGAACAAAGAAAAACTTCTGAAACCTATATTTATATAGAGAATCTCTCTTTATCCAAAACATAATGTGGGGATTCATGCAGATGACTGAACACCAGTATTCTGCACATTAATGACAATGTCTATGATACCCTAATCCCTCAAAGTCCCATTTGTAAAATAATTGTACTTGTTCTCATAAAAAAAAAAAACCTAAAGTTACTAAAGATAATATTTAACTTAATGTCAATATTAAAAGTGAAGTAGTCTTGTTGGTAGATAGTGAAGGATTCAGGGTCTCCTAGGGACGAAAGTGGGTGCTGCTGCGATTCACACCCCACTCCCCCAACAAATGGGCTTTCAGAGAGGCTCATGAGACATCTGCATGTGCAGTAAGACTCAGGTCATGCAGCTCCCAACTGTCCAATCAAAGTGGTTCCATGGTGACGTCTGAAGCACTAGGGAGGTCCCAATCTGGGCACTATAAAACAAGATGCAGATCATAACCAAGTCCCTTTTTGCACCCTTCCTTTTGCTCTCCCTTTGCTGGAACAATGGGTCCGGCTGTCATCTGTGGTGTATGTACCATGCTCTGTAAACCTGTATCTTGCTCTTGCCCTATAATCCTATCTTTCTCTCCTCAATAAACCTCATTTTCGTGCTTGCCGAACTTTGGCGTGTTTGGTAATTCTTCGGCCATACGTGTACGAAGAACTGACATTTCAGACTAAAACCTGACAGTCTGATATTATATTCCACAGCTATAAGTACTGTTATTGTAAATTCTATAAATGGCATATCCTGATTAACATATGGAAGGAAAATACTGCACTTGTGTAGGTCTAATGCTGTTTTTGAGACTGCTCATCAATATTTCTATTGTGAGTATGTGGATATTTAAAAGTCACATATCCTCCTTTCAATTATGTTGTAAATCAATGGGTTAACCTATAGCTACCACTTGTGGAGCACTGACCACTCCAGGGGTACAGCAGGAATTTTACAATGGTTTATAATTGATACTAACAATAGCCTAATAAGGTACCATAACTCTATGCACAATTTGCAGGAAAACTAGAAAAATGAAGATGTAGAAACTTGAAGTGATTTGCCTTTGCTCACAGAGCAGAGACTCCAAACAAGAACATATTAACCAATTTGACATATCACCTCTTAGAGAGTTCTCTAGTGTCTTCTCTAACAGGAATCACAGATAAAAAGATACAATTCCACTCTGCTACATTTCTGCAATAAGTGTGGAAATATCTCTCCTGCTGACTATTTTCTATTAGTGTCTTACCCATTTTTATATGTCTTAAGGGAATTCTTATAACCACATTGGAAAAGTTTTCCACATTCTGACATGTCATACTCCCAGGAAATTTTTGTTGATAAGAAATCTTTATTTTGTCCCAGGAATTCTCATAAATGCCCTTAACTATCACCCCTTAAATCTCTTTCCGCTGCAGTATTTATCCTCTTTTAAAAATAAAGTAACTAATATGTCTATCCAATTATTTAGCCAGGCTGTAAATGCTTTTCCGTTGCGTAATCTTTCAATTCTTTCATCATACTTTATTCTGTTCTCTCCACTCCCTTCAAATTGTCTGCATATTTTTTTTCCACTAGGATTGAGCTGCTATGTCTGAGGCTCTGCCTAAAAGCTGGTTGGGAATCACAATCAGAATGGATTGTTAATCATTTTCTACAAGCTACCCACAGCTCTCTACTTTTTGTCCAATACAAGCTCTGCTTTTATGCCTTCATCATTGTTGATGCTAAATTATTCCAGGGACTTTTAATTGATAGTATATTATTAACATAGGATAGATCTTCTTTGATTTGCATATTATGGATACATTACTTCTTGTTGGCATCTCCACCAGGAAAAATAGTTGAAGAAAATGCTTATAAAGCTTATGTAATGTTCAGGTTTTGTTCATTAACAATTCTCATGAAATTGTCTTTGGTAAGGAAGAGGAAACAGCCAAATGACGTTCATGATTATTTGTGGATTTTACTTATCCATGCACTCTTTCATTAGCTCTCATCTTTGTCTGCAATTTCCTTTGCCAATTACATTATATTTAATAAAAATCAAGTACATTTCCTTCAGGCCTTTTCAAAAATTTCCCCAGTGACTTCAGATTTGACTTCTGATACGTGGACCTGCTTCAACAATATTCAGATAGTACAAAACTGATACTTTTTTCCCTACTTCTTTTAGGGTATAAACTGATAGCAGATGGCTAAAATAACATCAAACTAAGTTAGCCTGGGGTGGGCCCTAAGTAAAGAACAATAATTCCTCGTTATCTCAAGCTCTATCTGGTTCTGCCATATTCATTCCCTTTCCATAGTCCTATAATATTTTTCTACCTTTATGGTCTAAAGCAATGGTCCCCAACCTTTTTGGCACCAGGGACCAGTTTCATGGACCAGGGTAGGGGGGTTGATTATAGGATGATTCAAGTGCATTACATTTATTATGTGATTTATTTCTATTATTATTACATTGCAATATATAATGACGTAACTATACAACTACCATAATGCAGAATCAGTGTGATCCCTGAGCTTGTTTTCCTGCAACTAGACGGTCTCATCTGGGAGTGATGGGAGACAGCTGATTTATTAAGGTCTCTGTGCAGTCAAACCTCTCTGCTAGTGATAATCTGTATTTGCAGCCACTCTCCAGTGCTAGCATCACTGCCACAGCTCCACCTCAGATCATCAGGCATTACATTCTCATAAGGAGCACACAACCTAGATCCCTCATATGTGTAGTGTACAGTGGGGTTCACACTCCTATGAGAATCTAATGTTGCTGCTGATCTGACAGGAGGCGGAGCTCAGGCAGTGATGTGAGCCATAAGGAGCAGCTGTAAATACAGAGGAAGGTTCCCTCATTCTTCAGCCACTCACCTCCTGCTGTGTGGCCCCATTCCTAACAGGCTGACTAGTACTAGTCCATGGCCCAGGGATTGGGGACTGCAGGTCAAAAGAATCTCATTCTGTTTGTCCATCTATCTGTCTGTCTGTCTCTCTCTCTACACTTATCAGAGAACTACATAAATGAAAATATACAAAAAACTGTTAACTTTTATATGTTATTTTTATGAAAATTCAAAGTTCTTTATGTTGCTCATTAAAACCCCACCATTTTTGCCAGGGATTTATAACAGAGTTATTCGCCTACTGAATTCATCCTGCCACAAAAGAACTGATACACATTCTGTCCAATTAACTTTAAGCTATTTTTAAAAATATAACAATAATTTTAATAATAGCACAATGATGTTTATGCTATAGGATTGTTAATAGGGTAAGTTTAACCCTCAAAGCAGTGTACATAAAATTAATTTTGCTATTACTGAAAAATAGAAGACAGAGGTTCTGAGCAGGGGTCTAAGATTGATGCTTCGGGTATGATAAAATTGGTGGATAAGATTGTCAACATTTCAGAAACACAGTATGCATAATCTATATTTGAAGTTGTAATTATTATAAATAAAGAGGACTATTGTTTAAAGAGTTTTTGAGTGAAGAGTTCAATATTAGTATTTTACTATTGCACTGTGAAATATTTAATAATTAAAATTACTTATCATGGATGAATTTAAATTGTAAATGCTCTGGCATGGATATTGTCATTCTATGGTTAGTCCTGTGACATAAGCATCTGTTTTAGGAATATGACAGCATTAAAATAAAGTTATAATAGTACTATTCAAATTGGATGAAAGAACTCACACATACAAAAAAAACCTAATCAACATTTTAGACAATATACAACTTTGATAACAATGAGAAAAAAAGTGAATTATTAAAACAATAATGACAGACATAGTTCATCTAACAAACAGGCAAAAAATTTAAAAATCTGATAAAATCAAGTGTTACAACAATATGATAAACAGGTAACTCTCATACACAGCTTGCCAGAGAGTAAACTCGTGTAGCTATTTTGGATAGTAATTAAGCATTACATAGGGAAGTTCGTAATCCTATTACTTAAAGGTGCAGCAGTTCAAGTTCTGGTCATGTACTTCAAAGAAACTCTAAATGTGAACAAGAAAATATTACAAGAGTGTTTGCAGCAGTATTTAGTCATTTATTTATTCATTTCACAAATATTCACTGAGTGTACAGTTCTATTTGCTTGAGATATCTCTGGGACTGAAACAGACAATTCTCCCTGCCTTCATTGGTATATTCCAGGATATCGTTTGTAGTACCAAAAAGCTTGAAATCACTGAAAATAACCATCAATGAGGCAACAAAGTAGTGTGTAATCATATAATGGAGCAAAAAAAAATTACTATGGAATGAAAAAAAAAGCATGCTGTAAAATGCTGCTTGTATTACATATGACTTATGTAAAGTTTAAAACCATATAAAATATATAACATTTTGCACATGTGTGGGTGTAATAGCAACATAAAACTGAATAGAGAGCATATACTCTAATTGTATGATAGTGGTTGACTGCATTTGAGAAATGCAGAATAAAGAGGATTTTAATATTATCTATAATTTTAAAAATACAAAATAATCATAAAATAAAAATTTTATTCTAATTTTGCCTGTTGTACTAATTATGTTAATCTTTGAAGTTTTTGTATTTTTAATATTTTTAAAACTGCCAATTATATGCATAAAATTAATTTTTGATAATTGTATTTAATCACATTTTTATAAATGTCTTTATAGAAATCTATAGGAGCATTGCTTCTACCAATAACATGACCTAATTAGTTTATTACAGGGTAATTGAAAGCTTACAGGATACAGAGAGCATAATGAACCAAGATAAGATGAATTTATGCCACTTAATTAATTATTACACAATCAAACCAATTCAACAGAAATTATAAATATCTAGTAGTAGTTTCTTTACTTTTAAAAATATTGCACCTTTAAAAGAAGCCACTTGTAAGAGAAGCTGTTGAAAAGAACACAGTGGAAAAGACCCATTAGGTGTTTACCAAGCATCCTTGCTTTGTTTAGCATTCAATATCCATGGAAACAGAAAGACATGTTAAAGGTTCAGCCTTCCCCCTGCCTATGAGTTTATTGAATTAACCTAGTAGACCACAACTAGATGATCTGTTTATGCCTATACAGCCATTTACCCAGATTTTAAGAAATTCCTATAAAAATCCTACATGGGTCACACTTACCAGGCTATATGAACTTAAAAAAAGAACTTAACCTTCTATTTCTCAACTCTATTATCTGTTAAATATTGATATTAATAGTAGTAGCTACCTAAAATGGTTTCCTGTAACTTGCTATATCAAACATATCGTACAGGCCGGGCGCGGTGGCTCACGCCTGTAATCCTAGCTCTGGGAGGCCGAGGCGGGTGGATCACTCGAGGTCAGGAGTTCGAGACCAGCCTGAGCAAGAGTGAGACCCCGTCTCTACTAAAAATAGAAAGAAATTATCTGGCCAACTAAAAAATATATATACAAAAAAATTAGCCGGGCATGGTGGCTCATGCCTGTAGTCCCAGCTACTAGGGAGGCTGAGGCAGTAGGATCGCTTAAGCCCAGGAGTCTGAGGTTGCTGTGAGCTAGGCTGATGCCACGGCACTCACTCTAGCCCGGGCAACAAAGTGACACTCTGTCTCAAAAAAAAAAAAAAAAAAAAAAAATATCGTACTGCCCACTGACACAAAATTAGTGTAGTTTGTTCAATAAGTAAACAAATTGATTTAAAAGCTATCATCATGGTATTTAGATTAAGATGCATTATATTTGCCCCCACATATCTCTTAATAATTACAATCTAAGGTTTTTTTAAAAAATCTTGAATTCCATCACAACGCATTCTGTGTTTCATAAAGCATGTCAGAATCCACTTATATCCAAATGTTTATATAATTTTGAAATAGATCTGAGTAGTAATTACTTAAAATATAAATGTTTTAATGTCTTCAATATGTCATTAAAATGTAGAAAAATTATTTGATTTGGCATTTTCAACTCATTACTCTTCATATAAAACAGGAAACTCTAATAATAAACAAAGTTATGTATTCAATCACAATGTAACTCAAAACTTTGTGTATACTGAGCACACACCAGAAACTACATGAAATGACAACAGGCTGGACATTGTAATTCTGGACCCGTTTTTGTGTCAGTTTTTTGAAAGACTGTCATGGATACAAGCATATAATTATTCGGTATTGATAAAAGATTTAGCACAGGAAGAGGATGTGAGGAGAGCACTATTTTCCTAGGGATAAAACCCTTTCATCTTAGTTCTCATAAAGCTCATTGCCAAGCACAAATAATGTGAGTCACTGATAGGGAACTAGAGGAAAACGTCCTCCTGCCTTCATTTTCTCCCAGCTAAATCACATTAATTGATCCCAGTAAAATCTCTCATTTTGCTACTTTCCCTGCCTTAAGCCTTTATTTACGTCATGACCATCAGCACTTCTCACTCAGCATGGTCTTCACCTGAAAGAACTGCCCATGTTCCTGGTAGGGGATGAACACATATTCTTACCACCCTCAGAGATGTAAGCATTTGCCCTGCTCCAGGGACCTACAACTCCAGTGATGAGCTGAGCTGCTGGAGGATCCCACACAAATTAACAGCTCCTATTATGACTCACTGTGACCTCATCATCATTTCTTATAAATATCATTTGTTTGTAAAGAATATAAAAAATTGAATTCCACATGCAAGATAAAGATACAGCCACAATTCAAGAACATTGAACATTTCTTAAGTAATAAAAATAAATGTAACACTTTAGAAAAATATTTAAATAAAAAATCTACACGTGCACTAGGAAACTATGGAAAATTATTAGGATGGATATGCAATATCCAAGATTACATTAAATTGAATATACTCATCAGCTGTGTCTTGGCTTCATTATGGTATTTAAGACATCTAATAGTTGCAGTGATTAGAAACATTCTAGTTTGTTTCCATTCCAGCTAGCACTAATTCCCCAGCAAAAGTAACAATAGTAGTGACAATAGCCAATATTATAGCACTTACTCTAAAACAGCACATTGTTGTAAACATGTATTCATCTAGTCCTCCAACAACCCTATTTTTACTATCTCCATTTTGTATATGAGGAAATTAAGGCAAATTCTGCAATTCTTTCTAAGTCAGCGGGTCTCAACTTGAGTGTGCATAGAAATTTTCTGGCCATCCCCACACCTTACACTGATTCAGTACTGTTGGTTTGTGACAAACAGCCAACAATCTAGTGTTACAGTGTCCATCATCAAATGGTCTGAGGACCGAGCTTGGACAACATTACCCTAGGTTTCACTATTCCCAATGATATTCCCATTTACCTTCAGTGCCCCTCTGGTGATGTTTGGGTCATTGTTTTCATGTTTCTGACCATTCCATTTCCTTTCATTTCAGAGTAAGAATACTTACTTTGATCTTAATGCATTTGATTACCTACTCTATCTCCATCTAAAGTTTGATCAAAACAAATTACACTGATATGCTTACACCTTAATTATGTCAGTTTGAATAAAAGCCGTGACACTGTCTGAGAAGACTCATTTCTTTTTTCACAACGAACCTGTCACAGGCTGGTGAACACCTTCCTTAATTTTTAAAATACCATGAATAGGGAATTCTCCTTCCTTCAGTAGACATCTGCTTAAGTAAGGATTGCAACTCTCAAAGGCATATCTGAGAAA
Source organism: Lemur catta (assembly GCF_020740605.2). Taxonomy (NCBI): domain Eukaryota; kingdom Metazoa; phylum Chordata; class Mammalia; order Primates; family Lemuridae; genus Lemur; species Lemur catta. The sequence continues at coordinate 37,081,280 of NC_059139.1, forward strand.
TTCAGAAATTCCTGAAGAATGTTCAGCCATATCATTATTCAAAAACGCATAAAGTAACATTTATGAGCACAGTTTTCTTACTTCAGGGCTCTTGTAAGAGGAAGATTCTTTGATTTTTCCAGCAGAGGTATATGCTGAGAGTAACATCCACATTGTAAGGACAGGGGCTATTAGAAAGATCTTGAGAGTGTGCTTGACTAAACAAAACATTTCATTTTCTTATTTCCACAATGACGAAGAATGATTTTATACAGTGAAAGGAGAAGCAAACCATTGTTTTCTTCATCCATGGCTACATTCTCCCTGGCTTTTAAGAAAGATTGCAAACATCTTTCAAATTGTAGTAATTTGAAAAACTGTAAAAGATGATTAAATAGAGGCATACTTATCAGACTTTGTCAGGGGAGTGTTTTTAGAAAAAGGTTCTGAGATGGTTTTGAAAGGCATTAAATTGAAGTACAATAAAGGCACCTGCTCTTTGCTCTTACACCTGAGGGCAATCACTTGTCGAACTTAAAAAAGAGCCTTTTGTTTCTAGTGCCACATGGGGAGATACGGAGAGGGGCTTCATGTTGAACTGGGGGCATTGCTAACAGGATCATGCCCCTTGAGTCACGCCAGGCACCAAAACGTATACGTATCTCTACCCTAAACAGTGGGGTCTTTCTATACATGCAGCCCCTGGTATGCTGGTAAATGCCTATGTGTATCAGTTGACTCTCCAAGGGGGGAAAGAAAAGCCCTGATTTGTAGATTATGTCAATTCCCGTGGTGTAGCTAGCTACTACCACCATATCTGTTTTCAAGCTGCCAGTGTGGTGGCACCAAATGTGGAGTTGAGAAGAGACATGCAAGTAGCACCTCGTTATACAGTGTTTCTGCCACACAGATGCAATAGACTAAATAACCTCAAGAGCATGGATAATCACAAAAGGTAGTAAAATAATTAGGAAGTAATGAGTTTTGAGTATTGATTACCTTTGTTTTTCATACAATTTATTTAACCAGAGGTTTATTGAATTTAACAGTGGCTGTGCTTACCAACCAGGTCTCAAAATCCCTGAAAATGTAACAGTTGGCTCTCTGGAGCTGGTGCCAGCCTACCATCACCTGTACTTAAGCAAACCTTCCACGCACTGATCCATTTTTATACATAGCCATTTATGAATGAAATAACAGTATCATTTATTTAAGTAGAAAGTTTTACCCTATGACTATAAACCAAGGTTTAATTAATACAATTCAGTATCTATATAACTTTGGAGAATGATGGTACTATACCATTTCAGTGTTAAGAGAGCTATTAGAGATCATCTGATTCAACCCCTCCTTAGATTTGCCATGAAGACTATTGGGAGTGCCATCCCTACTCATTCGCCTTTAAAAGTCCAAAATTACTTAAAATTACTTCATGTAAGAAGCCACATTCAATTTAGGCTCCTCTGACTATTCCTCAAGGACATCTGTAATTTCACTCTACCTATCTTTTTTCCTGCAGATTCTCTCAGCCAGCATCCAGCATATCAAATCAGTATGCTTTTCATTATCTTCTGCAACTGTTGTTTGTTCTCCCTTCCGAAGCTGTTTCTTCTGTTCTGTCACACATTCATTCATTTGCATTTTTCAGTGTTTTTTTTTTTTTAAAAAAAATGGTAGACTATTTTCTATGCTTGTTACAAATGCTCATTTCAACCACAGAATTAGAACACCTAAACAATGGAATCTAGAAATCTGCTTTTCAAACAAGGACCCCTCAGGTGAGAGTACAGTCTCTAGAGTTTCAAGTAGTAACTCAGTGCTAAGGTGAGATAATGAGAGAACATAGAATGCAAGATCTAGTGGTTTAGTGGATATAAAACCGTAAGCAGTTATAACGCAATGTGTTAAGTACTACAGTATAATAGTGTTCAGGATCAGCAGTAAAGAGAGAATGAGCAACACTGATCAGTAAAGAGATTTCTTCACAAAAGAGATGAGGCCTTAGTGTTAGAGAAAAGTTGTTTTTTTTGTGTGTGTGGTTCTCGAAGTTCAAGGCCAAGAGTGGCTGCTAATGAATTACATAGAGCCCAAACAAGGGCCTTAATAAGTTTGGACTTTTCTCAGATAGAATTTTGTTAGTTTGATAAGAATCACTTGGACTCCATACAAATACAAATTCCCAAGCACTTGACTCTTGTATTAGAGATCCTGATTTAGTAGAATGGACAAGAATTTGGAAATCAGCATTTCTTTTTAACTCAGAAAACCTTCTTGTTTCCTTAATATAATGTATAGCTTTATGAATAATATTTTTTTCTTTTTAATTTTTAAGTAGTGTTTTCTAAAAGTAAATTTTTTTGTTTTATTTTTAAATTATTAGATGGCAAAATGATTCTTTAACCTAAAAGAAACTGCTATAGGAGCAAGAGACACAGAAAGCTTTTATATGGAAAGTAACAACTTCATATTTAAGTTTTAAACTACTATTTCTAAATCTTAACTATTGTTCTTAGTTCAGATCAAGTTCAGCACTGGGTGAATCTTATCTGATTTTTACAGCCCACACTGACTGGACCTGGAGTTTTGCTTTATACATCATTGGACCTGGAGTTTGGATTATGCTGACACTTTTCTCCTATGTATTATTCTTTTTCTTCTATTGCCAACCCTTTGGAGTAGAAATGGTTCACATCTCTGTATTCCACATAATGCCTAATGCAGGCATAAATACATAGATACACAACAAATATCTGTAGATTAATTGATTCTACAGATTCTCAGTTCCTAGTCCTGGTTTTCAGCATGTTAGGAATATAATTAAAAAAGTTAACATTTAATGAGTGTTTAATATGTGCCAAGCACAGCTGGAAGTACTTTACATGTATTAACACATTTAATCCACTCAACAGTCTTATGCAATGGATACTATTATTATCTCCATTTTAAGGAGGAAACTGAGGCTCAATAATATTCCAAGGTAGACTGATTCCAGACCCCATGCCCTTTGTTACCAAGCTGTACTGCTTCTTCCCAAAATGCCTCAATAAAAATGCTGTTTAAACAATGAATACATAAGAGAAAGCTACAATGAAATTATTATCAGTAGCAATAATTTTTAATGTAATTACATCAGAATCCTGCATAAAAGATGCTACTATAAACTATAAATTTACAGCAGTCCAAATTATTCTAAAAATTCCCAGGCTGAAATCTGCCCTTGTCAGCTATGCATCACTGGCTCCTACCTAGACTCTTGATTAAAAATCTCTTCTGGGCCTTCACATTCCCTGTGCAAGTTGCACATCAAGAGAGGTTCGAGTCACACATCAAGAGAGGTGCATCCATAGGTGCAGTGACAGAGCGACAACAATACTTCACAGCCTTGAAATCTGTGACAAGCCCAGCCTTTGACAGTCTAGTGAGGGGGTGTGCATCTTGAATATTACCAGATGTGTCACGATCTTTGTTCCCCAAATTCTTGCTCCCTTTTGGATAATGAAACAGCAGAAGGCACTATTCAGGACAATAAAATAGGTTCTGATATTCCCATACCCTATAATTAATCTTCATTCAATCACAAGCATTTCTGTTCAATCTATTTCTTGAAATAACATGCTAATAAGGCAAGAAAATGTGACTCTAGGACAATGCCAGAAAATGGCCTTCATTTCTCTTCTTTTGACATAAATAAGATGCTTTTGATCATATTAATGAGTGAGAAATATGCAAGTCTCTAATACAAGATTTAGTTAAATTACATCCATCCTTGGAGATGAAGAACCTGAATTTAAAAGAATAATTTAGGTTGAAAACAAGTCAAAGAACATCGCAGCTAAAAGTCTAATCTTTTTTAACTTGATTTAAAATATTCTAGAACCTTTAAAAACATTCATTGTTACACACTGCCACCCCTTTATTCCAATAGTTTCTTCCAGCTCCTGCTGTTTTCTTAATTCTACCCCTGTACATGCTCCCATGATTTATTCTGCACCTCCTATTTCTCTAAAGATCGCTTTTGGGTGCTGGCTGCTATCTACCAGAAACCTAAGGAGAACAGAATAATCTGTGTCAGTATATATTAAGTAGGCCTTATTAAGGTTAATCAATGATCTCTTATGAAATTACTAATCGGTTTAAATGGTTCATAGGAGAGATCCATAATGAGAATTAATTTTATATACTGAATATTTAAGCTCTTTATCGGCTGGTACATTACTAGGAATTTGACTTGTATCTAACTGAACTCACTATACTCCTAGTGTCACTGTGTCAAAAACAGAGGACACTGTGATCATGTCAAAGGCAAAGCAATTTTTCATCCCACAGGTCAGGATCCAGTTGAACAGGAGAACAGGAAAAGAAGAATTGCATATAGCTGCAATGTTCTTGGGTGACAGAGAGGATACCTTAAAACACAAGCATACAAGCAATTTCCTAGGACAGTTGAATAATAAAATATGGGCTTAAATCTCCTGGGTCCTCTGGTTTTCTCATGAACAGTGTGTGAATGTGGGCAAATTACTTAAATAGCTAAACCTGTTTTCTTACTCTTATAAGAAAAGAAGAGTAAATACCTCATAGAATGTGGTGAAGATTAAATGAGACATTTCGTGCAAAGCATTTATTATAACAAAGAGCCTAGCACAGAGTAAATGCTCAAGAAATGGGGGTATTGTTATATTTCTAGGATTTCGATAATTCCTACTAATTTGGATAAATATAAATACGGCAATCCCATAAAAAGGAAAAAGTTCTTGTGATGTCTGAGACTTACCATTTATATACAAATGAGTATGGAGAATAAAGAGGTATGGATGCCTTGCCCTTGGTAGGAATGGCATGGGCCTATTTGGGCAGTACACCTTAACCCTAAAGCAGAGAAGATATCCTGTAACCAAAGTACTCACATGGGTTTTCACAGTGGAAAATATTTACACACTTCCTTTAGAGATGCATTTTGAGACTCACTTAAGGAGCTGTTCAAAATAATATTGTATGCATTTGACATGACAGCTGGATTTGAACAAGTGCTTTCAGTGAAAGCAGAAGCCACTGATTAACTTCTCTGCTTGCAGTTAGTTACATTAAATACTTTTATCCCAAGAAGGGAGAGAGAAGCTAAACTCCAGGTCATGGAGCATTCTGTCAGGTTTGGTCTTGTTTTGTTTTTCCTTCTTTCTTCTCCTCATGCAGCAGAAAATGATGGGCTTAAAGAGAAGCCAACCCAGCTATGCATCTCGGACTTCTTTTATTCTTGACTTGGAAAAAGGAAAGATTGAGAGATGAGAATTATAGGAGACACCAGCTGATGATTTTCCTTAGGCCTTTTGAGACCTATCTGAAAGCTGTTCCAGAGTAGGGTGTTGGCTGAGGTTCACAGCTAGTTAACCAAGAGTAGCCTGGAGGGAGCAATATGGGGTATTACAATCCCCTAAGTAGGAAGGTTTTGCATCTGGAACAGCAAAACATTACTGGCTACTTTGGGGATAATATGGACACCAGAATCCTACAAAATGTAAAATCCCAGGATCACCTCATCAAGATTTCAGATTACTCTCATAGAGAAAGATGATTTAAACAAGGCTGGAAATACAACAGGTGTTGGTTAGGAAGTAAATGTTTTTATTTGTATTTAATTGTGCATAATTAAAAGTGCAAATTATGAAGCCACGATACCAGTAAATGCTCTTATTATTATCTTGTCCACAGATGTCCTCCCTTCTCTAACCCCTTCTCTCCAGGTAGGTGTGAGCGTGCCACCAGGTGGTGACATGATAAAGTGAAGTGTCAGGCACATTCATAATGCTTCTCAAATTGGGGAGAATAGTGGAGGTGTCTGAATGCCAAGGACTGCTGGAAATAACTGCACCCTATTCCTGAAGCTTTTTTGTATCTGAGGTTTTGCTTTTGTTTCTGCCAAAGCCAAATAAAACTAAAAATATGCAATAATATTATATTAAAATACCTCCTATGTTGTAAAATTTAAAAATCTGAGTCAGATATACTTTCATCAAGCTCTGCCTCTGCTTTTCACTAGTATTGTCACAGTGGGTAAGTTATTTAATATTTTTGAGCCTCATATTATTGAGGATTATTTTAATCATACCTTAAGACTCTGACTATCTCTCCAAGATTCTTACCCTGCTGTCCCTCCTTGCCGCACCACCACCATTGCATTCATTGTTCCTTGGCCTTCCCTTCTCTTCTGGTTTGCCTGGGGCAATAAAGACCCACTTGCACAGCATCGCCTCAGGCAGAGCTGCTCAACCCAACCCTGGTGCTCATGCCAGATCTCATTTAGCCTTTCCCTTTTGCATTCTCCACACTATTAAAGAATCACTTGTTTTCCTGAGTTTTGTTCACTACTGGACTGGGAGGGCTGGGTCCACATTTCTGTGCATCTTCTCATTCACCTAGGCATTATGCTCACCATGTAGACACTCAGTGAATGTTGAATACTTTTAAAGAATTGCAAAAACTCTTACAGACATTGGCCTAGGCAAACAATTTATGAAGAAGACCCCAAAAGCAATCACAGCAACAATAAAAATAAATAAATGGGACCTGATCAAATTAAAAGGCTTCTGCACAGCCAAGGAAACCATCATGAAAGCAAACAGACAACCTACAGAATGGGAGAAAATATTTGCATGCTACCCATCTGATAAAGGGATGATAACTAGAATCTATATAGAACTCAGGAAAATCAGCAAGAAAAAAAAAATCAAACAACCCTATCAAAAAGTGGGCAAAGGACACGAACAGAAACTTCTCAAAAGAAGATAGACTAATGGTCAACAAACATATGAAAAAATGTTCATCTCTAATCATCAGGGAAATGCAAATCAAAACCACAGTGAGATATCACTTAATTCCAGTGAGAATGGCCTTTATCAAAAAGTCCCAAAACAATAAATGTTGGCATAGATGCAGAGAGATAAGAACACTCATACACTGCTGGTGGGACTGCAAACTAGTACAACCTCTGTGGAAAGTAATATGGAAAGACCTCAAGGAGCTATAAGTAGAACTACCATTTGATCCAGCAATCCCATTACTGGACATCTACCCAAAGGAAAAAAAGACATTCTATAAAAAGACATCTGCACTAGAATGTTTCTAGCAGCACAATTCACAATTGCAAAGATGTGAAAACAACCCAAGTGCCCATTAATACATGAGTGGATTAACAAAATGTGGTATATGTATACCATGGAGTTCTACTCAGCCACAATAAACAATGGTGATCTAGCACCTCTTGTATTATCCTAGATAGAGCTGGAGCCCATTCTACTACTAAGTGAAACATCACAAGAATGGAAAAACAAGCCCCACATGTACTCACCATCAAATTGGTACTAACTGATTAACACTTAAGTGCACATAGAGTAGTAACATTTATCAGGTGTCAGGCAGATGGGGGGCAGGGAGGATGGGTATATACACACCTAATGGGTGCAGTGCACACCGTCTAGGGGATGGACACGCTTGAAGCTCTGACTCAGATGGAGCAAAGTCAATATATGTAACCTAAACATTTGTACCTCCATCATATGCTGAAACAAAAAAAAATTAAAAAATAAAGAATTGGAAAAACTCTTAAAATGTTAAGAAAAAAGAGTAAGCAAAATAGTAAGAAGGCTTTCTGGAGGAGTTCATTCATAGCCCAAAAAAGGAAATGTATTACTTGGGAGAAAAGGGTAAAGCTCTTCTAGTCAGCTTGCAAATATGACAATTATGATCAGTGGAATACATTGCACGTAAAATTGATTTATAGGCCGGTTCTCAGCAAATGTTAACAGTAAGTCTAATTCAAAATGTTATTTGAAAAAGAAGTTACCATTTAAATCTTAAGTGTTTACTTTAAACCATTAAGAATCAGACTATGTTGCTTTTTATTGGGTTCTCTAGGACTTAGCAAACAATTTGAAATCCTAAGGGCTTTATTGAAATAAACAGTCTCCATAAACATCAAGGTTAGTTGTTTTTTCACATCAATAACAGATCAGGTTCCTAAAAGATGATTTGAAACACGGAAGACTTTGATGCCGATCAATCTCTAACCCACTACATGACTCTGGCCAAGTTAGTAAACGTATCTGAATCTCAATTTCCCCATAAAGTGGTTGATAAGACCACCCTGAGGACTCCTATGAAGATTAAATGATAATGCACACAGCACTGTGACTGGCACTCAAAAACATCAGCTTTCTTCTTACCCACACCTGCCCCTCAGCACTCACATTCTCTGTAAAGTCAATGTCTTTGAAATAAATATTTTGTAAGTTAAACACTATCAAATATTAAATGCTTCTTGGAAAAGTAACAGTTTCCCAATACTATGATTTTTTAGAATAAGTTTCAGATATTAGATCATGTGAACATACTAATTATGTAAAATAGGTTTTCCCAACTTCTGTATGAATCATAGCTGCAAATTATACTGTCATAAGCATACAAGATACTCATGGCTATGAACTAAATTATGCCCCCTCCCCAATTCATTTGTTGAAGCCCTAACCCCCAATGTAATGGTATTCAGAGATAGGGGCTTTGGCAGGTAATTAGGTGTAGGTGAGGTCATGGGGGTGGGGCCCAATGGTGGTAATCGTGCTCTTAGAAGAGACACCAGAGAGCTCGCTCTCGGTACCATGTGAGAAGATGACCATACACAAGCCACGAAGAGAGCCCTAACCAGAAACTGAACATATTGGCACCCTCATCTCAGACTTCCAGCCTCCAAAACTGTGATAAAATTAATTTTTTGCTGTTTAAGGCATCCAGTCTATAGTATTTTGTTATCTCAGCTGGAGCTGAGTAAAACACCCACACACCAATGTAGCAACATTTTAGTTATAAATTCAATATTGATACAACGTCAGCTAACAGAATAAAATTTGTATGATAAACAAAATAACTTTTCAACAGTATGAAGGTGTAGTTCTCCTTATTCATAGGCATACATACATACTTGCATACACATATTCAAATAATTTGAATATAGAAAATCAATGATATAGCCATACAGTTCAACTCATCAATCGATTAATTCAGCAGACATATGATGTGCCTGCTATGTGCCAGGTAAGCAATGGTATACAAAGATGAACAAGACACATTCTTATCTTCATTGAATCCACAGCCCAGTGGCCAGAGAAAGTCAAAACATAAGGTAAGTACTAAAGTGCGATAAACGCTCAAGAATATAATAACATAATATTAACAGCTGTTCTATATTTTAGAACTGTTCTTCCCTAAAACTCTCTGTACTGACTTCACCTAGATTAATCCAACAATTGTCTCCTGACATTTCTACTTACGGAGACTTATTTAGGAGGCATCTATGGCAGAATACAGTTTCTACCTTAAGCTTTCTACCAACAATGTTAGAAGTGAAAAATAAAACATAATTTTTGAGCCTTAGCTCCTGTCAATTTAAATGAAAATAGACAGTTGGTTCAGCATATGTTGATTTCTTAAAATCGGAAATAGACTTTCCCAGCAATATGCCTCAGGGAAAATAAAATGTGTGGGCTGGCTTATTCACTTATATTAAAAGGAAGTTTCCAGCTGATGTTTGATTACATTCCTGAAGAAAAAAAACAAAGACTATGATGAGAAAATTACAATTATTCTTTCCTCAGGAGTAAAGATTCCTGGTCTAAGAACTTGTTTTGAATCAGTGGTTAGAATATAAACAAACAAACAAATAAAACTTGAGCCTAGATCTATCCTGACTCTAAAATTCAAGTTAATATGAACATAATAGAATCCAAAAACATAATAGAATATAAAAAGCATAATACAACTTATATATTCTTAACCTCCTATTTCCCACCAATGTAACCTGAAAGGTTTTTGGCTTGATTTAAAAATTAACTCAAATCTCTTCATGGTATTTCTCCTGGGAGGCCCAAACAAGTAAGCTTTCTACCCTCATGTTTCTCTTTCTGTTACTCTCCTTTCAAGGTATTCAAGTGCTCAGCAATAAGAAGCTTTCAACTGAATTTGGTGGGACAAAAGGCACCAATAGACACCTCACTCTTGGTGTCACTGTGTAACTGTACTCTCTAATGGCTTGGCCCATGGCTGTCCTGCATAAACAATTATTCATGAAGGTAAATTATTAATATTTAGAAGGAAAATAGATTGCCTGTGACTAATGCAGTACAATATAGTACACAAAATTGGGTGTGAATATTTGTCCTCTACTTGACCTCTATAGTTACCAAAATGCAACTAATGTTTTGTATTTAGTTTTCCTACCCCAATTATAGTAGAGCAAGATTTAAAATAAATGGCTGAGATTTTTTCATTTCATTGGTGAATCTCATTTGTTACAAGTATATATATTATTTTTATATAAAATGTGAAAACCAAAAACACTTCATATTTTTAGAAGAGAACTCCATATCATGTTTATAATATTCATGATTTCCAGATGTTATTAATGAGAAGGTATTTAGAGAATTTCCTCTGAAAATTTTATCCTATCCCCATACAACTTATGATGTTTGAATATTTTATAAACGTATAGTCATGAAGAAATTGTTAATACCCTATTTTTAAATAAAAGCGAGTAATGGAATGAGCCAGAGAGAAGGATCATTCCGAACAGATTAATCCAGGAAACACCTTGGCCTGCCTAGACTGGGTAGATTTTTACCAATAGACCTTTCCAATTCATGCTATTCATTGTTGACTACATTTGACCTTCTAAAAATTAAAGCTGGAAGCGCCTGAAGCTTTATTATACAGCATCTGCTCTAGTGGGTCCTAAACACCAAAGATTCTCCTTGAGAAAGTCTTCACAAGTCTATGTAAAAAAGAGGGAAATAGAAATAGTTTCATATATTTGTCATTAAGCTACAGTTATCAAATTTGAAGAACTATCCTTTACTCTGACATGATCTTTACCACCTTTTAGAATTTAAAATATCCATAATTTTATGAAATAAGAGTGTAGGATTTTTTTTAAATGACCTCATTTGGCAAACTAGAAGTAGGCAACCTAATATAAGTCAACACATCTTAAAAATCAGTATTTAAAAATGCAAAGTCCAAGAACATATGTGGTCTATACCATATGTCTTTACTATTAATAGTAGAATCACTGTTGTAGTGACTTAAGTATTCTTTTTCTTCTTAGCATATTTTTAGACCAGGATAATGCATACGAAGGTAGATCTAGAAAACTCAATATTAGCCCATCAATATTTATCTCATTGTTCAGAGGAATGTATATATATATGTCAATCTTTTGTTTTCCTATATAATTCTAGCTACATTTAATTCTAGCTATATAATCAAAGTGCAATAAGGAGTATTTGGACATTTAAAACTTTGCAATAGATATATCACACTACATAGTTACAATTATAACAGAAAAAGCACAAAAGAAGCAATTCTTCAGGATAAAGGAGCCACTACTCAATTAATAATTTAATAACTATCCAATTAAAGCATCTTTCAAAGCTACAGAAAATCTGGAGAAAACAGAAAAACATAATGAGAGATCCGGGAAGAAGAAATGGCATCAATTGTTAATCAATGCATTTCCAGATCATTATTATAATGTTGACAGAATTGAAGAAGAAAAGAATAGCACAAGCCAAACCATTTGGGAGGTTATTACAATACAGTTCAAAATGAATACAGTAAAATCACTGGCACAAAATTATTATTTTTCATTTCAAACCTATACAGAAAGCATATAAGGATCATTAATTAGTTATTCTCATCTCACTCTATTTGGAGAAAGACTACAATGCCCTTGAGACAAAGTTCTTATTGAAAAAATAGGTTACAACTCTAAAAAGGGGAAATAAGAGTTGAGCTCCATTTTTACGCAAATTTTTGGCCTCTATTTTTTTAATTAAAAATTAATCCCCAAGTGTATTGATGCCATCCCTATGGAAAACTGGCAGTGTCTATTAAAGCTAAATTTATCCATATCCTGTAAACCAACAATTCCACTCCTAGTTACATACTCAACTGAAATGTTTACATATTTTAAAAACCCAAAACCATGCTGGACAATTTATAGCAGCAATATTTGTAGTGGTTCCAACTCTGTAAATTGTCCAAATACCCATTAATAGTAGAATGAATAAATACATTGTAGTTTATTCCCATAATAAAATATGGATGATTGCAAAAACTAATGTTGAATAAAGGGAAGAAGTCATTTTTTGAAAAGTACATATTGCATGATTCTATCTATATAAAGTACAAAAAGAGGCCAAAATCCTCTGTTGCAAGTGAGGGATGACCTTGTAGAAAGAAATAGTAACTAGAGAAGAGGAGGGGAATTTGTGGGAGGCTTATAATGTTCTGTTTCTTAATCTGGGATCTGGTTACATGACCATGATATTTCTCCAGCCACATAATTATGATCTGTATATTTTTCTGTATGTATTCTATGTTACAATACAAAGTTACAAACAAAGATGAACACCTAAAGTAAATAAATGCATTGCCAGGAGGTAAATATCCACCAGTTTCCAATACAATAGCAAAGTGATGCTTTTTCTAAACGTAGAAAGCAGCTAAGAAATTTGGGAAAGAAAATAAGATCACAATAAGATTTAGAATAGATCTTAGATTTACAAAGCACTGTACCTAAATATGCAAAGCATTTTTCAGACCTACAGCATGTCCCATAGAGGGCATTACTTCCTGGAACATTCTTTTTTTAGAAAAAAAATACCAACACTAATCTTGGAAAAATAATTGTATGAATCTCCTAATGTTACATTAGAATGATCTATCTCATTCTATTACAATCTGGTTTTGGACTAAGACTTTAACTTTGAGTAGAGCAGTTTTATAAACAACATTGTTTGCCATGTCTACTTAGTAAGTGCTTGAAATTCTGGGGGATTTGCTATACTTGATATGCTTGATATACTTCTTAAGCAATCCATATGATTATGAAAACATGAACTTATAGGAAAATCTGGCTACATTTATATCACTTCTAATCTGATTTTTTTCTACTTTGTTACCCTAAAAGTAATTACACTGGTGATTGCTCAACAAAATCCTTTTCTTCTTGGTCACATGGCTAGATTTCATTTCCCAGCCTCTCTTGCAGCTAGGTATGGTCATGTGATAGAATTCTGTTCAAACTTCTCTGTGCTGTTTTCCCATTTCAGCTATCTGAACTAGAGATGTCTCTAAAGCCAACCCTGGAAGCCACACACAGGAAAGACGCAAAGCTTCCACTAATCTGAGTCCCTGAATAGTTGAATTGAGGAGGGCAAGAACTGATCTTCTCTTGTGTTTGAGTCATTACATATTTCTGTTGCAAGCATTAGCTTACCCTAAGTTATATACATTAGTAAGGCATTTGGGGGCTGCAAAATAAAATTTGTTAATTGTAAATTATTGTTTTTATATGTGGTAGAGTGGGGTTCTCTGTCCCGTTTACCCTCATTATAATTCCACATGCTAATACCTGATGGAAAGGTGGGGGATATTTTAGCAAAACAATGCATTAATATTACAACAATATGAACTATCAGTTTTAGCAGAAGACACTATGTCTTAGATTTATTGCATTTGTAAGAAGGATGGGGTTAGGGGCTAGGCTAGGGGTAGAAAATATTAACAAAAAGGGGATGTTGTATAGATAAGCTGCAAAATGGAATAACAAAGAGATGTTTTGCCAGACTTTTCTGGATTCCCAGACCATTAATGGCCTTCCATGAGTGAAAATAAATTGTCTTTTGGTAATGGCCAGTAACTATGAACCTTTCATCCAGTAGGCAATAATGGATGGATTCTCAATGGAGGAAAAGAGAAACAGCTACTTTGCAAGCATAAACAGAAGCAAAGTTAATGACAAGAAAGTTTACTTCTTAGATGAGAGATATAAAACATTGGATTTTATGTCCTTTACAAGCTAATTTAAAATACCACTCAACTTTTCTGGGCATGTGGTCATTGCCATGAGACCAATTTATTATGCCTTTTAGACAAAATCAAAGGTCAGACACCTTCAAAATGCAGTCTTTTGTGTACAATGGCAGCTAGAGTCCCAGAATAGAAGCCTAATTGTGAGCCGTTAGATGAAGATAACTTGGAATCCTTTATCTTTACACTCCTGGCATTCAGGACAACAGTGGTAAGTAAGAGGCACTCCACACGCTATGGAATGAGCAGATTCTAAGAGAGTCAACACTTAGGGTGAAACTTGCTCTAGTACAATACTCCCCAACCCAAATGATATTGCATACCTACTGATGTAATTTATTCTGAGCCAGAAAAGCTCAGGAATGAGTGAGCTAATGTGAGGAGGAGAGAAGCCCAATCCAGTTATCACTGAGAAGAGAAACAGAGGAAGAAGAAGAAGCAGGCAAAACTCTCAAATATGTGAAAAAAGTTAGTAGACACTGAAGTAGGGAAAACCAAGTTAAAGTCAAGTAATACTACAATTATGTCTAAATTCTGTTTCTGCCTCCAGCCAAGGGGAATTTTAAAAATTAGAATAAATTTATTTTTTAATATTAGTAGTTAAGATAGGCACAATGATTTTTAAGCTTTAAAATGTAGTTACTTTAATTATAAGCTTTTATATTCAGATTCTATTTATATACACATGAGATAATTAAGAATTGAAACATTTATCATTTAAACTGGCTCCAACATTGAGATTCATTTAACATGCTATTTCAGACCAAAAGGGGTTTGGGGACTGTGATTAATCAAGAGTTCCTTCATTCTCCCCTTTAGTTTTTGGATCAGCTATAAATAGCCACAGAATTTGTCCATTTTGTGTATTCTGCTGCATTCAGTATTTAATTTCCACACTGCTTGATAAAGTAGGATCCCTTTAAATTAAAGATCAGAGAGGTTGCTGTTCAATTCTTTTAGTCATGTGCCACATAAACTTTGTGTGAGTTATGACAGACCATTTGTCTATGAAACACAGGTCTTGATAGCACATAATATGAATAACTTTTATTAATCTGAATTTAGCATTTTTTGGTATTAGATGCCTAACATAATTGTGTACAGGTAATATGATTTTTTTTAAAAAACTCACATGCTCTATTGCTTTTTTATATCTCATCAACTAATTGTTTTTCCAATCCCATCTAATTTAGCTGTGTCCACTGAACTACGTAAGACTGTGGCTGAAACTGCTGATTATATGTCTACTATGCATTCTCCCTTTAATTCTCATTTATACAAGCCTAATGTTGTTCACCCAATAATATGTCCAGTTAAAAACACAAGCTCCCCAGCCTCTCTCGAAGTTAGGGGCAAATATGTGAAAGTGTTGTTGCTAAAGAGATGTAAACTAAGGGTTCCTAGGAAATCCTTGCTTCCTTTATATAGACACCATCCCTTCCTGCTCCCTTTCCATTTCACTTCTTTACCCTGCTTGGAATGAGGAGATAGTTCTGGAGGAACAGTAGTCACCCAGGATCATGAGGTGACAGGCACAGGACAGGCCAGTATAAGGATGGCAGGCAGAGAAGAAAGAATTAAAGGAAACTATGTCATTGAGGATATTACAGAATCACTGCACTAGCCCTAGACTACTACCTCCAGACATCTTCTGGCACAAGACAAATAAACCCTTAGATGGTTAAAGTGCTACTGGTTTTCTGTTACTTACAGCTGAATGCATTCCTAAGTGATAAAAAAAGACCCTCTAATGGTTTCGCAGTGAAGACTTTCTAGCACACCTGCCATACTTTTAAAACATGACCACTCTGAAGTGAATGAATTCAAGCAACTGCCTTCCTTCCTAATGTTCATTACATTGGGACACATTAATTTAGCTTTTATTGGAGTTAATGTTTTCTTCAGTCATTTATTTGCTTAAAAACACTTTTTAAAGTAAATATACAAAAATTGCCTACCTAGAAAGGGCAAAAAAGCAGAAATATTTGTAAGTCATTTAATTCAGTTCTTGCTTCCTTTCCTAAACCATTAATTTGGTGTAAAATACACCATAATTGAATGGTGTTCCTGTATATCATGCACATCAGTTGCCATGCTAATGTGCACAAAAAGCTTTCTCCAGCATGAATGTATCATGTAAATCCCAATCATTGCCACTACAAATGCTGACAGACAAAATAAAATTGCTGACTAGTTCCAAAATCTGTCCAGAGAGATCACCACTGTGCAAACATCATTGAAGGTCCTAATGGATAAGCTAATGCTTTCATATTTGGCATTTGTCCTGTTAATTTTAAAATAATAATAATACTTATGCATTATTTATCTATGTAGTCTCTATAATTCTCTTGTAATTTACTGTACAATGTGAATTTCAATAAAATGTACTTCCTTCCTCCTCTATTTGTTTTTATTTAAGGATTCAAAATAAACCCAACTAACCTGTCCTCTAAAAAACCATACCTTAATCTATGCTAATATCTTTTGTAAAAGCCATATCTTATTAGTTTATTTATGGTCAAATTTCACTTTGCATTTCAAATGTCCGGAGATTAAGCTATAGAAAGAGAGAAAAAGAAAAAAAAGGAAACAGAGACAATTTTCCCTCCACCAAAAGTGCTCTGTTTTCACTGGGGAATTTTTTTTGGATTCATTAAACAACTTAATTCATAAAGTAACAAAACTCCACAATGAAGATGTGATTGAAGAAGGAATGGAAAACTTATGACCAATTGGATCCTAATCCCCTGATTAACTTTTACCATACTCCATTATTAAATGCTATAAATGATCATTATCAGCTTTCAGATTTAGACAAAGCAGCTAAAAGCAAAATCTTGCCTTTTGACAAAGATGGTAAAGGAGGAATTGGAGGTAATTAAATAATAAAATTTGTTTAAAGAGGCTTCACTTTTAATCCCTGTGGGATGGACACAAACCAAGAATTTATTTATGTCAACTAAATAGGCAGAACCATTCATTATGTAAATATGACCTTTAAAGCCATATAACAGCTATAATGTGAATAATATATCCATGAATAATTGAGAATTGAAATCATTTATTATTTATTAAGTGCTTTTTATATGACTTTGAGTTAAGTAAATCAATTTGTTGAGCCTAGTGATGGTATCCATTAAATGATTTATTCAGCTTCTAAATATGATGAGTAATGTTTAGAATGGTCTCATTCTAAATATGAAAGTGAGCTAGAAATTGAACAATGGACATTTCAAGATGAATGAAATAACATCCTTGTTTGCAAATTTTTCATGTGTTAAGCTCCTTAAGGAAAAATAATAGTTCTTTACAGAATGGAAAGGTCAGAATATAGGATCAGTAACTAGAGTTTGAGGTAATAATTGGGCGAAGCATTGAGGAAGGGATTTTGGTAGCTGGCAATATCAACAGGAGAGCATTTCAAGCACACGAAAGGACAAAACCAAAGGGCAATGAAAGTTCAGAAAAGTAATCCTTTTGAGCTAGGCTACATGGAAAGGGTGAGAGAAAATCCTGGGCAGGTGGGATGGAACTAGGATTTTAAAGGACTCATTGAGGAGTTTAGATTCCTTTCAGAAGACTGGTGGAGAGAGAACAAATTGGTGAGATGTAGCATAATCAGATTCAATGCCTTCCACACTCCAGTAAGAAACACATGAATTATGATCCAAGAAAAGAGGAGGAGGCCTGGAAAGTATTAGGATTATCTTTATTTCTGCTGCTTCTGCTTATGATTACATGGATTAGGATATTACCTGTTGTATTGAGAAAGAGCTAAAATCTTACTTTAACCCAGGTAATCTGCTAAGCGTGTGATTAAAACTACTATTTTACCAAGAGCCAAAACACTCAAATGCCCCTAACCAACAGTTTTATCTTTCTGATTGAAAATAGCATCCATATTACTAGCTTTCCTTGCCTCTGTCTTCCCTTCCTCTTCACTGAAAACTTTTGGATGAGTATTAAGAAAATAAATTAGAAAACACTAATTTTATTATTTTTAAAATGTTGAAATAATTATTTTTAATGAGACTATTGTTGACAACCACTTATTAACTATAACAGAAAGAGTAAGCCTCAGTTTTGAGCCAATGACTTAAGGATTAAATTTGCATTGATCTAAATAGGGAATTAGGGAATTATAAACTTCTACCTAGTGAAAGAGATCATCTGAACCTCTTTTCAATTTCATTGCCTGATGGAAAAAATATTCTCCCAGAAACAGATACAGATGCAGGGCTATAATCCTCAGAATATACATATGTATATATATTTTTCTGACACCAACCCAGGTACTGGTTTTATTTAAAGCACTCTTTTTCTTAAACCATGCTCAAACCATGGTTGACACTTTAAGAAAAGAACCAGTAGGATAAAATATAATATATTCTGTTCACAGCAACAGACTCAATGGAATAGATTCTATACTATCCTTGATGCTGGACTTTTTAAATAAGCACAGACAATTACATACAAGCTGTAACTTATACAACTATTCTACCTCCTTAAAGTATTTTCCCTAAAAGTTTACAAGTCAATTAAGTTCATTCAAGCAAGAGGTATTATCAGTACTGCATTGCTGAGACAGGCTCATAGTGAAAAAAAATACTTTTATTTTATCTGCTGTGGTCTCCTTGTAGCACTGGCATATGAAAATGTACAAATGATCAAATATCTCATAAAGTGAAGTCACTGTTTTGATCAGATATTTTCTAGATATATACGAAAGAACTATCAAGAAAGAAATAAAAAATATTGAGATTTAGCTTCACATATTAAGTTTATTGACACTCCATAGGTTATGCCATGAACTCATTTCTTTTTATTCTCTCTCTCTCTCTCTCTTCCCTTACCCCCTTCCTTTCTTAAAGAGAAGTCACAGCTAAAAAATACAAGAAAAAAAAAGGTTTGGAAATATATGAGGAAACAATAAAGGAAACTCTCTACAATTGGCCCAGAGATTAGCCTGAGTTAGTCCCATCACATGCAAAGGCTTGTGGAGGTCTGGACGGTAATGTCTGTGATTGAATCTCAAACTGGCTTTCAGATTTTCAGAGAAAGCATAACCCATGATGTGGTTATGGATGAAATCCTTAATACGAATTGCATACTTTCATAAGCCCTGTACTCATAAAAACCCCTTAAGCCTCACAAATCTTATATTGAGGGTATATACTCCCTCTACTCAGAAAAATCTCAGATTTATCCATTGTCCACAGGATATTTGTTTAAAAGTGACACCTTTCAACAGGCCCTGTGTCCTGAAGAAGTTTTGTGAAAAAACTTACTCACTTGAATGTCAATAGAATAATTGAGTACAGAATCCCAGCTATACATCATAGAGTGATATTGTGATTATGAAACATAAATCTTAAATCAGTGAATCTCTGCACATAAACAGATTAGGAGATTAGGTTTGAGATGAAAGTAAAGGAATGATCACTAATCTTAAGGAACAAAATTGGAAGAAGTATTTTGGTTTTATTTAGGCAATCTGCACCTCAGAGCTGGGGTTCTAAATTATGCAGGTAACCACCTTGAAATACCATCAAACAAATTCCAAGATGTGACACTTGAGGGGGATCCTTGTGCCTCTTATTTTCAAGTCAGTGGCAATAGAATCCTTTAAAATATTAAACTCAGATATTAAACAGACTTTAAAAAACAAGAAAGTGAGAATGGTGTATTTATAAAAGATACTGAAATAACATACTCTGCATCATTTGCCAAAGTGTATTTCAGATGGCATAGATTTAGTTTTTCTAAATATAAAAAGCAAGCATACTATAAAGCAAAATATGTCATAGAAACAAAACTTTACGATAAAAATTTTAAAAACAAAAATCAAAAGACCTGGAAACAGTTGTTTAAAATAAAACAGAGTCAAATTTATGTAAAAAAAAAAAAGAAAAGAAATAATACACATGTATTATGGAAAACATTAGAATATAAGAAAACAAACCAACAGATAGACATTAAGATCCATCAGATAGTTGTTGAAAAGATGTGAGCAGAGTTGAGGCAAATGGAATTACAAAGGGTAAACAAATGGAAAAATAATCATTTTTACTGAAAATAATATTAAGATAGTATTTTATGTGATCTAAAGAGGCAAATATTTTGAGAAAATTACTACATTCAATATGGCTAAAACAACACAATATTTGGTGATATTGTAACTTGATTTAAATTACTTTGAAAGCAATGTGACAAAATGTAGCAGAAATCATGAATGGAGCAATCACTTCCACACAAGTTAGAAGATAAGTACAAAAAAGATGTTCATAGCAGCATTAACTATACCAGCAAATATCTGGAAACATCCCAAATATCCAAAATTTGGGGAGTAAATATTTCAAATGTAGCATTATAATTGTTTTAAAACTGTCTTCTTTACACCTTCTTGCGATCTTCATAATTTAATACAAACATAATACTTTGGTAATCAGAAAATTATCTGTTAATAAAAAAGTTAAATACAATGACAGCATAATATAATATGAAAAATAGATATAATTGTATTAGGTTATAGATTTTTTCACCACAATAAAAAATTACTAAGAAAACAATTTAATATTGTTATACTCTTTGAAATTCTCTTTGTTTTACTAACTCTGCATTTATGCAATAAGGTCTAACTAATCATAGCACTATTTTGTAATCCAATCCAATGACATTGATGGCTTAACATAAGCATAGGCTTTTAAAGTAGACTTCTTGGTGGTGAGGGCATTTGAGAGAATCTGTTTTTAAAAATGTTAAAATGTTATTTTATGACTATTTTTGCTTTTGAATAGTTTCTAATATTTTACAAAATTTCTTTAGATATGTATTTAAATTCCTGGCTTTGTTTATAGTAGGGTAATAAGTGAATGTTAAATAGAGACTCCTGAAATTTTAGCCTAGAACCAGCTCTGAAATTTAAAAAAAATTTATGACCTGAGCAAGTTATCTATCTTCCCTACCATTCATTGTCAACATTTGTTTTATGGAAGAGGTCACATACATAATTCCTTAGTTCTGTAACAGGCCACAGTATTGTGAAACACAACTTTGCAAATCTAAGAAATTAATACTATAATATTTTATTAAACTTAACAAATTTTTAATTTATAGTAAAGCTTATTGTTAATCTTATCTACAAAATTTCAAATGTCCAGAGGGTGACTAAAAATAAGCCCAACTTTATATATCTGAATATTTAAAATTATTTACATATAATATCTTGCTGTTAACCCAAAATTTAACTCACTAGCTGGGTTTTGCTATTTTCATAATACAAATGAATGTGTGTATATGTGCATATTATGAATCATTATAGATAGTAGTTATACACATATACACACACTCTATAGAATCGAAATATTACTTGTTTCTTGACTTCCCAGTTTTGCAAAGGCAGAATTAGAACTATATTTCTCAAAACACATTTATTTGTATTTAGAAAATATGCAGAGCCATATATTTCTACCAGTTTATATTATAAATTAAAGATTAATTATGTTCTTGCTACTGCTGCTAAAATACTTTAAAATTCAATCAATAAGAGATGGTATTTCTATGGTATATTTTGCTTCAAATATCCACATACATAAACATCCATGGAATGTAGGACCAAGATTATTTAAATAAATGTATCAACTTTATATAGATACAATGAGCCATACATGGGACATATGCTGACATATTTGTGCAAAACATTTGTTATAGACTGTATTTTGTTGTCAGATTTGCAGAGTACAGGGAAAAACAATATAAGAATGAAAAATTTTGAGCAATAACAAAAAAGGAATTCCCTTCTCTATGAATAGGAGAGAGAAAAGTAGTGTAATATTATTTTCTCATTATAATTAAATGCATTAGTAATATATATAAAATGTAACCACAGGGGAAAAAAGGCATAGTTATTAGTTTTCTGAAGTGCATAAAGGAACCATTGCTTTTGAAAACCTACCTACGTGGCAGGAACATGCTTATGAAAAAATAAATACCTAATAGTGATTATTTTGGGGCAAGAAGGGAAGGGTAGATAATAGTATCTGGAAAGGGTACATTAGGGGCTCCGGTTTTATCTTTAATGTTTTATGGCTTGAGCTCATTGATGCATAAATGGCTATAGTATCATATATGTTTTTATGTGCCTAAAACATCTAATAATTTAAAATAAATGTGTAAATATACTTTTACTTGAGTATGTTTAAAATTTATCTCTAATATTCTATGATCTGCAAAAGAATACATATTACTTGATCATTTATGTTCATTCCAAATCCTATGCACACTTCTCACTCATTTCTTTATCTTTTATCATTTTCAATCATATCAAAACGGTATAAGTTTACACAAATTGTAAGGTAAAATGCCATCTCTTAAATACTTTCAGAGTGAATAAAACCTAAGTGTTTTTTTTAAACAAGAGTGAATTTTAATCTAACTTTAGGTCGAGGAAAGCGTTTGCATGAATGAAAGAAGTAAAAAATAATCGTTTTGACTATAGTTCTACATCAAAAATCAATGTAAAAAATTAGATGCCAAATAACAAAATGAGAAAAACATTTTTGCAAAAAATAGGATAGAAAAAGGAAAAGTTAATGTCCCAATAGACAAATAAGACACTAACATACAATTTCCAAAAGAAGAAATAAAACATTCCTATACATATGTGAAAACACTTGCAGCCTCCATATTAATCAATTGAAACATATTAGATATTATTCTTTAATCTATTGATTTGGCAAATATTTATCAACTGTAAAAGCCTCAATACTCTGAATGATGCAGTGATATGGCAGCATGATATACCACAAGCACACTGTTAACAGAGTCTGAAAAGCAGACCTCACTGTCTCTTTTAAAATGTTCTTTAACTCTAGGCATATTTCTGAGAATCTGTGCTAAAGCAACAATCCAGGATTGATCTTCAAGGATGTTTATCTCAGGACAATTTAAAACAGTGAGAAGTCCAGTATTAAGAGAATGGTTGAATAAAGGGTAGGAATATAAAATCATATTATAGAAGTTTATAGAATAATATAGGACAGTATGAAATAATGCAACTTTACCATTTTTAAATATTATTAATAATTAAAGCAAGCATAAAAAGTCTAATTGGAGGTTGAAGTTTTCAAACCTAATCATTCTAACACTGTACAAATGCAGTATAAGATTTCTTCTTTACATACTCTGTAGAATAAGAATTAGTGGATTGCTAGAGGAAAGTTCTATGTGAGTTGTTTTTAAAAGAGGGAAATACTATATTATTGCTGGTGTTCTGAAACTGAATAATGAATTCATCTATAAATCATTTAGTACCTTAATGTCTGTTGGCCATTTTTTGTGTTAGTAGAGAAAATTATTAACAATCTGGATCTCTCAAATAAACCTTCTATTGTTTATTCTCTATTTTATAAAGTGACCATATAGTCAAAATATTTTCAATAGTGACTCAATAACCTACTCCCACAGATTTACTGGAATAGTCATCCATTTCTTTTTCTTACTAGTATTTTTATTCTAAAATGGAAAAGAGTAGGGGAAAGAATGAATTATTTTATAGCATTGTCTTCATCATACTTTGTAACAATGAGCAAAGCTCATAAATTTTTAAATTCTTGACGCATTTATGACTTGTAAATAGAGGTACACTTATGTGGAATTTGGATGTAAGCAGTTTTCCTTCCTTTTACCATGACTCAATTCTTTCAATGAAAGATTTCACATGAGGCTATAGAATTGGTCAGATGCCTGCATAAAAATAGACAAATACAACAATGGAATCACATTTGGAATTTCCGTTTCTTTTAAGTTTAAGGGGAATATACAATGTGTAGCTAAGAACATGATGTTGCTGCTTCAGCAACTTTATGGAATTATTCGGGTAAAAACTGACGCGCACAGTACTTTGCACTTGGAAGGACTTTAGAGATCAACTACCCAACGCCTCGTTTGACATGTGAGGAAACTGAGCCTGTGAGGATTTAAGTAATTTGCCTGTGGTCACTCAGCTAGCTAGTAACAGAGGAAAAACAAAAACAAAGGTCTAGATTTCCAGAAAACTGCTCTGTTAATTCATTTCTACATAACTGCTTATTGCATTCAGGACACCTAGTGTAACCCCAAGTCAGGTACGCAATGTTGAAAATGGTATGATCTCTTTATACTCCAAATCTAGGGTCAAAGCAAGAGAAAGATAAAACAAGAGGGACAGAAAAATAAAAGAGGTGGCCAAAGAGCAGAGATACTGAACAAGTGACAAGTTCTCCCCAGTCTCCTTCCATCCTCATCCCTAAAGGCTCTGGATCAGCATGAAAAGATCACTGGCCTGGATCAAATAATCTGTGTCTAGGTGCCACTTTTCCCTAAATGTGTACCCTTGAGCACTTTTCTGTGCCACTCTGGACCTCAGTTTTATCATCTGGTCAAAATTCAAGATATCTCTCCAAGGACCCTTTTTCCTCTATGTCATTAAGCACTTGAAATTTTCCTTTCCTTCCTTTCCTTTCCTTTTTCATTCTTTTTGTCCAGGCAATAAGTCCACCTTAAAGAAATTCCTGCAGTTGCTCTTTAAAAGAAGAAAATATTTTAATGGGTGCCTAATAACAAGAGCTCTTAGTATGATTATAACTGCACTCCGAGTATTTTGGTGTTTTAGAATAATACAATATACTGGAAAAACAACAACTACCTCTGGCTAAAAGCTGTTGAATATTAATTTTAAATTTTAATATTTTCTTTCACAGAGCTTGATTTCCCTCTGTCAAGTCCTAGGACAGAAAGAACTTTTAATAAGTAATGTGAATAGTACCAACTACACCCCCCAAAGATTCATCTTTATATATCCAGGTTCTTCCCTTCAAATAACCTGAAATTTCATTCTTCAAGTAGGCAATAAAACTTCCACAGTTAGTAAAATAAAGAACAGACTAGGAGAAGAAAAAGCTGGCTAGGGAAAATTTTTCTAACAGTATGTCATCTAAGTCTAATGGTTTACTTCTAGTAGCCTTTGGTTTTTTTCTTTTTTTGGCCTTTTGGGTTCTAATGTTTCAAATGAATTCATAATATTAGTGATTTGTATACAACATGGGGATTAGGAGTCTGGATCTGCTGTCTTGGGACTGCATATTGTGTCGGGAATGGACTGCATGAAATAATGTTTTCTATCATCAGGATCTCCTCTCACCATTATTACTGTTGTTACTGATAACAATTATCAC
The DNA here is from genome assembly GCF_020740605.2 of Lemur catta. Lineage (NCBI taxonomy): Eukaryota > Metazoa > Chordata > Mammalia > Primates > Lemuridae > Lemur > Lemur catta. The sequence goes on from NC_059139.1 coordinate 37,106,389, forward strand.
CATCATATAATATTTTATAAAGTACATACCCTATAATAAATTAATCACCTCTACAGCCTTTTCAAACTACTCCTATATGTTATTTATCTCCATTTAGCAAATGAGACAGACAAAGCTCAGAAGAATTAGAGGTTTATTCAATCTTACAGCCAGTATATGATAAAATCAGGTGTTGAACAACCCCAATTCCAGAAAACTTATTTCTTTTATCTGTACCTCAAGATGGAAAGCATCATTACACGGAGGCACAAGGGTTTGCATCTTCATACCGGGCGTGGGTCTGTCAGGAGTTCTAAATTTAGCTCAAGAAGTATACTTAGATAATGTCTTGAAATAGACATCTCTACTCCTTATGATTCTGTCATTTCACATTTGATAAAAGGGTCATTCTATAAGGTAGCAGTATTCTTTCACAGTGACCTTTCACATCACTGAAAACTTTTCTTTTTATTTGCTTCCCTAACAAAGAATGAGATTGAGAAACAGTTAATATTTATTTTGAAAAAATAGGGCTTAATAAGTGGAAAAATAAAGTATTTATAAGCCTGTCTTACAAATATTTGAAGTTATATTAATAGCAGAAGTTTACCACTTAGGGCAGTGCAAACAAAATCTAGAAAGATACCATTGCACTTTGTACTACAGCAATCATTACACCAGTAGGAATGGCAAATAAGGCACTCAATAACAAAGCCTACTTAAAATGTTCAAATATTACAAGTTAGAACATGATCAGTGATTATTCTATAAATTGGAGTTGGGGAACCTAGACAAACCTTTAACTCTTTCCTTGTTTCTCATATCAAAACAAATTACAGATAGATCAAAAATTAGATATACTAGACTTTAAAAGAGAGACTTTAAAAGACTTTTTTTTTTTTTTTAAGGCCCAGGCTCCTGAGAGGCACCAGCCCTCCGTTGGCCGTGCCAGCAACATGCAGGGTCTACACCCACACCCAGCTATGTCACCACTCCCCTCCCCAGAAGATGGCCTTCCTGCCCTCTCCTCAGCCCATCCAGGGCAGGGGGGACACTACAGGGTGCCAAGTACTAGGATGGGAAAGGAAAGTATGCAAATACCCAATGCTCTCTTTAGAGGAAAGGAAGAAACTTCTGTGAGGAGACATAGCAACCTCTGAGGGAATGGCCTTGGCATCCATTCCAAACACTGGGCATGAGGTGGCCATCATCTGAGGCAGATGGCTTTTAAAGGCCTGTGTCCCTTGGGCACACTCAGCACAAAAATTAGCACAATGGGGGCATCCAACACTTGCTATAACTATTGACAACAGGTTGATGCATGGCCACCATGGGAAGCCGATGGGCAGAGATGACATAAAGGTAACGTGAAAAAATCGTTAAGCTTAAAATGGAGTCGCATTTCTTAAACATGACATAAAAGCAGCACATGGAGTAATGTGTGGTAAACCTTGCTATATTCAAAAAAATTAGAAAATGGGCAAAGGACTTGAATAGACATTTTTCCCAATATGATATACAGATGGCCAAAAAGCATTTGAAACGCTGCTCTACATCACCAATCATCAGAGAAATGCAAATCAAAACCACAATGAGTTAATAATTTCAAATCTACTAGGATAGCTAGTATAAAAAAATCTCAGAATACATGTTTACACGGATATGGAGAAATTTGAACCCTTGTGCACTGCTGGTAGGATTGTAAAACAGTGCAACCACTATGGAAAACAGTATGGAGGTTTCTCACAATATTAAAAATAGAACTATCATTGGATCCACTTGTGATATATATCCCACTTCTGTGTATATATGCAAACAAATTGAAAGCAGGGTCTTAAAGAGACATTTGTACACACATGCTCATAACAACACTATTCACAATATTGCCAAGAGGTAGAAGCAACCCACATGTCCATTGACGGATGAATGAATAAACAAAATGTGTGTGTGTACACACACACAATAGAATATTATTCAGCTTTAAAAAGCAAAGAAATCCTTTCACAAAGTGCAACATGAATGGACTTTGAAATTATGCTAAGTGAAATAACTCAGTCACAAAAAGACAAATACTGTATGACTCCACTTATATGAAGTCTCTAGTCAAATTCATAAAAATGGAAAATAGAATGGAGATTACCAGGGTCTGAGGGGAAAAGAAAAGAGTGGTTGTTATTTAATAGGTAGAGAGTTTCAACGTTGCAAGATAAAGTTCTGAAAATTGATTGCCCTGCAATGTGAATATACTTAAGACTAGTGAACTGTATACTTAAAAATGGTTAAGATGATAAATTCTAGGTTGTTTTTTGCCACAATAAAAAAAAATTTAGGGTATTTACATATGACTTTAAAAAACCATAAACAAAATAAAAGGAAAAAAGTAGACTGAGAAAAATATTTAAAACAGTTAAGCAAAGAGCTAAATACAGTAAAAATTATAGTAAAAGTTATTAAATATGGTAATAAATAACAAAATGTTTATAATCCCAATTTTTAAATAGAAAAAATATATGAACAGGCAGTACCAACAAATGACAAATAAACAATAAAAAGATATCTAAACTCACTCATAAAACATAACATAGTAAAATAATAGATTTTTTTGACCCATAATAATGGCGAAAAATAAAAGATCATATCCATTGATGGTAAGAGTGATAGTGAGAAATAAATAGGGCCTCTGGCACACAGTTCATAGGTATTTACAATGGTGAAACACTATGAGGACAATGTACAAATATTTTTTCATATTTAAAATTAATATACCTTTGGACCAATGATTTCACTGATAGAAATGTTTTGTACTGATATACCATCTAGGTTTCATAGTGAGTATTAAATGAAGTAATCCCTGAAAATACTTAGCATTGTGTTTAATACTTATCAATTACTCGGTAAGTATTGCCAATGTTTATATTATATTTACTTAAACATTCATCATAATTTTGGAAGGCTACACCAGACAGTGTTAAGAATAGTCACTCCCATGGGAGCAAATGGAAAGCTGAGGGCCAGAGGCAAGGCAGCAGAGGACCTACACAATTATATTTTGTAGAGATTTTACCATAAACAACTACCACATTTATGGTATAAAATTACTGCTATCATTTTAGTCACTGAGACTCAGATCAAACATTCATTAAAAAATCGGAACGCATCCACCGTTCTTTCCGAACTCGTTTTGCCTACAGTTTCTTCCTCCTCTTTAAGAGAACTCTATATGAAAAGCATACAAAATAAATAGTGTTTCCCCATTGTCTTTCTTTCTTCCCTTTCTTGATCCATTGGAAAGAAACATTAACACAGTGCGACTGGACATCCAGTGACCATGCAGCTGTCCACTAAAGGAAGCCTGGTGGTCCTGGCATCTTGCCTGAGGAAGCTCCGTCGCCTTTGCTGCTCCAGCTGGATGCCTCAAGAGCTGTTGTAGTGGTCAGAAAGAATCGTCCATATGGGCATGATCTAAACCCATCCTATCTGGGTGGCTTTCTCAGTGTCTTTCACAACAAGGCATACCTTCAAATGATTCACTGGGCTGAATGGGGGCTCTCAAAAAGATGTCCACACCCTAGTCCATGGAATCTGTGAATATTACCTTATTTAGGAAAAGGATTTTTGCAAATGTAATTAAGTTAAGGATCTTGAGATGAGGGAATCATCCTGGATTATCTAGATGGGCCCTAAATCCAATTACAAGTGCCCCGTAAGATACATGCACAGGAGAAGAGAGATGCAGGAGAAGCCATGTGAAGTTGGAGGCAGAGATTGGAGTGATGTGGCTACAAGCCAAGAAAATCAGTAGCTACTAGAAGCTAGATGAGGCAAATTCACCTTTCAGCCTTCAGGGCGAGAACAGCTCTGCCAACACCTTGGTTTTGAACCTCTGGCTTATAGAACTGTGAGAGAATAAATTTCTGTTGTTCTAAGCCACCACGTTTGTGATCATTTGGGATGACAGCTCTAGGAAATGAATACAGATGCCCTTATCCAGAGTTTCTATTGCACATTGACTCTCACTGTTACATCGCTTCCTCTCGTATATTTTGTCATAGTCTTTGCAGTCAACATGCCATCACAGCAGGTACGTATTGTTGAAAAGACACCACTTTGGCGTAGAATGCTTGTGGGAAGTAATCCTTTCTGTTAACACCGCCACAACTATTATGCGATTGATCTAAACCAAGTTCCACACATCTGCAATGCTACAACTTGAGATTCGTGTACTTGGGTCATGAAGGCTTTCCTGTCTTGTTAAACCCCTGTTAAAGTGCAAAACTCCCTAAAAGATATAACTTTCTAGGGTGGAAGCTATGATATTTCAGGGTATCCTCTGTGCTATAGATCTGAAAAGGGGTTAGGAGGGAAAAAGAAAGTGTCCAGAAAACCCCAAACACTGTCTCTAAGCACCGAACATATTTCTTAGAATACCCGACCAACTTCTTTAAGGCATCATACTATCAGAAAAACAAAATACAACCAACTATATCCTGGGCTGAATGATAGACATATCAGAATATAATAACTTAGAAAGCATATGCCGTAATTGTCTCGCCAGACACCTTCCATTGAAAAACTGGAAGAATTCACCTTTTCCTCATTCTTATTGTGATTACAGTTTTAAAATGTGCATTTAGTGCTGACACAGTTTCTAATGAAAAGTGTTTGGGCCATGACAGTAGAGAAGAGTTTTGCCTGGGAGGGTTGACATATTTTTTTCAAAAGGTCTTGAAGGTTGGCAAGACATTAGAAAAATTACAAGGATCAGAATTTTGCACTCAGCTTTACAGACTCAGAAACTAGAATCTCTCAGCCCTTGAAACAAGCCTCTTCTCTCAAGAGTAGATTCATTTTGCACAAGCTGATGGTACTGCTGAATGGAATCCAAATGTCAATTTATTTCCTTTCATTGAGCACTACAATCATCACTCTGATCATCATGCTTCGACCTGCCTGACCCAGTTCTTTGTTATATAGGACTCAGAAGAGTGATATATGACAAGAAAGACTACAGTCAAAAGATTTCGTTGTAAGCATGAAGCCAGGAAAAAAGATGATAGATAGATAGACAGACAGATAGATGAATAAATCTTTTCATTAGGAAAACAGGACTACCACGACCACAGATGTTACAGAGTGTATGCAATTCTGACAGGGACAGCTTTTATGCCTACTCAAATTCTGACCAGGTGTATCAACTGATTGACCTGTAAACTCATCTCTTTAAAGTGTGTTGCATCTTGGTTCTGATGCATTGTGTAGATATTGTATACTAATTCAAAGGGAAGAATTCCATTTCTCTTATTTTTACATCTTCTCTTTCCCATTGTACTGTATACAGGCAGCATAATGCTCTGGAGTTAATTGTGACCACAATATTAATTTTGAATAAAATACAGCAGAAGAAACATCATGGCAGAACATTTTTAAAAATCCTATATTGTAGCCTACAACTTTTGATCACTTTACAAGGTCAACTTTCGTTATTGCTAGGCATGACAGTAACCCAATGGCTATAACAAAAAGCTGATGACCTTAACTTCCCAGGTGGCCCCTATTATAAAGTCTGTCTTTGATGTGTTTAAACAAGCATAAATATAGAATTTATGATGAGGTCTATTAGGATCATAAAATCTTCTGAGAGGAAGCTGTCTAGAGCCACCCTGCTTAAGAGATTTTAAAAACAGACAGATCAAAGCATGTGTCATTGAAAATCCTGCTGGTTGTCATGAGAGAAGGAGTAAAATTGCAAACCCATTCAGTCATATCCATTACTCTAATGACCTAGAACAGACTAGGATGATGAAAATGAAGGGTGAGTAGTATGGGGTCATAATAACAGTAGTCATATACCATATGCCACTGATACTGAATTTTTCTTTCTACAGCAAAGACAGTTTTATTTTTTTCCTAGATAGCTATGGTAACAGGTTTTATTTCTGAGTGCCTGGTTTCCTGTCTATAGTCCCACACACATTGCCAATATGCCCATCTCAGACATTCCTTAGGATATTGAGGATGAGTTAATAAACAAGATGGACAGATGCCAAAAGATTTAATGCTAAGAGTAAAATCCGTATTTCCATTGAATTGCCAAACTGAATTTTGGGCAGGTAAAAAGCAAAGCTGTCACATCAAACTGCATCCCATCAGCTCTCACATCTCATGCTTTCTTTAATAAGTACAGTGTCAGGATAACGTGGATAGGGAAAGAAAAGGCTGGAAATGCCTACATATCTAGCATCCTGAGAGGGAAAGTCTGGAATAGAGGGTTTTTCTTTTCAGGATAAGCCACTCTTTAGACAATTTTCTAGAGAAAAAAAGCTTGTGTGATGCTGATTATAATGCTACTCTCCATGGAATCTTCAATGGGCAATGTATTTCTTAGAGTGCTCTCCTTAGAATATATTCCTCTTCAAATTGATGCTATGGCTCTTTTAAATGGCCCACCCTGTATATTACAAATGAATTTTTCCAGTAGAGAACTGTGTTGATGTAAATCTACGTTGGCAAGAGCGTCATCAGAGTCAGCTGGGAGTGACAGGCATGTTCTAGCCAATTCTGGACAGTGTGTTGAAATATGCTTCCCGGGCTACAAGAGCAAATTCACAAAAGCAAGCCCACGTCTTTGCAGGGGTGACGTGCCGATCAGCAAAGCCCTGGCTCTGTCAGAACATAAAACACGTACCAGAAGCATTTCTTGAGGAGAAGCCAACCAATCAATCACAGCAAAAGCTACATAATCCTCACAGGTTAAAAGGTGCCAGGGCTTGCCCTTTCCCTTAGGGCAAAAAAAAAAAAATTTGCACATGTTGCTTTCAGGGCACACTCCCAAGACACAGAAGATCGTATTTCCTAATAACAGCCAGCCAGCGCGCACAATATAAATCCACACACAGGCAATAAGAATCAATAATTCAAACTCCAGAGAGAAATCTATATCCTTTCCATTTCACAGTTGTCCTGCTTACAATTATGATAATGAAAGCATTCCTGCATAAATATTAAAAGGTGCCATCATCTTGTTATTTTTTTAAAAATATTTTATGCCAACACATAAAACCTACTTATGTAATGAAAGCAAAAGCATTGTAATAATTATGTGTATAAACTGCTGTGGCAAGTACATAAACATATATATATATAAACATATATTTTTTTTTTCAAAAATATTTTTTCAGTTCTTCAGTACCTAGCATGAATATTATGCTCAAGAACAGGATTTCGTATTCTATTCAGGAAAAAAATTGTAATTTCATGTTAGGGCCATACATCTGGAAACTAGCAATTTCCTAATCGCCTCACCTTTCTGTATCTTCTATCATATATCTCATCACCAGCGCATAAATATATGACAAAGCTGTGGAAGTACATGGCTTTACCAGACAGAAATGTTGGAGTGGAGACTGCTGGGCAGACCCGGCCAGTCTGGTTCCCATTGTCTCTCTTCTTCATTTCTATAAACACACTGCAGATGAATTACAGTGCCTGGGATGAATGAAAACAAACAGACCCAAGAGATTGGCCAACCCAGCAGAAGAGTTTGTGCTTGTCTGACTACATGGTCTCAAACAAAGTCCTTGTCTTTAACACACAATTATCGCCACAAGAATTCCGAGACTGCCAGGTGGTTGCTCATCACCGGATGGCTCTGTAAATCCCCTATTGTAACTGAAATCCCCAGCCTTCCCCCAATCCCACAAACTCTCCACTGTGCCTTCTGGCACTCATACTCTGTCGTCAACAAAACCTCCTGTATCCTTAGCATTTTCTCTGCCTGTTTCCTGCACCTTCTTGCTCTAACACCACTGGCTACCCACTGAGAACACCGGTGTACTTCAGTCCTCTGAGGTGCGGGCCATGATCCCATCCACAGTTTTGTACCACAGCCCCGAAAGGAGAAGTAGCTATCTTTCTTGCTCTTTTCTGCTGCTTCCAGACTACGATAACTCCTTTAATCTGAAACGTCTTTGAAACTCATGCTATTAGTCTACTCCCCTCCCTGTTCGAGTCTTGTGCAGACTTCCAAGTCACTCCCCTTCAACCTTGAGGATTTTAGCACTGTGTCTCTCCCGCACAAACTCTGGCATAACTCCTAACGATCTTAATTTCCTCCCATGGTCTCCCAATTCCTTGATCTTACTTCAGATAATCTTATCTTCAATTCCACCTTGGCCTCCTCACTTTCATTACTACATGCAAGGTCTTGCCATTACCAATAACTGTACCCCATAATCACTTGTAAGCGTCTTTCCATACCTTCTCTCTTTCTAGCTCATTCCCTCTAGTATTCCAACTCTAAAATTTCCCAAACTCATTGAGTGCTCTAGTGAATTGACTTTGTAAGTTTGTGCTAACCCTCACCCACCTCATCTCCTCTTTTCCTTAGCAGGTTTAGAATAAAGATGGCATCAGAATCACTTCTTTGCATATCCTTTAACTCAAACTTGACTGAAATTTCTCACCTCAGTTAAATCCAGTCTTTTCCCAGCTCTGCATTTGTGCCTAAGCAGTCAATGATAGCTGAGGAAAAACTCAACCATGATGACTTTCAGTTTATTACTACTGGCCTAAGGAGGGCGCCTTAGTGCAGTCTGGAAATTTTAACTTTCTCTAGACAATGTACTCTCTTTTGCCTGAGATTACTGATCATTTCACACCTTCTCCTCACTCCTCAAACCTCCAATATCTCTTCTCTTTTTATTCTTAAGCTGATGAGCTAATTATTTTATTGCAAAATAGAAGCTATACAAGAGACCTTTTATACACTGCCACAAACAAATCTACCCGGCTTCTGGGTTTCTGTACTCCCAGACTCTTCCACTCTTCTTTCTCACTTATGAGTGAACGATCAATGCTCTGATGGACAAGCATCGTTGCCCGTACACTGGTGCCCTCGATCCCTGCCCCTCACCTCCCAGGATTTCCTCAACAATATTGCTCCTGCAATTGTCCCCAATCTCTCATCACCAAATGTCCCTCTTTCTACTGGTCTTTCCTCAAAATCACACAAACACATTGTAATATCGACAATTAACACACCTTCAACCATATCCCCCTACAGCTATCATCCCATTTTCTTGCTATCGCCTCCACCAGACTTTACAGCAAAATTTTTAGAATTGACTATTGCCTCTACTTCTTCTCCCATCATCTCTCTAATCAACTTGAGGTAGTCATTTTACAAAAAGGCCTTCACCTCCTGTTGCTCACACTTTTGGGTAGTTCTCTCTCATACTGTACCAGGGTTGGTGTGTGTGAGCAGTACAATATGGCAGAGTGATGGTGTGTTGCTTCCAAGTCCAGGTCATAAAAATCATTGTGGCATCTGCCTTGTCCTCTCTCGGATCACTGACTCTGGTCCATATCATAAGGACACTCAGCCCTTTTGAGAAGCCCACATAGTGAGGAACTGAAGTCTTCTGCCAACAGTCAGTGTAAAACAAGGCTGCCTGCAGAAAGCATCATCTTGGAAACCGATCTTCCCCTAGGCAAGTCTTCAAATGACTATAGTCATCACTAAGAGCTTAACTACAAACTCCCATAGTAACCTGAGCCAGAACCACCTGGCTAAGCTGTTCCCTGATTCCTGACTCTTGTAAACTGTAGGTGATAATAAATGCTTGTTGTTTTAAGCCACTAAGTCTTAGGGAAATGTGTTATATTCCACTCCAGACAATCTTATGTTATCACCACTCTACCATAGCCATGTGTGTGGTAGGCCACCAATGACCTGCATGTTGTCAATGCAATGATAAATTCTCAGTCCTCATTTCAGTTGACCTCTGACATAGGTTGACACAGTTTATCACTCTTTCTTCTTGAAACAAACACTTTGTTCATTTGGCCTCCAGATATTATTCTCAATTTTTCTTCTACTTCACTGGTCACTCTGCCGGTTTTTCCTCATCTTCTTGATTTCTAAATTTGAAAGTGCCCCAGCTGTCTCAGGCCTTGTCTCTATCTATACCTGCACCCTAGGGATTGCATCCAGTCCCATGGCTTTTAATACCATTTATATCCCAATAATTCTCAAGTGCTCAAATGTTGATCCTGAGTGCAAATCTCCGCTCCAAACTTCAGACTTATATATTCAATTATCTAAGCGATATCTCCATTTGGAAATCTGAGAGGCATATCAAACATAAAATGTTTAAAAATAAACTCCTGATCCATCTGCCCTAAATATGCTTCTTCCACAACCTTCCCCAGCTCAGTAAATTGCAGCTACATTCTACCTGTTGCTAAGACCCAGACTTGCAGTCATTCTCGATTCTTCTTTCTCACTCCTCACATCCAATCCATCAGCAGATTCCGTTGGCTTTGCTTTCCAGTGGTTGACAGGATTGTGACTGTTTTTACCACTTTTATCTCTACTACTCTCGTCTACACCACCATTATATCTCACCTGGATTATTCCAACAGTCTCTTAAATGGTCTCCCTGTTTCCTCCTTTTCACAGCATCTGTATTTTCTACACAGGAGCATGAATGATTCTTCTAGAACTGAAGACAGATGTTTTCCTCTCCGTAAGACAGATACTCCTACTACTAACCCTTTTCACTTCCGTACAGCACAGTCATCACTAAGAAATATCCCAAATCCTTGCTAAAGCCTCAAAACACCATGTGATACTTTCTACGGCTCCGACTTTATTTTCTATAACTTCCCCCTTCTCCAAACATGCCAATTACATCCTTCGTCTGGGCCTTTGCACTTGTCATTTCCTCTGCCTAAAATGTTCTTCTCCTGGATAACCATATAGCTTGCTTAGTCATCCCCTTCAGAACTCTACTAAAATGTCACTGTATAGGGAGTCCTCCCCCAAAATCTTACATAAAACTCTATATCTCCTGACTTTGCTTTACTCTTTTTTTTTACTGTACTTATCATTTTTTGACTCACTGGAATATTTATTTGCATGTTGTCTTCCCCTCCATAAGAATATATGCTCCATAAGGGCAGGACTTTGTCTGTTTTGTTTAGTGCTCTATCTCCAGAAGAGTAATGCTTACTTACACAGTTGACACTCAGAAATTATTTTTTGAATGGATGAAAAAGATAATAGAATATTTAGCTCTTGACTCTCACCCTGGTGAGCTAATCATGAAATAGAGAAAACTGCCTTCAGAGCAAGATGGTTTTGTGTGTATAGTCCTTCTGAAATGCTAAATGTGTTCTAAGCGTTATATACTCTTGCAATTTAATAAAAAGGTAGGCACAGTCCTCACATACATAATTCCTCTGTTGTATGCATCAGAACAAGTGCCACTAGTAGAATTAACACATCTGATTTGAAAGGAAATACAATCGTGTATTCTTTGATATCAGAAGAATTACCTTAGAAGGAGTAGAAAGGCACTTGCTAGCTGAATGATGGTATAGATTGGTCTAATTGGACTGAATCTCACAGTCCAACTATTGAGAGTGTTCAATGTACACACTTGTGACTTAGCAAGCTCAGCATGGGGTGATAACTCAAATGTCATGTCCTTTCATGTGGAGTGAAGTTGTTAAGAAAGATAATATTGATCATGTTTCATTTAAGCAAAGAAATCCCTAGGGGGGTGTGAGAGAGAGAGAAACCCACCTCCTGCCACTTCTTCTTTTTCCATACATCACTCCAGTTCTGTCCTTGCTGAAATCTTCTATGCTTTATGTTCATCAGGAGTTCCTTCCTAGGCCCCATTTTTCTCTTTGTAAAACATGGTAATAAAACCTAAACCTAACCAGATTTCAGCGAATGTTAAATGAGATAATCTAAGACAATGCTCAGTGTGGTGCCCGGGATTCCTTTGTGACTACTCCATATCATGCATAAGGTCTTGAGTGATTCCCACTAACAGATACTACCTCTACGTCCTATAAACTCCCACCACTCTTTGTATTTAGTTACAGCAACTATTGTTTTATGGTTATTTGAGTAATCATATTCTATCCTCTAACAGATCATTGAAAACTAAGACAATTCCCCAATAGCATCCCATATAGTAATTTGCACAGAGTACATGCTTTATATGAGTTGAATTATGCTTCTAGATTTTGATAGGCTCAGAGCACCCTCAATGCTCCATCAATACTACTTTTACATTTTATTTGAAAAGTACTATATTTGTTAAATATATCATTTAAACTTTTGGATAATTTTATGAAGCACATATGGATTAGTAATAGTTTCATTTACAGATTAACATGATTGTGTCTGGTAGAGTTTAAAGGATGCCCCTAGGATACCACAGTGAGTAGCAGAGTTGGACTAGGCAGTAGATTTCTGGACCTCTTTCTGTATCACAAGACTGTGCCAGGTGCTAGGGCTATACTTGTGAATGAGGTGGATGGAACTGGTTCCTCCCTGCACAAAACTTAACTCTCGTGAGATCAGTGGTTCTCAACTGGGAACAATTTCCTCCCCCATCCACCACCTCCACCAGACAATTGGCAATGTTTGGAGATATTTAGAATTTTCACATCAGGCTGGAATTACTGTCATCTAATGAGTAGTGTCCAGGGAAGCTCTTTACCTCCTACAGTGCACAACAAAGCATTACCATGACTCAGTCATCAGTAATCTGGAGGTTGAGAAGCTCTGCTCTAGATTTAGCTCCAGAAAGAGTGGTAAGAAGTATCCACAGGATACCAGATAGAGGTAAAATGATAGATTTGGAACTGATGACAGAGGCTTAAATGCCAAGTTGAGGAATATAAACTTTATCCTATAGATCAAGGATTGGCAAACTATGGCCAGTGGGCCAAATCTAGCCGATTTTTTTTGTAAACAAAGTTTTACTGGAACGTACTCATGCCTATTTGTATATCTGTGGCTGCTCTTGCACTACAGTGGCAGAGTTAAGTAGCTGCTACAGAAACCATATGGCCCAAAAAGCTGAAAATATTCACTATTTGGCTCTGTGCTGGGTTGAATGTTCTGCTGTTGCCATCATAAAATCTGTAATATTTTTTTGAATAAGGGGCCCAGTAATTTCATTTTAGCTGGGCTCTGCAAATTATGTAGCCAGTCCTGTGTGAGTGTTCTAATCTGGAAATAAATAAGTTCCGTGCAGATTACAGAGCTGTAAAAAAATGTGATTCCTCACTTATCTCAGTTCTCACTTATTTGCATGGAAATCCTATACCTTTTAAAAACGCCCATGTTTGTGTCCTTTGGAAGAAGAACTTGAAAGCCACCATTACCAGGTAAGGTACTTTCCACAGAACAGTGCTATGCTTCTGTGCAGCCACCAGGTAGGAAATTAATAATTATATAGCAGAGAAACGGGGTACCATCACCATACTTTCTGCTTAGGAAATGGAATCACCCCATCCAAGTTCAATGTGGTTACCTTCAACTAAGGAATTGAGACCAGAAGAACCCCTGCAAGAACCAATGTCCCTCTTCCTATAATGGAACTGTCAGTGGTTCAGGTACCACTGGACTGGTATATTAAAGGGTTTGAGGTTGTACCAAAATGGTTTTAGGCATAACTGCTGTGGTTTATTGAATTTTAAAATGTTGAATTAGATAATGAGAAGGTTATTTCCTTTCCAAATCCTTTTCAGTCATTCTTATTACTGTAGGGAGGAAGACTTAATTGGTCTTTCACATGTCTAGATTACTTGCTAAATGCCATTTTAAACAAAGGGAGAGCAGACCTCAAGCTCAGAGCCTTTAGTAGGACATGTAAACTTTAGATAAACTTTAATCTGTTTTGCCTTTTTTATTGTATATTTTTACAATTATCTTCCATGCATTATAAATTACAACAGTTCCAAATTACAGTAATGATATATAGGTTTATTTTTAAACATATGTCCCTTTAAATAAAAATGTAAGTCTACGAAAAATATTGAAGGCAAACAGTACAAATGGTCCACAGATGTACATTAAACTGTGAAGTTGATACAGGAATGAGACTGCTACTGTTATTAGTAAGAGAGCTTTATTAAAGGAAGCCTGATTCTAGTCAGAGGAGAGCTGTAGAAATCCGCCTTGTGCGTCATCAGCCTGCAATTCATATATGTTTGGGTTATTACTACCCGTAAATCATATGCTATTCTATTTGGCACTCACTGAATAGAAGGTCATAAAAAAATCACACTGCATGGAATAAAGCAAAGTAAAACAAATACTATAAACCTAAAGAAGGCAAACAAGCAGCAATGATAATGCAACTAACCTGATTAGTCAGAAACCTGCTTACTTGAAAAGGTCAACAACATACACTCACCATTTATAAATATAAATGTGAAATTAGCTATGTAAGAAAATGGGAAAAAGAGTACCCTACTAATTATAATAGAAAGAGGAAGCTACTTTATTTTAATAATAGCTAATTTGATCAGAAGACTATCTCATAAGAGTAATGGAAAGGAAATTGGTTGGTTTGAAATGACCACAATGTAAAAATGATATATTGAACTATGGACAAAATATTTGCATTAAAATAACATTTCTTTGCTAAACCTCTTCAAAAAGATTTTCCAGTATTTAATTTTAGTTATTCTGAAGATCTACTTTGGAGAAGTGGTACTTAATTTCTGCCAGTTAAAATTTCTCCAATTGACATACTAAAAAAGGGACTACGGAGGGTGTTGTTTCTCAAATTTCTCCTTAAAATCTTGGCATTTCTTTTATAAGCTTAGGTCTTGGTGTATAATTTAATCAGTATGAATTTTAAAAGATAAGGATTAGTCATCAGAGTTTAATAAGCTATTCAGTAATTTCCTAAGAATCATAAACATATTTATATCATTTTTTCAGAAATAGAAGAGGTATAAATTATTTTCAAAGTATAAACTAAATATTATTAAAATGCATATATTTGACAAATTATTGTGACACTATAGTATACAGAATCATTCATATATATACCAAAGTCAAACTATACTAATCTAATTTCCTAATCTAGTAAACCCAGAACACACACCCACACACACACACATGGTGACAAAGTCCATAGAAATGATTAATCATTGAGTGTGATTTTTTTTTTCCATTATGGCAATCAAAAACAATACCACCAGGACCTCTAGGCTGCAAAAATATGGATCCCCCTCAGTGTTCACATAAGAGGCACAGCAATAGAAGGCATGTTCCTCAATCAATCAAACAACAAATATTTTACTCAATGAATATACAGATGGCACTTGGACCTTCACAGTGGATGCAACGATTGATGCACGTGGAGTTTCTTACTTTTTAGGAAATTACAGTCCAGCTACACAGTCAAAACACAAACATGAAATAGAAGACAATGTAAGCTAAAAAGTGCCAAATAAATGGCAACACATTGTGTTTGAGAGTCCAGGGAAAGACCTCCTCAAATGAAGGGAGGCAATTTTGGCCCTGCTTACATTTATTATGGAGAACACAAAGTCAGAACACTAACCCAAATGTTTTCACTTTTTTCCTCTCATTAAAGCTTACATTTTATGTATAATATATTGAACCAAGGAAAACAAGCTCAGAAATGCTATTATAAAGAAGAAAGACAACATTTGCTTCTGGTCCCAGAGATATATCCATTCTAAAAGCTGATATCTTGTTAAGTCAAAGAGACTATTCTATAACAGTGGGATTTGGCATGAAGGCTGGCGGATGAGTGGAAGGAGATTGTTTTGAGGTAAGACGGGCCTTGGTCTTCCTATCTGGCCACCCGGTCACTTGCAGTCAGCCTGTGAGTCAGGCCAGATCTGGTTACCAAGCATTTTGCTGCTCTGTTGCTTAGTGACTTGAGCCTACGGACCATCATTCCCAGCTGGCTCTTTTGGAACCAAACCTTAATAGATTTCTGACTTGATCTTTCTCCTGAGAGCTCAAGTCTTTTATGCCTTTTTCTCTGAATGATTAAATATAAAATTATCCTCTGATTGGCTTTGTTTTTATGCATTTTATTTAAAAACCACTGTGAATTAGAATGTTCTCTGTTGACCCTGAAACCCTGCTTTACGAAAGACATATATTTCTCCTATACACACACATATTTTTTATCAGAAAGAAGGATGTCAATTTTCAGGAAAGCTACATGTGTAAAAAAATAAACTAAGATTCCACACCAAGAAAGAATTCTGCCTCTCCCCTTCTTCTAACTAACTACCATTTTGTAAAATATTTGCATATTCATTGTGATAGCATGAATATACATGCAGGGTAGAGTAATAATTCTGAGTGTGATTCTTAGACCACAGAAAGGTGATGCTGAAGAAAAAACACAGGATAGAGAGTTAGACAGACCTTAGTTCAAGGTTTAAGTCTAATTATTTCAGGTTGTGTAGCTGAATGACCTTGATTATGTAATAATTTTTCTGAGCCTCAGCATCTTCATATGTGAAGTACAACTTGCAATACTTAAATTCAGCCTCTGTTGTTTTGAAGGATTAATGTGCATAAAGTACCCCTTACACATAGCAGGAACTAAATCATTGATGACTATGTTATAATAAATCTAAGGTTAGGAAGTTATATTATCATAAACCTAAGGTTTTTATTCTAAAATGAGATCACATAATTTCTTCTCATAGCAACTCTTCAAGAACTCATTTTGAGAATACCTACTTTATCTGAAATACTTAAAGTGCATTTATGTCCTTAAAATTGCACATGAAATGATTTTTTTGTTTTGTATATATAGTAAAAGAGACTGATGTGTTATGATGATATAAAATTGAGGATCTAGTAAAACAGAACTTTAAATTTGAATTTTTCTAATGAGCTATAGATTTTCATATTTTCTACCTAAAGCCGTAGTTTCCAGATTGTGTCCTCAAGCAAATACCACCAGTACTTTCATTATGAAGGCTCTGAAGCCTTTGTATGAGTCACAGAATTATTAAAGAATCCTGTCTTCTGTTTTTACCCAGGCAGCCTCTACCACACTCTCTCCAGCAGCAAGTTGGAACTTGAGTTTAATTACTTATCTTGAATGGACTGTAGTTTGTTATCACTTTGTAAATTTAATTAGTAATTTTTTTTACTTGCAAATATCAAATGCCTTTATAACCATGTGACTTATGAATAAAAAGCCTACAGTTCAAAAACGTTGAGCAAATAAGGTCAAATATCAAGCGGCCAGCAGACCTGGAAATGTGATTCTCAGACCGCATGGCTTCAACTATACTGAATCAATCACAACTTTAAAACCATGATTTTTTTTTTCAAAAGCCAAACTATTAAAAATGACATATTTTTGCTACCGGTGATAATAAAGCTTCTTACTGAAACTGCTACTTGAAAAACAAATTTGGTTACTTCCTGTCTAAGAAAAATAAGTACTAAAACTTACTTAGTTATCTAAACTCACAGGAGCTTTTTATTTATAGAGATGTTTATACAAAGAATAATTTTTAAATCAAAGCTATGATTTAAATTATTTTAATGAACTTTGAGATTCAAGTTTTTTATTTTCTTCTCATCAACATTTCCACCAAGTTTGCAAGAAAGACTGTGGTTTTGTTTGGAAGTCTTTTCACCACTAGTAGCAATGGCTTCAGCTCGTAGAGACAGGGTTCACATCTTTTCTCTTTCTTTAAGAGAAATGTCAATGGTCATGGGAAGTGCACAAGAGTAATAAGCTGAGAGGTTATCATGTTTTCTTCCTTTTTTTTCTTAGTAACTAATTGTCATAATTTAATCTTTGTAATTTCTTAAATATTACAAGTCAATTAGCATGTTCTTTAAGTAGAATGTCTCCTTGGGGTCTTTTGATTTTAGGAAAAGCAATAATGTCTTTCAAATGCCTTTCAAAAGTTAGAGACACCCTCTACTTTCAGCGCCTCCACCTCCCATGATTGTCTCTGAAGGCAACAGCCAATTATGCCATGGCCATGGCTAAGGACTAGGGCTGACTGGCCCCGCCCAAATGTGCCAGTACTTCCTGGTGTGCTCCCCAGATGATTTCTCCCGGAAACTTCCTCCCCGCCTCCTGGTATCACCCTTTAACTGCAGCCCTCCTCTGGGGTCCTAGCTCCCAGGAGAGCACAGCAATGCTCTTCTCTGGGTATTGTCACCATAAGAGACAGAGAAGAGACGACTTTAAAGCTAAGTGGGGCGAATGTAGGAGAGATGAAACAAGGGGGAGAGAGTCTTCGAATAGAATCACTAAGTAATGGCTTTGAAAACCTGTGTGTATGTGTGTGTGTGTGTGTGTGTGTGTGTGTGTGTGTGTGTGTGTGTGTGTGTGTGTGTGTGTGCGTGCGTGTATTTTTAACCTACAAACTCTAAATGGCTGGATTTCTCCTTTACAGGTTACAAATGGTTTCTTTCTCCTGTGACTTGAAGAAAATTTATAATATATTTCTCTCTTAACAACAATAAAAGCAACTATAGTTGCTGATGAAATGATGACTCAAGAAAGCAAATATTTACTTTAAACATTAGCAACTTCATGTCTAATGCCAATGCCTGATAAAGAGAACTTTATAACAAATGAAAAAAAACGGCCCAAACCGTTTATCTAGTTACCTAAAAATCTTTCAGATTTCCTAAAACTTATCTTTCAAAAATTCACATAAAGAAATTATTTTGTTATATAATAGAAGTACTTAGTAATAGTTATAATAGAAGTACTTAGTAACAACCTTAAACAACAAAATAATTTCTTGTTTAAGGTTGTTACTAAGTACTTCTATTATAACTTTGGATATGTTGTAATTAAAAACACACATGAATGCACAGGAATTATAAAGATAATACCTTTGAGTTTTACCTGGTTACCATGTTTCCCAAAGATATCCTACTGCTAAATTTCACTTATATACACTCTAGAACATTCCTTCCATGCAGTGCATACAGCACAGCATAAACTAAAATCTTTGTATCTCTGAGAATTTTTTCATCTAGTCCTTAATTAGGAATATAACCCCTATTTCATGTATTTATATTAGAAAATCATATTTGGCTTTTATCATGTTTGGAATTAAAAATGCTTTTGAGAATTATTTACATAAACTAACCTGAGGGATCTTAGTGAATGCTATCCATAAATATTAGTTTTTAATGGTTAATATTGCCAAAGTAGCTTGACAATACTCAAAAACATAGCCTGAACTGACTGCTAAATTCAGGAAATTACATCTCCTCCATTATGGTAAAACTACTCAATGTTTTTCACTGTGACTATACAGTCACTTAGAGTATGATACTAAAGATTATAGCAACAACGATCTAAAATTAGATAAACAGTTGGCTTTTTAGAGGCAAATCAATGTACAGTCACGCATCACTTAATGACTGGGATACGTCCTGAGAAATGCATCGTCGTGTTCTATGGTATAGCCCATTGCTCCTAAGCTATAAACCTTTACAGCATGTTGCTATATTGAATACTGTAGGGAATTTTAACATAATGGTTAAGCATTTGTATATCTGAACAGATATAAACATAAAAAGGGCACAGTAAAAATACCATATAAAAGATAAAAAATGGTAACCTCTTTAGGGGACTTAACCATGAATGGAGCCTGCAAGACCGGAAGTTGCTCTGTATGAGTCAGTGAGAGATGAGTGAATATGAAGGCCTAGGGCATTACTGTACACTAGTGTAGACTTTATAAACACAGTATACATAGGCTACCTAAATTTATTAAAAAAAAACTTTTTGGTTCAATAATAAATTAACTTGAGCTTACTATAACTTTTGTACTTTATAAATTTTTTTTGTTTTTTTTAACTTTTTGACTCCTTTGTCATAATACTTAGCTTGAAACATAAGCATACTGTACAGCTAGATAAAAATATTTGATTTTTGTATATATTTATTCTATAAGATTTTTTATTTTCAAAATTTTTAGGTCTTTTTTTTTACTTTTTATACTATTTTGTTAAAAACTAAGACACAAACACATACATTAGCCCAGGCCCACACAGGGTCAAGATCATCAGTACCCTTGTCTCCCACCTTCACATCTTGTCCCACTGGAAGATCTTCAGGGGCAGTAACACACGCGGGGCTGTCAGCTCCTATGATAGCAATGCCTTCTTCTGGATTATCTCCTGAAGGAATTGCCTGAGGCTGTTTTACAGTAAACTTTTTAAAATGTCTTTTATAACTTTTTTGATAAGTTAAAAATACCCTATTTATACTCTAAAATAATGATACAAAGTATAGTAAATACACAAAGCAATAACATAGTCATTTATTATCATTATCAAGTATTATGTACTATATATAATTACATAGGCCGTACTTTTATATAACTGGCAGCACAGTAGGTTTGTTTATACCAGCATCTCCACAAACCCATGAATCATGTTTTGTGCCATGAGTTCACTAGGTGATAGGAATTTTTCAGGTCCATTAAAATTTTATGAGACTACCTTCATATATGTGGTCTATTGTTAACCAAATCATCTTTATGTGGTGCATGACTGTATACTGTTCGGTAGTTTAAATGAATGATCCAGGTCTACGTGCATCAATATAGCTCAATTGCCATAATCTGGAGTAATAAAGAGGAAGTTGCTAAAGGATATACATACACACACACACTCAAATACATATATATGAGACATACACTCCTTGCTCTTTTTCACTGTCTAGTATGGCATAGTATAGTGTGTATGAAATGTTACACACGCAGAGCACATATATGTGAAGTTAAAATATAAAGACACACAAGGAAGAACACACTGGCTTCAGGATCCTCTGGGAAGATAGGAGAATAGGATGAGTATGGCTTTGGCAGTTTCTATAACATTTTATTCTTAAAAAAAAATAGAACTGATACAAACAATGGTAAAATATAGACACTTAAAATATCTAGGTGGTAGACATGTGGGTTTATATTACAGAAATATGAAAAATTTATAACTTAAAAGTGATTATAATATTAAATTACTTTTACAAAGAACGTGTGATAAAAGAGCAGAGGTTTTGTGATTTAAGATAGACTAAACAGTAACTTTTAAGTTATCAAACACTGAAAACCATCAGTTCTAACTTGTTCTTCTATGACTTTATTTAGGCCAAAATGTGTTTAAAATTTAACGAGGAGACAAGTCTAAAAAATATAAAGAATTTTCTGACTGATTTTCCTGAAATAAACTAGTAGTGGAAGTTAAGTTTTCTTCACCAGAAATTCCACTGACCTTGGAGCTCCTGCTGATGTCAGAGGGAATCCCCTACTCAGATGAAATCTGAGTCATGTATATAATCACCAGACTACAAGGTATTATATATTAAATACAAACAGTAAAACAGAGTAGTGAAAAGCATGGACACAGAGGGTTCTAATCCTAACACAAATACCAGTGTTAAATACGTATTAGCTAGTGATATAACAGTTACTAATAAGCATTGATAGAATAACAGAGGCAAGATGTGCTACGGAAATTTGGAGAAGTAATGGATTACTTTCAGTTAGAAGAACTGGAGGGAGCTCACAGGAAGAGCAGGGAATTGAAAGATGAGGAATGGGAGTGGGCAGACAAGAGGCAATGAACCCTATGGTTCTACCTCAAAAATGCCTCTCCATTCTGCCTTCTCCTTTCCTATAGTCATAAAACTGATGTACACTATTCCTTCAAACTTTTGTCACTTCACATATGTTCCCTTTGCTTCACCAGTTCATTCACAAACCACTGACAGGATAATCTAGAAATTTAAATGTGATCCTAAAAGATCATGCAGACCAAGGCTGGCATAATGGCCATATAGTAGATAATAAGAAAAGTATTCGCTTATAATGACACTCACTAAGTGTGCAGCCCAGTGCAACACACTTAAATTTACACATAATTGCACTTAAACCACAACCCCAAATAGCTACTATTCCCAGGAAATTGGGTAACAGGGAAACTGAAGCACATGTTAAAGCAACGTGTCCTAAGACACACAACCAGTAAATGGGAAGTCAGAAGTTAAGCTTAAGAAGTCTGGTTTTTGACTGCTTAGACGCTCTCTGTTTGATTGACACAGCACCTGGAGTACTGTATCAACTCAGTATGTTACTCTTTAAATGGGTTATGAAAACCCAAATGAAGTCTGGGTAAGAACAACCAGGATTAACCTGGTAAATACAGCATATAAAGGTGAAATAACCAGGCATTTAGTTAAAAAAAAGACTTTTTAAAAAGCATAAGAACACTAAAGTATTGATTAACGAATTCATCCAGCAGATATTTATTAAGTATCTACCACTGACCAGCCATGATGCTAAGCATGAGTGTACCGAGGTCAAAAGAACAGGGTCTTGGCTCTCTGGTGGGTTATTCCAAGCCACTTGCCTTAAGAGCTACATGGAAGAAGGCAAAAATTCAAACTGTAGGGGTCCTAAAACAGATCCTAGATCCACGGATGATAGTTACAGGGAAAGTGACTTCAACTCTTTATAAGTAGGTCTCTCCACTCAATAGACCTGTCAAACAATAGAATTGCTTCTGTATAATCTTCATGCAGGAGGTTTGCAGAGAGAGAGGTTCAAGGACTGGTTGTCACAGATGCTATTCTAAGGAATCCAACTATGATTGAGAGGGTAAACCAGGTAGCCATTAGCAAACTGACGTAAATGGCCTAGCTCTTCACCAGATCTGGTTTACCTTATTTTTTGATCTGAGACATGTTTCCTAGCCTCCTTTGCAGTTAACTGTGGTCACAGAACTAAGCTCTAGCCAGAAGAATCCCAGTGTAAGTGACGTGTGTGTTTCTAGGCCTGCCTCATAAAACTCACTCATGCCATCCTTTGTGGTCTTTCCCCTGATTCAGCTAAGCCTGGTAACCTTGGGAATCACGTGTTCCAAACAGTGGAACCACAAAATGGTAGGATTCCTGGGCCCTGAAGCACCCCAGGGCAGGCTGCCTATCCACGAAAAGCAGAAGTAAGAAATAAACATTCACTGTGTCAATCCACTGATATTTGGAGAGTATTTTGTAGAACAAGATTACCTTAACTAAAACAGACGCCTTAGAGCATGATTCACTTTTTCTACTAAAGTGTAAATTATTTGAAACCAAGAAATGGTTCTTGATCAACTTTGTAATCATTAGATACAAACTAAACATGTTAGACTTAGTAGATATTAAATGTATGCATATCAAATGGAGGGGAATACCAGGAGCAGGAACCAACACTCGGAGGCAGGAACATACAAGGCATGTATTTAAATGGCTGATAATCTCAATTAGGGAGGGGCAGAGGATTTGAGTGTGCTAGTAATAGCAGCAAGTATCAAATATATATCTATATATGTAACTTATATATAGATACATATATATCAGAACAATTTGAAATATATTTTTAAAAAATTCTGCATAGTGCTTAGTACAAATTGTAAAAGCACAGATGGGATGATATTATCAAAAGATGCCTGTGGATATTCTTGGGGCTCATGGAACCAATAAGGAAAATTTGAGATACTCCTTCCAACTCCCTTGCTGGATGAAAATTAGTTCATGAGGGAAACTGCTTCCAAGTCACTAAAAATCGATACCATGGTTTTTATTTTTCATTTCCATGGGTCTCTTTATACTTCCCTGATCTGGCTGAGATCTGATATACCAAAATGAAATATTGGTAGAAATTGTGTTCTTGGTGTTTTTCCAAACAGTACCAGAAAAGGAAGTGCCAGAAATTTCAGAAGGGAGCCTGTTTTCCTGAGATTTCCTGCCTTCCTTACATTTCAACGTGTCCAAATAGTTCAGATAACCTTCAGCTGAACTCTAGGTTGCTTCACTTAGACTGAAATCAAGCAGCTGAGTTGAGGATCTCCCATTCAGCAAGAGGTACAATTTAGGAGGTACAATGATAAAGCAGCTTGACCAAAAGAGACACTGGATACCAAAATTCTGGTCCTGGCTCCTTATGAACTCAAGCCAGTTGTCCTGCTTTGGCACCCGACGTCTGGTCTTGAGCCAACCCTCTCCTTCAAAGCATCTGAAGTGTTTATCTATGCCTTTCTTTTATTCACTGCTAGTTGCTGACAAATTTTTTTCAACAAAAACTTCGTCAGAGAGAAGTCATCATTTCCCAATAATTTCTTCAAGACTGAAAAAGGCAATATTTGTCTTACTCCTCTTATGACCATTGTATCTAAACTCAGAAATGCCATCTAGCTATTAAAATCTCGGAGACAAAACACTTTCCTGATCAGAGATCTAGTTACTTAAAATCAGAATTGTGATTCTGGCATGTCTTTGGGTGTGACATGCCTTTTATTTCCTTTGTCATCTGCATTCATCTACAATGCATGCCTGGTACAGCCATGTCACTAGTTTAGATTTTGATTCTCTTTACTTTTGCTGCTTTCTTCCTAGAAGTCTAGTTGAGCTTTTTACCCCCCATTCCTGGCACACTTTTTGGTTTGCTATGGAAAAACTATATAAAAATTATTCAGTCACTTTCTCAATGACTGAATACACTTGTTTTCTCTATGCTATGCTCTTTTCTTTATCATAATTTATACTTACCAAAATGTCAAGGTGGTATATACAACCTACCACTACCTAAAAGTAACCAAGTGTGTATCATAGACCCCAGAGGTCAGACCCACTGATCAGAACCTGGAATCACCTCTTCTCAGGCAGAAACTACAAATAAGCTCACACAATGGTTGATTCTAATCTTTGTTTTTTCAAGAGTGGGAAAACATCAAGAATCCCCCAGAAAAATACATGGAAGCATATGCATAAAATAAATTCACCTATTACAAAGAAGATAAAAACATTTTTTTTTAAAAAAAAGGTAAAAATATTGACAAAATATTCTAACAATCCAAAGTCAAAGAACACAACAATACTACCAAGTACCAGCCTGCAACTTTTGGCACTGAATTCCTAATCCCTTTCTTCTTTCCTTTGTAAAGGGCATATTTGGGTTTATAAATACTGTATATTAAATTCAGTAGTGAGGAGGGGCTTTATGGGGACAGCCTGTTATACACACAAATACACATGCTATAGGCATCTTTGTCTGTCAAAGTGCGGATAGGATCGTGCAGGAAAGAAAGCAAACTATGATTCCTCTCCACCCCACGCCACCCCACCCCTTTCTGATCCTTTCTTTCCTAGGCTGTTGGAGAACCTGGCAGGCATATTAGTTTAGGAAATCAAATAAACGCCACCATGTAGGTATGGGAGTAAAACCGCATGCACATTGGACATCTGGAAGCCAATTTTCTTGTAGGAACTTGCAACAGGAATTGAACTTTGAGAAGCGCCCCCACCTCAGCCACTCCCCAGGATCCTTGCCCTGACTTGGGCATTGGTGGGATTTATTGTTAAAGGAGACTACTTGTGATACATTTCAGGTGAGGAACGACGGTGACCCTCCCTCCCCACCCCCGAAATTAAAGGCGGGAGGAACAAAAGTGGCCGAAGGGAGACAGCCACCATTTCCGTGCAAACCTTACCACGTATGAGCCACGGTGAAGCGCCGCTGCTTGGGGATGTTGCTGCTGAGAAGCATCCTGCGCAGGAGCCTGGGGGAATTTCGCGGAGAAATCACTGGAGAGGGCTTGGGAGAAGCCGATTTCCTCGCCGTTTTGGACTTCTCGTGCTGCAACAGGTTTTCCCGCAAAGATTTAACAAGATCCTCGTTCAGCCACGGGTTTGGACAATGCGGATTATCCACTTCAGGTACTGTTAAGGTGTCCGGGCTCGTCGTCTGCTGAGCCATTTTCCTGGTCAACTTTGTACAGTTGGCGACAATCCAGGGCAACGTGGTTCCCTGGCCTCTTTCCAGGGATTCTGTCGCTCGGAGTCCGGGAAATGTCCGGGGAAGCAGGTCGGATCCAGCTGCGGCTAGTTCATTCGCTCTCCTGCCTCAGTCTCTCTGCGGCGACGGGGCTGGGTGAGACGAGGCGAGCGCACTCCTCGGCGGAAGCCTGTTAAACGTCACCCTCCTCTCCCTCTCCCGAGCCCCTGCCAAAGATCACTGACGAGCTCGCAGGGCAAAGGAACATGGAGGGAAGCCACTGCGCTGGCAGGGCTTTTGTCCGCGCTACAAAGCAGCCTGTTAAACTATTGGAACTAATGCGCCGCAGCTGCTGGAGTGACTTCTGCTTATGTACATAAAACGTCCTGGGGGGAGGGCTTAACCATCAGATGCCTGCTGCTCTGTTGTTTGGCTAGTCTTTCCATTTGCTTATTCCTGGATCCAAAGGAAAGAAAAACTTTGAACTTGACCTTCCTCTCCCGCAGGGCTATTTATCTCTCTACAGGCTATGTTCATAAAAGAAAATTGCTAGTCCTTTGGTGTGCTTTATATTAATATATGTATGAAGAATAAACAGGCACTGGCTAGGCAGAGAGAAATATTTTCATGCTTACTAATCTCAATTTGATGCTCCTTATAAAACAAATCCCAAGAGAATAAAATGGACTCCCCCCTCCCCCAGTTAGAAACAAACAAAAGGTTTAAAAATGCTACACATGGAATACATTACAGGTTGCTGTTGTGTTCTGCAAAGTTGTTAATAATGGCCCTTTCAAAGCACTGAACAATACTATTTAGACTCACAAATGATATTTGTTATCTCTTTGCATTTAAACTAATGCCCATCTAGAGGGACAGACCATTTTCAAGAGTAGTTAAAAATGATTATAAAGTTTCAATTACTATTTATGATATATACAATTTTATGAATTCAACTACAAGAGGGTGAAATACATCTAGCTTTTCATGATTTCCTTTATTGTCTTTTAATTTTAGATTTCAATATGTGATGAATATAGTTTCAACAAACTTATTCAGAGGGGGCTTAAAATAGAAGAAATTATTTTGCTACTGGAAAGAAGTATAAATGTTATAACAGGAAAAGTAAGTGGTAAAACCTATTAAATCTTATTTATGTGGACACTAGGAGTGCAGACATTAAAAAGCATTGGAAAGGAATCCACCAAATCTTTGAATACGGATGCCCCTGCCAGCCTAGTTCATCAAATCATATTTCTCAGTTATCTAAGAATATTTTGCATTTTTAAAATACACAATATCTTCAGAAGGAGCTGCAAAATCCATCCAGACAAAATGGAAACTGGAATAGTCTGAGTCTGACTTTTGGTTTCTATGATTACTATTAGGTCAATTTAACAAGTTTCTCCACCTTAAGTTTCAATTCCTTGTCTTTAAAATGTTATAGAAAAGGATACTCTGAGGTTCTGTTCACAGGAGCACAGGGTCAACCACTTAGTGCATCTCTCCTGTGAATATACCTATAACAATTCAATGAGACATGTGACGTGTGCTGTGACATTATCAAAAAATGTTAGACAAATATTTGAATTTGAAAAATCAGGATGTGATTATTCTTATTCCCAAACAATTTTTACCAATATAAAAGGTTTCATCACTGTGCAACATTTAGTGACAAAGTCTCTTAGTGAATTAAAAGGATGTATCTATCTATCCTTATATATGTATACTATAGTGTGTATATTTTCTATAAAATAAATGTATATATATATATTTCTATAAAGTGGTATGAGGGGCTGACAACTGCACTAGGAGTTCTGCAAAACAAGTAAGCAATGCTTGCTCTCAAAGAGCTTGTAACTTAGTAGAAAGGACTAGACAAGTCTTAGGAAAAGACACCAGAACACCTGGAAAGTGATATAATCAGGTGCAGAAAAATACAGTGAAAATAATATGTATATGTGATGAGGGAACTCTGAAGTGAAGTAAAGCTTGAAGGAGAGAGGTTTCAAAACTTAATAGAAAGAAAGTTAAGAAAGAAGTACCCTCCAGGATGAAGAACTAGAATGTGCAAATGAAATAAAGAAGCAAGTTTTGTGGAAAATAAAGAAAAAGCCTAGCTGTCAATAGATATAAAATGTGGCCTATAGGATAAAGTGAGAAAAACTAATATGCAGTATACTGACATGGCAAAAACATTTTTTTAGAAAAAATTTCCACTTTCTAAAGACTCAGTTCCATTCAATAAACATCTGTGGGCATTTATTTTGGGCCGTGCACTAAGTGCTCTAGGGGATTTAAAGATTAGCTTGATGCTGTGTCTGTCCTCAGGGAGCTTATAGTCTACTGGGATAGATGACGTGTACAAAACCATTGCAGGAAGAAGTGTAGCCCAAGTGCCCAGATAAAAGCCTAGAGGCTGGAGACACTTAAATGTCTGACTCTAAGTAGAGAAAGTGACTCTTAGTGACCAAGTAAAGGAAGAGATGCTCCTAAGAATGATATGCGTTACATATTTGGGATATGTATGTATGTAATATATATATAGTTGAAGAGATTCTAGGTTCTAGTTCTTGCCTTCAGTGACCTTGTAGAGAGTACTTAATAAGAGTAAACTATTACTATTACACACTGGTCTTGTCATAAATAGTATGTCATTTAGGATGCTCAGAGAGACTGGGTGCTTTGTTGATGGTCACAACCAAGCTAAAATAAAAGATATGACATCAATCCATTAAAAATTTTTTGAGCATTGTGGTTAAACATGGACTAAACCTGAGTAAAGGCATTCTACAAATTTCTCATTGCTTTGGTGTGTGTTAAAGGATTCCATTGTAGAAACAGAATTGGAAGCCTCTTTGCAGGTCTCTATATACTATCAGTATTATTAGTACAATTTCCTAACATCTACAAATACCTTCCTGAATCTCCCAAAAGATATGTGAAATGCATGCTGCTTTTTAAAAATTAAAAAAAATAATTTGTTTTGAGACTTCTTTGCCACTCCTTTGAAAAAACTTGAAAACCCTGCAGGGTTTCCAAATCATGCTTGAAAATCACTACCTTAGGAAATGCAAATTATAAAGTTCTGAAGATAAGCAAGGTGAGTAAAGTTGGGATAGACTGGCAATTTTCTTTCCACTAATGCAGAGGGTCAGAAGGAGCTCTTCCAACAGGAGCACTCCACAACTTGCCTTTTCACAAAATCTCTTTAAAATTAGCTGCCAAGAACTTGTCTGAAAAACACTGTACTGTAAGTGACAGCCAAATAAGGCCTTAGGTTTTAACAAGTGGAAATTTGAAAGTGGGCGAAATGTTTTGATAAAGTCACCCACACCTAGAACAGCAGATAACATCTCTTAACTTCAGAAAAGTTTTCCTAGATACCTCTTTGTGGATTTCCAAAAAATTTTTTTAGGTTATTTGGAATCCTTGAAAACATTTTGTTTCATTAATTATTTATAGGCAGTAAAACAAAGAAGACAAGATTTGCACAGGTTCTGAGACAAAGATTGGAAAGTGTGCCCTTGTCTCCATAAGGACAAGCAAGGCTGATTTCCCACAATTGAAAGGGAGCAATGGTAGGGCTCATTCAAAAGAATGAATAAATTAAAATGATTTATACTTGACTATGGAAAACATCATATGCTTTTCCCAACTATGTTTTAATTAGGTAAATATGAACTAAAATAAGATTGCTTTCAAATTGCCCATAAGATGTAGTCCATGGTAACAACCTGATAGTGGGAGAGGTTATGTTGTCTAGTGGTTAAGAGGATGTGCAGTGTGTTTGGAGCCAAAAAGCTTGTTTTGGAACCCAGCAGTGCCACTTATTAGCTGCATTATTTCACTTGTCTGTGGCTCAATTTCTCATCTGTGAAATAGAATGATGGTTGTGGTGATGATGATGATGATGATAATGATGATGATAGTGGCTATTGTGTAAGAATGCTCCAAGGATTAAATGTGTTAATACCCATGATATAAAGTAATTCGAAGAGTGCCTGGTACAGAATAAGCACTCAATAAATAATACCTACCACTAGGTGATACAAGAAACTCAGAAATTTACACTTAATACATATGAACTGTAGATACAAGTAGATACAAGAATTTTGTATTTTATTTCATTCTTGCAGTCACCCTTAGGATGTTGTTTTTGTACAATTGTTTTATAATGGGGGTATAAGGAGGTTAAATAACTTGCTAAAGGTCATATAGTTCAACAATGGCAGAAATGGTATCTGAATCTGTGCCCATGAGGTATCAGGGCCTTCTTTATTTTGACCTACACTGTATCACCCCAAAAGGAAAGCTGATCTGATATTTAAAATTGATTATGGTTATTTCTATGGAAAATAGTAGACATCTGAGATCCCTGAGTTCTTGGTCCAGTTAACACTAAATTTTGTCCTTGGCGGCAATAAGAACATACACCGTGACAACCTGTGAAGCCTGCCAAGTCATGAAATTCTTACAGAGGCGTGGTATTCAATAAGGGCAGCTGGAGGTGGAATTCCTGAGTTTTTTTTTTTTTCATCTATATGCCTGTATTCCTTCAATATGAAGGAATTTTCATTAAACTCCATGACAGTTTTCCACTTTGCCAAATAACATATTCTAAAATCATTTTATCTTAAATTTTAATCATGATTATTTTTCATTTAGAATGTATATCATAAATTTTGATGATGAAGTTATAGCATCCATATATCTAAAAGTATATCTGGGTACTGTAGAACACAGTTTTTCAAATCATCATCATCATTGAACTTTTATTAAGTATTGGGCTAGTTGGCAGACATTTTAAAAAAATCTTCTTTAAAAGAGAAGATATATGCAACCATCCCAACAAAGAAAATAAATACTAAGTATCAAATTAATAATAGGAACAAATGGTGCCTCAGTGGTCACAAGGAGCAATGAATAAATATCTAGCAGATGGAGAATAACTCAAGGAAGAAGAGCTTGAATTAAATCTTCAAAGAAGGTACGTGTGGAATAATAATAACAATAATAATAATAAAATAGGGGGATATAGTAGTTGAGAAGAGGTAAGAAATGTTGGATTTTTAGACTCTTTACCATGGAAAAATCAGCAAAATTTACTTGATATGTAGGTAAATAATATAGCGATTTAAATAAGAATAATAGAGAGATTTAAATAAGTTTAATCTGGTGACAGTCTGTAATATAATTTGTAAAAGAAGGATTCTAAAGGCTGTTAATTTCAACAGTTCCTATTCAATATGAAGTTGCATTCAAATGGAAATAAAGGGGCTAATGAAGCAAGAATTAGAAGGATTTGTTCATTGGCTATTTATGAGCTTGTAAGTCAATTGAGAAGGCAAAAACTGAGCATTTTTTATACATTCCATCTAATTAACTATGGTGCACTTAGTTAATCTTCAAAAGTTAATATTTTTAAGAGTACCTAGAGTTTATTGAACAAAACAAATATATGTCTTGATTTATATTAGAGCTAAATTTTGAACACACAATGTGTTCTTCTAAGCTCAATTCATTTTAACAAAAAGATCAAACCAACAAGACAGAATAATGGCCAGTAAACATATTAAAAAGTGCTCAACATCTCTAATCATCAGGGGAATGCAAATCAAAACCACAGTGAGATATCACCTAACTCCAGTGAGAATGGACTTTATCAAAAAGTCCCAAAACAACAAAGGCTGGCGTGGATGTGGAGAGACAGGAACATTCTTACACTGCTGGTGGGACTACAAATTAGTACAACCCCTGTGGAAAATAATTTGGAGATACCTCAAAGAGCTAAAAATAGAAATATCATTTGATCCAACAATCCCACTACTAGGTATCTACCCAAAGGAAAAAAAGACATTCTATAATAAAGACATCTGCACTTGAATGTTTATGGCAACACAATTCACAATTGCAAAGATGTGGAAACAACCCTAGTGCCCATCAATACATAAGTGGATTAATAAAATGTGGTATATGTATACCATGGAATACTACTCAACTACAAAAAACAATGGTGATCTAGCACCTCTTATATAATCCTGGATAGAGCTTGAGCCTATCCTTCGAAGTGAGATATCATAAGAATGGAAAAATAAGCACCACATGTACTCGCCATCAAATTGGTACTAACTGATCAACACTAAGGTGCTCACATGGTAGTAATATTAATTAGGTGTCAGTCAGGTTGAGGGGTGGGGGTGGGTAAACTCACAACTAATGAAGACAGAGCACACTCTATGGGGGAAGGGCATGCCTCTAGCCCCGGCTTGGGCGAGGCAAAGGCATTACTTGTAACCAAAATGTTTGCACCCCCATAATATTCTAAAATAAAAAAAAAAAGATGAAATCTAGTCAAATAGGTTTTTTCTTATATTTAAACTAAATGTTAAAGAGATCTGTACTGAAATAGTAAGTCATAATTTTACTTGAAAGAAAACTTAACGTTTTATAGGGTACAACTTATATGAGCATATTAATATAGCATGTGTATTTTTTCTGAGAAAAATTGCAACACAACTTAAGAACCTTTCCTTTCCTCATGATACATTCATTTAAAAAAACTTCCAATAATGAACAGAAATTATCCCTAATTACTTTGCTAAAATGAAACCCCAGATGCCCTCCCTCAATATTAATAAAATTTCAATAAAGACAAAAGATTCTGATGGCCACTAAATTTTTAACATATTATAATACCCTATATTTCTGGGTCTTCTTTCAGTGGGAAGAATAGCCAAGCATTTTGCCTTCAACTTACCAACAAAGCAAAACAAAAATCCTATAACCCACTATATCTATAGTAGAAAATTCCTTACCCTGAATTACTGAAAAAATTACTAGATGTAAGTGCAGAATGCCAGTGCACTAAGCATAAGTACTTTGCATAATTATGTAATTTGATCATCACAATCACTCTAAATAGGTAGGTACTGTTACCCATGTTTTAAAGTTAAGAAAACTGATGCACAAAAGAAAAATTAAATAACTTTCTCAGGGATCATAACCAAAAGATCTCCAAACTCCCCAAAACTGTTCATTATATTACAAGTAACAGTGCACAAAACCACTGGGGTAGGCCTTTAGAGTCTTTGTTCTTAATGTAAAGAAAGTTGATAAGAAGAAACAAATGTTTATTGTCTTTGTTCACATAATAAACATGATAATGGACAAAATTCATTGTATATCCAAAATTCAGAGGAATATAACACAATAGTCACCTTTTCAAAGCCTGACACCAAGGAACTCATCTCTCTCTTTTATTTTGTGTACTGATTCCCAACCAGCCCACAAGAAAGGATTTTTAGAGTATTTCTCATATTAGCATAATATGACTGGAAAACTTCCCTGTCACCCCTACACATAACATCTGTTTCAGTCATTCTGTCTTTGGGATATGGTTTTTATGAGATAAACAGTGTATTTCACTGCAAGTGTCTATGATTTGGAGGTTTATAATTGTAGTTGGAATTTTTTCTAAAGTTTAAAGTACCTAAACAGTGATTCCTCATAATCAAATTATATTTTCAGGAATAACATTTTTCATACCTAAAGAACCTTCTGAAACCTAGGTGTTTATGTGGGATGCTTTATAAAAGGCATTGTAGAAACCAGAGGTTTATTCCCATTCTGTAATTAATTAGCTAAGTCACCTTGAATAAGTTTATTCAACTTCCCTGGAACTCAATTTTCCAGTCTAAAGTCATATAACTTTATTACAGGTTTTTTTTAATTTCAGCATATTATGGGGGTACAGATGTTTAGGTTACATATATTGCCTTTGCCCCACCTAAGTCAGAGCCTCAAGCATGTCCATCCCCCAGATGGTGTGCATTGCACCCATTAGGTGTCAATGTACCCATCGCCCCTCCCCCCTTCCACCTGCCCGACACCCTACAGTTTTATCACTTAAAAAAAAAAACAGATTCTAGTCTTTTATTGCAAGTTTCAGTTGCCATTTAAGAAAAACCATCAAGTGCATCCTGAGACAAATACAGTCTCTTCCATTTGGATATGCTGTTATCATATACCACAGATAATGCTTCAAGAAGAGCGATGGAAAAAATATATTCAATGTTTAAGAAATTGAGGATGGAAAATAAGAGAGTGCTGCACTAAATAGGTGTCTTACTGATGCTTTTATGGCCCTTAAACTTGTGAAAATTCCTTCCCTAACTAGGTAAAAAATTTGTTCTAACATCTGAGTCACAGCTTGGGAGACAGAGTGGGAGAGCAATGCCTAAGTTAATTTAATATTTGGAATCAAAGCATTGTTTTACTTCTAAAATACTGACATTACACAGGTATATTCACTGTTACATAATAAGTCAGGCTTTCTAAAACATCGGGGCTTAAGTTACCTTTTAGGCAATATGAGGAACCTCTGAACTCATGTTTCAAGAGCATTTCCCACCACAAGAACAAGTTTTGCCCAATTTTAATGAATGGTGCATGAAAAAAGTAGCACTTTGCGGTTCAAAATATATACTGGGCTGGGCTGAATACAATTAAATGGATTTCCTCACAAGATCTCTCAGTCTTTTAATATGCAGGCTTGCTTAGCTCTAAATCCACCTGTATTCTCCAGCATGTCCAGAGACGGATGTTTCCAGGAAAATTTAACTTGACTTGCTACAAACATCACCTTGTGTTCCAGGAGATTTTAGATGATAGATAATGCAAATTTTCCTGGTCTTCTGGTGTGCTTTTATTTTTCCTCTTGCATTGAACTTCAATCAAACAGAATGCTGCCAGCAGAATGACAAGTTTGTCCAGGTACTAGCTGCCCCGGGACTAGCCTCCATTACTCAAGGTTATTGTTATGCTCCTGCTCTCAGGTGAATTCCACCCTATTTTGTGATTGGTATATACGCGCATGTAAAAGCCATAACCTCAGCAGAGACTGAGAGGGCTGTGAGTCTAAATGACAACATTATGGAAAGCTTGCCTGTTAGAAGGCTGTGGACAGACTAAGAGGCCAGGGAAGTACTGGACCAGATGGCACTGTGGGTGAGAAGATGCATAAAGGCAACTGAAGGCCAGACATGGCTTTCAAACTTAAATGTACTAGAAATCACCACGCTAAAATGAAGACTCTGATTCAGTACATCTGGGATGAAGCTTGAGATTCTGAATTTCCAAAGTTCCCAGGTAATGTTGTTCCTGGTCCATGGATCACCCCACGAGTATCTCAGCACTAGAGTATGTAGGAATTGACGGCTAATGAAGTACAGCAAATAAAGGCAATTAACTTGGACCCAGGTGATGCTACTTCTTTATATTCAGGCATTTGTGTAGTGTTTAAATCAGCTGCTGATATTTTAATAAATAATGCTTTTTTAAAAAAATAACCTCTATTACACAACAATATTACATAACAAAATCATACACCATTTTTCAAAAGAGCACATACACACTGAAAGATTCAATTCTAGCAGCAAACTTTGCTATATTATATTAAATCCACCCTTGAAAGTCGAGGCAAAAAAGAGTTAACAGAAGTTGAAACAAACCCTTTTGCAAGTGTGATGAAATTCTCTGCTTTTCTGTACTATTAATTGAGATTGATGGTTACATAATTGAAAGGCAAAACTTAAGACTTGTAGATGGTTTCCTGGATGTAATTTATTTAATTATCCTACAAGCATCTAATGGAACAGATGCTGCGTGCTAGGTTCTATGGGTCCACTGGGGATACTGATCTTTGTGTATCTGGGACACAAGATTTATTCTTTGCTGTGCTCACAGTCATCTGGGACTTTCAGTCCAGTCTACTCTGCACTGTGAAGCATTACCAAGGACATTTACCATAAAGATTCACTACTACACTATTGACCTATCATCTAAAGAATTAATCAAGAGAGTGTGCACCCATCAACTTTATACATCTAGTCTCACAGTCAGTATGTGGATAACTATAAAAGAAGGTATATGCTTTTCTTTCTGGTGCTTTCAAAGAAGTTATTCTGACTTGGAAGTGCTCAAATGATTTGTAAGTTATGTATGCCAGTTCAAATTTTTTCTGGAATTATTATTTTATGCCCTAATAAAAGCAAATATGAGTACCTGTGGCCTATGTGCCTGTAGGAACATATATTACTGTTTTCTGAGGCTTTTTAAAAACATAGTGTCATATTTAATGATCATTCAGCAACTCGCTTTTTTCACTGAAAAAGATCTCTCTTACTCGTTTTAGCTGATGCCTAATATTCAATAATATGGCTATTTTATAGTTCGTTTAGCCATTTACCTATTGAAAAGCATTCAGTTTTCTAGTTTTTCACTATTACGTGTAAGGAAAAGCCATGCAAAACTCATTGGGTATGCATTCCAAGTATTTTTTTACTAATATTAAGATACTTAGAAGTAGAATTGTTAAGTGGTAAGATATCAGCATTTTTAAATTTTAATAGAAACTGCCAAATTGTTCTTCAAAGTGGATGATTTAATTTACACTCCTCCCCAAAGTGTTTGAGATCCCACTTTTTTTTCCTCAAACAGCTTTATGTTGCCATCAATTTCCCTGCACTAGTTGTCAAAGCCTTTTCTTTCCCTCAAGAATATCTTCTATTTTTCACAGAAGAAACTAAGAAGAGCATCAGTGGCTAACATTACAATTCACAGAGGTAGGAAGATATATTTCACTTTGCTTCTAAGTCAATGTTCAATTTTAGCTCTTTAACAATTTTAGTTGACCAAGCATTTCCCAGAAGTGTCTCTAATATGACAATACTTACACATTATAGAAGGCTTTTGAGAATGAAAAAAAGCACCAACTTTCTTTTGCAGTAATGTTCTGGCACTGCTAAATAAAATACGTTTTAAATTGCTTTTTCCTATAATACAGATAGATTGTGCTGAGCCTTTATCCTTCTTGCCTAGTCCCTCTTTTAAACATCAGTGTAGAATTTGTAATGCCTGGTCAGAACTCTATTACTATTTTGTGAATTTTTTCCTTGAGAAAAATCAATGGTCTACAGATAAGAACTGAACTCTTAAAACTCATTGGACCTTGGTCTGACAGTAGTGTTGCTTGCTGCAGCATCCCTAAATAAATAAATAGTTTTGTGTGATTAAAAGAGCACTAGAATGACCAGGAGTCTAGTCCTGATTATGCCATACTTGTCCTAGAACCAGAGGTGAGCCAGCCATGCTCTAGGTTTTTTATATGAAAATGATGGTAATAGAATACATGACCACATAGGCAGCCAAACTACAGTTAAAACTGACAAAGGAGTGTGGCTCCTACATGACTATTGGTTGGTATTTCAGTTTATATAAACAAGTAAAAAAAAGTGAAACAACAATGATTTATGTTGGAATTTCCCTCATTTGTCAATGACCAGGGCAATTTCTTTGCTGCATTAGGTAATAGTTTTAAAATCCTAGAAGACCATTTCCTCAATGTTTTTGT
The DNA here is from genome assembly GCF_020740605.2 of Lemur catta. NCBI lineage: Eukaryota > Metazoa > Chordata > Mammalia > Primates > Lemuridae > Lemur > Lemur catta. Next base: position 37,143,401 of record NC_059139.1, read on the forward strand.
GCTATTTACAATCTGATGACTATAGACATGACACACTTAACTTTAACCTGCATTATTAACATTTTCTCCATCACTTTCTTAAGTCTAGACAATCAACAAAAAAAAAAAATCAATCCCTGATTTGTAGCATTTACTGATTTTCATGGCATAAATACCCCCACCAAAGCTGATATCAAGCTACCAAAGTGACATTAGCCAATGTAGAGCTGGGAAGAGATGTACAGTAACACATCATTATATAATGTTTCCATCAACAGATGCAATCAACAAATGATCTTGAAATCATAGGTAAAAAAATATAAGATAATTTAATTGGAAGTTTAAATAATTAAATTTTAAATAATAGATTGGGTTAACAATTTGCTCAATAAATTTCTGAACATTTAGAAGTGGGGGTCTGTCAGTCAGTGCAGGCCAGCTCTAGAACTCTGCTGCTCATTGACCTTTCAAGCATCCGCTAATTTGAAGTGCCTGTTCCTTTATGATTTTCTAAGAACTCTGTTGTTTTGATTGATTATTAGAAGTTCTTTATGGCTTCTAGATAAGAGGGGTTTTCTCATGTGTGTATTGCTAATGCTTTTCTTAGGCCTAGGCCCTACTTTTTAAGAAGGAACTTGACAAATCCAGGATTTAAGTGTAGGACGTAAGTGTTCAATAAATGTTTGGTTAAGTAAGTCTCCCCAAAAGACTTACTTAACATATAGAGATTATAATGAGCCACTGGATTCTTAAGCCACATATCGCTTGTTTGTTTACTTGTTTGTTTGTTTAGAGATGGGGTCTTGCTATGTTGCCCAGGCTCCAGCAATCTTCCCACCTCAGTCTACCGAGTAGCTGGAACTACAGGCATGAGTCACGGCTTCCAGTCTGACATATTACTTTTTTATGGAAACGTTTCAGAGAAGGAAGTTCCCTCATTTTACCTTTGTAGGATGTTTCAGTTCTCATGGGCCCATAAATAGCCTACTGTAGTGATTACTGTTTTTTTTTTAGAGCCACAAGACCTGGAAGTTCAAAATCATAGACTCTTGGGCTTGTAAAGGAATGTAAAGGCCTATTGGTCCCTTCCACCTTACCAGTATATGGTGCGTATATAATCCCCAGCAGTATCCTTTCCACCAAGGTCATACAACTTATACATTCCTTTAAAAAATAATAAATTATAAGCAATTTTGCTTCAACAATACATGAGAATTTTGTGACAATGTATTTGAAGACCTGTGTGAGTTAAAACCAGCTATGAAAAACAATGGAACTTAAATCCAATTTATATAATAGAATGTGAAGACCCAACATCGCCTTTTTGTTCTGTGGGTTTATATATTAGCCCCTTCCCCCATGCTTTGGTACTTTCCCTACTCCTTCTTTTCTTCCTTCTCCAACTTTCCTTCATATCCTGGCCCCTTCCAAACTATGTGATTCCTAGATGTTAGTATGGATGTGTTAGCACATTACTCCATTCAAAGTAGTATAATTCATATCAATCCTGACCTTCCAGAAAAATGTCTAAACACAAGAAACTATAATGAGGAGAATCTTGGGCACCAGCTGAGAGCCTGGTTTTGATATTCCTCAATCAACAGCTGCATCCTCAACCTTGGCTACATATTAGAATCACCTAGAGAGTTTTATAAATCTCAGTTCCTAGGCCATGCACCAAATCAAATAAATAAGAATCTTTGACCATGGAACCAAAGCATCTGTTTTTCTGTAAAGCTCCTCAAGTGATTCTAATATGTGGCCAAGTTTAAGAGTAACCCCAGGTTGAGAAATTATTAGTGTCAACCAGCACCCACATCTATAAATTAAGGTCATTCATTCTATACTGTCCTGAATAAAAATGAGTATCTGTTTTCCACCACTGTGAGAAAGCACTGTCTGTCAATCAAAGATATGTTAGATAATCCTTTTCTTCCCTGGGCTACATAATCTTGCCTCTTCTCTCACATCTTCACCCTCTTTTTTTTTGATACAGAGTCTCGCTGTGTTGTCCTGGCTAGAGTGAGTGCCGTGGCATCAGCCTAACTTACAGCAACCTCAAACTCCTGGGCTTAAGCGATCCTCCTGCCTCAGCCTCCCGAGTAGCTGGGACTACAGGCATGTGCCACCATGCCCGGCTAATTTTTTCTATATATATTTTAGTTGGCCAGATAATTTCTTTCTATTTTTAGTAGAGACAGGGTCTCGAACTCCTGACCTCGAGCGATCCACTCGCCTCGGCCTCCCAGAGTGCTAGGATTACAAGCGTGAGCCACTGCACCCGGCCCACCCTCTTTAGTCTTCTTTCCTCAGACTCCTGTACCAATCTTCAATTCACTTGTGGTGTTCTAATCTAAAACATTCATTTTATATGAAAGGGAAGATATCAATTTCTAACTAAATTGGAACAAGATGCAATTCATATGTCTATATATGAAACACAATTTGATATGTGGCACTTTCCTATCAAGGGACCAGGGTTTCATTGACCCTGTCACCAGTCAAAAAGTTGTTCTTGACATCCCAGGTTAAGAACTAGGCAATTTGTCTGGGCTCACAAAGATTCTGGGACTCATATATGTGAGAGAGAAGTGACTGCAAATCAGGGAAGGGAATGAGGATTTCCCTCTACAACCCATAACCCTCCAAAAGAACAAGGACGTACATGTTTGTATTGCTCACAAAACCAACTGCCAAATTAAGAAAACGGATTGTGCTTTTAAAGTTTATGGTTATAAATCAAAGTCCTCAGGCATTCATGGATTAAGAGCCAAAGATCAAAGTCAGTGCAAATGATATTCTAAATATGCAGAGGGAGGCTCAAATTCCTCTCAGTTCTTTCTGACTGAAAGAAAAAAGTAAGAATAAAATCTGACCGGCCCTGACAGAGGGATGTAATGAAGGGCACGGTGTGAAACAGGTTGACACACGCACTTTTCAAATCTGTATGGTAGTAAACCAGGCATCACCTTTTACATTTTTAAGCTAATTAGCTTTAATACTAGTATTTGAAAACATGTTTGGCTTATTACTAACATAGGAATAAGGCGATATTTGGGGGAGCCTATTTCAAAGGGATGAATGTTGTACAAATTTAGTCACTGAAAATTTAAAACGATATACAAATTTTATTTTTCTAGCACCAAATTAATGTCTTATATTGAGCCTACTTTAAAATGGATGGAATGTTTTGAAAAATTTTACTCACTACAAAGACATTCGGGTCTCAAAACTGGCATGCTATTTATATTTTGCAATACCATGTGCACATATCTTAGTTCATAACTTAATCCATGTTCTTTCATTTCATAAGCACATAGGAAGAGTACAAGAGTACCTATGGTACAGGAAACAGAAAGACTATCTCTAAATTTAAGTAAATCTAGCTTTCATTTGTGACTATAAACAAATTTCTTGTAGTAAAATCCTTACTAGAATACTTCTTAAAAACTAGCATTTCATTCATTGATCCACTCACTCATTCAACTAACATTTACTGAGCACCTACTGTGTTCCAGGAAGGTATTATGTGCAAGTGGTACAAAGATATATAGGTCTGGATCGCCTGTCTCTCCTAGTACCCAGAAGGGAATCTGACCCACTACATAACAGCCAAGGACGGTGAGCTACGAAACACGCTTTCACCTTTTTGGTGTTATTTTAGAAGATGAGGAAGAGGAAGGGGATGCTGTTGTTCATGACTATCGGACAGACAGATAGCTGTTTCAAGAACTACCTTTAGACAAAATAGTTTGCAATAGCTATTATGAGACAGATGTCAGCACAATTAGCTTTGGCACATGTTTTTAAAGATTTGTCATGGTCTTGCCTATGAAGTTGTTTTTTTAATGACATCACATGCATAACAAAGGATAGTGCCATGTTTTTTCCATGTTGTACTCTAGCGTGCTGCTCCGTGGAGTAAAGTGTGTGGTTTACTTGTGATGCAAACTCCTACATTTGTTGCCAGTGACAACGGTTGTTTTCTCCATTAGGTTTCATGTGGCTGGTCAGGTTATGTCATAAGAATTGTATTGAGAAGAATTATGGGGTTATTGAATGCCAGCTCTGTGCAGTGAGAATGGTGGGGGGGGAGTTGGCAGTGCTTCTTTTGGTGGGAGAACAGAAATGCAGGCTTCTGGACACTCTGCATGAGCCTTTCCACATCAACTGCCTTCCCCTCTCCCACACCCAGGCATCTATTTTCTAGCCTCTGGAAAATTGCATGCATGTGTCCGGAAAGTTCCATTGATCCATTCTTTTCTGCAGCTCTCCACATTTCTGTGGCTTTAAGAAGCCTTGAACTGCAATCTCTCTCTTCTCTCAAGATGCATCACTGAGAACAACTTAAATCAACTATAATTTTCAACAGATCTGAACAGGGATTTGGAAAGATAAGGTGGTTATTGAATTGAATTATAATAAATTCAGGCTGTAGTCCAATTGCTTCCAGCTCTTCCCCTCCTTCTGTGGGTTAACAAGTGTTTCCAAAGCCATGTGGCATTAAGAATCCTGAAACAGCTAATTAACAGTGCTGATCTACATCACATGAAGCATGTGGGTTCCAGGCAGCTGTAAAACCTCAGCTTCCTGAGGCTATCCGAATGGTGATGGAGCACTTGGATTTGTATTTTGACATTCAGCTCCCCGCCTGTGGGAGCAAATAACCTTCTTAGCAGGCACTTTAGGCGAGGATAGTACTTTGGGCATAAAGAAGTCTCATCGCCATGACTATGAAAAAGTAAATGAACATTTCCTCATGTTCAGACTGTGACTCACAACCGGCCTGTTTGTGGACAAAGAAGGCCTGAGGCATTCTCTTGACACATTGTCCAACCCGGTGAAATGAAGGATTGGTGAGATGTTGAGTTTCATAGCTTTGGAACAGACAACTTCCAAAAAGCAGATAAAACTAAGGTAAAAGAGGTCATTGGTGCTCTTTTCAACGTCTTTTTTCCTATCTCAACATTTCACCAGGAGAAACAGAGGGCCAATCTATCATATTTCACAGATAAATATACAAAAGCAATAATGAAAATCTCACCATTTTTTCAAAAACCTTGGACAAGTTGAGATGAACCAGTCTCATCTCCGATAGATCTGCGTGTAAGTTATGTGCTTTATTAATAAAATAATCTGTCATACTGACAAAGAAAAGCCTTATCTCTTGCCTCCAGCCTATAATCCATCTTCTATAATGTTATCAAAAATGTCTTTCTAAAACATGTCATTCCTCTACTTGAATAACCTTGATTCTTTTTTCTGTTTCATGGTAGATAATATGCACATTTCTTAAGCTCCTTATAACAAGACTTTGACTACCAGATTCACATCTTTGTTACTTCATCTCAGGGTATCAGGAACAATATTCTGTAGCTACAGAAATTTAGTTCCTGAGATGCTGTGCCCTTTTAAGCCCCTTACCACTGGTATATAATTGCTTGTCTCTTTCTGTTGACTTTTTTGTTCTTTGTTAAGGTGCTGCTTAAATGTCACTTGGTTTGGCAATTCTTTCTTCACCTTGCAAACAGAAGGAATCACATGCTCTATTACTTCCATTCTCTCCTCTATCACTCATATACAAGGTTGGGTCTGTGACTTACCTTTTTGTCTCCTATGTCTACATTGTCAGTAACATACAGACGAAAGGTGATAAACGACTTGTTGAAGGGATGGATAGATGATGGATGGTTGAATGGATGGAATTAGGTCATTGAACTATACCTAAAAGTTCTTATAATTCTATAATCCATCTTTATATGATTTATTTTTAATGAGGAGATTTTGAAATGATTACAAGGACATATACCAGTTAGTGGCTACAAATAATATTCAGTGACATTTAAAATTATAAGGGAGATTTTAATTCACTCCTTGTACATGTGTGTCTTTCTTTTATATAGGAATCTCACTACAGTGGCCACAGAAATGCCACAAACTAAAACATAAAAGCTGAGTCTAAAAGCACATAAAATCTGATTTTACAGTTAAAAAGTTAGAGGTTCATCTTAAAAATGCACATGTAAAGCCAACCAGGGAATTATGTTAAATATATTGAATGACAAATTAGGATACAAAATTATCCACAAATGCTAAATAGTGGGCTGAATTGAAAGTATGATAGGTACAAGGTAAAGAAAATATTTGCTTAAAATAAAAAGCTAAGTATAAAACCCAACATTCTTAGCAATAGAAAAATGGGCAAATGCATTCTAGTATGATATATCTGTAAGATGGATATTGTGGAGGTCTTAAAAATGATGGTTTTGAAAGATGTTTAATGATTTGGTAAAAATGTTTGTAGCAAAATGTTCATTTCAAAAAGAAAAAAAGACAGGGTTTGAAAAGGTCTAGTGAAAAACTATTTATTTGCAGGGGGCTTAGGGCCCCTTTGGAGAGAGTTCCTTGAACAGTGGGGGGAGTTGGGTACAGGGATATATTAGCTCAATAAGAAAACCTTGTCTGTCTAAAGGGAAGAAGCATTCTGAATGGAACGTGGCAGCTGTTACTAGAATGCATTTCCAGGGATGAATCTTTGGATCCAGGAGAGAGCAGAGAGCTTTAAGTAAAACAAATCTTGCATACAATTATGTACAGTGTCAGGAACAAAGGGAGATATTTTAACACCCATGGAGCAGCTACAAAATGGAAGCATGGCCTTGTGGTAGCTTTGGTTCCCTGGGTAGTAATGTGACCCACTAAGCCTTGGGGCATCCAAGGAGCTGCTGCGTCTGGTGGAAGAACAGTGGTCCAAGAAGGGGGACTTGTTCTTTGGTGACACCTTTGGGAACTCCCAGAAATAATTAGATGGATTACATAGGAGAACTGCTTCGGCAAATGTGAGCAAAAGCTAATGAAATTTAAATTATTATAGGTAATGCAACCTCCTTTGGTACTATAACCTGGTAACATCTGTCCAAATTTAGGGTAATGATTTTTTAAATAGATATTTATCATATATGTATAGGAAAGGAAGATTTAGAATGCTCACTTATCAAAAGCTTGTTATAGGTAGTATTATGGGCTTTATAAAAAGAAAATGGGCTTTGTAAAGTTAAAAACAGATACAATGATGCAAAATCCAAAATAAGTGCAATGTAATTTTACACCTCTTTAACCTCAACAGCAAAAATGCTGTTTTACGGAAGACAATCAATTCACCATTCCCTGAGTTTGATTAGGATTTGCCTGAATTAAATAACCACACTTATAACAGGAAGAAGGATGTTGATGAGTTTAGAAATATTTCATGAGAGAAGGGCTCCAACACTGGGTAGCCTTCACCTAAAGAAGAATATGCTTAAAGTAGACGAGACAGTTGTTTCACATAATGAAGACTATTTCCAGGAAGAAAATTCACAGAAGTCTTTTACTCAGAATTAAGAGCAAGAAGCATGCAGTACAGACAGGCAGACGAACAGCTCAGTACAAAGACTGGTTTCTATACAATCAGAGCTGTTCCATGACAGCTCAGGCTGCCTGAAAAGGCAGCATGTGTGATGTCACTGATGTTCCCAGGAAGAAGCTATCAGATTTGTGGTCAGGGCAGGGTCTGTGCCACATAAGTGACTGGGCTCCATAATGTCTATATTCCTTCTAGTGCTAAGATTCAAGATTCTCTGATTTTTGTCTGGTGAAAAACAATATTACTTGGAATTAATCTGATATTCTTGCCTACCATGCAGTCATACATTGTATGTAATTAGCTGTTATATTTTAAGTTTTATACAGGTTATGAATCTATTCCTGATGGGAATGAAAAATATGCCCTGAGTAAATATTAATATCTAGCGTAAAATTAAAATCCTTGATTTAGTTCCATTAGTTCTGAATCGCTGGAGGTCTTGATAGATATAGGCTGCATCTTTGCCTGGTCATTCAGGGTTCTGCAAAACAAGAGTTTGGGGTCAGCATTCTTCTAGGAGTAGAGTCAAATCTAGGTTCAGTTTCATCTGGAACCAAAGTTATGTTGCTCTGAGCTTAGAGCCCACAGGGCCACAGCACTGAAAATACTTTTGTGCCTTATGAGCTAGTGTGATATTTCATTCAGTGTGATCAAATGGAAATTAAAAGGCAGGAAGAGTTCTTTATGTACTTTTTTGCAGTTGGTGGGATTGCCATTGGAGGGGGGTGGGGAGAGAGGAACTGACTTCATTCCTGTCTACTTTATGCCAGACCTGAGAAAGAGGCACATAGAGCCTCATTGTGTCTTTAGGAGAACTGGACAGGCATGGGCTGTCTCTATTCTGTACACAAGGAAACAGGGGCTTACAGGGGACAGTAGTTTAGTCACACATAGAGCCAAGGTCAAAACATAGCTCTGGCAAACCAAAGCTTGTCCACTTTCAAACAACTAAACATAACAAAATAATGATATGAATATTTTTAAATGTTATAGTTCACTTTTTGAAGAAAGAATCCTCTCCCTTCATTTTGAAATTATTAATGTAGCCCAGAATTAAGATTAAAATGGATATATTTGAGACCAAATGCAGTATTTTACCCATTTCAACATATTCAGAGCTTCATATAAGAATAAAACCTTAAAAAAACGCCCTCAAAGACTGAAATGAAAAGCAGATAAGTGTTTTCCCAGTAAAGAAAGATTGCCACAAAATCACTGTAGAGTGTATGGAAATATCAAAGCATAGTGAAAATGTATTCTGATGCCCAAAGTGAATAACAGGATGTGTGACTAAAGCTGTTGACCTACGACCAGCTAACTCACCTCAGAACCTACGAAGCCGCTGACGTTACTTCTCTTTTTCTTTCTCTTTCCTCTTCCTCTCTTTGTCCTTAGTTTTCATGGTACCCTTTGCCTCAGTTCTGCTTCCTCCTCTTCTATGCTTTCTGTCCTCTTAGCTTCCTCCTTTATCTTTTCTTTAACTGAGCCTAACAGGACACTCATTATGAAGCTAATATGACTCTGATATGATAATTTTTTCTGTATCATTGAAAGCTTGTGTACCACTATGCTTCATGTTAAACACAGGCAAGTACAATTTGTTTCTTTCTCTGATAATTTGCTTCCGTTGTGCTCCGTATTGGTTTTTCTGAGCTAACTGCCACCCTCCCCTGGGATGTGTGCACATGTGCTGGGGACATAGAGGCGAGAGTGCACTGTTAATACTCCACGTGAGAAGGGAATGCTCCCTGCCCCTGTCAGATGAACACTTCCTGGTATTCAGGCTCAGAGTCATGACAGTGTGTCCAGCATCACAGAATGATCTACTGTGGAGTTTTATAGGAACAGTATCAATAGATGGATAGCATCCAAGAGAACCCAAATAAATCTCTTGTTTAAAAATGTGCTGTTAAAAGGGGCTTAATGCTTTGTAATGCACCTACAGCCTAAATATGTTGCCCTTGGATGGAGAACACACCAGTTATTAAAAGCCACAAGAACAAACACTCTACTTGAACTTAGCCAAAGGCAAAAAAGCTACAAATATAATGGGGGGAGTTCAGGTGCTGAGAGCAACACAAAGCCACTTGAGAGAACTGCAATGTGAATTCTAGCCCTTCTCAGCTGATGGCATTGCACACTTTCTTTAACCTCATGATTCTGTGTTTTAGAATGAAGACATTGTGCTGCTAACCTGCATAGAAACAGGGTAAACGGTGGAGACACTAAGCCCAAGTCACCCTCCCCCAACATCTACAGAATTATCCCTCAAACTCTCGGGATTATTTTGCATTGTTAACATGATCTACAGTATTCATTTTATTTACTCTTCCAAAAATATTTAGACAGTACCTTCTCAATTACAGTCAGTCACAGCATTGAGCCTTACAAGGGTTAGAAATTAATACTGAACTATAAGCAATAAAAAATAAATTCCCACTCCTAAGGTTACACCTTTTAGGAGGGAACAGAAAGCCCTGAGCTTAGAATCACATGACTCCAATTCAAACACTGATTCTGCCACTTGCTCTCGGAATGACCTTAGGCAATTCACTTAGGCAATTTACTTAAGCCTCTGACTCTTACTTTCTCTTTTACAAAATAGGGATTATATCCACCTCCTGTGATGTTGTGAGAAGAAATGGGAGAATGTGTGAGAAAGTGCCCTGGGTACCATGACTACACAAAAACAAAGCATTGTAACCAAAGTATTTTCAAAGGCTGGTATAGAATACAATGTATGGTCCCAGGACACAATTAATAAAAATACAAGAGGAACCTCAAAGAAGCAAATAGTGATTTTCCAAAAAAGTGATAATATAATCACTCTGATAATAATCAGTGCTATGGGCTCAGAGAAGAGGGAAATATGTGACTGGTGAGGTCATAAAGGGCTTCCCTAGGGAGGAAAGGTGGCAGAGAAAGGGAACTGAGATTAATTAAGGATGGGTAATAGGCTGGTGGGCATTATTCCCATTGTACTGATGTGGAAACTGAGGCACAGAAATGTTACATAACAGGAATTAGAACTCAAAAGTGGCAACATCTACATTTAAAACTAGTTTACTTATTTGTTTTTTCATTACAAAGTTCAGGCACTTAAAATACTAGTACAATGCTTGGCAGCTAAAAGATGCTGTGTATGCATATGTATGTGTGTGTATGCATATGTATGTGTGTGTATGTGCATGTGTGTGTGTATGTGTGCACGTGCGCATGCCTGTGTGTGCGTGTTGGGGAAGTGGGCATGGAGTGAAGGAGGAAAGTAAGAACATCAAAGGATAGAAAGTACTAACAAGGGGTGCCAATGCATGTGACATATTTGTGGGGTTGCAAATAGAAAGTCTAACTGGCATAGAGGTTGTACAGTGCAGGAGGATGACACAAGACAGTAAAGGTGTGTTGGGAATGAGTAAATATGTGAAGGAGTTTGGACATTTTCCACTATGAAATAAGGTCTCTTTGAAAGTCTTTAAACAGAGGCATGATCTAATCCAGGTGGTTTTAGGGAGATAGGTTTGATACCATGTAAAATAATCCAATAGGAAAGAAACAGGAAACAGAAAGGCTCTTGTATGGTGATGTGGCTCAGACTTAGCGTAGAGGAGATGAAAGGAAAGGAACCCGTATGAAGGTATGAAGGCAGAACTGAGAAAATATAGTGACAGATTGAAATTGGAATTGGAGCTGAAGGTGGTTGTGTTCAAGAATGACTGTAGGCTTCCAGTTTAGGTGGCAGAAAGAATGAGGATGACATTAACAGAAATGGGGAAGTCAGGAGGGTGCCGACTCTGCAGGGAAGAGGCTGCTCACACACATTGAGTTGAAGTTACAAGACAGTCAAACGGAATGTCCAGTAGGTGGTTAGCTGGAGCAGGACAGGGGATCTGGTTACAGACTCAGGAGTCTCTGAGGACTCCTAGTTAATGCTGTTGATATGCAGGATTTCCATGGAAGCAGTAAACTCAGAGGCAGATTATTCAAGTACCATGTGGTGGGAAATGTCCAGTGTCCAGCTGTGAATATTGCAAACATTTCTCTATAATGATGATGAAATATTGACTCTGGAATTTTGGTTTTTTTGCCTTAAGTGAAACTTGCAAATGGTGGCCAAGCAGCTAGAGAACTGGTCTTATGATTTATTTCATGTTCACTTGATAATAATTGTTCAGTTAATAAATGTCCTGTGTAAATCAGAATTTAATCTAAGACTTGCTTTCATTCTAACCAGGTGGTGAGATTATAAGAAAGTAGCTATTAAATAACTCTTACCACCCCAGACTTTACTGCCAGTTACAAATATCCAACCAAATAATCCAAATGTGTTCATAATCATGTTGGTCAGGCGCCAATATAGTTAAGCATGAACATCTAGCCTTTTGTGGAGTAAAGATTCATTCACGATGGCTCATTACCTAAAAGAAATGAATAGTCTTTAGAAATGTATTCCAAGTACCTTTAATGGCAAAGGAAAATTCTAGTCAAATGACTAACCTTGAGTTGGTCACATCATATGGACAGGGACCCACACCCTCTGATCAACATCTTCCTATTCAGCATTTAACCATCAATGAAAGAGCTCTTTTAATATAAACTTTGTTTTTTTCTCTCAGGGGCTCATAAACTATGGTGACAGAGAACTATCATATTTTTTTAATGTTGTTGGTTAGGTATAAATGGTGATAATCTGATTTAATCCCCATCCCAGTGGAACATCATGAAAATACAGGAACGTAAACAGCTGATATGGTGTGCAGGAGGTTACCACACGGTATCTGCCCATGTAGGACGTCACACTCACGTGCACACACATGCACAGGCATACACACAAACATACACACCGACATGCATGCACAGGCACACACTCAACTCTTGCTATCTCTGAGATAATTCGACAAGCCCTGCAGCTGGTCTCATCCTCATATTCAGAACTGTTCTTTCCTTTCCTTTGAAGAGTACCCCTATCTGTGTTAGGGGATGAGTCACACTCAGGCAACAATTTGTAGGTAGAAATGTGCATAAATGCGCTTCTCCAAGATCTTCACAAAGAAAAGACAAAAGAACAACCATTTCACTGAGAAGCCATCTGTGATGCTGGCACAGCAAAGCCCAGAGTCCCTCGTGCTGCCCAGCAGCCTGTGAGGAGCAGCCCCCCCCCGCTGAGTCGCAGAGCCGCTTCCGAGCCTTCCCTCAGGCTGATGCTCCACTGCCCCATAAATGTTCACTGCAATTATGCGGACTTTCACCTCCTGCATTGCTCTCCACTCTTCTTGCCCTTCAGTATTTTTTAAAAATTTTTGTCTTCAAAACAGCATGCTTTACAGTGAAAAAAAAAAAATCTCAAGTGTTTGCAAAACAAACAAAACATAATTAAGGCATTTAAAACCACTCTTAGTAATAGCTTAAAAACTAATGAATTGATGATTAATTGTGCAAAAAAAAATCAAAGATGTCATCTCTAATCCTTCATATAACTTTTGTCAGCTGGAAAACATCCAAGAATGACTGAAGACCTGGATGGACCCACACGGTGGGTAGCACAGCTCTTCTCCAGCCTGGGACAGAACTGCTTATGACTCAAGGTGCCTTCTGGGGACAGCCTGCCTGCGTCCACACGTGGCCCATCTCCTACCCCTGCCTGTGTCTGCTCAGAGGAGGGCATCTGTGAGACTCTGTTTCCTCATCTGCAATGCCAGGACTCAGATCCTGGGGGCCTCCAGCTAACGTATAGCTTTGCCACGTGTTTTCTCAAGAATATTTTGCTGTAGGTAAGAGGCAGTGAAGTCATAGAGGCTGAAGTCAATAGTCAGCCTTCCTTATCGATGAATATTGATTAAGCATTCATAATTTAATAGGAAGCTCCTCCAAAATCTAGCAGTTTTTGGTTTCTCTGGACACGAGTCATGTAGGAGGCTCTATACATGAAGACAGACTGAGGGAGGCAGGTGGTTATGTTTGTGGGAGCAGAGGGATAGGAAGAATGAAGGGGTCTTGGAGGGGGAAAGGGAAAGTGGAAAGATGATGGTCTGTCCTCTTATCCTCTTACCTGGGGGCCCCCAAACCCGTCCCTCCACAAGAAGACCTGGCGGGACATTTATCTCTGTGGCAAATGTGTGAAATTGGAAAGATGAAGCCACCTTTCCAAAAACTTTGATGAAATTACTTCATTGAGAAAATCTATCAAATATATTACAGCCATTCTATTTAAATAGAATTCCTGTAGTATAACAGATTAGGAAAGAGGGTTTGGTTTCTTGGGAGAAATTTTTAGATTATGGATTTTACAGAGTCGCTTAATATTACAACTTTGGAAAACAAAATCCATTTCAGCTATTACCAGTAGTGCCAAAGTCTGTAGAAATTCAATTATACAAATTTTACAGTCCACAGAAGGAAAAAAAATCAAATTATTATCCATGGACATTTAAGCAGAGTTTATGACTGGAAAAACAAACAGGGCCCTAGTAATCGTGGAGCACAGTGCTAAGAACTCAGTGTCGGGTAGGAGGCTTTGAAGGTCTGGCACTCAGCGCTGCCCTTTCAGGTGTGTGAGCTTCAGCAAGTGGCTGCCACTCATAGTCCTCAGCATCCACCCAGGAGACTGTTGTGTAGACACTGAGCGGCAGTGAGCTGAGGTGCTCAGCACAGCTTTGCACACACGGTGACTATTAGCTGAATTTTAGCTATTATGATGATGACTAATAGCACATAAGTGCTTTAATTAAAAAAAAAGGCAAACATCCAAAAGTTAAAAACACAAGTGTATCTGTTTGTTTTCATCTTTTTAGATGACATTCATTTTAGGTTTTGTTTTTACATAATTTGTTCCATCTCTCTCAGGCAGGAGCATTTCATTTCTTTGAAAACAGTGTCATACTTAGATATCAAATGTGAACATCAATGCGGGAATATAAACATCCCACTAAGCTATCTAGTGCTGTGTAAACCCAGAAAAGTACAAAACATTTCATGCACAAAGTTATTCTTTCCACGAACCTGGAAATGTTTCAAAATAAAGTCGCTGAGCTCTGACTTGGACCATGCCAGCACAATGTCAAATCACCTTTCAATAAACGTATCCTCTCAACTTTCATTATTCAGAATTGATTTCAAAGATGGAAACTCAATTTCCTTGTTACATATATGTGAGTTGTATTGATTTGTCAGACCAAATATAAAATGCAGTACTTGTCAGATGTAGGAGAGATGTTGTCTAAAATAATCAACCAACTCAAAGTGGTGAAGCTGCTAAAAAAAAAAAAAAAGTACAAATAAACACTCTAAGCAGGGAAATGGGAGATTCTGTTGCTCCTGGGAAATAGATTTTCTAGAAATTAGATCAGCTGGAATGATTGCGATGGATATGCCAAAAGACAAGTGAAGGAAATGTGCTGAATACTGTTGGCTCTGCACTGAGAAAATCTCAGGAACCAGCTCACGAGAGTGCTACCCACGTGCATTGGAGGGCCAGTTACTGAGATTCTTTGGCAACAAAAATGCTTTGGGGTGACATTTTGTTGTGCTGGAGCCATAAAGTCCTCCTTGCTCTGCAAAATATTATATAGCCTTTAATATAGGGCTATATAATTTTGCAATATAAATATATTTATCCTTTGAGTTCTTGAGGACCACTCTTTAACTTTAGAGAATATATCTTCTAATTCCCACAGAGTCATCCTGGGACAGCGGGGCCACCGATAACAGACTCACTTAGGGATGCTCAGAGGGTGAGGCCATAAGGGAGCCAGCCATCTCCAGAACCCCTCTACGCTGGCACCATGGTCTCAGACTGCCAGCCTCCAGCTGGGAGAAAATACATGCCTGTTGTTTAAGCCAATCAGCCTGTGGTATTTTGTTATGGCAGCCCAAGCAGATGAAGACATTTCCTGTTACAGTTTCTCAAAGTATTGCATACCCTTCCTAGAAGTGTGCATGGACACTTGTAATTGTTTTTCTTACTCACTAGACTGTCAGCTCCAACAGAATAGGAACTGCATTTCTTTTTGCAAGTAGGTGTTCAATGATTCTTTGAGTGAATGCTATGACTAGCTATATGGAATTCCAAGATCAAATATAAGCTGAATAGAAAATTTCAGTTTGGCCATCCTACCCCATGTAAGCATGTGTGTGCGCACACTCACACGTGCACACACACACACAAAAGAAGCTATTTAAAATAAAAAATCTTCTATCAAGGGGACACTATTAAATGAAAGGCTGTTTTGTTGTGCTAAGCACCTGTGTATGTCTGGGAGTTAAAAAGTGATAGAGCAGGAGAGAGGTAAAGTGAGTGCTAAATATCATTAAATGAGAAAAATCTAGAGTTTCTGTGAACGATTTTTGGACAAGGAGACATACAAAAAGGTAAGAATGAGAAAAGACAGCCAAGAAAAATAGCAGAAGACTAGCATCTTTGTTGTAGAAATCATCAGGTAACTTACTTTTTAAAATATGAATATCTAAAAACTATTCCATTTCATGTTGTTTATGAATATGCATTGTTTCCATTTCTTCAAACAATCAAGAAAGTCTGGCACATACACAAATGTCATATTTCATGTGAACATGTTTCAGTGAACAAGCTTTCTTTTGTGCGGGGAGAAGGAAGTTTAGTGGATGGGAAAATTAAGGGAGGGGCTCAATCTACCTTTGGCCTCTATAATGTGGAAAAGAGAGATCAGACAGCTACTCTGAGATAACTCCTGAACTGAACTAATTCTGCTGAAGAAGAGACATGGGCCTGGTGCGACAGGCAGAGACAGGCTCTGAGTCCCCTGGGAGTTCTTAAAAGCTCTGGAGAGAAGAAGGGACTTTTCACAATCTGTACAATGAGCATTGGAGCCAATTTTATGCAGACCTCAGGAAATAGGGTGAACCCGGTTGACCCCCGCGAGGAAAAAATTCCATATCCCACAAACAATAAAAACCTTAACTAAAGTTTAATACGATAGCAACCAGACATGGAGCTTCCTGTTGTCCTCAAGCAATTGAAAGTTCATATTCACACACCCAAGTAACTGCCTCCTGGCGTCCTGCACCTGGCAAGTGAACGATTTAATTGATAACTTTGGGGTCTATTTCAGTTTTGGAGATCTGTTAATTGCAGAGGATAATTGGAAAGGATTTGATGAGGATGTGTCACATAAATGCTCATACTCAATGAGGAGGGAACTTGGAGGAAATAGGAACACGCGGTAAGACTGTATAGGAAGAATTCCTGCAGACTGTGAGAAGCAGTAGACCTTGGCTTAATGAACAAAATAAGGGATGACATCTCATTTTTTTATTGGGTGTGTAAAGAATGAGAACCTGAAATGCAGGTTTGGTTATTAAAGTGAATTAGTAAATGAAATTTATGGTTTTGAAAGCATCAACAGTTATTGGGGGAGGAAAAGGAAATGGTTATAGGTGACTTTTAGATTCTATGCTTGAGTGATTAATGACAAATATAATATAGTAAATCCTTGGACAATATCATCCAAACAGCCAGTGTGAACTAATCTTTGTTTGTTTTGATTTTGCTGGGGAAATAAGAGGGCTTAGACAAAGCAGGGTGAAGACATCTATTGGATTGTCCAGAGAGACTTTGTAAAAGCTTGGCAATGTGGTTCAGTACCAGGCAGCTGTAAGTCCTGTCTTGGATGATTTGGATACCAAAGGAAGTACATGGATACTCTGAGATTTATGTCTAGATATAAATTCCCAATTGTTCCCCAAGCTGGCAGTGCGTATCTCTAAACCTATTTTCCTTGTACTTCCCCAGAACACATCATCTTAGCACAAGAGCCGCTTTGCCTCTCAGAAGTTTAGGACAAATCTCTATGAAAGGCAGCACTTTGAACACTCCATCACTGAAATAAAGTTAGGATGGGGAAAATAATGAATTATTCAATAAGTAGTATCTGGAAGCAAAGTCTGTGTAGAATGAAGGAAAGTTTAATTATTAAAAAATAAAAAGAAGACTCTGAAACCACGGAGTCCTCGCTGTGTGCCTAACCCACTCAGGGACAACAGCTTCAGTGTAGTACTCGCAATGTTACCAATTAGAATCAAAGTTCCCACCGTGAAGCATTATGTGACAAAACTAACTAAAGACTACCCTCTAGTGGTACACTGGGAGAACTACAAGGACTGGCAAAGTGCAGAGTAAATACTATGAAAGAAAGGCGGGAACCAATAAAAAAAGGTAGATCTGTTAAGAGTTCTTATCAAACTATAAGGGTATAGTAACTAAAACAGCATAATACTGGCACAAGAACAGAGACATAGACCAATGGAACCGAACTGAGAACCCAGATATGAAACCATCCTCATACAGCCAAAGCAGACAAAAATATACACTGGGGAAAAGAATCCTTATTCAATAAATGGTGCTGGGAAAATTGGATAGCCACAAGGAGAAGACTGAAACAGGATCCGCACCTCTCACCTCTCACAAAAATCAACTCACAATGAATAACAGCCTTAAACCTAAGGCGTGAAATTATAAGAATTCTAGAAGAAAGTGTTGGAAAAATACTTATATAGACATTGGCCTAGGGAAAGAATTTATGAAGAAGACCTCAAAGGCAATCACAGCAACAACAAAAATAAATAAATGGAACCTGATTAAATTAAAAGGCTTTGCACAGCCAAGGAAACTATCAGGAGAGCAAACACACAACCTATAGAATGGGAGGAAATATTCGCATACTACAAATCTGATAAAGGGCTGATAACTAGAATCTATATAGAACTCATGAAAATTAGCAAGAAAAAAAATCAAACAATCCTATCAAAAAGTGGGCAAAAGATATGAACATAAACTTTTCAAAAGAAGATAGACTAATGGCCAAGAAACACATGAAAAAATGCTCAACATCTCCAATCATCAGGGAAATGCAAATGAAAACCACAGTGAGATATCACTTAACTCCAATGAGAATGGCTTTTATCAAAAAGTCCCAAAACAATAAATGTTGGCATGGATGCGGAGAGATAGGAACACTCCTACACTGCTGGTGGGACTGCAAACTAGTACAACCTCTGTGGAAAGTAATATGGAGATACCTCAAAGAGCTAAATGTAGAACTACCATTTGATCCAGCAATCCCGTTTCTGGGCATCTATCCAAAAGAACAAAAGACACTCCATAATAAAGACATCTGTACTCGAATGTTTCTAGCAGCACAATTCACAACTGCAAAGATGTGGAAACAATCCAAGTGCCCATACATGAGTGGATTAATAAAATGTGGTATATGTATACCATGGAGTTCTCCTCAGCCACAAAAAACAATGGTGATCTAGCACCTCTTGTATTATCCTGGATAGAGCTGGAGCCCATTCTACTAAGTGAAGTATGACAAGAATGGAAAAACAAGCACCACATGTACTCACCATCAAATTGCTATTAACTGATCAACACTTAAGTGCACATATAGTAGTAACATTTATCAGGTGTCAGGCAGATGGGGGGTAGGGAGGATGGGTATATACACACTTAATGGGTGCATTGCACACCGTCTGGGGGATGGACATGCTTGAAGCTCTAATTCGGGTGGGGCAAAGGCAATATATGCAACCTAAACATTTATACTCCCGTAATATGCTGAAATAAAAAAACAGTAGAACTGTTAAATTTTTTCCTTTAGTATGAGGGAAAATAATTGATTACACTATGTAATAAATGAATATACATGGAGCAAGTGTTCCTATTCTTCATTACTCTGAAAACCTAGATGAGGTTACAGGTAGTTCCAAGTGCATGCCTGCTTTGCTGTTTACAATCTAATTATAGCACCAGTGCAGGGACATTTCCACCTATCGTAAATTGGCTGTAAAATATAAAATCTCATATAAAAGTGACAAAAATACAATGGATGTGAGAATTTTTTTTTTCGCTATCCTTTGCATCTTTCTCAACTAGCTACATCATAGCTGGTACAACTAGAGTAGTGGAAAGACTGAGTTTAGAGTCAAAAAAATCTGGATGGCTCCCTAGTTCCACAAACTTCTAGAAGTTTGATTCTAGGTTATTCATTTAACCTCTCTGAGACTCACTTTTTAAAAATAGGCAAATATGTAAAATTGTTGCTCTTCCAGTCTCCCAGGGTTTGGGAAAAAAACATAATGAAATGTGTAGCAAAGTTCTTTGTAAACATCAAAGTGCTACATAAATATTAGCCGCTATTTTTCTTGAAATTTCTAGATGAGGAGGATGAGGATAGTGAATCTGATATTTAAAGGTGCTACTTAAATTTATTTAAAAAATTTTTAAAAAGCCATTTCTCTTGCAATTGTTTGTGTCCTGAGACAAGTATGTTTGAGATGGATTGAGGATTGTCTAAATTATCAAGGTTATCTTGCACTGGTAGGTACAGCAAAGGAAAGCTAATAATTTATCTAAGTTTATATATCGAATCCATGACTGAACTCAGAATAACTGTCATAGCTTGTGTGCTGAAGTTTATCACTCTAGAAATCCTGCTATGTCGTTAATATTTTCCCAGTAATTTCAGTAAGTAATGTTGATAGATGGATCTAAATTATTAAAATAATTATGGATAAATCATACAACTAAATTTCACTTCATGTTTCACTATTCTGAGATATAAGGGCAGAACCTGAAAAACAGATGAAATAGAAGGGGCTCAGTAGATTAGACCTACTTATGTCATCACTATTTGAGAAAGAGCTATTTCCTAGGTATATTTTAGGAAATTTCACCTGGTGAGATCTACCTATCTACTAACTTTAGGGGTGGGGTGGCAATCAATTGATTCTGTTTATAACATCAGTTAAGTTAGAAACAACTAGTTTCTAATTGATTAAATGTAACCCATTTTCAAACAGCTTCACATGACTAAAACCAATCTATTTTATTTTCCAGACCAGAGGGATAGACGCAGGGTCATTACATTCAGAGTGGCATGACATCGTTACAGATCTTAGCACCAAAGCGGTACTTCTGTCTTTATGTATAACTGTTTTATAATGGAAAATGTCCCTTGAAGTTAGAGGGCTATTTCAAAATGAATCATTTACCCCAAACAACCCTGTTTTAGTCATTAATTACCAGAACAACAAACTCTTACCCACCAAATCCTTACGGAGTAGCTAAATTGAGCAGGAAATGCAGAACTCAGAAGAGTTTATTTTTCATTTCTGGTTAAAGTAGGTTTATCCAAGACTCAGAATGAAGTTAATACTTTGTGCAACACGTAAAGAGCAGTTCGTTATATTTTATTGTTTCAGAAAGCAAAATGCAAAAGGAAAACATCCATAGGAGGGACAGAAAAAGCAGGGATAGGTGTTTCTGAAAATAACCTTCTGGGAAAAAAATGTGGCTCTCTTTAAACCTGTAAAAAGAACAAAGTAGTTCAGAAGCTCTAAAACATTTCTATGTGTTACAATCACCTAGGTACCTTTGACAATCTCTATGACCAGATCCCAACACACATCAGTTAAAAGAGAACCTCTGGGATGGGACCCAGAGATCAGTATTTTTTTTAAGTTCTCTAGGGGATTCCAATGAGCGGCCAAGTCTGAGAAACACTTTGGTTAAGCAACATATTTAGAGCATGACAGTAATGCCCTTTTTGTGACCGGTCATTATATGATGACAGATTATTCTTATAATATCCCTGTTCTTATAACAGCAAGAAGCAAAGCTTCATTTCATAGATATGCAAGCTGTGAACAAAGCACATAAAGGTTAAAAGCAAGAGCTATATGCAGTAAATTGATGGGCTGGCAGAGAATAGAAAATTAGTTCAGTAATTCCTGCAGTACTCCCTGCTAGGGAGTGTAGGGATACAGACAAATCCGTGGCCTCATGCCTTTAGTGAGCTGACAAATAGTTGGGGCCACCAATGTGCAAACAAACCAAGAACAATTGAAATACATGCTCCAGGTGGGTTACAAGCTGAGCTGTATTGTGGGGTAGAGCAAGATAATAGATGTTAATGATTTGGGAGGGTAAATATGTCAATAATACTAAAATCTCTACCTGGTGGATTCCAAGGACTTTGAAAAAGCAAACACATAGCAAGAGGAATCCCCACCAGTAGAACAGAATATGGGAAAGGAATATAAACATAACTTTATGTGTGAGCTCTAAGGCAATGGTTCTCAAAAATGTGGCCCCATTTCTGCAGCAGTGGCAACACCTGGGAGTTTGTTAGAAAGGTGCATAACTGGACCCCACCACAGAGCTACTAAATCAAAAATTCTGGGGATGAGGCACAGCGATGAGCTTTTATGAGCATTCCAGGTGGTTCTGGTGCACCCTAAAGTTTGAGAACCACTGCTCTAAGGTTTTTCTTGAGAATGAGCTTTTCTCTATGATGTGGGATGTCCTTGGAATGATGTCACATAAAATTGACCGTTTTATCAACCACATTTACTGAAGTCGAGGCATTGCGCCTATACGGGGTAATATATATTCACCCATACTTCAACACTGATAAGCTCACTTTTGCTGGCAACTGTCGTAAAATAAGAAATAGAAAACTAGTTGTTAAAAAAATACTAGGACTGAGCAAACAGTTGTGTTAATGCACATTTTCTGACTATAGGTAGTAAAAATATTTACAAACTTGTATTGTATATAAGGCTTATAATACTTAAGACATCTGACATGACCAATTCCCCCTTTCCTTTGAATCCAGAACTTTTCATTTCACTATAACTTTAAAAATACAAACATCATCCAAATCATAAGAATGAACAAATTATAATCACATGCAACACTTGTATAAATCTCACAGACTTAATGGAACTAAAGAAGACAGACACAAAAGAGTAAATAGAATGTAACTTCATTTTCATAAAGCTTAAAAACAGGGGAAAACCCCCTAATTTTGAGTATTAGGAGTCCAATAATGCTTATCCAGGGGGTGGGTAACTAGAAGAGGCTCCAGGGAGCTTCTGGGGTGCCAGAAACGTTCTGTTTCCTGACATGGGTGCTAGTAAACCCCAGTGGGTTCACTTGGTGAAAATTCATTAATTTTTTTATACTTATAATTTGTGCACTTGTATTTATATGCTTTGGCCCAAAGTTCAAAACCATGTGACAAGAGGACCAATGCCGTGTGAGGATTTTAAGATATCAGGACATCTTCACTTCCCTTTGGAATTTAAAGATGTGTTGGGTATCGGGGTGCCGCTCTCAGTGAATGTGGGGGACCATCAATGGTGTGTCATCCACAGCAGTGAGCAAAGCCCAATGGATAATGACATTTGGTCCTTGGGGCTCTAAAGATCCAAAAGAAGACTGTGGGGATGAATGGTCAGTTTCCAATGGTGCTGGGTGGTTCATTCTGGCCTCAGTGTGTCCCACGTTAGGACAAGGCACAATTGAGAAGCACGTGAGATTGTGGACAGTCCCTGACATAGCTGGAGAGTGGTCTGTGCCTGCAAGCATGTCTGTCAGGGCCCTGGTGAGGCTCTGCCGCCATTTCCAGCCGTGCCCTGAATCCTGATTTAATGCTTCCCGGCCCCTCTCCTGCTGTGCCCCCACTCCTCCATCTCCCCTTCCTTCTTCTCTTCTTTCTTCTCATCAAAACCTACCTGTGCTCCGTTTTATTATCTCAGAATCTTTGTTATTAGCCAGTTCATTAAACCAGTAGTTCTCAATCTTGCTTGCACATTAGCATTCCTTGGAAATTTTATAAAAACGCTGGTATCTGGGCCCCTCGCAGAACAATTACACAGGACCCTCTGGAGACTCCCCAGCTCCTGGTACTTTCATCAGCGCCCCAGCTATGCCAGTGGGCAGGTGAGAGCTGAGAAGGCCTGAGCAGGCTTACAAAGTGAGGGGCCCTCATTTACGCAGCGTTCCTCCCTAAAGCCATGTCTGGATTTCACTGGGGCCTGGGGGGCTTAACGAAAGGAGGGACCAACTTATTATACTATCTTCTGCCTGCAGAGCGGAGGTTCTCTGGCGGGGCAGGGGCTGTGCAGGACTCACTAGCTCCACCCCGCTGTGGTCACCAGCTTCCCTAGACACACCCCGGGCCTTTTTCTGGAGACCTGGAAGCAGTTAATACCGGAGCAAATCTCCACTGACCATAAGGATTGCTTGACAAACACAATATTTTTTTGTTTTTTGTTTTTTTTACATAAAACAGCTAATATTTTAAGTCATACACTGAAGAGCTAATGACGCGGTCATTGTTCTAACGGATTTTTAATGACATGTGAAGTTCTCAGCTGACAGTCAACAAGGTGTAAAGTTTTACAAGAGCATTGCATTAGTGTGAAGTTAACCTCTTTGATTCAAGTTTATTATTTCTGTTTTCCAAAACTCAAGAAAGCTGTGGGAAAGATGTCTATTAATGTTCCTACTTTCCTACAGTTAATTGGAAATAGTTACAGGACTATAGTTAATAGCAATGTATTATAAGTCTTGAAAATTGCCGGAAGAGTAGATTTTAAGTGTTCTTACCACAAACAAAGATAAGTATGTGAGGCAATGCGTATGTTACTTAGCGTGACTTAGCCATTCCACAATGTATACGTATTTCCAAACAATATACGCACAATAAATATGTACGATTTTTAAAAAACAGAATTTCTACTTTCGTTTTAAATATCATTTGGAGCCGGGGGAAGAAAGTATTTTTTCTTGGTTTCATTTCACGGGAAAAGTTACAGAAGAGGGAAGGGAGAGCAGAAAGTCTTTTCCAGCTCAGTTTCCCTGCCTGCCCCAAGTGGCCCTGGAGTGGGGATGACCTAGTGGCAACCAGCAAGCCCCTCTCTTGCCAGCGCTGTGTGTGTTCTGTGACACTTGGTTCTAAGACCAGGGTTCCAGCATGAGTCACCTGGGTTCAATATCCCGCTTAGACCAGACAAAAGGAGGCCCTGCCCTGGAGACCTTAGAAGGCCTGCTCTTCCCTCCCCCAGCCCTGCCCCTTCCCGTGGCAGGAGGCCTCTCCAGGACCCTTGGAATATGGCCACACAGAGCCCCAAACCTCCTAGATCATGACCTGGGAATTGGGGTCTTGAAATTGCAAACCCAAATGGCCCACACCTGCTAACAGGCTCTGTGAGGTCCCATTCCTGCATCTGCCCCAGGTCGCCAGTGTGCCACCCCTAGGCCTGAGCAGTGGCTGCTTGGGGCATGAGGGTGGGAGGAACTGGGTCAAAACTTACACACATAGGCCGGCATGTTCCCACACATGCAAGGAGGCACTTCCTGGTTCCAGATAGAGCCAAATGGAAAGAGAAGGGGGACAGGGGGCTGGGACACAAGCCTTCCCTCAACACTGGGGGTTCTGAAAATGTTCACTTCAAATCTGACCTTCCAGGCTATTATGAAAGCATGTTTGTTAAGGTAAGAGGATGGACCTTTAGCACTGAGGTAGCAGATAGAACCTAACCATTAAACTTGAACATTTGAACTTGACCTTCCAGGACATTGTACAGTCTTATTTGTTAAGGAAGGAGGCATGAGCATCCTTAATTAACAGTTTGTAAGGATGATTTACAACTTTCAAATATTTGAACCTGTGGGATGTAGCCTCCCACCTGTACTCTTACCTCAAAACCTCACAAATTGCAGAAGCAGCTTTGCTCGGAGCCTACCCTAGACCTACTGAACCAAATGTCTGAGGTTGAGCTGGTATATCTGCATTTTAACAAGCTCAGATGATTCATGCCCATGATTCATTTGCCAAGCACTACCTTAGGCCCTTCTTTCCTCTCCTTTTTTTATGCTGAGTCCACGTGTCAATAAAGTGGTGTTGAATAATTCATCTGCAAGCAGCGGGAGCAGATGGAGGAGGACAGATTTCACTGGAACATGTGGCACATACTGAAGCCAACTCCCTTCTGTCTAGGAAACAGGGTTCCTAGCCCTGTGGGCCTGTGGCTTCCATTCTGACTTTTCTCAGTCCAGTGACATCCTGCGGGAGAACTGTGATCGCCCTCCAGATAGGCAGCTCAAGTTCAGATAATCTTCCTTCATCAACATAATCCACTCATTTTTAAGATTGTCTGTCTGTCCTTACTAATTCTTTGTCCTCATATATTTTTTCTTTTCCTAACTCTTCTACTCCACAAGGCCTAGAATTTTGGTTTTAACATAAAATTGTCTGCCCCAGAGCCCTTTGGTGTCTTCTGGCAGGTGAGAAATAGTTCCCGTCTGCAGAACGTGTTAATGCCCTGGCAGCACCTCAGGATCACCTGGCAGGCCGTGTGGACTTCCCAAGCCCAGGCCTGATTCCACCAGTTAAATTTTGATCTGACCATGACAAAAGATGTGTGTGTGTGTGTGTGTGTGTGTGTGTGTGTGTGTGTGTGTGTGTGAGAGAGAGAGAGAGAGAGAGAGAGAGAGAGAGAGAGAGATAAAATTATGGGGAATAGAGGAGTTTCTGTTATTCTGCTCACTTTTCAAAAATTTCAAAAAACCCCTTTCCCAGATACCCAGAGGCTTTTGGCCATTCCTTTCGTATTTTTGCAGGATTAATCAAACACCAGTTATGAATACAATCCCACCTTACTGAACTCTGTGCATTCCATTAAGGCTCGCAAACGCTGCTCACGAGAGTGGCCTCTCACCAAAGTGCACTCCAAGTTCTTCTGTAAAGACATCTCATGGCCAAGGACAGTTAGCCATGACACTGTCTCCAGGGCTTTAAATGGAGGCTGAAAGGCTGAATTTAGTTAATACTCCCACATCCTACTTGGTTAGGAGACTGTTCTTGCTTTCCTTTTGGGGTTGTGTCTTAGTCTGTTTGTGTTGTTGTAAAGGAGTTCCTGAGGCTGGGTAGTGTATAAAGAAAAGAGGTTTATTTGGCTCACAGTTCTGCAAACTAAAAGAAGGCTGGCACCAGCATCTGCTTCTGGGGAGGGCCCCTAGTGCTTCTACTCATGGTAGAAGGCAAAGGGGATGGGAGATGGCACATGACATGGTGAGAAAGGGGAAAAGAGAGAGAGGGGAGGCACCAGCCTCTTTTTAACAATGGGATCTGGCAGGAACTAATAGACCTAGGATAGCACCAAGCCATTCATGAGGAATCTGCCCCTATGACCCGAACACCTCCCACCAGGCCCCACCTCCAACATTGAGGATCAAATTTCAACATGAGATTTGGAAGGAACAAATATCCAAATTATATGTGGGGAAGGAGGGGAATTATTATAACACATTCTAATGGCATATCCATTCCATACCCTGTAATTTAAAAATATAATGTGTATATGTACTTTGTGGAAGATGAAAAGTTGTGCTTGAAATTTAAGTACAGTGACTGACTTAGTGCCTCTAGCCTAGAGAGTTGGGCATTGCTAATGATACCACTCACCCCCATGAAGAAAAGACCTTTGAGATGTTTGTACCAGTTAGATGTTGTCAAGGTGATTCCTATTCCAGATACTTGGTATAGAGCAGCATCATTTTCAAAATTAATAAGGAAAAAAATTATACCCAAATTAAGTGAAAGCAACTGATATAGACCCAATTAAGATGGAATTTAAATGTCTTTATTGTTTCTAGGCAATGAAAAACAAAATCATTTTGTTAGTTGTGGGAGTACTTTTAAATCTGAACCTATAATTTTTTAATTGTCGAAGCAGATTTAAAGTACAAATTTCCTAGTAAAGAAAATTAAGTCAAGAAGAAGAAAGCAACACTACAGTAAATAATACCATTTGTCAAATTTATCCTGTGTAATTCCTATTTTCCCAATTTCACCAAAGAGGAGCCCTTTTAGGATATTGTATTGCCTGCCTGGATTATAACAATGTGCTGAGAGGTTGAACATGTATCTCTTACGTACATCTCCAGGTTATGCAAATGGAGCCTAGGGTGGGTTTTGCAAAACCCAATTTTAGTCAATCTATTGATGAGAACTGTACTTTATTTTCTCCCTCTGAGGAAGGAACAAAATTCAATTCTGCCAAGAAGCCTTCTTTGTACAGCTCTGTTCCACTCAAAACTTAGATTCAGAGTCTGAGAACAGGGTTAGTATGCCCTCCAAACTATTAACCTGTCATCTGGGGCCTGGGGGCCCTCTCTCCCAGAGGGCATATGGGAACTTCTCGATTGTGCTAGGGTATTGTTTATTATTATAAGGATAATTCACACATTGAATAAAAATTGTATACGGCTTATAAGGCAAGAAAGGCACTTCCCAGAAGTCATGCGCACCCTTAGGTGATTATTGTTTTAGAAACGGAAAGAGAATTCCAAGACCTGGTTAAGAATGGTCAAGAAACAGAGTCCTCCATACGGCGACTCAACAATCCTCTCAGTGGCCAGAAGGTGGCGCCCACTTCTTAGAAATAGCAAAACATGCGCTTGGAAAGGAACTCCGTGGGGGCCGAGCAGCATCACACAGAGTCTTTCAGTAAAAAGATCAGTCGGTTTTCACAGGGTTACAAACAATAATCCATTAGGTGCATGAGCAGTGACCTCCAGCAACGTATACTATTGCTGGCGGTCGTAAAGTAGGATACAGAACAGAATGGCTCATGCTCATTTTTACTTATTTGAATTTATTTCTTCTTTAGGCACTGTAATTCACACATATCGATTCCTCCTTGTTGTGTTACCTGATACACCGAATTTAAAGTGATGATTCCTTTCTACTGGGAACTTATAATGAAAAGATGGAGTAATAGAGATGGAAGACTTCTAGAGGCACCTCCTTGGTGTAGCTCAGCTCTTCAGGACCGGGAACCACACTTGGACCCATCGTCTCCCCCTGGCCTCTTCTGCTCCACCAGGCTTAGGGGCCGGCCCTGCCTTTTTTGTCATCTCCCTCCTCCCTCTGTATTCCCATTTTTTTAAAGAATAAAAACAATTAGAACTTTAACCGTTATGTGTATTTTTTAAAAAATTAGTATATTTTCATTCACGTGTACTTGTAGGTTTGGGCAACTGCAGAAAAACCAGAATGATTTCTTTGTTCATTGACCTTGAACTAATGCTGTAAGATTCGTAAGACACCTAGCAAAATAGATTCACTTTTCATGTGGGCCTCTTTTTCCAAATGCACAATGGAACAGAAGTTGACATGAGAAAGCCGTGCAAGAAGTTGGGAAGAATTTGGACACAGGTATAAAGAGGCTACATAGAATAGAGGCTGTAGAAAGTAGAGGGAAGGGGAGGGCTAGGGCAGGAAACTCAAGGAGAAGGAAGAGAGAACAGAGGTGAAGGGAATTGACACCCAGGGAAATGCAAATTGTCTCAGAATGTCCAGAAAACTTTGTACTGTGGGGCAAACTTATGAACCATGTAGACTATATCTACAGAAAGAAACATGATTTCCCCTGGAGAGTTTTAGACTTACCAGAAAGCCCCCTAAGCTCAATGTTCTACTCGACATCGTTAGCCACCAACCCAGTTGGCCCACTTCTGTTCAATTGATTTCTGCAACAGACTCACACCCCAAAATACACAAGCCTGCTACAGATTCATTCTGTCTCACTTTAACTGTCCTCAGTCATGATTTTAATCACTCTCAAAGAATTCTCTCTCATATTAGCCACAATGGATGTTGTAAAATTCTTTCACTTTTTTTCAAATTCCCTGAGCTGGCTGGACCTTCATACTTACTAGATGATTCTGCAGCCTACTGTCCTGATCCTCGGCCACTCTGTGTGAACTCAAATTTCCAGGGAGCAGTCATGCCACATCCTTTTCACCTGCATAGATGATCCACCTCTTGCCCAGCCCAACCCCCCATCCAGGAGACAACAGAGCAGAATAAAAGCCGTGTGAGCTTTAGACTCAGAAAGTGTGAGTTTGAATCTTGGTGCTGCCACTGCCTAGCACGTGTCCCTGGGCAAGGTAGGCAACTTTTCCAAGACTCGTCTGTAAAAACGTGGTAATAACATAACCTCTCTGACGTGATTTAGGAATTGCCTGTACATTATTTGTGGAAACACTTTCATACTACATAGCAATAAATTCCCTTAGATACCTACCTGTTGACTTTGAAATTGAAGACCTTTAAGCCCAAGAAGTATATTACTTTCCTAATTACCAGAATTGGGCCTAGAGTGAGGAGACAGAGCCCTGGCCCTCCAAATCTGTTACCTTACACTCTCTTATGTCCCAACCACCACAACCTTTTATGATAGTACTGTTTCTGTCTCATTTTTCAGCTCATCTCTCTTCTCCTAAGCCTTAAGTTCAGACATTCCCCAGGATTCTATCCTCAGCCTTCTCTTCCCCCTGCACCTGTCTATTCTAGCCTGATCCTCTGCACTGTGATAATTCTGACCTTGGAGCTGAATCCGAGGTCACAGCTCAAACCTGAAAGGCATCTCCTCTCATCGACTAGATACCTTCAAAGAGATGCTGTTCTGGCCATTGATGCCCAAGAGACAGGAGGGCACATCTGAGGGTTGGTCATAGCCCTGTTTATAAATTCACAGACTCAATTGTAAGACTTCAGGAGACCCTAAAGTGAAAGAGAATTTTGAAAGCATCTTGTTTATACGAAAGCCATCCGCCTACAAACAATGGAATGTTAAGTTATTGCTTATCTGCAGCCTGAAGCGCAAGCTAATATTATTTTGCAGTGTTCTCATTAGCAGCTCAGATGGCTCGCTCTGGCAATAACGTAAGGAATAGACGGGATGCCAAAGGGCAAGTGCTGAATCTGGCTGGCTGGAAGGAGAACCATTTCCCAATTTTCTGCTAGGTCAGGCTGCTGTGTTTCATTTAAACCGAGACACAAAGTAATATTCCTAAATTCTAATACCAATAGGTCTGTTTATCCCTTCTATACCTGGGAGGATTGCTGCTAAAATATTTTTCTGACTTGTTTTTAAGCATTTAAACTCCATATGCAAGTGACTGTTTTCTGGACATCTGCTTATGGTCCCAGAGCAAGCTGTTTGCAAAGATGTTTACTTGCTCTTCTGGTTAAGTGAACCTATCATTCTTATCTCCCTTAGAACCATCAGAGAATTTTGGCAAACATTGCTAACCAGGTCAACTTTGCATTGGCTCAGGCCTCTCCTACATTAATGTCACCAACAACTGTTGATGTCTCTTTGTTATATATCTTTGAGACACTGACTCCTCCCATAAGACTGTAGAAGGCATGTGTGTGTAGACTATATATAATAATGACTACCTACTTTTATTAACTTTAATATTTTCCTCCCCAATTTCCTTTTACTGTCCAACTTGCACATGCACACATGTGAATACACACACACACATGTGCATACACAGATGTTCCTGGTATTGATTACCTTTTGCCTAGGGAATTAAAATGCATTTTAATAATGAATCAGTAAAGTAGATTTA
The DNA here is from genome assembly GCF_020740605.2 of Lemur catta. Classification (NCBI taxonomy): domain Eukaryota; kingdom Metazoa; phylum Chordata; class Mammalia; order Primates; family Lemuridae; genus Lemur; species Lemur catta. The sequence continues at coordinate 37,174,036 of NC_059139.1, forward strand.
TTGGCCATTAACAAATTAAAATGAAAAGAGTTCCTAAGCCAATAAGAAATTATTTCTAAGTCTTCCAGTTTTCCTTGTCCCATATAATTGCAGAAACACTTGACTAAGAGTCTAGCATGGAAAAAAATGCTATATTCACAAATTCAATGTGGAAAAACCTCAGGCTTGTGCAAAGAAACCCTTCAATAAACTCAAATTGCAGATATTTCGAGGTTGCCAATTGCTGGCACATCACAATCCAGGCAGCATGATCGGTTTTTACCAGCCTCAACTCAATTCAGGTATCCACCTGTTTGACTGCAACCATCATCTTGACCTCAGAGAGCCACTGTAGATGCCTTAGTGTATCTAAGGCACAGCTGAAATATTTGAAATTACCTCTAAAAGTCTGAAATATAACAAAATGGAAAATAACTCACAGAAGGTAACATAAAACTAGATATTCTGGCCCTAAGTTAATGTAGGAAATTCACACACTATAGGAAGAGTAGGTTATTTAGTTACAGGACTCAGAAAATAAGTATATAAATGCAAAAGTTGAAGAAGTGATTGGTGACTTTTCTCCTTCCCTGGGCCTATTCCTTAGTTCCTCCTTCTTCCTTCCTGACCTGACACTAGGGGGTGACAAACCATGGACCTGAGGGCCATATGGAGCCTGCTGTTTTTGTAAACAAAGTGTTACTGGAACACAGCCATACCCATTTGTTTACATATTGTCTATTGCTGCTTTCATGCTACATCAGAGTCAAGTAGTGATGACAGAGACTGTTCTATCCCACAGAGCCTAGAATATTTACTCTTGGGCCTTTCACAGAATAAGTTTGCCGACTCAACCTGTAGCATTTTCAACAAGGGATACAAAGGTGACAGTAGTAGATATAAGGAACTTTGACATGTGTCTGGTCAGGTGGGAGAGGTGCCAGGCTCCTAAAACTCAGGTCTGCAATACTATGAAATCACTGCCTGCCAGCCATTTCTAGTGAGTCGCGTGCAGACAAATGATACCAACAGAAGGAATCTAGGAAGCAGATCCAGAGACCATAAAGCATTGGACCTGAACTTTTCAGGGACATAAGTGGTGTTTTCATCTCCGCTTTCAGTTGAAAGTTGCACCAAAGAAAGACAAAAGGCCGGGCGGGTGTGGTGGCTCACGCCTGTAATCCTAGCACTCTGGGAGGCCGAGGAGGGTGGATTGCTCGAGGTCAGGAGTTCGAGACCAGCCTGAGCAAGAGCGAGACCCTGTCCCTACTAAAAATAGAAAGAAATTATCTGGCCAACTAAAAACATATATAGAAAAAATTAGCCGGGCATGGTGGCGCATGCCTGTAGTCCCAGCTACTTGGGAGGCTGAGGCAGTAGGATTGCTTAAGCCCAGGAGTTGGAGGTTGCTGTGAGCTAGGCTGATGCCACGGCACTCACTCTAGCCCGGGCAACAGAGCGAGACTCTGTCTCAAAAAAAAAAAAAAAAAGAAAAGAAAAGAAAAAAAAAAGAAAAGAAAGACAAAAGTCCCGACCTCTTGACACCAAAGGGGATTTGGCTTCAGGCAGCTGCTTAGGGCTCTCCGCTGGGGTTGGGCTGCATTTTAAAATGCCACAAAGCCTGCTTTTTGTTCAGAGATGTAATTCCCAATCTGATCACAAGAGTTCAAAGCTGAAAATGTGGTAGGGAGGAGAAAAATACTCAGGTACATGGGTAATATGGAGGAGGAGGGGATAACTACAATAACAAATGTTGAAGAGATGTACCCTAGTAATTTACATGAGAAAAGACTGGGGAAGTGGCTAAGACCAACACAGAGTCCCAGATATCTACATATTTCTGCACAGTGTCTGGCTAATATCACAAATGAAAGATTTTAGCACAATAATGCTGTATATATCAAGGAGATAGACCTCCGTGGGGAAATTGTGGTAAAGGAGAGATCTAGGATGCCTCATCCCACACATTCATTTAGGATGAAGGATGACGAAAAGAACTGAAATAATAGGTTGCCTGGTCCTCGTATGTGTCACATTGCAGGGAACGCTGAGCAGGTGGCTCAGGCTGCAGGAACAGGAGAGCTAATGGAGGACCTCGGTCAGGGAAAATCTTATGCTTTCCGGAAAGGGGAAGGTCAGTCTCTGAACCTGCATCATGAGTGATTTGGGGATTGGTCCCTGAAAACATTTCACAACTGACTTAATTAGCAGATGATTTTAGAACATGAGAGAGTGAAGGGAGGCTCCGGGGGAGTCTGTATGATTCATGAGTAGGGACTGTACCGTGTGGCCCAGAAGTTTAAGCATGTAGACTCCAGAGTTGAACTGCTGGGGTCTGGGTTGGCCCTGCAACTTCCTAGCTGTGAGACCTCAGGCAGGTTACCTAACTCCTCCCTCCCTCAGCTTTTTCAGTTGCCAAATGGGCACAATAATGAAATAGGGATTAAATAAGTTAATACACATAAAGAATTTAGAACAGGCTGGCTGAGATTAGAGCTACGCAATTGTACGCTATTATTACTGATACACCTATCAGACCAGTGGCCAGGAGAATGCTACAGACTTGGAGGAAACTGAATTTTGACACATCATTTCACAAATTCTCACCATATAACAGAGGACTGGCTGAAAGGGTAGTTCGAAGGAGCACAGATTAACAGATCCACATCCGGTTGCACAACTATAAGTTCACTTCAGCTCATGGAAACTTCTCTAAGTTCAAGCCTTGTGATTGGGTTCAGTTTTGTCCTGCTCAACATTTTTCATTATATTTCATCACCTGAAATAACTTTATTTTATTATAAAAATTGTGAAGTATTGCAAAATACTCCTCCAAGCATACAAAAATAACTTGCAACATTCAGAACTGACAAAATATGGAAAAACCATACCTAAAGCACAAGTGATTTCTTTCATACTGAACATATTCAAATAAAGACTGAAAGATCTCTTAGTGAAGGGGCTGCAGTGCCACAGGAGGCATGTGTTGAGATAAACTTCCAACATTTTACTCATTCATTCAAATGTTTATTAAACATTTCATGCGTGTTAGGCACTGTCCTAGGTACTGGGAATTTATGTAAATAAAACAAATTTCTTGTCCTGATAGAACTTTCATTCAGGTGGGATCCCTGCAAATCAGAAAGTTCCATGAATCATGAGTCCTTGGTTTCATTTTAAGGTTTGCCACTAACTATACATAAACTTGACAAACTCACTAAGATTTTCTCATTTGTAAAACGGTGAAAAAATACCATCTCTTCATATTTGGATCATTCATCCACTCAACAAGTATTTACTACTTTGTGCTCTTGGGAAAAAATGAATGAGAGAAGGTTCCTGCCCTCATAGTGCTTATGTTTTATATTATCCAGGAGATAAAATCAGGAATTTAACATTAATATGAATATTTAGATATCAACAGAAGCTGCAGCTGCTATATCCAATGATACCATCATGGCTCATGGGTCTTTCATAGTCTTTTTGGGAATATCCCCTGAGCTGTCACCTGAGCTGTTCTCTAACAACATAGCCAGCACAATTGCTAGTATGTACACAGACACTCTGTTCCACAGTTGAAGAGGGAGGGAAGAAATCCTAAGATTTCCATAAAACTTAGAAGCATTTCCTTCCTAAAAAATACCCAGTTTTGCTGTCAAATGCTCCTCTCCTTGAACGTGGAGGTTTGAGTTGAGAGGTACCATGGGTGGGAGAAGTTATCCTGCATGTCACCAGAACCTGTGCACGCTTCAGAATGAATTTCCAAATGCAAATACATTCCTAAATCCATAACATGCTAAGCAAGGAGCACACTGAGGCTCGGTCCCTGGGGGAGGAGCCAACATTGATTGGTAGAGGGCAGTGTCCTCTCAGAGGGGAAAATGAACAGAGGACAAACCATTGCTCCACTGGGAACTTCTCTCCATCTGTTCTTCCCACTCGCTGGGGACAAAAGGAGCAAGACTCTCATGCTTCGGGTGTCCCACACAGGTGCCAGCACTAATGTGCCACTCCTCCTCCTTTTGCGCCCTCCCAGGAGGGGATCTAAAAAGTGATATGTAGGGCACCCAGATTGTTGGCTAAAGGGATCACAAATTTAGCAGCTAAAGGTGGCTCAGTAAAGTTGGAAGATTACATGAGATGGGTTTTTCCTCTCCCTCATTTAGGCCGTGCATAATTTTCAGTAGGTAGGGGAGAAGAGGAGTCTTTTCATTTTTATTTATACAATAAATATATACTGAACACTACTATGTGTGGGGCATGTCCTAGGTATTAGGAATACAAAAAGAATAATCCAAAATCCTTACTGGCATTGAGTTTACTAATATAATAAGAGCAGGAGAGACATAATCTATTAATGAGCTATTAAATATATTCTGAGTCACTGTTATAGATTGAATTTTGTTGTCCCCAAATTCATATGCTGGAGCCTTAACTTCCAATGTGACAGTATTTGGAGGAAGGGCTTTTAGTAGGTAAAGTTACATAAAGTCATAAGGGTGGATTCTAATCTGATAGGATTAGTGGCCTTATATGAAGAGGAATAGAGAAGAGAGTATGTCTTTCTTATACACACACACACACACACACACACACACACACGAGGAAAGGCCAGTCGTGTGAGTACACAATGAGAAGGTAGCTGTCTGCAGGCCAGGAAGAGAGCCCTAACCAGCACCCAACCGTCCTGGTGCCCTGATCTCAGACCTCCAGCCTCCAAAACTGTGAGAACATGATTGCTATTTAAGCCACCCATTCTGGTATTTTGCTTTGGCAGCTTAGCTGACTAACACAGGCAGGTATGGGTAAGTGCTCTGAAGAAAAGCCAAGCAGAATAAAAGGGGTAGAGAGAGATGAAGAGAGGTGGCCAGGGAGACCCTTTGAGGAAGAGACAACGAGCAGAGAGCCAAAGGAAGCTAAAGTGTTCACAGGCAACCCCTCTGGTCAGGTTTAAGAATGGTAACAATCAGGATATGGCAGGGTTATTCTAGAAGCAAATTAGATTGCTGCCCTCTAAGAATATTTTTCAGGAATAGACTGCTTTCTTGCAAGGAGGAAATGTGTAAATGATGACTGCCTAGTTATATGAGCTTGGGCAAGTCCCTTAAACCTCACACCCCAGTTTCCTCAGCTGTAAAATGAAATAATAACCATTTTTACCTTGTTAGGTAATTGGTTATTGGGAGGTTTAAATGAGTTACCACATGTAAAGTGCAGGGACCAATGCCTGAAACATAGTCAGTGCTCGATAAACATTAGCTATCGTTATTGCTACTAATACTACTATTATATTATCACTACTATTACAATAACTATTACTACTATTATGGAAAAGCCATAGAATATTAGGGAAGAAATTTCAGCAATGGTATCTTTCACTTAAACCTTCACTGAACACCTTGGCCCTGACTATCTCCGGGAAGTGAACTTTGCTTTTCTCTCTCTCCCCCTGCTCCATCAGAGGAGGAAAACCGACGGTTAAGCCCACGTGTTGTGAACTGGGAAGTCCTTTGCACAATTTCAAAGCTATCAGTGACAAAGGCTTTCTTCTGATGGAACTTTCTGCCCAATGAACCAGAACACTCAAGGAAAACTGTTCTGGCTCCCTCACTCCACATAGGTCAGAGTGGAGGCGACAACATCCGTTCTAGCACCAAAAACTCTTAGCAGGATAAAGAATTTCCCTCTGGTTTCCCTGGGGAAGAGCAAGAAAAAGCAGGTGGAAAAGAAAAGGCAAAAAAACCCAAAAACAACAAAAAAAACCCAAGAAATAGAGACACAGGAATGAAAGAGAAAAACTAAAAGGAAAGAAATAAATACGAGGGAAACTCTAAGACCGTTAGTAATTTACTGTAGACTCCAGTGTTGACACAAGCAATCAAAAAGGACCGGGAAAAGGAATTACGTGGGCAGACATCCCATTGCCTACTTGGATCTATGCTTGTCTCATATTGGGAGATAATTAAAGAAGTTACTTTGTGCAAAACTTATTTGAGTGCATTAAAATGAGTAAATAATATTGACAAATGTTTTCATCTAGGCTATGCTTTTATGGAGGCAATTTTACAATCACATAAAGTGAAGTGAAATTGTTTTGAACCTGCCAGAGTGTAAGTTTCCTTAGGCAGAAGCTCTGCATGTGGTTTTGTTTTGAGTATTCTCTCCTTTTCAATGCCTGGTAAGACTGGGTGCAAGTGTGGTCAATAGGTGGCTATCTGGCAGTTCTCCAGCAGCTTTCCGCATGTTTTCTTCAAAAGGAGTCTGAATCTACTAGTTTCCATGGACTTCTGCTTTTGTTTTTATCCCATTCTTCTAGAAAATGATTTTATTTTTAACATATTGTCATCAGAACGGTACACACCACAACACTGCCTTTCAAATAGTCTTATTACTCATATAATAAATACTGACATTATTTCTACATTATCAGAGTTGTCCTTGACTTTCATACTATTCTGTGGAAACCAAGTGTTCTACACATCATTTTATTTTGCTTTCTGGAGGACAATTTTATGTTAGGCCCTGGGTATGACTATACAAAAATTTTTCCCACTAATATTTCACTTGACACTGTGAGTTAAATGCAAATCTGAAGGGGGGAAAATGATTTTTTTAAGTGCGGTCCTTTAGCAAGAATATCTGGATAGTAACTAGCTTTCCCCTCCATAGCTATGAAATTAAGAGTAGGAGTGGAGGTGATAAAAAGAACCTGGAATTAGAAAGTTTTAAGGCAAGTGTGTGCAAATTAGAACTGCAGTAAAATGTGTTGATTTCTGCTCGAGGCAATTTCCCTAGAGACAACAGTGGCGTTTTGAAAAGAGCACAGGATTTATAATCAGAACTATGCGTTCATTTTCTGCTACAGCTGCATACTCGTGGTTGTGCCTTCAATAGCCATTTGGCCTTGAACAGCCCCTTGGCCTATCCTTGTATGTAAAATGAGAACAATATCTGCATCCCACAGGGGATGGTGAGGATGCTATGGACAGGTGCTTTATGAACAATCAACCAATATTTAAATATCCTTTCTGGCATTCATGTCTATATTTCCGTGTCTTTCCCATTTTCTAAAATCTCCAAGACAATGTTATTATTTCTTAGCACATGTATCTTCCATTTCAACCTTCTGCCTACTCCTGTTGTTTATTATCTATTCGTTCATTTAGTCAAATAGCCACTAAGGCCCACCCTCCTCTGAGCATGAACACTCCCAGCAGGGTAGCCCCAAACCAGGACAAAGCAACTCAGAACTTCTTCTGAACTTTAAACTCTTCTTCTCACATTTTCTTTGCACAGAATTCTCTCCTATTTTTGAAGTTTAGAGATGGGAAACTGCCTGGATGCTAACTGTTGTAGAAATCAGACAGAGCTTGGTACAAGCAACCTCGGTTTCTAAGTAGAAAGCTGTGTGAAATTCTCTCACCCCACTTTCAGATGGGTCCCTTGTGCTTCCTGAAGAGCAGTCGTGGGACCAGCTGACAATGAGGGTGTCAGCAGAAAATGCTTTCCTCCTTCTGACAGGAACACGCAGAAAGTCTTAATGGGATATTGCAGTTCTTTTGTAAAGAAGAAAAAAAAAATCCTCACTCTTATGGCTTCCTCCTGTTGACACAGTAGTTAGTACTCAACTCGCTAAGTGCGTGTGTGTGTGTGTGTGTGTGTGTGTGTGTGTGTGTGTAATATGTATACCTTATTCATGGAATTAAATTAACATTGAAATATTAAGTTTATGCTTAAGATCTCAGTGAGAGATAATCACTCTTATAATTTGGTTAGGGCTTATAGTAATTTATAAAATATGCCGAGAACACCTATCTAAGCTGCCATTCTCTTGTATTGAATCTAATTTTTTAGCAAAGGAAATAAATGACAATTGGTATTTGATGAAATATAAGAGGAAAATAACATTATTACTCTTAGATCATACAAAGTCAGTTAGTGATGCTAAAAAGGATAAGTCCACTTTGAATCACTATGGTTTGTGTATTTATTTAACGTTTCTCATTTTTAAACTAGAGACATCTATTTACATACTTGTATAAATAAATATTATATATTTCATTTATCAAATTTACATATTACATCATCTAATTCCTTTATATTGCTACTTAATATTTTTCAGATCTGTACAATTCTAAAGAAGTAAACTGTGCCTACATGATTATATATTTTAAATAAAGTTTCCTTATATTTCTAATAGTTTTGGTTTTACAGTTTTAGTTGCTATATTGTTGAGTACATGGGAATTTGGAATAATTTTAATGTAACCAATTGTAGACAGTGGTGTGGTGGTAAACGGTTAGCAACTGGCTCTAGAGGACGGGAGAAAGAAAGACCCAATTTGTTTCATTTCCAATTTCTATGGCATAAATCATCACATTGTGATCAATTTCAATGTCCTGTCATTGAATGTGGAGTTAGGAATAAATGCTAACAATAGGCTTTTAAACTGGTACCAGCCAACTCCCTAACACCATTGCTTTTATCATTTTTGGTGTTTAATCTTTACATTTCCGCTTGTCTAATATTAATATTGTTACTTCTGCATTGTTTGGGTTCATATTTGCTTTATATGTCTTAGCATATTTCCTTAGTTCCAATATATATAAATGAATTTTAAGTATGTTTCCCATAATTGTATATAATGATTTGTGTTTGTGTGTGCCTATGTTTTGAGGTGACAGACTATGTACTTGTTTTTTTTAATTTAATATGATATTGAGTAGGAGAAAGTGTTCTGCTCATATACATTATAATATGGATCATACTTTATTTTGTTATTTATACGTTATTGCAAAGGGCAGATGTTACTAAACTTTATACTCAAAGAATTAGAGATAAGAAAACACAGTTTTATGAACATCCAAGTAAACGCAGACAATTCCCTTTATAGAAACAAACATACTTTTATGATCTTGGATGAGAAGAATTATTAAAATATTTGCATATTTTGTTTTCTATAATCATTTTGCACTGAGATAGGCAGATAGATAGATCTCGCTTTGTACTGAGGGTAATGATTTTTATTAGAATTTTTTATTATACTATAATTTGTTATATTTCATTTCATTTGTATTTTATATCACTCCCTGCTTTTTTTTTAAATGATATCTTAGATATTTAAAAAAAGTGAGAGTAGAGAAGGAAAGAATAGACTAGGTTGTTAATGAAATGCTGAGTTTTAGCATATTTAGTACCTGTTCAATTGTGATGTTTAAAGTGTTGTTATCAAATAGATTGATTTGTTGTCACCCCGACTCTAAGACTCTTCTTCCAAATGAGATATTTTACAAGGACTGCTGAAACCATAGTTGGCCCAGCTGTGAGTGGAAGCCAATCTGTGCATACATGGTCTATTCAGCTTCTACTACACAGCCTGCGATGATGCAGGTCCTCAATAAGTGTTTGTCAATTGACTGCTTGGCAGCTTCCAGTGTCACAGTCAAGGTGCAGCAACTGTCTCAGACCAAGGCTCTCTCCTGGCCTCCTCGTGGTCTCCAGAAGTGGCCATTAAGCAGTGGGGATGGAAAATGCCTTCCTCAGCTGGACGCTGACTGCTGAAATCCTTGCTCAGCTAATTCCCATTTTTCCTAATGGCCTTGTCACCTAAAAGAGCTGTGCCCTGAGTTTACAGAATGGACAGTCATCCTTACAAATCAGTGTTTTTAAACAAAGTATGCTTGATTTTCTTTAGCTATAAAGCTGCCGTGACCTCTACTCTTTCCAAGACTGTCTGACGCTCCAGCAGATTTGTACTGCTTTCTGCTGAGTCTCTTCTCCACTCGGGCCCCAGAGGTCTCGGTGCTTTCAAAAAGACTTTCATCTCTCAGCTAAGGCTAATAAAATCAAACTCGCATCTCTCGCGCCCCTGTTTAATGCCTTCCTGTATAATTCTCCAATTTGTAGACTCCAGCCAAGGGCCCATAAAGCAATTTCCCCCACATTTCATAATTTCCTGCTCATAATGCTTTCTTTTTTTCTTTTTCCCATTCCTTGAAAAACAACATTAACAATGATGCTTTTACTTTATCTCCAACTGCCTGCAGAAAGCAAGAAAGGAGGGAAGGAAGAGAAGCTTGTCCAGCGAAGCTTTAGCCAAGAGAGAAGACCACCAGTTTCACAGCTTCTCTTTTTCCTCAGAGGCTCCATTTGAAAGCCTTAAGCGGCCTCTGGAACTATTGCCTGCAATTCAACTCTAGGACTTTCTTTCTTGTTTTTTTTTTATAACTCAACCAATCAAATGATTTATTTATTTTGTTGTTGTATGTACCCTAAAAATAGGTGTCTCTAACACCACTAGAGCAATAAAACTCTTGGTTTGCTCTTTCCCAATTCAGTTTACTCTCTATGATCACCTGCTTTCAGACTAAGGCACTTCCTTTAATATGAGCCACAATAAACTAGTAAGCACTAGGACTTTCTTTACACACTTTTATGATCCTACTTCATGTCCATGTGATTTATTTTCACTCCGGGAAAGATTAACATTGGCAACTTTTGGGTAAAAGTTTATGAAACACAACTGGACTTGGATTAAAAAATGTCTCAGTAAGAGGCTGATAATAGAGAAAAATATTAGTGTGTAGGTTTTTAGTCATGATATGATGAAACATAAATTAATGTGATGGCTTAAAGTAATGAAAGCTATCTCCAAAATTTATACTTTTTGCTCTGCTTTCTCTACTAAACTCCAAACTTAAAATACAATTCCTAACTTAACTTTCTAATAGGAATTTCAATCTTAACATGAGCAAACTAGAAGGTCTATCTCCACCTTAAGCTTTCCCTTAATTTTCCCATCTCCTTAAATGACACCATGGTCCACACACACCTCGAGTCAGACCCCAAGCGGCAACCTTTCACCCTCCCCCATGCTTCCCTTCCCATATGCAAACCATCAGCAACACTGAAAGCTGGAAGGTGAAACTGTGTTTCAAACATCTGTCTGTCCACTCTTTACATCACCACGGATACCATACTCCCAGTCCAAGCCACCAATATATTTTGCCAGCATGATCGAAATGGTCTCTGATCACCCTGCTTTTCTTCTTGCTCATTTGGATCCAATTCTCCACAAAGCAGATAGAAAGGTCTTTCTAAAAGTGTAAATCAATTCATGTCATTCTGCTAGGAACCCTTTTTTGATTATCCACTACACTTAGAATACATCCCATCTCATCTGCAAGTCTGCAAGCTCCTTGAGGAACTGGGCGTTGCCCACCTTTCTGACTTCATCTCATACCCTTCCCCCTTGGGCTCATTACTACTTAAACCTATTGGACTACCATTTTATTTTAAAGATCACAAGCCATTCTTTGGGACTTTTGCTATTTCCCTATCTAGAATGTTCCTCTTCCCACAGAAATTCACCTGGCTGGCCCCTGCATATCATCCATATGTCAGCAAAATTTCATTTCAGAAAAGCCTTCCTCAGCTGATTGATTTAATGTAGTCTCTGCCACTCTTCGTTGCATCACCGAGTTTTATTTTCTTTTTAGCACTTCTCACTGTGAGAAAACATCTTGTTCATTTATTTGTGAACTGGTTTATTTTTTGACTCTTCTTTCTTTCAAGAACAGCACTGTCCACAGAGAATGCAAACCACCTATGTGATTGTAAACTTTCTACTGGCTACAATATAAAAGTAAAGGAAACAAATAAAACTCATTTTAATTGCATAGTTTGCTTAATGCAATACAACCAAAATGCTATCATTTTAATGTGCAATTAATATTAAAAATTTTATTAATGAGGTATTTTATATTCTTGTCTTTCATAGAAAGTCTTTGAAATCGAGTGGGAATGGCACTCTTCTGGTACATCTCCATCAGCACTGGACACATTTGAAGTGCTCGATCACTGCATGTGCTGGTGGTGACTGTACTGGACAGTGCAGTGCTAGAATGTAAGCCCCATGCGAGCAGGGATTTTCCTGTCTTGTTCATTGCTGCATTCCTTGTGTTTATAGAAAAAAACATTGTCCAATGCATAGTAGCCACTCAATAAATATTTGTTGAAGGGAAGAATAGTTCAAAGAATTTTGAGATCTTTGTGGAATTTTTAAGTAAAGAGCGAATATCTATTTTTATATGCAATTTCAAAGTCTTGAAAAAGTCTAAGTAAATCAATTAGTTACCCTGGGTGAGGAAAAATCCTGATTTAATAATATAAGCATAGATTTGGGAAAAAGGTCCCAGTCTTTTGTATTCTTCACCATCTCTATGATATTGCTCAGCTCCCCTTTGGCACTTACTAAATCCTTACAAGAAATGCCCTCTCTCACCATCTCACTAGATCCTTCACATCTCAGTACAAATTCTCACTATAAGGGGAAGCAGGTCTCCTCAAGGCAGACTTGGACACTCCTTCATTTGGAATCCTAATGTACTTTGGGTAGTGATCTGTTATAGCATTGAACCTACCTTGTTAAAATAGAGATGTACTATCTCTCCGCATCCACGCCAACATTTATTGTTTTGGGACTTTTTGATAAAAGCCGTTCTCACTAGAGTTAAGTGATATTTCATTGTGGTTTTGATTTGCATTTCCCTGGTGGTCTAGCACCTCTTGTATTATCCTGGATAGAACTGGAGCCCATTCTTGTAAGAATGGAAAAACAAGCACCACATGTATTCACCATCAAATTGGTATAATTGATCAATACTTATGTGCATAGAGTAGTAACATTCATCGGGTGTCTGGCAGGTGGGAGGAGGGGAGGAGGGGATGGGTATATTCATACCTAATGGGTGCGGTGTGCACTGTCTGGGGGATGGACACACTTGAAGCTCTGACTCGGATGGGGCAAAGGCAATATATGTAACCTAACCATTTGTACCACCATAATATGCTGAAATAAAAAAAAATAAAAAACAGAAAAGAAAAAAATATTGTTTTTGTCTGCTTTGTCAAAGATTAGATGGCTATATGAGGATGGTTTTATATTTGGATTTTCTGTTCTGTTGCACTGGTCTGTGTCCCTGCACTTGTGCCAATACCAAGCAGTTTTAATGATCACAGCTTTGTAGTATAGTTTGAAGTCTGGCAAATTAATACATCCCATTTTGTTTTTGTTGCTAAAAATTGCTTTTGCTAAACGGGGTCTTCTCTGGTTCCATACAAAGCATAAAATTATTCTTTTCTATATCTGTGAAAAATGATGTTGGTAATTTAATAGGGATTGCATTGAATCTGTAGATAACTTTGGGCAGTATAGACATTTTAACAATGTTGATTCTTCCGATCCACGAGCATGGTATGGTTTTCCACCTATTTACATGTTCTGCGATTTCCTTCCTCAGTGTTTCGTAGTTCTCCCTATAGAGGTCCTTTACCTCCTTAGTTAAATATATTCCTAGGTATTTTATTTTCTTTGTTGCTATTTTGAAGGGTATTGAGTCCTTAATTTGGTTCTCCGTTTGACTGTTATTGGCATATATGAATGCCTCTGATTAGTGTGTATTAATTTTGTATCCTGAGACTTTACTAAATTCATTGATCAATTCCAGGAGTCTCTTGGTTGAATCCTTGGGGTTTTCTAGATATAACATCATATCATCAGCAAAGAGTGAGAGTTTGATCTCCCCTACTCTGGGGAAAAGATTCCTTATTTAACAAATGGTGCTGGGAAAACTGGATAGCCACATGTAGAAGACTAAAACAGGACCCACAGCTTTCACCTCTCACAAAAATCAAATCATGGTGGATAACAGACTTAAACATTAGGTGGGAAACTATTAGAATCCTAGAAGAAAATGTAGGAAAGACTATTACAGACATTGGCTTAGGCAAAGAATTTATGAAGAAGACCCCTAAGGCAATCACAGCAACAACAAAAATAAACGGGACATGATCAAATTAAAAAGCTTCTGCAGAGCCAAAGAAACAGTCATGAGAGTAAACAGACAACCCACAGAATGGGAAAAAATTTTCGCATACTACACAGCAGATAAAGGACTGATAACAAGAATATATTTAGAACTCAGGAAAATCAGTAAGAAAAAGTCGAACAACCCTATCAAAAAGTGGGCAAAGGACATGAATAGAAATTTTTCAAAAGAACATATAAGAATGGCTAACAAACATATGAAAAAATGTTCAACATCTCTAATCATCAGGGAAATGCAAATCAAAACCACAATGAGATACCACTTAACCCCAGTGAGAATGGCCTTTATCAAAAAGTCCCAAAACAATACATGTTGGCGTGGATGTGGAGAGACAGGAACACTCATACACTGCTGGTGAGACTGTAAACTAGTGCAACCCCTGTGGAAAACAATATGGAGATACCTTAAACAGATTCAAGGAGACCTACCATTCGATCCAGCAATCCCATTATTGGGCATATACCCAGAAGAACAAAAGTCATTCTATAAAAAAGACACCTGCACCTGAATGTTTATAGCAGCACAATTCACAATTGCAAAAATGTGGAAACAACCCAAATGCCCATCAATTCTCAAATGGATTAGTAAATTGTGGTATATGTATAGCATGGAGTATTACTCAGCTATAAGAAATAACGGTGATACGACATCTCTTTGGTTCTCCTGGAGAGAGCTGGAACCCATTATATTAAGTGAAGTATCCCAAGAATGGAAAAACAAGCATCACATGTACTCACCAGAAAATTGGTTTCCCTGATCATCACCTAAATGCCCATTGGGGAATGATACCAACTGGATATCAGACTGAGGCGGGGGGTGGGGGAGGGGATGGGTGTATGCCTACATGATGAGTGCGTTGCGCACCGTCTGGGGAATGGTCATCTTTGAAGGTGCTGACTTGGGGAGGTGGGGGGTGGGGGGAGGGGATGGAGGTATGACTACATGGTGAGTACCAGGCGCACTGTCTGGGGAATGGACACGCTTGAGGCTCTGAGTCAGGGGGATGGGCGGGACATGGGCAATATATATAACCTGAGCTTTTCTACCCCCATAATAAGCTGAAATTAAAAAAAAAAGAGAGAGAAAAGAAAAAAATAGAGTTGTATTATTTCTTTGCCTCAATTTCTAAGAGAAGACTTCTGATCCCATGCTTGGGTTGGTAACAGTATTAAAGTACTACTTTAGACCTCCCCATATGACAATCAATTTACCTGATTGGCAAGATGGAAAAAGTTTGACATACACTGGCCTATGCATGTCAAGTGTGTGCAATTAATGCATCTCAATTGTCCTTACCTCAGAGGGAAAGGAGTATAACTGGTTCCTTAGAGCCCTCAATGCATTGGTCAGAAAATGTTAAATATACGAAAGCAGCAAATAAGGATCAAAGAAAATCATTATTGAAAAATCTAGATTAGACATTGTAAGTAAAGGGTTAAAATCAGGTCTGGGATGATTTAGGCCAGCCTGGAAGAATCATCTGAGAGTTGCCTTTTCCTAGTGCTCTTAGCTTAGAAACTACAGAGTTAAGATCAACGTGGCATGCTGTGTCTGCCTTGTCTGCTGGTGACACGGCACCTGGGCAAGGGAGCTATGGGGTAGCATATTGGCCTGGGCTTCTAAACTAGAACAGTTTTGAAAAGTTAGTTGGAAACTGAGAACACAGCTTCTCTGTGGCAAGGTGGCCACCATATATTTAGCCCTTACTCATAGCAGCCATACATACTCCAATGAAGGAGCAAAAGAAACTGTGCATATGGGTAGGTTCTGAGCCACCTGATGACTTGAAGATGCTTTACCTATTGTGTCTGTTGCTCTGCAGCCTTCTATAAAGCTAAGGAAATGTGGCATTAGGGTAAAGCCTTTTGTGTCTTGTGAATTTAACAACTCGAACTGTTCTCTCATACTTTAACAACAATTGTGTCAGGGCAGAGATCTACAGCCAGAATCAAGCTTTCCAATACTTTCTCTCAAGTCTTGGTACAGAGACACAGCAGCTGGGAGTAAGCTGCCTGCAGAGGACACTTACTCATTTGTTTAACAATAAATTGAGGCTTCCCTCTTACCCACCTGAAAGCCATAATAGTGGAGACAAAGTGAACAAGATAACCTGTACTCAGGGCTTGGTCCACTGAAAGGGTTGGTGAAGAGAGTAAGATATGCAAGAATAGGATCCCATGTGCTCATGGCTCCTGAGCCACAATGTTACCCAATTGGAAGGCCTGAACCAAGGGATGTCAAATTTGTGCCGTTTGCCACTTGCCAATCAATTAAATGAGTATTTTCTTTGTAAATAGGAGTGACACAGGGTGAAGAGAATTTGTGTTTCTCTGATACAAATTTGAAAGAAAGAGAATAAGGATCATGGGTTTACTGACATTTTGTAAGCACACCTCTCTCTCCAGGAGAATGCTCACTCCTTGGAGTCTAAGCCTCTGCTTACCTCTATATCCC
This sequence comes from Lemur catta, assembly GCF_020740605.2. Taxonomy (NCBI): domain Eukaryota; kingdom Metazoa; phylum Chordata; class Mammalia; order Primates; family Lemuridae; genus Lemur; species Lemur catta. Next base: position 37,190,358 of record NC_059139.1, read on the forward strand.
TAGCTATCAGTGAAGTGCCAAGGCATCAAGGAGTAATAATTTCAATGAACAAATGAATTTAAAATGAATAGCCATTCAATCATCAGCCTTCAATTTCTACATTATACAAATACTGTAAAAAAAGTTTTAAACATCACCCAAAGTTTACAATAAGAGCCATACAAAAATTATGTACATAATTTGAGATTTACATTGCTTTTTTCCTCTGAAGACTTCCAAGTTGTGTACATGAAAAAAAACATTCATGCAAAATTATTCTCAAGTCATGTTTTTACTGATCTCTGAAGTCAGAACTATAGTCAGTGCTGGAAAATTGAGAACCTTTTCAAAAAGTAACAAATACCAAAGAGGCTATTTCAATTCTTGTAATTTCACATGGCAAGGGAGTAGAGGCTGGGAAAATGGAAAATAGTTAGAACAAACTGCTTTTTAAAAAAAATACCCACAAAAAGGAAAAGGTACTATCAAATTAGTGCTAAACAGGAATAGAAAGCAGAAAGATGATTTGAAAAATCTGACTAATAGGATATCTAAGAGCTCTTCCTGACCTGACACTTATGAACAACTACCATTTAACAGGAATAGTCTATAGGAATGTCATAGATGACAAGGAAGAGGATTAATGGAGTTGAGTCTAAAGAACTAAACAAAAACATCTAGAATGTTGCTCAAGTCAAAACCGTTGGGATATGGTTAATTTCCAATCTGGATTTTAGGTAAATTATCTGACTTGAACTTTGCATTTATGGTCAGATAAAAGGTTCTCACAGCCTTTGTGGTTGAATTGATTTTTAGCCTTTTTTAAAAAAGGGTCAATTTCTGCCATGACAGGCCCAGAGCACACTGGGTGAGCAATAGTATTATTAAGTATGAAACGTCCGCTTTCCTTAAGTACCAAATTGGACAGTTGATATCCCTGACATTTCACTTTGACACTTCTTGTTTTATTTCTATTGTGAAAGTACATCCTCATTCTTTCAAACACATGGCTTGGCTTGTGATTATCTTTCAAGGTTTTTTTTAAAGCAATTTTTGTGAAATTGCTCTGAAGTAAAATATTCGTGTTATTTCCTAATACAAGTTTTGTCATGGAACCAATGCAGCATAGACAGCTCGAAATATCAACAAAGTGTAAGTTGATGCTTTGAAAAGTTCCATTCTGGTGATTTTAATGTTGAAAATGAGCCAGTGGGCGACCTGAGGCCAGGTGGATAATGATGGGCTGAAAGTTGTAATGGAAGCAAATCCATCTCAACCTACACATGAATTAGCAGCAAGGTTTGATGTTACTATTCCAATAATATTGGACCATTTGAAACAAACTGTCAAGGTAAAGAAGCTGGATAGATGGGTACCGCATGAATTAAATGAGCGTCAGAGAGAAATCATCTGAAAGTTTGCCTTTCTTTGCTGTCATGACATAAAGCCGAACCATTTCTATACTGACTTGTTACATGTGATGAAAACTCTAATTTTTTTGACAATTGCAAGCATTTAACACAATGGTTGGATAAAGATGAAGTACTAAAACAGTCCAAAACCAAATATTCATCAAAAAAGCTAATGGTGTCTGTTTGGTGGTCCAACACTGGTATTATCCACTACAGCTTCATGAAACCTGGTCAATTAATTACAGCTGATGTCTAATGCAACCAGTTGGACCAAATGATGAGGATGCTTGTGATTAAGCAGCCAAGATTGTCCAGTAGGGTCAGGCCAATCTTCTTGCAAGACAACGCTTGACCACATGTCACACAAACAACACTGCTCACACTACAGAGGCTGGACTAGTAAACTTTCTGTCATCCACTGTATTCACCAGGTCTTGCACCAACTGACTACCACTTCTTCCAGGCTTTGGACTACTTCTTGCAAGGAAAAATATTCAATTCTCTACAAGCTGTGGAAAATGCCTTTTGTGATTTCATCGCCACTTGCTCTCCAGCTTTCTTCGCTGCTGGCATAAACAAGCTACTGTTAAGATGGCAAAACTGTGTTGATAGTTTAGGCACATACTTTGATTAATTGTACTGCTTCTTGTTTGCAATATAATAAACTAAACTTTTGATTTGAAATCAGATATTTCATATTTAATGACCTAAATAGTTAAGACTGGTTGAATATTGGCCTGACTTAATTAAAGCTAGACACCTATCCCGTAAAAAGGATAAGGCATGAGTCAACAAACAAAGGTAGTTATAAGCCAGACTCTTCTAATACATTCAACTACTCAGTTTTTGGAAAATAAGAATGATTTCAGGACCCTGAAGAAGTATTCCACTACAGTAGCCTAAAGATGTTAAACATTATAGTATCATGAAGATGTGTCTTTATCTCATCACAAGATACAGAAATTAATCTTCAGTCATCTTCAGGATTATCATGCACATATTTTGCTTTCAAGTTCAACTGCACAGTTTCTTGCTGATTAATTAAGCCATCCAATATCTGTTTACACATTTCACAATTTTGTCTGACCCCCACTCAATTGTACTGTGCAGCAGGAGGATGCTAATTTAGAAACAGAAAATACTCATCAAGGAAATACAATTTAGAAAGAGAAGACCAGGGGCAAAAAAATTAGTCAGGTCAGGGCTAGTTCAGGTCTCATTCTGAGAGAAGATGCTGGGTGTTCATGAGGGACATTAAAGAAAAGATGAGCAGCTGGGTGTCCAAACAGCTCAACCTGAATTTGATCTTCGCAAAATGTCTCTATTGTTTCCTTTGAAATAGTGTGGCTGAAAAATAATATCATAAAAGCTCACATTAAAATGTACATATGAACAACACATTAAAATGGAAATGAGGCTTTTGGAATTATTTCTGCCATTTCCACTTGTGTTAGGACCATTAATTGAGGTCTTATTGTATTTGTTAGCTTATTATTTTCATATAATGTTTATAGAGCTTAGGCAAAACTATATACTCAGAAGACATAAATGCTTGGTTGATAGTAGAGGGTTGGTGGAGAGAAAAGTAAAACAAATGGAAAGGAGAAAAAAATGGATCAAAGAAAATACTTTATAAAAACTGATTTGAGGCCAAATAAAGAAAAAATCTGGTGAATGGCTTTTTAAAGATCTAAAATAACTTCAAAATCTAAGAGAAAAGATATATATGTCTTATATATCTTTATATAGATATAGATAAAGAATCTAGACATAGAGCAAAATGGAACTAGAAAAATACTGGCTTGAAAATGTGAAACTATAAATCTAAAATTAAGACTTCCATATATATGTTATAGGAAATATTTTTTTCCTTTTTATAAAAAGCTAAGGATCCAGGTGTGAGGAATGATCAGATCTAAATAAAGCTAAAGATGACTAAAAATAAATATGGAGTATAAAAGAGATTTATTTTTTGGTAATTTTTTTGTTTCAAAGCAATGACCTAAAGAATGTAGACCCTTAATTTAATGATATAGTTGTGCCTCAAAAGAGTTTTGGGATCCTCTTTAAACTTTTCCTCAGCGTCCATTGTATGTTATTTTCATATGTATGATTATTTATTTGGGGGTTGATTTGAAAGTCCTATCACTGTTCATGAAGCTTGGGGAGCTGCAGATTGGCGGGTATTGGCAAACCTCAGCAAGAGTCCTTTTAGGAGCCAAAAAATATTGGCCTAATGCCATCTTATATCCTATTATATACAAGTAGTAGAACAAAACACTACTAGGGATTCCAGGGAATGAAGCAATGTGAGGATTGCATTCTATGAGCCCTTGTAGATAAAGCACCAAGTAACACATGTGAAGTAAGAAGTAAGTTATGTCTATTAAAGGGTTAGCAGGTAGGCTTCATTCCAAGTGCCAGCTCTGATTCATTCGTGGCGGCTGTCTGGAGTACTTCTTTGGGAAAGATTCCCAGGCAAAGTCTCAAATCAGCGGCAAAAAATAATGGAATGAATGTGGGGGTAACAGAAGTCATACTTGACACATATTTGTCACTTCTGTTATAAAGAGTATCTGGAGATTTTCTTGTGCTGTCCATGGAGTGACCCTAATGTAATTGTAGCATGAGATTATGTATATAGTCCCAGAAAGATATTATATACATATCTACACACACACACACACACACACACACACACATACAAAATTGTAACAAGGGATGAAGGATGTAGTCACAGGAAAACACTATTTTGAAGAATAGTACACATTAGAATATATAATATACAATTTTTTAGTTTATTTGAAAATCAGGTTCTGTATTGAATAGTCAGCTGCTGGTAGATTAGATTTTTCTATATTAAAAGAATAACTTAGGGAAGAAATCATTTGTATATATACCCCATTATGTAAATTACTTAACATTTACACAATTATGTGGATTACTTCCTTACTCTCTTCACAATTAATTATCTCCACCACCAGCTGTGTGGGGGGCTGGCAGCTCCTGCTATATCACAGCTGTTTTCCCCACACTTCACACTCTTCCAGTTTGTCAGGGATCCCACAAAGAAAGAAAAGTAACTCTCACTGCAAGAAATCTTGAGGTTAACTACAAAAACTAATGGCCTGATCTTGATGAGCATTCCATTGAAAAATAATAAAAAATCATTGGCTGGACCTACTCACATTTTGTCAGTGCCTATGTTAAGACATTTTAAAACCCTTCACAAAATCACTCTTCTAATCGAGTTATACAGTGATCTTTTAATTGCCCAATTTTTGACTAGTCTACTTAAGTAGTTTTTTTTATTTCTTATTAGCATTTCCCTTATTAAAAAGTAATAGGGCAGAAGAGGCCATGAGTAAACATGATGTTGACCATACCTAATAAACACATATTCATTTGGAATTCACCCTTTCTCTTTAATATACCCTGAAAAGATGGCTTTTGTGTTTAATTTTAAAAATATCATTGAGAGTATTGTTTCTTCTTAAAATGTTGAGGTAAGAAGGCATATATCTGCAAGGCTCAGTGTCACACAGTTAACTGTGTGTTCGTCCTTATTCGGTTATCTGACAGTACACTGTTTACAAGTACAGCAAGGCTAAGTTGAAATATCAATATAAGACTCAGTATGGGGCTCTCTCCTATTGGCAAGAAGTACATAAAAGAGAACTGACAGGCCTTCTTTGTGTTTGAATTTAAACGGTAGGCTGACAGATAGCATCTTTTCACCTGTAATTGGACCAAAGAAGGACCAGAGGAGAGATAAGCTCCCCTGCTGTTGTTCCAGCACATCATTTGCTAGCTACCTGACCACTCACCACTAAGGCTATCACTGGATTAATATCTTTTGAGTTTTCTATATCTTCTTTATTAGTTTTAAACCAAAAACAAAGAAACATACAACTCAAAATGAAAAGCTGAAAAACAAATATTCATTTTCAATATTAGTAATTTCTACAAAAATCCATGAATCAACCATGGAAAATTAAATTAATTCATTCCAAACTGATCTTTAAATCGTCATCCAATAAAGCAACATCTGTAACTTTTTAAAAATGTACATCTAGTTTGAGACATTTGGGAGAAAGATTAAAGGGTAAAGATTACTTTAAATCAAGGTCTCCTTGTCTTTGTCATTATCATCATCATCATTTTCAAATAGCATTTATCAAATACCTTTCTGCACATTTCAATAATAGGCAGCTGTTGCCCTTTGGGAACTAACAAATCAGAATTTTCCACATTGACAGAGAAATAAGGAACGAATAGAGAATTTAAAAATATCAAATATATGGATCAAAAACGTGAAGAGCACACTATCATTTTATGAATAAAGTATTACAAAACAGAGAGTCATTAGACTTGCCTATTTCAATGGGTTCATATTGCAGTTAAATAGTTTTTCTTCTTTAACTGTAGAAATTTGAAAAACAGCTTAGTAATCCATCAAAATAAAATTGTTTTCATATGTCATTTTAATGGCTAAGAAACCATCGCTGTAGCACAATTTAGTCAGGACACACATAGCAAGAAGCTGTGAATGTGCTAAAAGGGCTTTTCTTTTGGGACAATAATGGTTTGACTAGAAGCCTCCGTATATTGAAAATAGGAGGTTTTATAACTTCCTTAAAGAAGGAGATAGAATTAGTTTCTGAAATGGAATGAGAAAAGGTCAGAAACAAAAATAATCTATTTTTTTCAAGAGATTGGTTTAGAAGTGACGTATTATTTAGAGATATTTATTTCCTCCCAAGAAAATATTAGAATAGAAAAACAGTACTTTTTGGCTTATTGGTAGGAAACTAACAGGGCCACTAAAATTTAAAAGTTAGTACATGCAGATAGAAAAGTCAAGATGAGGCCAGACGGGTTGCCACAGTGGTCATAATAACTAGGCAGATGAGATAAACAATATCACTGCCTTCCAGGCTTGGTGGCCAAGGGCAATATTCCTTGAAAGAACTGGTTATTTTTAATAATGATAGCAGCAACAACAGTAATTTGTATTAAGTGTTTCATAGGCATCAGACTCCATGCCAAGGGTTTTACATGCATTGTCTCATGTCATCACTGCACCAATCTGATGTCCTGGTGGAATCATTAACATTCTAATCCCCTTTTAAATCTCCTCAGGGAAAACTGAGGTTTAATGAGGTTATATACCTTGACCCTGGTTACACCCTAAGTGTCAGGGACAGAATTTGAACTCATCTTTGACTCTAAAGCTCTTGGATCTATTTTACTTATTGTTCCACATTCTCTGAGCTATATACTGCTTTAATATGAAAGTACAATCTTAACAAGCACTTGCAAAATGCAGTGCAGGAAGAAAGCTCAGGTTGCCTAATAGTTAGTCTCAAGAGAAATATCATCCCAGTAGAGTTGACGCAGTGCAGCAAACGGCAAGATACATCAGACAAAAAGAAGAGCCTTGATTGTGAAGCCTTTGACTCTGCAACATAAGTCAGCACAGGAAAGAGCACAGTGAGACAAGCCAGCGATGACTGAAAAGCAGAAACGTGGGCACAGCAGAATGGCACCACTCATATAAAAACATATACACCTGAATTTCAACTTAAGTAAACACTGGGGCAGCCTAAAGAGTGATGGTAGCCTACCTATTCTAGAGATTTTTTAAAAAGTTTTAAGATTTTTAAAAAAATTTTTTAAATTTCAGCATATTATGGGGGTACTAATGTTTAAGTTACATATATTGCCTTTGCCCTACCCTAATCAGAGCTTCAAGCGTGTCCATCCCCCAGGCGGTGTGCACCACACCCATTAGCTGTGAATATACCCATCCCCTCCTCCCCTCTACCTGCTCAACACCCAATGAATGTTACTACTGTATATGCACTTAAGTGTAGATCAGTTAACGCCAATTTGATGGTGAGTATATGTGGTGCTTGTTTTTCCATTCTTGTGATACTTCACTTAGTAGAGTGGGCTCCAGCTCTATCCAGGATAATACAAGAGGTGCTAGATCACCATTGTTTTTTGTGGCTGAGTAGAACTCCATGGTATACATATATCACATTTTATTAATCCACTCATGTATTGATGGGCACTTGGGTTGTTTCCACATCTTTGCAATTGTGAATTGTGCTGCTAGAAACGTTTGAGTGCAGATGTCTTTTTCATAGAATGTCTTTTGTTCCTTTGGGTAGATGCCCAGTAATGGGTCTGCTGGATCAAATGGTAGTTCTACCTGTAGCTCTTTGAGCTGCTAGGAAAGACTATTGATCTGGCAGGGAAATGCCTGAGATGAAAAGATCAAATGGCATTAAGAAGTTCAAACACAAAACGTGAGGTTAGCACTGACCATTCATGGCTCTTGCTTACATAGAAACTCCTGAACTCGCATAGACCCAAAGGAATGTGTTTCAGTGCCTGGGTGTGGATTACTTTTGCTTGATTCTGCCAGATCCCTAACTCACTAACATCCTTGTCCTGAGTTCCACGTGGAAACTCAGGTACAGAGTAGATTTCTTAGGAAGATGTTGGCATCACAGAGGAAGGAATTGGAATATGAGTCATGATTAAAATGCTCCTTTTAAAAAAGCTATTTTATGACACTAAGGTACAGGAATCAAAGGCACATTAAGATGTCAGCAGCTTCAGTCCCCTGCCTCTAAGTTTCCAGACTGCCTAAACCAGCAATGGTCACCTTTTTCATAATCATGAATCCCCATTGCTTCTGTAGAATATGTGTACAGGATATGTGTAGGATATATACATGTAATTAAGCCGATTTTTGACAATTTAACAATCATTTCTGAAGTTAGGATATTACAAAAGCAGGCCTGAAATATCAGACTCCTAAACATTTATGTAAAGGTGACTTCTTATCTCATTTTTAAGGTTTAGTAGTTTCTATTACTGTGAAACAAATCTGAATTGGCTATCAAGGCACTTCTGCCACTAACTAAGATTGGACAAAGATCACTTCTCTGTCCTCTGTTTCTGCATTTCTAAAATGAGAGAGACAGACTACTTTTACTACAGGAACCCTAATTCCAAGGAAATTTGACTAGAACCCCAACATGAAAAACAGATAGAAATGGGTCCACTGAGATGAAGCAGAAGTGGGGGCCTGAAGGGAAGTGAGGATCAGGAAGAGGGACCGGGGACCCAGAGAGGTCACTGGAGGTTGAGGAGTAGGAGGGAAGTCTCACAGGAAGTGACACAGTTAACCTGGAAAACAGGGGGTGGCACCTGGAGAGTGGGCTGCCTGAGCTGGGGATGCTGCCAGATGGCCAGGGCCGGACGGTGCCAGCAGCTGTGGTGGAGAGAAGGTGTCTCGTGGGAAGGGCTCAGGGGACCAAGTGGCTGCGGTGACTAATGGGTTGACATATGGAATGCATTAAGTTGGAAAGGGTGACTGACCTGATGCGGAAGATGCTGGAAAGACAGTGAGTGAGGGTGGTCAACTTAGCATCGGTGCCCAACGAGGAGAGGGAAGAATGATTTGGAAAGGACAATGGAGGAAAGAGCAGACGGTTACTCAATCCCCCAACCCTGAGGTGAGTGGGTTTGAAAGAGTAAACAGCAATCCTGCAGAGACCAGAGGGGAACAGGTGATTTCAGTTAAGTCAATTTCAAATAAGTTTCCAATTTCAAATTAGAAAATTCAGATAGAACTTTTTGAGATGCCATTGGGGACATGAAGCTAAGTTTATCGATTATAAAGAAGAAATTCTGTCTGGAATTATTGAACAGTGGCAGTGTTTCCCCTCCAGGCACTGACAAGTATCAATAAGTTTCAGACTTAGAGCTGGCTCCAACTCCTCTGTCCAGCCAGGGTGGTGGTGGTGGTGGGTGCTTGTGGTGGGAGGGGGCATGGGAGAGGAGGTCAGATACAGTCTCATGGAAAAATCACTTAAAGGATTACAAAACTACTATGCCCAAGCCTCACATATAGAGATATTCAGTATTGCATATGATAAATACAGATAATCTGATTTTTCTCTCTTACGTGCCAATTGATACAGAAAGTCAATAATTTCAGTCGAGAGAAATAGATAACAGGCTTGGTCTGAAGTAATTTTGTCAGTTCTTAACTGACAAGAAACCAGCAAGTATTTCTTATTGGAGAAAAAATTCAATAGCTTTTCATGACTAAGTTCTACATCAAAATGATCTGGAGACTGTCCTATAAAATTAAAGGCTCATAATACCAAATTGCATTTCTCTTAAATAACCAAGTACACAGGCAGTCTCCCTCTGCCACTTCTCTCTGTATAAGCAAATCCACCCACTGCAAAAGGAACCAAAAGAACAACAAAACCACACCATAAATACAAAAAAAGAAAAAAAGATGAGTTTTTGAACACCTACTGTACTTAACCTTGCTCTATTACCAACAGCTAGTGTTGTGTCCCCCCCCCCCACGTCATCCACCAAAAGTGCAAAGCACTGCGGGAAAAGAACATGCTTTGTTATATATTATTAGACAATATTATTGTCCGGATAGTATTGACATTTTTACATACATAAAATAATGATCACAGCTGCACCAGAATAACCACATTAGTGATAGTTTAAAAAATGAGATAATTGTACAGGGAACCATTTGAAGTGGAATCATTATATTTTAATCTGACATCTGATCCTGCAAAGTTGTAAATGGAGTTCAGAGGCTGTGTGGCATAGAGGCTGCATGAATGCAGCAACCTGTGAATTATTATCCTTTGTAAACTCCAAATTCAAAGGCTAAACATTCATTTGTCATGCTTCATGCTCCTTGATCACATCTTTAGGCAAAGAAAGTGTTGACTGAGTGTTGTTCCTCAGTAAGACTTGTGAAAATCAAATACATTTGCGAACTGCAAATACTGTTTCATAGGTTAACAGTCACTAATAGCTTATAATCAATGAACAGCCTCTTAGGTAAACAGGCCACTTTGAAATTTCAGCAGCAGCTTGGTACTGGAGTTCTCCTCTCAAATACTCTAAAGGAAGTGAAGTCTGTGTCCCCAGGTTTTGGGGTGAGTTTTTTGCACCTCATACCATCCCAAAAACTCTCTTCCAATTGCTCCTTTCCACCTCTCCATTAAAACCCACTTTCAGGAAAGGATCTAAAAATGTAATACACAACCAGATGGTGTTGCATTATAAATGGCACAACAAGCCTCATGCCAGGGAATGAAGCAATGTAATGTAGTTGAAAGAGGTGGTGGTGGGTTGGGGGCTGGGGGTCTTTGGAGCCATATTGGCTGAGGTTGGAGTACTTGATTTGTTATATCCAGATACATGTTCTTGAGAAATACCTCAATCTTTCTGATCTTTAATTTCCTCATCTATAATATAAAATGAAGATAATCATTCCCCAAACAACACTAGCTTATGTGGGGACTTTGTGCATATCAGAAAAGGCCTTCCCTCTGGGTAGACACACCCATTTGGGTTTGGGGGTCATCCGGAGGAGTGCAGCCTGGATTTCAGTCCTGCTCACCCCCCTCAGCCAAATGCCTTTATTCAGTGCACAAGCAGCACTACAGTACATGACAGCCTTGATGAGAGTTACCCTGCTGGGCTGTTGTGATAATTAAGGTAAATGGTATGTGTGAACATGACTTATCACAGGGCTTACCATTTGGGCATTACTAACTTTTTCAAAGCTATTTTCTTACAGTCCTTTCATCTTGTAGTTCATTGTTACACACATCTGCATGCTTGCACTTTCACTTAATAAGTTGGATAATATATAAATAACAACAATAAATTTATATGAATAACTTGAATAATTAATTGGTAGATAATAATAATAAATGCACTTGAAACAGGGCATGGAGCAGGGTGACGTTTCTCAGGGTAGGTGGCCGTGGAGGCAGGTTGCTTATCATTTGCAGAAAGGTCGACACTGATTTTCTGGTGGAGCTGGCTTGTGGTGAGTAGCCTCAATGTTAGGAGCTCCTTTTCTGAGCTCCTGCTTAGATAGTCCTGGGTTTGAAATCTATGTGAGTGATTTATTCTAGAAAGTATTCCATTCCTGGAAAGCTTGGGGGAAGACAGTAGTCCCCTTCTCCTAGGGCTTCTACAGAGTTGTGATTCAGCAGTGCCCATAAAGCTGGAGTCTGACTCCTCAGGTCCTATCCCACCCTGCCACTTTTGCATTGTGTGACCCTGGCCAGGTCGTTTCTCAAATCCCTTTGTCTCAGATGCCTCATTTATAAAATAATATAAAATAAGATAAATAGGAGGGGGAAGAATAATACCTCTTGAGGCTGTTGTGAAGAATACATGCATTAATTTATTAATATATAAATACTTAGAACAGTGCCCTGCACATAGTTGCATATATGTGTTTATTATGACTGTCATCATCACCACCACCATCATCACCATTATTGTCATTATTACATTAGCAGTAGCATCATAATACTTGGGACATTATTTATTATTTATATGACTGTGTCCAAAATGATAGTCCTCCTTTCTGATACTATTTTTCCTAACTTTTCTGTATCTCTTACATTTTTGGCAACAAATATATATTTCTTTGAAGTGAGAAGAAATTGCAGTTATAACTATAAAAGAAATACAACGAGATGTCAGAAATAATCTCTTCCACTAAGGACACGAATATGTGGATGGGGAGTCAGAGCACGTTCTAAACAAATACACAGGCAGAGTGCAAACAGGGGGGGTTGGTTTTAGGTCTTAACTCTGCCTCTCACCTTGCCCTGCATCCATCATGGGGCCACACTCAGTACATTGTCAGAGTCCTGCCACTTCCAAGATATATATATATATATATATATATATATATATATATATATATATATATATATATATATATATCCTGAGATAGAGAAAGGGAGAGATAGAGAGACAGAGATGGGGGGGGAGGAGAGAGAGAATGCAAGAGACAAAGAGAGAAAGAGAAACAAAAAGAGAGAGCGAGAGCAAGAGTGAATAATTGGATTTTGCTAAGTGTTTTGTGTTGATGTGGGGAAGAGAAGTCACATCCACATGGGACAGCTCCATGATAAAATTCCCATCACACATCCTGATTTCTCTTTAGCTCCTTTTCCTCTCAAAGGCACCTTGGCTCTCTCATCTATCTACCCCCTACACTGTCTCAAAGTCTCATCTATCATGGCATCAACACATCTTGGAAAACATTCACACTCTTGCTTTTCCATGGTATGCCTCCCTTCACTCCCTCTCTCTCCCCAATTTTTAAAACTTTACCATTTACAGTTCTCCATCTGTCCTTCAAGGCTTTCTTCACCTAGGCTTATTCTAACCCTCCTCCTCCAAATTTCCTGTTACTTAAACGTATGAACTACCTAGCCAGTCAGTCTTGGTTTTTCACTTTTTTCTACATTTATTGAGCAACTACTATGTGCCAAGCACTAAGCCAAAAACTATCCATCTAATTCTAGCCCCTATCCAAGGTATATCCAAGTCCAACTATCTGCCTCCACTGAAACTGCTATATAGCATTTAGAGTCCATATCACCTATTTTAGCCTCTAATGGTTTTATGAGTTTACATTTTATTTTCCCAACTGGATTCTAAGCTCCTTGCAAGAAAGAACTATGCCACATATGTCTAAGTCTTCAATCTGTCATCTAGACCATGCATATGCTCCACTAGGACAGGGGTGTGTGTTGTCTATTTTGTTCATTGATGAAGCCAAGTGCTGGAATGTGCCTATTACATAATTGGTGCCCAGAAAACATTTGCTAAATGATGAATGAATCTCTCTGAGCACCTGTAGGATGCTGAGCATATATTATGTGTTTTAAATCAATACCTTGATAATTGAGTGTTTAACATTAATTATGAGATGTTTTGCCAGAATGTCCAAAAAACAACCTTTGAAGAGTTCCAAAAACTACCATTTTTGTACTCAAGAACATACTAGCAGATCCTAGAGTTTCCATGCAGTTGTGGCACGAATAAGTAGAACACCATAGCTCCCTACAAATGAAAGTCCAATAATCTTCTGAAAAATAAAAATAATTACCAAAATGGACTCATTATTTGTTCTATACATTATCTACAACTTATCGGTAACATGCATTGCTCATTGATAGGTTCTTGTTTCCAAGATTTAGTGACTTTTACTACTTGGTGTTACTATTACAGCTCAGTAATAGTGATAATTTTTTAACCTCTAAAAATAGTTGTACATCATTTACATACTTTAATTATTAATAGAATGCTAGAATCATAATATTTCAGAGCTGGAAGTATCTTACTCAACATCTATGAGTCTTCAAGATGTTTTTTTTTTTTTTTTAAAGTATTAAAACTTTAGTTTTTAACTAGGATCTTACGAAGGACTCATCTGTCTCTCTCTCATTCAAGGCTTCCTTCACCTAGGCTCATATGTATAAAGACATAAAAGTGGAGTTGTTCTGGCGACACTGGAGGAAGGAAAGAGGAGAGTGAGTCCAGAGCAGTTCCTTACTGGCCTCTCTCAGCTTCCCCCAAGGTGTCCCCATTTCCATACCGCGCTAAGCAGAACCCAAACATTACGCAGAAGACAGTCTGAATTACACCAGACCAGGACCAGCTTCTTAATTAACACAGAAGAAAGGAGTGGAGAGGGTAAGAGATTGATGCCAAATATTGTTCAGCTGGGCAGTAGTGCAGCCATGAGGGATCCAGACCTCCAGCCCAGGGGTGTTTCCACCATGCTGTACTGTCCCCAGATCAAGGTCATTACTAACAATTGCCATTCTCACCTAAATTCTTCCAGGCATTTCTGCACCCCCAAGAGGGGCACCTAATTCCCTCCTATAAGACTTGTTTTGGTTTCTCTCTCTACTTTCCCCTGGTTTCTGAACCTAGCTTTTAGGAAATGTCAGATTACCAACTTGTTTAACAGTTTCTTTCCTTGACCCCTAAAGTGCTCCCAGCTGTCCCCTGCAACTTCCGTCATGAAGGTAGAGTAGCACTTAGAGGTGTTCTAGTAAACTATTTAGTGCCTATAGAGTGCTTTTCACCTCAAAGCCTACCGTCTACAGGGTGATTTTCATGGCTGAAAGACGTAGGTAAACATTCACATATGTTGGTTCATTTATAAAGTGGCTTCATTTAAAGATCCATGGCTTTAAATGGTACCTTTGCAAACGGATGTCTATTCTTTTTATTATTATTATACATTTGCACAGACACACATCATTAGTTCTTTATTGACATCCTGTTTTATTTTTATCTGGTTTAATGCCTTCTAGAATACCTACTGATAGGGAAGAGGAAAAGGATGAATCAAAACTTGGTGCCATATGGGAGAAGAGAGTCCTCAGGTTCCCTGCTGCCTGCGTGGCTGAACAGCAGATGAAATGTGCAGTGCGAACACTGAGCCAGCAGAGGAAGAAGCTGGCAAGGCTGTCTTGGAGAGCCTGATGCTCCCCACTCGGCGTTAAAATGGAGGCCGGCAGTCCCTGGAGCTGTCAGCTCCGATGTCTGACTCCCACTGTCCAGTGGGAGGAAAGGCAATTAGGGCCTCTGGAAGGTGGAAAACCAACACTTGATTGGCTCATCCCAAGTTAAATACCAACATTGGACTCCTCTCCTCCAACTTTCAGTTGGAGTTATCAATTTTTTTCTTTTCATTCTTCTTTTTGTTTTAGTTTTTCTGTCATTTTTGTTAGGATTCATTTTTTCTTATCACTCAATTTTGCTTTTGGAGGAAAGCTCTCAAGAAATACATTTTCAGGACCATCCAGATTATATCATTTCAATGACTGACTGAATTTCAAATATATAATTTAGGCTTTTCCAAGCTGCACGACGATATGATGCAGTGTTGCTTTTGACTATGTATTATTTTTCCTATGGTGGAAGTGTGATGTGAATCATTTCTAATAACTCCTGGCGTCACATCTACCTACGCCCTCTCTTTGTGCAAGTAATAGTCAGGCATGTGAGTAATGTGCATCAAAGATCATATAGCACATTCACAGTGGGCACCGGATGGATAACATGGCTTCCAAAACGTCATGTGACTGCAGCCTGCATGCATAGGAACACAGTGCCCATTACAAGAAATGTTATAAATTTGACTGCTCCTGTCAGACTCTATGTGCAGCTATGTGTTCACTTGTGTCCAGACACATTTTAAGATATATATTGTAATACAATCATTCTTGCCCTGACCTACATGATCCTGTGCGATGGGCTTTCTGTCCACTTTATCAGAGTCACCTCCCAACACTTTTCTCCTCTGAACATCTTTCTGTTTATAGCTCAGGCCTGGCTCCTTCTAACCAGGGACTTTCACTTTTAAGTTCTCCTGCTTCAAAACCTCTTCCATGCTGGTTACTTCTCCTCATTCAGGTCTTAGAGAAATGTTCCCTGATCATCAAATCTGAAGGTTTGTCTTCTGCCTTCACAGGCATATACACACACAGACACGTGTGCATGCACACAAACATACACACACCTTTGCCACTCTCCCTTCATCCCTGTGTCCTTCTCATCTTGGCACTAACCACTCTCTGAGATGATCCCCTGAGCTGTTGAAAAGGACGGGCTTCTTGGCAGATAGTGCTTTCTCTAAATGTGAAGAATTCAGGGAAAGACTTGGAGTAACCATCTGCTGTAGAAGGTAATTCCACTGTGGACAAAAGAATATATGGGAGTCATAGATGAGAGAAAGTCAATTCTGGAAAAGAAATCATTTATTCTAATTTTTTACTCTGAAAATAAGACTTCAAGGGCAAGAGAGTTAACATGGTTTGTTCCATGGTATAGCAGATGCTGTTGGCTGACTAATTCCACATCCATTCCCAAAATCATTGTCTCTTGCCCATTTCCAATATAGAGGCTGGGAATGCTAAAAACTGATTTTCCTAGATTCTTTTGTAGTTGAGTGGCCCCTTGACATAGTTCTAGCCAATGAGAAGTGGTGAATTCCAAGATAGCAGTGCTTTCTTGATGAAAGGGACAGAAGTGGCTATTGCTGCCTTTTTTTCTTCTTCTTGAATTGAATGTAGATTTGAGGAATGGAGCTGTGGTAGCCATTTTGTGACCATTAGAAAAGAGCTAAGAGAAGCACAGAGATGCTGGCCCTAACATCATACTGAACCAAGACCAGCAGGTGACTCTTTTTAGCCTTCCTTATTTGTTTAAAAGACTGTTAGTAGGGTTTTCTTTTAGTCAAAGGATTTCTGGCTGACATGTATATATTATAGAAAGTGGCAGAGTTGAGATTAATTTTATATTTTCTAATGCTCGGATAGGTGGATTTTTTATTACATATACTTACTCACTTGCCAACTATTGTTAAATGACAATTGTGTTCCAGACACAGTGCTAGGACCTGGGGAATTTGTTAGTTGTGGTCTCTGGCCATACAAAAATCTACTATGCTAGAAAAGAAACACTAGTGAATACATGATTATAATTCAATGGGATGAGGGCTATGACATAGGGATACACAGGACACCAGGACAAATGAGAAGCCCAAGTTCCAAAATGGGAAAGGAACAGAGAAGGCATCCTCAAAAAGATGACATCTGCCTAGTCCAGGCTTAAATGAAGAGAAGTTAACCAGATGAGGGGAGGTGAAAGAGTCTCTAGGCTGAAGGAAATCATAGTGCAGAGAGGAAGGCCCACCCAAGAAGCTGCAAAATGGTCAACAAGACTGAAACTCAGTGTGTGCGTGGCAGGAAGGGCCCTGCAGAGAGAGGTGGGGGAGGGGGAAAAGGTGAATGTGGAGGGATAGCAGGAGTCAGGCAGGCAAAGGGTCTCATCTGCCAAGATGATATGTTGAAACTGTATCTAGGAACAGGTGCCAGGAAGCTATTGAAGGTTCAAGAGCAGAGGAGTGACTGATTGGACTGGCATTTCAGGGAGATCATCCTGGTTGCAAGATGGACCATCCATTGGTGGGGAGGATTGTTAGGTGCTTCAAGACTGAAAGTCAGGGAGGGGGGTTAGGAGGCAGAGATGATGGGAATCGGAATTTGAGGGAATATCTGAGATGTTAAGAAGGCAGAAGTGAAAGGACTTGGGGATAATCAGGTAGAGTGTCTAAGGGTGATTGGGGGTGGCTGCCAGGTCTCTGAAGTAGATGACTAGAAGGATGGTGATACTTTTCCAGGGCTAGACCACTGGAAAGGTAGGGAAGGCCTGGGGTAAGGAGTTTCAGAGCTAAAGGTTATAGGAAACACCACATTTCCTTAAGACCTCAGTGTGTTCCATGTGTAGAACACATGTTTTCTATTCCTAAATCTACTGCCCTCAAAAGTAGTAATGAAATCAAATGTCAAGTGATTTGAACACCAAGCAGGAAACTGGGGATTCCTTAATTGGCACCCTGATTTTCACACATTAATAATTATCTCTATATGTACTACTCTATCTCTTAAATGGAATATACATTTCCTAGAAATTTTACAATAATTTTGTATTATGTAAAAATATTCAAATAAAGATAGTCCCTGTTGCTAATAATCATAAAAAGAAATTTGTTTTAATTTCCTCTGGCTGCAAAATAATTCGTCTCATTATCTTACAGTCACAGCTTGTACACATATAAGAATGTCACTAAATGTCAATTAAAGTAATATTTTTCTCTGTAAAGGTTAAAAGGAATCTTTTCAGTTAGTTTAACAAAAGCTTTTTTATATTAATTCAAATTAAAATTTCTGAATATAACGTGAGTTTCAGTAGTATCTGTGTTTCATCGCTAAATTTCTTTTGAATTCTGGTTTTTGTCTTAATGATGAAACAACATTACAATGGTTACTTTTCATTTATACGCATAAATGTACCTAATGGCTACACTTGCCAAATATTTAATATAATTTCAATTCCTAGAAATCAACATTTCTAAACCACATGTTCCCAAAAGTATTCTTTTAAATGATTTTTTATAATTTTTGCTCATATTTCACTAATTGTATAAAAATATATATATTTTTTACCTCAGGAAACATATGGTGTAAATGCTTAAGGAAATCTGAGTCATGTCTTTGATGAGGCAACTACTGAAAAATCAGCTCCTTCTGCTACAGTATAAATAGCATGATAATCCCCATCGAAGGTCAAAATCTAATTTTAAAATATGTATTTTAAGAATTTTATTTTTGTCATCTTGCCATGAATTAGAAATATGGTCTATTCAGTGGCCAACTCTGACATTTTCTAGTGCACTTGCTTTTCATGTTTTGGAGCAAGAGGGATGAAAAGCCTCATTTCGTTGTATTTTGACTCAGAGATCTTTGAGAGACTGCAGAGCCAAAAAAAAAAAAAAAAACCCCAAAACAATCTCCTCTATCCATTCTCTACCCTCCTCTCCCTAGAAAAATCCTTTCACCTCCCAAACAACTTCTAAAAATACGTTTTTCTTTTCTGTTAACTGCTCTCTTGAAACTTGAAGATGTGTCTGCAGAATTTGGTAGTCAATGTTACTCATTTCCAAACTCCCATCTGGTTCTCAAAGGATTCTTTCCCCCCTGTTTCCAAGTGAACACCTCTGAAAATTGTCATGGATTTGGCAATAGGCAAATTGCCTATGTGTAAAACTCTGAACACACAGGTAGTTTCACCTATGAAATAGCACTGGGCACCTCCACCTCTGGTCATCTCTCCCTGTGAGCTTCAAGTCCAGTAAGTATTTGGAAAGGGGAGCTGATAAAACAACTACAGGGGTTGGGGGGTAGGGGGAGGCTTGATTGACAGGTGAGAGTCCAGGCCACTTGCACACTATTTGCAATTGAGCCCTGTAACAAGAATGGAATTTTTAGATATAAGGAAACTGAGGTAGAGGGAGGTTAATTGCTTTAACACCGCTAGAATTTAAAGACTGAATTTCTGGCCCATTGTTTAGTCATGAGACACACCAGGGTAGGTCTGTGGTACTTATCACTCTCCTTGGTTGAAGCTAAACTCCATTTCCACTGACTGGTCCTCATCTTTGTACAGCTCATGTGCAGCTAATTTCTGAGCTTGTTTTTTAACTTGTCAAACATCTGGAGCACGAAATTTGCCATTGACTTCAAAGAGAACTCTGCTCAGATTCATTTGTTTTTGTAAGTACTATAAATAGGTTTTTAATTATTATTATAAGAAAAATGAATATTTATCACGGAAAACTTTAGAACTAAGAAAAGAGACAAAAAAAATCTCTAAATCATCCATAATTTCTCATCCAGAGATATCCACGGCTAACAGATGGATTTATTTACTTCTAGTCTTTTAAGATATGCATATATATTTCCAAAACTGATACTATGTTATATAAACACATATTCTGATCTTTCCCATTTAATATTTTATTGTATGTAGTTTTCCATACTTCTATATTTCAAATATTCTTTGAAAACAGGTGTTTCAATAGCTGCAAAATAGCATACGCATAGGCCATTAAACCCAGTGGGTCACGATCAGGTCTGGTCACCACTCCAGCCTTACCCTCAGACACTGGAAATTGCCACACTTTCATTCAGGTACCCTTCAGATTGTTCTTCCTGCCTGGAATATCCTTCCTTGTGGTAGGTACAATTTTAAGATGTCCCCCAAGATTCCCCTCCCCTCTGTCCATGCCACATATAATCGCCTTCTCTGATGTGTGGTCTGCCCACACATACGGTTAGGTTACAGTACATGGCGAAGGTGCAGAAATTTTGCTAATGTAATTAATGGTCCCAAATCAGTTGATTTTTGAGTTAACCAAAAGGGCAGATTATCTTGGGTGGGCCTGACTTAATCCAGAGGAAATCCATAAAGAGGAGCTAGGCCCTTCCTGAGGAGGGACATTGTCCTACTGGCCTTGAAGAAGTAAGCTGCCATGTCATCAGAAGGTTTGTGAGACGGTGAGGAAGTGCGGGTGGATTCAAAGAGCTGACAGTTGCCACATAAATGCTCTGGCAGCCAGCAAGAAAGTGGGGACCTCAGTTTTAAAGCCACAGCAACTAAATTCTGCCAAGAGCCTGAAGGAGCTTGAAGGAGGATCCTGAGCCCCAGAAATGAATGCAGTCTGGCTAACGCCGGATTGCAGCCTTGTGAGGACCCTGAGTGGGGGACCCAGCTAGGCTGAGCCTGACCCCTGACCCACGGAAACTGTGAGATAAAAAGTGTTGAGGGGATGGGTGTACACATTCATAATGAGTGCAATGCACACCATCTGGGGGATGAACATGCTTGAGGCTCTGACTCTGCGGGGTGGGGTGGGCAAGGGCAATATACGTAACCTAAACTTCTGTACCCCTATAATATGCTGAAATTAAAAAAAAGTGTTGATTTAAGCCTCTGAGTCTGTGGTAGTTTATAGCCCAGCAATAGAAAACTAATGCATTCCCTTTTCTCTCTTCCTCTGGCAACTTCCAATTCTCTTTCAGGTCTGAGCTTTGAGGCCCCTTCCTTTTAAGCAGTCCCCTCCTCACCCCCATTTATTGCCCGAGCTCCCTTTTACTCCCTCCATGGCAATCACAGGGAGAATGGCAGTTGCCTGTCTTCTCACCTGCACGTCTCTTGCTCAGTAAGCAAGTGTGAATACGGAGGCTCAGAGAGGTGCAGATCTATTTGTTCCATGGCCAAAATACATAGGAACACGTGAGGAAAAAGCGGCATATGTGAGCATAATGCAAACTTGAATTGTAACAGATTTGCCAACACAGGATGTAATTTGAACAAAAAAATATAATGAATGTGCCATAATGCATAACATTTAATGTATTATCTGAAACTGGTCACACACCAAAGTGACTCAAAAACCTATTGAAGCAAATTTCATTGAATAATTCATGTGTGCATTAGCTGTGTGGATACAGACCCTGCATCTAAATACAATTTGCTACACGGCCTTGTCAGTTCTTACGTAAAAATCACCGAGTGAATAAAACTGCACATTTATGGTCATTTCTCATGTATTGATTGCCTCTGAAGAAAACACACGGTTCTTTTCACTGGGTTTCAAAGCCTGGTTACCCGACAGGATCCGCGAAGCAGTTACGTGCTGGGGCTGAGTGACTCATCTGGGAGATGACAGGAGGTGAACAGGCTCCACACGCTAATTGCGTCAAGCTGAAGCCCTTCCAGATATTAGAAATGAAAGCCAATAGATGTGTGATATTTTAATTCCATGTTAAAAGTAGGGGTTAAAATAATAATGCGGCTAAAATAATGCAAAGGCCTAGTGATCCCTGTCTTTTTATGATGACTAGGAAAATTAAAAAAAAAGAAAACCAAAAATACTCTTTTTCTATTATATACAAAACTGCCTATTTATTTACTTTACCTACAGTAGTACCTGATTTAGTACTGGGCACTCACTGAGAAAGGTCAGCTTTGACTGGTTTTTGACAAGAACAAAATTCTGTGTCTACCTTGCTGGACTGGTGAGTTAGAATTATATTTCCTATAACCCATTAGTTTTCCCTAATTGGATCTGTCTAGCAGAAGAGCTGTCAGATCCAGGAACAATTCAATAATTCTCAAGCTCTATGTTTCATAATGATCACCTGAGATGCAGGTCTTACTGTTCAGATTCCCAAGCCCTTCCCATAGAAATTCTGATTTCCTTAGGTTTAAGGTGGAGCCTTATCCTATGTGCTTTAAACAAGCCCCAGAGATGATTGTGATACAAGTGGTTTAGCTCTCACATATTCAGAATCATTGACTGAGATCACTAAGATATTTGTCATTTCTCAGAAGACTTGCTCTTCGGGCCAGAAAATGTTTGCCTAGTATTTTCTACTCTACCTGAGAAAGAAAGACTCTTCAATGAGCATGGGGTCCCTTTTCTGGTAAATCCCATAATGCAAATGAGGGGGAGAAAGCTCGGATGCCTACAGGTGTCAGGCAGGGATGCAAATGACTAAAGCAATCAGGTGGAGAACCCACCGAATTAGAGGGTGTCAGTTATACGGAAAAGTTACTATTCAAGGTGCAGCAAGCACCCTTAGCAGGTGAGAATGTGAGCAGTGTGTTGCCAGATCCGCTATATTTTCAACAGAAATAGAAAATCCGGATTTTTATGTAAACTCCCCTGACTTTCTTAAACAGTGGGTTTTTAAAATAAAATTCATACTTGGGCTAAGGGCTACCAGTTTTCAACCTCTGCTTTAATCGATCAGGATAATTCTCCATAAAATTTGAAAAATGGCAAAAGCTTGTGTTATTGACAGTGGTGGCAATGTGAGAACTTGAATATGAACTTCACAGGTGAGAGATGGGAAGGAATACCCAAGCAGACGATGTTGCTCAAGGAAAGACAATTGAGGAAAGGGCTTCCTTTTCACAGAACTCAGTGCTGCGAGGAAGAAGTGTTTTCTAGAGTTCAGAACATGAAACACTCAAAATTGGATTCCTTCTCCCCTTTCTCCTCCTCCTTCTTTTCCTCCTACCTCTCTTCTCTTGCTTCTAAAAAAGCTATTCAGATCTTCATTCCCACAGCATCCCATAGTAATCATCCATGACCCTGTGGAGTGGGTCAACTCAAGGTGGGATCTTCAATACATTAAGATGCTATAGAGTAAAGCAGATTTTTGTATCTGCCCTGGACTCAACCTCATTCTTCAGGCTGGCCTATAACTGATGGATCTTGGGCTTCAGGGAGGGCCAGGGGAGAGGTTCATGGAGAAGGGAGCAGTTCAGGTGAGGCCACGTGCCAGCCTAGTAGCTGCATTCCAGGGATAACAGGAACTGACCTTGTTGACAATCTCAGATATGTTAGAAATCATCTAAACCTCCCAAATATCCAAATACTTTTTCTTCTTGAGGTGTCAGTTTCTTCTGAACATGTTCTTTCTGTTTGGAGCAAATCCTGGAGAGCACTGATAATTCCTAAGTCAGGCAAACAACCAGGAAAACCTCTATAATCTGAGCCCAATAGCTCCATATGGTAAATTTGACAGAAGTCTACTCTGAAAGTCCTGCCTGAAACCATTGGCTTGTGCCAAGTTATACAAAAATCAAGGCAGTGCAATGCCAGTTCCTCTGGCTCAAAACCACTAAGATCACATAATATTTTGAGCTTTTCAACACAGCTTCTTAATGTGAATACCCTAAATACAAAGTATATATACTCTGTGGGACAGGAAGGTTCAAGTTTTCCATTATAAGCCTTTTATTTCACAGCATACAATTGGGATCTTGATAATGATCACAATGGGATATTTTAAGATCCATTGGTAAGCATTTTAAAGAGCCATTCTCTGGGAGAAAACAAGGCTTAACTGAACTGTGAATATGTTTTTAATGATAAGCTATGGTTGGTTTTATTCCTAAAGCTATTTCTTATTTTAAAACCTTTAAAAAATAGAGGTCACCTAATTTCATAAAGTAAAAAACCTTTAGCAATAGATTATTGCTTCAAGACATCTGATAGATCAAATTAGCAAATGCTTGTGCTTATTTTATTTATTATAATTTCACATGAATTTAGTGATTAAAAAAGATAATGTAATGACAGAAGGTGTTATGAAAACTCACCTGTTTCACTGTCTCCATAGCACTCCTGTTGTTTGAGGCTAGAAGCTGCTTTGTATTGTGGTGGCTAACTGCTTTAAAACCCATTATTTTAGGTATGGCGATATTCAATTAAAATGTATACATTCATATATACATACAGATATGTCATTCTTTACAGAAGTTTTTACAGCTACTAAAAATGATGTTCATGAAGAATTTGTAATGGCCTGGCAAAGTCCTCTTCTAATACTATTAAATGCAGATCACCAAACTGGATATACCCAATGACCCCAATTAAAATGTACGCATAGAAAAAAAATGGAAAATATACCACAGTTTTAACAATAAATAACCTTTAACAATGGGATTAAGAGTGAATAAAGCAAATCAAAACCACAATGAGATACTACTTCACACCCCTTAGAATGGCTACTATTGAAACTATTTTTAAAAAAAGATAATGGATGCATAGAAATATCATCTATAAAGCAGATGATACATAATTTTTTATAATATAAAATAGGTTAGGTTCATATTTTTTGGCAGTAGGCAGGTGGAAGGAGTATTATAATATAAAAGTAAAAGATATATTAATCATTAATTTAAACTTATAGTATGAAATGATCATCTGGAATACCACACAAATGTTTTTTCAAAAAATAAATCTTTATATTATAGAGATTATCTTCAGAGACTAGGGATTTAACTGTTTTATTTCATATGATTTTGAACTATTGAGGCATGACTTTAATAATAAAATTTAAAATTAAAAAAATCTACTTGAACAAAGAGACATGAAGTTTTAGTATATCCAGTAAAATACAAATATCTTGTAAAGAAAAAGAGTTCATGTAGGAGTGCGTTCTTTGTTCATTAAATTCTTGTTTATATACCCAGGCTGCTAGAAAGCATGACTGTCCCCTGGAAGCTGCACTCATCTCTCTTGTTTATATTTTTTAATTTACTTGTTTTAGAAAGTATAAAGATGAGCTTCAAAATGTCAAATTTCTTGAATTATAGTCAGTAAAGTTTTTTTAACTAATGCTAAGAGTAACAGAAGTGAATATATTTTTCAATTTTCCAAACCATATATAGACAAAAGAGAGCTCACATTGTGATCCCTGATGTTTCATGGTGTTTTTGTCAATTATTTGTTTTGCTTTGTTTTTAAGAGAGCATTTCTGAAATGTCTAGTGCATAAAAATATTTTAAAACTCCCCTGTACATCTCAATTTTTGTTATGATTTGAAGTTGGATGACAATGTTGAATTCTTTAAGTTAGGCTGGCTGCTATGATTTATTCCTAAAAGCCAGAAATATAGAAAACACAGTAGGCAGTGTTCTCATGGTCTGGGTTATATGAACATGGACAGTTGATAAATTTACTTGGCAACATGAAGCCAATAAGCTGGTCATGAGACTGAGGAAAGGAGTTTGGAGAGAAGGGGGCAAAACATACCTATATCCATACTGGAGATCTAAAGTGATTAATGTGTTGATCATTCGACAGTTTGATATACGCAAACCTCCTTTGTCCCAGGAATAATAAAATCAATGTTCTGATTATCAACTGCCTCCCTCTACTCTGCAACACAGACATACCTACACACACTCACACATAAAAAAAAAAATCCAACTGATTTGGTCAGACACACTAAAAATTGGTCAATAAATTAGAATAATAAAACTTGGTATTTTTAAGCTGGTTGCATAGTGAACAACAAAGAGGGTTGTGGCAATACCTCCAAACCCTTCTCTAGAGTCCATGTTTTTACCCATGATGCAAATAGGTTAGGAGTGCCCATCTGTAGAATGAGGATGACAATAAGAGTCACCACATATGGTTGTTATAAGAATGAAATCAAACTATCCAATGAGTGATTTAGCACCGAAACTGCCTAGCTTCTAGGACCTGTGTAGTCACTATTACCTGTTGCTCTTATTTCAGGCAGAGAGAACAGGAAAAGCAAAAGTGTAGAGACATGAAAAAACCTAGCATGTTTTGAGGAAACATTAAGACGTCTAGCATGACTAAAATATAAAAATTGCTGAGGAGGTGGAGAAAATAAAAAGGATGAAGTAAGAGATGTAGGTATATAGATTACATCCTAAAGTGCCTTTACCTAAAGGGTTATAAAAGTAGGTGTCATGCCTACGATGAAGACATTGGGAACAAGGACAGACAGCAGTTATAAGGCTACTGCAGAGGTTTGACAAATGACAACCAGAATAGACTATGGCAGTGGGCATGACAGAGAATGGACAGATTCCAGAAATCTCTTTACTCTACTTGAAAAATTATTTATTTTGTTATGTCAATTGAGGTTGTGGTAACCAGCTTGTAAGACAGCCTAGACCCTTGCCTCCTGCTATTCACAGCCCCTCCTATATTGTATCAAGAGTGATCTGTGTGACCAACAAAATGTGGCAGAAATAATGGTGTGTAACTTTTGAATCTAGGTCCTAAAAGACTCAGTCCAGTGGACATCAGCCACCATGTTATGAAGACACTCACACAGGCTGGCTCGCAGCCCATTTACAGAGGAAATGAGACCTCCCACCAACAGCCAATACCAACTTGATTGTCATGTGAGTGAATCACCCTAGAAACACACCCTCTAGCCCCAAACAAGCCTTTAGCTGTCTGTAACCCTGGTTGACTTGTTGACAGCAACTTTATGAGATACCCCGAGCCAGAACCACCCAACAAGGATCCTTCTGAATTCCTGACCCATAGAAACTGTTCAAAGTTCGTCATGCTTATTGTTGTTTTAAGCCACTAAGTTTCGGGGTCATTTATTACAAAGTGACAGTAAACTAATACAGTTTTATCTCAACGGCACCTAGACCCGGCAAGTTAGATTCTAAGATTCCCATCTCCTGTGCACAGGCCTTGTATAATTTCAGCTCCTTAAGTGTGGATGGAGTTTGTGAATGTGATAGAATACCACTCCCTTGATTCTGTTGCTTTACATGGCAAAAGAAATTCTGCAGATATAATTAAGGTTACTAACCAGCTGACTTTGAGATAATTAAAAGGGCTATTCTGCTGATGGCCTGATCTAATCACATGAAACCTTTAAATCTGGGTCTAGCAGCCAGAGTCAAAGGAAGTCAGAGATTCCAAGCAGTAGGGAAATTCTTCTGCTGGCCTTGAAGGAGCAAACTGCCATATTTTGAAGAAGGCTATGTAGCACAGAGTGGCAGGTGGCCTCTACGAACCCCAGTCTGTCAGTCACAAGTAACTGAATTCTGCCTACAGCTTGGAAGAGAAACCCAGCTCCACATGAGGACTGCAGTCATGGCTAACATGTTGATTTCAGTCTTGTGAGTGCCTATGCTAAGAATCCAACTGCCCTTTCCCCTTTTGACTTAAGGAACTGTGAGGTAATAAATGGGTATTATTTTAAGCTGCTAAATTTGTGTAATCATTTGTTACACAAAACTAATACACCTGGCTTAGATCATGAGATCTTGCACTTTGAGCTGATGCCATAATAGAATGAGACTCTTGGGGACCACGAAATGGGGTGAGTGTATTTCATATGTGAGAGGGAAGTGAATTATTGAGGGCCAGAGAGCAGACTCCTTCACTGGTATCCAGCCTCCAAGACAGCACTCAACGATCCTCCTTGTCTCTGGGAATTCTCTCTTTTATGCAGTCCCCTCCTCTCTTACATCGAGTAGGGCTGACCTGTGTGAAAAAAAGGGATTCTTTGGAAGTGGCATTGTGTGACTTTTAAGGCTGTATTGTAAAAGACAATGTGGCTTCTACCTTAATCTCTTGTGGATCACTCACACTTTGTGAAACAGCCTCCATATCATGAGGATGCTTAAGCTGCCCTGTGGAGAAGAGCACCTGGCAAAGAACTGAAGCCTCCTGACAGTAGCCAGAACGTATGTGTCAGCCGTGTGAGGGAGCCATTTTGGAAGAATCTTCTAGCTCCTGGCAAGTCTTCAGATGAATGCAGTCCTGGCAGATAGATCTGCAACATCATGAGAGAGTCTGAGCTAGAACCACCCAGCTATGTGTCTCTCAAATTACTCCTGACCCACAGAACCTGTGGGCATAAAAAAACTTTATTGTTGTTTTAAGCTGCTAAGTTTTGGGTGTATGCAGTAATAGGTAACTGATTAAGAATTGTTCAGGATAGTTTTTAAAGATTGATCTCTCTCTCTCTCTCTCTCTCTCTCTCTCTCTCTCTCTCTTTCTCTCTAGGTTATAGTGGACAGTTTGCAATAAAAAAAGAGAAAGGGGGAAAAAAAGAGTTGTTCATAAGTATTTAAGGGGAGGTTTCCAGACAAGCACAGGTTAAATCTGTGGTCCTTATTCCCATGGTTAATAGATTATATGTCACTGATGAAAAAAAGTGACAGCTAAAAACAAAAGACTTTGACAACTGGACCAGATGAAAAGATTAATAACAGTTCTCTCCCCTGGCTCTTCTCCTTAACACCTTGATCATCTTTAACACTCCCTTAACACCTTTCTTTATATGTCTTGCACAAAATGATCAGCAAAATACAAGAAAAATCCTTTTGGACCAAATGATAGCAACGTGGAAACACATGCCTCTTGGACACAATAAAAATCATGATATGAAGGACTCCTTTGTCCTGCAGAACAGTGACTGTATTCTGTTATGAGGAATTAAAATGCTACACAGGAGTGTTACTTTAACTCATTGCTAAGTTTTCACTGAATTTCAAGACTAATTCAATGCTTGTAAAATATTTAGATTGAAAATATACAGGTGAAATCAATATGCAATTTGAGATTGAAAATAAGCAAATGAGTTTAGAAGGGAATCTTAAAAGTAGTTTGTTTTTGATTATAAAAATTATAAATGCTTACTTTAAAAATTTTAAAATAAAAAAGTAAAGAATAAAAATTTATCCATAATCCGCATACTTAGAACTAACTACTGTTAACAGTTTTCTACGCATGTGTTGTAAAATTAAATTATTCCTGCCATTAACATGTTCTATTTTTCATTTAACTAGCATTAATAAAATAATTTCCCTGTGCTACTAAAATTATTTTAAGCTGTATGTAATAGTTCCTTTTAACACGTGATCATATGTATATATAACCCAGACCATGAGAACATTGCCTAAATATTATGTTTTATATATTACTTGCTTTTAGCAATAAATCATGGCACCCAGACTAACTGAAAGAATTCAACAACGTCATCCAACTTCAAATCATAAAAAATTGAAATTTACAGAAGAATTTTTAAACATTTTTATGCTTAAAAATGTTTAAACATAAACATTATGGTGTATCTAAACATCTAGTGCAAAAAAGTGTATGCTCAATGCTAAAATCAAGGAGGCAGGGCAGAAACAGGCAAAAACTTGAGAAAAAATAACCCTACAATTCAGGAATAAATATTCACATTTAGTGTGCTGTGTTCCAATCTTTAAAAATATACACATTATACGTTTTCACATGTATTGACAAAAATGATATGCCATGTATATTATCTTGCTCTCTTTTGGGTCATCAAAATAATGAAAATGTTTCAATTAAAAAATTGTTTATAATATGATTTATTGGATTCATAGTATTCTATCACCTGGACATAATTTATGTGTTTATAAATAGTTCCCATTGTGGTATAGTTTGGTTATTTAATGAAAATTTTGAGGACGTATCATTTCAAATTTAGAATATTTCCTTAGGATAACTTCTCAGAAGTATAATTATTGGGTGAAAAATGTATAAGTATTAAATAAATTTAAAGTAATAGATATAGCCAAAGGATTTTCAATAAATAATATAGCAATTTACATATTAACCAAGAGTGAAAAGGAGACCTTTTCTCCTTCACTGTGACAACATGGGGTATGAACACTTCCTCATTTTTAGAGCAATATGATAGATTGAAAATGGTATCTTAGTTGTTTTCATGTACATTTCTTTTATTAGTAAAATTAATTTTTTTCATATTTACTTGACATATTTATTTTTGTGTGTATCCACTTATTAATGTCTTGTGTCCATTTAAAATCACGGTTCTTCTATTGTCTTGTAAGAACTGTTTATATATTAAAGGTACCAACACTTTGTCTATGCATATTTTTTGATTTGTAATTTTCTTTTTAATTATCTTTATTCACTTTCAAGTAAATTAAATTCTAAAACATTTAGGTACTTAGATATATCAATATTTTTCCTGATGATTTCTTCCTTTGAAGCTGTGCTTAGAGCAAGTTATCGCAAACATCTAGGATTATATAAGCATTCAGGATATTTTCCTCTTGATTTATGTGGATTTCATTTTTATAGTTAGTTCTTTAAAAATCTATATCTGAACTTTATCTTGAAGTAACATGTGAGATTAGAATTTAACTTTGCCCTAGACATGTTTTCTAAAAGTAAATGCATTGCACAATTAATATACAGTCATGATAGATAAGAGAGACAAGTTTAAAAAATGCACACTATAATTCAAGCTATTAACATTTTATTCACCCTCTCTCCCCACTCAATCTCTCTCTCTTATTGTCTTGCTTCATGTGGGTTAGTGGGAGATAGTGCTGCCATGTATGATGGGCACTGAACACAGCAGTTTTATCTGTTTATATATTAAATTATTAAGCTGGACTTGAGAGGTAGAAATTATTCCTTGTTTCAAAGATGAGGAGGGAGGGACCTGAGAGATCAGAGTGCTGGAGATTATAGAGCTCGGAGCCTGACAAATTTGAATGTGTAAAAAAGTTCCTAGAAATCTTGTTAAAATGCAGACTCTGATTCAGTAAGTCCAAGAGGGGGCCTGAGCTTCTCCCTTCTAACCAGCTCCCAGGTGAGGCTGATGCTGCTGGTCCGTGGACCATACTTTGAGTAGCAAAGACAAAGATGACGATGAAACAGTAAAATTTGGTATATACCTAGGTTTTTAGACTTCTGTTTTCTTCCATACTATTATGCCTCCTCTGGCTGCTGTCAGCACACACGTGTGCTTGTCCTTCTAACAAGGTTTCAACCTGAAACAAAGTCAATTTCTCAAGCCTCGCCTTCTTTTTACAAGGATAAACATAATAACAAATACTTAAAAATCTGAAAGTGATAAAAAGAAATTTAAAAGAAAAGCTACAAGAATGTATGCCACACAAAAAAAATTCCAAACAAACTTCCCAAGGGAACTTTTGGAAAGCCATCACTAAAATTAATTTTTACAGATGACCAGAGAATTATATTCCAAAGAATAACCAGAAGGGTGGAAATCTTCCTAGTTCATATTTTAAAATCTACCCATTCTTTAAATAGGGAACATTCACAATTATTGTTAGGGCCAATGCCTATTGTGGATGTTCTTGAAATGAGAATATTCTACTCTCATAATTTTACATCCTCAATGTATTCTTAGGAAACAGGAAGAAATTATCGCCATTCAATATGAAACTAACATTTATTTTTTTATAGCAAGTCTCAAAAGGAAGGGCATTTATTTCACACAAATACATTTTTTTGATTCATGTAATTATTATATTTGTAGAAGACTTAATTTGAACTTGGTAAAAATAATTATTTTAAACTATGAGTCAAGTTTTCTAGGCTATTACCCTTGGAGTGAACAAGAATTATATGTGATTCAGGCAAATTTTTTTTGATTTGTTCACTAAAATATGACAACTTCAGGACATATTATAGCTCAGGACTAGAGGATCAAATGAGCATTATCCTCCAAAAATGAGACTGCAATCCAGTAGGGAAGGTGGATTGAACTTAGACCTCCTAATTCCACTTCAATACCACTATTTCCTAGTAGCAGGCAAAAACCATAGAAGTTTTAGCTGAAAGAAACTTTAAAGATCATTTAATTCACCTCTTGCTCTTGACAATGGCTTTGCTCTTGCTTTTATTTATCAAAGTGGAACGTAAGTGTTACCTGTCTTTTGGCATTAGAATTCTACACACAGACATGTCTTTGTTCTTCCAGCTTGCCATGCCATTCTGATGTTCATACTTATAATATAGCTGAAGAAAAGACTGCTACAAGAGATTATTTCAGTGGAGGAGAAATAAAGTCACAATTAAATGTCACATTAATCTGAAAAAAATGTATTTCTGAAAGTGCATATTTTTCTCATCAATGAGCACGACAGTTAAATGCATAAATCTCCCACACATCAATGGAAAAATAAATCTTGTAGTGATGAGCACATGAAATATTTTTCTCTGAATAGTGGAAAATACACTGTCATAGTAGCTGCAAGTAATTTTGTAATTGCCTTCCTCTATTACTGATGTGGCACCTGCTCAATACACTGAGACCTTTTTCTATCGTCATTGAATTTCACAGTTAATTTGCATAATGTGCCAAAGAAGAAAAATAATGGATCTGGCTGAAGTTTCAACTGAAGTAAATCATGGGGAAACAATGCAGAAGCAGGCTTCTCCCTAGAAATATATTAAAATACAAGGGAAATCAACATGAAATCTCAAAATGTTCATTTTCAAGTACTGAAATTGCATTTTTCTAAACTCCTACAAGAAATCTTGAATGCTTAGTCCTCTTTTTAAAATATTCTTTTAAAAAGTACATTTCAAAGTAAATGAGTCTTAATAAGATTTCTTTTTTCTACAACCTACCTACCTGGTAAAATGCTGATGTACTTGTTTTTATATACTAGATAAACTCCTCAACATCATGGATTTGGGAATACGAGGAATGGGATGATGCACTGAGTTCAGCATTGTTCATGTCACATACAAGAGCCTGGGTTGCCCAAACAATCTCTTTATCCCCTGCCAGTTTCTAAATCTCATTCCCAAATTCAGAGCCAAGAAATGCCCAGCAAGGGTGCAACATCAGCAATCAGCTGAGCCTACGGAAAGTGTACTGCCTTGGGAATGACTGCTGAGGATGAAGACCCACACCTGCCCTCATGCCCTTCCTCAGTCAACCTGGATTTACACAGCATGCATTTGCCTAGAGCAGGGAACACCTGTAACCTGCCTGGTTGGAAGAAGAAGAATTTGGTGTGCTTTCTGGGACATCACATTTATCTCTTTAAATGGTTTTTGAGTGATTAACTGGGGCCTTCCTAACTCCAGAGTAGTCATTCTTTATTCTTCTTTTCAAGACTTCAGCTCCCAGAATACATCAAAGGCTCTCATATTTTCAAAATATATGAAAAAGAATACTTGAATTTTTCCTCACCTCAAATTTCATCTCTGAATATCACATGGGAAGGATTATAAATAAATTATGACTAAAGACTACCAGGTTTATTTCCCTGATGAGTAAGCCCTTTTATGAATCAATATTTATTTTTGTGAACTATCGACTACTAACTTTAGACTAGTAATATTTTTAAAGATGGAACTCTTGAAGCCATTTTTCAGTGAGTTGGATGCACCAATACATCTATCAGCCAGACTCTGTTTCTAAGACTCCTAAAACTTATGCTGAGGGACATAGGTGGGGAAGATCTAAAAGATCTATAAACATCAAATGAGACTTCATTAACTAGACAACCAAAAGATCATAACTTAAGAAAGATAAGGGAAAGATGGAAAAAGAAAGGGAAGGAGGGAAGAAGGGAAGGAGAAAGGAAGAAGGCAGGAGGGCAAGAGGCTGGTATGCTTCTATTCAGGACTCTTTATGCAAATACAAATATCTCATGGGTTCTGAGTTTTTCTTCCCCACGTGATATAAAACTGGTGCATTTCATAGATACGTGGATATCAGAAAGGTGAATGTTCTTATGTACTTATGTAGCTTTTGAGACTGACCTTGGCATTCCTGCTTGATGCTGTCATAGTTGAACTCTGAACTATGGTGGTAATTTGGAGCAAAGGCACAGAAAGGCCTAGAATTTCCCTCTATCTTACCTCTGTGGTAGAATGTGTCATTTGGCCCCAACTCTCTACTCCTCGTATCCATGTTCTTTCTTTGCCATTTCATTTTCCTGAACCCTCTCATCATGGTTTGGAGGACCTGCTCCACCACCAGTCTTTGTCCTCAGCCATGGGATGTTAGCAAATGTAATGAAAGAGACTTGAAAGAGTGCTTATGTGTGTTGGGTTTGTTTTCTTCTATGTTCATGAGAAGAACACACCCAGGTAAGCCCAGCCATCCCAGGAGAGAGATAAGAGAGAATGTGGAATAGAACCACTCCCAGCCTGCATAGATGTGTGAATCTATCCAAAACTTACACAACTATCCACCAAGGGCAACATAGATCAACCAAACACCAACCAGCTCCCCCCCAGACTTTTAAAAATAATAAATAATTATTCAAGCCAAAGTAATAGCTAATTGATATATTCTCTTTGTGCCTTCATGGTAGAATCTAACAAAATTAGTCAATACCTTTCAAATTAGAGAAAACGGGTGCTAGTCTCAACAACACCTCTTGGCTCTTTATCAAGTATTCACTCAGATAAAACAATGAAAAGAAAGAATAAATTTTTTACAAGAGTATCACTGAGGCACTACTGTATGCTGGTTCATATTGATTGGAGGCTCCAGAACAAACATTGTCCAAGTACTGGAATATTGGAATGCATGCTTTGATGGCAAGAAAAAATTGTTGTAAATTCATTAGTGTCATTCTCTATGAAGGCAACTAAAAGCACCTGTGTGTTTAAATTGATAGCCATTATAATTTTTCTTTTTTTAACTTTCTACGCCTATGTACATTTATTTATTTATTTATTTAATTTCAGGACATTATGGGGGTACAAATGTTTAGGTTCCATATATTGCCTTTGCCCCACCTGAGTCAGAGTTTCAAGTGTGTTCATCCCCTATATGGTGTGCACCACAACCATTAGGTGTGAATATACCCATCCCCTCCTCCCCATTCCCACCCACCCGACACTCAATGAAAGTTACTACTACTATATGTGCACATAAGTGCTGATCAGTTAATATCAATTTGATGGTGAGTACATGTGGTGCTTGTTTTTCCATTCTTGGGATACTTAGTAGAATGGGGTCCAGCTCTATCCAGGATAATACAAGAGGTGCTAGAGCACCATTGTTTGTTGTGGCTGAGTAGAACTCTATGGTATACATATACCACATTTTATTAATTCATTCATGTATGGATGGACACTTGGATTGTTTCCACATCTTTGAAACTGTGAATTGTGCTGCTATAAACATTCTAGTGCAGATGTCTTTTTTATAGAATATCTTGTTTTCCTTTGGATAGATGTCCAGTAATGGGCTTACTGGATCAAATGGTAGTTCCACTTGTAGCTCTTTGAGGTATCTCCATATTACTTTCCACAGAGGTTGTACTGGTTTGCAGTCCTACCAGCAGTGTATGAGTGTTCCTATCACTCCACATCCACACCAGCATTTATTGTTTTGGGACTTTTTGATAAAAGCCATTCTCACTGGAGTTAAGGAATATCTCATTGCAGTTTTGATTTGCATTTCCCTGATGATTAGAGATGTTGAGCATTTTTTCATGTGTTTGTTGGCCATTAGTTTGTCTTCTTTTGGTAATTTTCTGTTCATGTCCTTTGTCCAGTTTTTAATGAGGTCATTTGATTTTTTTCTTGATGATTTTCCTGAGTTCTATATAGATTGTAGTTATCAGCCCTTTATCAGATGTGTAGCATACGGATATTTTCTCCCATTCTGTAGGTTGTGTGTTTGCTCTCATGATAGTTTCCTTGGCTGTGCAGAAGCTTTTTAATTTGATCAGGTCTCATTCATTTATTTTTGTTGTTGCTGTGATTGACTTTGGGGTCTTCTTCATATATTCTTTCCCTAGGCTGATGTCCGTAAGAGTTTTTCCAACATTTTCTTCTAGAATTCTTATAGTTTCATGCCTTAGGTTTAAATCTGTTATCCACTGTGAGTTGATTTTTGTGAGAGGTGAGAGGTGCGGATCCTGTTTCAGTCTTCTATATGTGGCTATCCAATTTTACCAGCATCATTTACTGAATAAGGATTTTTTTCTCCAATGTGTGTTTTTGTCTCCTTTGTCAAAGATTAGATGGCTATATGAGGATGGTTTTATATCTGGGTTCTCAGTTCTGTTCCATTGGTCTATGTTTCTGTTCTTATGCCAGTACCATGCTGTTTTAGTTATCATAGCCTTGTAGTATAGCTTGAAGTCTGGTAAATTGGTACCTGCCAATTTATTCTTTTTGCTTAAGATTGCTTTTGCTATATGGGATCTTCTCTGGTTCCATACAAAGTGTAGAATTATTTTTTTCTAGATCTGTGAAATATAATGCTGGTATTTTAATAGGGATTGCATTGAATCTGTAGAGCATAGACATTTTAACAGTCTGTAGAGCATAGACATTTAACAATCTGTAGAGCATAGACATTTTAACAATGTTGATTCTGCCAATTTATGAGCATAGTATGGTTTTTGCCATTATAATTTTAATAAGTGCCTGTCTTTCCCAAACAAGTAAGATGTGAACATTTTTCTTTTCCTAGGGAGAACCAATTCAAGCAAAATTTCAGGGTAATACCTGACAAACAAATATATATTTGCCAGAAATTGCCACCTAGATATTTTTTTTAAAGACATGAGAGGTACTTCTCATTTCCTCAGCTTTGCCCTTTCTGCTTTGTAAAGGACAGTTTGTTATTTTGATGTCAAAATAGTGCAGAAATAAAGAGGAGGCCATTTCTAACGGTCACACTGCATCCATTCATCTTATTTCTTCCATCACCTTCTCCTTCTGACAAGGGGTTCTTAGGCCCCAGACAGAAATCCCTGTGTAGAGGGTTCAAAGGTAAAATAATTCCAAACAGTTCAAATGACAGTAGGGTTAGCACCCCTTTCAAAATATCCCCTAAGTCATTTGTCTTTATAAGACAAGAGTATTATCTTATTTTTTAAAAGTATATCTAATGAAGCTTCTTTTTTAAGAACAGGATGATAAATAACCAACTAAAATACAACAAATTTTCCTAAAAATAAACTGAAATCAACTCCTTTAGTGTGTGTTAAAAGAATATGAATTTATGTTCCCACTGCTGGATGACAAAATGGTGTGATTCTACCCAAGTGAGACACTAGCTCAGATGGTACTTGTAGCTCAAAATGATCAAGGAGGATGAGCTCCTGAGTGTGGATGTAAAGAGTTTATCAGTTTGACTTCTGGGTTCCTAGAAGATATGAATGTGGATTATGATCAAGTTTACAAATTGGTCCTCTAAAAGTGTGATGGCTAATTGTAAAGATGGGTACGCAGGGAGTGTGGTTGGAATATGCCCCCAGGATCTTGGATAGCATTTAGGAAGAATGGAATGTTTGATAGGTTAAATTTGGGCTTATTGAGTTATGGGTTGCTTCAATTTCACAGACATAGTATAAGTAAGAAGATTAAAGGAAAAATGAACAAGATATTAGAGATAGTTATAAGACCTGCAGAGTAAGGGGCTTGTGATTTTTCCAGTGATGTGGGGATAATGGGTCACATTTACAAAGAAATAAAGGCTCTGATGGCTTTTTACTATGAAAACAGATAGCTTGTGCAAAGGATGAATTAATGAGGATGACCTTGGGGCCCAAGGAGAGGCACGTTGTAAAACAGATGAACACAAAAGCATGAAAACTTGAGACACTGGAGTAAGTCCTATGTTACTGATCTGTCTTCATGCAAATGATGCAATGAGATTCAGTTAAGAGCACTGTCTTCTGAACTGAGCAATCCTACAATGAGATAGGTAGTCTTCATCTCATTCCACATACATCCACCCCACTGAGTGTTATTTTTTCACTAAATATATTACACAATAAGGAATAATTATTTTATTTATTGAAGTTAATTGCTACTATTGTAGTAATAATTTAGTGACAACATTTGTGCTAATTGCTGAACAGAGTATTCAAATGAATCACTTTTAAAGTATATAATTATGTAATGAAAATAGGTTTAAACCCTAAAAGACCACATTCTGATAAAAAAACTGAAAATAAAATCTGAGAATGACATTTAACTAGCTTTTAGTGACAAAGTAAGCAAAAATAATGAGTATAAACATAATTACTAATAAAACAGGAACTGAGGGTATGCTAAAGAACTCAAACTACAGTATTCTCTCTCAAGATACTATTCTACTTAATGCCACCTAAATTATTAGCTTCTGACTAACACTAACAGAACCTTGTTGCTCAGTCTTTTGGATACAGATAAAGCAACAGGAAAGCTGTAGCTTATTTATTTTGAATTCAGACAATAATTTATTATATTTATTTTATTTTATTTATTATATTATATTTATTTTATTTAATTTATTATATTTATTTAGCCCCATTTTTAGTAGAAATTTAGGAAACAAGAAGTCTATTTTCTTAAGCCCAGCCACAATTTACTGAGTTACCTAATTTTTTTTTAACAAAGCCTAAAGTAGCCTTAGCTGGAAGAGTTTTCAAGCTAGTTTGTTAGCCATTTAATAGATAAAAATGTTAAAATGGATCGTGAGGTGTATAGACTTCTATTTCTCAGTAAGCTTCCTAAATCTCCCTCAATCCCCCAAAATACCATTTCAGTGCAATAATTAAATCAAACAACCATTTAAACCATGATGAGTGCGTTGCACATCCTCTGGGGAATGGTCATGCTTGAACGTGCTGACTCGGGGAGGTGGGGGGCGGATGGAGGTATGACTACATGGTGAGTGCCAGGCGCACTGTCTGGAGAATGGACACGCTTGAGGCTCTGACTCAGGGGGATGGGCGGGACACGGACAATGTATATAACCTGAACTTATGTACCCCCATGATGAGCTGAAATAAAAAAAACTAAATAAATAAACCAGTAGGAAAATAATTAATTTGAGTGTCTCTTCAACTATATGGAGAAAAAGGGAGGAAAGTAGTAGTAACTAAATGCTGAACTTTTCAGAACAGCTGCATTCTTGTTCTACAGCTAATGCTCTTCTTTTCTCCAGTTGTCATCTCAGTGCTGGACACTAACCTGACCCAGTGAAGATGCATGTTGCAAGATGTTGTCCCTGGACCTCTGCATTGTGTGGTTCTTTGGGCAGGATCCTTGTTAATTCACAGCTTCCCAAAATAAAGGAATGAAAAACTTTGTGGCTATGGGGCCCCAAATCTGCATTTTCAAAAGTTCTGTTAAAGCTTGGCAAAATCAGCCCTGTTTTCCTGCATATCAAAGGCTTAAAAGACATGTGAGAACAGCTGGCAAAGGCCTGAGTATGGCCAGCCTTAGACAAAGTTGTGCAGTAGTCCAAATTAAGTTTATCTCTTAGTTCATTTTTGAGTTGGCTTAGAGAAGCTTGCTTGCCCTCTTGTGTCAGTGCTCTTGGCTTCTCTTCTCACTGCCCACAGGACCCTCCAACTCTCACCCTTCAAGCAGCTGAGCACTCCGAATGCACTCTCCTTAACCCTGAATGCACTCCCTCACCTGGTCATGCCTTGTCTCCCAGGATGTTCCCAAGGCTTTGTATCCTATGCCATCGAAACCATTTCTGTACTTCAGGGCCCTATTCTGTAAGGTTTCACTAGCTAACACATTTTAAGCTATCAACCAGTTCACTAAGTTTTAATAACATTTGATAACTTTTATACAAAAGTGATTCTTGCTTAAAACAGAATAATTTGAAAACTTGGGGAAAAATGAAGGAAAAAGTCATACGTAATTCCATTAGTTGTGAGTATCCTCAGCTTATGTTGTCTGCTATAATATGTATGTATGAATTCATGTATTGTGTATGTACGTGCATGCATACAGGCATGCCAACCATAATGTGTTATTTGGCCCCCACCTCTGGAGTCAGATTGGCTAGGTTTGAGTCTGGGTTCTGATACCTTTGGCAAGTTACTTGGCCACTCTATACCTCAGTGTCCACATCTTCAAGATGAGATACTAATAAGACCTAAGTCATGAAGTTGTTGTGAACACAGACGTGGGCACTCTTAGCCACAGTATGTGCTGTGGTTAGGGGCATGTACTCTATCTAGAGTCACTGCCTGGATTTGAATCTCGGCTCAACCATTAGCAGATTTATTGCTGTGGAAAAGTTTCTTAATCTCTCCATGCCTCTATTTCCTTATCTATAACATACAGAACTCAATTGGGTAATAACAAATAAAAAGTCAGATGACAAGCTGTTTTACAGTTTCTGTGTTGTTGGAACTGAAAGAAAGGGCAAGGGAAAATTATGAACTAATTATCTGAGATGATATTTGGCATGTATATTCTTGGGCTAATATGATCTCTAGGCTAGGATTAACTTCCATATCATTGTTTTCATTGTATAAGAAAAAAATAGTCTATTTTTTTTCCTAGAGAGAAAGAGTCTAAACTCTTATCAGGTTCTAAAAAGGACCCCTGACCCAACCAATGTTAAGAACTACTGTGGCATTAGATGATCTTGCTCCAACATTCAATAGTTTTAAATTTTATGCTACCATTTTGAAAATCTACTCTCTGTTTTAATTTTTCTACTTGAATGACATCAAACATACTCCAAACTGTCATTTCTAATACTAAATTCCCTGAGACTCTAGTGTTTGTTCAAGTACTCACAAATACACTGTCAGAATTTAGAAAAATACTCAAAGCATATTTTTCTTTTATTGAAATCAGATATAATGATGGCTTATCATTTATATATCCGAATAATAACATAACTTTTGTTAATCTTTTGCTACTTTTTCCAACTTAGGCTTAAAACAATATTTTAGAAGAAAAGTTTTATGTGTCCAGTATATAACATTCCTGTAAGTTTAAGGTGTTACAAATCACTACTCCAAATACCATGAAATAGAGATGTTTGAGTGGGGCGTCTAATATCTTTTGGCTTCAGTTTGATAAGAATAAACTTTCTTCTATGAAGACCAGTCGATTCACTGAAAAACCCATTGAACTACTTTTTTGTTTTAGGCATGATGTTACTTTTACATAATTCATTCTCCATCATTTATCTGAATTTATGCTCTTAGTATGCATGTTTTTGGTATAGATCTCTGTATGTTGACCTGAATAATAACAAATGCTAGATGTCTTTTAGTTCTCTAAGTACTAGAATTTTTAGTTTCGGAATTTTTTTTTTGACATAACTTATGTTTGTGATAGTTTTGGCATTGTGATGAGGAGAGGCCTTTTGCCAGTCCTAAAAAATCTCAATTGTTTTAAAAATATCCCTCTATGCCATTGATGAAATCCAAAAGAACTTCAAGGATGAAAGGGATGATACAGCTTCAAAACCCCAACTGGCTTCCTGGAGGGTGAGTCGCTGGGCAGTGCTCGGCACGTAGCATTCATGGGAACAGCACACAGCACAGCAGCTTTCTTTTGAACTGGT
This sequence comes from Lemur catta, assembly GCF_020740605.2. Taxonomy (NCBI): domain Eukaryota; kingdom Metazoa; phylum Chordata; class Mammalia; order Primates; family Lemuridae; genus Lemur; species Lemur catta. Next base: position 37,231,408 of record NC_059139.1, read on the forward strand.
GGGGAACTGAAATTAACTGAAATATCCTCCCCTTAGAGGCTCTTCAGAAAAGGATTTGCTTTCTTTTCAATAACTTCATGGCTCACACAGGGCTTCAGTGGGATGTGCAGGCAGACATTCTCCTTAAATGACTTTCGATGAAGCCCCTGGAGTCCGGGGGTTGCTGAGCAGTGGGTAGCTGGTAGTCTGACACCTTACAGAATTAAAAGCTTTAACTCCACCTGGTAGAATCTAATATTTTCGAATACCCACGAGAGCCCCCAAATATGGCTTTTTACAATTGAAATTGTAAAATGTGTACGCTATTTTTCCTTTCCTTTGTCTGTAACCTGAATGTGAAAGAGATTTTCCGTGAATTGATTCTGACAAATGCTTTCAAACACCTGTCCGATCAATCACCACTTTAAAGTAGTGCCTTTCTAAAAATAAACTAGCTCTACTTCATATTTCACTTGCCCTTCTACCCTCTCACCAATGATTATTCAATGTTGGCTAATAATTAATAGTAAGGCAAACGGGTATTTCAATGTGCTTCATAAATAGCTGTGTATATGTATAGAATAGGTGACGTGCTTCTATGAATGCCTACGTGAGATTGCCCTCTGGGTTTGAATGCGTTATTTTTGGTGGTGTTATTTCCTGTGTAACTCCATGGAAATAACAAACCCAACAGACTGGCAGTACCTTTCACCCTTTGATGCCTGTGGAGCGTGTCCTTCAGATAATGATTACAGTCTTGCCTTGCGATGCCGGTCCCTTTGTGTGGCAGGAGAGGTGCAGGGCTGCTGGGAGAATTTGCCGCTGCAGGCCTATGCGTGACCTCACTCCAGTAGGTTCTCCGGCAGGCCTTCTCAGAGCCACGCTGGATGCTGACAGCCCTGCTCTGGAGGGCTGCGGTGCCCAGCACAGCAGCAAATGTTCTCACTGAGTGGCCTGTGATTTAGTAAGTCCCACTCCAGGACATCTAACACTCTCTCTCTGGGATAGGATCAGCCAAGAATAATAACTACCTTGTTATCAAGAAAGGGCAGCGAGCTGAGACTTTCTGCAAAATAATAGCCTAGTATTCTCTGCATTTCTTTCTGGGGGTGAATTTGTAAGATTTACAAAGAAATAAAGGTGAAATTTTGATGCCCAAACAAGGTGGCTTTTTAAACTCAAGGGAGCAATCTGTGTGCAAAATATTTTTTAGAATTCTTCAGTAGAACAAACATAAAAGCAAGCTGAATTTAACTAGAAGATGGTGATTTTCTCCTGTTTTTTAATAAAATATTTTTATTTATAAGTGACAAATATATTTTGATGATTATTCTATGTAGTATATATCATCACAAGACGTTAAAGACTCTAAATGTAATTTAGACTGTAGGGATTAAATCCAGTTAAGCTAAAACTCATTAACTGAAAGACAGGGGTATCCCTGAAGTTTCTTCCTGTGGTTTCCTCAGAGCCATTGCCACAGCCTTTTTGTAGAACCAGGAGGAATGTGCAACCTGGGTTTTTCCCCAGCTCCCAGAAACTAAATGATAAATCCAAAAGAATGTCATCATAATAATCTAACTAAAACTTCATAAGACACTTTTTATTTTGGAACAGGATGAATATATTGTATCTTAATAGCCAAGCCTTTGTATTCTTATATGTATTTAGTAACTTGACTTTCTTTTTTATATCCATTTCAGATAGTGGCCACTTACTATAGTAATAATGACATTAAACTATTATTTTTATTGAGTGCATGTGATTTCACGTGCATTATCTGCTTTAATCCTCCCACCGTAAGGTAAGTTTTGCTATTATCACAGATGAGGAAACTGAAAATCAGAGAAACAAAAAGAAACTAAAGTCACATAACTGGTAAGTATGTGGCACAGAGAATCCAACCTCACTCCTGACATGTGATTGCTACTAGAGCACTTTGCCTTCCGTACTGTTAGAGCAACTGGATTCCTTTAAGCCCTATTTATGCTCTTTGAATTCTGAGATACTATGGAAATGTAATTTGCTAATTACTTACTGTGGATTAAGCATCTAAGTAAGAAAGTATATTAAATCAACAATTCTAGTTTCAGTCTCTACTATCTTCTCAATCATTTGTGCCATTTGTTTATAGTTGTTTTAGTTAAGCAATGACAGTTAACTATATGCTGCAAGAAAACCAACCTTATAATTTGCAGCAGGCAGGACTCATATTTATTTCTTCTTTTGTGTTTGTTTACTGAAAATATTGTTATCTGAATTCTCTCTGATTATATTTTAAAATTTCACCATTTTTTTTATCTTGGTGTGGAGGCATAAACATTGAAACCAAAAGCTCATATTCTTCTAAAAGGAATAATGGCATTTCCATCACAGATAAAAAATACTTTTTTATTTATTCCAAATTCCAAAAATGTCTTGGGAAAAGAGTCAAGGGAGAAATTGCTTATCTATCCCAATTTATTTGGATAGAATTTTATATCCAGAGTAAAGAGGATATCAAACAGTTATGTACATTTATATAAGAAAGTACATGAAAATACAGCAGAGCTTTGGCATCAGTAATATCTCTGAAATATATAATAAATAGCCATTCCTTCCTTTAGAAAGTCTGTCTTGAGTTTGAAGAGTCTCTGGAGCATGTACAACAGGCAAAACTGAAATTGTCACGATCTGCTTAATCAAGTGTCTCTTCAACAGTGTCCATGGGGAGTACACAGTGTCTAATAAGGTTTTAGGATGATTTGTTAGACTGAGGCTTCCATCAGATACAGAATTCTTTAATTATGATTCCCCCCTAGAGATTAACTGAGCAGTGTTTCCCAATCTTAAAAAAAAAAGTCCTCCTGAGAATGTCTAAATTCATAAAACAGAAAGTAAAGGCTACTCCCACTTTTGGAAGATAATTTGCAAACTGAAGTCAGACTAGATGGCATATGTCACCTATATCTGGAATCCTAAAGACGCTTCTGATTTCAGAGGATAAGAAAGGAAGCTAACTTAATAAGATGTGTAGAGAGAGCAGGGTATGAAGTGAGGAGTATGAGATGTGACCCTTGAAGCCAGGGAAGAATACCTTCAAAAGTGCAATCCTAAGACCTGGTAATGGCTCCAAGATATTGTATGTGAAATGAGGACACATTTTTGGAAACTAATGTGCTCCAGTGAAAAAGAGGAGTTGAACATATTGTTCCATTTTAGCTCAAAAAAATAAAAAAGATCAACCTCATTCATAAAAGGAAAACTAAAATTACAATTAGAGACTATAGTTCATTTACTTGAATGGTAAATATTAAAAACTTTATAATGTACTATATTAGAAAATACACTGAGAATAAGTAAAAATAATCATGGGAGGGTAAGTTGGGGGATAAATTATATTTTTGAGGACAATTTAGTAATCTATGTAATTTAAAAATACACATTTCCTCTGACTTAGGAATTCCATCTCCCAATATTAATTCTACAGATATACTTACATTATTTGAACAAATAATTAAGTAAAGAATAGTCATTAGAGTATTGTGGGTAATGGTAAAATATGGGAAACAACTTAAACATCCACCAATAGGGGACTGGTGAAATTATGTCTCATCCACAAAACAGACTACGCTACAATTATTAAATGCACTATGGAAGATCTACATGCACAGTTAGGAAGTCTCATTGCATATCACTAAGGGAAATAAAGAAGAAGTAGAAGAGGATATATTACGTCTTAGCATTTGAGTAAACACATAAAAGATCTCCATCAGGAAATGCAAGAACTGCAATTGCCTCCAGGAAAAGGAATTGGAGAACTGAGAACTAGGCGGCATGGGGATTTACTGTTCATGAATATCTTTTGATTCTGAAGAGATTTTTATTCATGTGCTTGTATTACCTATTCAAACAAATTAATCAATCACTCTTTTAGAGAAGACTGAGAAGAACAGCTGTTTAAAACAGTCAAGTTGCAAACTCAGGTAAAACTGTGTCAATAAAATGGCTCAGAGAAGTGATTCTCAAACATCTTGGTTCAGAATCTCTTTATATTTTTAAAAATGATTTAAGACCCAAAGAATTTTTTTTTGTTTATGTGGAATATTTGCCATCTTAAAACTGAGACATCTAAAAGATTTTGCTAATTCATTTTCAAAAACAATAATAAACACATTTTTACAAAAAGTAACTGTTTTTCAAAAAAAGTGAGAAAAGTGACAATGTTTTCCATTTTCACTAGCCTAATAGAAGACAGCTGGGCTCTCCTATCTGGCCCTATATTCAGTCTGTTGCAACATGACATGTGTCACATTATGTAGCTTCTGGAGAACTCCACTGAGAAAATGGCAGATGACATGCTGGTATTATTATGAAAATATATATGGTCTAACAGACCCCTAAACGGGTCCTGGGGACCATGCTCTAAGATCCACTGGTCAGAATAAAAATAGAACATTACAACTGACCCCAATCAGCAACGTATAATATAGCATTTCAGGTCCTTAAAGTGAGTTTCACTTGAAATTTTCTCCTCAATTGCTATCAAAAGCTTTGGGAAAAAGTGAATTGTCAGGATGATTACCTAAGATATATAAAGAATGTTAACATGCCTTTAATCTTCTGGTTCTAAGATTATTATCCAAGAATCAGGTAATAACCAGAACTGTCCATGCTTGTACCACAGAAGCTTAACACTTGAATCACCTGCAATGAGCTCAGCTTCAACATTCCAATCTCATCTCCTAAAAAAGGTTGTTTTAACAGAGTGCTATGATAGATCATCTGGATTTGTCACCAATGTGCTATTAGGACAAGGTCTATTATATTAGCTAGAGTTTCCCATAAAGTCCCACGTGGAAAAAGCATTGCTTGAATTTAATACCCATAGCACATGGTTTTCTCCAAGGAACTGAAACATTTCTTCCTTTGCATTAATGAGAGCAAATTAAATTGCTACATTGGCCCAACATTTACCATTAAATTTAAAACTTAAGTTCAATGGCATTACTTATGATGACTCTTGTGCTTTTTCTTCTTTGCTTCATCCCAGCAAAGAAGAAAGATATATTTTGCTTATATTACATCAACCTAAAATCTCTTTCATAAGCTATCACTAATTCTTTTATGAAGTGACACGTGGAAACATACACATATAACAAACCTATACCTTCAGTTCCAAGAAGTTCACACAATATATTAACAGGAGCTCAAAAAATAAGTCCACTGTGACAATTTCATTACAGACCTATTTTCTATTAACCTTGCTAAAAGATTACAAGGCAAGGAAGGGTTAATATCTATTTGTACAACTGCAAGAATGATTAAACATTACATAAAATTAAAAAAAAATGCATGCCTAAGAAGGGGTTATCTATTTACCTTATTGATAGAGTTTCATTACAAAAATCCAGCTGGTGACATCAAACATGTGGGCCATGGCCTCACTCCAAATGACTGAAATTCATTCAAGATCACAAATGATTTACTAAAGGCTCACTCACCACTGCTGCCAAGACAGGGAGATAGTATTGAAACATACATTTCAGAGCCAAATTTAATGGTTTCTTGTCTAAGAAAGGTGAAGTCAGCACAACAGAAGAAACATCTAACAATGGGAGTAGAAGACCCTGGAGAAACTTTAGGATAAAACATTCCAAGTGAGAAGGCAAGTGGTGTGTAGTTGCCACCTGTTTGTGGATACATATAATTCATTCTTGTAAGTTATTATCTACATGCATAAACACACACTGACACATACTGACATAAACATAGAACATTACTATGGTAGGCAGAATTCTGAGATGACCCTCAGTGATCCACGCCCTTGTACTATCCCTTCCTCTTGAGAATGGTCAAGATCTTTAATTTTCTTTCTTTCTTTTTTTTTTTCCAGAATATTACGGGGGTATAAATGTTTTGATTACATGAATTGCTTTTGTACTGCTTGAGTCAGAGTTATAAGTGTGCCCATCAATTTTCTTTTAACTAATGGAATATGAAAAAGGTAAAGGATTGTTCAGATGTGATTAAGGCCCTTTATCAGTTGACTTTAAGTTAATCTAGAGAGAAGTTATCCGGGAGTGATCTGCATCTGGCTTAACCAAGTGAGCCCTTCAAAAGAGAGTCTAGAAGTCAGAGTCTATTTCTCCTGCTGACCTTGAAGAAGCAAGCTTCCATGAATTTTATAGTTATAAGGAAATTAATTCTACCAACAACAATGTGAGTTTGAAAGAAGAGCCAGAGTCCCAAATAAGACCTCAACACTGACCAATATGTTGATAAAAGCCTTTTGAGACCTGGAACCGAAAACTCAGCTAAGCCAAGGCCAGTATCCTGACCCATGGAAACTGTGAACTAACACATATGTGTTGTTTCAAGATGCTAATTTTGTGGTCATTTGTTATGCTGCAATAGAAAACTAATATGATGTTTGGTGCTTTGCAAAAGGTACCATGCTGAAAGCAGATATGTTGCTTAACTAGTACAACTTCAGTATGTGAACATAAATTGGTGAAAAATCTGTGGGTATTCACAAACACATACAGACATGTATACATTTATATACACTCAAATTTGTCATCAAAGGAGAAAAAGCAAATTGCTTTCATTATCTTCATCCCAAAATTTGCTCCAGCATTTTTCCCACCCATCTTAGTTAAATGCAGATACTTTCATTTAGTGTTCCCAATGGAAAGCTCAGAATAATCACTGACTACTTACAGGGGTGGCAGCAGAGGGAGAGAACACACATCATAGTCTTTCTCTGCAGAAACCATTCTTAATTTGGAAATGAAGGTTCTATCACAAGTTAGCAACTTTCTTGTAATGAAAAGTTACTTACTAACTCTGTAACCTGGCTAGATTATTCAAAATCATATTTTTCCAACTTTTTACTGTGGTAAAATACACTACCTACAATTTACTATCTTAACCATTTAAAATCATAATTTTTCACAAACAGAATTTGGCAGCTGAAATAATAACTGTAAGGATGTGGCATAGTAGTAGTTCAATAAAACTTTATTCTGATTCTTACCCTCCCTTTTGCTAATGATAAAGCATGAAACAGTATTCATTCTGCCCATTATTATTAAATTAAAGCTCACTGAGTGAGTTTGATCTTAGGGAGTGTGCACATCTAAATAGCAACAATGTTCACTTCTGAATAGCAGCTGTAAACAAAGTTAGCAGGAAAAAAAAAAAGACCATGCTGTCAAGTAGGCACATCTGGATACCTGAATAGTACAGATCAGTGGGAAAAAACCTTACTGACTGGGATGACCGATTGGGATGAAATGGCATAGAATATAGGTCCTCTTAATGAAAATGGAAAGATTTTTCTTATGCTCTATTCCAACAACTGTTGGATGCCAAAAAACAATTGGAGACTGTGTCTGCCCATCCTTGGATGTTCTTGTAAACAAAGTGGTTACATCAAACCAGCTACTGGGCATTTGAACTGCCAAAGGTATATTTCTGGGGCTGAAATGCTTCTCTTATTCCCTTCCTTCCTTTCTCGTCCCTTCCTATACTTACAGAACACATACTGTGGGGGAAAAAAAACATGCTACATGGACTCAAATCATAAAATAGCGTAATTCCAATTCTCTAGTTTATGATTTAGAAGGAGAAATTATGAAAATTTCAGCAGAGATCAAGAGTACATTGTTCTCATTCTCTATACCCAGATGACACAGATTTTTAAAAGATGCACAGTCAGGGGGATGACTGGGCAGATCTTGAGGCAATCTGGTGATCACGTGGAATCAGCCTTTTTTAAGGCCACACTCACATTTTGGGGCTGTAATTGTTTGAACAGTGCAGAAAAGTGTCAAAGCTGCTAACTGCACAGCTCACCAGATGCAGGAGTGGAATTTGCCACTCCAACTGTGCAGAAAACTGGATTGAGCCAAAAATCTGGAAGGAGTAAATATGAAGAGGTTTCCCTTCTCTAAGGGCATGGTATTCTATTAGGTTAAGCCACGTGATATTGACAATATTTGACAACTTTCACCTACAAAGATGGTTCAACCCAATATATTACAGAAATGAAGAGGAGAGAATTGACTTTAAATTATTGGTGTAACAACCTCTATATATCTCTAAATAAAAGTACATAGGCAGAAAAATATTGTATATGATGATATAAAAAAGAAGTTATAGCTTTTACATTCCCTTTCAACTGTGCTTTGTATGTTTTAAAAAACTAGTGAATTATGCCAGTACTTTCATTCTAACAAAATATTCTTAAATAAGTCAAAAAGACTTGTTGAAATAAAAAATCAAATAATCTAATATAAAATAGTCTTGATCCTTTGTTGTTGATAATTTTATATATAAGAAGCACAATTTAGAGTTGATGGTCCAGTGAGATGTTAGTTTTCAGATAACGTCCCCTCACTCTACCTTTCAGCATTTCCATGTTCTCTGCACAAATATGTCTGTTCCCATTGTACTACAGGAAATTTTATCTCACTGATTCATTTCATACACCACGAATAACAATTGAAATATGCATACTGGGGAATTCTAATATGCACCAGAAGGGAACTTCAACAGCCAAAAAAAAAAAAAGGTATTCTTATTGAGGAGGCAATCTTCACTTAACATGATTGAAAATACTGTAGATAATAGAGGTATAACCTGAGAGTGATGGTATTTATGAAAGAAAACAGACGTGTGTTTCTTTTCTCTCTGCAGTGGTTATGATTTCTTACTCATCTAAAAAAACAAAATTATTTGGAGAATCCAGTGTAATACTCTATGTAAAAAATAACCAGCAATACTGCACCTCTTTTCTCACACAAAGAAAATGTTCATGTCAGGACTGGGTTCTTGTCCTGACTATGTCAATTTTCAGTTTTTCTCCCCTATATTCAATCATCCCAAGGACTTTCCAGCCTGACTCAGTGACTCCATCCTCCCTTTTTCATATAGATGGTACTAACTTAAAACAAATGGAGCATTTACCTGACTGCAAAATGAATAAACTTCATCTTTAATTTGTCTAACCTCAAGCTGTGATCATTTTTCTTCATAGACCAGTAAACCATTAGATTAATTAAAGAGCAACTCTGTGGGGTAGCGTTGGGGTCCAATTTGATAAGTACACAAGGTGCAAGAGTTTGCAGATATCCTCCCTTGCCAGGTAATTCAGAAAGCTCCTGACATCTGGTAACCTTCTCTTTTAGAAACTAATGATTAAGGATCCCGCCTACATAACTTGATGAATTGTCAACAAATTCTCTGCTCTTTTATTGACATATAAATCATGGCAGAAGGCTTGTTTTCTTATACAGCCAAGATAAACTGTCCTTTTCCCAGAGTTCATGTTTCAAATGAACACAAGGAGGAATCTGTGTTTTCCTTGAAAGAGTGCAAGGTTAGAATATCTCCTTAGGTTCAATCACTGGCTCTTCTGTTGCCACTTGTACTTTAAATGTTGGTGGTCCCCTAGCTTCCATCCTTGACGTTCTTCTCCACTGACATCCCTTCTTTGGGTATTTTTATTGATGTCTACTGTATTTTGCTAGTAACTTCCAAACAAACCATGACATCGTCCCATTCTTCTGAGTTCCTGAAATCTGACATATTGAAAGAACCAGAATTTTGGAGTCAGAAAAACTCTAGCATTGACTTGGGTCAATCTACAAGTTCTATAATTTTTCTAAGTATTATTTTTCATGTCTGCACATAGAGATAAGGGTATCAACTTCATGAACTGTTGAAAATATTGAGATGTGATCTCTGTAAAGCTTCTAGGAATATCAGCTCTAGTTAATCAATAAACAGTAGTGCTGAGGACATGATAAAGATGATGACAGCGAAAGTCATGATGATGATTATGCTGACAATTATCTACCAAACATTTCTATTTGCATGTTCACAGGCAAACTCTTCAACTTTCTTCCGCTGGTCAGTGGTACCAACACCCACCCAGATGGCTGAGTATATAACCTAAGATTTCCATATATTCTTTAGTCTTCATCTACCTACCTTTTTAAATTGATTGCAAAGAATGGACAAACCTAGCCTCTTCATATCAGCCTATTTCTTCTGTTGTTGTAATTTATGCATTTGTCATGCATCCTCCTAGATTTTTTTTTCTAATGTCTCTACTAGACACCCTGACCTTCAATCTTTCTCTATTCTTATTCCTCCTTTATGCTACTAACAAAGGGATCTTTCTAGAATAGATTTATTATGCTTCTCTTCAACATAAAACCCTTCTATGTGAAGGACATTTGGTATAGTGTATTTCAATGTACTATGAAAAAGTTTTTTAAATACTGATCTATAAATGGCTGGTTCTAGTAATATTATCTTAGAAAGATGTAAAAGTTTTTCTATCTTGAAAAGGAAAAATTACTGTTGTATACTTATCCTAATACTAAGTAATAGGATGAAGGGCAAGGAGAAGGACAAGATAACAAAGAATAAAAAAAAGCATAGTAGTTATTCTATGCATAAGCAGTGTTATGAAAGTAAATGTAGAACCAAAATACGTACAGAGAACCAAAATATATTAAAATATATACACATACATATATGTATATAAAACAAAAAATCTCAGATTTGAGAACAAATCTCTCCATGTTTACAACTCTGTATGGTAATACCTAAATTCTAAGAAAATGAAAAATTGGGGAATTATTAGGTGTGGTTCGTAAGAATGGCCATCCTAGAAACTATGAACTTGCAGAGGGAAAAACAAGCAAAAGAAAGAATAGGGGGTGTTTATTGTTGTTGCTATTTTGTTTTGCCTGTATTTCTGTTGGTTCTCTGTAAGAGGTATGTATATCAAACACAAAGGTTTGGCAGTGTGGTTAACAGGTTATAAGCAGATAGACTTAATCAGAGGTAAAAGCCCATGGTAGATATTAAAAGAAAATACAATTGTGGAAAGGGATAAAAAAGCTTAGGCAAGTTTTCAAAAGGTTTTTTAAAAAAAGCAAAAAAGTAGTAATTTTGCAATAACACACCACTACCATTCACATGCATGCACACACACTCGCACCAGTGTCTGCAGGATTTCCTGGGACGGATGAGTGCAAAAATAATGGAGATTAGAATGATGCCACTGCACTTCAGCCAAGGCAATACAGTGAGACTCCGTCTCAGGGGGAAAAAAAAAGCAAAACCAGAGCTGGAAAGCCTGGTGTAGTAGTTTCCAAATTAGAGAGAGAAAGAGAGAAGAGAAAACAGAGAAAAGACAAGAGGGAGAGAGAGAGACTACAGAAAAAGAAAGTTCCTTAGCCTTTTTGATGTCTCTTAAAAAGAAATAGTTTCAAGTGCCATTTTTCACATTTTCCAATGAAGTGAGAAAACCAATTTAACTAAATTAATGCAATTAATTAGTGATGGCGTGAAATGGAATATATCCACCTATGCGCTCACAATCAAAAAGCATTTGTTATGCTTAATGCAATGGCAAAAGTGAGCTATCTACAACAACACCACAGATTTCATCCATCTGCAGACAAGTTGTTAGAAATTGTTTGCCTTAACTAATATTTCAAACTTTCACCCCTCACAAACAGGCTAAAAAATTAGAATGACTAGAGAAAAGCAAAAACTAGGAGATTTTAAATTAATCTTATGTGTCCGGGTATTTATGGATTCTTTAATTACACTTATAAGAAAATATTTAATTTGAAAATTATTTTATCTAACAGAATTAATTCAGTCAGTCAACAAGTTCCATCATTTCTAGTTAAAAAAAAATCTGGCAAATTCATCTCTTCCTGTTTATCCGTCCTGCCACAGCATTAGTTTTAGACTATCACCATTTATTTCTTATCTGGTTTACTACAATAAACACCTAAATCACACCTCCAATTTCTTCCCACTCCATTTTCCATGTATCTACCAAAGTAAGCTTTAAAAAATTCAAAGCGAACCACATAATTTCCCTGCTTAAAATCTATCAGTGCCTCTCTAACATCTTAGAGGAAAGTGGAGGAATTTCAGCAAAGCCTTCTCTCCCTCTTATTCCATTCCCTTGCCAGCTCCATCCCATGCAGCCTGAACTCCATGTTTACTGAACTACTCTCAGGCTACTGCCTTGGAAAATGCTAATAGCCTTTAGCTGTTACTACAGCCTTTAGCTATCTACCTAAACAATTTCCACTGTTTCATAAAAATCAGATGACGGTTAATATTGTGGTAAACAATATACTAGTGGGCATTTGAGGATATAATCATTGTATTTCAGTCGGGTCTTTTATAATTTGCTTGCATTTATTTTTCATAGGCAGATTTTTATAATAGACAGAAGATCCAAAATACTCATTAATTATCTACATCAAATATTTAAAGCAAATTCTTAGAAATAAACAGCATTCAAAGCAATCAACAAGCTGCCAGACTGGTGGAGGGCCAATGCTGGTATATGCTATTGCTTTTCTATAGATTCCCACTATGTCTTCAATATCTTCTTTATGGTTCTAATGGTTCAAACATTTATGAAATTTTTCATGAGTTATAAAATGATGTAGTGACAAACAATCAAATGAGTCTCTAGTTCAATGTCATCAAGCCAATAATCTAATTTGGTTAAATCAGTTGAAAAATCATTGAGGAAATATTACATTGAGCTTGTTTGGCAAAGTTACTTCAATGTGCTGTATAGTCATCTCTTAAATCTAGCTGAGAAGGTAGAAATGTTTGTAAGAAAATAAAGTACTTTTGACACATGACATAACAGAAAGCACACTGTTTTCTCCATCTTGTGTCCAATTAATGAGACATGTAATCATCATATCCGAACTCACTGAAAACTGAATAGCAGTCCACCAGAGAATAAATAGTAAAATAGTTGAGTCTGGGGTCCCCATGCCATGGCTGCCATTAAAAACAAACAAATAAAAATTTGTTTTCCCTAACAAGATATTTTTTTGTGAAATATTGCAATAATGGGATTATTAAGTGTTTATGTGACCTGTTATTTATAATTTTTATTACACTCTTTTGTGACTTTGGTTTACAAAATATTCCATGTCAACAGAAGTAATGACTTGTCTAATAGCTTCTAGGCCTACTACACCAAAAATAAAAATAACACATAAAATAAAAGTGAAACATTTATAAAATAAGTGCCATTTTTCCAGAATAATGGTGTATACTCTTACTTTTTCCTATGATGTTAAGGTTTTTAGATCATTTTGAATTAGAACGTATATTCTCAGGCAAGAAATTTATTTATTTTTACTCTTGGGTCTTAATGTCATGATGAACTACCAGATGCCAAGGGTTTGAGTAGTTACAGGCATTTTGTATATATTTGAACCAGATTAACAGAAACACTGAATTTGAGGCAGAATATTTATAATTTATTAATAAAGGTTAAATAATGGATAATTTATCAACACTAAAATAATCATAAAAGCAAAACACAGAATATTAAAATTAATATCTAATATCATCATTATTTTTATTTGCTATCTCCTTAAATATAACTCTTCTATAACCTCATAATCCTGACAGTCCATGGTATTACTTCTTTACTGGCTTCCTGTCCTTTGGGCTTCTTTTCAGAGGTGATACTTGCACCTGTTAACACTGAAGCATCTTTTACATCAAATAAATTATATAGTAATTTCTTAACTCTTTAATCAAATAAAGCACATAGTAAAGCTGTCTGAATTTAAAATTGTTCCTGCTCTCTTTTAATAGTAGATTCCTAGCTCTATAAAACTGATAACCTTATTAACTCTATTTATCTATTTATTATATTTATCTATTAATAATAATTGTTTAAGTGAAAGCAATGTACAAATACTATATTTGAATGTGAACAAAACTAACAGGGTCCTTGCTTTCATAGGGTGTTATAGTTTGGTGGAAGAGATTGGCATCAGTCAAATAATTATACAATTAAACACATAATTGAAAACATAATAAATGCCATAAAGGAGAAATATATGGTATTATGACAGGTTTGAGAGATCTGAAAAGACTTCACTGAAAGAGTGATGTTTGAATTAAGATCTCAAGTATGAATAGGTGTTGTCAAAGCTAATAGGTGGGAAGGAAAGAGCATCTCAAACAGAAGAAACAGTACATGTATAGGCCCTTAAATGGGAAAACATATAGTTACACACAAAGTTTGGCCTAACCCATTGAACCATGACTATCTTCCTTTTCCCCACAAACTGTGGGTCTGTTAACTTATTGGATATTTCAGTGAATATTTATCACAGTTTCTGAGTTGTTAATGTAAGTATAGATTTCTTAAAGCCATATTCTACATGAGGATCTTTATTATACCCTATTACTTCTCCAAAATGTGGTAAGAACAGCACAGGGTATTTATCAGTGTTTGATGATCTTTCTTCAGTATCTGTAGTAGAAACTGCCATGATAAGTAGCTACATGATTTCAGAGACACCTGGCTACTCATCATTAGACAAACTGAACATGGTCCTCAATACAATTGAAAGACCCTAGGTAGCGGGAATGATTCTGAGTGGCAGTAATACAAAAATGTGTATATAGACGACTGCAAACTTTTATTATATATGTTATGATTTAACGTGAGCTGAAAGCATACCTGCTTGTTTGGTAAATAGCAACAACAATAACAAACATAATAGACAAACAAACACAATATTGTTATGATGAACATGCAGCAGTTTCAATAGATAAAAAGTGTGCTTCTCTACTTTCAGTGAGAAGGGTTGTGAATAAATTACTCTAAAGCATCAACCTCATGTTTGGTAAGTAACTTCTAATGTTTAGTCTATATTTAAGTGAGTCAATCTACATATTTAATGTGGCTATATTTTGTAACTAGATTATCTTGGAACATTCAACTGGAAGTGGATATTATTTAATATGAATATCTAGAGAATGGGATGATCAGTGCAGAAAATCAGAGAACCGGATACTAACACCAAATTCTCTTATTCCTTTAGTTCCATTCTCCTATCACCAAGTAAGGGGGGCCCAATTTGGGCTAGCGTCCCAGAATTCCAAAACAAGTTGGGAGTTAGTCAGCTTGGGCTTTTTGAGGACTACAGTTACAGCAGTGAATCAAGTCAAAAAGTGGTATTTGAGAAAGAAACTGAAATAAAACCTTAGTTTTCAATCCTAAGAACCAAGGAACACATAAAGCATCCAAATCACATTCAGGTAACCAGATGAAAAAGAACAGGAGGCTGAATACAGGAGAATCTAGCAGAATTTCTCAAGCTAAAGCATAGGCACACATGTATATAGACATAATCTCATATGTGTAAATATAAGTATGCCTGAACTCATACAAGTAAGTGGTACCATATTCTGTTACCTACTTTCTAAATTGCGTTTTTCACGTAATAACTCATAGAGTTTAAAACTACATTTCAATACATATAGATCTCCCTCATTCTTTATCTAGAAGTCCTTTGTTGCAGTTATGACATCATTTATTTTCCCATTTCTTTATTGAAAGATATTTGGTGGTTTCCAGATGTTTACTATTACATACAATGTTACAATATAGTACTTCTTTGCTTACTTATTCAATTATATTCTTAGGCCAAGTTCCTAAGCATAGAATTACTGGGACAAAGGTATGTACGTTTAAGATATTGATATATATTATTTGATTACCCACCAATATTTTCCTAATTTGCACTCTTCGCTAAAAACGTATACAAGAAAGTGCCTAATTCTCCATATCTTCTCAAATTCTTTTGAATTATTCATCTTTTTCATTTTTCCAAACTGATAGATGAAAAATTAAATAACAGTGTTGTTTTAATTATATTTTTTGTCTGTGCACCAGGTAGAAAAATTTTTTAAATGTATATTTGTCATTAATCTTTCTTTCTTTTTGGATTACCTGTTCATATCCTTTGTCTATTTTTCTCTTAAGTTTTTTAATCTTTTTATTATTGATTTTGAGTGTTTTTTATTATAGCATGAGATAAGGATCGTTTTTATTTCAATAAACCATTAAACCCTATATACTAAATAATTTATCCTCTTCTTACTGAGTTGGAATGCCACCCTTACTAAATCCTAAATTTTCATACATACATGGGTATTATTCTTGACTCTTTATTCAGTTCATTGAATTATTGGTTTATTCCTGAATTAATATCATCCTGTTTGAATTATAGCCTATATGATATGTTCTGATATTTTATAGGGAAAGACAGCCTTTTATTTTTTTAAATGTTCTTTAATATTCTCATACATATTTATATCAAATTTTAAGTCAAGTAATCCCCTACAGTCCCACTGGAGATAGGTCATTTTAAAATAAGCCTATGATTTTGTCTGTCTGAAGTGTTACATTTTTCTAAAATCTCATTTCAAACTCCTTTTAGCTATCCCAGTGAGATTATTACTCCATTGGTATATGATGTTCTCATAACTTTTGCCTTAGTGAATCAGCCAATAACTTAGTTAACTTCGGAGCACAATGTCTTAAATTTTGTGGATTGTTGAGAATCTGATGAACATTCTCCCAAAAATGTGTACCTACCCCCAATGTAATGGATCCTGTGGATCCGAAAAACCCAAAGTTAGAATTTACTCTGTAGAGGCATCTCTTTAAATTAAAGGGTGTACGTGGGGGGCTTTATTCCGTCAGAATTACATTCATTCTGATGTTATTTTTTCACAAGTTGGATCAAAACTGTTACTTGTCTCTATAATCATTATAATATTCCTCTGTTCTCATGGTCTTAACTCAAATTAGGGGCTTCTTCTCATCAGATACCAACAGATACTCACAGTATAATGAAAAGATCACCAGAATAGGAGTTTTAAGGCTCAAGTCCAAGTTGAACATGAATATGTGTCTATTTTTCTGAGATCCAATATTCCCTTTCATCACCTATTAAATGGGTAGAATAAATACTAGCACTGTATGCTTCACAGATATTATTAAGGAAATCAAATATGTCCTGTCTGAGACAGCACAAACTAGAAAGGCATGGTTTCATTATTATTTCCATATTTAAAAACTCATCATTAATTGAGGACCTATATAAACTATCTACTGTGCAAGATCCTAATGTACCTGATGAGGGAGACAGATAAAACAAATTATTAAATTGTAATTGGTAACTAGTTGCTAGAGTATAGACACATAAGAAATGTTTTGGAAAAGCCAGAAGAGAAAAATATTCCCTCTTCTTATAGGAATATCCAAAAGAGTTGTAACATATGAATTAAGTTTGAAAAGATATGCATGAGCTTTTAGAACAGCTAAGGAGGCGGTGGTGTAGTGGAAAGGGAAAGCAATTGAGAAGAAAGAGCGAGCTTCAGAAAGACAGAGAGGTATGAAAAGGCACTGAAAGCTCAGATCATGGACAGAACTTGAGTGTGGTCATTTCATGGGGTTTACGGAAGAGGATGAATAGTAAGACTTTCTGTATTCTGAAGAGTCAGACTAAGAAATCTAGGTCTTATCTTGAAGGCAAAGAGAAATCATCCTAAGATTTCAGACCAGGGGATGATGAGATTGGTGCTCTTGAGTGTAAAATACATTGAAGTTAGGAGGGATTTAGAACTGGAGATCACCTAAAGGCTATTGCAGTACTTTAGTGAATAGATGATAAGTGCTTGAATGAGGGCAATGGGAAAATATGAGAGATATTTCTGAGGTAGATTTAAAAGATCTTGGTGGTCTCTGAGATCCAGAGTTAAGGGAGAGGAATTATCTCAGAATACCACAGGCCTGAGATAACTGTATGGATAGTGATACCACATGTTGAGATAGATCAATAGCTATAAATGCTTATTTAGATGACAAAGCAAATCTTACAGAATTATCAGTTGATCTCCAAAGTGGTATAGTGAGGATTATGGTGATGGTGGTACGTGTGTGTATAGAGTCAAACCAATTTAGCTGATAAGTTTTAAAAAATAAGGTGAAATGCCTTCATCTCTGGAAAAAATTAGACTTCCTATTTTTAAATGTAGAAAAATGTTCCTCAGGGTAAAAATAACCACAACATCTTTTGAAATATAATACAGTGCTATTTGGTATAATCCCTTAGCAACATTGCTGTTATGAGCCAGGATGAGCAGCATTCAAGTTATAGACTCACATGTTGCATATTTTTAAACTTGGTAGATGGATAATAGGCTGTGAGAGGGACATAATTTTACCCATGTTAGATCTGAGACATTTGAATAATTAGCAAAAGTCATTAATAGGATTTAGTCTTCTTAGACTATTATTCTACATGCTCTTTAAGAATCCTTCCCAAGATACTTCTGTAAATCCACGTTGAAGTTTAGAGCTAGAGATTAGTGACCAATCCATTATTTGTGTGTGTGTGCGTGTGTGTGTGCGTGTGTGTGTGTGTGTGTAAATGTATCCAAATGAGAAAGTGAAAGAATGTTTTCTTTTCTGAAGTCATCTCTCTTTCACCAGTATTTGAAGATCCCATTTACAAATGCTTCTTTAAAGTAACTTCCCAACGTTTGGTCTCAGTCTATAGCCTGGAAGATGGAGACAGTGGTTGCTAGAAGATGGAAGGTGTAAAATGTAAAGTAATTGTCAGGAGATATAGTAGATATCTGGTTCAGCCAGTAAACTAGCTGCTTTAAGTAATTTAACCTCTCAGGCCACGTTTGTTCCTGTGTCAAACACCAGCGATGGTCAGTGGTCGGCTAGGTTCATTTAACTCTGAGTCCTTTCCCTTCTTGACATTTCATAGCCTTAGAGAAGTACATCTTGTTGACATTGTTGGTTACCTATTTCCCTGTTGCTGCTCCATATGTGGGCAACTAAACTGAGATGGTGTAATTAGAACGAGATAAGTGCTTATGAATATTCCATCCTTGGGCAACATGTTTCTCTCCCATTTTCCCTTCCACCTCCTTCTGCCCACCACCTCCTGTCCCCATGAAACATGAAAGGTATATAATTCCAGAATAAAAAAATGTAAGAGGGTGATGGATTCATAACGTTTTTCTAATTCATCAGTCTCAGAACACGCTAGCTGATGAAGTACTAAATCAAGTTACCAAGATCATCTAGAGGAGGCAAATAAGTAAAGAAATAGTAAAATTAATTTTTGTTTAGTGTCTAACACTGTGTTGGCAATATATAGGAAATGTAAAAAAATAATATTTTCCTTACATTTTTGCTATTTAAGTATCCTAATATCCTCATTTATTAAAATGCAAAGATGTCAACCTTATGTCAGTTATCCAATTTTTTTTTAAAAGATACGGTTTCCTAAAATCCAAAGTCTTAGATTCACTGACATGGCAATTTGAATGACCAGGTTCTCAATTAGTTATTTTGGTAGTGTGAAATTCAAATTTTGAATCATGAACTTAGATTGCCATTATATCCTTTAATGAAGGAAAAACTACATAAAAAAAACTTTGGCAAAATCAGTAAAAACAATGAAGAAATATTTTTTATAACCCAGAGTAGAAAAATTAACACCTGACTTATTTTAGTATTTAAATATGACAATATAATTTTCCTTTAATTTAATATATCATGTTTATGTATTTCAAAAGTCAATGTCAAATAAACATATTATAATATGCATGGGATTTATATTCTGTATGATTATAGTTTTTAGCTCTTTTTACTTCTAAAATACCTAAATAAAATGTCACCTTCTTGATACTTACATCTCTGTCATCTAGAATGTTTTGATAATACCAAAGCATCACCTATGCTATTTGAATTTTCAACCTTAATATATGATTGAGACTATTCAGCTCCTGCATATTTCAAAAAACACATTACTGAGAGGGAAAACATATTGTTGCATAGAGGAAAATCAAAGTTATACTTAAATTATCAGTTCAGTTAAACGGTTCTTACATTTTGAGGAACTACTGGTTGAAATGATTAATCTGATATATACGTTTTTAAAGAGTCTTCTAAATTTTTTCAGATTTCATTTAGTTCTCTTGGTAATATACAGACTTCTGGTAATTTTGTTCTTTCAAATTTCATCTATATTGGGGTTAAAATATGAATTTACCTTATTAGACAGATACACTTTAATACAAAACTCATTTAATATCCACATATCCACATTTTCCATGGAATCAAAAGAATTGACCAGAAAATGTCTGAGGATTGCCTCCTTCCTGTTTATATAAATTTCTTTATTAAACCAAGATTCCTCTTTCCCATTGCTTCACAAACTATAATTCTCACAATTTCAGTCAAGATAATAATCATATCTGGAAATGCTACTGTATATGCTAATAGCTTTTTAAAAGACATATCTTTCTTGATAATCCTTAGAGAATCATTCACCCCTCCACTCATGAGGCTTTTTCAGAGACATTAACTTGACAGAAAATTTAAACCCCCCATTTGGATGGTGGTGTGCACTTGTGTGTGAACGCTCACACAGACACCCCTTTTCTTTTTCCTTTTTAGAACACTAAAAAGGACCTGAAGTGTTCTAATTGGGTTTAGTTTCTCTGAACACTACTTCATAAATACCATCGTATACATTGTACAAAGTCAACAAGTATAATGGTTTGCCTGTATAAGGATTATTAACCCCAGTTTACATTGTTCAGGATTTCTAAAGTTAAAATCTCTCATGACTTCCAGAAGCTTGTGGTATCTGCCATGTTTTTAAAAAATAGATTTAAACCATATCTCATTTTTGGTACATTCTGGCTTTATGTCCTGTGGTACCAATCGACATGAACTTCATGTTTGGTTTCATATATTTCCTGATGCTGTCAACATGCCCAGATTCTGCACACATTTATTTTAGGGGGGGCCCACTGTCTTCCTCGAGGCAGGAGACCTGGATTTCAGTCTGAGCTGCAACACTCACAGTCTGTGTGATACCGAACAACTTACTCACATCCTCTAGGGCTCGGTGTTCTTATCTATAAAATGGAGATAACCATCTCATCTCAGTGTTCTCATTGGATTCAAATAAGCTAATAAATATAAAATTTCTGTGATAATTTTAAAGTATTGTTACTGTTCTCTTTAAAGAATCAAACTAATACCCACACCCTCCTTGAAAATTCATTTATTTGCAAAAGCAACTCTATTAAGAAAAAGCATGACATCCAATGTGTGAGCACATGGGAAATATGCAAGTGATGTAAAGAATTGTAAGTCTAAGGATCTTTAAAAAGAATGACAATGATATATCAGATGGGCCACACTGGAAGCTACATGTAAATATTATACATCTTAGTTTTCATGTGAACCATTCAACTAAGCAATTTCAAATAAAACAATTAATCTGTGTAGAAAGCATAATAAAAAATAAATTCAAATCAATGATCCAATACCTCTATTCCAATTAGCTTATTTTTCTCCCCTCCACCCTGCCAGACATACTCTATTTAATTTAAAAAAATGAAGTCAATTAAGAAACTCCACAGAATTAATCAACCCACAGATTAAGCTAGAACCCTTGTTCTTATTCAGTGTTTATTAAGGGCTCATCATCACACAAAATTTTTCTATTAATAGGTCAAATATAAAAAGCATCATTCTTGCTTTTATTCTACCATTGGAAACCCATATAATACAGTATTCAACCAAAGGGGAGGACAACCACCTCTTCCAACAAAGAGTAAAACTGCATGAGAGTTTTAGCAGTCTGGGCTATAAAAATGAAACTTGTATGTTAATTTATAAATTTCTGCAATCCACACTAATTGTCAAAGTTTAAATTGATCTGAATTGACATTATTAACTATAGCTCTCATTCTTTGCATCCAACTGGTACAAGAACATCACCAAAAAGGTACCTAAGGTGTGAGGACATCACCTTCCTCTGTGTGAGGAAGCACAGTGGCTAAGAGCATGTGGACAAGCTGACTGGATGTGTACACATCAGGCTTGGGATATTCTATTTGGCTGGATTCCCTTGTTCATAGTGTAGACAACACACAGACATGCTCACCAGAAAAACTCAGGTAAACACTCATTTGAACACCATTATGATTTTCTAATGAATCTAGCCTACTGTCAATCAGAGTTGGATAAACAATCCCAGCTCCACCTTTCCTGTTTCCACACCCAGACCTGATTTACAATTTACGATTACCCACCATCCAGATATATGGCTTGGGCATGCAGCGCATCCATGCCTGCCCACGGCTAAGGTTAGCTAGTGGCAGCTCTACTTTGCCATTAGGTATGCTAAGGATCAGCAGCTCCTGAAATCTTTTTTGTGTGCTTGTAGAAGAGAGAATATTGAGGGCATGGGGGTGGGGGGTTGCCTGGGACACGGAAGAAAGGAGCTGTTTCTGGGTTACCAGGAAGGGACCAAATGTAGGCCCAACATCCACCTTCCTTCTTGAGTTAAGAACCTGCAGCTGAGTCCTCAGAGCAGCTGTAACCGGTCCTTTACACTACACATTTCCTCGGAAAGGCAGCGTTTGGCTTCTGTTAAAACTCCCGGTTGACAAGTGGCTTCCCTGCCCTGTCTCCGGAGCACTTTACTTTAAGGGGAAATCACTATAATCAAATCTCTGCGTCTTGCCTGTTGAGAAAACAAGGTGCTTTCTTCCCGGGATCTTGCAGGGATTACCGATAGGCACACGCTCTCGATACACACACGCTCCCACACACCGACACCGTGCAACTCCCACAGAGTCCTCGCTCCTTCCATCCCTCCCTCCTTCTCTCTCGTAAGGATTGCTGAACATTTTGCTCCAAACTCTCCAAGTCACCCACGTGTTTGTTCTCCCCTTTTGCTGTTCAATTTACTTCTCCACTTGGCAAAGAGAAACTCGAGTTGTTCTCGGGCTTTTAGCTGCAACCCTGGGACCAAGCTGTCTCACCTGCTCCCTCCCCACGCCGCCCCTTTTCCGATCTGCCCCGCCAACCCCTCGTCCCTCTGGGGCAAATGGAAAGATTATTGGGGGCTTTCCTGGCTCAAATCGCAGCACCACAGTCACCCCTTCTCCTCCTCCACCCGGAGCAAACTGGATTCGCCTGGTTCGTCTCACTAGCAAGGGTGGGATGGAAGTGGGTGGGGAGAGGGCTGGTGGGCGGCACAGAACTGGGAAGCAGGCGCGCGCGCACACGCGTGTACACACACACACACACACACACACACACAGCCCCCGTTAACATTTATGCGGTACTTTCGGGGTCTCTTACACACACCTGAATCGTATAATCTGAAGCAAGGACAGACACGCCCCTACGTGCCCTCCCCCAATTTCCAGAATAGAATTTGACCCCGGGTCCGGGATTGGTGGTGATAAAGAGACCAGCTAGGAGAATTTGAGAAGAGGGGGGACGACCCTTTGCCTGAATGGGGGAGGGGCGCTCTTCACTCACCGCCTGAGTCCCTGGAACGACGAGGGCCAGGACATCCTAGATTTCTTCAGGCCGGGCCGGTGGCCGGTCTCCACGGCGTAGGAGGTGCGGTCCATGGCGCGGCAGTACAGGTAGCGCTCGGTGTCCGAGTAGCCGCGGTGCCGGACGCGGCCGGTGGCCCCGCTCGGGGCGTAGCGGCCGCGGGCAGCCCCGGGCGGCGGCGGGGGTGGCGGCAGGGGGGGCGGCGGCGGCGGCTGCAGCGGGCACTGGGGCTGGGGCTGGGGCGAGGGTGGCGGCGCCGGGGGCAGGTGGTGATGGGGGTGCAGGAGGCGGAACTGGGGCTGCCGGAGCGGGTACTGGTGTTGCTGCTCGTGCCTCCAGAGATGCTTGGGGGCTTTGACCGCGGCCCCGCCGGCGCCGTCGCTGCCCTCACCGGGGCCGGCCCGGGCCGGCACGCTGCTGCCCTCTGCCTCCATCCCGGTTGGCCGCCCCGCGCCCTGTTGCCCAGCCCGGGTTCACCCCGCTGGCCCGAGCGCCTTCCAGATGCTACCGCCGCCGCCGCCGCCGCTTCTGGACCCAGCAGAGGCTGTGCTCAGCTTCCCACTTGAAGCCACCAGAGGCTTGGGGGCTCCGCGAGCGGGAGGGGTCACAGAACACGACAGGCTCCCTCTACAGTGGTTATGGCAGAGACGCGCTCCTGGGCTCCCCAAGTCACCAAGACCAGGGCGCGCGGTGCGCGGCTTCGCCACCGGCTGGTCCCTCCTTCCTCCCTTTCTTCTTCTTCCTTCCTTTGGGCGCCGGCAGCTAGAGCAGGAATCGTTAGCAGCTCGAGCTGCAGAAGCAGCGGCAGCAGCGGCAGCAGCGGTAGCCGCCGCCTCCGGGGCACCCGAACGCTGATCCCGGAGCTGCTGAAAAGTTGGACAGCTCCCGACTGGCAAGCCAAGCTGTGACTTTCTCCAAAACCACTCCAGCCAGTCAGGAGTCAGCCCCGTGCTCCCGCTCCTTCCCCTCCCCGTGCTCGCGCTGCCGCCCTCCCCTCTGTGCTCCCCACTGCCCCGGAGGCTTCCTGTTCACCTCCGCGTGCTCCAGTCCTCTCTGGGAATGGGGTTTGGTGACCCCTGGCTGGCTCCCAGAGCTTGTTGACGAGGAGCTCCACGCTGGCGCTTCCAAAGATAAGGAATGTGACCTGGCAAAGTTGCTCGGAATATTGTGTGTGTCTGTCGCTAAAAAATTGAGTCTGAGTAAAATCAGATATTAAGACCAATCCAGTCTCTTTTCCTGACATAGGATTACATACTGTCTGGATCTTTCCCATAGCAGGGAGAATGCCCAATGTTTCCTCTTGAAGATCTTCCTCCAGCTAGCATGTGGGTCCCGGGCAGTGGTCCTCGCTGGAAATCAAGGCGAGCTGTCTTTAAGTACAGAGCCACGGCTGAGCTTGCTGGCCACAGTTAAGGTTGAGGCACCTTTTGCATTACAAACCTCTGGTGCTCTTCAGTAGTTTCTACCTTCAGTGCCTGCCTGCAATTTGCCTTTCTGCCACTTCCAGCAGAACACAGCTCTATTACCAAAGCGTTTTAAACACATGTTGTATCCTTATTCCACAGAAATTAGTCACATTTGGCATTAGAATCCAAATTCAACTTTTGTCTTCCTTTAATTAGTATTTTCCTGCAATGTTGAATGTTTTTAAGAACCCAAGAGAATTTCAGAGCAATATAGAGACATTTTTCTTGTACCTTTTTTATATTTCTATATTACTTTAATATCAATTGTAATTTACCCACTGTTAAAATAATTCTAGAATTAGTCTTTGTGGAAGTTAACACAGTACCACCCAGTATTTAAAATATAATATATTCAGGACTCACAATCACTTGTTGGCAGAGTAACTATTTAATTCTTTGCACATACTCAGTCTTAACATAATTGAATGTGTACATTTTATGCATATCACATAACAAATATTAAAGCACCAGAACCAGGAACAATTTCTCAGATTCCCCAGCATGCTAAATATTTAGTGGTCTCCATGCAGTGAATGCTCAGTATTGATGCCATTGGGAAAATAATGTCAATGAAAATAAATATTCACTTTGCTTGTTATTAAGAACAGTCTATGAAATGTGCAAGTGGCAACAGTTAAATTTAATATTGTGTGGAAAGACCCTCAGCTTCATGTTATTTATTTATTTACAGTTGGAAATGTCCATTTCCTCCAACATTTCCGTGTGGGCACTCTGCTCATATATAGCCCATACACAAAATCTGAGAAAGACTGTGTTTTGAGAGAAGCAAGGCAGTCTCCCAAGCACCACCTGCCCCTGCATAGGACTGAAACCATACTTTACTAAGGCACTCTCTTACTCCTTTGCAGACACAAGTGTGACTAATGGCAGTAGCCAAAGTATTTTCCATGCCTAGAATGGCATTAAGCCAGTGTCTTCCCAAACACAAAAGGAAAAAAGAGGATGTGTTCTGCAGTATAAACTACTTTTTTTTCCTTTTAATCCATTGCATTATTAACATCTGGAACCATTTCAAAGAAGTACATAAATTTCTTCTTTCCTCTGAAATGCCTGCCATCTTCCCGCACTAATAACTATGACAAAATACCTATCTCTGAAACCCTTATACTAACTTCTCAAATGCTAACAGTACAAGTAATTTATTATCTTCTTTCCACATTAAACAGAATAATTCAAATCTAACCTGCTTCTCACTGTCAGTTTGCCCCTTCCTTTTAATTCACAAACACTTAATTTTTTCCATATTCTCCATTTATTTTTTAAATTATTTGCTTTGTTTTTACTGTATAATTACAAGTCAGGAACATTTTAATATAAGAAAATTATTTAACATGTTCCCAACTTGTAGAGTTTTCAATTTCTCTTATAATTCCAAAGATTATTGATAGTAGTAGTTTATTGCATAGCTTTGAGGTTACAGTTTGGGTTGTCATCTATTACTTCTTACTCACACAATCTTAGCTAAATTATTTACCCTTCCTGCCTCTCATATGCAAAGTAGTACTATTATTACCTACTAAACAGAATCTTGTGATTATTTAATGAAATAATTCTTAGTACATGCCTTATACACAATAAATGCTTAATAAAAGTAGCAATTTTGATTATTCCTGCCACATATGGAAGAATCCTAAATATCACTTTAATAAGCTGTTACCAACCTTGGCTGCACCTAGGAATTATCACCTGGGGAGGCTTTAAGAATGTCTGATGTTCAACCCTAAATCAGTGATGCCAAACTTTGATGTTATTAGAATCACCTGGAGTGCTAATCCAGAACACAAGGGCCAAGGCTCCTTGAAGCAGGATAGGGCTTGTGGCTCTATACTTTTGTCAAGTTTGCAAGGTGATTCTGATTCAGAGTAAAGTTTGAGAACTATTTCCCTGTCTAGACAGATGAAATCAGTATTTCTGGGGGATGACTTAGGCATTAACATTTTAAAAAACCCTTCAGTTGATTTCTTATATCAATAACTGTTGATCCAGACCTACTCCCTCATTATATGGTTGCAAAATCACTATAGGTACTGTTAATTGACTTTTCCCTGTGTCTCAAATACTGCCAGGTAAAGCCAGCTTAAAAGCCCAGCTCTCTTGAAAATATGCACTTTATTACTCTAGTTGCCTCTATATTAAAAGAAAATCTTATACTATTAAAAATTGAACACACTCAGCCTTTCATTTAAAAACTTTTCTCAATACTCTAGAGATTTACTACTTACAAATAAAACAAAAAATGTCAAATATTCAATTGACCCATTGGTTTTCCCTGCTTATATGTCAAACAATTATTAATTTTTCCCACTGATTGATCATAGGTCTCAGAGTTTTAAGGGTGTAGTCTAAGAGGGTCTTTGTGAACTATTGGGTATATGTGGCATCCTTGAAAGTTATCACTAATTGCCATCAGCACATCTGTATAAAAAGTGAAAAATCAGGTAAATGATCAGTGTCTTTTTCCTGAACTCACCTAACTAAGCAGTTGGTTGGTATCATTACCGTGAGATGGAGATTATAAACCACCACTCTTTTCTGCCAATGCATTTCAAATCTGCCCTAACAATACAGTCAATCACTCAATGTGCTGCTGGGCAATTAACAAGGGAGAACATTCCTGTCAATAATGATGGAGAGTTCTGGCAGAAATGACATCAATTAAAAGCTAGCAGAGAGCAAGCATTCTTTTTATCCAAACACAGAGCTAAGTGGTAAGTTGCAATAACTAAGGGTCCATTTCCATCTTGGTGATAGAAGTAAGATTTAAATGAGATTTTCATTTTGCATATATTCTTTGTATACTTGAACAACGTGTATTATTTTATTGGTTAAGATGCATCAATCTGATGCCCAACAAATTACAATTGGAAAGTTTTACCAGATGACTTAAATTAGACAAAAGTCAACATTTTCATTGTGACAGGAAAGAAAGGGGCAAGGATGGATTCCGATGGAAGTAAGATTATTGCATTTATTGAACTTTTGGTATTCTGCCAAATATTAATACTTTTCATACATTGTTTTATCTAATCCTTGCAACAATATACTTTTTTTTCTTCACACTTTGACATTTTGAAAATCAGAATGAGCCTTGCAATTAAGATGAAAGAACTACACTAGTCCCCTGTCGATACTGAGAACAGTGAACCTAACTCTACATAGAAAACACCTGTTCACCTGATTGTCTCAACACTAATTCATTCAACCAATATTTATTGAACACTTAATATGTGCCAAACACTAAGTTATAGAGATATGGAGGTCAATAAAGTAGATAAAAGTTCTGGCTCTCCTGTTCTAATTAGAAGAGACAGAATAAACATTTAAACCCATATATAAATATATCAGATGGGGCTAAGTGCTATGAAGCAAATTAAGAAGTTAGTGTGATATTTGGGAGTGCTATTTTGTATCGAGTGGCAAGGAAGGCTTCTCTGATAGGATAACATTTGAGCAGAAATCTGAAGGAAGTAAGGGAGCGAGCCAGCACTCCAGGCTAAGGGAAAATCAAGTGCAAAGACACTGTTATAGCAGCAAGTTTGTTATGTTCGAAGAATACAAAAGCAGCCAGTGGCCTGGGGTGAAGTGATGTAGACGCTGTTTGGAAATAAGGACAGATCAAAGAGATACAGGTTGGCCAGGGTAAGGACTTTGGATTTGATACTTATATTCATGTAGCTATACATTGAATTCCAAAACTAATTAAATTAAATTTAGATTTTTAATATTTACTTAAATGTCTTTAAAAGATTACATTATAATTATCTCATTAAAAAGATACATTAATCTGTCTGTAGAAAAAAATAAAAATATGCCTGAGAGACAAACATTTACCATAACTGAAGAAAATATTTCTGGGAGAAAGACTATACTTCCATACCTTCTTGCAAAACAACAGGATATTCCTAAGTACAGTACTTTAAGCTGTATATTTTTTAGCATTGAAATGACAAATCATGGCCAATCATACAGCAGCAACACATTTAAAATGAGTAAATAGTACCAAACCCCTCAGAAGATGTCATAGAACTTTCAAAGTGACTGATTTGTGGGACCTGAAGCATAATTACTCAGGTGCTAAAATGTTCATCTGCCAAAAGCTTCTAGCTGACTTTTAAGAGAGGATGTTTAATGTTTAGTGAATAATTAATTTTTTTAAAAAATGAGTCAATATGTCTCAAAATATTGCCTTCAATTTCCAAGATGCAAAGAGATTATGAGGAGGAAGGAGCTCATTACCATGAAGTTAGAGCCAACTACCAAAGGCCAAGAATGTTTAAGAATCTATGTAGGGAAGATTTAATCTTTACTTTGAGATGTGAAAAGTAATGTGGTAGTCATTGGTATGACACAATGTATGCATTTTTTATTTATTTAAGAAAATGTAAATTTAAAATAGTATTTCTCATTTTTAAAAGTTCCTATTGAGTCAAATAGTATAATTAATGGATTAATTAAAGTAGGGGAATTGTAGCAGCAACTCCATTCTACATATGAGGAAACTGAAGCTGAGCTCAGAGGGACAATTATTTATGTATAGTCAGATACTTATTTACTGCCAAAGCCTGGACTTGAGCCATGGTCAAGCTGAGTCTAAAACCTATGATCTTGCTTGAATGATAAAGGGGAGATATTAAACATAGACCTTTTGAAAGTAAAATGTCAATGGATGAGTTATTTAAAAATATCAGTGGATGGGAGGTTTAATATTTCACCTGATATCATTTTATCTCTCTCATTCTGTATTAAACCACACATCCACTGATATTATTAGAAAGGTATTACAATATTCATACAAGGGAGGATTTCTTTTCTAAAAGATACCAAAGCACCAACAGTTAAAGATTAATGAACCAAAGTTCTAACATTTAGAACTTCTATTCATCAAGAGTGATCAAGCAAGTGTGAGAACAAGTCACAAATTGGGAGAAAATATTGCAACCCATATAATCAGAAAAGAGTATTTCAAAATAATAAAGTATTCCTATAAATCAGTAAGAAAAAAATAGTCAAAATACATGAAAAGGTATTTCACAGAAGAGGAAAGCAGAATGATGATTAAACATGGAAAAATTTATCAATCACATTAGTAAGCAGGGAGATGCAAGTAAAGACCAACGTGAGAGGGCATTTTATGACCACCACATCAGCAAAAAGTAAGAAGCCTGATGGTACCATGTGCTACGGTTTGGATGTTTGGCCCCTCCAAATCTCACACTGAAATTTGGTCTCCAGTGTTGGAGGTGTGGCTGAGTGGAAGGTGTTTGGGTCATGGGGGCGGATCCCTCATGAATGCCTTGGTACCCTCCCCACAGTAACGAGTGAGTTCTCTATTAGTTCATGTGCGAGGTGGTTGTGTAAAAGAGCCTAGCACCTCCTCTCTCTCTCTCTTTCTCTTGCTCCTTCTCTTGCCATCCAACACAGCTGCTCCCCATCCACCTTCCACCTTGATTGGAAGCTATCTGAATCCCTCACTAGAAGCAGATGCTGACACCATGCTTCTTGTATAGCCTGCAGAACTGTGAGCCAGATAAAACTCTTTCCTTTATAAATTACCCAGTCTCAAGTATTCCTTGCAAGCATGCAAAACAGACTAAGACACCATGTACTGGGAAAGATGTAGATCAATGGGAACTCTTATACTTTGCTGGTGGGAAAACAATTTACCATAATCTGGTAAAGGCAAACATCATACACTATGATTCATAATTCTACTCCTGGGTACATAGCATGGAAAATGTCTTACATGTGAACACATGCACACACAGGTAGACATGTTCCAGAGTGTTCATAGCAGGATTGCTTTATAATAAAAAGCTCAAAACAAACTCAATGTTTGCAAGAAAAAATATTAACACCATTGTTACATCATGCAGCCATGAATGACTACACAAAGCCACTTGCATGAATCTTAGAAACACCCTGTTGATCAAATAAAGCAAAAGGCAGAAGATGGCAAACAAAATACCATTCTTATAAAGCCCAAAAACAAGAAACAAATAAGAAAACAAAACAACTCCTAGGAAAAAAAGATAATATATATTGGTGCAGTGCCTCTCAAACTAATGTGCATATACATCAACAGGGTATTAAAGTACAGATTTTGTTTTAGTAGGTCTGGGGCAGAGCTGAAGTTCAGTATTTCTAATAAGCTCCCAAGCGATGTCCGTGCTACAGGTCTGTGGACCATACTTAGGTAGCAAGGTTTTAGAGAATACATACATATATAATTTTTTAAAAATGTTTAAAAATTGAAAGGTTATGAAATTCACAAAATTTCAGATGGCTGTCACCTGATGAGTGGGGAAGGAAAGAGCTCACAGGTAGAGACAATGTATTGATAATATGACAGTTTATGAATTATATGCCCTATAACCTACATGTATGTTACAAAGACTCTTGCATATATTAAATATTATATAATAAAAATCACAAGGGCAATCAAAACCCCACAGAACAGGGAACCCACATCATCACCAACAGAACAGATGAAACTGAGTCGGATAGGAAGAACCAGGAAGCAGCGTAGAGCTGAATATTCCACCTTTAAAAGAGAAAGCTGCAGGCCATTTGTAAACACTCGGTAACCTCCCCAAATTAAATCACTGGGCAAACTTATTAAACTGTGGCAGCATTAAAAGAAAAAAAAAAAGGCAGGGAATCCAAATAGAACTCTGAGCTAAAAATAATTATGAACTACTTTAAAATAGAATTTATCCTCTCTCAAAGTTTGGTTTTTTAATTAACACTAAGATAAAAGTTTTTGTGAAAAGGTGCAAGGTACACCTGCTCCATTCTTTGGCTGTTTGTCCCCCCGTCCCCCCACCCAGAGATGCCTAAATATCTACCCCCTACATTCTCTGCATTTCCAGAAACTTTCTTTCCTAGAGTCAGAATGTGGTTTCATTCCTCAAATATCTGCCATTAAAATATGATATCTCATCATCTAACATTTTAGCCATCAGCAAACATCACAGCAGGGATTGGTAACAACCAACAAGCACCCAGGAAAGTAGTTTAAGGATCAGGCAGTGGAGTTAGCAGAGAAGAGAGAAAAATACTTTAAAATAGAAGATGGAGAGTGACAGAGAAAAATTTTTTGCCTTCTCTATATTATCTCAGGTTCTCCAAACTGTTCTGATATTAAAAATTAGAATAAATCTCTGAATAAGGCACTCACCTAATATTTAACTGCTCTAAGGGGAAAATGGTTGAAGACAGAGGGCAGGCTATTTAAGTTCCAATGATACTATTTATTGAGTTTACTACGAGGCAGGCATTATTCTAACTGCTTTACAAGAATTAATTTATTTCTTACCACTGAGTTTAGCCAAATAAATAAAAAAAAGAATTAATTTATTACTACCCCCATTTTACAGATAAACTGAAGAACAGAGAAGACAGTAACTTGATCAAAGGCACACAGACACATGTGCAAACCCAGGGTTACAGGTCAGACGGCCAGTGTCAGAGCTCAATCTCTAGGCTGGTGGTCCCTGCCCGCCTCTCTGCAGTCTCAGCCTCAAATAAGTCTTGTATCCGTGGACATTGTCAATTTCCTCATGAGTGAAATAGAATGTTCTATTTAAGAGGATGGCTATAAGTATCAGGCAGAAATAATTTGAATCCTCAAAAGATACATGATTGTTGGCAAATTTTGTAACTTTGTTGAGCCTTAGATTCCTCATCTGTGAAATAGATTAATGACAAAATATATATGATAGGACTTTGTAAGAATTAAGCAATCCATTTCATGTACTCAATAAGAATTTGCTACCACTGTTGCTGCTGCTGTTGTTATTATTAAAAAATGACATTATAAATTTAAACCTAGGTCGGTCTTTGCTTCAGATTTTGTGCAAAATACTATGCTATACCATGTAAATAACATATATATTGTCGTAATAAACCAGACATTTTATTTTTGTTTCTTTCTTGCTCCCACATCTCTGGGAATCAGGCTATTAAGTATGGAAGCACATTGAAAAGAACTCCAGGTGCCCAAACTAGAAATCTTAAATAGACAGGAGAATGGGACATTCTCTCCCACTTTACAGGAATAAAGTCATTTTAGGATTAGCCATCCAAGTTTGAGTTCATTAGCTTCCAAGGGGTCTGTGAATGGTTTAGATAATTATCCTAGACCACGAAATTCAATTGCTAATGTAAATAGCTATAGCTGTTATTAATTGAAAGGGAAAAGATTAACTCATTAAATCAAATGGTGTTTCCTCAAATGACAACAAATGTGTTACTTTTCGGTCCTACCACAATTCTCCCCCTTAAGATCTGAAGTAAATAAGACTTTCAAGAGGCTCCTGACATTGAGGGAAGACTAGTTTGTTAATCTGTTTTCAAGAAATACGTGTTCCTGCCCAAAGGAGAAAGAATTATGATCAATCAGTACCTGGGGCACACTCACAAACTAACTTGGCTTATAGCCCAGTTATCAACTTTCTTTGTGAATGCAAAATGTTTAGTGAAATAATATAATTTTAGGTATTGGGAAAAGGCACTGTTTATTTTGATAGAATTGTTAAATTTCCATGTAATTGAGTGAGTAAAATAGAAGAAAATAGGAACTTCAGGAGAAGAAAACATATATATAGAATTCGCAATTCAAGACAGATTCTCCAACATGCGATTTTAATTTCAAGTTTTTGCTTGCTTGCTCTATCTTCTTACATACTTGACACAATGATACAGGATTTTATTTATTTTAATCAATATAGTCTTGACACAGTATTTGGAGGAAGGAGAAGAAGGAGAAGAACCATCATTCTCCTCAGCATGACACTACCATTTTCAAATAAATGGAAGATCCATGGTCTAATATTACTAAGGCTGAATAATTTCCCCCGGCTTAGTGCATAGAAAATAGCATATTTTCTTCATGCATAAATAATAGAAATCTCATTTTTGAACAATTGAATTGTTCAGAATGCCTTGTGGAGTCTGGCAAATATAGACCTAGATTTACTTGCATGTGGCCTCTGTGCAGGTCCGAAGATGTGGACTAATTGACCAATTATAAACCACAGATTGGGTTAATTGACTCAGCTCTTCTTTGATGTTGGTTGAGTAACTTATAAATGATGAATCCATTCAGTCAGAATGGCCAAACCAGTACCCTCATTGCAGTGAAATATTAGTTTTTATTTTTAAAAGTATGCCATTCATCATGGCCATTAAGAGAATGGGCCCTACAGCCAGAATGTCCAGAGTTTCAGTTTCAGCTCTGAGACATTCTAGATGCGTGACTTCAGCTGGGTTATAGTAACCTCTGTGCCAGTTTTCTCATTGATGAGGATGATATTAGCACCAACTTTGCAATGATACTATAAGGATCAGTTGAGTTAATAGATGTAAAATGCTCAGCACAGTATTTGTTACATAATATATGTGTACGTAAGTATAAACGTATATACATTATTTTATTATATACATATAACACTTTATATATAATTAAGGAAATAAAGAAAATGGAGATCCAAGAGCCCCCACAGCACCATGCTAAGGTACAGAGCTCTTGAAAATGATGAGCTGTGTTCAAGTTGTAATAAGATTGTGCCTTTAAGCCAGCAATGAATATTTTAGTGAAATAAAGAGCTTCTATATTTTAAAAGTGAAAGCAGTTTTGCCTTCTTCTCTCCTTTGTTTCTACTTTTATTTCTACTCCATATGTGTTTTCTGGCATATGAAGAAGAAGGAAGAAAACACATGTTTCCTGAGGGTCCACTGTGTCAGATGCTGCTGCAATTGGCATTTCACTTACGCTGTGGCAATTGATAGCCACGCCTTTTTATGGGGAAGGTATTATTATTCCTACTTTACAGATGAGGAAAAGATGTCCTAAGTAACTGGCCAAAATGTACACAGTTAGAAAATATTGGAACCCAATTTCTAGCCACTATTTATGCTCCTCTAAAGCCTTTCACATTTTTTAAATTTCAAAATATTCAGGGAGTACAAATGTTTTTGTTACATGGATACACTGTATAATGCTGAAGTCAGGGCTTTTAGTGTACCCATCATCTGGACAGTGTTCATTGCACCCAATAGGTAAGTTTTTACCCTTTACCCCCTTCCCATCCTCCCCAACTTTTTAGTTTCCAATGCCCTTTACATCTCTTTGTGCCTGTGTGTACCAATCATTTATATTCTACTCATTAGTGAGAACATGTGGTGTTTATTTTTCCATTACTGAGTTAACTTAACTTGAGATAATGGATTCCAGTTCCATCCAAATTGCGGCAAAAGACATTATTTCATTCCTTTTTATGGCTGAGTAGTACTCCATGGTTTGTGTGTGTGTGTGTGTGTGTGTGTGTGTGTGGACACACCACATTTCCTTTAGCCACTCATGAATTGATGTGCACTTAGGTTGATTACACCCCTTTGCAATTGTGGATTGTGCTGCAATAAACATTCAGGTGCAGGTGTCTTTTTTACAAAATGATTTCTGTACCTTTGTAGGTACTCAGTAGTGGGGTTGCTGAATCAAGTGGTACATCTATCTTTAGTTCTCTGAGGAATCTCCATACAGTTTTCCAAAGAGGTTGTACTACTAATTGGCAATCCTACCAACAGTTTACAAGTGTTTCTCTCTGCATCCATACCAGCATCTGTTGTTTTTGATTTTTTAATAATGGCCATTCTGATAGGGGTAAAGTGGTATCTCATTGTGGTTTTAATTTCCATTTCCCTGATGATTAGTGATGTTGAACATTTTTTCATATGTCTGTTGGTCATCATTTGTCTATCATCTTTTGAAAAAATTCTGTTCATGTCTTTTGCCCATTTTTTGATGGTTTTTTTTTCTTGCTGAATCTATATAGATTCTGGATATCAGTTCTTTGTCAAATGTATAGGCTGCAAATATTTTCTCCCATTTTGTAGTGTGCCTGTTTACTCTATGGATTATTTGCTTTGCTGTGCAGAAGCTTTTTAATTTAGTGAAGTCTCATTTATTTTTGTTGTTGCTTCATTTGCCTTTGGGATCTTAGGTGTAAGTTGTTTGCCTAGGTCTAAAAGAGTTTTTCCTATATTTTCCTAAGTATTTCCAGCATAAAAACCTAGAATTTTTATGGTTTCATGTCTTACATTTAAGTCTTAATCTATCTTGAGTTAATTTTTGTATATGGCAAGAGATAGGGGTCCTGCTTCATTCCTCTGCGTGTGGCTATCCAGTTTTCCCAGGACCATTTATTGACTAGGGCATCCTTTCCCAAATGTATGTTTTTGTCTGTTTTGTTGAAGATCAGCTGGTTGTACCTACACAATTTTATTTCTGGGTTCTCTATTATGTTCCATTGGTCTACGTCTCTACTTCTATACCAGTACCATGCTGTTTCCGTTACTATAGCCCTGGAGTATAATTTCAAGTCAACTCTTGATGCCTCCAGATTTGTTCTTTTTGCTTAAGATTTATTTGGTTATTTGGGATCTTTTTTTCTTCCAAATGAAGCTTAGGATTATTTTTTACAAGTCTGAGAAATAAGATGTTGGTGTTTTGAGGGCAATTGTATTGAATCTGTAAATCATTTTGGGCAATATGGACATTTTAATGATGTTGAGTCTATCAATCCATGAGCATGGATGTTTTTTGCATTTGTTTATGTCATTTACCATCTCTTTCATCAGTATTTTGTAGTTCTTGTAGAGATCTTTCACTTCCTCAATTAAGTATATTTTTAGGTATTTTATTTTCTTTGTAGCTATTGTAAATAGTATTGAGTCCTTGATTTGATCCTCAGCTTGACTGTTACTAGTATTAATATATATAAAATGCTACTGATTTGTGTACATTGATTTTGTAGTATTTTGTTGGAGATTTTTGCATTTATGTTCTTAAGGGATTTCGGTCTATAGTTTTGTAGTTGTTTTTTTTTTTTTTTTTTTGAGACAGAGTCTTGCTTTTTTGCCCAGGCTAGAGTGAGTGCCATGGCATCAGCCTAGCTCACAGCAACCTCAAACTCCTGGGCTTAAGGGATCCTACTGCCTCAGCCTCCCAAGTAGCTGGGACTACAGGCATGCGCCACCATGCCCAGCTAATTTTTTCTATATAGATTTTTAGCTGTCCAAATCATTTCTTTCTATTTTTGGTAGAGACGGGGTCTTACTCTTGCTCAGGCTGGTCTTGAACTCCTGACCTCGAGCGATCTACCCGTCTCGGCCTCCCAGAGTGCTAGGATTACAGGCGTGAGCCACCACGCCCAGCCTTGTAGTTGTTGTTGTTGTTGTTGCTGCTGGTGCTGCTGCTGCTGTTGTTGTGCCCTTTTCTGGCTTTGGTAGCAAGGTGATACTGGCTTCATAAAATGAGTCAGGGAGGATTCCCACCCTCTCGATGTTATGGAATAATTTCTGTGGATAGGTGTCTGTTCTTCTTAGAAGGTCTGGTAGAATTCAGCTGTGAATTGGCCTTGTCCAGGGATTTTTTGTTGTTGTTGTCAGGAAGTTTTTTTTTATTATTGCCTCAGTCTTGCTGCTTATTATTGATCTGTTCAGGATTTCTATTTCTTCCTGATTCAGGCTTGGGAGGTTGTATGTTTCCAGGAATTTATCCATTTTCTCTACATTGTGCATAGAGATTTTTGTGCTGTTTGTGGATGATATTTTGTATTTCTGTGGCATCAGTTGTAATGTTTCCTTTTCCTTTTCTGATTTAGGTTATTTGAGTCCTTTCTCTTCTATTTTTGATTAATCTTTCTACTGGTCTGTCAATTTTGTTTATCTTTTCAAACACCTAACATTTTGTTACATTGATTCTTTGTATTTTTTGTTGGTTTCCATTTCCTTTAGTTCTGCTCTGAACATTGCTATATTTTTTTTATTCTGCTGGCTTTGTATTTGATTTATTCTTCTTTTCCTGATTCCTTGAGATGTGACATTAGGTTGTTCATTTGTGATTTTTCTGTCTTTTTAATGTAAGCATTTAAGATTATGAACTTTACCCTTAGCATTGCTTTTATGATATCCCATAGATTTTGAATGCTTATGTCCCCTTCATCATTTAGTACAAGAAATGTTTTGATTTCCTTCTTAATTTCATCATCGACCCAAGGATTGTTCAGCAGCAGGATGTTTAATTTCCATGACTTTGTGTAGATTTGAGAGTTTCTCTTGGAATTGATGTCTAGTTTTGCCCCACTGAGGTCTGAGAAGACACATGCTATTATGATAAATATTTCTGAATTTGCTGAGACTTGTTTTATTGCCTAATAAGTGATCAATCTTGGAAAATGTCCCATGTGCTGATGAGAAGAATGTATATTCTGTAGTTTTTGGGTAGAGTATTCTATAGATGCCTGTCAGGTCCATATGTTCTAGAGTCCCATTTAAGTCCAGTGTTTCTTTGTTGATTTTCTGCTTTAATGATCTGTCCAGATTTGTCAGTGGAGTGTTGAAGTCCCTGGTGATTATGATGCTACTGTTTATTTCTTTGCTTAGACCTAGTAGAATTTGTATTATGAATCTGGAAGTTCCTGTGTTAGGTGCATATGTATATTTAGTACTGTTAGGCCTTCTTGTTGAATTGCTCCCTTTATTATTATATAATGATCATCTTTGTCTTTTTTTAACCATTGTTGATTTAAGGTTGATTTCATCTGATATGAGAATCATTATACTTTCTTCCTTTTGGTTTCTATTTGTGTGGAGTATTTTTTCCATCCTTTACCTTGCATCTGTGTGAGTCCTTATGAGGTAGATGTGTTCCTTGGAGACAGCATATACTTGGGTTGTTATTTTTCATCCATCCAGCCAGTCTATATCTTTTAAGTGGAGCATTAAGATTTTTCACTTTCAGTGTTTTAGTACTGATATGTGGGAATCTGTTCTGTTTATCATGTTGAATGATACCTTGCTTTTTTGTTTTCCTTCTTGTGCTATTGTTTTATAAGAACTGTGAGCTTTAACTTCCAGGTGTTTTTTACACTGGTAAGTATTTCTTGTGCTGCTCCATGTATAGTGCACTTTTGAGCATTTCCTGTAGGTTAGGTCTAGTAGTGACAAATTCCCTTAGTGTTTGCTTGTCTGGAAAAGTCTTTATTTCTCCATCAATTATGGAACTTAGTTTTGTAGGATACAAAATTCTTGGCTAGTAGTTGTTCTGTTTGAAAAGACTAAAAATGGGGCCTCAAACCCTTCTGGCTTATAACATCTATGCTGAGAAGTCTTCTGTTATTCTGATGTGTTTTTCCTTTGTAAATTAGTTGCTGCTTTCATCTTGTAGCTTGTGGGATTTTCTCTTTCATTTTGACTTTGGCCAGAGTGATGTCAATATGTCTTGGTGATGTCCTATTTGATGTAAATCTTCCAAGCGCTTGATGACCATCTTATATCTGGATATCTATTATAAATATCTGGTGATACCAGGGAAATTTTCCTTAATTTTTCCCTCAAATAGGTTTTCCATGCATTTTGGTTTTCTTCTTCTCCCTCAGGGATACCTATAATTCTTATATTGGCTCACTTTGCAAAGTCCCATATTTCTCTGAGTGATTGTTCTTCTTTATTTTTTTTTCTGAATCTTTGACTGACTAGCTTAGTTCAAAACCCTGGTCTACAAGCTCTGAAATTCTTTCTTCTGCTTGGTCTAGCCTGTTGTTGAAACTTCTACTGTATTTTTAAATTCCCTAAATGACCCTTTCACTTCTTTAAGTTCTGTTTTACCTTTTCTTATGTTGTCTTTCTCTTTAATGACTGTTTCATTTTTTTATTCATGTCCCAAAATATATTTTTGGCTTCTTTGTGTTGGTTTTCAACTTTCTCTTCAATCTATTCACCTTACTTGCCATCCATATTCTGAATTCCTTTTCTGACACTTTGACAATTTCCTTTAGGTCAGGGTCCATTGCTGGAGACCTGTTGTGATCCTTTGGGGGTGTCAAAACAGCTTATTTTTTCATGTTGCCTGAGTTCTTATGGTTGTTTCTTCTCATCTGAAACCTCTCAGCTTAAGACAGATAAGTTTGCAGAGGATCTGTTATCCTCTGCTGGAAACTCTCCTACATAATGAAAAGAAGAAGTCCCTGGCTGGTACACCTGTGTCCTACTCCAGAGGATTGACCTGGCAGGAGGAAGGAGATGCACTGAGAGACTGTAATGTGGCTGTTCTCCTGTCATCCTATTCCTCTGTGGTTGTAACAGTCTAAGTTGGTGCTAGGAGATATTTGTGGAATGGTGAGTTGGTCCCCAGGCCACTATTGGAAGCTAAGGCAGAGGAGGCTGGGACAGTCCTTCTCCATGAACATGGGTGGCATGGGAGTTTTCTGTGCTTGAGCCTCACCGAATCAGTGGCAGTTGGCAGCTAGGTGAGGCTATTTAGGCAGTGGCCCCAGATGTCAGGGCTGTGGGTGTTCACTCTGCTCAGTTCCAGTGGCAGTGGCAGTATGTGGGGGGAGGGGGTAGCTTAAGGTGTGTGGGTCTGCGGCAATGTGGGGGTGCTAGTGCCATGGCAGCCATGCAGCATGGGGTACAGTTGGGGTCACTGAAGTGCACGATGCAATGTGCCACTGGGCTCGTGGCATACAGGGCCACTGAGGCACAAAGGGTGTGGGGCATGATGTCTGGGCATATCACAGGACCTTAGCCAGTGGTTGGCCTTTTGCATATCTTTAGTTAAAGAATTTACCAGATCTAGTATTAGGTCAAGTTCCTATGTATTTTTAATCTGGAACCTATTTCTCTAGGAAACTATGTTAGGGAAAGTGGTTAGCATTCTAAACCAGTCTATTAATTCCCAATAGAAATACTACATAGTTCAATAAAATAGGGGTGGGCAAACCGTGGCTGTGGGACAAATCCAGCTTCCCACCCATTTTTGTAAATAAAGTTTTATTGGAATACAGCCATACCCATTTATTTACATAAGTAAATGTCTATAACTGCTCTCATGCTTCAATGGCAGAGTTAAATAGTTATGACAGAAACTGTACATCCTACTGAGTCTAAAATATTTATTAAATGGATCTTTACAGAAATAGTTTGCTGACCATTGCTGAATAAGAAAATAGAAGATGACAAGTTCTATCCTAACAAACCACCATTTATAACATCCTCTCTGTGAGGAAATACTGTCTGTCTTGTTTGGGTAAAACATATCAGTGTACCAGAAGATGGTTTCAGCAGCCTCCATGTCAGTCCCAGAGTGGACCAACGTGATGAGAGCCTGCCTTAACTCAAGGGCGTGGTTGTGACTGAGGTAGTTTGCTCCAAAGGAAGACCTACTCTGTCCACAGCTCCCAGCTGCCCAGCATAAACTGCCTTTTCCTCCAATCATCCTTTACTACTCCCTTTTCCTCTCAGCTGAAATTTCTCCCAAGTCCCCATTCTTCTGTTGTTCTTTGACTTCTCTCATCCATTTCAGAAGGATAAAGTCATCCCTCTTTCAAACCTTAAAGCATAAAGGAATATTATTGTTATTTACACTTAACTGAAACTGGTCTATACACAATGTTTTGACTCTTCAAAATACATGAATTTTTTTGCCTTTTCCCTTCTGTCGGTGAAATTAAGGGCTTTGGAATTTCAGTAATTTTGGGCAATACCCAAATGTAAGAAACATTTCCAGTTCCTAATACCACATTATGTCCCACATGAATTATGAAGGCAATCTATAAAAAAAATTCAGATATTATCTGGAAAGCCAAGTAATTTGTTCACATGTGTAAAGGAAGGTATTAAATAAAATAAACTCAATTTTTTTTTAAAAAAAGATGGGATTACTTATGGAAAAGTTCATTGCCTTTGATTGCTTGTTACTGTTTCATGAAAACCAGTGGAAGTACCATTACCTCCAATTTTTATCAACCTGAGACTGACATATTTCCTCTGTTAATTATTGTAATTTCGGCTGAAAAGTTAATTTTCCTTATTTCTTTCATTAGTACCATTCCTGATGGCTTACTGGTATAAGCTAAAACCTAACAGTAATAATCTTCTCAAGATTTTCTCTTGTATTTATTCTGGAAACTACTCAGAATAAGGTCCATGACTTTGTGTTTCACCCACTCTGGACTATAATTACACTAGCCATATCATCCAAACCAAGAATTGGGGCTCATAGTCTGATGGAGCTCTAAAAAATGGGAACGGTTATTTTAAATTAGTATTATTTTCCCAAATCCTAGAGGTAGAACAACCATAACCACAGACATGCTCCAATATATTCCCTAGAGTTGCCCTCTTAGCGAAATGAGTAAGATTATGATAATTGAGAATTCTACATCTACTATCAAAAGCTAATGATAAAAGGAATACAGGAAACAACTAAAAATTAGTTAAATACATGATGGGAAAACTAATCATTAGAATATATTTGAATATAACACAAAGTAGTGGCTTAATTTTTTTCTGGATCTCTTTTCTATCTACAGGTATTACTATACTCATTATTTCATATTGTATTTTCTCCTCAATTCACATGAGGGCATTCTCTTTATGTGCACTGACTCTTTTAAGTATGTTAATTGACTAACAAATGCAGTTGTATAAACAAACATATCAAATATGGTGAATTAAATACATTAATATCATCTTAGACTAGTTTTTCCCTTTGATTTCTTATACCCAAACATTTCTAGGTCTTATCAGTTCTTTCTTCACTTATGTAATCTCTTTTAGCCATCACTTCTTTTTCATTCTTACTTACATCTTTTACCACTTCATGCCTGGATTATTGTGACAGCCTTCTAATTTAGCGTTATTATTCAAAATGTGATCTGAACACCCCTTAAATCAGAATCACACTGATCCTAGTTAAGACAGAGATTATGGGTCTTCTCCAGACTTGCTGAATCAGAATCTTTGGTAAGGCTCAGGAATCTGCAATTTTAACAAGCTCCCTTGGTGGATTCTTAAGCACATTAAAGTCAAGAACCACTGTTCTGTTTTTCTTCCTTTCTCATCTTTCCCTATTTTTAAGAAATTGTGCCTATTTCTATCAGCTTAGTCATTCTAACATGCTGTCCTCATCCCCTGTAGAAAACCTTCAATGATTTCCTATTATTCTTGGGATAAAATCCCAATTTCTTAAGTTGGCAATCAAGGACCCACACAATATGGTCAGAAACTAATTTTGTAATTTCCCACTGTTTCTCAAAGATAACAAATTAATTCCTGGTTTCATACATTCAACCACATTTTGAATGTCCCTCACACACCTTCTAACTTGCAACACCCTCTACTCATTCATTCAACTCTAACCCATTCAACTCCAAACACAAGTCAATGCCAAGTTTCTCCATGATGCCTTCCTTGATCTTTCCTTTTTATGAACTCATATGTTTTATTGTTTATATTTTTCATACGGAACTTTATCATAGTCTTTCTGTGCTGCCTCTTCAATTGTCATATAATTTTTAATGTGAGTATGCCTATCTCATTTTTGCGTCTCAATTGTGAAGTTCCTGAAGGTGAGAACATTGTGTATCTGACTAAGCTTCTAGCATGCCTATAGACAATGAATAAATATTTTTGAAATGACTAAAAGATTGACAAGTCTCCATCGATTTAAACAATATGTGCCTGTTAATATTGATTGTTTTTGAATTGTACCGTCTGCTTTAACAAAAACAGATTCCATTATTTTATGAGCTTACACTTCTCTCACTTTCACATGCCAAAGAGCTAAAACTACATTCATGAGCACCAAATTGATCCTGAACCAGACAAAATGCCAGTACTAGAAGCATCAGCCACTTTGGTCTAAATATCATATGAAAATCTTGTTGGCTGGTTCAAGAGGGAGGACAGCATGAAGTTCTAAGCATCATTCTACCCATTTTATACCCAGTCACATAATAACCATGTACCTCATTTCTCAGTTACTGCTCTTTGCACCCCAAAGAAATGCTGGTAATTTGAGTTGTATGACTACCATATCACCACAGACAGTAGATCCCCTATTGGAAGCACTTTCACCTGTGATATTTATGATCACAAATAATATCTCCTTGCCTCCAAAGGATTCTATGTCTAAACTGCAACGTCAAAATCAAAATTCACAATGCAGTAGAATCCTTGGGGCAAGGCTGGAGTTCCCATCACAGTCTCCCAGGGACTAGACGGTGAGCTAAGCAAAGGCTTACCATAGGACCATTGCTTGATTTAAAGACTGGCTTATCCACCTACCAGAATCTAATGTCCACCGTATTAACACTTTAAAGCAATTAGAGACATCATGTTACTGAGAACACTTGGGACAATAACTGATAAACTTTGAATCATCTTTTGATGAAGTTTAATCTATGCTATTATGTATTTTTCAGATGTTTAAAGTAATATATTATGGTACTATATAATATATTTAGTATCTATCACCAAAACATATAGCTAATTTCTCTATTTGAATGGATAATTTATTCTTTGTATAAAATATAATTATTTTAAAGCTTTATGGCATTCACAGTTTTGTTATTATTAGTTAAATTTTCATAGAATGTTCTTTTTTCAAACAATAAAATACAAAGGGAGATGACTTTGAACTAATAAAAATTTATGTTCAAAGACCAACTCTGCAACTACCAGTGTGAGTTTGAATAATAATTCCTGCATCAAAGAATTATGGTAAGGACATAATAACACTTGCATGGATTCAGCACAGAACATGCCATAGAGTTGTTTGTTTGTTATCTACTCCCCCCATCAGAAACCAAACTCAATGAGAGAAGAGCCTGGTACTTACTAGGTGCTCAAAAATCATTTGTTGAATGAATATGACTAACTTATTTTTCTGATAAGGAAAAAAGATTTAAGCTAATTTTTCTATATTTTAATGTAGTTCATCTAAAATCATTCAGTAAAATATTTTCTGGAAGGGAAAACACCAAGAGGAACCAGACATCAGTCTTAACTTTCTTCTTTCAGATACAGGAAAGAAAAATTGCACTTGATGATGGGAGATACATATTGTCAATAAACGAACCAACATATTGTGATTTATATGTTTATCAAAGAATTCTCTTTGACAATATCAAAGACACCTGAGCATGTTACCCTGATGGCTTATGACAGTTAGGTCAGTTAATTTTGTGTTTTGTTTATGACCTGTGATGTAGCTGGCAGAACGTCTATATTTATTTGGTTCTACAGTTTTAGGCCC
This sequence comes from Lemur catta, assembly GCF_020740605.2. NCBI lineage: Eukaryota > Metazoa > Chordata > Mammalia > Primates > Lemuridae > Lemur > Lemur catta. Next base: position 37,276,232 of record NC_059139.1, read on the forward strand.
CCTCATGGTTTTTAATAACTAATATAAATATGAGATGTAACAGGGATTATATCATTCATTTATGAAATAAATAATTATTGAGCACCAACTAACTTCCAGGAAATGGTCTCATCACTGGGGATATGGCAGTGAACAAAACAATTAAGGCTGCTGCTATTTCTATTAAATGCAGTGAGATAAACAACAAACACATAATAAAATAAAAACAAACACTCCAGAAAGAAGATTGTGAGGCATGCTATGCTGGGAATTAAAATAAGGGTTGTGCTAGCAGGTGACTGAAGGCTGCTCTAGATTGGGTTGCCAGGGAAGACCTCTCTGAGCAAGTGACCTTTGAAATCTGAATGATGTGGAGGAACCAGGAATACAAACATCAGGAAAAAAACAGTATGGAAGGAACAAGTAGGCTAGTGCAGCAGCCTTGAAGAGTGGGTTGGACAGTTAGAATGACCAGACAGCAAGCTACTATGGGAGAGAGGAAATTAAGCCAGCAATTATCCAAGGGCATGAGGAATATTTCAATTTTTCTCATTGTTACATGCAAGGTGTTGCATGAGATAATTGTCAAGGACTATTCTCTACTAAAAACAAAAACAAAACATACAAAATTTCCAAGATGATTCTGTTAATCCCAATTTAAACTCTTTACGAAACTCACTCTTTCAAGTCCTTGAGTAGAAAATTCCCATAGCCTGGGGAGCTGCACTTCTGGCCCCAGGGGCCTGTAGATGTGGCAGTTGTTATAACATTCTATTTAATATTTAGAAAGCTGAAAGCAACACCTTTCCTATATGTGAGACTTAGACAAACACATTTGAATTATACATTAATAAGACTTCCAATGGAGAAAGAAAAAAGGAAGCTATACAAAATTTAATACATAAAAAATAAAGTAAAGCTTATTTTTTTTCACTGTGGTCCAGAACTTTAATTATAAATATTAGAGCTTTGGTGAAAAAAGTTAATTAATTTTTATAGCATTAAGGATACTAAATTGTCAAAGGAAATATAGTAAATATAGTATGTTTGTATTTGTCTACCTTGAGTATAATATGTATATTTCTTTTTAGAAATTCTGAGTTAGAATTGACACATTGGCTTCACTTATGTAAATTAGCTGTAAAAATAGCTTATATATGCTTTAAATATTTCATATTTAAAAGAAGATGAAATTTAATGAAACAAGCATGAAATTTCTATGCTGTAATCAAGAACAATAATAGCCTTGAAGAGTGATCAGAGAAATGTCAGGATTTGGGGGCATAAAAATTGCAGTTTTTAAGAAACATAATTTGCACCCCTGCTATATCCAATATTAAAAACCATATAATAATAAAAATCATCAAATGATATCTCCACTCTATTTCACCTTCTTAAATATAGTTTAAAGATAGTCTGGGCTACCTTGGGTATAATACATACATTTCTCTACAGAAATTCTGAGTTAAAATTGACATATTGACTCCTACTTGTGCAAATCAGCTATAAAAATAATTTATTTACTATGACAACTTATTTATTTAATAAATATGAATAACTACTATTTGTTCTAGGTACTGAAGTGTGGCATAAATATAACAAAATCCCTGTCATCCTTAAAGTCCACAATAGGCAATAAACATATAGACATATATGCTATCAGATGATGATAGGTTCTATAGAGAAAAATAAAGGTGGGGGAATAAGGAGTGGGGGAAATGAGGGTGTGCAATTTTATAAGATGTGGTCAGGAAAGTCCTCTCTGATGAGGTGATATTTGAGCCCAGACTTGAGGAAAGCCAAGAAAAAGCATTACAAGCAGAAAGGATTGTCAAGGGAAAATCCTTGAGGAAGAGGAGGACCGCAAGGAGGTCTGTGTCAAGTTAATTGAATGAGTGAGAGACCAGAGGAGATAAGGCTGGGAGGAGAGGGCAGGGGCTGTGTGTGTGTGCACGTCTGTGTGGGCGAGTGAGAGAGAGAGGTAGGGGAGAAGAGGTCTTGACTTTTACCCAGAATTAGATGGAAGCCTTTGACAGGTTTTGAGAAGAAGAATGGCAAGTCTGAGTGATATTAAGAGGATCATGCTCTGGCAGCCATGTTGAAAACAGATGGCAGCGTGCAAAGTGTGGAGGTAGACATAGCAGATAGCTAGCTATTCCAGTGATCCATCTGAGAGATAGCTGATTTAAGCCAGGGTGGAAGAGGTAGGTGGGAGGAGGGGGAGAACAGTTAAGGTTTGGTTATAATTTGCTGATAGGTTGAATGTGGTGTGTTGTGTCAAGAAAGAAAAAGAAAAGAAAAGAAAAGAAAAGAAAAGAAAAGAAAGGAAAGGCAAAGAAAAGAAAAGAAAAGAAAGGAAAAGAAAAGAAAAGAAAAGAAAAGAAAAGAGGAAATGAAATGAAATGAAAAGAAAAGAAAAGAAAAGAAAAAAAAGAAATTTGGCTTTAGTAACTGGAATTATAGTACTGCTGTTTAGTGAGGTGGGGGCTCTAGTGGTGGAACAGGCTTGAGGATTGTAAACCTAGAGTTTGTTTAAGGGCAGGTTAAGTTTGGGACATCTATTAGACCTTCAAGTGGAGTATAAAATATAAAAATATAGCGGACTTGTGCTTGTCTACCTTGGGTATAATATGTACTGTGTGGTTCTCTACAGAAATTCTGAGTTAGAATGGACATACTGACTCCCACTTATGGTTGTGGCTGGCAAAATCAATTTGTTAATTTCCAGCCAATGGATGACTAGCTAGGGCAGAAGGGAAAAATTTGAGGACTAAGTTGGACAAATTAGAAGGAACCAGAAAAGGAGACGGATGAAAGGCCAGTGCATAGGAAGAATAGAAATGGTCCTGAAAAGCAAGGAGAGAGATGGTGTAATCACACTGAAGATTATTTTAAAATTTATTATTAATAACTGACATTAGCTAGTAGTTTAAGAGGACTCAACAACTGTTTGAGCCTACATCTTGGAGAACATTGGGAAGAAGCTTTCAGCAGTTGCCTTCTTCAGTAGACCTTAGAAAGGAGAATGGGTTGCCTTGGTATTAGAATAGTTTGTTTTGGGAAAGAAGATCATACTTTTGTATTATTTCTAAACTGCAATATAAATAATTGATATTGTTCTTGTTGTATTCCTCACAATAATGTGAACTGAACATCTATCTATTCGTACATTTTACCTCACTAGGGACTGTGGCATTGCATTATGTTAGGATTGTATCGATTTCCTCCCTCATATGTGTATAACTTACTCTTAATAGAAAATAAGAGTAAATCAGAAATTTTTCTGAAGGTAATTTTAATTTTTTACAACATTTATTTGTTTTTGGTGATATAAGTTATCTGGAACCTCATCACTCCAGAAAAATGAAGTGGGGGTTCTAAAATCACATTGGTCTAAATATGAAACATATAATATTTATTTCTCTGAAATACTTCTGTGTAAATAATTTATCCCTATACCTTTAATTCTGTCTTTAATCTCCTATTCCCCAGAACTATCTGAAACCAAGGTTGGTTTTGTTCTTTACCTCTTCTTATGGTCCCACACCAACCTCAAAATATATTTTGTTGTCAACAACAAAGTATAACTGATAAAAATGCTTTCTGTCTGAACTTTTGTATCTGGAAGAGAAAAAGACAATGGTAGACCCTCCTCAGAAAGCCATGCTTTGCAACCTGCCTGGTACATCAAGACCTAAGGTAAGTGGAAAATAATCTATGCAACAAGCTCGTATGTCAATTGAGAAATACTAATTGGTAATTTCTACAATAAGAAAACAAAGGTGGGCACATATACAACTGAGAAGCCACTCTGCCTTTGTGATGCTTTTACCAGCAGCTTTCTTAATAAGACAAAAATTTAGTTCATACAGACAAGTTCATGCAAAAAAAAATACATAGGCATATTGTGAACAATAAGACATACAATAACTGTGGTCAAAATATGAGCCAACTGCATTTATCAAAAGCTAAACTGTAGGGAAATAAGAGTTTTCCCAGTGTGAAATCAATGCATTTAATAACTAGAGTCCGACAAGCCAATTCAATGCACATGTAATTCAGCTTTAAAGCCTGCATAAAGAACCATTTAATCACATTGTTGTTTCACTATGAATTGTTAACACTGATTTTATGTTTGAAATATTTTTTAAAAGATGACTTGATATATTGCCAACATTTAGTAAATATTTTCAAGAATTACTGCATATAGACTGGGAATACAGTATTCTTTGCAAACCTATGAGACCAAACAGATTGCTTCTTAAAGATGTCTTTCATTACATGCTGTTAAACAGAATGGGTGAAGGTCAAGGGAGAAGGAGAAAAACCAATGTATAGATTCAATTCTACATTGACGTCTATGACTGGCTAGCACATTTAGGCAGAGCGTGGTGCTAATGAGGCCAAAGTCACAGGCTTGATTGTGATATGTGTCAATTAGCCTCATTCTGTTTCATGTTTCCAAGGTGAACACTAACCATCACCATCTGACTCGTGTCTTAGCTGGTCTCGGTGGGGACCAGGACAGAGTTTGTACAGATCAACAGAAAGCTTTAACTACTTCAGGAAAAACAACTTTACAGGTCACAGCCTCCTTACAGCAGGTCGCTAATCACCTTCTCTGAGAAATGAAAGCAATTCATTACTTAAGAGCCACAAGAGGTACTGAAAGGGCATTAAACTGTGACACATAAGACCTGGGTTCTAGTCCCAATTCTAGGGTCCCTGAATTTGTGACCTATGTCAATTAAACTCTGTGACTTTTAATGTTCTCATTCATTATTTCATATTAATATTCTCCCAGCCTAGTCCTGAATATTAAGATTATCGCCTAAGATGTGACTTGGTCACCCTTGTGTTTTAAGCTTTTGGAACAAAGTTGATGCTTGCTTAATAAATATTTGCTGAATAAATTGTTAGAATGAATCTGAAAGACTGAAGCACACTATTTCAATGTAACTTATTTAACCTAAATGACCATTTGTAGACAGTTGTTATAACCTAATAGATTTGTCAATATGTTATAGATTTTTTACATAAAAGTTAAGACAGATTATAACATTAATTAAAATCATATAGAATAAAATGCCATATGATTGTATTTCTTCTTACAAACTGATATAAACATTTCATGTAATTAAAATACGCTTACATAGAATATTAGAATGCATAACCAGTCTTCTAAATTCAATCAGTTGCTAAAATATCAATCTAGTGACCTACAGTTTTATAATGTACATAATTAGTTCTACAAAATGGAGAAAAATTGAGGAATAAATTTGGAGAAAAATAGCATTATATGTAATATTGCTAAAATATATACTTAGCATTTGAAAGAAAATTATTTTGTAACATGGTTTGGAAGATAAATAACTTTAGGAAAAAAGCTTTATAGTCCAGCCAATTATAAGCATACTTGGACTCTGCTTTAAAATATGTGTGTGTGTTCATGTGTATGTATTATTTTTTAAAGAGGCATCTGTTTATGTAGCAGTTAAATGCCATTTAAACAATCTATTATTTAAAGTTGATTACCTGGATACCTTTCAAAATGATGCTTAATATTGGAATAGATTTTCTTTTCTGGAATGTGGCAGACAGATATCAAGGTGGGTCCCATGATCTTCACCTTCTGGTATTCATGGCTTTTTATAATTCCCTCATCTTGACTGTGGGCAGGAACTCTAACTTGCTTCAAACAAATAAAACGCATCAAAAGTGATGGCCTGTCACTCCCGTGTTTACATTATGTTATATAAAACCCGGCTATGTTAGCAAACTCCCTCTTTTCCTCCCTTGCTGGCTTTGAAGAATTTGCCTTGTTGTAAAGGGTCTATAGGGAGGGAAATGTAACAATGAACTGAGGGTGGCTTCTAAGAGCTGATAGCAGCCTCTGACCAACAGCCATCAAGAAGCCAGGATCCTCGGTCTTACAGCTGCAAGGAAATCAATTCTGTCATTAACATGAGTGAGCTCAGAAGTGGATCTATCACCAGTTGAGCCTCCAGATACAAACTGAGCTCTGACTGACACTTTGATTGCAGCCTTGCAGAGGACCAGCTAAGTCATGCCTATACTGCTGACCTGCAGAAACTATGAGATAATAAAAGTGTGTTGTTTGAAGCCACTAAATTTTTGAATATTTGAAATATTCAGGGAAGTGAAATTGTTTTTGACAAGAATATCAGAGACAAACTAAAAAATACATATATGTATACATAGAGATACATAAATATAAACCGGCTTTTTGGGGAGTACAGCTGAATTTAGTAAAAACAACACCTTTTTTGGAAACTGGTTGAATTCAAATTAAAAAGTATTGCTCTCTAATTGATAACAGTTGGATAGATTCAACAAACCACTTTCTAAGCTGGTTGGTAATGTCAACAGTATCTTTAGTTTATATCCATGAAACAGCTAATTGCCAATCACAATCTAGAGCAAGGCTGTAGAATATTCTTGAGCTCAAGAATATTATTCAGTTTTCACCTTCCCTCCTCCAAGTCTGGTCATTCCTAAGTACCAATTAAAATCTGCAGCATATAATCTGTGTGGACTTTCTGGGAGGTTTATTCTTTCATTAAAGGTGTCAGGCCCTCATTATCAAACAAATTGGATTCATCATAGCTGTACTTTACTTACAAATGGCCTTCTTCATGTAGCTAAGTCCTACCCATTCTTAAATTCAGGTCAGATTCACAACCTCTGAGAGCCATATCTGACATTGTTCCATCTAATCTGATTCAGATACTCTTCATCTGTACTTGAAGAGCACTCCATGCAAACCACTGGACCTGATAATCATGCATTTACTGCTTGGATTCTTCCTTCTATTGGGAGAGAATCTGCCTATTTTTCTTCTCTCAGCTCAGTGCTTGGTACATAGTAGACAATTATTAGGTTGGTGCAAAAGTAATTGTGGTTTTAGCATTGTTGAAATTTGCCATTTAATATTGGAATACATTCTTAAAATGTGGTTATGTTATACATCATTTTAATACACATTTCTCTCTTTGTTTTTTTTTTTTGCTAATGACTTATTACTTGCTGTTTATTTTATATTTATTTTAAGGCATCTTTCAAGACTCAGTTCAATTGTTCCCTCAAATGCAAAGCTTGGGCCTCCTTTAACTTGCCTTCTCTCTGCTCCCAAAGCTAGGAGGTGAAACTAATATAATGTGAATGTGTTAAACACCATACTGCATTCTTCTACTAGAATGTAAACTTAGCAACCAGACAAAGTACACTGCAGTGTGGTCTGAAAATACCCATGTGGTTATATTTATATATATCAAAAGAAAGTATACATAAATTCCCATACTTTAAGAAGGTACATGTGAATGAGACCATCAACAAAGTATATTGTCCCTAGCTATTCACTAGAAATCTTGGAACTTGGTATTTTTTTTTTTTTCATAGACAGCTTTACTTGGTTTGATTCAAGTGCTGTTGCTTCCTGAATTCAGGTGCAGGTGCTAATTAGCATGAAGGCACATAAATCTAGAAAGGAAGGTAAATGGAGAACATATGGAAATAGAAATGTAATAAAAACAAAAGTTCTTTTTGATGATATGCATGGTTTAAAAAGTTTCAAAACAAGAAAGCAAACTGGTGGATAGGAATATTCTACATCTCTCATACTGAAATAAAGCTTCCAAGACAAAGCATTTATTACTAAGAAATGTGATTGTCTAGTCATTCACTACTTGAATATTTATAAAGTTTACGGTTCACATGTGGTATTTCCATAAACTACCTTGATTAATGAATTTAATTGTAAATGTTATGAGCTAATTTCTTAAATTGTATTTCATTTTGTTTTTATTTCAGACTGCATAAGGCTCAGTGGATTTGAATCAGATGACAATGCTGTCAAGCTGCATGGTGTGAGCAGTGTGGAAGTGAATGTGGCTACACAGTGAGTAGAGTATTGACCAGAGTATTAATAAATGTGTGGAGGCTCAGCACTAGATTTCCTGAGCTAGTCTAGACCCTAAGTTGGCCCACAAATTCATTTAGGGGACTTCATAAGTAAGCACCAAGGCCAGAGATTAAAAAATGAAAGATTGATATGAAATTCTCCACCAAGGACAGTTTTTTGGATACACAGGATCTGATGGAGAGGGAGTTTCACAAGTTTTGAGCTTTTCAATAGGAGGAAAGGATAAAGGGTATTGGTCACATTCCTCAACCCCCTGAATCTCTATTTTGTCCTGCAAAAAGATGGACTAGAACAAATATGGGGTTGATACTGAGCCACAAATGCCCCATCCTACTTTTGGGCCTACTTGTTATCACTATCTCTGTCCTTTTCTCTTTATATTTCCGTATAACTTTTGACAGCCCCAAAGTTCTAGACCTTAAAAGGCTCTATCTCTATGTATTAGATCAGATATCCCTGCTTATTTTTGCAATTGTCATCTTCCAATTGGCGCAAAGTCAATTAATCTGGTGGACATTAGCATTTTTGGCTACAGGAAAAGAGCTTACATAAGGATTCTTTCTGGATCATAAGAGATAGATGTACTTAAGGATCTTCATTATATATATAATTTTACTTATTATAATCTGCAAATGCAATAATTCTGCAGGTACTCACATGAAAATTAATCTTTTTGAAACTCTTACTATATGTTATTCATACCCCTTAGCTTAGTATAGGTCAGAAAAGTATAGTATTATAGACATTTATGCATTTTACTGTACAGCACCCCCATCCTTAGATCATTTATAATATTGATCTTAGTGATCCCTGAGAAACCTCATCTATACCCTTTTTTACTTAAACAAATACTCATTTATTCCTACTGGTTTTCTTAAAGTCAATTCCTCTGCATCTCAGAACATAACACCTTCACACCTATTCCATTTTGATTCAACTTTTTAAAGTAGCCTTTGGTACAAAACTTTTGAGTGGTTTAAAGATATTATATCTACAATATTTTCCTTATTAAAACTTGGTTTTCTCTCCAGCCCAAAGAATCCAAATAATTAAACATTATGTCCTCTTTAATGTTATTTTTCCCAATATGTTTAAGTGTTCAAAAATGTGAAAAATTTAAGCAAGCACACCAGCACTTGGTTAATACCATAGGAATGCATTCATCTAATGAAATGCTTCCTATACATATTTTTTCCATCATATTTGGAGATTATTTCTGTAACAGGCATCTTGATGGATCATCAGTAGACCTGACCCTAGGCTCAGTTACTACACAAGCCAAGACCATCTTACAGAAAAGGCCACAATGTGATCAGGCACCTCTTCCCTGGGAAAATGGTTCCCTTCAAAGTCAATGAATAAGGAAGCTCAAGCTATCTCTGTCTGGGAGTCACAATATAAGTTTGAATGGTGCAATCAAAGTAGTACTGAAAAAAATGTTAGCTTCATGCAAATACAGCCTTCATGCCTGGCACATTTCTGGCCAGAGCACAGCCAGCCCTTAGTCTAAAGGAACCTGCAGTAAATTGAACATTTGTCCCACAAAAGCTATGTCCACCTGGAATCTGTGAATGTGAACTTATTTGGAAAAAGGAAGGATCTTTGCAGATGCAATTCAGTTAAGGATCTCAAGATGAGATCATCCTGGATTAGGGTGGACTCTAAATCCAATGATAATTATCTTTAGAAGAGAAGGGAAGAGATATATATTAACATAGAGAGAAAGGCCATGTAAAGATGGAGGCAGAGATTGGGGTTATGCTGCCACAAGCCAAGTAATGCCCGGAAGCACCAGAAACTAGCAGAGAGGCACGGAATGAAATCTCTCCTAAAGCCTGTGAAGGAACAAGTCTTGCTGACTGACACCTTGATTTCAGGCTTCTGGCCTCCAGAACTGTGAGAGAATAAATTTCTGTTGTCTTGAGCCACCCAGATTGCAGTAATTTATCAAAATAGCCTTAGGAAACCAATATATTCATAGAAGCAAACTTATCCTGGGCTCTGAACCCTTCCAATGGTATCTATGTTGAGAAAGGGGGAGAAACCCAGGTGGAGTAGGTGCTCCACTGCTCAAGGAGAAAACATTATTTCCACTATATTCCGGCGGCGAAGTAGGGATTTTATTTAGAGTCATTGAAAGAAACGATTGTTTTGAACAATAATGTGCAGAAATATAACTAAACAGACTTTCATCCTGTATGTTAAAGTACTGGCAGTTTTAGGTTTCAGGCAAGAGAAACAAAAGAAAAAAATATTCAGGATCACAGAGCTTACAGTAACAAATGTGAAAAATTTCTAATATTTCAGGGATTCTTAATCTTGCCTCTCCTTTTTGAAAAATTTTCAAAGAAAACAAAAACTGCATTGGGATGAAATGTTCCATATTTATTTTGCCATTCACAAATTAGACAATGTTGGAAAAATGTGAATTTTAATCTATGCAATACTTTTCAAGAAGAGAGAACTATACAAAATATTTATCTTTCCCATTTTGCCTGTTGAAATGTTTATACAAAGAAAATTTTATATATGTAAAATTTAAAGTTTAAGTTATGCTTATGACCATTTCATATGTTTCTTTCAAAATAATGTTTATTTTTAAGGCTCATCTTTTATATTAGAAAATAAATAAAGTTATAAAAATTTCTATATGTTTATTAATTTGGTTTACATGCTATATTTGTTTTCAGTTGCTTATAACAGAATACCTAAAATGACATAATTTATAAAGTAAAGCCCATGACTTTCATGACAATATAAATAGAAAATATGATTTTTAAAGCCATAGCTCTCTCCTGTCAAAAATGCAATTCAACTCAGCAGATAATTTATTGATCACTGACTACATCAACAAAGAAATAAACATGTTATGGTCACTGGTATTAAGGAGCTTTCTACCTAAAGTGGCAGGAGAAGTCTATGAGGGATAATGGTGAGAGCTAACATTTATGAACAACTTGATATGGAGGTCCTGTTTAAGAATTTTATAAGCATTATTGCATTTAATCCTAACAAAAATCATAAAGTAGCTACTATTAGTAAGCCCATTTTATAGATGAGGAAACTGAGACAGAGTTGGGTTAAGTAACCTGCCTAAGTTCCAATAGCTGGTAAGTGGAAATCTGACTTTCAAATTTCTACTTTAAGCCACTATACTGTAGTGACCTCCCCACCACCATCAGTAACCAAAGATTGTGATAAATCCTTTTATTTTTGTGCACTAGGAACATAGAGGAGGAAATGGTGATTTACTCCAACTTTGGGGAATCTGGAAAGGCTGTAGGTACCAAGTTGATTCTACATTAGACTTTGAAAGACAAGGGTAAAGTTTATACATGGAGGAAAAAGCATTTCAGCCAAGGAAATTAGTCAACAAAATTGGAAAACCTCTAGAGAATGCTCTCCCAGAAGGTTTCTGTGCAATTCTAGGGGACTGTGAAAATTTCCATATACCATTTTTTACCACCCATCTCCCAGCCCCAGGGGGTGGCTAACCCTTCTAGAAATAGAGAAAACTTCTCTTTCTGGGGGCAGCAACAGACTTCTGGAACCCTGATCAAAGGTTGTAGGACTCAGAGGTTTGGAGGAGGGTATCTGGACTCCTACACCATTGCTCTTGAACAGAATTGAGAGTATTTGTAGCTGGAACATCTTGTACTGCACACATAATGCCTCAAATTTAGGTGATTTTCTTCAGATTCGAAGTCCTGGCCCTGCTCAGATTAAGTCAGTGGTTTTGATTGCTAGCACTAAGGCAGAGGAAAACATTACCATTTGAGAAGATGCTTCCATAATTATTGATATGTCTCTAAACTAATGTGTCATTTGCTCTCAACACTGAAAGTTTTAAAGTCATGATTTCCTCTCTCTTCAATTAAGGGTAGAACACTATGGAACTGTCTCCAGAGTAAACATGATGATATTGAGAAAGAAAAATCACAGTATCAAATAGCTTTTGGGATCCTGCAACAAAACACTGCACCAATTTCAAAGTTTGATAAAGGCCACAGGAGTAACCTTTTTGCAGTCAACAAACATTTTAAACTTGTACTGAGAGCAGGGCTTCTAACTGAAATAACTTTACAGAAATTATCTAATTTATATGAGGTAGATATTATTATACTCATTTGATAGATCAGGAAACAGGATTCCCGAAGAAAATCACTTGCTCTAAATCCCCTAACTCATACATGGTAGATTAAGGATTTGAACTCTTTGGGGTTTTTTCCACATTGTAATTAATAAATATGTATGGAGCTATATTGTCCTTCCCTAAGTATGTTTTCAAGCTAGATGGAAATAAAATGAAACACATACAAAATTAAGTGGTTTATACTTTTGCCTCTTTTATGGTGCTATGGTTATGCAAATGAGTTTACTTTGAGCTGGCCTGACCCAAGACAACTTGAGGACTACAGAATTCCTCTGAGGGACAGAAATGCTATCAAGCTTAGGAAAACACTTAAAAACTTATTTGATTATGGAAGATGAGCCTCTTTTAGGTATAACCTAGACAGGCAAGGTTTAAACAAAGACAAAAAAGTTGAACTCTGGCATTTTGTGGGGTTGTGACCCTAGTAGAAGAAATGGGAGAAGTGTTCAGAGATGAGGAGCTTCATGTGTATAGATGGACGTGGTCAGGGAGTGCCTGGTAAATGTCTAGGAACTCTGATTCTGTCATTCAAATTCCAGGTGATTCCTGCTTGTGCTATAATTAGCCTGCATTACCCCCAAAACTTTCAGTAAAACTTCATTGCTGACAATAACTTGCTGTGAGTGGTGTTTGGGATAGTAATGGAGAAGAGGTGGAATCCTGCAGTTCCAGATAGTGGCAGATGTTAGAATAGATCTAAAATATAAAGCATATAATATGTATTATAGCAGTGCAGAGGAAGGAGCAATCATTTTCACGTAAGAAATTAGAGACTATGCTACAAAGAATGTAGCATTTCATGTAGGCCTTGAGAGATACGTAGTATTTGAATAGGCAAAGATTGATGCAAGGGCTTTCAATTAAGAGTAAAAATGGAGGCTGGGAATGTCAATGCATGTTCTGGAAACAGAGGATTCAGACTAATTTAAGTTAGACACATATTTAAAAGCAATGGAAGATATGGGTAGAAAAGAAGGTTAAAGTTAGAGAGAGGAAGGTTTTTAATGTCAGAACAAAGAGTAAAAGATTTATTCCATAGTAAACATAGAGTTTTGGTAAAGGGAGTAAAACTACCTGGTGGTTGCTGGCAGACGGCCCAGGGCCTAAAGATAAGAAGTATGAAGATTTTGGTTTTCAACATGTTGAGTTTAAAGCGCTGTCAGATCATAAATATCCAACCCATTGGGCATGGAAGAATAAAACTTAGGAAAGCCTTCACTATGAAAGATACTGATCAGGAAGTGATTCCAAAGGGCTGCATTAATGATTGAATATATGGCAGGGATGGGAGTTCCCAAGGAGAGAATAAGAGAGATGAGGCAATGTCAGAGGTCAGGATCGGGGCATAATTTAGGGGTAAGAAGTGGAAACTCAAAACAGTAAAAGTCAGAAAATAAGGAGAGCTTTTCAGGAAAGATGAGGCGATTTAATATGGTATAGAGATTAAAGACTATAAAAAAAATCAAAGGAGTATAATTTTCTTATTTGATGAAAAAGGGGATAGAAAATGAAGCCATTGTGAATGATTTAGGAATATACAACATATGGAGAAACGAATTGAAGCATTTAAAGTTTAAAATGTGTGCAATTTGAGTCTTGCCAAGTTGGCTTTTAATTTCTTTTCCCATTTGTATTTAAAAAAAAAAAAAAAAGTCTTGCATCCAGAATGCATTTCAGTGAATACAAAAAGGGGCACATAGAACAAAAAATAGCAAAATGTCCTCAAAGTCACTATTGCTACAATCAACTAAATCCTTGCTACTCAAACAAAGAGTGGTCTGAGGACCAGCAGATTCAGCAACATTTGGGACCTTGTTAGAAATGCAGAATTTCAGGTTCCATTCTAGACTTCCTGAATCAGCACCAACACTTTAATGTGATCCTTAGGTAATTCATTTATTAAAGCTTGAGAAGCACTACTGCACAAAATATTACTTCTTCTGTGTATAAGCTTAAGGATATACATGACCACTGATATGTTCAACATTATATGTTTATAAATTCCTGACTTCGCATTGTGAGATAATAACCAGGCTGTGAGAGGGGATTTTAGTTCCCAGGTCTGCCGCTCAATAGCTGTGAGAAAATCTCACTCTCCTGCTTTCAGTTTCATTGAAAAAGCAGTAGTCACATCCAGTCCTACAATACTGTTATTTTAAATAACATGTGTTTAAGGAATATGGCCTCTGCTCTTTAGAATCTGTAATATAACCCTGATATAATGATGGAGAGAGCAACATTAATAACATATATTAAACAAAAGCAAAAATGCACAAAACATGTATCTCGCAGTGACAAAATAAACATAAGAATGCCTTAGAAAGGACATTTTTAGAGTTCTAAGTTTGAGGAGATATTGCTATTACTTGTTCCTCCAAGTAGCTCAAAGTTTTCTGGAGAGGGCAGTTTCTTACTTAGTGCAAAAGAAGAAACTCTGCAAACCTCTAGTGATGACAGTAAACAGTACATATGGGATGCTTAGTATGAGGCAGATATATTTACGTGCATATCTCCTTTAACCCTCAGAACAACCTTAAGAGGCAAACAGCACTACTATCATCCCCATTTACAGACAGGAACATCGAGGCTTAGAGAAGTTAGTGACTTGTACAAGGTCATACAACTTATAAGAGGCAGAACTGAAATCCAACCCAGGTCTATCTAACTTGAAAAGCAGGATTCTTAATTAAGTACAATGCTATCAAATATGAGGAATTAGAGATGGATATAAAATAATATCAGTAATATTAGCTAACATCTACAAGCACCTACTATGTACCAATCACAATTTTAAAAGCTCAATATATGTGAATATTTTCAATCCTTACAAACACACTATCAGATAGGCACTATTACTATTCCTGTTTTATAGGTGAGTGCATTAGCTCAGGCTGCCATAACAAAGTACCATGCAGTGCATAGCTTAAACAACAGACACTATTTTCTCACAGTTCTAGAGTCTGGAAATCCAAGATCAAAGTACCAGCATGCTCGGGTCTGGTGAGGACTCTCTTCCAGGTTGCAATTGGCAACCTTCTCACTGTGTCCTCACAAGGACTTTCCTTAGTGCATACAAGTAGAGATAGAGGGAGGGAGAGCGAGAGGGACAAAGAGAAAGAAGGAGAGACTCCCTTTCTCTTTCTTTTCTTATAAGGCCATCAATCTTATTGAATTAAGACCCTTATGACCTCATTTAAATTTAATTACCACCTAAAGGCCCTATCTCCAAATATAGTCACATTGTGGGGTATGGCTTCAACATATGAATGTTGAGGCAACACAGTTCAGTCCTTAGCAGTGAGGAAATCACCATATGAAAATGATTAAATAACTTCTTCAAGGTCACACAGTGATGAATGATGGAGTTTCAGTTTGACTCATGGCAGGCTGGCTCAAGAGACCATACTTAGCCACTATATTATGTTTCTTCTAAAGATCGATAAACAGAGGCACATTAACTATGAGATAGCTCTCTCCATTAAAAGTTTCTCTGTAGCCAATACTTCACTGTGATTTTTATTTAACAAAATGCTTTTATTCTGATCTAATTCCCCCCAAAATATCTGTTTCCTATTAGTGGAACTGGAGCAACCTGACTTTTTGTTTTCTAAAACCAGTACAACTGACAAATGTAACATGGAAGAAAGTAGGTTAAATGATATTGACTGAGTGCTACTGGCTTCTAGGGACAGATTTATTGAATGGCGCTCTCCAGTTACATCCAGGTTTTCAGAACACCTATTATTCTACACCATCCTTTACTTTATATCATTGCTAAGAGTCTCTCCACTCAGTTAGGTCACTAGAAGTGCCAATTAAAAGTGAGATTAAAGACACTGAGCTCACATGCTGGCAGAGGCACTGGTGTTTACCTGCTAATGAATAGACAGTGGGCTGAAAAGAGAAATCAAAGCAGTTTCATTTTCTCAAGTCAGGTCCAGTTCTTTCTAGACTGCCATGCCAACCAACAGAGCCTAGAAGAAAAGCAGTTGATAGATAAGCTGGAAGTTTAGAAAGTGCAATTGAGTCAAAATGACTGATATGTCAAAAGTCATACACTGAATTCTTTACTCCAAGGATATTTCTACATTTGACCAAAACTGATTAAGAGAGCAGCATGGATATGCTAATGATCAAGACTGTCACTCTAATCTTACTTCCTATGGTCCCTTGACATACACACACTACTTTAGCAAGGCTAATCACTCCTTACTGTGTCCTGGACACATATTCATAAACATCTTTTTTATTATGTTTATATTGTTTCCTGTACTAGTAATGCCTACCCACTCAAACTATCCAAATCTCATCCTTCAGCCTAGTTCAACTATCATGTCTTCTTGCATTTTTCTATCATCCCTTCAAATTCAATTTTAACTTTAATCACATACAGCTCTATACTAATATGCTGGTGAAAAGTCTTCTAATGGTCACACGTATCTGATTCTTCTTTCCTTCTAAGTACATGATTGGATTACATTTCCCTTGCCCCCTTTACAAATGGGCAGGGCCATGAGACTAGTTCTGGCCAATGAATTGTATATCGAGATAAAGTGTGTCTTCCTGGCAGGGGCATTTAATTACTAGTGTGTAACCAATCGTATTTCTCTTCTACTGGACCCTAAAAATAGACAATGTTCCTGGTAGTAGCCTCCATCAGCCTGGGTCCCATAGTAAAGATGAGCTAGGGCACACTGGGAATGCGGTGTGAGCAAGAAATAAGCCTTTGTTGTTTAAGCCACTGAAATCTACGAGTGTATGTAGCTGTGTGTATGTGTGGTAGGGGGTGTTATTATAGCAAAATCTAGCTTATTCTAACTAATATAGCATCTTTCTGCTTCAAGTTTATATATGTTATGCTGCTAAGGGTCTTCATTTATTTTACACTCAAGAAATACTTATCAGAGCACCTACTGTGGGACAACCAATCGTCTAGGCACTGAGGATATGATGGTGAACAAAGCTTATGAACTCCTTGACCCCATAGTTATCATAATCGACTGTGGGAGATAAATGCATAACAAATAATTATATGAATAAATACAAAGTTTAAACCAAAGTCAGCTCCATGAAGACAAAGTACATCTGACCTCATTGGGAGGAATGTGGTGAGGTGTGCCTTTCTGAGAAAGAGATTTTTGAGTTAATGAGTTATGAAGATGAATGAAGGGCAAACTAGGTAAAGTCTGGTGGGAGTGAGACAGGAGAATAGTATTACAGGAAGAGGGTGTAGCAAGTCTGTGTGTCCTTAGGCAGTGGGAGCATAACTAATGTGAAGGAAGGAAAGAAAGCAGCTAGGTGGAATCTAATCCTAGAGGACACACAGGGCCTTGTAGGCCAAGCTAAGGATTGTGGACTTTATCCTGAGAGTAAGTGGAATGGCAGCCCTGGAAGAATTTAAAGACAGTAGGGAGAGTGTATCATTGCTCCCTCACGTGACATGGGAAAGTTCCCTCCCAAAGTCAGGTTCTGATATCGAAACTCATGGCACTAGTCCTTTGGTATGATCAAAGAAGGGCTTATTACTCACACAGGTGGGGAGTCCCATGACAGGGTATGGAGGACAGCTCTCTAGAAAGAAGTCCAGAATAGAGAAAGAGAGAGAGAGTGGATAGAGTGAACAGGCATTTCATAGAGAAGTCCCTCTGGTGGTAGCTGTCTGGCTCAAGATTTGAAAGAGGTGGCCTCATTTCCAGAGGATTTACATGGTTGAGGATTTTATTTGTTTGTGTATAGTTTTCACTAGTTTCACTGGGGAGTGGGTCCATGGATCCCCTCAAGGTGACATGCCAAAGTCATCCCCTCCCTGTATCCTGCCTTGGATAGGCCCTTCCCTCAGGACTCTGGGCACTGGCCAAGAGATTGCTAACAGATAAGATACAGGCTGAAGTTTGAGAAGTGCTAGCCCTGTGGGGCTTGCCCTCTCTTGCTGCTGGAAGATTTTTCATCAGCTTTTGAACAAGCCTGAGCTAGTACCCTGGAGGATGGCAAGAAAACATGGGGAGAAAGCCCCAAGCTATCCCATGGGTCCCAGACTTCACAGATCAGGTCAAGAGAGTAGTGACAGAAGAGTCAGGACAGGAGAATGTCAAGGCAGAGATGCTAAAAGCATTGAATTCTGCTGAGAGATCAAGGAAGAGAAGGATTGAAAAGTCCATTATATTTAGAGCTATTGAGGTTATTGTTCATCTTATTACAAACCACTTTATTAGTGAAATGGGGACAAGAGACAGAGTAGAATAGGTTTAGATGTGGATAGGGAAATGAGGAAATAGAGCTAGCAAGAACAGACAAAACTGGAAAGTGTGGCTTTTCAAGGGCAATGAGATATGGGCCAGTAATTAAAGCATTGGTTCCTAACTGGGGGCATTTTACCCTCCAGAGGAAATTTAGAAATGTCTAGAGACATCTTGGATTGTCATATGTGGGGGAAGGAGGGACACACAGATTCCACGGGAAAAGTATACCGCTAAAAATCCTAAAATACACAGAATAGCCACCAAATAAAGAATTATCCACCCCTAAATGTCAAGAGAAACTCTAATGTTGCAGTATAAGTGGAAAAGGATGAGGTTTTTTTGTTTGTTTGTTTTTAACACAGAAGATACTGGAATATATTTTGATTCTCATGGAAAGTATCTAGCTGATAAGAAGAAGTTAAAGGTACAAAAGATAAAGGTGTAATTTTCCATGGGTAAGAATTATTACTAACCTTTTTTACAGATGAGGATACTGATACTCTGAGAGGGTAAGTGACTTGTCCCAGGAGAAAGTCAGTGAAACTCTTTCCTGGATCTGGTTCTGGACTCTGACCCTTTCTCAGGTGTTCTCTAAGCAATGATATTGCAGAATTCTAAGCACTACCATTTTGTAATATCTAAGTACCTTAATTGTACAGTAACAACAACTGTGCAGTTAGAGGAGAGCCTGAAGCACTTACACTGTACCCCAGGGACTATTATGGCAGACTAAGGGAAGCAAGAAAATAAATGGCAAATGAGGAAATGGGGGGAGAGGTCACTTCGGGCCAAATAATGCATTAATATGCTGACATATCTGTGCAAGAAACTGTTAAAACCTATACCCATGGGGTACCCATAGACGCTGAACATGTCCAGGGAATATCTACCTTCCTCTTAAGAAATTTGGTTGGACTCAGGGGAGACTAAAGAAGTGTTAACTTAATGCCATGGAGTAAAGTGTGGAAGATTAGGAACACTTTATTGCTTTATTTTATCCACTTTATTGCTTTAACAGATTCTGTACCTGAGCTATTTTTAAATCTCTTTGGATAGATTTCATGAACTCCCTTTTCTACTTATTCCTTTTCTACCTCAGGAAATTTGGCATTAGGATTATATCTAGGCACGCTTCTTGTTTGCTCACAATGCAATTTCCTCTTCACTCACTGGAGATGAAGATACCTTCCAGCATGCTTTGTAAGATAACCAACCCTTCATGGGCTTGGTGTATTTCTCCTCCTTCTCTCCTATCTCCCTTTCTCCTTCCTATCTTCTTTCCTCTTCTCCCTTCATCTCTTCTTTCCTTCCTTTCTCTCTTCCTCTCTCCACCACCTTAATCTTCTTTTGCCTGTAGTTTTCTCAGGATATGAACTCAGATGTGTTTGACCCAAAATCCCACAAAAAATATAGACTACATGAAATGTAAAAAACCACCCTGGACTATAATGTTGTTTTTAAAATTTAAGATAGGTACTCTGATCTACTAAAAAAATGTTAAAGTGCAAAATCTTCCAGAATATTATCATATATTAATCTACTGAGAAGAGATATAATTTCACTATTATTACTTTACCAAGTTTTTCTGTTGCTTCTTTTGAATGTGCATAGAATTAGTTTAGTTAATATTCTCCAGTTTCAATGTATTCAATACCACATTACTGGAACAGAATAAATGGCTGAAATGGCAATATGCCACAAACCCTTCTACCACTTTGAGAGGAGAGTATCAGAAGAGAATATTATTTACTGTTGACTAAAACATTAAAATATAAAATAACACTTGAATCAAGTGCTTTTCATGAAAAATCACTAAAAATCTACCAGAAAAATATTGAAAACACTTTGGTTCACAGCCTAGCCTTTTAGTTCAGAGCTTGAATTACTGACTGGAGTTTGTGCTGTTTTCCAAAGAGGCTGAGCTTAAGAGAAGAGGGGTCCAATGAAGATCTTGGATCCTTTAATCTTAGAATATTTATTTCCATACAGTGACTGAGACAAAAGTATGAACAATTGGGCATGGAAACATCACCTTCCTGTTTCTCTTCCTGCTCTACTACCATTTTATACAATTGTTGCTTTCATTCTCTTTTCTAACACTTGCATGCCATCAGCTCTGCTGGAGTCCTCGATAAAACATAAGAAGAAGCATCTTCCATGTGGGAACCATGTCTCAAAGCCTAACACCAAT
Organism: Lemur catta; assembly: GCF_020740605.2. Taxonomy (NCBI): domain Eukaryota; kingdom Metazoa; phylum Chordata; class Mammalia; order Primates; family Lemuridae; genus Lemur; species Lemur catta. The sequence continues at coordinate 37,296,736 of NC_059139.1, forward strand.
AAAGTGCTGGTGAGGAAAGGTGGCATTGGGGAGCACAGTCATAAGTAACTTTGAGACTCTGGACAGACTGATCCTGGGATTTTTTTTTTTATTAAAAACAACTGCTCACCCCACCAGCCACCCCCACTTAAAGGAATTACCCAAGCTGGTTTGGTAAGCCTATTTGCTCCTGTGAAGTTTTTAAGGGCAATTGTCCATCTCTTGGCTGAATAGTCAGGAGAGAGCAGCCGTTTGACCACCTAATGGCTGCAAAAATTCAAATCTGAGGCTGATGGCCTCATGAAACAGCCACCTCTCATTTTCAAGTGAAAATGATGAGGAACAGATCTTAATGTGTGGTCTCCTGAACAGACTGCCCCATGCCTGAGCTGCCTTCCACACGGCAGGTGGGCCCAGAGCAGGCATGGGGCAGTGTTCTGGTTAGCAATACTCAATCTGGCCAATTTATCTATCTCTGCTACATCTGTCACCCCAGTGCTGAGGCTCGGACAAGCTGTCCCTTCTAGTAGCCTCAAGTCACTGGCACCATGGTGGGCAAGCAACCTATCACAGACAATTATAGGACATAATGAATTAGCTGAAATTAGAACACATACCCCACAGCTTCCCATGTTCAGCAATTATGACAGCAATGTTGGGAATTAGCTTGTCTCCAAGCAGCTAAAGGAGTTTAATGCCCACTGTGCCTTAGGTAAACAAGGAAAGAGAGAACAGCTAAACCATTATATGTCGTGTTATCATTCACAAGTCAAGAGCACTGGACCAAAAGATTCTTTTCAAGTATCCTGCATTTCTAACATATTGTGCATTGAAGGAGGACACCCATCTTCCTAAACTTTATTTAAAGAAAATTATTCAAACTTGGAAGACATTCGCCTCTAGTTGTGGAGTTGTCAGCACTTGCCAGGATACAACAATGAAGGGAAGTGCTGATTTTGCCCAATATATTACCAGTCCCAGTCCCTCACTTGCCCTGTGTTACCTATGTGAAAAGCAACCTATGGAAAGCACTCTCTGATAAAGTGCTTCATGCATATTAGGGGTTCTTATTTAAATTAATGAGCTATCATGATATTTATCCCGATGGGCCCAGAATTCATTGTTACATTGTATAACTGGGGCTCTTTTCAGTTGTGTACTACATTCTGGCCTGTTGGGAAGTCTCTCATCTTCAAACTGTTATGTTCTACAGATTTATAACACAATACCTTTCCTTGCTTGCTCTTTCTCTCATATCCCTGTTCATATGTAAGTGAGTTTGGCCCTAGTTTTCAAACAGAAAAGTTTTGATTCTCAAACAAAATGCCAGGTTCCTGGAAACCAAGAATTCCTAGAAGAGTTTCACATGCCAGAAAACTGCAAAATTTGTTGTTAAGTTATTATTAAATCGTGCTACTTTCAAGCCATCTTAAAGCTTCCCTTCTTCAAGGGAATGTAAGGGCAGTTCTCCCAGCACTTTTGTGTGGAGAGCACGTTGCAGCCCTCTGAGGAAGTTCCTGATACCCGTTGGAAGGCTAGGCTCAGCAAGATCTTTCCTTCTCTCTTAACTTACCATGTCCTTCATGATCCATGGAATTCACCTGCTATTTAGCAGATGAACTCCTGGGCATGCAGCTCAGGAGCAGAAAGCCGGGGAGGCTCTTGGAAGCTAAATAACAGACTCAGGATTAGAGGTCTACAGAAGGACAAACCAAGCCAGGCAGTTCTGTAAGTCAGTGACTAACTGCTCCCCTGTGTGGATATTCACTGCATCCTGAGCAACAAGAGAAAACTAAAACCTGTAGGATATGCACACTTGCTGCTGAAAGCTGATAAATTCTTGAAATATGAAATACAGATACTGATAAAGAGAAATGTATGCCTTTCAAGGACATATTTAAGAGGAAGCTTATTTAGACAACTGCTTTTCAAGGATATGCTACTCTTAAGAGTAGCTCCAAAGGCAATCAAAGTAGTAATTTGTAATGCTTAGTACAATAGTGCACGCTGAGAGATGTATAAAATATACCTCAAATATTAGCTTACCAGTGAGTGTAGTTAATCGTGCCACTAATGCATCGTGAATGGAGCTCCTTTATATAAAAGTTCTTATCCAAAGCTAAAAATAATTCCCACTCTTGAGATGTTCTACCAGGTTTTCCCTATGGGTACTTGTTATATTCTTGGGATCATATTGTGCCCTGGATTATGCCTGAATTTACATAATAATAAGCTAAATTATAATGGAATTCTTTTGTGATTTAGTAATGGTGTATACAAATTCTATATATGGAGAAATCAAAGCATAGATAAATTAAATTATTTTCTACAGATTGCAGGAATATAGTAGGAAATCACATGCTGTTCTCTGGGGATTTACAGAGGGAGAGGATGGTAGTTGTGCACTGTGCAATTCCAATTTTGTGCAGAAGACTGTAGTGGCTTGCTGTTCTTATATATTGAACTACTGAAGAGGGAATGAGAAATATGGATGAATAAAATAATTTAAAGTTAACTATTGTGAAATTGAAAGCTCACAATTAACAAATGAATGCTGAACTACAATAGCAATAGCTCTCACTAGAACCTATAGTTGATGATGAAGTCACTAACCCACGCTTTTACCCTTTAAGATGTTTACAATTTACTGGGGAAGGCAAAACCCTTACATATAAAAAGTTAATAATGCAAGAAAGTATATAATTAGTTGACAATTAATGATATAGTTTAGTATAAAGGAAAGAATACTGAGTTGGAAGTCACTATATGGATTCTACTCCTGATTAGCTATGAATTACCTTAGTGACCTTAAGCAAGTTACAAGCTCCTCAGGTCTCAATTTATCACCCAGTTATAGCTAACATTTATTGATTGCTCAGTAGGTATGCTGGGCATCTCCCACATATTTTCTCATTTCATCCTCAAACGGCAGCAAAGTTAGGTTAAGTGGCTCATCCAGGATTATACTGCTAGTATGTGGCAAACGATTCAAATTTTTATTCTCAGATAATAAAAGGTTAGGGTAGTATCAGAATGACACCTACATATGTAAGCGTGTGTGTGTGTGTGTGTGTGTGTGTGTGTGTGTGTGTGTATGAGAGAGAGGGAGAATATCTGATAGGTTTTCCAGGTTTTATTAAAAACATATGTGATAAAGAAATTACCAATCTGGTTTAACTATGAAACATGATAGACAATTCACATCACACTGCAGTACTGAGGCCATTCCTTGAGCCTATCTCTGTGACCAAATGGGCCTGATTCTCTGGTTCAATTATTTGCAATATGATAATGTCAAGCACACATATGTTACTTTCAACATTAAGAAACGACTTTCTGGCCGGGTGCAGAGGCTCACACATGTAATCCTAGCACTCTGGGAGGTCAAGGAGGGTGGATCATTTGAGCTCAGGAGTTCGAGACCAGTCTGAGCAAGAGCGAGACCCTGTCTCTAGTAAAAATAGAAAGAAATTATATAGACAACTAAATATATATACAGAAAAATTTAGCTGAGCATGGTGGCGCATGCCTGTAGTCCCAGCTACTTGGGAGGCTGAGGCAGGAGGATCGCTTGAGCCTAGGTGTTTGAGGTTGCTGTGAGGTAGGCTGATGCTACGGCATGCTAGCCTGAGCAACAGAGTGAGACTCTTGTCTCAAAAAAAAAAAAACAAAGAACCAACGTTCCCATAAAAAGCCAACCATTATGTTTCATACTCGAGATGACGTGTTATCCACTCACTAAATCCAGCAAACCTGTTTCTGTACAGACTTAAGGTAGAGGAATTTTTATGTTACTTTTTCATTTTTCCTGATATAGTTGTAGACATAGCAGAAGACATTTGCATTTTTGTTTCATGTGTTTGTTTGCTTTATATTAAGAAGAAACATGAAATCATCTAAGCAAATCAACTTTATGATTATAGTACAAAAGTTGTATTTAACTTATCATATATGTGATTAATAAAACTTTAAACCTATTTTCATTTCTACTGGCCACTTCAATTATCAGAGTTAAAACGTCTTTGGAGAAGATTTTCAAAATAGTATAGGAAGAATACAGTATTAGTCTTATGGTATCTACCCTAAATATTATTTATATTATGAAATATTAACATTTTTCGTTCTTTCTTCATGACTCATTTAAAAGATCAGACTTTTCTGATGTTTTGCTCTGCATATTTCATGATATCTTTGGACTAAAGTGACACACCTCTGATCTAACTCTACCAACCTACAACACACCAAGGTTTGTAATTCAGTATCTTCAACCCAGTAGCTAGGTAATCAACTCCATCTTTTTGTGAGGCAGTTAACAATATTAAAGGGAACTTTCAATTGCTATTATTATATGTAGTTATATAAAGTCATATTAAGAGAATTTACATTTCGTAAATGATTTAATTCATTTTATAATTAGGTCCTCAGTAAACATTTATGATTATGAAATAGATCCTAGATTTGCCTAGATTGGATATGAATATCTTATTTGTCTTTATGTCTTTCAAACACAGATACTCAATTTTTGTTGAATGAATAAATGGATAGACATATAAATAAAAGAATATGTAATCATGATAAAGGATATACTATTTAAATCAAGAAACAAAGCAAAATTAATCATTTAAGACAATCTTGGCTGACTTCTCTCTTGACTGAATCTAGACTCTGAAGTGGATGAGAACCTGTTTTCTCTATAAAAGCCTGTATTTAGTTAAAGTTTATTTGGTCATTACCTTTTGGTTTACCCATAAATTGGTTTTATTCTTGATTATTATTATTTCTTCTTTTTTCATTTATTTAATTTTTGAGTAATTTAAAAATTGAATAGATTTTTAAAATTTGTACCAGTTATTAGTTAAGAAACAACAGTTAACCGAGTATAAGTCTGAATAAAGCAAATATCCTGTCTGGCTGAAAACACTTATAACAATGTCATAAACTGAGTGGCACAGCAAAACAGCAATTTCAAGAGAATTGTTATCAATGCCATCAACAGCAATATTTGAGTCCATACTATGTGCCAGGCATGGTTCTAAATTCTTTACAAGTATTATTTAGTCCTCACAACAAACTTATATGAAAAAGGTAACATTGTGATATTTATATTTTCATGTAACATCAGCTTTAGTGATATATATATATATATATATATATATATAGAGAGAGAGAGAGAGAGAGAGAGAGAGTAGATAGAAGAAAAGAATAAATAAAGAATAATCCTTTGGGATTAAAAGAACTAAATAAATTATTTTTTGTGTATTCAGATAAATTTACATTACTCTTTTACATCCAATATCTAACATAAAAGCATTGAAATTTTTTTACCAAAACATATTGCAATTTAAAGGTGTACTTAAGTATTTTAGGAACTAAAATATGGTGGCCAATAAGTTTTTATTTTTCCAAATATGGAGAGTTAAAACTTCAAAACACAACTACCATCTATTATCACCATAATTTCATATGAGAAAGACCATTTTAAAACCAAAAATGTTGGAAGGAGATAAGCTCATAATAAAGGTCATTTCCTTTAACTGAACAAATTTAGGTTTGTGAAAGATTCATGATGCTGTCTAGTTTCTGATTTCAGAGCCTGCCAATGAAAATTTTACCATGGACTGGTACCAGTCTTTGCACTGACATTTGGGAATCACCAAACTTCAAGCCATGACAACTACGTTTATTACTAATTTTTTTCTGAAAACAGATGTAACCTAGATTTAGTAGGCCCCTACTTTTTCCCTACATCTACCTAGATGCCATATTCAGCAACTTCTTGCATTTTTTCCAAAAATAAATCCAACTCTCAATCCGTGGGGATATTATTTCCTCTAAAGATTTCAAGATTATAGAGAAACAATTTTATCTCGTATACTATACAGCAAAGCTCCATAAATATGCCCTTTAAACATATATGTTTTTCCCTTAAAGTCCATCTCAGAATGCCAGAATCCTCACCTCTCCTCTCTCTCTAACCCTTTATATCCACAGTCTGTAAAATTCTCACCCCATTCAACCCCACCCTGTCTCTCTCATCCCTTCTGGTTCTAACCTTTCATGTTCCACTCAATAAAACTCTAACCTGGCATTAGCTAAACCTACCTCCACCACCCATAGCATATTGTATTTTCCAAAGATGAATTTATAGATCTCCTTATGTTATCTTGTGACTGATAGTCCTCCCTTTGAATCTTGGAGGGGGCTTGGGGTTGATCCAGCTCATGAAGTGTGGTTGAAGTGATGCTCTGGGGGTTTCCAAGGCAGGACATAAAATGGACACAGATTGTAACAGGTTCTTTCTCTCTCTGGGGATGCCTGCTCTTGGATCCCAGACACTATGCTATAAAGAAGCTCGAACTAGTCCTCAGGGAGAGAACACATGGAGAGAAACTGAAGTCTCCAGCCCACAGCCAACATCAACCACCAGCCATGAAAGACCTTTCAGATGATTCTCACTTTCAGCCTTTGGAGTTTTCCAGCTTAGGTCTTAGACCTTACAGAACAGAGACCAGTCATCTCCACTTGATCTTGTTCAATTTCTTGACTCACAGAAACCATGAGAGATAATAAAATATTATTTTTGTTTTATACCACAAAGTTTTGGGGTGACTTGGAATGTACAAATAGATATTAATACATCCCCCCTTAGAAAGGAGCTCCATGACCATCTATTATTACTCACATCTTCTCTTTGGAGGAGGGGAGCCATTAATGTTCATCAACTTTGTCAAACTGCTTTTCAAAATATTCACCAAAAAAGTACAGGTCTCATACAATTAAATGTATGACAATATGTATTCTACTTGCTCATATAGAAATGTTTAACAATCTTTAAGAAATGGTCTAATGTTTATATGGGAAACATGAGATTTGGAATCATGTTCCAGCTATTCAGAGGAGAGACACTGCAAGTATAAATGATATTTTGCCAATTAAATGCATCAAAAATATTTATTTGTTAAACATGTATATTCTTTAGAGTTTTAAAACCATAAAAATGAAGCAGTTAGACTATTATTTTAAGTTTAGTTCATATTTTTCATAGGAAAATAAATAATAATTGTATTGGAGCCAACTAAATTCCTCATTAACATTCACTTGATAAAGATGGAAATGAAACTGAACATTAATTTGATCAGAAAAGCACCCCAATGCTTCAGATATACTCTTCAGTGAGCTTGGCAATCTGAATTCACTCACATCATTTCACAGTTCTCAATCTATTTTTGTCAAGATTTATTACAAAGGCTGTGCAGGCCCAATGCTTATCAAATTATCTATATTGCTCTTAGTACTATAAATTATAAAGAATATTGTGAAAATTTGTAGTATTATATAACACGTTTGTATAAATAATGACTGAAAATGTGGCAATCCTTTCCTACCTGTTTTACAATTTAAACTGTATATATTTTAGAGTAAGGGGAAAGCTAGTAACAAGGCTTAGTGGAGGGACAAGTCACCTGTAGGCATATTAAATGTTAGATCTCACTTAGTGCTCAGTTCCTTGGAAGGTTTTAATGTTACTTATTCAAAGAAGGAGAAGAATTACAAGAAATGATATGGTAATTACTACTGCTATGGGTTTGAGAAGAACTAGGCATTCATAAAGAAAAGAGACCCTCCCCAAAATTATTTTAGCATTGGAAGCCAGACTCCTGGTTCAGGCTCACTCAACAAATATTTTGGCAGTTATATGGGCAGCATTCAGCATGAAAGATTACATTCTACTGGAAGTTTCCAGCCCAAGGGTAGTGTGAATAAAACAGGAAAGATTAACAAGTCAGAAATGGCCATCATTATTAGAGACAGCAGGTCTAAAGATATGTTAGCCCCAACTGTGGCACTGGCTTATTGAATAAGAATTCAATTCATTCTTATTCTCAAAGACCCAGCTGAAAAATGACACTGCCCTGAAGGGTACGCTCCTTACCAGGTAAGAGAGTACTGTCAGAAAGATGTGAACAATGCATGGGACAATGCTGAGAAATACTAAGTACCCATCTAGCTGGTGATCATTTCCATCTTAGTGGATATTTCCCCCAGGCAACGTCTGCTTGGCAATTCAATTGGCATGTGCAGCCCGGGTAGCACATCAGTTATTCTGTTCAGTGGGTGCCTGCCAACTTGGAGGAACATGCTGCCCCATCCAAGTCCATTCCTCTGCTCAAAATAGTGAGGGAATCCCTGGGGATATCTCATAAATTGGCCTGAATCTGCTCAGGCTGCCAGCTTTCAGGACACCATGGGGATTAGTCAGCTTCTCTTCATCCAAGCCTGGGGATTCTGCCCAATATAGCTGGGAGGGCTTTTCCCTTTTAATATTCTGTCCCAATCATTTTAACCATCGCCAGAGCCAGCTGTGATGATTGTCTCTCTGTAGCAGGAAGGTGCTGGGCCGTTTCTCACATCTCTCTACTGCAGCCATGCTTTCCATCCCAGGTACACAGAGCCACCCGCTTCCTTTACAGCCATCTCTCCCTCCTGCCCATGGCTCCTCTTTCAATCAGATCTCCCTTCTCCATTGGGAAATTTAACACCAATAAGACCAACATGTTCTTTTGTGGAGCTGCTGCTACTTATGAAAAGGAATAATTGAATGGCCTTGTATTTTGTTCCCCTCTAAGTTCCTCTTGTGTTTCAATCATAGGAGGTTGTGCTTCACTTCCTCACTGACACAGTTATAAGATACTCTTTCTGGAAGAAAGAAGAAGAGCTCACCTATAAGACAGCTGTACTTCTGGCCCCTGCTGACAAAGGTGGAAAGGCAATTGACCTGATTCTGAATCAGATAACAATGCAAAAGCAAGAGTTCAAAAATCCAGGTGAATGAGCCAAGTCTTAGGTGTCAGGGAACCTTGAAGAATAAAGCAGTGGTCACCACATCAATAGGACATTGACTTTCAATGGGAAAAAATGGAGATGTAGGTAGGCCCAATCAACTACTGTGTCCTTTGGTTAAATTAATCAATAACCTCCAACCTGCAGGACAGTTCTCAGGCCCCTGGCTGCATGGAGACAGTCCTTTACCCTTCCTCACAAGAACTGGAATCCCTGACTGTCCCTATCTGTGCCCATCAGTCCATTTTTGATGTGGCCTGGGCTGTAGCTGCAACCACAGCCAAGTATTCCTTTCAGATTTATGTGCTGGAACATCTTTCAATTACATTATATAATAGCACCCACATAATTATAGTGAAAAAAAAAGTAAGAAACAGTATGAGAATTATACAAAACCCAAAGCAGACAGGTCCCTGTGTGCTGGTGAAACAAATACAACCATACGTTTCTATTTGTGAGCCAAGATTACTGGGGAATTTCAAATATTTCTGTATTTCTCAGTGACAAAAGGGGGATGGCTTCAGAATTAAGACAAACATAGTCTTTTTAAAATTTATAAAGTTTGTGATAAAAATGTTCATATTATATGCTCGTTTAGAGTCTGTTTTTAAGCATTTCTTATGTTTTCAGCAGAAATCTTTTGCCTTGGATTTTTTCCCTGGAATTTAAGAGGTGAAACTGACTAATCAAAAAAAAAAAAAAATTAAACTAACTGGCCAATTTCATTGCCCAAACTAAAAGAAATTTCGAGACATGGAGAAAAACAGAAAAGAGAGTGAAAAAATTTGCAACAAAGCAATCAAATTCACATGACATAAATATATATGTCATCAGGTATTTAGAAATAAAAGCAAGCCTGGCACTGATTTATGGAATTCTTTGTGCTTTGATGTGACTAAGGGTGAAAAGGTTTCTTTTGATAAAAATAATGACATCCATCCCTAAGAAAGGATCTGAATGCCATTCTTGGAACTATAAAACTTCATTGAAAATCAGGCCTGTGACCCCTGGGGTAACCAATAAGTTATTCTATAACAGGTTCACTTTTTTTTTCCTCAATTTTTTTTTGGTGGGAGGAGTAACCTTCTTGGTTGTAGTTTTACTTTTGAATATTGAGTGTTGGTATATGAAGGAGCCATTTCATATGTGGTATTTTCCAATATAGAACTAGATAGACATTTTAACATAATTTTACTTCTATATAAAGATGCAATTTTTTTTTCTGCTATCAAATCAGTAACTTAACATATGTGTGTCAGTGTGTGTATGTGTATATGTTTAGTCACTAGCAAAAGAGTTAGTTTTTCTGGACCTAAGGTTTTTATGTGAAAATGTTCTATATGATAGTCAAAGCTCTTTCCTTCTAGTATGAGTATATGAGTGGGAGTAGTTGCTGGCAGTATACAGAAAATGAATATAATATATATTTTTCACATATATATGTATATTTCTTTATATTTATAATATATGTAAAGATTAATAAAAGTAAATTTTTTTTTTGAGACAGAGTTTTGCTCTGTGGCCCCAGCTATAATGCAGTGGCATCATCATCGCTCACAGCAACCTCAAACTCCTGGGCTCAAGCAATCCTCCTGCCTCAGCCTCCTGAGTAGCTGGGACTACAGGCACATGCCACCATGCCTGGCTAATTTTTCTATCTTTTGTAGAGATGGGGTCTCTCTCTTGCTCAGGCTGATCTGGAATTCCTGACCCCAAGCAATTCTCTTGCCTCAGCCTCCCAAAGTGCTAGGATTACAGGCATGAGCCACCTTGCCTGGCCAGAAAGTAATATTTTAATTGCATGTCCATTTAATAAAATAGAAAGCAGATAAATGGACATGCGGCAGCAGACTTCAAATGCTATAAAGTATTTCCTATCTCTTTTATTCTAGTGAGATTTTGTATAATGAAGTATGATACTAAATTTTATTCTGAAAAATATGAGTAAATTGTCATCCTAAATATATCTTCAGACTCTAAATTTATTATCTAATTAAGTAACTAAATGATAAGTGAGTAAAATGTAACAAAATGAAGTTGCCCTAACAATACCGTATAACACTCACAGTGGGAAACCTGGATAGTTTCCTGATTTATAGATATCACATAGGAAATAAGCAATTTGGGAAATGCTTTTTTGATGTAAATTTAAATAGACAAGCTAGGGCCTTTGGCATTTCTAGCAAACATTTAGGGGTGCAAAAGGATAAATCATTGATAATAGGCTCTGACCTGTCTTCTTTTTCTTTTTTCTTTTGTACATTTAAATCATCATAAGTTTTTAGAATATAAATAGCAAGAAACATGAATACAATATATAGTTTAAGTAAGTATGATATCTTAATGACAAATTTCATTATTAACCTTCATATTAGCATTTATATATAGGAATTTATTTACATATTTCTCTCATACATTCCTATACTCTTGAACAAATAATAGTTCTCTTGGATGTAAAAATGCTACCCTCTTTTGGCAAGAGTGCTTCCTCCAAAAAGATATATTACCAAGCAGGGAAGGGGAAACAGGATGCTTGCATGGCAAAATAAATTAAATCAACAGAGATCCCAAATGACTCTCTTACCCATTCACGTATCTATTATTTGTGTTCACACTCTATTATTTGAGGAAATCTGAAATGCACAAACACCATAAAAGACAGAGTTTCCACCCTCCAAGAACTTATATGTGAACTGAGAAGAGAAAATAAATTATACTTAGGGGATAGTTAAATTGCAGTGCTCTAAGTGCCTCCCTCAGCATCTGGCATGTTGTAGGCTGTCACTGCAGCCATTCAACAAATATTTGTTAGCACTTACTGCATCCCAGGCTCTGGTCCAGGTGCTGGAGATACATCAGTGAACACAACAGAAAAATTGTAACTTTGTAGTGCGTTGAACTGTGGCCCGAATAAGAATGTATACTTATTTGCAAAAAGGGTCTTTGCAAATGTAATTAAGGTAAGGATCTTGAGATGTATTTAGGTGAGCCCTAAATATAATAATCTATACCTTCTTTAAGAATGCCATTTCAAGAGACAGAAAAGAAGACACAGAAACACACATGGCAAAAGGCCACGTGAAGACAGAGGCAGAGATTGGACTTATGAAGCTCCAAAGTGAGGAATGCCAAGGATCGTCGGCAGTCACCAAGGATCGTCGGCAGTCACCGGAAACTATGAGAGAGGCAGGGAACCAATCATCTGTCAGAGCCTCCAGAGGGACCCAACCCGACCCATATCTTTTTTTTTTTTTTTTTTAGTATTTATTTATTGTTTGAACTTCGGTCCTCCAGAACTCAGAGAGAACTTCTTTGTCTTGTTTTAAGCCACCTAGTTTGTGGCAATTTGTACAGCAGCCCTGGGAAACAACATACCCGCTTTTGTGGAGTTTAAATTCTAGTGTGAGGAGATAAACCATAAACAAAACAAAACAAAACAAAACAAATTTACTTATATATTACCATATATAAGTAAAATATATAGTGTGATAGATGGTACCAAGTGCTATGGAGGTAAATATAGCAGAAAAGAGGCATTAAAAAAGAAACAATATGGGTGTGTAATGGGTGTGTACACACGTGTTAGTGGGAGGTGTTGGAGAGAAAGCGGAGGAGCAGAGGTGGGCGATGGGGAAGGTGATGCAGTTTACACTGCAGGGCTCTCTGCTTGCATAAGCACCTCCCAAGGCTCTGAAGTGGGGCCCTGACAACATGTTTATTTAGTCTATGCTTTGGCAAAATTTGCAAAAGTAGAATAAAAACTATTCCAGTATCAAGAAGTGAATTAGAAAGATGTTTTGAATGTTTCAATAAGACAAGTGAGGGCTGGGCATGGTGGCTCACACCTGTAACCCTAAGCACTCTGGGAGGCCCAGGTGGGAGAATCGCTTGAGACCAGCCAGAGTAAGAGTGAGACACCATCTCTTCTAAAAATAGAAAAAATTAGCCAGCTATAGTGGTGAGCACCTATAGTCCCAGCTCCTTAGAAGCCTGAGGCAGGAGGATTGCTTGAGTCCAGGAGTTTGAGGTTGCTGTGAGCCAGGCTGATGCCACTGCACTCTAGCCCAGGCAACAAAGTGAGACTTTGTCTCAAAATAAATAAATAAATAAATAAGATGTGAGAAATTACTGATTCCTGATTTGAACATATATGGAAGATACTCCTTTATCCTCAATTTTTTTTATTAAAAACTAAGAAACAAATCAAGGACTAAGAAAATTTCAGATACAACTATTGGAATATAAAAAAAGCAATAAAACCAAGTGATTAAATCAGTAGAAATTATTCAGTTATCAGGCAGCAAATTATAATAATTTTTGTCAAATCATCTCAAAAGTGGCAATTCATTAAGAGGAAGAGATAAATTTCAAATAGATGTAATTAATTGGCTCTTGGATTGCTTGACAAGTGAATTAATGAAGAGGATTGAATCAAACTAATACATTGAAAAAAATTTTAATTTTTCTTCTGGATTTGACATAAAATGCTGACGTTGATGAAGATGATATAGAACTCATGTTATGACACTACAGTGAGGACCTCAATGACAAACTGTTTAAAGAATATAAGAGTATGTAAGATTAGTCACCACACATATACATAAAAACCCACCAAATATCCTGAAATCTTACAGCTCATATATGAAAGACATTATTAAAGATTTCTTAAAACTTGATAATAGCCTTACCAATTTATATGACATTACCAACATTTTCTTTTTTTTAAGACCACACCGAACATGTGAACAAAATTTTGTAAAGTATTAATAATTTTTTTTAAAAATCACCCTTCCTAGGGAAAAGTTAAATTATTTTCCTAATCTCTCCATAGAACATATTACAATTTCACTGTCATTTAAAGAAACATTCAGAGAATATAAAGCCAAAATGTAGGGGAAACACTATTATAGCATTAGATTGGCCAATTAATGATATGGCTTGTAATATTTTGAGATATTTGGGATATGTGTCAAATTAAATTTTTAACTGATAGTAATTTCTTTTCACATTTTAAATATTCACTATGCACTTGGTTTACATTCTGTTAGTAAGTGTTATTTTTGCTCTTAATGAGAATGCCATAACTGAATCAGCTTCAGGTCCAAGTTTCAGCCACTGCCTCTCCACAAACCTGCGCCTGCTCTATAGAGCAGACTGGAAGATGAGAGCAGAATATAACCAACCTAACCAGCCTCTGGAGCCCAGGAAGCTGAGGTATTATTGAAAGGGACTAAATGAAAATCAGTTTTCTCAATGAGAGGTCAAAAGCACCTGGGAATAGGAGAGAGAGGGGCTTGGCTCATGAGGTTGCTAAAGCACATTGCCTGTCTACCCTCCTTTTGTTAATTAGCATATGGTCAATGGAGGATTTTTCTATATTCTACTCTGGACTCAAAGGTTATGCTCTCATTTTCCATCTTGGTCAACAATCTCAGAGGGGTGGGAATCAGATTTAATTTTCCTTTTCTTCAACAACATTCTAATTCTGCCAAAACTTCATCCCACGGACTTGAAGATTTTGACCAAAGCTAGTCTTCAGGTTTGAAGCATGCCTGAATAACCACTCTCTCCTCACATCTGTCTGTACTCGCCCACACACACAACACTCGGACTCCCAGCTCTGCTCTCCTGGCAGTCTATATAAGGGAAGTTTTACTAGAAAACAATGGCGTCAAGCCACACCAAAATCAAGAAAACAACAGAACACAGAAACAGGCTGGTTTCCAAAGCACAGAGTCTGTATCCTAATTTAACCTTAAAATGAAATGACAAGTCTTCCCCCAAGTGTAGCAAGTTCTATTGTGAAAATGCATGCCTAAAATTTTTATTTGGTATTTTATGTTGATCTTTCCATTACTAAAGCAGTTCAATGAAGTTTTTACCTGATTTAATGTGGACTCTTATTTAAAAATATTAGGTGAGGAACACAAACCTTTTCAGAGTGAAATAACTTGTTCCATGCATTAGGTTTGCAGTTTGCAAACACCTCTAAGATCCCAAATCTCCTAGACTGACTAATTGGACTGAACTCCTGGGGCCAGCTCTTATTCTTTTATTTCCATAGTCATTTCTTTTTCTTTTTTTTTTTTTTTTTTGATTTCAGCTCTTCATGGGGGTACAAAAGCTCAGGTTATATACATTGTCCATGTCCCGCCCATCCCCCTGAGTCAGAGCCTCAAGTGTGTCCGTTCTCCAGACAGTGCGCTTGGCACTCACCATGTCATTTCTTAACTCCATCTAATAGTAATCCCTTTGATAGGATCTGCAAGCCTATAATTTTTTTATAAGCAGAAATATCTAGCAATATGCAGAATGGAAGACCATTGCAGGCTACTTGCATGCGCAAGATGTAGAGAGAGGTTTATTCACAAAGCCTGTGCTCTACACATATTTAGGAGAGATACAGAAATAAAAATACACTTTCAAAAAGGAAAAGCCTATGTGATAGGCTAGAACGTGACAACTGGAGGTGTCCACTGCCATCATGATGATCGACAATCTGCCTGTTAAGTTCTGATCCAATCTTCTCTTAGGATTTTGACCTTTACTTTGGTCTCATTATGAGAATGAGAAGTTCAACATTTTTCACTAAAGTAAAATTAATCAATACAATTTTAGGATTTTTTAAAAACCAGAAGTAACCAGTGTTTGGCCTCAGCCAGACTGATGTGATACAGAATGTAGCTTGTACGCCATAGAATTGTTCTTGCTCTGCCTCTCCACCCCTAGCCGGCTGTGAAGTCTCCTTTTCACCAATGCCCAGCTTCCCCACTCAGTGTTCTAAACCAGGATCTCAACCCTGTCTCCTGAGAGCCCACATCTGCTCCCAGGCTCCCTTCTCTATTCACTGTTTACGTAGGCAATCTCTTCTACACCCAAATGTAAGTGAGGTAAGTCTATTCTGCCTCTAACTATTTCTCAAAATCTGACCATTTCTCTTCTACCTACCACCTCTACTCTGGACTGTGATGCCACCATTCCCACCTGAATTACAGCAATGGCTTCCTGAATGGTCTCTCCATGACGACTCCTGCTCACTCTCCCACCTAAACTCTAACAGTACACACAGTGATATTTTTTTAAAGGCAAATCTGATTTTGTGCCATTCTTCATTGATTTCCCATTGCTATATCCTTAGTCTGGCTGACCCGTGTGTCCCACCTCTTCAACCTACTGTGGCTCCATGCTACTGCTCACTTGATAGTCCAGTTATACTTTTCTTCTTTTAATTCCTTGATTACATCATGCTCTATTTTGCCTCAGGGCCTTTGCACATGCTAAGAAATATTAATGCATTTTAAAAAGAACAATTTTCAACTACCACAACTACTCACCTACTTCTGTGCCCATATACTCTACTTTCTCTTATATTATTATGGATAAATGTCCTTGCTGTAATCCAAAGGTTAGTCCCTCCTCTTATATACTAGATCAATTCCCTTTTATCTACTCAAAGACATTGTCCCAGCAATTTCCTGAAACATCAATTTTTCTCTCTCAACTACATTATTCTTTTCAGCATGCAAACAAGCTATTAATTCTCTAACTTTAAAAAAAAAAAATCTTGGCTTCATGTCATCCTTCAGTTATGCCCATCGCTTCTCTTTCCTCTACAGGGAAACTAGCAGCATGGCAAGCAGCACAGCTAGCTCCCTCGCATTCTCTAAACCTTTATTCAAAGTCACATTCTCAGTGAGATCGTCCTTGGTCACTCTAAAACTCCAACCTCTCCAGATATATCATATACCTTCTCTGCTCCTCCCTACTCATACAAAATGCAAGATCCATAAGAGCTGGGATATTTGTCTACATTGTATACTATTTTGCTCCTGTGTCTATCTCCATGAGAGATAGACACCTCTTTTTGCTCACTGCTGTATCTTGAGTGCCTGTCATCATCCTTGTCAGAGAGAGGGTGCTCAATCACTCTGATGGAAGAAGAGATGAATGTAGGAGCATTGCAAAAGCTTCAGCTCTCCTTGGCCCCCTCCCTACCACAGGAAGCAGGTCTTTTAATACTTTAAAAGCTTAAATATCCTGATAAGTTGTCCACTCAGTCACTTCTTATTGAAGTTACTAAGTCTAAATCAAGGGTTGGCAATCTTCTTCTGTAAATGGCCAGGTACTAAACATTTTCAACTCTGCAAGTCACATGATCTCCATCTCAACTACTCTACTCTGCAGTAGTAGTGCATGCTCCAAGAAAAGTCATTTATAAAACAGGTGACAGGCAGCATTTAGCCTGCAGGCTGTAGTGTGACAACCCTTGGTCTAAGTTTTTCTGGATCTTAACTTATTTTCTAAACAGGATCACATGAAAACAACAATGACAACAAAATGGTGTAATTCTTTCCCATCCAGGTATCCAGGTTCAATCCCATCCATTGCCTCAACAGGCTCTTTGGTCCTTCCCAAGTGAAGATCTCATCCATTACCCCCACTTTCCACTCAATCTCCAGTTCACTACTAGCTTACAACTTAAAATTATTTCACAAAGGCAATTAGAGCCAACATTAAAGATAAAGAACAGTAAAAGAAAGTCTCTCTATTTGAAGACTTCACATGATTTTTACCCATAATATATGTCAAATCCCAATATGCATCATTGTCTCATGATACCTCCAAGGAAAGTAGATTAGAACTTTTCTTCTTCTGGAGCATTATTAGAAAGATAAATTCCAGGAGCAAACAAAAAACAAAAACAAAAACCATGCAGATTCTTACAATTCCTTTTCAGAGGCATTTACTAAAACCCATATTTTTAAATTTTGTAGATGATATATTTCTCTCTCAGGTGCATAGGCCTATGTCATGCAAAGCAATCTTTTGTTTGCTTATGCTTACAAAATGCTGCCAGGGGAATAATTTAAATGCAAATTAGAAGCTATCCAAAGACAACTTTATTTTATTGTTGTGATACGAGGCTAATGGAAGTAGTCAGTCATTTTCCAGGATAAAAATGTCCTTTAAATAAAAGAAATGGTACAGATGTTTCAACTGATGCCAATTTTATTTTTTGCAAATGTCATCTGATTTTGTTTTTCTCATCAATTAAAAGACTCGAATAGGGCATCATACAAAGTCAATTTTCTAAAAATAATAGTGTTCAAACTGTTAAAACAATAATCTGTGGCAGTTTAATAACAGATCTTAGTGTTATGTGGCAACACATATTATTTTGAATGGGCAAAGGTTTTAGTTACTGGTGCTAATTCATAACAATGAAATCCAACTGACTTTAGGTGACCATTGTTAAGCAGATTTTCACCAAGTTTAAGCTATTCCTGGGAGAAAGTGTTTGTATTTGTTAAAGGCATATTAACTTTTTCAGACCAATAAATCAGAGACCATTTAGCCCTGAAGATGTAATATCCTAATCAATAAATTAAACTCCAGATGTGGGGGGAAGTTTATGGAAAGTTGATCTGGACTTCTCTCAGGGCCTCAAATGCCTCAGGAATCCCAGTCACCCATTCTCTTTCATACCAGGGAAGGGTTACTTCGGTATAAGAATATTCAGCTCATGTTATCCTCAGCTAATTATTGATGTTAGTAGGGTCTTCCTTAGAAAGAGAGGGGTAATCTCAAGCAGAAATCAGAAAATGTTCAAGTATTCTATAAAGAAGATTAGAATCAAACAAAAGCCTTCCTCTGTCATTAGAGGTTGTGGAAATTTGGATAGAATAGAGAATTATAGTGAAACTTAGATGTGACATTCTGGCATATCTAGGTTAAGATCAAGGACTTTGAGATCTTGGTTAATATTTTGGTTATCTGGGACACTGGGGAAATTATTTAACTCCTACAAACTTCAGTTTTCTCTTCCGTAAAATGAAGAAAATAATGGTACCTACCCTAGGATTGTCCTAAGTCTCAAACACAATAAAACATAGCTAATGTTTGCAGCATAAGGTCTGATACATTCTTCAACTTTAATATCAAGAGTTTGAAACAGGAGATAAAGCACAAAGGAGAAAGAATACTGTGTTCATGGGGGTGGGAGGGATGGAAGCCAAAAACAAGAAAAATGTTGTAATATGTAGTTTCTTCAATATTGCTATTACTAATGGCAGAAACTGTTTCTAAACTATTCCAATTGAATTTTTGTTAAACTACTCAGATTTTTCTAAGCTACAAGAAGTATTACTATATATGCATATATAATTAATATTCTGAAGAATTTCAAAATTCAAGTATCCGTCCATTCCTCTTCACATTTCCACCATTAACATTGGAACAAGCCACTAAGTTATTTGAAATGATTCACATTTCACAAAGAATAGCCTTCTTAGATCCTTTCTATTTTACTAGAAAAGACTTCCTGAAGAACAGGTATTTTATTGGAGGAAAGATGGGAGAAGAAAACAAATTCCGAAGCACAGAATTATAATAGAAGTTAAAAAGCTGTGGCTATAATTAAACTAGAATCCGTTAAGGTAGAAAGAGGGTACCCCGAAGAAAAGGAGTCCTCACAAGCGTTTCTAAGAATGTTGTGGTAACCTGCATATGTCCTCTCAGCTGGGACTTGACTCTGCTGATAAGGTTTGAGGAGTGATCTGTCTCTGACACTACTTAAGTGCTTCACACACAAGTGTGCATTCATGCAAGTGCATGCACATCACAATAAAGAGAAAGAACTTCTAAAAGACAAAGATGCCTATAATGAAAGTATTTAATATAACGGACAGATTTTCATTTTTTTTCTTTATGATTGTCTTCAAAATGTTTATATCAGGAACAACTCTGATAAATTTAGCACTAGGTGTAAGGAAGAGTTAGATAAAAATGTGTTCCAGTATTCAAAGAGAAGCCTTTCTCAGTGGACTAATAGCAATCAAAGTTAATTCTCCTTCAGGACCAACTTCTTTTCAGATATATAGAGAGAGACGAGGAGAGAGAAACGTAAACATGGGCTGGGCGGGGGCGGGCGGAGAAAGAGAAAGAGAGAGAAATTAAAACAAAATAGTACTTATAGAGGAAAAATATTCTCTAGAGAGAAAAGACATGCAGTTTGTAGTTTTATGCACTTAATTAATTGAAGTGCAAACCACTCTCATTAGGAGTCCATTTTAAGCCTACCAGCTTGAACAGTCAAAAGGGAAAAATTACAATGAAGCTCTGTCCTTGTCTCTGTACTGACAGCTTTACAAACTTTGCCAGGGATATCTCAAGAGACTCTTTTTTTTGCTATCCTCCTTTTTGTTACCTTTTGTGTAAAAAAGAAAGCATTAAATACAATTTTTTTGCTTTGGTTTCTCCTCACCAACTTTCACCACTGATTTTCCATTAAAGTTCTAGAAAAGTCAGGGCACCTCCTGTCCTTTGGTTTCTAGAGTAATAAAGGGCTGTTACATGTCAGGGTTCTGGATTGCCAACAAGAGAAATCAATACTGATTAGCATAAGCAGAAAAATGAATTCATCAGAAAAACGTAGGATAGAACTCAGAATGGACAGGGAGCTTGATGAAGGATCAGGGAAGAAAGACTTGAGCAGGATCCAGGAAAGAAAATGAACAGCCAGGAGGCCAGATCAGTCTGGTGGACCCTGCAGCTCACCAGCTGGGCACACACCACTCCTGGTCACACTGTCAGCAGACACAACTGCCATGCCACTAGCTTGTCCACTCAATAGTGGCACATGCCCTACTGCAGGTCTGAGCCACCCAAGGTTCAAAGACCTGGCTGGGGACACCAGATTGGACATAATGAGGTTACAGACCCCCTTACACTAACTCTTACTTCAGGGAACGCCTGTCCCCTGCAGCTTCTCTAGTGGAAGGCTGGGTCCTCTCTCCTACCTATCCTGAGATTTCTCCAAAACAGAAAAATGTCAGACACTAAGCAGCAGAACCAGTTGTCTACCCCAGGACTTTAACTCCCTTGAGTTCTCATCCCTCTGACTAGCCTAAGGGCTGTGTGTGTGTCAGTTACATTCCCAAGCAACAGAGGTGACAATATAACTTTTAAACATTAAGAAAAAGAGGGGGAATAGCACCTGCCTTGTTGGCCAAATGAGCATCAAACTTAGGCTCATTCACAAAGAAAGTAAGAACTGAAACCAAAATGCTTTCCTGTCCCAGTGCCAAACAGTTTCGAGTCAAAGCTTAAGTGCCTGCTTTAATACTGCACAATCTGGAGCCTAAGCAAAAGTGACATAGGTACTTGCTCCAGGATGTGCTGGCTCCTGGAAAATACAGCTGTAAACCAACTGAACCAGCTTACTTATCGACACTAACAGTTTGCTCAAGGCTCCCGTTAAAAGGCTCACTTCACTTCAAGACCCCACTAATCCAAAACTGCTAGGCCCTAAATTCTGCTTAATCCCAACCATTTTTCTACCTAGCAAGATCAGGCCCCCAAACCTGTCCTTAAAACCCTATAAATATCCTTTCTTTATTTCCTTTTTCTGATATACTACTGGGTTTAAAGGTGTTTTTCTCCCTCAGTGAAACTAATACATGGTTCTTCTTGATTAATAGGTTCTGCTTGTAATCTTTTTTAGGGAACCAACAGAGGAATGGTTACACAAAATGATCTGGAGAATTCTGAAAGGTCCAAGTATCCCCTCTCCCCCATAGCTGTCAAAAGTTCCTGTCGGATTGTATTTAAGAAACAAAAGATCATATGTTTTATTTTTATCTGTCATAATGTATTCCTAGTACCTCAAATAGTGTCTGTTATGTACTAAGATTCAGTAGATGAATCTGGATGAATAAAACTACAAATAAATAATGAATGTGATTTTAACGTAATTCTGTTGATGGCTAAACACATATTTTCATCATTAGAAATTAAGATGAGAGAAAAAAATAACCACAATTCAGTTATTCCAAAAAATCAAATTATTTCACATTGCTTTCAAGCTCTTAACCATATGCCAGTTATATTAATATATTTTGCAGTGCTGTAACCTTAACCTAGATATACTTTTGTAATTTCCTTTTCTCCCAAAAAGTTTCTAAATACTTCCCTGTTGCCATGTAGTTATCATAATGATCGTCTTAATGACTGTATAAAGATCTGTGAAGTAAGTTTTCACTATTATCCATTCACTGTTTTGCCAACTACAAAGGAAATTTTGACATATAGAGGTGTTTTATAGAATCACTTAATAAACATAAAGTTATTAGCCCTCACTTCAGTTTTTTCAGTGGGTACTGGACAGAACCTACCAGAAGTTATAAACCAAAATGCGAAGATGTGGGTTCTTGTCTGTATTTGTTGCAGTAACCCTCTGATAATAAATTAACCTTCACATTTCTTTTTAAGATAAATGATGCCTTCTCTGCTTGGGTCCCTGTGGTGTATAATTAATACCCTTCACTAAAGCATCATGTATACATGATATATACTCTACACTTGCCAAATCCTAGTCACAATTACTATTTCAGAGGGAGTGAATTAATAAAAACAAAAAAGTGACCCTGAGAAGGTCACAGAACAGAATAAAAAAATGTGTTTGCGTAAGTATTATATCAAGGTTCTGAGTCCCAGGTCTCAACCATAAAATAATATGAAATAGTCTTAATTAAAAATTAGCATCATTACAGCTTGCTTGCTGTAAATTAAAGTCTGCAAATAGTATGTTACATCCAAGTTAAGGGCAAAGCCAAATGCATGCACCTTTCTGTTGCTTCACTAAGGTCATAGTAGGAACCCAAGTCATTAAAGGCATGTTTTCCACGAATACAATTTGTCTGCATGGAATTCAATATCATTATTTATTTTACTGCTAAAATTTCCAGCAATGATGAACTGGAATAATGCTTGAATCTCAGAAGTAATACTTGGGAATATTTAAGAAAACAGTAGTGTTTAATTCGATGATCATTTCTAAGAAAGGAAATTCTCAGAAAAAAACTTCAAATGCTAATTCAAAATACCTAAGTTGTTGTAACTAGCAAAATAAATATTAGATATAAAAATTATTTAAAATAAAATATTTGATTGAAAATCGTATTGCACATTAAAAAGAAAATCAGATCCTTCTCCATATTTCATGGCCTATAATAAATCTAGAAAACAACTGAATATTTGGAAGATGAAAAAGTCTCCAAACACCAGAAACTGCTGCTGTTCCATGGATGCTGAAAGTACAAGAACCCAAGAATGCTATTGTGGACCTACTTATTTAGACTAGGACAATCTCCATGGCCCTTCCAAAAGACTCACCAGCTGTGCTCAACTTCTTCCTGCCTGAATGAAACACCTGTCAGTCAGCAGACAGCTGGAGAAATTCTTGAAAATGTTTTGGAATTCAGCCATTGCAATCATATCTCAGAGAACTACCCGAGATAGAACTTCTTCCTCTCCTCTGTGTTCTTCCAGTTCTCATCCTCATGCTGTGCTATGATTTCTCCCTCCCATCTACACTGTCACTCTTGTTCATCCCAAATTATTCAGTTAGGTCATCTGGAACCCTTTTTTTCCATGGAGAACAGACTTCCCTTCATCCTCAGCATTGTCACTGAAGAGTTGCCCCACATCTCCTGACTTCTTTCAAACTTGGCTCTTCACTGAGGATGCCACTTTCCTGCAGTGCCTTCAGGTGAGGCTTCTCTGGTTCCCAACTCTCTCTCGGGGTCCTGACATGGGGGAGGTGCTCTGCTGGTAATTCACATTGACTTGCTGATTATTACTCCACCCTCCTCTGACATCTATACCAATCAACTCTACATCCTCATCACAGACTTCTGCTAGTCTCCCTGGTCACCATGTCTCATTCGTTGACATCACCTTGACATCCTGAGTCCTGCTCTACCTTAGATGACTTTGATGTTGATATGGAAGAGTCACCTCATGCTAAAATTTCCCAATTCCTCAAGTACTTCTTTTCAACAGCAATCACCCTCTCCCCTGGCATCCTTCTACATCTTGAACATAAATTGCCTCTAGCATTTATATCTTAAGGTTCAAACTTTCTGTCCTCCAAATATAATCTCCTATCTTTTCAGCTTGCTCAGTTATTCTAATTTCACCTGTTTGACATAATAGAAATCTCTAGAGACTTTAAATATTTTCTATATCAATCAGTATCCTCTTATATTCACTCATTTCCACATTCAGCTTAGTTGCCACAATTCATCACTTCTCTTACTCTTTTGCAAATGCTTGCAAATCCTTGTCCTATTTTTCTTACGTTGCACCTATTTGCCAATTTTGGATTAATCCAGCTGTTTGCTTTCTTGGTGCTTATATCTTGGCTGCTTAGCACTACTAGAAAATATTACAAAAATTGCATTTATTGCATGAAAAGTTAACAGCAACTTTTATCAACTGTACCTTCAATTGACCTACTGGTCTAGCCATGCTTTAACAGATTTTAGTTATCTGGATGCAGTCACTCTGCTTTTTCTTGTGTCTAGACTTTGGCCCTGCTGTTCTCTCTGCCTGGTACCATCTTCTTTTGGTCTCAACTTAGGTGTCAGTTCCTCACACACTTAGGTTATTTTTCTCCCCTATGATCTCATATTACTCCATATGTCCCCAGTCATAGTTGTACATTATATGTAACAAACAAGATTGTAGTTGCCTGTTTTCCTTGTGTGCCCTATTTGATTGCATACTCTGTGAAGGAAGTGACTTTATTTGTCTTATTGAGCCTACTGTCATCAGTGTATAGCTCAGTATATAGCAAACCAGAGACACTATTAGTTGGATGAATATAAAGTGAATACATTATTATATGATTAATATATGATTGAAGGGATAAATATATCTACCAGTATCCCTTGCATGTATCCTTTTGCTTTTAATTCAACTTTGGAATGTGGGTATAAATACAGGTGTTTTTGTTTTATTGTGATTTGCTTTATTCAACTTTGTTTTATTGAACCTCACAGATATTGTGCTTTTTACAAATTGAAGGTTTGTGGCAATCATGCATCCAAAAGGTCTATTGGTGCCATTTTTTTCCAACAGCACGTGCTCACCTTGTGTCTCTATGTCACATTTTGGTAATTCTTATAATGTTTTAAACTGTTTCATTTTTTTATTATATTTGTTATGGTGATGTGTGATTAATGATCTTTGATGTTACTATTGTCACTGTTTTGGGGCACCATGAACAGTACCTGTATAAGATGGCAAACTTAGTAAATGTTGTGTGTGTTCTGACTGCCACCAACCAGCAGTTCCCCCATTAATCTCCTTCTCCTCAGGTCTCCCTAGTCCCTTAAGACACAACAATGTTAAAATTAGGACAATTAATAACCCTACAATATCCTCTAAGTGTTCAAATGAAAAGAAGAGTTGCATGTCTCTCACTTT
Source organism: Lemur catta (assembly GCF_020740605.2). NCBI lineage: Eukaryota > Metazoa > Chordata > Mammalia > Primates > Lemuridae > Lemur > Lemur catta. The sequence goes on from NC_059139.1 coordinate 37,321,825, forward strand.
AAATCAAAAGCTAGAGATGATTAAACTTAGTGAGGAAGGCATGTCAAAAGCTGAGATAAGCTGAGAGCTAGGCCTCTTGCATTAGTTAGCCAAGTTGTGAATGCAAAGGAAAAGTTCTTGAAGGAAATTAAAAGTGCTACTCTAGTGAACACACAAATGATAAGAAAGTGAAACAGCCTTATTGCCGATATGGAGAAAGTTTTGGTGATCTGGATAGAAGATTCAAACCAGCCACAACATTCCCTTAAGCCAAAGCCTAATCCAGAGAAAGGCCCTAACTCTTTCAATTCTATTAGGTCATTAAATATGAAATGTCCGATTTAAAATCAAAAGTGTAGTTTATTATATCTCAAACAAAAAGTGGTACAATTAATCAAAGTACATGCCTAAACTATCAACACAGTTTTGCCATCTTAACAGTAGGGTGTTTATGCCAGCAGCGAAGAAGCCTGGAGAGCAAGCAGCAATGAAATCGCAAAAGGTGTTTTCCATAGCTTATTGAGAATTGATTATTTTTCCTTGCAAGAAGTGGTCCAAAGCCTGGAAGAAGTGGTAGTCAGTTGTTGCAAGGTCTGGTGAATACAGTGGATGGACATAGAGTTTCCAAGTCTAGCCTCTGCAGTTTGAGCAGCGTTATTTGAGAGACATGTGGTCAAGCATTGTCTTGTAAGAAGATTGGCCTGTCTCTATTGACCAGTCTTGGCTGCTTAATCACAGGCATCCTCATCATTTTGTCCAGTTGGTTGCAGTAGACATCCACTGTAATAGACTGACCAGTTTTCATGAAGCTGTAGTGGAATACCAGTGCTGGACCACCAAACAGACACCATTAGCTTTTTTTGATGAATATTTGGTTTTGGACTGTGTTTTGGTGCTTCATCTTCATCCAACCATTGTACCGAACACTTGTGATTGTCAAAAAACATCCATTTTTCATCACACATAACAACATGGTGTAGAAATGGTTTGCCATTATGTCGTGACAGCAACGAAAGTCAAGCTGTAAGAGGATTTCTCTTCTGACACTCATTTAACTTATGCAGTACCTATCTATCCAGTACCTTACCTTGCCAGTTTGTTTCAAATGGTCCAATATTGTTGGAATAATAATGTCAAACCTTGCTGCTAATTCACATATAGGTTGAGATGGATTTGCCTCCACTACAGCTTTCAGCTCATCATTGTTTACCTTGGTCTCAGGTTGCCCATGTGGTTCACTTTCAAGATTAAAATCACCAGAATAGAACTTCTCAAACCATCAACATACTGTGCATACATTAACTACATCCTTCCCAAACACTTTGTTGATATTTCTAGCTGTCTGTGCTGCATTGGTTCCACGATGGAACTCATATTCAAAAATAACTCAAATTTTTTTCTTATCCATGGTTTCACAAAAATTGCTCTAAAAAAATTTGAAAGATAATCACAAGCCAAACCATTTGTTTGAAAGACTGATGATGGACCATCACAATAAAAATAAAACAAGAGGTGTCAAAGTGAAATATCAGAGATACCAACTGTCAAACTTAGTACCTAACAAAATTGGACATTTCATGCTTAATAACCTAATACTGTAAGAGCTTTAGAGATTCTATGATGTGTGAGGAAGAAGTCAGTGCTTTTTAATTGTTTGTTTTAGGTTAGATTCAAGAATTGCTACTGGTGTCTGAAATAGGATATTTATTGAGATATATAGTAAAGTGCTCTATTACTCTCAAAGTCTAATTTTAATCTTGAAAATCATAAATTTTAAAGAAAAAATAAGGCTATTTAATAGATTTAACTAAATCAGAGAAATGCTTTAGAAATAAAAGGCTTGTGATGCCTTGTGGGTATCCTGAGAAGTTTAGATAAACACTATGCCTACAAATTTCATTTAAATAAATCAAAGACAAAAGAATCCAGTTTCTTTTACTTAGCATATATCTTTAAGATTATTGAAAGTACTGCTTCCCAATTTCATTTTAGTGATATTTTTAGAATCACATCTGGCTCAAGAATACTATATTTCTAAAAAAATCTTCACAATCACAATTATGTCTCCCATTTTAAGTTTTTGAAAGCTTTGCCTAGTAAGTTGTAGATCTTCCAAATAATGTTCAATAAGAACATATCAGATAAATCTTTTGAAACGTGAACACATATCCAATATGAAGGTACCAAGCTTCCTGGGTAGACCATGAAATACAACCCACTAGCTCCATAAACCCTTATATCCAAAATATTTCAAATAAGAAATGCCCATTGTTAATATTTTCTAAAGTTTAAAAGGCCAAATTTGAAAAATCAGATATGTCTGTTTTAACCAGCCTTCTGTTTTTCTTGCTTTTATTTTCTGTTTGGATTTTGATTCAGTAACAAAATGCTGAAAATAACCTTTTTTGTTGTTTAGTCTACAGTACCATTTGTACTCCAGAACACTAGATGATGAATGGTTGATCAAAGAATCCAATGTCTAACTGGCAGCTGGGACTACTATTCCTTCTGTGAATGGAACATGACTCAAAGAAAAGGTTTCTGGAAGATCTTTGTATAATGAATCCTTATATGACTAAAGTACTTCTTTCCCCTCTGTTGGATAGTTAATTTTATCCCCCACACGACCATTTCTTTCTTTAAATTCTTTTCATTTTCTTTCTTTCTTTTTTTACTAGGACACAGTGATACAAAGGTACACAGTGTACTTCTCCAGACAGGTAATAGGATGCTAGTGATGAGAAAGTGTTTGTAATATTCTCCACCCACCCATATCCCTGAATATACATCTCTCCAGAGGAGTGTCATCATATCACAGGGGGACAACTTGCTCCTTGGCTCTCATTTTATTATAGCAAGTGCAGCTGTGAAACACAACTAGAGAGATTTAGTGCTACCCCCTTTATGCTTCCTCTGTTCCCACCACTTCCTACCAGTGTGCTAAGGCCTCGTTAGAGTATCTGGGAGTACATGGGCCACCCGGGGAACATAAGCCAGGGATCGAGTTGTGGCTAAAAAGCTTCTAAATCCTCTTGAGGATTCTGAGCAGGGAAATATTTAGAAGTCAGCAAGGTTCTTAGAGAAGCAAAGCAGAAGGAAGGAGGACCTTCATTCTCATTCCAGACATCATTGAACAGTGCTTGAAAGCAGGACATGTCTGTGGACAGGTACGAAAAGTAAGATATAGACTTCTTAACACAAATGTGACAAGTCTGTAATAACTGTAAGTTTATCAGTCAGGAACAAATTTTTGGTTGATTCTAAAACCTGCTAGAACATCCATCTCTACCCCAAGAGTTATTAGTGGAGGATCTCTGATGCCAATACCAGTTAGAAGAAAAACATCAACATCAACAAACACAATGTGTTCCAATATTTTCCTCATATAAGCGTAGTAGTTGTTGTTTTATATTGAGTATTTACAACATGCCTCAAACAGTGCTAAGTATTTTATCTTTATAACAAACCCATGAAGTAGTTACCCATTATTCCTACTTTTGCCTTGTAAAATTAGAAACTTAGAGTGGTTAAGAAAATTTCCAAGGTGATATAGCTAGGAAGTGGTGAGGCAGGCCTCAAATTCAGACCACCTGCGCCCACTCTTGACCACTCACTCCCCTGCTGTCAGCCACCACGGACGTGCTTTCATTTCATTCTGAGCTTTTCCTTGTCTGCCCCCTTAGTGCCTAGAAGTCCTGTCTACCACCATCCAGCATTCGATGGATCAACTGTCCTTTTCGCCAGATAAAATTGCCCTGCGGGTTAAGTGTCATTATTATTACCTGCTTTCCCCTTATTACGCAGGTCCGCTTCTTGCTTTGTGTTTAATTCTCTACCGTGCATACTTCATCCATTTTCTTTTTGTTGTTTTCCCCATTTATCTGGCCATCCCCCTTTTTATTTTCTCCCACCTAATTCTGTTGCTTCATTATCTCTCTTATCTTCATTTTCCAATGACAGTTTTCCCTTGACAAACACAAACACACACATACACACACACTTTAGAGGTTCTTAGAGTTACCACCATATTAAAAGTAAACAGAAAGTACAAATTCAAAGTACTGTCTGGGAGAAAATATTCACTTTATAATACATATACCTACAAGAGACTCATGTCTAGAATATATAAAGAACCCCTAAAAAGCAATAAGTAAAAGAAAAACTGGATAAATATCTAAATGGGCATAACACAAAGATTTCCAAATGTTCATTAAACATATTAAAATATAAATAATATCACTACTCATCAGGGAAATGTAAATTAAAACCACAGTAAGATACCACTACACATTCACCAGAATGTCTGAAATGAAAATAACAAGTGTTGGCTAGGATGTACAACAATCATAATTTCCACACCTTGCTGGTAGGAGGGCAAAAGGGTACATTGCTTTGGAAAATTGGTGGGCAGTAATGAAAATAAACATCTGCCTACTTAAGACTCAGAAATGCTACTCCAAGGAATATGCGCAAGAGAAATGAGTACATATTTCCACAAAAAGACTGGTATAACAATGTGCACAGTAGCTTTACTTGTAATAGCTCTAAACTAGAAATAACCCAAATGTTTATTTATAAAAGAGTATAGATAAATTATGTTATATTCATATAATGGAATACTGCACTACAATAAAAAGATAAATAAATTATGTTATATTCATATAATGGAATACTGCACTAAATGCTGAGATATACACTAACATAGATAAATATCAAAAAACATTTTGAGTGGTACAAACCAGACACAAACATTTCATACTACATAATGCCATTTGCATGAAGTCCAAGAAGAAGCAAAACTAATCTTTAGTGAGAAGTCAGGAAATATAGTGGTGATTACATGGGTGTATAAAAATTCATCAAGGTGTATACTTAAGGTTTGCATATTTTACTGAATGCAAATTATACCGTAATAAAAAGGTTTTATAAGAAGAAATGGATAGAAAATTATTTAAGAGGGAAATATGGAAAGCTATGACATTCAAAATTACTTCTTTGCCAAGTTTATAATATTTCAAGCCACTAATAGCTATCCCTTTTACTTCAGAGAGGGCCAATGAACACCATGAAGCTTGAGTGATCCTCCCCTGTATGGGAAATAGCTGGTGAGTGAGTTCAAGGTTGTTGGCATCCCAGGTCTTAACAATTCTGTTTTGTGTTCCAGTTTCTAAAGGTTGCCAAATCTCAACACACACAACCTAACAACTTAGGCATATTCCCAGGGAATTGTTAAAGAGTGCCCACTTGAACACATTTACTTTGCTTGGGAAAAAACTTGAAGTAGAAACATGGGAAGTGTGAACAGCTAAAAGCTCCCTTCAACTCAGTCTCTTCACCCAGGTACTTCCTGAGGAAGCTAAACAGCTGTCATCCATAAAACTTATTTTTGCAGGCCAAGTTCTTTTTTGGAAACTAATTACTCTCAGGGCTATATCATGACTTTCTAAAGGGATGAAACAAGTCTCTAGACCCAGTGCCTGATCCTTGACAGAGCACATATCGGGTGTACTGATACACCAGAAGAAAGAGCAAAAAGCCATGATGTTATAAGAGAATGGAAATAAATCCAAAGGGCATGAAAAGTCTCCTTCAGCATCAAAGACTTGCAATTGCTAAGGTCTCAGAATAGGTTGACAGTGGCACCTGAGGGCGTACTAACCTTTAATTAAATAGGGAACTTGGCTGTAGACAACCCAGCTAAAATCGTCTAAATTTCTCATTAGCGCTTTCTGACAGCTGTGAAGGAACCTGGGTTTCTTGGTTAACTGAAATGGATACAGAATGTAACCACTAACTTTACCTTCTATTTATCTTCCAAAAGCTTAGACATTCCAGAAAATTATAGTCCTGAATTTTCTATTCTTCAATATTCAATTCACCAATTTTTATTTTTGCTTTCTAAGGTAGTAAAAATCCCAGTAATATATCCTTAGTCATTGTTTCTTGTTGATTGGCCATTCTCATTCCTTGTTTCTCTTAGCTGCATTTTTCGTAGAAAAAAGTCACCTTTGTTTCATCTCTCAAAAAAATGAATTATTTTCCTTCATAATATTGAATAAATTTATAAATAGTAAGTACATTATTGCTTATACAATCTTCTCTTGTTATACTCAGGGGATTGGTTCCATGACCCCCCCAGGCATACAAAAATCTGCACATACTCAAAGCCTACAGTGCACTAAGCAGAACCTGCATGTAGGAAAAGTCAGGCCCTCCCCACGTTCAACTTCTACATCCCTCAAATGCTATATTTTTGATCCATGTTTGGCTAAAAACAATCCTTATATGTGTGCTGTTTGAGGGTCAGCTGTACTTAATTCTTAGATTTCTGTTTCAGAAAGAAATAAATTTTAAACCAACAGCTATGATACAGACAATTCTGAACCTCGAAGACTCCTTGACACTTGAGGACTATTTGTTTTTAGCAACACATTCAAATTCAATTAAATAAGCTTAGCTTTTACCTGAGATTTTTAATTAGATGCATTGTACAACTACACTGAGATATATTAAATATACTGCATCATTTTCTTTTAAGGCCATGTGATATAACACCAACTTGGAATGAGAAATCTTGTTTAGCTCCCAAACTTTTTCAGATACCAAAGTTAATCGAATATACTAGGGTCCAAAATTAGCATATTTTAATTTTAATTATAATCTCTTCTTCCTCAAATGTGAAGAAAGGAAGATTATGATTCTAAAATGAACTTAGTATATACAAAAGAATTAATCAGGCCTGTGTCTATTAAATTTAGAAAGGTCTATTTGAAAGGTTGGCCCTTAGATAACATCTGGGAACTTGGATTTCAGGAGGTGTCCTACCATCCCTTAAATGGTAAGAGTGGCTCAAGGTGCATAAATTTGTGTCTGCAAACAATGTGGTGTATGCTGAAAACCTACTTTCCTTCTAGAAGTCTGGAATTTGAGTACAACCTCAGCAGAGGGCACTTAAGTGACCAGCCCTCAATAAAAGCTCTGGGCACTGAGTCTTTAATAGGCTTCCCTAGTAGAAAGTGTCCCTAGTGAACACGTTTCACACGTGTTGTCACAACTCATTACTGGAGGAATTAAATGCATCCTGTCTTACTCCACTTGCAGAGGGGATTCTTGGAAACTTGTGTCTGGTTTCCTCCAGATTTTGCCCCATGTGTCTTTCCCTTTGCTGATTTCGCTTTGAATCCTTTTGCTATAATAAATCAAAGCCATGAATATTACTATTTGCTGAGTTCTGGGAGCTCTCCTAGCAAATTGTTAAACCCAGGAATGGTCTTGAGAACCCTAGATACACCTGTTATCTGTGAATTCTGCCCTCTACACAGATGAACAGCAGCAATGTTGATCCCAAAGAGAGGGGAAATAGTTTTAGGGGATCAGCATTTTTCCAAGAAATGTACAGGTCAAGTTGTCCTACTAAATTCCCACCTGCGTTAGTGAGTCTCATCAACATATACACATTCTTCTTTGGTAGGCAAACACATGCCTTAACAACAACAACAACAAATACATATTTTGTCTTCCCTTTGCTTCAAGGTAAGAATTTGTCATCTTCTTATTTACCTAGTAGTAATTTTATCATACTTTTGAATAACACCAGTCCCTTGGACTGGTTGGTAACAATTCAAACGGCTAAATTCAGTATCTTAGAGTTGAGTTACTAACCAAGTTTCCTCTGAGCACAACTTTCCTAACAACTTTTAGCAAAATCCAAAAGGTACCTTCCCTAGAGACACCATTCACTTGACAGAGAATGAGGAAGAATCACATTTGTAGCATAATGTTTTGTTCTTATAGTCGTAGCAAATGCTCGAGTCTGTCTGTGTATGAGCCACTGACTTAACCCTCTTTCCTTTCTATCCAAGCCTCTTAACAATGCAGCTGGCCAAAGGAACAAATAATGGATGTGCCCACTATCCTGAATTTCTTTCACAATTTTTCATCTGGTGACATTGCTATTAAAGAGCAAAAACTTCATTGGTAAACAGCAGGAAAAAGAATAAAAACACAAAAACTATACTCTGGAAAGTAGGAACTACTAATGTTACATGATGGGGACACAGTTTGTGGTTGATTTTTTTATAAGTACTAATGGAACATAAAATCACCTTATATTGTGAGCTTAAACAGTATTCTGGTAAGCAACACCTCAGAGTGTCAAAGGCCAAATTACTAGACTTGTGAATATAATTACATATTTATTTTGATTCTAATTACAATACAAGCTGTTCTTGATTCTAAATTAATTGTGCATCAATGAACATTGCCTTTTGTTTCCAGGTACGTATCCCAACATGGTAATTTGTCCATTAGTTCTCATTTGCTAAGAATTTTTTTATTAAATTGCATCTGGCCGATATTAATTTGCCAAGTACAACTGCCCTTATTAGCATTCATCAACACATTTTCAACTCTTCCTGTCCAAATGGTTTGACTAAAATGTCTTCTCCTGCAGAGATAGATGGTACCTGAGAAAAGCCATTGTTCTTTTTTTGACTCTAGAAACCCCATTATCTTCCCACTCAAATCAAGCAACGAGCCACAAAAACTCAAAAGGCCACAGATAGCAATCACCATCTAAAACATAAAATGGGGAAATGACACCCAAAGACACTCACCCACTGGAGTCTGCAGAAGTGATGGCAATCAGAGGCAGAATCTTCAGGGGGAGGCTGGTCGGTCTTTGAATGTTCTCTGATTCACTTTTCAAGTCAGCTTGTTCCAACTGTCTGAAGGCGAGAGGGGGAAGCTGAATGTTTCGGCATGAAAGTCTCCGTACAAGATAGGGTTCCATTCCTCGGAAAGGGTCTTCCTCTTCATTACTGGAATGTAGTGTTTCCTCAGAGGCCTAAGGCAAAAGTTCAAGAAAGTACATGTAATCAACAACAGTCCCAGTATTTATCATTTTATAATGGCTTTATAATTTTCTGCTAAAGAAATTAAGTAAAATTTATACATAGAAAATGCTAACTAGGAAGCAACAACATTAACAGAAAAATACCTGGTGAAAAGATGAAAACTCATAACCAAAATCTAAATTTATTTTTAAAATAGTAAATTCATTCACAAGACATGGCTTGGTTATAACAGTTAACTAATATCTTCAGTAATCTTAGAATTTATAAGCTTTGCACATGAATTCTATAAAATCAAGGATAAATCAGGTTTTTTTTTTACCTTCTATGAAATGAATTACAAAAAATTCATTTTAATGTATATCATGGCATATGCATGTGTCAGGCTATATATACAGTTATGTATTGCATAAGGACAACACATAACACATAATGCATTTCTCAGGGATCCATCTTGAGAAATGTGTCATTAGGCTATTTCGTCATGCAGACATCATAGAGTGTACTTATTATGCAAACCTAGATGGTATAGCCTGCTACACAACTATTCTACATGCTATATAGACCATTGCTCCTAGACTACAAACCTATACAGCAAGTTACTGTTCTGAATACTGTAGGCAATCATAACACAATAGTATATATTTGTATATATAAACTGTACAGTAAAAATACAGTATTGTAATCTATGAGACCACTGTAGTATATATGGTCCACAGTTGACTGGAATGTCATTATGCAGTGCATGACTATATATATGTATATGGTTTTTCCCCTTATATACATGCTTATGAAAAGAGAGGAATAAAATGAATCCTATTTTTCTTGACACTTAATACCATATTTGTAATATATGTTTTCATATGTCACATGTTACTCAGATATTCTCTTGGAAATTTTTATAAGACTCTGTGCAGTAGATTAAAAAATACATGAAAACAGTACCAAGTAAAATTATATTTAGATCACAGCTGGATTTTGCAAATTTGATACATGTCATCCACATGCAAAGACAAACCAATTATAGAATAAAGTAGAAAATTTAATAGTTTGATTCTAGTTGAGAAAAATATACTATTACATGAGCAATAATTATTGTCAAGTGGCTGGGTAGTCTACTGTAGTAACATTTATTATATCCATATACTCAGAATTATAGTACCACTAAATGTTATAACATTTTTCAATAGAGTGCTGGGTTTTTGAATCCTTGCATTGTCACTTCACTCTTCACTAACTGTGTTCTTAGTGTTACTTAACCTCTCTAAGGCTTCTGTCTTTTCATTATAAAAATGGGACTAATATTAACATATTAAATGAGACCATGCATGTGATGTGCACAACTCATTACCTACGATGGGATAAGCAATCATAAATGATAATTTCCTTCCCTTCTGAGTTTTATAGGTAAAGAAACTAGCCCAGTGAGGCAAAGCACATTTCCCAAAATTAGCTTGTTGGTTATAAGTTAAAATTGCATGGACTTGGGAGCACCTAGACCTAGTTTAGAATCTTTATTGCACTCCTTTTTGTACTACTAGCTTTGGGCAAGTAACTTTGGCTCACTGAGGTTGTTTCTGCTTCTGAAAATTGATGTAATAATATTTACCTTTCAGGATTATTATCTGGACCTGATGTGAAGTATCTGGAGCACCAATATCTGCCACAAAGTTTGCACTCAACAAAATGGCAGCTATTATTACAATCTAGGCTAGTTCTCCTTTTCTTTCCATAGCACTATGCTGCCTTTGATGCTCATTCTCCATATTGGTTTCCAAATTGAAAATTTGTTTCTTCCTGATTTGTATCTTGAGAAATGTGAAAGGATGTACAATGGTGGACTCTATTCAATCTTGGGTTGTATTGTCTAATTTTATGGACAAACAGGAAAATAGAAGGGCACCCCAAAAGTAAATAAGAGGTCAAAGCTTAAAACAAAGTTTATATTTATTTTAAATTTAGATCTGAAGATCTAGATTCCAAAAATATGTGCTTTGTTTGTTTTTTTTTTTTTTTTTTTTTTTTTTTTTTTGAGACAGAGTCGCACTTTGTTGCCTAGGATAGAGTGCCGTGGTGTCAGCCTAGCTCACAGCAACCTCAAACTCCTGGGCTCAAGCAATCCTTCTGCCTCAGCCTCCCAGGTAGCTGGGACTACAGGCATGTACCACCATGCCCGGCTCATCTTTTCTATATATTTTTTTAGTTGTCCAGCTGATTTCTTTCTATTTTTAGTAGAGATGGGGTCTCGCTCTTGCTCAGGCTGGTCTCGAACTCCTGAGCTCAAATGATTCACCCGCCTCAGCCTCCCAGAGTGCTACGATTACAGGAGTGAGCCACCTCGCCTGGCCTAAAAATCTGTGCTTTGAGAAATCTATTTGCTTTCTAAAACAGCATCAGTAATAAAAATGGTTAATATTTATTGAATCCAAAAAGAAAATATTTATTGAATCCTTATGATGTGGTGCTGTGTTTTACATATAACACCTCATTTATTTTTTACTAAAATCCTATGAGTTACCTTCTTTTACTTTTCTCATTTCATCCATTAAAAAAAAAAGAGAGAGAGATCTATAAAATAGCATGCTTTAGCCATACAGCCTCATGGCTGGTAGGGTGACAAACCATCTTGGTTTGCCTGAGACTTTTTGATTTTTAGCACCAGAAGTCCTGTGTCTGGGGAAACCTCACAGTCTCAAGCAAACCAGGATGGTTGATCACCCTACAAGTCAGAATCCAAACCCAAATCTCTTTTAAGTTAAAGCTGGAGCTAATAACCACTGGGTTGTATTGCCTTAACAAGTATAGTTTGTGGCAGGGTGCATAGTACTAGAAAAGAATAGAACACACACTAATTGACCATAATTCAATACACCTCATGCTTTCATTTTTTAAAAAAATTTAACAAAACTGAGATCAGATCAGCCCTATATAAACATTAGAAATTAATAATAATCTTTGATTAAATCGGGTCATAGAAATGCTAGGCCCTACTCTGCCACTAATTACTTATGTTGTCTTATAAAGTCACTTAACCTTGTTGGGCTTTAGTCTCCTTAGGCATTAAAATCAAGAGGTCTTACAAAACAAACCTTAAGACCACTTTCAGTTCTGAAATACTCTGATTTTGTAACAACCTATGGCAAAGCAATGTTTCTGTGAGACAGCAAATATATTTAAAAAAAGAGAGAACATACCCACAACGTAACAGTCTTAGCTTTTACATTGGGAAAGTGAGTCTCTGTATACTTATGAAGTTCATGTAAGGACAGAACTGTGAAATTAACCCACACTCTTGGATTGCTAATAGCTCAAAAGTAAGTTACTAACTTATTTTGTGCATATACTCTTTTCTTCAGGATGAACATAGAAAAGAAGAACAAAGAATGAATCTAGCAAAGTTTTAGTAGGACTGTAGCTAGCCAGAATTAACATCTTTTTGTAAGTGTGTAGCTGCCCACTCTGGGTGTTAGCATTACAATTGCAAATATGCTTTATATAACCCAGATTAACTGATGAATGGCTTAATGTTTGTGACATTTTCTTTTTGATAAAACTGCCTCAAGAGGTGACTTCTTTTGAAAGAACTGCCTCTATTAAAAATAAAGTTTGTGTTCATACTCATATATTGCAGTTTAAACCTAAATTTTCTATAATTATTTTTATCTTCATAATAAAAATGATAAAGCAGATGTCTGTATCTGAACATTTTCTATTTGAAAACAGTATAAGTGGCTTTTTCACATACCAAATTAATGTGCATCAATTATGCTTCAAAAATAAATAGAAAAACTTTCTCAGATAGAAGGTAGGAGGTTAATGCCCTTATTTTGGAAAGAAATGTAAAACTACCAGAGCAATATGTATCTTGTGTTATTGCTAGAAAAATGGCATATTTGCAAGGAGATGAGGGAGAAGATAGTATTTCTAATGTCTCCAAGCCATTATATCTCAAAATGTGGTGCTCAAACCCTCTATATAAGAATCACAGAAGGTGCTTGCTAAAATTCAGACTCCCAGGTCCTATCCCAGATCTGCCTGACCAGAATCTCTATTAGAGTTTGGAAGTCTGAGTAAATCCCAGTATGTTTCTGTACATACTAAAGCGTAAGAACTAATGGTTTTGGCATTTTAGACAAAGTCTAATAAGATTGTCTGGCAAAAATCCATCCACAAAGATGTGCACTAAAGCTCATTTATAATAACAAATAACTGGATATAATCTAATTGCTGTACTGAGGGATTGGCTTAATAAATTTTGATACATTATATGATGAAATACTATGAGGCTGTTAATGCAGAAGAATATGTGATTATCTTCATGATATAATGTTCAGTGGGAAGAACAGATTATAGAGTGATCTCATTTTTATAAAACAATAACATCAAAAAAAGCCACATATATTCATAAAAAAATTCTGGGAGGATATATCCCAATTCTCTAAATTGGCTCTCCCTGGGTGGTGATATTGGTAATGATTCTGTTTTTACCTCTTTATTAATTATTAGCTTCTATATTATCGATAATAAAAATGTCTTATTTTTGAATAAAAAGTATAATAAGCATCATCATAATAAAAAACATTCACCTTGCTATTGATGGGACTTAGAAACATTTCTTATTCAGCTTCAAGATATGCAACATCAAAAGAAAAGAAATGCTAAAATATTTGAATGAATTTACATTATAGTAAAATAAAATTATCCTTAATAATTAGCCAACTTATAGTTGACATACAAATAACTTTAATGTCATGCTTTTCACTGTTAGGACAAATACTTCTCTGAAAGACTACCTAAAGGAAACAATTTCATAGTAATTTATACTTAAAATGAGCATTACATTTATTTTCAATATTATTATTATCATTTTCCTTTTTGTTTCTTTCAGCTTCTATGCAAGGTATTTAATTAATTCCTTTGTTCTTTTTTTTTTCTCTCAATGTAGATAACAAATCACGTAATGGTCTTTAGTGCAAGGACATACACATAACTAGTGTTAAATAAATTTCTGCAGTTCCTAATAATCTTACAGTTTTTTATATTTGTTTCACATGCATATTTAAAAATGAAATTTCTATAGAGAAATCCCCTTAAAATGAATATACATAGTCATTGCAGGAAAGAATGTTTCTTTGTGGGCACACAACTAGACTGCGTTTCCAGACTCCCTTGCAGATAGATGCAGACATGTCAATGAGTGTTACATTATATGCCAATGGATTATAAACCAAGGACATGTGTGCCACTTTCAGATCGGGAACATCAAAACCTTATGAGTACAATCCCCCATTTTCCCCCCTGCAGCCCTTTTCCATGTGTTAAAGATGGTAGAACCATAAGATGAAAGAAGCCATGGTTCCTTACTGCTTATAGGAGAGCCACTTGCCAATCAGGGACACTTAATTTGGGCTTCAAGAGGCACAAATAATCTTCTGTTGGGGTAATCCACTGAAATTGGGGGTTTCATTGCTACAGGTAGTGCTATTTTATATGCTTAATCACATCTCTATTCTTTGAGTTCAACCTATCTTAATCTTGATATCATTTCCTGGTTAATTCCTTAATTAAGCATTTATCAAACACCTATTGCTTTCCAAGTTTGTGCTGGGTGCTAGAAATGGAGAGACTGGGTTAGGTAGGCCCTGCCTTTCACTTAAGCACTTGCAGTTCATTTGGGGAGAAAGTAGAAAATAATCACCAGTATGTGGTAAAAGCTGTAACAAAGATTTAGGGTTCTTTAGGCATACAAAGGTAGGATGAATACTTTTGCAAGTTGAAAGGAGATGCTAGCCAGATGTGACATCAATGAAAGGAGAAAATTTGGAATGCCTCAGGCAAAAAGAAAAAGGTTTACCTCACATATCTACTTCTCTAATCATTTCTGTCTAGTCTCATTGCTGGCTCCTCTATTAACAGTCTTAAAGCTGGGCATTCTCCAAGGTTCCATCCTTCAACCATTTCTCTTTTCACTCTACACACTCATATTGAAAATATCATCCAAGACAATTAATTCAAATACCTTCCACCCTTTTATTTTGACCCCAAGTCAGCCTTCAGCCTGCCAATTGTAGTAGAATGATTTGCCTACGTGTCTATTCACTTTCCTGGCCTGAACACATGGATGAATCTGAAAGGGAGCAGGCCAAAACACCTTTTGTATCCCTGGCAATCCCCGAGTGCCTGGGACAAAACATGCTAAGTAAACTCTGTTGAAAGAAAGAATGAAGCAAACGGACATACTTGTCTCCATTTCTTCAACCACAGGAAATGGGTAAATAGTCTTAGGTATTGATATTACTAATAATGTTGTATTTGTAATTATTAATATAAGTTAGGTATGAAGCTGAAGCACATAACAAGGAATTTCTATTAAAATTCCAACACTGCAGCTGCTCAAACTGCTTTGGTCTATCCTCATGTTTAAACCTTCTTTCAAATATATAGACATTATCAAGAGTATTTTCACCTATTTTTAAAATAAGAAGGAAAGATTTCAGGCACTCAGTGCTTCCAGAAGGCCTACACTGTGCAGAGCATTATAGAGGTTAGCATGTTAAATAGTCAGATAGGTTTTCAGAAAGAAGATAGATTAAGCAAAGGATAGGTTTTTATTACTTTCAATGCTAAATTCCTTTTTTCCTATCCAATTAGTTTGTTTTAACTTTAAGCTCTGTAAAACTAAATTTCCCCTGTACCAAAATTTGTAGTATAAACAAGACCATGTTTGATAACTGAACCAACTCTTTAAGGACTGTGATACAATTTAATACGTTACCAGCACAGTGAATTGAAAATCATATTTGCAATCTTAAAGGATTATATGCCAACAGTAGATATTTCCTATATATGTTTTTTATATCTTCATGAAATTGTTAACGATACACTAGGGCAATAATAGAAAATCAGTATTGAGATTCTTTAAGCCCTATGCCAAATGTTTTCCCCCTTATCTCATTGCTTATTATGTATGTTTTACCTTAAAATTAAATGCTATTGTTACCCAAATAATCTTATAGGAAACTCACCAGTCAAGGCAATACAGATAAAAAAATACCTAATGTCTTTTAATATTGAAAGGGGCATTGTACTTAATTAAAACAATCCATTTTTTAAATGAATATTTGTCTGCTGATACAGAAAAGGCACTCTTGCAAAATGAATACCACATAAAAATAAAAATTTCCACCTCAGGTTAACACAAAGATAGGAGATAGCTCTCAAAAATCCATAGAGCATAATCCAAATATAGGTTATGATTTCATACTGATTAGAAGAGACAGAAATCACTGAAGTCTTTCCAAAGCCATTTCCTACAACTCACTCAACAAAACTTCTAAAAAGTTTCTAAAAGAAATAGAAAAATTTATCATTCAGTAATATACTACTGTATATTCTCATCAACAAGAAAGTCTATTGGAAACTCTAGGATTCAATTAACCTTCTGTAAAGAACATTGTGCCTTTCTGGGTGACCTTAAAAAATGAAATCAATTCTATTTTCTTAGTAGAGGAAGAAAAAAAATAAAGGAAAAACATGAGTTCTATCAATTATGTACTTTACAGTGATATACAGTAATAGAATCACAACTATAAAAATAAGCTAATTTTTTTTTAGCAGCTGAAAATTATGTCTTCCCAAGAAGAGTAGGTTAAAACCTACCAGGCTTATTACTCTTTGAGTGTTTTGAAAAATCTCTCACTTGAGGAACTAAGCGTCAAACTACACATTAAGAGGAATACAAAGAATCTATTGTCTTCATTCTCAAATTTTCTTTAAATACCAATACCAACCAAAAACATGTTTACAAACATGAAAGCAAAAACTAAAATCATTGAAGTGAAGATATGTATATAATAAACTAGGTGTGTAAAGATAGAATAAACTAACAAATATCTCGTTATGGGAAGGAAAAGAAAGACAAAGTCAAACTAAATTCTCTCTCCCTGTGGAGGGAGCCAGAAATTACGCTTTTGCTAGGCTTTGACGTTCAGATAACT
This sequence comes from Lemur catta, assembly GCF_020740605.2. Classification (NCBI taxonomy): domain Eukaryota; kingdom Metazoa; phylum Chordata; class Mammalia; order Primates; family Lemuridae; genus Lemur; species Lemur catta. The sequence goes on from NC_059139.1 coordinate 37,338,653, forward strand.
ATAAAGTATTTCATTGGTAAACAAACTATGGACCCAAAGAATGTTTATATTAAATCTACATTCAAAATCATAGTTACTGGTGAATCCCATGTTGATTCTTATTAAAATTAGGATAACAATAATAATACAAGATGCTCCCTATCATCCCCCTTTACTTAGCATTATTACTAGTATTTATTGTGTTATATGTTCTGCATAGGTAGCTACTTGATCTTCATAAAAACTATATGAAAAACTATTATTATTCACATTTTATAGATTTGGACAATGAAGCTTAGAGAGGTTAGTTTGCCCAGGGGGACAAAGACAGCAGGCTGGTTCCACAGGAGCTTTTCATAGGCCACCTAGGCCAGGTTCCACCTTTCTTTCAGACAATTAAGAATGGCTTCTGTGGTCTGACGACTCACAGTAATGCATGTGGAGACCTCTTTTTAGCTACCTTATCTTCCAAGACCTCTGAGTTCTGACTTAGAATTTTCCAGAGTTTTAAGACCAGATTTTGAGACCACATTTAAAGCTTTATCAAAGCTCATGGTTTTAACCCAAATATAACATTGCCCTCATTTTCAAGAACCTTGTAATCCAATGTGGGAAATAGAAATAGGATGCATAAAACTATGAAAAAGGTGAAGAAAATTGAAATTAAGTTGTTATCAGCTTAAAATAGAGTGTTATAACTGTAAGAGTTTTTTTGAAAGCCCATGGTAACAATAACAACAAAAGAAATTTCTAATAGGTCCACAAAGTACAAAAAAGGAATCAAAGAATACCACTGATAATATCAACAAATCACAAGGGAAGACAGCAATAAAGGAAGAAAGGAACAAAGAAACTACCAAAAAAATCAGAAAATAATTTTTTAAATGGTAATAATAAATCCTTACCTATCAACAATTACTTTAAATGCTAAAGGATTTAATTCTCCAATCAGAAGACACAGAGTGGCTGAATGAATTAAAGCGAAAAAAAAAAAAAAGAAAGAAAAAGAAAAGAAAAAGATCCAACAATGTGCTTCCTGTAAGGAACTCATTTAAGCCTTAAGGATATACATAGACTGAAGATAAAGGGATGGGAAAAGATATTTCATGCAAATGGCAATAAAAATATAGCAGGGGTGGCTATACTTATATCAAGCAAAATAGACTTTCAATCAAAATATGTCACAAGAGACAAAGAATATTTAATATAATCATATAATGATAAAAAGGTCATTTTATCAAGAGAATATAACAATTATAAATATATGTACTCCTGACACTACAGCCTTTAAATATATGAAGTCAATATTAATAGAACTGAAGGGTAAAACAAACAGCAATACAATAATAGTAGTGGACTACAATACCCCACTTTCAACAATGAAGAGATCATCAGACAGAAAATCAATGAGGAAACAGTGGACTTGGATAACACTATACACCAAACGAGCCTAACAGACACATACAGAACATTTCCATCAAACAGTAACAGTATATATAATCTTCTCAGGTACATACAGAACATTCTTCTAGATAGAACCTATGTTAGGCCATATAATAAGTCTTAACAAATTTAAGAAGTTTAAAATTATCTCAAGTATCTTTGCTGAACACAATGATAGAAATCTAAAAATCAGTAACAGAAGGAATTTTGGAAAATTCACACATATGTGGAAATTAAACAACCCATACCTGAACAACCAATGGGTCAAAGAAGAAGTCACAAGGGAAATAAAAAAGTAGCTTGAGACAAATAAAAATGGAAACTCAACATACCAAAACTTATGGGATACAGCAAAATCAATGCTAAGATTGAAGTTTATAGCAATAAATGCCCATATTAAAAAAAATAATCTTAAATAAATATAACCTAACTTCACATCTCAAGGACTAGAAAAAGAACAAACTAAGCCCACGTTTGCAGGGGAAAAAATGGAAATAAAGATTAGAATAGAAATAAATGAAATAGAGACCAGAAATACAATAGAAACAAGCAATGATAGTAAAAGTTTATTTTTTAAAAAAGATAAACAAAATTGACAAACCTTTAGCTAGACCAACAAAGAAGAGGAAGAATCAAATAAATAAAATTATACATGAAAGTTAATAAATAAAATTAACAGAAATAAAAGGACCATAACAGATTACAGTGAACAATGATTTGCCAACAAATTATATGACCTAGAAGAAATGGATAAATTCCTAGGGATATACAACCTACCAAGACTGGATCATGAAGAAACAGATAACCTTAACAGACCAATAACAATTAAAGAGATTAGATCAGTAATTAAGAACCTCCTAACAAAGAAAAGCCCAGGTCCAGGTGGCTTCATGGGTCAATTCTACCAAGTATTTCAAGAATTAACTCTAATCCTTCTCAAACTCTTCCAAAAAATGTGAAGGGGGAGAACAATTCCAAACTCATTTTATCAGGCCTGCAATATCCTTGTAACAAAAGCAGACAAAGACACTATAAGAAAATTAAAAGCCAATATCCATGATGAACATAGCAAAATTCCTCAATTAAATACTAGCAAACTGAATTCAAGAGCATATTAAAATAACCACTCACCATAATCAAGTGAGATTTATCAAGGACATGCAAGTATGGTCCAACATATATGCAATCAATAAATGTAATATATCCCATTAACAAAATGAAGAAAATTATATGATCTATAATCATCTTAATAGATGCAAGAAAAGCATTTGACAAAATTCAACATCCTTTTATGACAAAAACTTTTAACACATTAGGTATGGAAGGAATGAATCTCAACATGCTAAAGGCTATATTTGACAAGCCTACAGATAACATCATTTTCAATGGTGAAAAGTTGAAAGATTTTCCTCTAAGATCTGAAACAAGGCAAGGATGCTCATCCTTGCCACTTCTCTTCAACATACTGATAAAAAAAAAACCTATCCAGAGCAATTAGACAAGAAAAAGAAATAAAATTCATCCAAATCAGAAAGGAAAAAGTTAAATTTTCTCTTTTTACAGATGACATGATTTTATACATAAAAAAACCTAAAGATTCCACCAAAAAGCTGTTAGAATAAACTAATTCAGTAAATTTTCAGGATACAAAAATCAATGTACAAAAACTAGTTGCATTTCTATATACTAACAACAAACTATCTGGAAAAGAAATTAAGAAAAACAATCCCATTTACAATCACATCAAAAAATAAATAAAATATTTAGGAATACACTCCAAGAAGGTGAAAGATCTCTACACTGAAAACGATAAGAAATTGATGAAAGAAATTGGAAAAGACACACAAAAAGGTAATATATCCTATGTTCATGGATTAGAAGATATAATATTATTAAAATGTCCATATAGCCAAAGTAGATCTACAGATTCAATGTAATCCCTATCAAAATTCCAATGGCATTTTCCACAAAAATAGAGAAAACAATCCTAAAATTCACATGAAAAGCCCCTAAATAACCAAAGCAATCTTGAAAAAGAAGAATAAAGCTAGAGACATCATAGTTTCTGATTTCAAATTATATTACAAAGCTCTAGTAATCAAAATAGTATGGTACTAGAATAAAAACAGACACATAGAACAGTGAAACAGAATAGGGATCCTAGAAATAAACTCATGCATATATGGTGAATTAATTTTTGACGAGGGTACAAAGAATATACAATAGAGAAAGGATAGTATCTTTAATAAGTGGTGCTGGGAAAATATGGATATTCACATGCTAAAGAATAAAACTGGACCTTTATTTTATACCATATACAAAAATTAATTCAAAATGGATTAAATACCTGAAGTCATAACACTCCTAGAAGAAAACGTAGTAGGGGAAAAGCTTCTTGACATTGGTATTGGTCTTGGTCTTGGCAATAACTTTTTTTTAATATGACACCAAAAGCATAGGCAACAAAATAAAAACTAAACAAGTGAGACTATATCAAACAAAAAAGCTTCTGTACAGGAAAGGCAACAATCAACAAAATGAAAATATTTTCTATCTATGGACTGTCAGAAAATATTTACAAACCATATACAGTCAGACCTCAGTACCCATGAGGGATTGGTTCCAGACCTCCCTTCCTCCTTCACAGATACCAAAATCCTTGGTTGCTCAAGTTCCTTAAATAAAGTGGTATAATATTTGCATATAATCTACACATATCCTCCTGTACACTTTAAACCATTTCTAGATTACTTATAATACCTAATACAACATAAATACTATGTAAATAGTTATACTGTCTTGTTTTTATTTATATTATTTTTATTGTTATATTGTTATTTTTATTTTTTTCCAAATATTTGGAATATTATTCAGCCATAAAGAGGAAATCTTCTTATTTGAGAAAACATGGATGAACCTGGAGAACATTGTGCTAAGTGAAATAAATCAGACACAGACAGACAAACGTTGTATATCTTGCTTATATGTGGAATCTAAAATAGTTGAACTCATAAGAGTAGAGAGTAGAATGGTGGTTTCCAGGGTCTGAGGTTGGGGGAAAATGGAATGTTGGTCAATACGTTCCAGGGACTTAATATGCAGAATGGTGACTATAGATAATAATACTGAATTGTTTACTTTAAATTTGCTAAGAGAATAGATGTTAAATGTCCCCGTCATAGAGAGAGAGGAAAAAAGAGAAAGAGAGAGAGAGAGAAAAGGTAACTATGAGTGGGAATGGATGCGTTGATTAATTTGATTGTGGTAGGCATTATGCAATGTATACATATGTTAAATAATCATGCTGTGTACCTTGAATATATATAATTTTTATTTATTATTTATATCTCAATAAAGCTGAGGAAAAAAAACCTAAAAAACAAAATATGCTTATCCTTTCAAAATAATGAAACACAAGTCTTTCATCAAGCCTTTACATTTAACTACTAATTGTAGAAAATTCAAGGGACACGTGACTATGTTGAACACCAAAGGGATGCAAAGAGCAAAATCCAATCTGTGAGAAACTATGTAGGATACATGACCTAGTTTTTGTTCAAGAAAAAAAAATTGCAGAGAAAGAGAGAGAAGATCGAAGGGGAGTTTATAGTCTAAAAGAGAATTAAGACACATAAGGATTTAAATCTGTTAACCTTATTTGGAACAATTTCAAAGAAAAACATTAAAATTACATTAAAAATCAGAAATTCAATATTAAGAAACTATTAGAAAATTTATTAGGAAAATGTACATTTTAATGTTTTTGAGGAAATTTTTATAAGACTATTTTTAGACACATACTAAAATAATTACAGATAAAGGGATAATATGTATTGACTTTGCTTGCAAATAATTCTAGTGGAGGAAGACATGGATGGGGATACAGATGAAACAAGAATTAGCTGTATAGTGAGAATTGTTGAAGCTGTGTGGTGAGCACTTACCACTTAGCACTTGCATTATACTGGCCTCTGTACTTCTGCACGCATTTCAAATTCTCCATTATACATTTTTAAAAGGAAACATTTATAATGATTTTCTCTTTAAATAAAAGAAGGAGAAATAGGGTGCTATGAAAAGAGGAGGTTCCATCAAGCAGAAGAGTCACTGAAATAAAACAGAGCTTCTCTCACCACTCTACCTAGGTTGGCTCTAAAACTAGGGATAAAGCAACACGTTCCCCAAGCTATGAGGAAGCTAAGAACACTAATTAAAACAAATTCATAAATTGCTAAGTGATCCTCAGAGACAGAAACCGTGTACAGTCAACACATTATCATAATGATGATGACGATGAAACATCAGCAAACATGATGATGATGACATAGGACATTAAAGTTATATGGCACCACTCCAGGATAGAAATTTCCCCCATTGTTCTGTGCTATAAACATGATGATTCATAGGTCTAATCTCTCCACTAAGTATTCACTAACCTTTTCATAATTAAGTGCTTCTTTTCTCTGTCCTGAAACTAAATAATCAGAAGAAAATGCTATCCCTTATAAATAACCTGTAGCAAAAATCAATTACCATATCCCCTTCAAATAAACTGCAGATTTCCCAGCATTTAGTGGGCTATTGCTTTTCACAGCTAGCATAAACTCCCTCAGGACTGCATTCAAAATACATTCATCCCTAGCACTTAAACTCAGGGCTTTAGACTTTTTTTCCTTTAAGGCTATAAAGCAATTTCTCCTTTTTCTTGATTTTGAGACTATTAAAATTGCTAAAGCTCTATAATAAAAGGTGCATAGAATTTTTACAAGCATTTAAAAACTAGATAATTATTTGTTCCTTTGTTATATTTTGTCCTCTAAATATTACTTTCTAGGTTAATTATAGGATGATTTTTCAAAACAGCCCCCTCAGTTACCACTGTAAACAATGAAAGTTGAAATCAGTTCTCAATGGTTTGATTTATCATAGTTTTCCTTGAATGACAGAGTAACAAATCACTAGAAACCTCAAGGCAACATGGGTTTTATAAGTTAGATTACAAATATCATGGGATAAAAATGTATTTTCACCACAGAGGAATGAGTAACCATTGCACAAAGCAGCTGAAAACGGAATAATCACAGTCATCAACAGGGATATAAGATACAGTCAAATATAAAAAAATTCTCAACTATTGAATATTATAATTTAAAAATTCAGCAAATAATTTTCTGCCCATACCATAAATAAATAATTGGCAGTATTCTTTGTCTCTCCATTTGGTTATCATACATATACATATTCTACTTAAATTTTACTACGTTTAATATCTTACGTAAAATACATGATCTCACTTCATGTTGCTTGCCTGATAGACTTTCAGAGTTGGCAGTGACTTTAAATGTCATCTAATTCAATATTCCCCTTACTTCATGACCCTCCACATGTATAGCTAATTAATTTTCCCTACAGCACTGGCAAGTAGGCCATGAATCTATGTTTGCATATCTTCAATCATGAAATCTGAAAATATTTAATAAGTACCTGCCATGTGGCAGGCACTGATTTAGGTGCTTGGACAAAGACCTCTGCTCTCAAAGAGCTTACGTTCTAGCATGTATGCGTACTGATGAACCAAAAATGAATAAAACAGAGCAAGTCTCAAGTCACTGTGGAGAGATATGCTTCCCTATCATTACCACCAGTGTTTAGCTTTTGGGGGGTCATACAGATTAGGTCTAACTGCTCTGCCCTATGAAAGCCCTCCAGATATATTTATCTCTCTCCCACCCCAACCTTGTTTTACATGCCAGGAATTCCCCAGTCCTTTTCTTTCAGGTGTCAAGCACTCAGATTACTATAGGCACCAGGAATTTAAAGCAAATGAGGAAAGAGGGCCGAGAAGAGCACAAACACAGGATCACAACATCTCCACAGTCGGTTTCCATACAAGAATGCAAGAGAAAAACACAGAAATCTATGTTAATGAAACATCTTGTTACAGTAGAGCTGTTTACACTGATTTATCTGTAGTTGATGGGTTTAATTTCACTGAATCATGCTGACAAGGATGAAAAGCTTATGTTTTGTGTGTTATCTATGATTACAGCTAGCATTTTGGGGAAATTGGGATAACCTAAATTTTCGCTAGGTGGCTAGGGGCAGTTGGCTTTGGAGTATCTAAATTGTGTCCTCCATTTTTTTTTAAACAAAAGTCTGGAGAGAGGGGAGTAATTTTAGATAGGGATCCGTGGACAGCCTCTATGAAAATAACTTCTACAAAAAGAACTAAAGGAAATAAGATTAATGTCCTATTCCCTAAGGGAATTTCACTTTCCTCCTCTTCCTGAAAATTGGGATTATGTATTTCCTCAAGGCCTTTAGCAAGTTAACTTTTATGTCTCATCATTTGTAAAACAGTAATGACAATAGCTCCCTCCTCACACAGCTATTGTGAAGATTCAATGCAATAAAGCTCATAAAGGGCTTACAACAGTGCCTGGCACACGCAAAGCATAATGTGACATTATGTGACATTCTATGACATGTTTCTGCAATGCAAATAAATAAATTGATAAATTAGGGATAAATGTCAATACACCATGGACATTGTGTTGATTCAGACATGATTTTTCCCAGCATATTATGTTTTCACAAAGTATGAGTAGTCAGACGCAAATATACCAACCAAAAGAGCTGAACATTCCCCAGAAGGGATCTGGTACTGTATATGGTTTATATTTACCTTACATACTTTCTCTTGCCTCATTTTGGTCACAGGCTTTGTGTTAAAAAAGCCTATTGCATAGATAACTTGGTTCTTTGTGCATTTTGTTCTTGCTTCTGTAGCATTTATAGAGGTTTAGTGATCACGTCTGAGGTTTTTTTTTTTTATGCCATTCAACTTACCTCAGGTGGGATTTTTTTGGAGGGTGGAGATATTTCTTCACCTAGTTTAACTTCACTTCTTCTTTCTCGTGTTTATTCTACTCTTTCTAATCTGAATATATTGTGCTTGGGGAAAGTCCGTTTTATTTCCATATATACAGCTTTAATATGGGACATAAATAAGTTAAGCAATTTCTTGTATACATTGATGTAAAGGTTGCAGATGATCTCAACACTATACTTGATGAATGTCCTATTTTGAAAGCACGTATAAAATGAACAATTATATTTTATACTTGAATTGCAGTAAGTATTTAAGAAGGCAACATGGACAAATTGTTACATTCCTGGATCCTTACTCTGAGGGTCAAAGAGAGAGCCTGGAGGGTTGAAGAAAGTATCAGGTTTAAAGTCTTAAAATCCTTGGTTCTGAATGTTTTCAACATTAGATAAATCCCCTTGTTTTCTGCATTAATATAGAGGCATCCACAAACAGCTTACCATCACCGGATCCTAAGCTGACAGACACCTTTATCAGTCATAATTAAGTACTAATAAATAAAAACTGGAAATACCAAATAATCAGGGAATAATTAATACCAATAACTCATCTATATTATTTTTTTCACTTTGGAAACTTTATTTGCTCAAAGGTAGATTGGACCTGACAAATAGTTGACATATGATGAGAGCTATGTAATTTTCTCATTTGGCATCAAACATTTATAGAGATACGGTGAAATGCCATATTTGTTTTAAATATTATGATGCAGACTGAATTTTTCTATAAGAGTATACCTAACTAATGTGCAATTTTGAGATTAATTTTAATTTCAAATTATTTTTATTTTATTGAGTTTTATAAATACTAATGATTTCTCAAAACTTCATAGTAAACACTAGCAAAACATCCAATTATTGTTATCTAAAATAAACTCAAACCTCTTAATAACATCTCAGTTACAATAACAGCAGTAAAATTTGTGCTTTGCATGGCACAGAGGCCATTTTTCTGTGAGGCAGTGGCTTCCAGCTGAATTATGTCATTTCACAGGAGAAATTTATCTCAAGATGCACAGATTTTTAGGAGTAGACTGGTGCAAACATGGTGCTAATGAAGACCAGATTGTAATTCTGATTCCTGACCAGCACCTGCTAGCTTCACTGAGGAAAACAGGTCTGCAATCACAAAAGACCCCATTAGTTCCAGTAGTCATTTCACAAAAGATGTTATTTTTCATAAGGAATTCCAAACAAAAGAAAGTAGACAGCTCATCCCAACTGGCCAGCGCTATTTGGAGGGAGGAGTGGAGCTCCAGAAAGCTGATGTGTGGGGCCAAGGACCTGTGCACAGACCCCTCTTTTGAATATCTATGTGGCATGAGAGGAAAAGACAAGGGGTTAGATTTCACCTGTGGCAGTGGTTTGCTGACACATATCCTGGATGGTTACTACATGAGAACAAATAATACCTGGAGAAAACAGAGAGGCCTGTTTAAAAAATGGAATGCTATTCATAAGGGCCAGGAAAAGAGATACATGCTTCCAATAGTTTTTGTACCAATGTTTTCTTCTATACATTTCTTAATTTGATGACTAAGAGACTATACCACACCAAGTTTTATTATGCTCTTTGTTTTCTTCTGATACTGTGTAGATATTCAAAATGAGCATCTATGCTTAGGTCCCTTTCTGCTGTTGTGCCACATGGCAGTTCAGTATTTGTGACAGAGATGGTGCGGCCCTCAAGGCTGCAAATACTTACTATCAGGCCCTTTACATAAAAAGTTTGCTGACAGGTCTAGGTCATAATGCAGCATCAGAACAGAGTGTAGAGATCCTGTTTCCTAATTGGTGACCTCATCATCAAAAACATTAATTACAGCATTTTTTAAAAAGTGGTTACTCTAATTAACAGTTACAGTCTCCTCAGACTCAGGGTCCAAAAAGAAATTGGGTAGGAGAGAAATAAAGGCTTCAATAAACATTAAAATTTCATCCTACATATTTAGTGGCTGTAGATTTTCAGAGCACTGATGGTTATAGTCACTAACCAAGTCATTACTATGACAATGGTACGTGAAGTCAGGATTAACATAAATTCTACTATGGAATAGAAATGTTTGTGTGCTGATGCACTGCCAAGAATTCTCAGAGAAGCTATAAAAATAGATAATACTATGTAAAGATAAATCACATTTAAAAATAACTCGTTATCAATGCCTTAGACACATTCACAATCAAAATCTTTAAAGAAACTAATTGAATTTCTTAATGGATCTAATGATAAGAAAAGAAACTATTCTCTGCAGCAAGAACTGCACGAATGTGTACTTCTTTCTTTTTTCTTTAAATGTATTTCTTCAGAATGCCACTCTAAATGTCTCCTTTTTAATCAAGAAACTCTACTTTTCTTAAACATGACTTTAAATGGTTTCATTTTATTCTATTCAGAATATTTCAATGAAAAATGAAAGTACAATGTGGCTTTATAAGATTGCATAAGCTTTCAGGCTGAAATAATAATCAGCATGAGGAAAGATAAGATGCTCAGGATGATTCAGAAAAATCCTGACTTGCGCAACTGAGACTCAGGCAGCAGCATTGGCATTTCCAATGTCCCTCTGGGTAGGAACATATTCAAGGAAGATGATTGCTCTAACCAAAAACATGGACTATTCTGCAGTTGGAACAAAAGATGGCAGACACAGCATCACTTTTTTGAGCTGTATGGGTACCACAAATGCCATAGACAGCTTTATAGCCTGACAGTTTCTGTGTAGGAGGCCCTTCTTTAGGGAAACATCATATTCTCAAGCAGTTAAAGACTAGATCATAAAATAATTGAAGGGGCAACTAGAATACCATGAAAACTTAAAAGCGTTCCAATGCATGTCAGGAGCTACCTATCTGCTCCTATCCTATTCTAACCAGATGTCTTTTTCCACCTGTTGATCAAGATCTGCCAACATACTGAGACCAATTTCTCCTTTTGGCTGTAATAATGTTTGGAGTTTCTGACTCCAAAAGCTTTCCAAACTATCAAATTTTTCTCTTGCCTCTGGGCTCCATAACTATTTGCTTAAACACATTGCCTATATCTAATTCTTGATTCCTAGATTTCTTGCCGGGGTCCCTGATTTCTGCTCTCTGACTTCCTAGGCTTTTATATCTGGTTTGGATCCATAAGAGTGCCCTGACCTTGCCTTTTGGGACCACACAGAATTCTCATTTATTGTCTTGTTCTAATCTTAATCATCACTGTGTATTCCCTTATCCCTGTGAGCCCTGATCCCAACCTCCACCTCTCCCAAGGGCAAGAGCTTTTGACCAAGGACTAATTTTCTCTTATATTCACCTTCTCTTCTAAATTTTTCCCTTTTTACCCTTAATCACCTTGACTCACACAAGGAGTGATTTCTGATTACAACCTGGCCCTGATATGATAAAACCACAGTTAGTCCATCGATAACTAACTGCTGGTCTGCCAAATACACCACTAAAACAAGGTAACCATTTTCTGAGTACCACTGTGGGTAATTTGTCTGTGTGTGTGTGTGTGTGTGTGTGTGTGTGTGTGTGTGTACAATTGTTTTAAAGATCTAGTAGTGTATGTCATGTTTTCTATTTTACAAGCAGCAGATAAAAAGCCCAGAAGCATGGTTTTGCTCTAAGTCACACTACTTACTAATAAAAGGTAGAAGATGACAAATTCATTTCTGTCAGACTATAAAATCATTCCCCGTGGGAGACTGTTACATGGGTGACCCTTAATAAATGCTACTTCTTGGTATTCCTACGCCTATTAGTCCACTCCATGTTGATTTTGGCTTAGCCACATGACTTGCTTTGGCCAAAAGGACATTAGAAAACATGACACTAGCAAAGGCTTGATAAGGACTTACACATTGGTTGGGCTTGTTCTTTTAAAATACCTTTGCTTAGAGCCAATCACCATATAAAAAGTCTGACCAGGCTGTGTATGGTGGCTTATGCTTGTAATCTCAATGCTTTGGAAGGCCAAGGCAGGAAGATCACTTAAGGCCAAGAATTCAAGAACAGCATGGGCAATGTAACAGAACCCATCTCCACAAAAATTTTACAAGAAGAAAACAGCTGGGCATGGTGATATGCACCTGTAGTTCTAGTTACTTGGGAGGCTGAGACAGGAGGATCACCTTACTTGAGTCCAAGAGTTCAAGGCTTCAGTGAGCTATGACTGTGCCACTGCACTTAGCCTAGGTGACAAAGTGAGACCCTGTCTCTAAAAAAATAAAAAATAAAAAAAGTTTGACCAGGCTGAATCTGCCATGCTATCAGGAAGCCTAGGCTGATTACATGTTCTTTCCCCTTTTCTGAAAGCTCAGAGGTGCCAAGTATGTGAGTGAATCTTTCTTGGACCTTCCAGCACAGATTAACTACTGACCAAATGCAGCCATGTAAGTGACCTAAGCAATACCACATGGAATAGAAGACATGCACAGGTAAATCCTATCCATAAGAAATATGAAATTGTTGTTTTGAGCCACAAAGTCCAAGTCATAACTTGCTGGCTTTGAAAATAAAATTATTTCTCATTCTCAGCCTTTTCAGATGGCAGATGGTTCTCAGAGTGAAAAATGGCTTCTGAGGTCTTCATAAATTCTTTCCCTAGGCCAATGTCTATAAGACTTTTTCCAACATTTTCTTCTAGAATTCTTACACTTTCTTGCCTTATGTTTAAGTCTGTTATCCACTGTGAGTTAATTTTTGTGAGAGATGGGAGGTCCAGATCCTATTTCAGTCTTCTGCATGTGGCTATCGAATTTTCCCGGCCTCATTTACTGAATAAGGATTCTTTTCGCAGTGTATCTTTTGGTCTGCTTTGTCAAAGATTAGATGGCTATATGAGGATGGTTTTGTATCTGGGTTCTCAGTTCTGTTCCATTGATCTATGTCTCTGTTCTTATACCAGTACCATGCTGTTTTAATTACTATAGCCATGTAGTATAGCTTGAAGTCTGGTAAACTGATGCCTCCCAATTTATTTTTTTTTTCTGCTTAAAAGGGTATCACTGCAACAACAAAAAAGAAATAAATGGTACTTGACCATATTAAAAATCCTCTGCACAGCCAAGGAAACTATCATGAGAACAAATAGACAACCTACAGAATGGGAGAAAATATTAGCATGCTACATATCCAATAAAGGGCTGATAAGTAGAATCTATATAGAACTCAAGAAAATCAGCAAGAAAAAAATCAAACAACCCCATTAAAAAGTGGGCAAAGGACATGAACAGAAACTTTTCAAAAGAAGACAGACTAATGGCCAACAAGCATATCAAAAAAAAAAATTCCCAGCATCTCTATATACCACGAGTACTACTGAGCCACAAGAAATAACGAAATAATGTCTTTTGCAGCAACTTGGATGGAACTGCAGTCCGTTATCCTAAATATCTCAGGATGGAAAAACAAATACCAGATGTTCTCACTTATAAGTGGGAGCTAAATGAGGGATATATATGGTCATAAAGAGGTGTAATGGACATTGAAAACTAAGAAAGATTGAACGTGGGAGGAGGGTGAGGGATAAAAATCTACCTATTGGGTACAATGTACTCTGTTCTGGTGACAGTTACACTGAAAGCCCTGACTTCAGCATGATACAATTCATCTATGTAACAAAAAATACTTGTACTCCCTAAATCTTCTGAAATGAAAAAATTAAAAAAAAAGAAATTTGGTGAAATAGCTTCTGCTTAATGGAATGGAATATCACTGGATACATGAGAATACCACAAAGTTTTTAAAGGAGGTGTACCATCTTGGACTAAAAGGGAGAGTGGCAGGACAAAACAAAAGAAGACTCTGGGCATCCACAATTTAATGGCATATAAAAAGCCTGAGAATGCTACTCAGTTTGCAAACATAGGCCATTTCTTATGGAAAGGGTTGGACAAGTTGGAGGACAGAATCAATAGCCACTGAAAACAATGGAATAGAAAAACCATATCCAGACAAGCATTTCAGGAAGTATTCCTTGCCCCTAGGGTTGAGGTAATGAGTAATATGTTCCCAAATGTAGCTCAGAATTGCTATGAAGCAGTAATTGCAACGTGCCTCTCATTTCCCTCCTTTTGAACATCCAGGATTATTATCTAGGATACAATAATCCCTGTTTCATCAATGTATATTGGATGGGAGATTATACAGGAGGTATCATTTTAGGTACAAATCTCTGGAACAAGAGAAGCTACACATGAGGGAACCTCAACCTCAGATGTACCTCATTTAGATGATGAGATCCTGGACCTTGAACATGAGCCTAATGCTATAACACGATGAGGCTTTCCCAACAGGGGCAAGAATTGCTGTGGCCAGAGGGAAGACTGTGATGGTGAGTCTCCAGTTATTCTTCTCATCCTTGCCCACCTACGCTATTCCTGGCAGCATGAAGTAGATTCTATTTTTCCTGCTGACTATGAGCTAGACCTGTGATTTTCTTTGACCAATAGAATGCAACAGTAACAATATCCTGGGACTTCTGAGCCCAGGTCTGACAGATTTCCTCTATCAGGGAAGCTAGCTGTCATGGTATAAAGAAGCTTGGGCTAAACTACTGAAAGAGAAAACACATGGAGAGTTTGATGGTTAATTTTATGTGTCAACTTGGCTAGCCCATGGTACCCAGATATTTGTTCAAACACACCTATGTTGCTGTGAAGATATTTTTTAGATTATATTAATATTTAATCAGTAGACTTGAGTAAAACAGATTATCCTCTATAATGTGGGTGGGCCTCATCCAAACACTTGAAGGCCTTTTGAAAAGACTGATGCCCCCCCAAGGAAGAGGGAATTCTGCCAGCAGACAGCCTTCAGATCTGAGCTGCAACATCCACTCCTCCTCCCTGGGTCTTGGCTTTCAACATTCCTTCCTCACTAAGCTTAAGCATTACTAGCTGTTGATTTAAATTGAGATTTGTACAACACTTAGAGGCCATGGTCAGGTTATTAATTGGCCTAATTTCAACATTGTTGTGTCTCAGGGAATAGGGAGGCCTGAGGAGAGGGAGAGAGATGGGGAATGGCTGGTCAGTGGGGCAATCAGGACACACACAACATTTATCAAGTAAGTTTGCAGTCTTACATGGATGCAGTCCATGGTGCCCCGAAACAAATACAATAGTTACACCAAAGATCACAGGTCACAATAACAGATACAAAAATAATGAGAAATTTTGAACTATTACAAGAATTACTAAAATGTGACAAAGAGACACTAAGTGAGCACATATTGTTGGGAAAATGGCCCCAATAGACTTGTTCGTTGCAGGGTTGCCACACACATTCAATTTGTAAAAAAGTACAATATCTGTGCATAAAGCAAAGCACAATAACATGAGGTATGTCTGTGCACACACATACACTCACAAACATCCTCAATGATGAGAAACCATATGGAGAGTGGTTTGTTTTTTCTCTCTCTCTCTCTCTACAGACACACACACGTGCACACACACACACACACACACACACCTTCTATTGGTTCTGTTTGTCTAGAGAATATTATTACAGAGCATTAAAAAAACATACAGAGGATCCCTGAGTCATTGCACATATGAGTGAGGCCTTCCTGGACTCTCCAGCCTATCCCAGCCACCAGTTGAAGGCAACCAAGTTGATGCCACATGGAGCAGAAGAATCACCCAGCCAACCCCTGATCTGGACCAACAAATTATGAAGAAGAAAAAATCATTTTTAAGGCATTAAATTTGGGGTTTATTACAAGCATTAAGTAAGTGAAATATCTTCTTTTCTTCCAGGCTCTCTCTCTCCTATCCTAGGCATGAGCTTAATCTTGTTCAGAGATTTAGCTCTGAGGACAGTCTAAGATTAGCCTATAATAGGAAATTTACCAACCTCCAATCACTGAAATCTCAATTTCATTAAAATCAATTATTTGGAGTCATGTTTGCATTTTTATATTGGCCATTTGGGGATTTTTAATAGATAAACCAACTATTTGTTCATCTTATAGCTTCAGCCTTCATTTAAGGTTCTATTTATAAAAGTAGGCAAGAGGGGAAAATCCAGACACTCTAATGAAAAAAGGAAACTTAGCCCTCCTACAAAAAATCCCATTGGCCCTTAGAGTCTCTAAGTCACAATAAATTCAGAAATAGAGTCATTGGAATGCAAGAAGGGCTGTTGCAGGTGTCACTGAGTCACTCCATGACATGCAACAAGAATAATTGGACACGGCTTTACACCCCAAGAGAACAGTGTTAGTGAATGGGCACAGCCACAGAAGCCTTTGAGAATCCAAGGATAATGAAGTCAATTAATTTCTGCCTATCACTCTTCAAGGAAAATGTCACGCTGTAGCTACCTTGAGACCCAGGCTCAGGGCACAGGCAGTGCTATAACATGTGGTAAACAACAAAAGTGGATGCAGAGTGCTGTGCAAAGCTGCTCAGAATAAGAATTCACTGTAATTTTGAGCATGTGATCCATCTGTCAATGCAGAAAAACAACACATTTGAGGGTATGTTTATTTATGGAAAGAGTGCAAATTTTGTACCCTCATTAGCATACTGAATAAAAAGCTGAAGTCAAATTTCAACTCAGTTATCTGGGGCTCTGTTATAGGTGCAAGAGTACTACATACACCAAACATACTTGACATTAACCCTTCCTTAAGTCTAAACATTGTTCTTCCTCTCCCAAGAAAAATAGGAGCAAACTCTGTAACGTGTCCCAGTGGTGGATCATTTCAAGTCCATCATCAAGAAGCACATATTAACCCTATAAACATAAACAACTATTATGTACCCATAATAATTAAGAATAAATTTTTTTAAAAATAATAAAACCACAAAAAAGCATATATTAGCAGTAAATGTTGCACATTTCTATGTAATTAATTGGGATAAACATCTCTCCTCTTTACCTATGGGGTGGTATTATTGGCTGCTGTCTTCCAGCTGTGGTTTTGTCAAACATTTCAGTTTACAGAGCCGAAGTCTGGACAGGAAAGCTGGAAAGGTCATTTTAGCAGCTTCATTCTCCCTAAAAAGAGCTTTCTTTCCTCCAAATCAGTTTAACTTAGAAGATAGATAAGATGATTTTTGTTAGGTAGACTCCTCTGCCATACCTACCATCTCATAAAGTTCCCTGTAATCCTTTGAATAACAATAAAGTCAACTTTATTGAATCCCTATAACGTGAGGAACATTTCAGTAGAAAAAAAAATGGGAAATTAATTGAAGATATGGAGTGCCTTGAGTGAAGAATTTTCTAATCTTTCAGACAAGGTGGTAAAATGTTTTCGTTTAATCATAATCCCATTTTAAAATGTACAAACCAATTATGGCTGTAACTTTCTGCCACACTTACTTTTTTCTATTACAGACAGAAATATCAGTGAAGCTCTTGAGAGCGTCCCAGCTCTGTCTGAGATGTCACAGCCCTCATTACATCTCAATGTCCTCCTTCACAGCCTGTGCTTCCAGACTCCAGGCATAGCTGTGAAGCTAACAGCCTCCATTGCAGATGTGCTCCTTTGCCTATGCCAGCCCCTCACTGTTATTCGGTAATTACTTACTTCTGCCTTAGTTGACTCCCTATCAGACTCCCAGTGATTATTCCAATTCATTCCATTCTTCTCTTCTTTTGTTTCCCTGGTCCTCTACCTAGTAAGGTATTTCTGTACCAACTGGAAATCATTAAATTGTCATATTCTCCCTCTTCTCTATTTCAAAAACACTGAGTCCTCCATGTCATCATCTCTTTCCTCCTCTTCTAATGCTGATTCCTCAACACACCTATAATCTCATCCCTCCCTGTGACTGGCTCAGGGACATTAATGCTCCATCGAATGTCCTTTCTCTCTAGCACAGAGGCAGTAGGACAGAGTGCTTAAATGCAGGTCTCTCGAGCGAAGCCTCCTGCTTCAAATCCTGATACCATTACTTGTTTGTATAACTCTCTATGCCATTTAGTCTCCTCATCCAAAATATGGATAATAAAGAGCAGGACTTATCTCACAGGTGTCTTATGAAGAGCAAATTAGCTAAAGCATTTAGAACTCTACACGGTACAGGGGAAGCACTCAAAAGTTGGTAGCTATTACTATGTTCAGCCTTCCTTAAATTCTTTTTCTACCTCACTGTTTTAATTGCTCTATGCCCTTAGCATCTGTGGTATTTTTTTTCTTACTTCAACTCCAAGAAATCTTCTTTTGTAAGACTGGTTTATATTTACTCATGAACTTCCTTAAAGCTGCCTGATTCAACTCCTAGTAATTTCTGTGGCAGTCCCCACACCAGTGATTTCCTAGATTTCAGCTCCAAAGACCTATTTCTGCCCTCATCTTTCTTCATTTCTCCACTGACAACTGATTTCCTTTTACACCTTTCTTGCTGTTTCACCTGCATCACTCTGGATGCTCCGGATTTTCTTCTTACATTTCAGATTCCCTTCGCTGCTTCTCAGGCCCCTCTTTGCCCTTTACTCCTAAATAGAGGCGTTACCTGAGGTTTGGCTCTATTCTCTCTACATCTCATCTTCTCACACAGGGTGCAAAAACACATCTATAAGTTTAAGATAAACAAGATATGTTTGAACATCTTGGATATTCATTGTATTTGTATATTTGGCTATAAACATCTTTAGAAGCTAATGGATTCGTACTATTCTGGGTCAGTAAATTTTATCATTCAAACACTCTAAGTAGAAAATACTGGCATGCACTGAGTGATTGGAAAATATGGTACTTCAGAGTTGTTGGGGAACCAAGTGTCACTAACTCTATAATAGAATCAAAGTGACCTCATGGACTACTGTAATCACAGATGGCACTAATTACTCCCAACTGTAGGACTAATGCTTTTCTAAAACAACTGGGTCATTTTTTAGAAACATGATATGTGTTTTCTCTTTTTACCAACCAGTGTGTTTTCTTATAAACTAGTGTGTTTTCTTATGAGCTAGAATTTTTATTTCATTTTTGATTGAACAGACATACACAAAACCATTGCCTTCCACAAACTGGTAGAACTTCCCATCACAAATGTACTCGGGCAAACATCCTATTTACAAACATGAAACTATGCTTAGTTACATTTTCTGTTGAAGCTAGCCTGAAAATAGCAGCAAGTCTAGAGATTCTGACATTACAAAACTAAGTGTCACTCTCTACTTATTGTTTCAAAGATGTATTTATTTAAAATTATAGTTTCAATTGGAAAAATTGAGAGGTAGTTACAAGCAGTTACATTTGGAGCAAAAGCTTGTAAGTGGTAAAAATGCAAAAGATAACAAGGTAAGTTCAGAACAACTTTGAAGCACAGGGGTGCATTACAGGGAATTTGGTGATAGAAACCATCATAGCACAGTCCCCAAACGCTAGGGAACTCCAACAGCATTGCAGTTGGCCACAAATTTGTAAGATGTATTTCTATGCTCATTTAAAATATAGATTTTTAATCATCATGGAGATATACATGAGCCTGACTTGATGGCCACTGAATGGAAAAAGCTAAGAAATAGTTTCATGAAAACATCTCATTGAATATATAACATTAAAATCAATTTTGAAAGACAATTTAAAGTTAAACGGCAGGAGAACAGAATCTTTGCTATGAGCAATGCTTCAAAAACACAGAGAGAAGAAATGCTTGCAGTATCATGAAGGTTAGTTTCAGAAGCACCAACGGAATAGAACTGAGCCGGGGACAGTTTGGTAGAGCCCTGAGTGGCAAGTTAGATTGAATATGTTCTGACTCAGAAAGAGGCAACTGAGATGACAAAGTGGACGTTTACAGGGCAAAGCATCACCGAATAATTGAGAATATGAAGACAAATTAGATTTTTACCTAATGTTAGTATGAAAACACAGATGTGAGCGGTGTAACTATTAATACATTACTAGTTGGCTATACTTACAAAGTAGCTGTCAAGACATCTTATTTGACAAAGTACCTCAAGGTAAAACTGGTGAAAAATTTTTCAGCGAGATATGAGCATTGTATAATAGTTAACATGATATTAACTAGAAGAAAAATATATGTAATCTATGTTAAGCACACCTTTGGAAGCAATAGTATGCTTCAAAGATATTATGCCCCTGACTTCACCAGCAACCAATTTATTTACTTATCCAAAAATAGTTCTGAGCATCTACTGTGCTGACCATTATGCTAGATCCTAGAGATTCAACTCTGAATAAAGCATAGTCTTATCCTTAAAAGTGTTTACATTTACCAAGAGACCACTGCAAAGATTTTTTTAATTGATTTTTCTCAGCATGTACAATGACTTAGTAAAAGTGGAAAATTTTGCAAAATACAATATTTTAATATTCATTATTTTAGCTAAAATCATAATATAATGAAAAGAGACTTAGAAAGCGTATACTACTACCTAAATGGATTCTTGCCCCCCACAAAAAAATAGTATCCACGGTTAGAATTTTCTATTTCAACCATAAATTAGTTTATTTCCATGTGAATAACAAAGACCTCATGACAAAATGAAAAACAAACCTAAGTATATGAGTTAATTTGTTTTATATACTCATGATAAATTGTGGATCACGAAGAATTATTTATTTAGCAGATTTCTCCCCCTGAAGTCTGAACACTCTTATTCAATATTGAAACATAAAATTGTGATGATGGTTTTTATAGAAGGTAACAAAATTGGAACATGAAATAGAAGTTTGAGAGTTGAATGGAGATATCAAAATATGAATAATTTGAGGCTTGATTCATTTACATGTGACAAAAATTACAGCATTAATCACAAAACAAAGGTCATTATTCATATTTCCTCACTGGAAATGTTCTTTCTGAATATTTTCATGGGATGGTAAAAAAACTAACCAGTGGATCAGAGACTCTTTGTCCACCACTAGACAAATAGACAGGTGCATCAAAGACTCAGCGAGAAGATGGACACATTGAGATTTTTGGCAAGAGCAGCCAGACAACATGGTGTCATCCTTCATTTGTGACTCTGGCCTTCTCCTCATATGGCATTCTCCACACACAGCGCATAACATCCTTAAAAATTATTTCCTGAGTGCCCACGTGTACTCATGAAACTTGGCTTATAAGAATAAGGTAATACCAAGACAAGGAAGAAAAAGTATAGTGATACTGAACACAATGTACGTGATTAGCTGTCTTTAATTGAGTTCAATTATATGAGAAAATGATAAACTCAAAGAATAAAGCCTGGGAAGTAATGTTTTGGTCAGTACTTTCTCCCCACACCTCCATGAATTCATGAGCCATCCCATCGGCTATTTCCCCAGTTTTTGCTTCTGGCCTCATGCAACCCATTTTCCACACAGCAGGCAGGAGAATCATTTAAAAACTTTAATCAGATCATTTAATCTCCTTGCTGAAAACTCTCAATGATTTGTCGTGTCATTTAAAATAAAATCCACTTCTCAGCATGGTCTGCCAGGCCCCCACTCACTCTTCCAATTTCATTCTTACCAAGCTTCCCTAGGTCTCTTTCTGCTGTCCATCTTAGCTTCCTCGCAGCTAAAGGCCTTTATACATGCAATTGTTTTCTGCACCACCCCTCCCCCACACAACTCTATCCTCCTTGTTATGGAGGCTTAGTTCAAAGGTTACCTTTTAGAGAAGTTTCTTTGACCACACCCTGTCGTTCCCCCACCACTCTTGATCTCATCACTATGTTTTAGTTCCATCCTAGTACTTGTCTTCTGAACTGTCTTGTCCATTTATTGAATTACTTGCCTACTGTCTGTCTCCCTCTCACTAGACGGTAAGCTCCGTGAGAGGCTTTGTCAGTTTCAGTCACAAGCATATCCTTAGTGCCTGGAGTGGTGTCTGGTGCCTGCTGGGTACTCAATAAAGATTTGCCGATTAAATAAATGAATCTAAACACAATATAACCTTGTCCAATAAAGAATAAGTCAGGAAGAACTTTAAGTATGGTTAGATAATAAAGTAGAATAAAGAATCTACATATATTTTAAAAATAAAACATATGATACTAAAGAAATGTTGCATTGTGAATTATGCCACCAAATAATTTGAGTTAAAACTTCAGATGTCCTCTGCTCTTCTGGGTCTGTGAATGAGTTGGAAAATTCTGAGGATCTCTGCTCTGTATTCCAGCTCTGATACTATTATGTCCTCTCATGGCCTCAACTGCCCTTCACATCTAAACAGGGGACCTTAAATATTTCTCTCTCATCTCACTTCTCCATTTGCTAAATGATTCTTTAATTTATACCCCAGATACCGCAGACCCTATCTGCCCGAACAACATCGTTCCTTAGATCTAGTCCTTCTTCCTCTGCTCCTCACGTCCATCAGGGTGGGAATCTTCGAGTGCTCTTTGCCGCTTTGCTCTGTCTTTTGTGTTTCTTCTCCTCCCCTCAACACACACTTTTGCAAAATTCTTCACATCTTTCCTTTTGTTTCTACAGCCACTATCCTAGGTCTGACCTCTTTCATTGTTGTCGAAACTACTATTAGACCTTTCTAATTGGTGTTCCTCAGTATTATTGTCCCCACTCTCCAGTCTATCCATCCCTAAATCATAGTTCTGTTCATTTCACTCTCCAACTCAAATACTTCCATGGTTGCCACCGACTGCAGAAAGGAATCCTAATCATTTGCGTAAAAATAAACACGGTCCGTGAAATGCTCCTGATGGACATTTCTTATTTATATTCCTTAACTGCCCCTTTCCACCCACAATTCTTTGCCTTAAGAACCCCCTGTGACTCAACATTCTAAAAACTCTTTGTATTTTTTTCACCTCTGATCTTTGACCTCAGTATAATCTCTTTACAGTATGCCCTCCCCATGATTCCTACATTCTGGGCACTCAATGCATGCTGACTTGCTAAATAAATAACCCCTGTCTTTCTTTCAAGGCCAAGTCTGTGGCAACTTCTCCAGTCTTCCTCAATACCTCCAGTCAGATTACCCTCTCCCTCCCCTAAGCACTTACATGATAGGTCTCTTTTAATATATTGAGCACATTCCACTTTCAAGTATAATTGGAAATGTGCATTTCTGTCCTCCCACTATACTGAAAATTTCTTTATGGCTAGGACTATTGTTAATTCATTAACAATTCTCCTATAGCACTGATTAGGTAGACAGAAGGTGACTGTTGAAGTTAGGTGGGGGTGGTGATGGTGATGATGTGGTAGATGGGGTGAGTTGTGTGTGACAGTGAGTGGTGTGGAGGTCCCAGCATCATCCTCGGTGATGTGGGAACTTCTCATACTATGAATTCCATTTTTGGCTACCTAATGCGCCCAATGAATCCAGGTATATGCACCTATGAGCTCTTAGACCATAAATGTAGGTTATATAATCATCCCCATCATCACCCATTAATGCCTAAAATGTTTGGTGAAAGCAGTAGACAGGAGTCAGGAGCAAATGATATAATTAATCCCCATGTCCTAAAGCCCTAATTGCACAGTTCCCCCCAAGAACCATGATCCAAACACTGCCTAAAGAGTTAGTTAATATCCAGGATCAGTAGAGCTGAAAACTGTAAACCAGATACTTCCAGAAGAACATGCATTTCTATATTCAGATTAAAAAAAAACTCTATTCACATTTTGAAGCCAACATAAATCAAACCTTAAACAGCTACATCATTTTAAAATGAACCTCTCTGCATTATATTTTATCCATAGATAATATGGCATCTTAAAATTCAATGGTTTAGTTGAAAATGGATATAGAATAATGTAGAACATAAAAATGTAGTGGGCAACTCAGAACCCTTCACATTTTATTTCTGAAAGAAAGAATATTTTCTTCTATTCAGAGATAATATATTTTCCTTGACATCTTTAGCTTCATATGAAATTTATTTGGGGAAAGGAGTAGGGAGGATTAACTACTCATGATTAAAGAAACTCTGCTATTCTTTAGATACCAGAATAAGCCTTTTGATTTAAAAAACATTAAATTATGAACAAATGCTTTAAAGGTCTTTCACATGGCAAATAGATTTTAAAGGAAATCAAACATGGCAGGGGCTATTTGTTTTCCTTTATTTTACCACCACATCAGTTCCCAGCATATCCTGCCATTGTAGAGTAAATCAAAACAAGAGCCATGAAAAGGCAGGGGCCAAAAAAATTGGAGGCTCCTAAGTGCAAGCCTGCAGGATGCCGCAGAAATTGAGAACAGCAGCAGGGAAAAGGCAAGGGATAATTTACACATACAGCCTCCCTCTAAATCTGTGCTTGAATTAAAACTAAAGTAGACTTCAGTCAGCAAACTCTGCCTCATGAAAAATATTATGTTTACATACATTATTTAAATCTGTCTTTTTGCTCTTGCTAATCCAATGAGCTTTTTGCTGGAATTCCACATTTAAAAATAGCAAGAAATATATGGTAAGAATATTTAATTGCTCAAATGCCTACTAAAATTAAACAAATAGTATATCTTATAATGAGAGAGAATGAGAGAGTTATTCATTATTATAGGTTAAAATAACTGGAAATATTTAACTCATAGGGAAAATGATCAAAACCTGATGTTATTACATATGTAGAAAATATCATAATAGACTATCAGTGAAGTTGAAGCAAATTATAAGTAAGAATAATTAAAATCAGATTTATTTTCTAGCTATTATCTTGAGAGGTTATAAGGAAGTATTTTATTACCAACCAGTTAGTGAGAAACATTACAAATTATCTTTTTAATAGAGCTTCAGAAATAGAACTTGGTAATTTAGGGAAATACAGTAAAATATTATAGATTAGGCCATGTCTACGAAAAATAATCACCTTGATGAAGACAATAACAAATAAAATTAGTGACTTATTGGAAAGAATATAAATCCAGTGCTTCTTAGACTGTGGTTAGTTGACATTTATCCATTTAATTTGATCAATGTGTATAGTCACACTAAATAATTCAGGCTTTTTGCTTTGGTAAAATCAGCCACATAATTTCTACTTCTCTATTGTGTTCTTATCTGTAGAATTACAATGCTATTTTTTAAACTTCTCTCTTGGATGACATGAAAACAATTTATTTTCTGAGCCATTCCATAACTACACAGGGTGAGAGTTTACAGGGACTCATTTGTTATAAATGTGAAAGGTGCTCATTCCTGTGAGATGTTACTTTGATGTTGTATAAAGCACATTGTGAACTTTGGAATAGTACAGACCTACATTCAAATCCTACTCCTTCCAGGCAAGTTTCCAAACCTCTCTGAGGTGGTTCCTTGCAGTGTAAAATGGGAGATAATTTACTGCATAGTTGTGAGAATTAAGTGTGATGACATAAGTGAAGCACCTACATAGAGCTTTCCACACAGTCATTAAAAAATATTATTTCTCCCCCTTTGTCACTTGTCACAAGTTCTTTTAGGCAAGGGTGTAAAGCAAAAGGCAGGCATAAGCTTGTGAAACTTTGTCACTATTCAGAACTCCTCAGAAAGAAAAACTACATTTATCTTTGAAATCCATATTTCACACTATGAAGAAGTGCAATTCTTGAAAAATCTTTATGTCTTTGCAGGTAGATCAGGAGAATAACACATAGCACCACTCTGTGGACAAGCCATGGTTGTCACCACCAAATAAAATGTCTCCATATCAAGCATCTGGCTCTCCTAAAAGCACCATTCATGATTATTAATATAAATCACTTCCAGATTTAGCAAAACGAATATCTGTGTCCAGGTCTACACACAGTATCTCTCCCCCTTCAATATACTTTTAACTGATGTTTTACCTATTGAGATTTACATATCACTGGTAAAGTATCTCACTTTTCATATGTTCTGTTGTTGAGTAAAGCACTAATTTTCCTTGAAAGACGAGAGACATTTCCTTTTTGTGTCAAAATTCTATCTTTGGTTGTATACTGAGAACCAGAACACAAAAATTCTCAGCAATTCATCTCCAGTGTCTGATAACCACCTCACAAATGGTCACGTCAGGTTTTGAACAGTTTTGCATTTGGAATTTCAAAGAAAAGACACTCAAAACTCTCTTCAAAAAGTCAATTTTGATGGTCCAACAAGATGCCTTGGTTTTCCTACTATTTTTACACTTCAGGAATTCAAAATGTGCTCTCTAAAAGAGTGAATTCTATGTTATCCATTTTTTATCACAATTGACAGAAAAGAGTGAGTGATACTAGCTAGATAGATACATAATCTCACTGTTATAAGTCAGGTAATTGCCATTAACCTTAATTATTAACCTCATTATTAATTAATTTCACCCACCTGAAGGGCAGATATGCTCTTCGTTCTTGATGACACCCTAAGGAACTAGAGTTTCTGCCCATTAAAAGGTTGAAAACTAGCGTGGGCTTTTTGGAGGGGATCATTTTCTCACCATTTGGATGAGTCAAAGGATCATCTTAGATCACAGTTGTCAATATAATTTCTACAATCCGTGTAGTGAAAGTAAAACAGAGAGAGAAATTTAGCAACGGGCATGTGGGAAACAGAAACAGAGTTTGCTCCCAGTTTTTTCCCTAATAAAAATAGTTCTAAGGCATAGTTCTTGGATAAAATAAAAATAATATGTACTGTTAGCTCAGAGCCCTTTTTATGAGCTATAGATAAAGGGCCACAGGTTTCAAAGGAGTCTTAGGATTTTTGTTTGCCAGCAAACCATATCTTAGATGATCTAATCCTTCTTCTCAGAGGACAGATAGGTAGGAATCTACTAAATATAGAAGACATGAGAAAATCAATGATGTTGGAGGTAGGGAGGAATGGGGAGGAAGAGTGTATATGCATGCCAAAGCAAGAGCATTCAAGAAAAAGATTCGGGAGATGGTAAGGACCTCAACATAGGTAGAAACAGGGCTACGGAAGGGAAATGTATTTGTTTCCCATTGCTCCTATAACAAATTACCACAAACTGAGTGGCTTAAAATACGACACATTTATTCTTTTAGAATTTTGGAGGTCAGAAGTCCTAAATTAGTCTCACAGAGCTGAAACCAAGATGTCAGTAGGACTGATTCCTTCTGGAGTTGCCAAGAGAGATTCCATTTCTTTCCTCTTCCAGCTTCTAGAGACTAACAGCACTGCGTTCCTTGGCTTGTGGCATCACAACAATTTCTATTTCTGTTTTAATATTGTCTTCTTCTGCCTTTGACCTTTTTGCCTCTTTTTTGTAATGCCCCTTCTGATTACATCTAGGCCCTGCCTGGATAATCTCCCTATCTCAAGATCCTTAGATTAATCACATCTGCAAATTTCCTTTTGCCATATAAGGTTACATATTCACAAGTTCTAAGAATTAGGACTCAGACATCTTATGGGAATCATTACTCAGCCTACTGCAGGAAGTAGCAAAACTTATGATAGTATCTATCATTATTATGTGTTATTCATCACACTAAGCACTTCTCATGCATTATGTGGCCGTAATGCTCTTTCTCTCTCCGCAAGATGGGAATGATTATGGGTGATATTTAAAATATTTAAAAACTTGTACCTTGGGGGCACTAAACAATCAGAATGGACTCTAGAGATACTCTTGAAGCCCTCATTGCTGCATAACCCTCCCTCTGTGCATGAGAGAGTTCCACACAGTTCCAGGAAAGTAGTCTGCAAGGCTATACTGTGCATACTTATATATACTGAGTAAATATCAATCTTGGTAGTAGCATACTGAGGCAGGCCCTCTGCTAGGTATGTTCCATTCATTATTGTATTGAATCCTTAGTTTAACCCTCTGAGGAAGGCATTGTTGTCTCTGTTTCACAGATGAAGTAAGGCTCAGAGAAGTTCAATAATTTGCCTGTGTTAATGTTTAAGTCACTATGAAAACCAGGAGCCAAACTTTGTGTGATTCTGGGCCTCCTTCTCCTTCCATCAGGTTATGCTGAATCTTATTCAAAAATCTAAAATACTAACACAATCTCAAGATACTTAAGGATTATCAAACCAATATGATAGTCTGGATAGTAAATTAGATATTAGATTCATGAAAATATTGTAGTGAGCCCTTCTTCAGTGGCAGAGGTCAGGGTGGCCACCTCTGCTCCCAGACAGGGAGTGTCCAATCATTATATCAAATGACCAAGTTAGTTTTGGGGAATTGACCAGAAGGGCTCACTCACTTGCTTTCAACATTTACATCGCCAAGGCAATCTGAGAGATACCAGGTGGGCCTCTCCCAAGAACTCAGTGTCAAGCTCGGGTCTTGGCATGAGAAAGCCTTAATATTCCAATCTCCGCTTTCCCATCGCTGCCACCGTACAATTCCCAGCAGCTTCAAACTGTGATTTTATAAGTTACACAACAAACAAATAAGTTAATTATGCTCTTCACAGTTTGCTTAGACATATAGAGTTAACAGCCAGCAAATATGTAAAACACTGACTGATGGGTTTCAAAATAAAATTTGGTTGGAAATATTACAGTTATCATCCTGCATCATTACTTGGAAGTATCATATTCATTTTTGGTTGATATGCCACAAATAAATTTATGCATGTGAACCTGATGGATTTTATTGTTAGCATTCTGAGGAAATATTTTAAAACAACCACAACAAGTCAACAGCAAGCTTATGAGATAAACATAGCTTAAAATGTCTCAAATAATGTGTTATAACTGCAGGCAGGTGTCAAGATCCTGAAGCTCACACACATACTCCCGTACAGATACATAGCACGTGAAGTGTAAGGACCCACCAATCTGTGCCTTCAAGTAATTATTAATTTAAGGAAGAGGTTTTGTTTATTTTCAGCAACACCCAGTCCCCTGATATGGTAATTCCTGTATCAGAAAAAAAGGGTCATCCGCAGCAGAGTGAATCACAATAACTCACACAGGATGGATGATAAGATAGTGAAAAGGTGTTGGTAAGTTTACACAGGTCATTAACCTAACAATTTATTCAACTTTCTCTGCAAATTCCCACAAATATATCCAAGAAGGCACATAAGCTCACCTCCAAAATCTTGTTAAAAGGACAATGGGGAATTCATAAACTTCACAGAATTTTAGAGAAAAAATTAACAAGTCACGGGTCTCTTCTATGCCCTGACACTGAAGTCAGTGTTGTCCTCCTACCCAAAAGTAAACACGTTCTCTCCAGAGGCCTGACTGAGGCACTTTGTTGCCTAGGAACCCTGGTGTCCTCACAGACCTGGGTTGCCTACCTCTGTGGGAATGAATTAAACCTACTAAATAAACCCGAAATTGGACACTTCAGGGTCTATTGGTTTACTCAGTTTAAACTGTGCTTTGTTTATAAATGGTTTTAGAATTTCATTCACACACTTGGAGTAGGGAAGGAAAAACATAAAATACATATAAAATCTGAAATGCACACTATTTCTAAACATTTTATCTAATAATGAGAATTATCATCATCTTTGATTGCAAGAACACAGACCCATTGTGATATGCTATCAGAGACCAGAAGACTCACATGCACTTCAATTAATTGCATGCCAGATTAATTTACACAGGATATACATATGGTTTTCCATCACAGCACAAAACCAAGGCAAGAATGTATACGGCTGACACCCTTTGATAGGTAGGGACAGGGAGAGACTAAGCCATTATAAGATATTTAAGTTTGGAGAATCAGGGAGTATTACATACAATATGTTAAAATGTTTAGCACCTATAAATTCATATTTAATCAATATATGAAGTTTGGAACTACAAAGCTCATTTGAACATTTCGTAAGCCATTCTTGTGGCATTTCAATGGAGAAAAAGAATGAGCATTGTTATTTCATTTTACAGGCGCTAAATCTTTACAAAGAGTTTTAAGATTCAGAAATTGTCTTTAATTAATTTGTTTCAAATGAGAGATTATTTCATTAATTTATAACTGATTCTCACTGATACTTAGAACTTACTTTTTCTAGTTTAGGCCTATTTGTTCATTCATTCACTGCTTTCCTCAGCCATTGGTTCTGTAAATATTTAGGTTCCAATCACTGTGTTAAGTTTTAAAAATTCAAGGCAAACAAAAGAGAGCATGCTCTCTGCCCTTGTGGAGGTTTCTAGTGAAGCAAATAAGACAGATATTGCACAAATGATTCCAAAAATAATCAATAAATTTATTACATGAGTGTCATAAAAGATACATGTAGCACATCTAAAAGCATATAACCAACTTAAGTGCAATATTGTTAGCTAAAGAAATAAGCTAGTTCTGAAATATGGAGCATAAGCAACCAGCTTTTATTCTGACACTTTTTATTTTTAAAGTGATTTCTTCAACAACACTAAAAGATTAATATGACTACCTTTTTTACTCTCATGCATGTTATCAAATTACACAAAATAAAATTTTGTATCGAAAATGAAACATGATATCATCAAAATGAAAAATAAATAACATGTTTATGTCACAATCATTTTGACGATTTGGCAAAAATTAGATGGCTCCATTTTTTTCTTGCAGGTCATATTCATTAAAAATAAAAGCATATACAACAAAGTTCTTAGTATCCAAATATGTCTGAGGCTCTGAGATTATGTAATCCCATGTCTTTCATCTATTCTGAAATACTCATTTATAATTTCTGGTTTCCAAGATGTTTTCTAGCCTTATCAAAAACCCATAATGTCCTTTCTTCAGTGGCAAAATTATGATAGCCACCACGAGGAAATTCTGCTATTGTGCTGAGGTTCCTTTCATCCTCTTTTGAATGGTGACAAATAACCAGAGCCAGTTACAGCACAGGGCTGTCCAGGCTTCCCCACTTAACATTCCTGAACATACTATTTGTTGTTGAAGTAAATTCTGATTATGTTGTAAGTGCTATATTTTTATCATTCATTTAGAAATAGATTTTGAATGCCCCATGCACTCTATTTATCCAACTCGAAACACTTCCCCTTTCCCTTTGCCCAATTATCTTTATTTTTTTAGGTGAAGTTCTTTAAATTTCACAAGTAACAGAATGCAACTCATTTATCTATTTGTGGCCTCCATCAGCCACAAGTTTCAGCTTTTATTAGGATGTAAGCAAAATTCTCCTTTGAGTTTTTCTAATATAAAGACAGCTCACCACAAGAAAAAAAAACTATATCTTTTTTGGGACAAGTGTGGTGTGGTTGTATTGAAAGATGAGATTGTTGACACATTGCCAGGAGGATGTGATCTGTGGCTTGCTTTTCCCCAATGCAGAGATGTTGTGATTATCTGTCTCCACTCTCTCACCAATTTCCATTATGAACAAAGGGTAAATGCTGATGAGCCTGCTGGTTGGATGGAAATTCCACCTTTGGACACAGAATGACATTGTCCTGATTAAAGTTAAGTATGTCTACAGTCCATGTCATTTATCTCACTATAATGTTGACCAAATAAATGAATCGGTTTCCATTTTAGTTACATCCAGCTGTTACTCAGAGATGCACACTTTGTGAAAATTCTTTTTAAGCTCATAACCATTTAAATTGGCATTTTTGGTATGAGGTTATATTTTAAAAACAAAATGACCGATTATATACTACACAGAAATTAATAGTTAATATTAGGTGTATGCACATTCAACACTAATGTTACATTGTAATATAAAGAACTATTCCTTTTCACTGCCTGAGTCAGTCCTAAGTATTATGTCAGATAATTAACAATGGACATTAACTCTCAATACTCTAAATGTTCATTCTTGTTCTTCCATTTACTGCAAAACTTAAGAGGTAACTTTTAAACAATGAGTTCTTTTCTTCTTTAAGATTCTTACAATTAAGTGAACCTGGAATGCTTTGATAACTGTGTTGAGGATAAAACCCTTCTCACTATAAGTAGAATACTTTAATTATTTTAGCTGATTAAAATAAAAGCTCATGAAAGGCTCACTAAGTCTTATTAGTTACTTCAATTTTATACTTCAACTTCTATTACCAGCTCTTATAAAAATATCAATCATTAAATCATAAACTGCTCTGAATTTTTACTTTGATTGAGAAGCCATCACTCCATAAATGAAGCTCTAGGGTTATTAGATATATAGATGGTATCTGCATCTTGCTGGTTGAAAACTGAAAATTTTGCTCAATAGCTGTGGTTTGGCTGGGTTTTTTTTTTTAGAAGTTTGTAAATATAAACATAGTTCTACATGGAATTCTTGTGGTGCTGTTGTCCAGAGCCTCCATTTCTCTTGAGAGAAAAAACATCTTATTCCTTGTCATGTCTTAGTCACCCTCTGCGGGCAAGCCACATACAGAAGAGACCATAGCTAATTCTTTAAAGCAACTAGGAGCCCTTTTGTCCTCTGCCAAAGTAGTGTTAGATACTTCTCACGTGGTATACAATCTTAATGGTAACATTTGAAAATAAGTTATTTTCAATAATTTCAAATAATTATAAACTAAAGGCAGTCATCAAGGTTCCATAAGTCTTTTTGTTTTAAGTATTCTCTCCTGGACAAGCATATTTTGCACTGTATCAAATGTTCTCTTGCCTGGATATTTCTACCTGCAGGAAACAAACAAACAGACAAAAACTATGAGGCTAAAAAAGCAAGATGAATACCTAATATGTCACATAGGAAATTCCAAGGTTTATCTCTGCTCATAAAATGTCTACAATGCTGCGATATTTATAGGCATCAAGAAGCAACTCAACAAATACAAAGAGATAATTATAGATGT
This sequence comes from Lemur catta, assembly GCF_020740605.2. Taxonomy (NCBI): domain Eukaryota; kingdom Metazoa; phylum Chordata; class Mammalia; order Primates; family Lemuridae; genus Lemur; species Lemur catta. Next base: position 37,371,530 of record NC_059139.1, read on the forward strand.
GAAGTCATTACCAAAGATTAAAGAGAAGAAAAAAATGGCTCAATCATTTAGGGCATCACAAAGATCCACAGCATCAACAGACACTGCCATATGTTCCAAATTGCAAAGACATCAGCTTTCCCAGCAGACTGGCATGGGCAGCTCCTACAGTCCAGAGACTAGACCATATATCTTTTGATTTATTGTTGTTATATAATATTGTATTATAGATTGAAAATATCTGTTAAATGTAATTAAATATCTGAAGAAAAGTTATACTATAAAGGCAAAAAATAAAACCTCATAAAAGCTCTAAATTTCCAGCAACAATGACAAACTTACATAGGAGTCCAGGCCAAGAAGGAAGGAAAGAGAGTCAGTGTACATAATGTCTCTAAGGTGTGCACACGTCTCTGTGGTTGATTTCCTGATGACTTTCTTCAAACCAAATATAAATAAATTCCAAAAATTGGTTTAGAACAACCCAGCCCATTCTCCTTTCCAGTAGCATTAAATGGATAATTTATACCTATAGCTTATCATATGGGAAAGACCAAGGCCTCTACGGAAAATGTATAAATTAGAATGAGTGAGCATTAATGTAAATTTTATATATGTATGAAAGTCATGATTGTGTATTACAAAAATAGCTAGGTATGTGCCTTGTTCTAAGAACTTTCACATATTATCTCCCCTCATCCCCACAAGAAACTTATTCAATAAGATATAAGAAAATTGGAGCTTGAAGTTCAGTGACTAGCCCAAGGTCACCCAGTTAGTAAATGGCAGAGACAGGATTCAAAGCCAGGCAGTCTGACTACAGAGCCTGTTCTCTTAACCTCACTCTTCCTCTCATACCACAGAGTAAAGGAATCATGGAAAGAGAGTGCTAACAGTGAGAAGAAAAATCACTTATAAGGAGAGATAAAAGGAAGGAAGAAAAGGCTTAACAAAGAAACCAAAGGGGAAAGGAGAAAGGAAAAGTGAGGAAGGGAAGGGAAGGAAAGAAAGACAACATATAAATACTAATAAAAGAACGAAGTTGCATGAACTTCTGTGTCCTTGCTGTATGATTTTCCTAATGAAATCGTAGGAAGATGAGAAACCCTTCAGTAACTGTTCATTGCCTTTCATCTCATCTCAGCAAAAACTTGGGTAACTGCCACATCAAAAAACTCATAAAAGAAAATACCAATTTATGTATGAATCACACTCCCACTTCTACTCCCGAAAATTGCCTGATTTCTTCATTATAAGTAAGACACTGAGTCTCCCTTGAATGAACCCGTCATAGCATTTTCTATCTCAGTTTAAAATACAAAAGGCCAGTGGCCAATATTAAATGTCTTTTCCTGCTGAGGCTTGTACGCTGCACTGAGAATCAGAAGTGCCAACCCCCAAACACATTTTTACTGAGACTTTGCTCAGATGTCTGTCATAATATGAATAATGAAGGAAGAAGAGAAGCAGCAGCAGCAGGACAATCTGTCAAAAAAGAACGGCCAAGATCAGTGATAAGTGTTTGTATGCTAAATGGATTTCTCTGCAAATGTAAGGAAGACAGCACAGAGTTTATTAGCGTGTGTGTTGAGGATGGGGAAGGACAGTCAATGAGCTCTGCATGGTCACTCAGTTTCTTCTTGTTCCACTATTCCATATATCTATACTTTGAAAGCACAATGATATATTTTCAAAGAGAAGTTAAGAGGCCCAAGTTCTGGGCTCTGCTCTCGATTTTGAGCAACCTACCTTATCTTTCCATGTTTTTTAAAATAAAGTGTCTCTCTCTGCTTTTATAATCTGTGACTTTTTGATGATCACCATTTTGTACACAGAAGCCAGCATGTGCACATAAATACACACACACACACACACACAAGCTCTAATTTGATATTTTTATGACTATCTCCAGGTAGAAATATACCTATTTATTTAATATCAGTGTTTATCTAGCCTAAAGATTTCTTTGGATGGCACATTTAATATCTTACTAGGAAACCTATTCCAATATCTATCAACATCAAATTAAAGGAATTTTCTCACACATCTAAACAACTGTTTTAGAATTGGTATTTAAATCATACACTGAGGCAAATAAAAGTGCTGAGTTTTTTTCATGATTTAGATAAGTAATTGAATGCCAGCTTGCATTGGATAAAACCAAAGTCTCTACACAGAAGAAATTGGAAACTAAGAGACATTTAGGTAATGAAAGTAAAAGCTATATCAATCCAAGACTATCAGTAAAGATGCTATGTAAAATGGAAATAAAGACCAGTAACCAACCTAGCAAATACCTGTAGGTTTTAAATTTAGGAAGTACCAATATACAAATGTTAGGATATGCTTATCTTCACATAAAGCCCCACTGGTCATCTGCAATGAGGCATTTGGAAGCACATATGTCTTAGAGGTCTAAACTATGCTAGTGGAATTTAGGCATGAAAAAATGAAAAAAGAGTGATATCTGGATCAATCTTTCTCGTATTTTAATACTTAGCTCCAGCCACACCTCCTCTCTGAGCCTTTCCTCATTCACTTCCTCCATTCCTCCTCAGCAGCCCTCTAGGGTGTCCCCAGCCCTGCGGTACCATCTCTATCTTACACTTAGAAAATCGTATTACTCTGATTTTTAATTTCTATGTGGGGCTGTCATTAGCTAGCTATGAGATCTCTGAGGGCAGAGAGTATGCATTCTTTGACTTGAACAGTATCATTATTATTATTTGACTTGCACAGTATTATTTGACTAGCACTCTATATATACTGAGTTAAATAATCAATAACCAATTAATGTAAATAGGATACTGGATTCCTACCTTTAGTGTCTTGTTAATGTAGAGTCGATTGAAATGAGACTTGGAGGCCGGACGCGGTGGCTCACGCCTGTAATCCTAGCACTCTGGGAGGCAGAGGCGGGTGGATCGCTCGAGGTCAGGAGTTTGAGACCAGCCTGAGCAACAGTGAGACCCCGTCTCTACTAAAAATAGAAAGAAATTATCTGGCCAACTAAAATATATATAGAAAAAATTAGCCGGGCATGGTGGCGCATGCCTGTAGTCCCAGCTACTCGGGAGGCTGAGGCAGTAGGATTGCTTAAGCCCAGGAGTTTGAGGTTGCTGTGAGCTAGGCTGATGCCACGGCACTCACTCTAGCCCGGCCAACAAAGTGACACTCTGTCTCAAAAAAAAAAAAAAAAAAAAAGAAATGAGACTTGGATATAGGTACTTATGACTGAAGCCATTTTTTATTTGAAGAAAATAGATGTCATATTCAGAAAGAAGTTATATATTTTTGTCTCTAGGTTAGAGACACAGCATTATAAGTGACTACAATCATGTTAATAGGAAGAAGAGCTTAGCCCTTTTTATATATAGCAAGAGCCTGTAGTCCCCTAAAATTATATATGTTTGTATAACTACGGCTATTCTTTTGGAAAGAGAGAAATTCTCCAAATCTACAGCTTTGTAGTTTATTGGTTTTTAGAGCCTCTACATTTAAGTGTGGAAACATGGCAAGAAAATACACTAAAGTTGAACCTCAATTTAATTAAACCTATGGAACAGCAAGGTACCAAAAATTGATTTTTAAAGAACACTTTTTAAAAAGGTGAGATTTTAAAGCCTCCCGAGTATGTAACTAAAGTTTTGAGCATTTTGAGCTATGCTGATTACTATTAATCTTGCCTCTTCTTGGAATCACTAAAACCTAAAACTCTGAGTATGATTAAAATGAATAAAATTAATAGTGTGCTAAACTCTGGGCCTTCTTGGGGTTTTTTGTTGTTGTTTTGTTTTGGCTTTTTTTGCATTTGATCTGCTGGCTTCATATTGTGCTAAGAGATTGTTGTTATTCTGCAAGCAATCTTTCAAACCAAAATAATGGAAAGTGAAAGAAATAACATCTTCAGAGTTAAATAATAACATCCCCACAAGGATTATTTATACTTTACAAAATCTTACGCTTTTTGTTTTGGGTCTTAGAACTGTTATTACAAAATTGTCTATCCAAATTGATAAAGATATAAATGAAGGTAATATCCCCAGAAAATGTAATTCATACTGTTACTCATCTCCTGGGGAAAAGAATTTGAAATAAACTTAGGAGCTGCTAAGGAGTATTTCTACATGAAGCTCTTTTATGGAATGAAGCTAAGTGAGAGCTACTAAAAGAAAGAAAATAAAAGTTAGCACACCCCCCTAACAATATACACGTTTACTGTTTAAATACAATAAAAAGACAGTTATATTGCCAATGTCTTATTCTCCATAATATTTTAGAAAAAGAAAAGAAAAAGGCAGTATTATCATCCACAAGACAGATGCCATATAATACCATAAAATTAAAATCTTCCTTATTCATTTTTACAATGCAAAATAAATCTCAAATCATATTTATTCATTGTTCTAGAACTCTGAATAGTTACATTAACTCAAATCTATATGTTAAAATATTTTTTTTCTTGGAAAAGTGTAACCCATACAAGTACATTATTTCTAGTAGTTTCTTCAGAAAACTAGAAACATCAACGGAATTAAAAGTTCTATCTGTTTTGGCATTGTCATATATATCTACTTTTTTCCCAATAAAAACATGATTTTTCTATTCTGTATGATACGGTGATAGTGAATACATGATATTATGTAATTGACAAAATCCGAAAAACACTAGTAGTTTTGCTGAGAATCATCTACTTTTGTTCTGTAGGCACCTGAGAACACTAGTGGTAGATGCCTGTGATCTTTCCACTTCCTGGTTTCTTGAATTCTAGTGGCAGCATCTCTGATCATCTAACTCTGAGCTCTTAGAATGACTATATAAGCTTTCAATTACCTGTATTATATAATATCCTATGTGAACTACCTAGAATGGTTTCTGTTTCCACGACCAATCTGGTTATATGCATTTACTACCACTCCAATCTCAGATGTCACTAGAGAGGGGGAAAGTACAAAACCATAATAGTAGTAGGGGAAGGGAGAAAGTGATTAGAAAACAAAAGATTTCGACAGATTTATAGGAGAAAAAGTAAATCAAGAAGTGATAACCAGTGAAATAAAGTAGAGGAAACCACAGATTAGACTGTCTAGAAGGGATACGAGAGAGGGAGAGAGATGGAAGTGGGAAGAGAGAGAGAGAGATGGAAGTGGAAAGAGAGAGAGAGAGATTGCCTTGCACAACCAGAAAGGCTTAGAATTCCAAAACATAACGTACAGTGAAGCCAGGAAAGGTACTGGAGAGACAGGGAGAGCTGACAATAGGGATTATAATTTCAAGTCTCTATATGTAGAAGTAGCCACTAGCCAACACTGTAGGATAGACGATACCCAGTAGATAGGACTCTGTGCCACACAGAAATATTTGAGGATTTTTTACTAAAAAGAAAAACTGCATTGTATTAAATAAATAGGTAGATAGATAAATAAAACTGCTTCAGACAAAAGACCTTCATAATCTGGCATATTCTGATCTTCCAGTGCAACTGTTAATTTACAGCCCCATCGCTTCAAAGCAAAGTACAAGCCAGCTTTTCAGCCTTTAAACCTGAATAAAATGATAATCATGGCTCATCAGGCATCTGAAGAAAGCTTGCTTTAAAAGAGACAGCCCAAGATACACAAAGAAGATAAAATGACCCCAAATGATACAGAGATACCTTGGAGAAGAGAAGAAAATTTGTAAATATCTCTAATGATTATCCTATGAGAGATTAAGAAAAATCTTGATTTCTATCACAGATGCCCTTTATGAGGGGAGGGGAGAGAAAGAGAGAAAAAGAGAGAGAGAGAGTAATAGATTAAATATTCTCTAAAAATTTGTATTGTACACTGTTATTTAAAATTAACTGTAATTAAGATTAACAGAAGAAAAGTAATGAAATAAAATTGTTAATTTTTTTATAATCACAAGATATTATATCTGAAAAAGATCCTTCTAGGGTTAAGAAAAGGGGTTATGAAAACTTTGAAGACCTTAGTATTATTTTTTAAACTACGTGTAGACTTTACTCTCTTCTCTTTGACAAAAGAGTGTTCTTAGTGCCTTTTCTCTCCTTCTAGCCTCTTCTCCCTCATTTGCTCCCCTCCCTTCTCCTAATTGTTATTTTTACAATGATACAGTTCATAACGTGCGTATCCTCCCTGTAACTGTAGCTCCTAAAATTGTAATTCATCCTGTAGGTGAATATATTACAGAGCAAATACTCTGTGATGTTCCTTATAAAACTTGCCACTCTTTCTAAATTATAGACGTATATCTGTGGTTATTTGATTAGTGCATTTCTTCTCCCAAAGACTTATGTTCTACGAAGGCAGGGACTCTGTTGGTCTCTGTTCACCACTGTAACACCACATCTCAAACAGTGCCTGGTATAGTAAGGAATATTTCTATTCAGTAAATATTTGTTGGATAAAGAAGCAAATGTGTTAAGCGCCCCATGGAATGTACACATAGAAGAATAATAATGGGATTCAAAAGTGAGTAAGGTATTCAGGAAAAACTTTATAGAAGATACTGCTTTTGAGTAGCATGGGTGTGGACGGTGTTACGGGTCAGTATGTATGTTTACTTTAGGGGTTTGATGGAGTAGGGTTCAGTTGGAGATTGGCCCAATGAGATATGTACATGACACAATCCTACATATTATGTGTGCTTTGTATACAAAAACTGCCTGGAACTATTAATATAATACCTAAATGTTCCCTATACTTATCTTTGGGAAAATTGAGTCCAGTTTTTTTCTCTTCTTTGTATCTTTCTCTAAAATCTTTTAAATAATAAGCACATATCACTTTCATAATCAGATAAAAAATAATAAAGCTATTTTAATTTTTGAAAAATTTTCATTCGTCACAACTAGCATTTATGGAAGGCTTACTATATACCAGAGAATGCTTTAAATAATTTAAGCATATTGACTCACTTCATATTTGAAATAAAGCTATAAGGTAAGTTTTATTTTTGTGCCTATTTTATGAATGAGGAAAATGAGAATACAGGTTAAATAATTTGCTCAAGGTCATATAGCTAGTAAGGAGAGGAACTAGCATTTGAAATCCAAGTGTGTAGTTCCAGAGTTTATGCTGCTATGTAGAACTACATCTCACATCAGAGCAAAACTCTGATAATCAGAGCTCTCTTTCCGGGTACTGTTTTCAATTAGAAATAAATCCATGTAGTATTACTGACGGGCACAGTTAGCTTTGCAATCTTCTTATTTTCCAATCTTCCACTTAAGAAATTTTATATCGTCCAGTGAAACACTTCGAGATTTGATTGTCCAAACCAGCATCAGGCCACATGAACAGCCGGGAATACGCCAATAAAAATTATTAAGATCCAGTCTCCTGAACAAGTTGCATGTGAAATCAAGTCTCTCCTGTATTATTTCTCCACCTTCTTCTCTTAGATTAAATCAATGGACAACTCATCACGTTTCCTAAAGGGCCATTTCAAAACCCTTCAATTATATTGGCATTTCTGCTCCTGATATAAATGTCATGCCATATCAGGGTCAGATAATGAAATGTAATGTCCTCTATTTGCTTGAGTTTTCAAAGGCATTTGGTGAGCCTGCCGTTCTATACACCTTATCCATCATCCTGCACTTCCTTGACTGCAAAAAGAGTAGGAACTGCAGGTAATTCTTACCCTCTAGGCAAAGCCTATACCCTAATGTAGAACAGAAAACCAAGTACACTAGTGAATCATTCCTAACAAACCTTCAGTAGACACATTTCATTATGATTCCTGGGTCTTTCTGGATTTTTTTTTTTTTGCTCAACTCAAAAGGGTTCAGAAAAGCATGTTTTGAGTATAAGTTTCTTTCTTCCAAGAAGCTCTTTAGCTCCTTATTCTCCTATTAAGAAATTAGGTATATAAGACAGAATCTATGTTTAATCCAGATTTCTAAGTTGCTAGGCTACTGCAAATATGATGTAAGTATGGGGGGAGGGAGGTATGAACTATACCTTATTTCATGTATAAAATTTATGTTTTACATGCACATTCTAATAATACATTATATCTTATGATGATTAATTGTGTGAGTAGTTTATATGCTCTTAGACTTGTTACTAGTAAGTTGTATTTCCCTGCATACAAAATATTCTCGCTTGGTAGTTCTAGTTAGTATTTTCAAACAATTGCTTGATAAGATGGTAGTTTTTACAACCAAATCAGTCCATTGCAACAATGTAGATTGTTGACCTAGAAAATTAAATGAAATATTCAATTTAGGTCCTAGAATTATCTAATTCAACTAATCATATCATTATCAATTCTTGGTCTCATTTTGTAGCGTGTGCTATACATTCTTTCTATAATCTAGTAGGGAGCTCAATATTAAACATAGCATTTTACTGTCACACAACTATGTCGTTCGTCATCCATCACCATCTATAATTTTTCCAGAGAAACTGCTCTACTTCTCTGAAATTTCTGATGCTTCTTCAATGATCATGGACATTAAAATAATAAAAGAGGAAAGAAATTTCAAACACAAGAGCAGTAAAAGGACAACATTTTCTGCCCTCTCTTGATATAACTATATTTTCTCCTCTGATGTTTGATGTATTAACTGATACATGTCCAAATTTCACTTATCCATATTCCTCAAGTCTCCTAAATCTGGAAAAAATACTAAGGTGTCCTGAATACTTCATTGTCCTCTCCCGTAAGGTATGGCATTGATGTGACAGACTAACACAATAAGGAAAAAGATTGGCTTGGCCCAGACACAGGTCTCCACACCTCTGCAAATATAAACTAGAACTGAGAGAGACAGGGAGGAAAGCTTGGTCTATGTTCTCAAACATCAGGGAGAAAGATGTACTAGAGTTTCTCTTTAATTTCCTTATAAATTGATCTATGTCTCAAAATAATAAATGAACTGTTATTTCTATAAATGTAATAACATTCCCCAAATTTAGAAATTCTATAATAGTTGAGTTGAAGAAAAGAAATAACATTAGAATACCACTGTGTCTTTTTTATAAGAGTATTGTTGATTACAGGTACAATGTTGCATGGCAGATCCCTAGAGCTTATTCATCTTGTTTGACGGAAACGTTATGTCCATTGATTAGTAACTTTCCATTTCTCCCTCCATCTAGCCTCTGGTAACCACAATTCCACTCTTTGATTCTATAAATTTGACTATTTTTGATACTTCATATAAGTGGAATCATGCAATATGTGTCTCTCTGTGACTCATTTATTTCACTTAGCATAATGTCTTCAAGGTTTATCCATATTGTTGCATATGACAGGATTTCCTTCCTTTTTAAGGCTGAATAATATTCCAGTGCATGTAAATACCACATTTTCTTAACCATTCATCTGTCATTGGACACTTAGGTTGTTTCTACATCTTGGCCATTATGAATCATGCTTCAGTGAACACAGGAGTGCTAATGTTCACACTTTGAGATCCTGATTTCAATTCTTTTGAATAAATACCCAAAAGTGAGATTGCTGTATCATGCATTAGTTCTATTTTTCATTGTTTTTAGGACCCTCCATATTGTTTTCCACAGCAGCTGTATACAAGGGTTGCAATTCCCACCAGCAGTGTACAAGGGTTCCAATCTGTCTACATCCTCTCCAACACATGGAAAAATAAATTTGTTTTGTTTAAGCCACCCAGTCTATGGTATTTTGTATGGCAACCTATGTGGACTAATACAGCGGGGGTGTGGGGAATGTCAGTGTTTTCCACCTTCCTTAACTCTTCCTTTAGCAGGATGATTTGGGTTTTAGCCCAAATGGAAAGAGGGGTTCTAGTCAGATTATGAAGTAACTATGTCTAAAAACAAACAAACAAATAAAAAACCTCTAAGTAAAAACAGTTCTGCTTTAGGTCTAGGTGACAAAATACAGCATGGAGTTGGAAAGAGAGCCAGTCCCTTCACCAACTGGCATGTATCAGTATCAGAGACTGCAAGCGCATCACTGCCAATCAGAGACGTCAGGCTCCACCTGGGCGTGGCCCTGACTGACAGGCCAGCCTTCTCCTGCAAGGCAGCAACTAGAGGGACTAGGATAAGGGTGACAAGGAGCACAGTTGTCCTCAGCACACATCTAGGACTCTCACAAATAATAAGAGGATATTTTGACAGGAGTGGGAGATGGGGGAGAATGGAGGAGACTGGGGTCTGCAACCGTGCAGATGGGGAGGTTAGACACACTAAAATCAGGACAGTGGTGTTAATGTGACCTCATTTATATTCATAGAATTTGTGAGGTCTGATAACATTCATATTCATACAGCAAAATTTTAAAATATACATTGATGTTTGCTCTACATGTTTATCATACCAGGATTTTTAAAAGGTCTCTGTGAAGTATAGTAATATTAACAGTATAGTAATACTAACGTAATAGGATTCTTTTTCTTTTTCTTCATTGTTAAAAGAAACTGTTTTCTTATCCACATCAGATACTTTTGCCTGATATTTTTAGGGAAAGCTCTGACATGCTATAATACTAAATAGGCACACATTCATATTTTAGCTTCCATATAAATGTTTAGTTTAGTCAGACATTTCTCTGCTTCCAGAAATACATGTCTTAATGCAAAATGATCTTCCCAGGAAAAGAAAATTACCAGAAAAACATACTAACTGGCATGATGCTTACAAGACAGGTACCTCTGAGAAAAGGCATAAGAGGAATCTGACAAATGACTGTCAGGTATTGCATTAAGAAATATTCACTACAGGGCCATAGCTTCAAATTCTTGACATGGAGTCAGTTTTTGAAGCAAATGGTCCAAGCTTTCAGGTTATTTCATATGCATATCCATGCTTTAGCTAAAATTTATTCATCACTGGTGAACCTCTCAGACAACAGATCATAGTAGGACCGGAGAATGGTCCCAGTAGCTTGTGATACAGCAGCATCTGCAGGACCCAAGGTAGAAAAGAATTCCTACTCCCAGAGTAGATATGGTCTGGGAAAATGAGCGGAAACTCTGTGCTTTGGGAAGCAGCACCACTAGAAGGAAAGTTGGCTCTTTCAAAAAAAAAAAAAAAAGTTGAGACTCATAAATACACCATCAGTCCTACTCAACCAACTACTCCTTGTATTTCCCCATATACTCCAAAATCTTCTTTGAGATCTTCCTTTCTCTTGCTTGGTGGTATTAACTTTCAGGACATTCTGGGCCTTGGACTTGTCTAAGATTCAGATTCTCGTTCACTGCAGTGCTGCACTGAATGGACGGAGTGGTGTAAGAGGACCCTTCTTCTATTAAGGGCATCCAAAGCTGAGGACACAGACTTGTTTCTATTTGGAGGTAGGGAATAGGGCAGCAGGGCTCTGCTCTGGATAAAGCCCTTCTTATACTCGACAACACTCTTTTCTCTATTGGCTTTCAGAGACAACCCTACCGTGGGCAAATGCAGCCTCATAATAGAGGTGTGTCTTGGAAGGTGATGCAAAGTCCTACTATCCCAGTCGCTCCCACATTGGCCTGTCAAGTGCTAACTAGATAAAAAGTGTCTACTTCATCTAGGTAGGAATATCCCACTCCAACAGCCTTTCCAGCACAATGTTAAAATACAGCGTAGCTGCTTGTTTGGGACCAAGCTTAGCTCCTTCCTTCCCTGCCTCAGCTGTTCATATTAAGAGAAGGAAGCAAGAGAGAGAAGGGGGCCACATTGCTCTCTGCCCACTCAGTGCTAAGCACCATGTTCTTCTGAACACTTGTTCTTCATCCATTTCCTCCTATCAATCTTTCACTTCTAACTCTTGGTATTTATTACTTTTTAAGTTTTATTTTGATTTTTAAAATATTCTGTAGTTCTAAATTTCTTAATTTAATTCCCTTCACGTTTATTTTTGTTACATAATTCTACTCTTTGACTTTAGCATTTTGTCTGCTCTGATGTTATTTCTAAACTTCGGTCCCATTTGTTCCTAACTCTTTATCTATTGTTTGAAATTTAATACATTTCACCTTACCATTAATTTTACCTGTTTACCTTTCTCTTTGTTGAGGTTTTAAGTCTTTTATTTCTTTTTCTCCCCTTTCTGTTCTTACCTTTTTTTTTGCAACTTAAAAAAAATAAATCCCATTCCCTCCTAATCTTCTCTTCTCCATTTCTTATTTTTAAATTGAGTATGCTCTCCTTTGCTATTCCTTAATGTTTCCAGTGAGCTTGTCCACAGGCTAGTGGGCCTTTATTCTGACCAACGAAGTCAGAAGCCCCTGGTCCCCAACACTTGCCAGCAGGCACACTCCTCGATACCCACATTAGCTTTTTCAACTACATCTCTTCAAAATGTTAACCCTAAGAAATTCAAAGACTACAGGCTAGTAAGTCTCCTCAAGGCTGTAATTGTCTATGGATGATTGCTGTCTGCTGACATGTCATGCTATCAAATCCAAGTCTTGCCAATCACGCTTATGGATATCATGTTTACACGTCATGCTTACGGATCTTAAGCATACCTAATGATCAAACTTGGGTAAATGATAGCTACAACTGACAACAATCTAGAAGGATTTTTAGACTAGTAGGTCATACCTGAAAATAAAACCTTCAATGCCAGTCATCTTCAAGTTTTTGGTTTTATAATATCTAAAATAATTTTGTAAACTATTTTCTCACATATTTTCAAGTCAATATCTAAGTTTCTTTTTATCGTGGGTTTAAATATTTGCAAGGGATCAGTTATTCAATTATAAAATTAATGCATTAAAATAAAATTGTTAAATCATTTTCTAAAAATGTATCTAATGAAAGCTAAATGTCATGGCAATTTGGTATACCTCATTATCCATTTAAAGAAACATAAACAAAATCTTCCTTAACAGCTAAAAATTCAATGTTGGGAACATTACCTCTAAAACTTGTATTTCCATTCCATTTCCTCAGAAAATGTTATCAAACTTGTAATATACTTTAACCTTGAATGCATTTTATAGCCCTGCCATACTTCTCTGCTATATAAAAGCATAGAAATTTGTTACATTTTTAAAAAATATGCTGTTATCATATGCTTTAAATATTAAAATTTTTCTTCTGAGTGGTTATCATAATAATGTAGCTTAGTACATAATTAGTCAATACATCTTTTAAGTTTTAATAACTGTTTATCTTAAAAACCAAAATTTTATTGGAAATTCATCTCCAAATGAGATGAATGGTCTTGAATTTCTCAAACTGCTCATTTATTTCTGTGTTAATATGTCTGACTGCTAGAATGAGACAAAGTTTGGCATAAATTCTTTTTCTATATTTTAGTTTTATAGTAAGTACTACATATGAATAAGCATATGGAAATGGAAAGAGTTCTGTTATAGCAACATCATTAAATTCCTTGAAATATTGATACATTCCAAAAAACCCAGTCATGTAATATCGAAAATTATTCTCAACTATCATCTCTATACTTGAAGTCAGTCTACCTTCAATTTTGTTAAAAACAAAGAATTGATAGTCACTCTTCCTGCATACAAAATGTTTAGTCAGTCATGAGAGTTATTCACTTTGTTAATACTACTACCAAGACAGTATTTCAAATTCTCCCTTTGATTTCTACTAGAAATTTTTTAGGCTACATGGAAATGCACCATAGTGAAATTAGAGTTAAGGAAGAGGTGAGTGTTTCTCCTGTAAAGTAGGAGAAGCAATTGTGAAAAGGGCAGCTGGGAAAGGAGAATGTGTAACTCCATCTGGGGTTGTTCTCCAGCAGATCTGTTTTAGGAAAGGGAGCACATGTTACTGCAGGGTTTGAAAATGATGATCTTAAAATTACCCATAATCAGGTACCCCTTTGTAATGCCAAGGTACACATATGTGGTTTGAAGACCACAGCTTAATGTAACGTCCCTGGTCTTATGTTAGTAAGGGTTTACAAAGTACAAAATCTCCCCAAAGACATTAATGGGAGAAGAAGGTTCAATATCACATCCTACCAGGCCTTAGACACAGCTCTACACCAGGTGGAGTCTAACATGTATTGAAAGATGGGGACACCTGCCTTCTTGACAGGTCATGGGTTGTTAAGTTTTGGGCAGGCAGGGCTGACAAACAGTGTACATCACTGGCCTTGGGCCCCTCCAGACAATTCCTCAGTGCACAGGAAAGTGACTAATAAAAGTCTTCTCAGATTCTTTATTTCTATGGGTCAATTAAAGTCTGAAAAAAGAAAATTCATCAGGGTCATAGGCACTAGTGCACATCTCTTTCTTCCTTCTTCTCAAGAAGGGAGGGTTCTCCTCACCCACTCTCCACCCCTCACTGTAGCAGAACCTATTGGAATATTATATAAAATGGTTTTATCTCCCAATTCAGTCTCTGAAAGAACTCTCCTCTCATCTTCCTAACTCTCTGTGTTATGGAACAGATGTTCATGTGCCCCTAAAATTCATGTGTTGAAATCCTATTAAGGGGTAGGGCCTTTGGAAGGTAAATAGGTCATGAGTGTGGAGTCCTCGTATATGGGATTAGTGCCATTATAAGAAGAAACCAGAGAAGAAACCTCTCTCTGTTCTCCATCACGTGAGGATACAATGGGAAGACAGCCAACTGCAAACCAGGAAGAGGACCCTCATGAGACACTGAATCTACCAGCACCCTGATTTTGGACTTCCCAGCCTCCAGAACTGTGAGATAAATGTGTGTTTTTTTTTTAAGCCATCCAGTCTATGGTATTTTGTTATAGCAGCTGGAACTAAGAAACTCTGGTTCCCCTTATGTAGTACCCAACACCACTTTTCTTCCTTGCTTTGCTGACGGCTACTCTAGTGCAAAAGTAATCTAATCCATTACTAGGCTTATTTTCAGGAATTGGCCAGAAATTCACATCCATCACTTATGCTCACAACTCACTGGCAAGATCTAGTAGCATGGTCTCACCTAACACGAGGGAGCCAGGAAGTGCAATCCTACTTCATGTCTGGAAGGAGGCAGAACGTCACATACCTGGGGATCAGCACCAGTGCTGCCATACTGCCCTCTTGTTCTTCCTTTCATGCCATTTTCTCCCCCACTCATTCTTGCCATACTAGCCTTCCATCAGTTCCTCAGTTGACCTTTGGTCATACTGCTCCTTCTACTTACATTTTCTTTCTCCCACCTTGGCTGACAGCTTCTCATTCCTCAGATCATAGCTAAAATATTTTCTTTGCAAAGTAGCTAGCTATAATACCTCTTCTCCCTCCATCTGAGGTAACCCCTTCTATTACCCTTTTTCAAAGCTCTCTGGTCTGTTTCCTTTATAGCTCTCATGTTCATTTGTAATTATATGCCTAGTTTGTTCACCTAATTAATTCATGTCAGCTCCTTCCATTTAACTTTAAATGCCCTAAGAGAAGTGACTAAGTCCATTTTGTTTGCCACTATGAATATACATGATGCCTAACTTGAAATTGCATAATATATATTTGCTGAATAAATAAATGAACCCAGGACCTTTTACAGTTTCACCTCAAGTGGCTTCAGAATGAAATTTCTCTCTCACCTCATACCAATGGATTGTATCAGACACCATATATGGCATTACTGCCACATTTGACAAGATATACTGAGTAGCAAATACAAAGAAAAACAAGCAATAAGAAAAAAACAAGCTAGACTGGAGAAGAAACATTTAGAAGGGAAAAGCAGAAGAAGCCACTCATTATTTTAATAACATAATGTAAAACTCTACAAAACTTCATATTCTTTCAAAACAAACTCAGTATAATAAATTTATATGGGAAAACCTGAGTTTAGTCATCAGATGTAATAATCAAGCAAGATTGCAAAAACTATGGAAAATAGCATCCTAGACCTTCATAACAAGAGGTAACAAGTTTTACTTTTTTTCAAAATAGGGCCATTGGCCTCAATTTGTATAGCCCTTACTCACTTACTGCCTGGGCCTTAGGAATACAGTTTCATATTGTGTAGCTATCCCTAAAAAGTTTCAAGATAAACAAAGTACACATAGAACTGTTTAAGGAAGTTCCCCTAGAACTGTTTAAGTATCAGTCTTAATAATAGGCTTGTTCCTTGCCAACTGTTTATACTTAGTAACTCTAAGGATATGTCCTGGCCTGGCTAGAGCCAAAGGTTAGACTTTATCATTTGTCAAAGAGACAGCTTTTGGTCCCATTTGGCTTTTGACCTTTTGGGTTATTAGATATTCTTTCTAAAGTCTAGCCCAGTTTTCTTCTTGTAAATTGCAAACTGAGGCATTTCTGGTTAAGGTTCTATAAAAGAAGTAGACAGGCCTTAGGCCCAATTGTTTTTGATATTGAGCACTGTTTCATAACTTATCGCCTTGTATAAAAATTCATGAGGAATAATAAGAGAACATTTGTAGATTTTACCCATGAGTTCATGTGAACCAGAATTGGTAATGGGCTAAACTGAATGGACACAAAATAAATCCCTCACGTGACAAATAATACGGCTGCAATAGTAGGCATAGAAATGCTGTTTTAGGCATTAGAGAGAAATTTTCAGTAGGATACCATAGGGATGCACTATGTGTGATCGCATTTCTGTTTAAATTGTAACATAATTATTTACACCACTCTTATATAAGCTTGATCCCTCATTTACAGAAATCAGAAACATCACATTTTATGATAGTGATTCTTAATATCTTAATGTGTGTGTATATGAACTTGGCCTATTTAAGATCTTCATAAAAGTGATTGGTCTTCTTTCTAGAAAAGGAAATACATATACCATTCACCCTCCAAAATTTGCATATAATTTCAAGGGATTCAGTGACTCATTTGAAGTGCATGTGAGAAAAGAAAAACAAAACAAGCAAGCTACAGAACAACTATTTTTTAAAAAATCATCTTTGATTAATGTTCCAAACACTTAACTCTCTTAAAGTCAGTTACTCAGGATTAAGTTTATTAAGTAACTGTTAATCCTACACATCTGCATAGTGACTCAGATTGGATAGTCAGCAGTTATATATTATTACCAAAATATTAAAATAGTCTCTGTCCTAGTGGAAAAATAATTGCTACTTTGAACTCCCCTGAATCCTCAACTATTATCTGCTCCATCACCCAGAATACCTCAGACTATGTCATGATCCAGCAACTAGGAAATCAAGGCCTGGTCAATACAGCAAGAGACTCTAGGATGCAATGCCCACACGTAAACCAACACCAGTTCTGACTGGTTAGTGCCAATGCCTTATTTAGGTATGATGAAATATTTTGAATATAACCCTTGAGTTTGACTCTTTAATTTTTCCTAGGAGCAATAATCTACATAGAAGGAGTGAAAGAACACTAGGTGCTTTCTTCAGTCTTTTGAAATTCAGAGTATAATGAAATAGATGACTTTGCTCTGTAATTTTTAAGAGAAGAAAGATGAAAAGATTACTCGCAGGTTAATTTTTCAGGGAAAAATGCAGAAAATAAGAAGTGAGGGGAGTTTGAGAAGAGTAGATTCTGGGTAAATTTGGGGCAAGGGATAAGGGAAAGGGAATACAGCCCTAAGATATGTAGCCAGGTATTTTGACTGCCTAGCCTTCTGTCCTTTGGGAAATCATGACACAATCATTCTACATGATTCTATTCTTAACTTTCTAACCTCCATGCATAGACAGTCATATTATCTCATTTTCCTCTTAGCAGTAATATATCTAAAGAGTAAACATATAATCCAAGCAATAAACCAAGCAGAATTCTTCTCTATTTTGATATATTGATGATGGGGGAAAGGAGTTCTCATCCATCGGAGGTTCTTTTGCCATCTTTCATTCCAGGTAGAGAGAACCTCTGTGTAAATGGAGCCTAGAAGAGGTAAGAGACTGATGGAGAAAGTAAAGTCCTATTCATGATGAAATGAATTTCTGAGGATCTGGCTCTAGAGTTATTCCTTTTATTTATAAGTCTTCAAATATCATTCCAGCTAAGAGAACTAATAAATTGTCATCATTACTGTTATTACTTAAATGGCTTAAGTTATTTTGAGTTGGGTTTCTGTTATGTGAAACCAAAAGAGTTCTGGTTAATTTAGAGGGTTATGCTAAAAGTCATGTTTATGTAAAAAAGGGGTCTGTAAATAATGCAATTACTAGTGACTAAGATATGAAATTCTAAATAGAAGGAAGAGATTGTCAACACAATAGACTTTACAGCTATCTGTGATCATTTTCAAAAGCACATGTTCTAACATGGTTTCAATTGCTTTTGAACTGCTTAGTGATGAAAGGGCATAAGATCCACCTATTATACTCAGTGAAAACATTCTGCAGTTTAGAAATTCCACCCCTTTATTCTGATAGCTAAAAAAAAAAAATCCATGATTCAATCTAGTTAAATGTCAAGTAGAATACATACATATTTTTATGATTTATATTAAGAAAGTCTTAAATATTCTAGGCAAAACAGTAAGGGAGACTGAGGGAGAGTTTTAAAATATTAATACTTTTTCCAATAAGATAGAATATGTGAAAACTTTATTTTTCAAAGAATATTTAGGCTTTCTGGCATAAAATCAAATAATAAAGCACTGCTTTGATTATTAACTGATTTGTTAATTGATATCCAAGGTGCTTTAGAAACAAAGAGCTGTTCAATATTATGGCTCCTTAGTCTACGACTTTTTCACATTTAAGAAACAGTATTCTAGACTTTCTAATGACTAAATAAATCCATGAATACATTTTATGAACCAGTGCATAATTTTTCCCATTTGGTAAAGAGAGTTATTAAGCTGCATAGCACTTAATCACTTTAGCTATGAATGGAATTTTCCATTAACAATAGAAAATTCATCACAATGATATGAAAAGTAGATTTTAAGGGAGTATAAAGGGGACAACTGGTTGTAAAGTAATGATTTGCAATGATTTCATCTGCTGCCTAAATGCAAACATATGACTGACAACTCAAGAGAGCATGGAAGGAGTTTTGACCTCCCCCAGCAGTCTGAGAATAGTTGTGGGAAGCCCACTCTGGTACCATTACATGGGAACCATTGGGAATGCCTAGAGGGCTAAACCACCTAGAGTGAAATAAGGACAAAGAGCAGGACACTGATGTAAGTGACTGGCATGTGGATTTAGGCAGCTACTCTGTGTTTCACTCAGTGGGGGTACCATGTTGAAGGACTAGCGAATGCCATAGTGTTGTATGGACACAATCCAAAGGAAGGCCTAAATCCCCGGCTGGATCATTCATAAACCTCAGGGGCTTATGTAGAGCCTTCCCCTGGCCCAGAAACAACTAAAAGGTCAATATTAAGTTTTGGTGCCTGCTTAAATTTTCCCTAGACTGGGAAACAACTGTAGGATAGCAATATAGTTCCAGGGCAACATTATTAAAATAAA